>NC_064846.1:103423865-104673865 GCF_024166365.1 Elephas maximus indicus
TACTGCAAGGAACCAGAAGAGACCTACATAAATGGAAAAACATACCATGCTCATGGATAGGTAGACTCAACATTGTGAAAAAATGTCAATTCTACACAAAGCAATTTACAAACACAATGTGATCTGGATCCAAATACCAACAGCAGTCTTTAAAGAGATGGAAAAACTAGTCATTAACTTTGTATGAAAAGGATAGAGGCCCTGGATAAGTAAAAGCATTACTGAAGAAGAAAAATAAAGCAGGAGGACTCACACTACCTGACTTCAGAACCTACGTCTATCGTAGTCAAAACAGCCTGATACTGGCACAAGGACAGACACATTGACCAATGTAACAGAATTGAGAACCCAGGTGTAAATCCATCCACCCATGGTCACTGATCTTCTACAAAGGCCCAAATTCCATTAAATAGGAAAAAGACATTCTCTTTAACAAATGGTGCTGGCAAAACTGGATGTCCATCTTCAAAAAAAAAAAAAGAAACAGGACCCATACCTCACATCATACACAATAATTCTTTTTTGTTTGTTTTTCTTTTTTTTTTTTATTGTACTTTACATGAAAGTTTACAGAACAAACTAGTTTCTCATCAAACAGTTAATACACACATTGTTCCATGACATTGGTTAACAACCCCACAACATGTCAACACTCTCCCTTTTCAACCCTGGGTTCCCTATTACCAGCTTTCCCTTTCCCTCCTGCCTTCCAGGCCCTGCCCCAGGGCTGGTCGCCCCTTTAGTCTTGTTTTGTTCTGTGGGCCTGTTCAATCTTTGGCTGAAGGGTGAACGTCAGGAGTGACCTCATCACTGAGCTGAAAAGGTGTCCAGGGGCCATACTCTCAGGGTTTCTCCAGTCTCTGTCAGGCCAGCAAGTCTGATCTTTCTTTTTGAATTAGAATTTTGTTCTACATTTTTCTCCAGCTCTGTCAGGGACCACCTATTGTAATCCTTGTCAGAGCAGTCAGTGGTGGTAGCCAGGCACCATCTCGTTCTGGACTTAGTCTGGTGGAGGCCATGGTAGATGTGGTCCATTAGTCCTTTGCACTAAAGTTTTCCTTATATCTTTAGTTTTCTTTGTTCTTCCTTGCTCCAGAAGGGGTAAGACCAGTGGAGTATCCAAGATGGCCGCTCATGGGCTTTTAAGGCCCCAGATGCTACTCATCAAAGTAGAATGTAACAAATTCTTTATAGACTATGTTATGCCAATTGAGCTAGATATTCCCTAAGATCATGGTCCCCACAGCCCTCAGCCCAGTAATTCGGTCCCTCAGAGAGTTTGGATATTTCTATGGCACTTCCATAACCTTTCCTTGTACAGGTTGGGCTGGCTTTCCCAGTACACAATAACTAATTCTTAATGTATCAAATACCTAAATATAAAACCCAAAACTATAAAGATCATAGAAGAAAAAACAGGGTAATGCTACAGGCCCTAATACACGGCATTAACAGCATACAAACCACAACTAACCATACACAAACACCAGAAGATAAGCTAGATAACTGGGATCTCCTAAAAATTAAACACTTATGCTCATCAAAATACTTCACCAAAAGAGTAAAAAGAGAAGCTACAGATAGCGAAAAAAAAATTGCTATGACAAATTCGACAAAGATCTAATATTCAAAATCTATAGGGAAATCCAATACTTCTACAACAAAAAGACAAATAATCCAATTAGAAAATGGGCAAAGGATATGAACAGATATTTTATCAAAGAAGACATTCAGGCAGCTAACAGAAAACATAAGGAAATGCTTGCATTCACTACCCATTAGGTAAACACAAATCAAAACTACAATGAGATACTATCTCACCTGACATTACCAGCGCGAATCAAAAAAAAACCAGAAAATAACAAATATTGGAGGGGTCAAGGGGAGACTGGAACTCTTACGCACTGCTGGTGGGGATACGAAATGGTACAACCATTTTGGAAAACGATATGGCTCTTCCTTAAAAAGTTAGAAATATAAATACCATAGAATCCAGCAATCCCACTCCTAGGAATATATCCTAGAGAAATAAGAGCTGTTATACAAATAGACATATGCACACCCATGCTCACTGCAGCATTATTCACAATAGCAAAACAATGGAAACAACCTAAGTGTCCATGAACAGACGAATGGATAAAGAAACTGTGGTACATACACACAATGGAATACTACTCAACCATAAAGAACAATGATGAATCTGTGAAACACCTCACAACATAGACGAATCTGGAGAGGCATTATGCTGAGTGAAATAAGTCAATCACAAAAGGACAAATATTGTATAAGACCGCTATTATAAAAACTTATGAAAAGGTTTACACACAAAAAGAAACAATCTTTGACCCTTATGAGGGAGGGGAGGAGTGGGAAGTGAAAAACACTAAGTAGACAATAGATAAGTGGTAACTTGGTGAAGGGTAAGACAGTACACAATACTGGGAAAGTCAGCACAACTTGACCAAGGCTGGGTCATGGGAGCTTCATAGACACATCCAGACTCCCTGAGGGACTGAGTTCCTGGGCTGAGGACTGGGGTCCATGGTCTTGGGGGACATCTAGCTCAATTGGCATAATATAGTTTATAAAGAAAATGTTCTACATTTTACTTTGGTGAGTAGCATCTGGGGTCTTAAAAGCCTGTGAGTGGCCATCTAAGATACTCCACTGGTCCCACCCTGCCTGGAACAACGGAGGTTGTAGAAAATCAAAGACACAAGGGAAAGATTATTCCAAAGGACAAATGAACCACAACTACCACAGCCTCCACCAGACTGAGTTCAGCACAATTAGATGGTGCCCGGCTACCACCACTGACTGCTCTGACAGGGATCACAATCGAGGGTCCTGGACAGAGCTGGAGAAAAATGTTGAACAAAATTCGAACTCACAAAAAAGACCAGACTTATTGGTCTGACAGAGACTAGAGAAACCCCGAGTGTATGGCCCCCGGACACCCTTTTAACTTAGTACTGAAGTCAATCCCGAGGTTCGCCCTTCAGGCAAAGATTAGACAGCCCCATAGAACAAAAGGAGACTAAATGGGCACAGCAACCCTGGGGCAAAGAGAAGAAGGCAGGGTGGGACAGGAAAGCTGGTAATGGGGAACCCAATGTCCAGAAAGGGAGAGTGTTGACATGTCGTGGTGTTGGCGACCGATGTCACCAAACAATATGTGTATTAATTATTTAATGAGAAGCTAATTTGCTCTGTTAACCTTCGTTTAAAGCACAAGGAAAAAAAAGAGAAGAGCTCTTAAATACGATTTTAAGATTATTTAAAATGTGTCTCACGAATATGAAGTTTATAAAGTATATTTTTAAAAGTCTCTTGTAATAATTTGATGAATAAAGTTTTTGACAAACTGGATTGAGTTAATCATGTTGATTAAAGACAACTCTGTCTAAAAAAAATAGGGATTTTTATCCATATTAAATTTTAAAATACGGTAAGTCCCTGGGTTAGGAAGGTCCGAGTTATGGACAACTTGTCCTTTAATGTTACGTACATTTTCCCTTACTTTGAAACAACCCCTACGTGCAACAAATTCCTCATCACAATCACCTTCACTTGTTGTGGGGGCAGCTTTCAAATCACTGAAAAGGCTGTGAGCTGGTTCCTACACTAAAACCAAAAAAAACCAAAAAACCCTTTGCCACTGAGTAGATTCCAACTCATAGAGTCCTTCTGGGACAGAGTAGAACTGCCCCATAGTGTTTGTCTTAGTCATTTAGTGATGCTATAACAGAAATACCACAAGTGGATGGATTTAACAAATAGAAGTTTATTCTCTCACAATCTAGTAGGTTAGAAGTCCATATTCAGGGTGTCAGCTACAAGGGAAGGCTTTCTCTCTCTGTCAGCTCTGGAGGAAGGTCCTTGTCATCAATCTTCCCCTGGACTATGAGCTTCTCAGCACAGGGACCCTGGGTCCAAAGGACACATTATTCTCCTGGTTCTTGCTTCTTGATGGTATGAGGTACCCCTATCTCTCTGCTCACTTCTTTTTTATATCTCAAAAGAGATTGGCTTAAATTGTAGATTAATCTTGTAGATTGAGTTTACGTAACTGCCACTAATCCCATCTCATTAACGTCATAGAGATAGGATTTAGAACGCATAGGAAAATCACATCAGGTGACAAAATGGTGGGCAATCACACAATACTGGGAATCATGGCCCAAACAAGTTGACGGATATTTTGGGGGGACATAATTCAATCCACGGTAGGGTTTCCAAGGAGCAGCTGGTGGATTCAAATTGCAGATCTTTTGATTAGCTGCCGAGCTCTTAACCACTGAACACTTGGGCTCCCCTGCACTAAAGTAAGGCTAAATAAGAACCATATGCACCTGTTCTGACTTATTTACAAATTTGACTTAAAGACACACTTAGGAACTGATCTCATTCATAACCCAGGGACTGCCTATAAAGTTAAAATCATTTAATTAATATATAAATTATGAAATTTTTAATTGTTTAAAGCCTAATAAAAGAGATCAACATTTTGTTTATTAGATATAGGTTTAATAAAGTTTACCTTGCGCAAAAACAATTGTAGAGAAGGAGAATTAATGGAAGAGATTTCAGAATTTTGACTTTTTCTAACTACAATCCACTTTGACTAGAGGTCTGAGGTACCTCCTTGGCTCACCAGGCCAGTCTTTGCCTCTCTCTCTGTGGCAAAATATTTTGTACAGCACTCCCACTGACCCTGGCCTAGTGTGGACAAAGGGCGCACTGCAGTTCTAACTCATGTGCTGACCTCTGGGCGTCGAAAATGAAAATTCCAACTGGCGTCTCTCTCCCAGGTGTAGATCCTGGAAAAATTCGTGCACATGTGCAGCAGGAGACATGTGTGGGAATGGTCATAGCAGCTCTGTTTATAAGAGCAGAAAGATAAACATTCCTTGACAGGAGAGTGGATAAATAAATTATGGCACATTCACTCAATAAAATACAATTCAGCAATGACAAGGAACGGATTATAGCTACACATGAGTGAATCTCACAAGCTAATGTTGCATGAAAGACACAAGTCACATTAGCACATGTACAGTATAATTTCATTACATAAAGTTCAAAATGAAGCAAATGCAAACAATATGTTATTTGGAAATGCATATGTAATAATACCATAAAAATGCAAGGGAATAATAAACCCCAAATATAGGGTAGTGGTTACCTCTGAGAGGAGACCAGGGGTGATGAGGTGAGGAAGAATGCAAGTCGATATATCCATTCATTTAAAAATATTTGTTAAGGACCTACTACATACCAGACAACGTTCTAGATCCTGTGGTTGCAACAGTGAACAAAAAGGACAGAATCCGTGTCCTCACAGAGCCTTCATTCTAGCAGGTTTGATACAAAGGTGTTAAAGTTCTTAATCTTTGATCAGGGCTCATTAGTGTTAATTTTATTACTGTGGTGTATAACTTACTTATATATTACATGTATGGCTATAATAAACCCAATAAACCCATTGCCATCGAGTTGATTCTGACTCATGGCAATCCTACAGGATAGAGTAGAACTGCCCCACAGGGTTTCCCAGGAATGGCTGGTGGATTCGAAATGCCAACCTTCTGATTAGCAATGGAGCTCTTAACCACTATAACACCAGGGCACGAAATAAAAGAAAAATTTAGAAACTAAAACCTAACATCCTCCTAAATAATGTCCTAATTGCCAGGAAAACAAAAGTTTGCTTTTGGAAGAAGTAAGCGCAGAATTTGCATGCAACATTGTGTTTCTTCCTACCTCCCCTGGGTTATACACCCACTTATTATCTGGAGGCAAGGCATTTGGTTTTATGAGTCTGAAGTAAACGCACTGCCACATAGAACCGAGGTTTTTTGAACCAGACCGCCACTGCTATTCTCCAGCAGTTTCACAATTAATTAAATAAAAGTGGATTACTAGACGCTGTCTGCCTGCAAATGTCTGCTGAACCATGGGAGAAGCTGGATCCAGAAACCTTCAGCACCCAGCTGGTATCTCCAGACAGTAGAGTCTCTCTCTCTCCTTTTCTCTTGGGGATACAAGAAAACGTTTGACTCCTCATTTCAGCAAGTCCCCCAATTACTGTGGAACCAGTGGTGAAATGCAAAAGTCACAGACCAGTTTTACTTCTTTAGGAATACCAATTGAGCAAGGCCAGCCAGACCTGGGTTGGAATATTCCCTCTATCACTGACTACCTGCTAACCTTGAGCCAAGTCATTAAGGCTCTCAGAGTTCTATTTGCCTGATTTGGAGAGTGGGAATGATACATTCTGCCCTAGACGGCTTTTGTGAGAGTTACATTAAATAACACATGCAAAGCCCTTCCCTCTGTGCCTCTCCCATAGGAGATGCATTGTAAGTCTCAGTTGCTTTCACCTTTTGTCTTATCATTTTAAAAAAGGCAATCATCTAACAGTCCCAAAACAAACAAGCAAGCAAAGAAACAAACGAAAAACCCAGACAATCTTTCTTGGCTATATGGAGCTTAGTTTCAGGTCAAGGTAAACACATGCAGAGACAAAGAAGAAATAAAACAAAACAAACTCTAGATGTGTAAAATCATATGTTTTTTTATACATATCTCTGTGTTTTTCAAACTAGAAGGTGTTTAGGAAACTGCAGAATATTTTTATAGAATATCATTTTTCCTTATGTTTAATAATTAAAAATAACATTTTATATTAATCTCATTATGGAATACAATGACAATTTTACATGAATTTTAAAAATAAAATTGGAGTGCTCAATGTTATTCTCTCTTGATAGATCTCATATGCCTAGCCTCTCTGTGGGTACAGGGCATACGTCAGTGGAGAAGTTGGCAAAATAATGTCTTAAGGCAGGCAGCTTCTTCCCAACCCCTGCCAGTCTGAAATTTTGATGCATGCCCATCCAAGAGGACCGTCGTGGTTTACCTAATATCACAGCATTCTAATTCTCTTTAATGATAGTTTTGGTCAAAGAGGAAAGATATACAGGTACAAGGCTTGGTTTGCTTGCCCACCTCTGCCACTTGCTAGCAGGATGGCCTTGGGAAAGTCATTTGGCTTCAATTTACTCAGGTATAAAATAAGTAAAGAAATATATACTTCAGGAGTTGCAGGTCCAGTGCAGGTCAGGTGAAGCTCTGGTGGGAGTGTCGCCAGAACAGTTAATGGTGTAGTCGTTGCTGAAAATTCTGAAGTAATGAATTCAGTTGACCTTTAGGAAACCTGGACTTCGGAGCAGAAGACGGAAAAGAGAGGTCCTATCTTCTGGACCCACATGTTCAAACTCCATATCCCTTTGACAACAATGGGATAAATTTTTACTTTGCTGATTTGCTGAAAATGTTTGACCAAAACATCTCCACAAAAAGATGGACTACATTGGACTTATGAAAAGGACTGTGACTAGACTGAATCAAGATTTCCAGAACTCGTATGTAGAAGCTGATGGGTTCACAGACTGCAGCTGATCCAGAATCACATGGAACAGAAAGAAACTACATAACCAAAAAAACAAACCAAACCCAGTGCCGTCGACTCTGACTCATAGCGACCCTATAGGACAGAGTAGAACTGTCCCATAGAGTTTCCAAGGAATGCCTGGCGGGTTTGAACTGCCAACCCTTTGGTGAGCAGCCGTAGCACTTAACCACTACGCCACCAGGGTTTCCAGAAACTACGTAAGACTGAGTAAATGATTACTATGGGTTTTATGTGGCAATATTGCTGATGTTTTAAGGTCCTACTTTCTGGATATAAGAAATCATTTTCCTCTTTTCTCCTAAATTATCTAACTAATGGGTTTAGACATTGTAACTCTTGAATTAGAAATTCCTGTTGGTAAACTTAGAAAAGTTGTAAATATCATAACCAGAGAAATGTCTGAAGTTGGAGCTATGATTTTACAAAATACAATAGCATTAGATGTCCTATTGGTTTCTCAAGGAACAGTTTGTCCCTTAATAGATAAATGTTGCTGTGTTTATATTAACACAAAATCTGAGGATTTGCAGGATGTAGTTTTTTTAGTTGCTGCTGAGGCACATGAAAAGCAGTTACTGATGCTGCTTCTGTATAAATGAACACCTCATGAGATTTGTTTCCGTGGTTCAAAGACCTTAGGGTCATGGTTTCATTAGTTATGTCTGACAATTGGCATATTATTATTAGTGTTTCTGCTTTACCTCCTAGTTTGCAGTATGGTGCCCAACTACCATTATTGGACATTTTTGATCAAAGATTCTATAGCAGGATCATGATACAAAGAAGGGAACAATGAAAGAGTTGTAATTTCCCTGGAATCCAGATTTCTGGCTTTCATGGAGGTTGGGGTAACTTACACAGGCTATCGCCTTTTGAGTGTCCTTTTAAACCTTGAGTTTTGAGGAAAAAACAAGAAAAAAACTGGTTCCAAAAGCCACTTTTGAGTCAAACAATGGTCCAGATAAACTAGTGGGACCGTTTTGCTCTGGGCTTTGTGCTTTTTTGAAGAATTTAGTCTGTTTTGGGAAACTACTCCAAAGATCAGACTGAGAGCTATGTTTAGGGTAAATCAGCAATTAGTATAATCAGTCTTCAAGACAGTATCTTATGAAATACCTGTCTAATGTTTGTAATGAAACTGTCACCTCCGTGCTATGCAGAAAATGATGTATCTCAAAGAAACCAGGTTCTCAGAGATCGACCTCATGGCTGAGACTCCATTTTGTCTTAGGCTCCACTTCTGCTTCTGAGAAAGTGACCCATACTGTTAATAGGTAAAGCAAGGAGGGGCAGCTTGCACTTGGGAAGAACACTTAGTATGTTTTAAAGAGATTAGCTGAAGACCTCCAACAGGAGAGGTCCATCCTGTATTATCTCGCTAATCACGTATTCTCTAATGAAAGCTTGGTTGTCACATGTAAATTTTTCTATACCTTCTGTTTCCTCTAGACAAATTTTGTGTGCCCTTTACGGATATATGTTTTTGTGTGGTGGGTCCAACTAGTTTAGATGATCCCTTTCCAACAGACAGAGGATTTACATAGGCAATCTCTAGTTTAGTTTCTTGACAAATGCGTGGGAAATGCACTTTGGGAACTTTAGGATTACCTTTAGATATTCATAGTAATGATGCCAGTAAATATTGGAAAGGTAATGTTAAATTGTTACATATTGTAAAACGAGAGTCAGAAGAAAGTCCATTGGTCCAACACTCAGAGTGGTTTGGTCATTTCTAAGAGCTTTAATTCCTACTTATGAAGATTGAAGAAATCTTTAAGAAATTTGTCAATCACTATGGGACAATTAGCAGATGAAACTGCTAATGGGATGGAAGCACAACAGCAATCTCTGATCTTGTTAGCCAAGGTGACATGAGATAACAGTATTCTTAGATGCCTTAAATTTTTCATTAGCCCAAGAAGGTGTAGTCTGTGCTGTGGCAAATACCTCTTGTTGCATTTGGATAAATAACAAACACAGCAGAAGTAGAACAAGATATACATAGAATTAGCAAACTACTTGATTACAAACTGTAACACCCTTACAAACACCAGATTTATTTGGTTGGTTACCATCAGAAATAAGTACATAAGCTAGATCACGACTGCAAGAAATAGTACAATTCTTAGTCTGCTTCCTGATAGTATTAAGCATAATAAAACTTATATTCTATTGTCTCATGCACTTAAAAGGCAAAAGAAACCCTCAGGCTAAGAATGTTGATGTACATTGATTCTGCTCACTTTGGCAATGCCATTGATGGGAGGGTCACTCTTACTTAAGATCCTGGTAAAGAGCCAGATGGTATTCGGTGGAAAATCAGCACCATGTAGTTTAAAGAGCCGGCCATGGCTGCCAGCTAGGTGGAGCTCGACTAAGGCCAGGTATTGATCATCTATGTGAGTTATGGCCAATTTCCAATCAAAAGGAGGGAATGATTTAGGAGATAATATTGGAGCCATTATTCATTCATTCCCCGTCCTTAAGCACGAAGAATGTGACCCAGCTGGAGCTGGACTCACAAGGACTCACAAGGATACATCGACTGGGCCCTGAGATATAAAGACAATAGCTAGGACAATCTTGGAAAACATCTTTTAGGTAACCTTTCACACAAACACATCATAAGCAGCACAAAAGACCCACAGACTTTCTGCTCATATCTTTTTCTATCAGCGTTTAGTGAATAGTAAGATTTGTTGCACCACTGAAGACCCTCCTGACGGCCGTTAATGAAACTTGTACCAATGAATATTAAGAAAGACAATTCAAAATGTAGAATCACGGTGACTTAACAGTTTTTAGCCAATCCGTGAAAAGGTGAAGATTTCAATGGTTTTGCCCATTTGTGATGTTAATATATTCTGTTGATTCTGTAATGTCACTTGGACTCAGGCAGACATGGCTGTGGCAGCATGCTTGTCTGTTTGCTACTTTTGCCTCTTTGAATATATGCCAAATAAAACCTTTCTTTTTGCTTAAGAAAGAAAAAAAGAAATACACACTTCACAAGATTGCTGTGAGGATTCAATGAGGTCATGGAGGAAAAGTAGCCCAAACCATGGCTGGCATAGTGCTTACAAATGGCCATTATTGTAATACATACATGAGAAAATGGTAGAAAGGATAGATGAGAACTAGGTTCTCAAAAGCCACCTCTGAGGATAGTATCATTACTCTTATTTTATATATATGCTAACTGAGGCTTAGAAAGGGTAAATATCTTGTCCAAATTCACACAGCTTAATAAAGTGGCAAAACTATAATTCATATCTGGAATGATTTTCCTCACAGTATAATATTTATGGCCCAGTTTTATTTGTTTATTTTAATAATTAGGTTATTTTTAACAGGTTTATTGAGATGTTCACACACCATAAAATTCACCCTTTTAAAATGTACAATTCAGGTGTTTTTAGTATATTCACATTCATTACCAAAAACAAATTTTAGAAGATTTTCATCACCCCCAAAAGAACCTCAATCCCTATTAGGAGTCAATCTCCACTCCCCCATCCTTCTGGTAACCACTAATCTACTTTCTGTCTCTATAAATTTGCCTATTCTGGATACTTTCATATAAATGGAGTTTTACAACATGTGGCCTTTTGTACCTGGTATCTTTCACTTAGCATAATGTTTTTAAGGTTCATCTATGTTGCAGCAAAGGAGCACTGATGAAGCAATGGTTAAGCACTAGACTGCTAACCAAAAGGTCGACTTTTTGAATCCACCAGCTGCTCCATGGGAGAAAGATGCAGCAGTCTGCTTCCCTAAAGATTTACAGCCTCGAAAACCCTATGGGGCAGGTCTACTCTGTCCTATAGGGTCGCTATGAGTCGGAATTCAATTCGACCGCAATGAATATGTTGTAGCATGTATTGGTAATTCACTTCTTGTTATTGCTGGGTGTAATATATTTCTTAAGTGCTGTCTTGACCCAGTCTTGAGGCCCCGGTTAAAAACTTTCCCTTCCCCTTTGCAGATAGTTTTGCTAAGCCAATAGCCCAAATACTTCCTTTATCAGGTTTAAACACTCCTGGGCTACAATAGACACACTCAGCTGCCAGAAGCCCCCAGATGCCTTACATCCAGAGATGGTCCCTTCTTCCTTCAAATACCCAATTGATGGGAAACCCGTAAAACCTAGCTAACCCCACCCTGCTTGCCATACATAAACCACCTCCTATAGTTCCTGTTTGTTGTTACCCTATCCCTGGGTGCAACCTCCTGTGTGGCCCGCTTAGTTGGAGCTATATATAACAGGGTTCTACCTTTCATCTATCCAATTCCTTGTGTTGTGCCCCACCATCCAAGGGGCCTAATCATGCCTAATATTTTATAATTATAAAACACCAGATAATATACCTTTGCATGGGTATACCACATCTTGTTAGTCCATTCATCAGTTGACGGACATTTGGTTGTTTCCACTCTTTGGCTATCATGAATTATGCTGCTATGAACATTCACATACATGTTTTTTTGTGTGGGCATATATTTTCATTTCTCTCTGGTGGAATTGCTGAACATTCACATACATTTTTTTTGGGTGGGCATATATTTTCATTTCTCTCTGGTGGAATTGCTGGGTCATATGGTAACATTTTAAGGAACTGCCAAGCTATTTTCCAAAGTTGCTGTACCATTTTACATTCTTACCAGAAATGTAAGAGGATTCCAATTTCTCCACATCCAAGCCAACACTTCTTACTGACTCTCTTTTTGATTATAGCCATCCTAATGGTTATGAAGTTGTATCTTATTGTGGTCTTGGTTTGCATTTCCCTAATGGCTAATTAGGAACTAATGAGGTTGAGCAATTTTTCACTTACATATCTTCTTTGGGAAATGCCTATACAAATCCTTTGCCCATTTTAAAACTAGGTTATTTGTTTTTTTATTTAAAGAGTTCTTTATATATAGATTCAATTCCCTTATCAAATATATGATTTGTAAACACTTTCTCTCATTCTATTTGGAAACCCTGGTGGTGTAGTGGTTAAGTGCTGCAGCCGCTAACCAAGAGGTTGGCAGTTCGAATCCACCAGGCGCTCTTTGGAAACTCTATGGGGCAGTTCTACTCTGTCCTATAGGGTCGCTATGAGTTGAAATCAACTTGATGGCAACAGGTTTGATTTGGTTTTTTAAAGTTTATTAGTGGTTACTAAGAGCAGGAGGGAGCAGGAAAGGGGGGAGCTATTGCTTATGGAGTACTGAGTTTCAGTGTATGGTGACAGAAAAGTCACGATGATTAAGGGTAGGGTTGTATAGCCAATTAATGTAATTGCTGTCAATAAGTTGTACACCTGTAAAAAGTTGAATTGGCAAAAGTTGTATGATAGATATAGTTGCAACAATGACCAAAAAAAAAGCGCAGGTGCTTAGACTGCTTATGTACAACCAAACACCTAATGGGATTTGGTTCCTTGATTTGGAGGTTTAGGATCATGGTTTCAGGGGACATCCAAGTTAAGTGGCCTAATAACATGTTTAGTGCTTCTGTTCTACCTCCTAGTTCATTACTTAGGGCTGGGATCTTAAAAACTTGCAAGCAGCCATCCAAGGCACCACAGTTGGTCTCTATTTGCCTGGAGCAACAGAGTAAGAAAAAGAGTCAGGAATAAGAAGAAAAAATTGAATATGTGGTTAGTTGTCTCCATGAACAACAGCTCTGTTTGTCATGAGACCAAAAGAATTGGATGATGCTCAGCTGCCATTACTGAATGTTTTGATCAAAGCTTCTATAGAAAAATCCTGATCAAAACAGGTAAATACAGAATATAATCTTTTTTATGTGTTGCTGGATTTGGTTTGCAAGTATTTTGAGGATTTTTAAAAACTCTATTCATTAGTGGTATTTGTAGTTTTCTTTTCATGTGATACCTTTGTCCGGTTTTGATATCAGGTTAATACTGGCCTCAAAGAGAGAGTTAGGTAGTGTTCCCTCCTCTTCTATTTTTTTTGAAGAGTTTGTGAAGGATTGGTATTAATTCCTATTTAAATATTTGACAGAATTTACCAGTGAAGTTATATGGACCTGGGTTTTTTGGTGTGGGAAGATTTTTAAATTACTAATCTAGTCTTTGATTGTTATAGGACTAGCCTTACTTTCTATTTCTTCTTGAGTCTGTTTATATATTGTGTCTTTTTGGGTATTTGGGTATTTTTTTGTATTCTAAAAAAAAAAAATTTTTTTTTTTTTTTTTTTTTTAACATACAGTTGTTCCTAGTGTTTCCTTTAATTCTTTTTGTTTTTCTAAGGTAGCAAGTAATGTCCTGGCTTTCATTCATGACTTTAATAATTTGAATCTTCTCTTTTTTTCTCAGTCAGTCAAGCTAAAATTTTATAAATTTTGGTGATATTTTCAAAGAATCAACTTTTGGTTTCTTTTAGTTTTTCTAGTCTGTTTTATTTATTTTCACTCTAACCTTTATTAATGTTTCTTCCTGCTTGCTTTGTTTTTAGTTTGCTCTTCTTTTTTCTTGTTTTAAAGGCGTAAGGAGCTCAGGTAGAACAACAGTTAAGTGCTTGGCTGCTAACTGAAAGGTCAGTGGTTCGAACCCACAAGCGGCTCCATGGGAGAAAATACCTGGTGATCTCCTGTAAAGATTACAGCCTAGGGAATCCTATAAGGCAATTCTACTCTGTCATATAGGGTTGCTATGAGTCAGAATCAACTTGATGGCATACAAGAACAGCAACAGAGGTGTAAGGTTAGGTTACTGATTTGAGATTTCTCTTCTTTTTTTTAATATAGGTATTTACAGCTATAAATTATCCCGTAAGCACCACTTTAGTTTAACTGTATCCCACAAGTTTTAGTGTTTTCGTTTTCATTCATCACAAAGTATTTTCTAGTTTCCCTTGTGATTTCTTCTTTGATCCTTGTTTATTTAGGAGTGGGTTTTTTTTTTTAATTTCACACATTTGTGAAATTGCCACATTTTCTTCTGTTAATGATTCCTAATTACCTCCATTGTGACTGAAGAACACACAGCAGTTTTTTTTTCTTGAATAAATGCTCCTCTGATTGTTGCAAGCCTTTGTTTCATTTCCAGAGTTCTGGAAAAGTAAAATTTTACAATTTTTTGTCAATGTTTGCATTGCTTTCGTGAAAGGGTGGATTTATGGAGGTCCTTACTTCACCATTCTGGAAGTCTCACCTTCCAACACAGGTTATATTTTATGTGATACAACTCCCCCCCACACACACTAATCCCCATCATGACATACGGGGGGAAGAGCAGTCACTCACACCATTCATTCATCCATTCATTCACTCACTGATACCATTTATACATCATGAAGTGACAGCTCTACTAAATAATGAGCATGCAAAGATGAGAAAGACACATCCACTGTTCTCAGGGAACTTTGATGGTCTCATTGGGAGCTAAGACAAGTACACAAATGGTGAATAAAAGGTATGACAAGAAATACCGTAAAAGGGGTATGATGATACTATAGGAGGAAAAAATGATGTATTTTGCCAGGGGGATTAGGGTGCACTGCTCACCATGTATTGAGTCCTATTACTGACCGAGCTAGGCATTTTACATACTTGTCAAATTATTTATTCTGGAATCTATCTAGAGATGAGATGGGAGTTCCCATGATTCTAATGCATACTCAAGCCTAAGACCTGATGTGCAGTAACTGTTTTGCACAACACGCAAATCATGAATAGAAAAATTGTTTGTCACTATGTATCAGTCAGTTATAGCCCTACTGGTGACTTCCATTTTCCTGTAGCTCACACCACTGATAAACAAGCCAAGACAGCTGGAAGGGTGGTAGCATAACTGTTTTTATCAATGTGTCCCAACCAACATTACAAATCTGTTCTTTTCCCCTGGAATCACTCTCAGAAATGGGGCTGAACAGATGAAGCCTTATTAAAGTCATGTCCTTGCATCTCCCAAGCCACATCTGCTCTCTTTTGTGAGCCAAAATCTCTCCAATGGCTTCCTAGCCATTACAGCCAATCAGCTACAAAAGAACTAGCTGGATTCCTTTCTGTAGTGTCATCAAATCTGAAGGCTGAGAGCTATTTTCATATACTCTGTTTCCAGGATCCATTGCCAAGGAAGCAGGGAATGAGAAAACAACTTGATTTTAATTTACCTGTTAAATCTTACTAAGTCAACATTTTCCTCACATTCTCCATTTGAACTTCTGATATTAAAGACACAGTTTATTGAGGGTTTCTTGTTGTTGTTGTGTGTTGTCAAGTCGATTCTGACTCACAGTGACCCTGTATGACAGAGTAGAGCTGCCCCTAGAGTTTTTCAGGCTGTAATCTTTATGGGAGCAGATCGACAGGTCTTTTCTCCTGTAAAGCTGCCGCTGACTTTTCAGTTAGCAGCCGAGTTTTTAACCATTGTGCCACCAGGGTTACTTATTAAGGACTTACTATGTGAAAAAAGAAGGTACTTAATCCCCAAAACAACTACTGCAATGTAAGCAGTAAATCTCCATTTTACAAATGAAAAGCCAGAGGTACAGAAATATTGAGTGATTTCTTCAAGATCACACTAGTAAAGCAGCAGAGCCAGAAATTTAATGCATGCCTAGCTGACTCCAAAGCACAGGCTTTGTCCACCATGCTATCTGGTATTGCCTCACATTGACTGTCAGAGCTGGATGGTCCTTAGGCTTCATCTAGTTCAGTGGTTCTTACCCTTGGCTGCACACTAAAATCACTAAGGGAGCTTTCTTAAAATATCGATGCCCCACCTCCTTCCCACCCCCAGTTATGATTAAATTGAACTGTAGTGGGGCCCAGATATCCAACTTTCTCAAAGCTCGCCAGATGAATTTAACATCCAGTCAGGGTTGAAACCCACTGACTTAGTTCAACTACCTCATTGTTCAAGGGGGAAAAAACTGGCCCCAAAGAGGGACAGAGAATTGACCAGGAGAAACATTCAGAGGCAATCCTAAGACTGAAACCCAGTTCTCATGATTCCCATGCCAAGCTTCTGTTGTAGAATAATATTTCTGGTGATGTTGTACACACCAAGTTCTCCCAGGGGCTAGAATGTGGAACAGGCAACCTATGAAAAATCTGTATAATGACCACCATCAACTCACTCAGGTGTATGCCAAGATTCTTTCGAAAGATGGTGAAAGCATTAAACAGTATTACAGTATGATCAAAATGTATCTCATCCATTATGGAATAACCCTATTGCTTGAAAGGGTTCAACAAATATTTATTGAGTGTGCTACTATGTGCCAGGCACTGTGAGAAGCACTGAAAATATATTAGGGACCTAGAGAGACAAAATACCACCGCCCTTTCTATCCTAAGACTGGTCTGAGATTTACTGTCATTCAGAGCAAAGTTTACAGATCTGACAAATGCAGCTCAGAGTTAAAGGGATTTTCTAGTAAGTGGCAGTGACATAAAGAGAAGAGCAAAGGTTTTAGGGGAAGACAGACCTGGGTTTGAATCTCACTGCTACTGATCGCTAGCCATGTAATGTTGAGCACAATATGAACCCAACCTCCCTGCACATCAGTTTTCTTATCTATTAAATGGAGAAAATAATATACCAGCTTCAAAAGAGTTTTATAAATGCATCAGGTCATACATGGGAAATGGTCTGACACACTTACAATAAATGGTCTTCCTTCCCGCTTTCCCCATTCCACCCCAACTTCTGGTTGAGACTAAAGTCCAGGGCATTTGACTCTCAGTCCAGCAAATTCTGCCATATACCATGCTGCCTTCTGTGTTAGACACTACCAGTTCAGGCAGGAAAGCAGCAGTCTTCTCCCCTAACCAAAAGCACTGGGAGAAAAAAAAAAGTCTATCTTAAAAGTCCTTTTGTGACTTTGTCTAAGGCAGGGAAAACACAGACAATGTTGCTTAAGAAATGTGAAAAATGTTCATCCAAGTGTCTGAAGGCCTCGGAAACCCAAAGAAAGAAGATAGAATCATGTGAGTAGACACAACTTGGGTAGCAATGATGCCCTGACGAGATTCCAAACTCAGTTCATGACCAGGAGGCCAAGGTTAGACATTTCATGTAGGTTCAAAGAACCTACAAGAGCTAGAAACACAGCGTCATTGAGACACTCACCAGCATTAAGGCTTACCCTGTTCCCTTAAAAAACACACACAGGTGCACACACACACATACACACATATGCACACACAAGGTCTGGCCCAAGGCAAAACACCTGTACCCCGTTGCCAAGTCGATTCTATATAGTAAGTTAGCACTTGAGAAAAGTGCCCTGCTCCCCAACACAGAGACTTTGATTCCGAGTGAGGGGAGAAGAGTCATTAGCAAAGGCTAAAAATCCCCTACCTCATCTAACTCCAGCACATATTGCAGCATATGCCACAATAATAACAGCTGATATTTACTGGGCACCTATATATTTTAGCTATTATACATACCTTAACTTCCTTTAATCTTAATAACTAATGAATGAAGTATGCATTATTGAGGAGCCCTGGTGGTGCGGTGATTAAAGCACTCAGCTGCTAACCAAAACGTCAGTGGTTCCAACCCACCAGCCACTCCTCAAGAGATGTGGCAGTCTGCTTCCTTAGAGATTACAGACTTAGAAACTTATGGGGCAGCGCTACTTTGTCCTACAAGGTCACTGTTGAGTTGGAATTGACTCAAAGGCAGTGGGTATGCATCACTACCCTCATTTTATGGAAGACAGCACTAAAGCCCATAAACCTGAAGCATTTTGTTAAAGAGCCATAGACAACAAACAATGACTCCAAGATTTGAACTCAAGGTTCTGACTCCAAGGTAAACTATTAGACCGTAGTTTCTCACAGAAGATGATAGTATCCATGACTTAGCCAAAAAACCATGAGTCATCTCAAACTTAATGCAATGTACTTCTTCAAAGCACCCCACCTACCACCGTCATCTAATCAGTCAATCAGTGACTAATACCGATTAAATTTACTACCTAACTGATCCCCCCCCCACACACACATATACAGTACACATAACCTTTCCTTCAAAGTAACTGCAACTGTGTAATTCAAGTCTTTCTGCTTCTCATCTGATTCTCTCCAGTCCATAAACTACACAGGACCTCAGAGGAATCTTACCTAAAACATCTCCTTCTGCAACACCCCTCCTTATGTACCTTAAATAACTCCCTATGGCTTATAGCCGTGGTCCTAACCCACTAAAAACATCAGAATCCCCTGAGGAGTTAATTAGCAGTACAGAGACCTTATCCCATCCCTACTTACCCCAGACCCTTCTGAATTCTGAATCTACAGGTGAGACCTGAGAATCTGTAATTTTAATTAATGCTCAAATGATCTTCTTGGGCAGGCAATAAAACCCAAGTGGCCTACAGGATAGAAATTCAAAGCACTAGCATGACATTCAAGGCCTATTTCTAGCTCCTTTTCTCACCACCTCCACAACTTTTTCCATATGATCTTTCAAGAGGTACTACCCTCTTGCTGTTCTCCAGTTTAACCCTGTTGTTTCACACCCGTGACTTTGCTTATATTGTCAACTCCCTCCAAGTGGAATGACTTCTCCTTGCCTCCAACCATCTGTCTCCCTTGCCACAACATCTCATAATTTATGCCTCAGTCCAAGAGGACATCACCTACTCCGTGAAGCCCTTCCTACCTCTGTATCCCCTACATAGAATATAATATAATCACACCTCCAAATTATACAGTCTTCTTTCAGAACATCAATAATCCTTTAGATAAAAAATAATCAGTGTATGTGTCTAGCTCCCATCCACCATGTGAACTTTATTGCTGAATTTCCAGGGTCAATCCCAGATACTAAGGTACTCTTGTGGAACAGTGGTTAAGAGCTTGGCACCTAACTGAAAGGTCAGCTGTCCTAACCCACCAGCTGCTCCGCAGAAGAAAGATGTGGCAGTCTGCTCCTGTAAAGATTACCAACAGCCTTGGAAATTCTATGGGACAGCTCTATTCTGTCCAATAGTTTCCATGTGGGTCAGAATGGACTCCATGACATCATTTCCTATTAGCCCAGGTAATAAGACACTGCCTGCGCAACTCATCTTTGTCTTTCCTTCCTCTTCTCCTCATTTGTTAGGTCACAGAATAGAATTTGAACACTGCCATGTTGTCTCTCAAAGAGCATCTAAACTTGAAGGCCAAGATGGGCCTGTGCAACTGAGTCCTCAATTAGGACACTGCTAAACTACATTAGACAAATGAGAACTCCCTCTCCCATTTCTTTTTTCAAATACCAAACATTTCACAGTCTCCATTTGATCACAGTACCTCTCATCTCCTGGCCAGGAAGTTCTTCCTCATATCTACCCAAATCCTTCAGATTATTTTTTCCTCTGTCCTCAGTAAAAATAGAGAATAACCGCTTGCCATACTCTTACCTCCCTCACATGTCTGTCAGTTTGTTGTACCATGGGGGCTTACGTGTTGCTGTGATGCTAAAAGCTATGCCACCGATATTCAAATACCAGCAGGGTCACCCATAGAGGACAGGTTTCAGCTCAGTTCCCAGACTAAGACAGACTAAGAAGAAGGACTTGGTGGTCTACTTCTGAAAAGAATTAGCCAGTGAACACTTTATGAATAGCAGCTGAACATTGTCCAATATAGTGCCGAAAGATAAGCCCCTCAGGTTGGAAAGCACTCAAAAGACAACTGGGGAAGAGCTGCCTCCCCAAAGTAGAGTAGACCTTAATGACATGGATGGAGTCGAACTTTCAGGACCTTCATTTGTTGATGTGGCACGACTCAAAGTGAGAAGAAACAGCTGCAAACGTTTATCAATAACTGGGATACGGAATGTACGAAGCATGAATCTAGGAAAATTGGAAACTCTCAAAAATGAAACAGAACTCATAAACATTGATATCCTAGACATTAGTGAGCTGAAATGGACTGGTATTGGCCACTTTGAATAGGACAATCATATGGTTTATTATGCTGGAAATGACAACTTGAAGAGGAATGGCGTTGCACTAGTATTCAAAACGAACGTTTCAAGATCTATCCTGAAGTACAACACTGTCAGAGATAGGATAATATCCTTATGCCTACAAGGAAGGCCAGTTAATACGACTATTGTTCAAATTTATGCACCAATTGCTAAGGCCAAAAATGAAGAAATTTAAGATTTTTACTAACTTCTGCAGTCTGAAGTTGATCACACATGCAATCAGGATGCATTGATAATTACTGGTGATTAGAATTATACAGTTGGAAACAAAGAAGAAGGAATTGGTAGTTGGAAAATATGGCCTTGGTGATAGAAATGAAGGCGGAGATCACATGACAGAATTTTTCAAGACCAATGACTTCTTCACTGCAAATACCTTTATTTAACAACATAAATGGTGACTACACATGTGGACCTCACCAGATGGAATACACAGGAATCAAATCGACTACATCTGTGGAAAGCTACGATGGAAAAGCTCAATATCATCAGTCTGAACAAGGCCAGGGGCTGACTGCAGAACAGACTATCAAATGCTTATATGCAATTTCAAGCTGAAGCTGAAGAAAATTAGAACAAGTTCACAAGAACTAGAGTACGACCTTGAGTCTATCCCACATGAATTTAGAGACCCATCTCAAAAATAGATTTGAAGAGTTGAACACGAATGACAGAAGACCAGATGAGTTGTGGAATGACATCAAGGAAGAATATCATACATGAAGAAAGCCAGAAGTCACTAAAAAGACAGGAAAGAAAGAAAAGACCAAAATGGATGTCAGAAGAGACTCTGAAACTTGCTCTTGAACTTCAAGTAGCTAAAACAAAAGGAAGAAATGATGAAGTAAAAGTGCTGAACAGAAGATTTCAAAGGGCAGCTCAAGAAGACAAAGTAAACTATTATAATGACATGTGCAAAGAGCTCGAATTAGAAAACCAAAACACACTCCACATTTCTCAAGCTGAAAGAACTGAAGAAAAAACGCAAGCCTCTAGTTGCAATATTGAAGGATTCTACGGGGAAAATATTAAACGGTGCAGAACGTATCAAATAAAGGTGGAAGGAATATACGGACTCACTATACCAAAAAGAATTGGTTGACGTTCAGCCATTTCAGAAGGTAGCATATGAGCAGGAACCAATGGTACTGAAAGAAGTCCAAGCCGCATTGAAGGCATTGGTGAAAAACAAGGCTCCAGTAATTGACAGAATACCAATTGTGATGTTTCAACAAATGGATGCAGTGCTGGAAGTGCTCACTTGTCTATGCCAAGAAATTTGGAAGACAGTTACCTGGCCAACCAACTAGAGGAAAACCATAAATTTATTCCTATTCCAAAGAAAGGTGATCCAACCTAATGTGGAAATTATCTAACAATATCATTAATATCACATGCAAGTAAAATTTTGCTGAAGATCATTAAAAAGTGGCTGCAGCAGTACATTGACAGGGAACTCCCAGAAATTCGAGCAAGATTCAGAAGAAGACGTGGAACTGGGGATATCATTGTTGATGTCGGATGGATCCTGGCTGAAAGCAGAGAATACCAGAAAGATGTTTAAGAAAAAAACTTTATTTGTATTTATTTAGTTATTTATTTTACCTGTGTTTTATTGACTATGAGAAGGCATTCGACTGTGTGGATCATAACAAATTTTGGATAACACTGCGAAGAATGGGAACACTTAATTGTGTTCATGAGGAACCTGTACATAGATCAAGCGGCAGTAGTTCGAACAGAACAAGGGACTACTGTGTGGTTTAAAATCAGTAAAGGCGTGCGTCAGGGTTTTATCTTTTCATACTTATTCAATCTGTATGCTGAGCAAGTAATCCAAGAAGCTGGACTATATAAGGAAGAACGGGGCATCAGGACTGGAGGAAGACTCATTAACAACCTGTTATTTGCAGATGACACAACCTTCGTTGCTCAAAGTGAAGAGGACTTGAAGCACTTACTGATGAAGATCAAAGACCACAGCCTTCAGTACGGATTGTGCATCAACATAAAGAAGACGAAAATCCTCACAACTGTACCAATAAGCAACATCATGAAAAACGGGGAAAATGTTGAAGTTGTCAAGGATTTCATTTTACTTGAATCCACAATCAACATCCATGAAAGCAGCAGTCAGGAAACCAAAGGGTATATTGCATTGGGCAAATTTGCTGGGAAAAGACCTCTTTAAAGTGTTAAAAACCAAGGATGTCACTTTGAGGACTAAGATGCGCCTGACCCAGCAATGGTATTTTCAACCTCCTTATATGCATGTGAAAGCTGGACAATGAATAAGGAAGGCTGAAGAGGAATTGATGCCTTTGAATTATGTTGTTGGCGAAGACTACTGATATACCATGGACTGCCAAAGAACAAACAAATTTGTCTTGAAAGAAGTACAGCCAGAAGCAGGATGGTGAAACTTTGTCTCAAGTAGTTTGGACATGTTATCAGGGGGGACCAGTCCCTGGAGAATGACATCATGCTTGGTAAAGTAGAGGGTCATCGAAAAATAGGAAGACCCTCAATGAGATGGATTGACACAATGGCTGCAGCAATAAGCTGGAACACAGTAATGAATGTGAGGATAGCTCAGGACCGTGCAGTGCTTTGTTCTGTTGTGTATAGGGTCACCATGAGTTGGAGCCGACTCGACCGCACCTAACAACAACAACAGTGGGTGTGAAGTGGCATCTCATTGTGATTTTAATTTTCATTTCCCTAATGACTAATGAGCCCTAGTGGCGCAGTGGTTAAGAGCTCAGCTGCTAACCAAAAGGTTGGCAGGGCGAATCCACCACCTGCTCCTTGGAAACCCAATGGGGCAATTCTACTCTACTCAGTTCTACTCTGTCCTATGTCTGACGGCAACTGGTTTGGTTTTTTTTTTTTTTTTGGTAATGACTAACGATACTGAACGTGTTTTCATTTGTATATCTTCTTTGAAGAAATGTCAACTAAAATCCTTAGACCATTTTTAAATTGGGTTGTCTTTTTTTTATTATTAGGTTATAAGAGTTCTTTATATAAATGATTTGCAAATATTTTCTCCCATTCTGTAGGTTGGGTTTTAAGTTTTTTTAATACTATGGGGTCACTGTGATTCAGAATCAACTCGACTGCAATGGGTTTGGTTTTGGATTTTTATATTTTGCGGAACAAAAGGCTTGTCTTATGGCTTAGCATATGGTCTACTCTGGAGAATGTTTCATGTTCACTTGAGAAGACTTTGCGTTCTGCTATTGTTGGGTAGAGTGTTCTATAGATGTCTATTAGGTCTAGCTGTTTTATAGTCTTCTGTCGCCTGTTGATCTTCTGTCTAGTTGTTCAATCCATTATTAAAAGTGGGGTACTGAATTCTCCAACTATTATAGTTGAATTGCCTATTTCTCCCTTCAATTCTGTCAGTTTTTGCTTTGTGGACTTTAGAATTCTGTTGTCAAGCAGATATATGTTTATATAATACACTTTCTTGATGGACTGACAATGTATCATAAAATGTCCTTTATTTCTAGTAATAGCTTTTGTCTTAAAGTCTGTTTTGTCTGATATTAATATAGTTATCCCAGCTCATTTTTTGGTTACTATTTATTTGCATGGTATATCTTCTTCCATCCTTTTACTTTCAACCTGCTTGTGTCTTTGAATCTCCAGTGTGCCTACTGCAGAAAGCATGTATCTTTTTTTTTAAAATCTTTTCTGACAGTCTCTGCCTTCGTTTGTTTAATCCATCCCCATTTTATGTTATTATTGATATGGTTAGTTTTACATCTTCCATTTTGCTTTGTGTTTTTTATATTTCTCATGATTACTTTGTTCCTCATTTACTATCTCCTTTTTTTTTCAAAGTGGATATTTCATAGTGAACCATTTTAACTATATTTTATTTAAATTTTTAACTACCTTTTCAAACTATTTTTCTACTGGTTTCTCTGGGTTTTCTTCAGATATATATCTTAAATTATCAGAATCTACCTCACATTAAATCAACTTAATTCTAGTAAGTTTCAGAAAATTTAATCTTATATAGCTCCATTCCCTTCCTTTGTATAACAATAACTGTTATACATATTATGCCCATATTCATTAGGAACCATGCCTATAATTATTATTTTATATAATTTTCCCTTTTGAAGGAATTAAAAAAAAGAAAGGAGAGCACAATTGTATTTATAGAGGTTTTTGTATATGAATCTTCATGTTTACCATTTTTTATTCTCTTCATTTCTTCCTGTGGATTTCAGGTATCCTCTGAAGCCATTTCCTTACTCCAATATAGCTTATTTTCTCCCCTCCTTTGCATTTTTATTGTCAAATATATTATACTTCTATATGTTACAGGCCCAGCAATACCATTTGTAAAGATAGTGTTTTATGCAATTAACTTTTAATAAGAGAAAATAAGAAAAACAAATATGTAGTTATACTATCTTTTATCATTATCTACATAATCCCCTTTACCAGAGCTCTTTATTTTTCATACAGATTCAATTTAGTGTCTGACATCACTTCCTTTTAGCGTGAAGAAATTTCTTTAGTATTTCTTGCAAGGCATGTCAGCTAACAACAAATTATCACAGTTTTTGTTTATCTGAGAATGTGTTTTACCCTTATTTTTAAAAGTTAGTTTTGCTGAATACAGGATTCTTGGTTGACACCTTTTTTAAAATTTTTTTTTACGTCAGTACTTTCAATATGTCACTCCACTGTCTTTTGCTCCCCTCATTGTTTCTGATGGGAAATCAGCTGTTAATCTTACTGTGTTTCTGTTGTTACTTTTTTCTTGCAGATTTTAAGATACTCTCGTTATTTTTACCTTTCAGCATTTTGACTGTGCTGTGTCTGGAGTGTTGATCTCTTATCATTTTTCCTATTTGAAGTCTGTTGACCTTCTTTGATGTGTAGACCAATGTTTTTCAAGTATGGAAAGATGCCAGCCATTATTTCTTGAAACGTTCTTTCTGTGCCTTTCTTTTCACTCTTCCTAGTACTCCCATTATATATATGTTGCTGTGCTTAATGGTGTCACGTTTCTCTGAGGCTGTGTTCATTTTTCTTCATTCTGTTTTCTTTCTGTTCTTTAAATTGCATAATCTCTATTGTTCTATGTTCAAAGTTGCTGATTCTTTCTTCTACAAACTCATATCTACCACTGAGCCTTTCTAGGGAATTTTTCATTATAATCATTATAATCCCTATATTTTTCAACTCCAGATTTTCCATGTGGTTCTTAAAAAAAAAATTATCTCCTTTTTGATACTCTCCATTTGATACGAAAATGTGCTCATCCTTTCCATTAGTTTTTCAGACAAGCTTTCCTTTACTTCTTTGAACATATTTAAAGTAGCTGATTTGAAGTTTTTGTCTAATAAGTCCAACATCTGGCCATTCTCATTAGCAGTTTCTGTTGTTCCCCCCCCTTCCAGTGTATGGGCCATACTTTCCTGTTTCTTTGCATGTCTCATAATTTTTAGTTTAAAACTGGATATTTTAGATACTGCACTGTAGCAACTCTGGATATTGCATACCCTTTTCTGGAGCTTGTTCTTGGTGTTGTTTGCTTGGTCATTTGTTTAGTGATTTGACTGAAATAATTCTGTGAAGTTTTTTTTCTGCCACATTTTGAAGCCTCTGATGTTCCTGCTTGGGTGTTTTTCTTTTCTTTCTTTCTTTCTCTCTCTCTCTCTTTTTTTTTATCTTTTAGACTGCCTTCTTATGTGTCAACCCTTGATCAGCATAAACTACTTATTGGTCAAAGGTTGTTCTTAAGCCCCCTTAGCCAGTGAGATTTTTACCCTTTACTATTGAATCTGTCTGTGGCTTGGAGACTACTTGTACAATTCAGGAAGTTCAGAATTTTGCCCTGCAGTCAACCAGGGTCTAGTAGTTCAGTGGTTCTCTCTCTGGTCACTCTTCATAGGACACAGCTTTGGGCATGTGCACAGTCTTCCATTTCACAGGAGATGAATGTGATTTTAATTTTAAGCCTGACCTTCTGGGAGTTGCTCCTGGGTTAGAGTATCTTATGGTTCAGGAGAAGTTCCATCAGAGGTTGTGCATAAGCTCCTTCAGCTAGTATGTGTTTTACTGATGGATCTTTGTGTGACCTGAGGAATGTTTTCCAGTCTACCCCATCTTTCGCTCTGATTGTTCCTGAGTGGGTGCAACCTAATACATGTACACAGCCTTCCAGACCCCCAAAGATGAGTGTGATCACATGAGAGCTCTTCATGGCTCTTTCCCTGATTCTCTCTGGTAACCTTCTGGCTGGTCTGCTGTTTTGTTTGCTGCTACTACTATCATGGAGCTATCAATCTCCTCATAATTGTTCACTACCAAGACCCTCATTCTTTTTTTTTTTTTGAACAATGTCCTTAGACATGAACTTCTCCATGCTCTGTTCCAAGTAAAGTCAGGCCCCTCAGGCAGAGTTGCGGAGTTCTCCATCCTAATGGTCTGCCTTCCCCCTTGGGCAGAACTTCTGTATCACTGAATAGGAACTGGGGCCAGGGAGAGAGATCCGCTTCTCCCAGAGTGACATCCGTGTTTGACAAGCAGGCCCTGAGGTGCGATGGTAGCCCCTGGACTTCTTGGCTTGCCTTTCCCAGTAAAAAAAAAAAAATTCATTCTATGAACAAACAGGGGTAGGTACAATCAGGACCTCAGTGTTCTTGGCTGGCCATTCCTGGGCCAGAGCTTTCACTCTGTGAGTGGGAACTGGGTAGAGGAAGTGATCCTCAGTCTTTTCAACTATGCCTGTCTGGAATAGTGCTTTTTCTGAAACACAGTGCTAATGGACATAAGAAATATTGGTGGCCTGCCTGTCCTGGGGTACAGCTATAGCCCTAGAGTAGAAGCTGGGGAAGAGGTAGCCCCCATATTCTTGGCCACACCTGTCTGGAAAACAGTTCCCACAAAGTGGAGCTTGGAGTGGGGATGTGAGAAGGTTGTGGCTCAAATGTCACAGACTCTTGCTATTCTTACTGGAATTTAATAGATTTTCTTGAATAAATTCTTCTCTCTTTGGCGTATGCACTTGGGACAATTTCTGGAGACTTTAAATGGTTATTTTCATAATTTTTGCCAGTTAAATGGTTGTTTCACTGGGTAGGGGGTCCATCAAACTTTTTGCACTGCCTTTTCAGAAGTCCAGCCTGCAGGAACACTTAGTCTTAGAGTGGAAAAATTGAAAAAGGTTCCACAGAAGCTACAGAAATAATGTTTATTAAAGTTGGTTTTGTCAGGCAAACCAACAGGCAAGAAGTTGCAACAGACAGGGAAACAGTATGTGCAAAGGGAAATGCAAATAAGCCTGGGAGGCTCTGCATTGGTGCTACAGGTCAAACAGCTCAAGTGAGGAAGCTGGGCTAAGGAGCTTGAACTTCATCCCACAGGCAATGGGGAGCCATGACAGGGCTTTAGAATGGGGAGTGACTGGGAAGATCTGCATTTAAGACAGGTCATGCTGGCTAAGGTCCCAAATATCTGCCGAAACAGGGAAAGGAAGGTAAGAACGCAGTTAGCTGCCAAGACAATGTTTGTAAATTCTCATATCTAACAGACTAGAAGTCTATTTAATTTGTTAAAATAAATATACATTTCACACTCATAACTAAAATAAATAAGAAATTTAAAAAAATTGATATGCGCCTTTGGTTAGAATATTTGTATATTTGTTCAATGAAATACCTGAAATATATATGCAATTTATATTAAAACAATACGTATGCTGATATTTCCCTAAGTGAAAAGTTAATCTGAAAAATAAAAATGAGTCTTTTATTGAAAATGTTCTGTGTATCCTCAAAAAACTAGAGGTAGAGCTGCCATATGACCCAACAATTCCACTACTAGTTATAAACCCTAGGAGCCCTGGTGGTACGGTGGTTAAAGTGCTTGGCTACTAACTGAAAGGCTGGCACTTCTAACCCACCAGTTGCCCCATGGGAGAAAGATGTGGCAGTCTGCTTCCATAAAGATTACAGCCTAGGGATCCTAGGAAACCCTAGGGATCTAATAGAAGTGACACAAACAGACATATGCACACCTGTGTTCATTGCAGCCCTATTCACAATAGCAAAAAGAAACAGCCTAAGTGCCCATCAATGGATGAATGGACAAATACAGTATTGTACATACATTCAATGGAATACTACTGAGTGAAAAAGAAAATAAGTTCCCAAATATCTTGGAACATGGATGAACCTGGAGAATAGTATGTTGGGCAAAATAATTAAATCACAAAACAAAACAAATATTGCTATGTTCTCACTTTTTTTTAAATGACATGAACAAGAAAATATACAGAAACTAACGTTCATTAGTGGTTACCAGGGATGGGGGAGAAGATGACTCACTCTCTAGACGGAAAAAAAAAAAAAAAAAACTAGTGCCATCGAGTCGTTTTTTGATGATGGGAAAGGTAACACCAAATGAGGAGGAAATGTACACACCTTGATAAAGGTAAACTATGTCACTAAAAAGTACACAAGAAAAAAGACCTCTTGATAATTGCTATGACTTATGTAATTTTGAAACAATAGCAAAAACAACCTAAAAATATATGTGTGTGTAATGTACGTAGGCAGGAGTATATGTGTATAAAAAAAAAAAATGAAAACCCAAACCCATTACCGTCAAGTCAATTCTGACTCACAGCAACCCAATAGGGCAGAGTAGAGCTGCCTCATAGGGTTTCCAAGGAGTGGCTGGTGGATTCAAACTGCCAACCTTTGGGTTAACAGCCAAGCTCTTAACCACTGTGCCGCCAGGGCTCAATATATGTGTATAGGTATGTATATATGTGTGTATATATATAGGTGTATGTGTATGCACTTACGGGACTGTATGCACATATATTCGTATGTATAATAAAGCACATAGGAGGCACAGTTACAGATATTTCTTAAACATAACCAAAAACTCAGAAGATTGGATTTCTGGTTTGAAGGATTAGGACCATAGTCTCATGGGATGTCTTGGTCAATTGGCATAATATATTTCATAAAGTCATGCTTTACATCCTAGTTGGGTGAGTAGTGTCTGGGGTCTTAAAAGATTGTGAGCGGCCATCTAAAATACAATTATTGGTCTCTACTCATCTGGAGTAAAAGAGAAAGAAGGAAACCAAAAACTCAAAGAACTAGTCTACAGGACAGATAGTCTACATGAACCACGGCCTCATCTACCCTGCGACAAGAAGAACTAGATGGTGCCTGGCTACCACTACCTACCTTCCTAGTCAGGGCCACAATAGATGGACCCTGATACAATGGAAGAAAAATGTGGAACAGAATCTCAAATTCCTAAAACAAAACAAAAACCACACCTAATGGTCTGGTTGAAATTGAAGGACTCCCTGAAACTACTGCCATGAGATACCCTTTAAACCTTGAACCAAAACTAACTCCTGGCATCACCTTGTAACTACATAATAATAATGAATATCATCCATAAGTACTGCACTCCTTTAAAAAAATGACGTATATGAGACCAAATGGTCAACAATGACTTTAAAACAAGAGGCTGTAAGGGGGCAAGGAGACTAGATTAATAGAAATGGGACTATAACAAAAATAATGAGAATTTTCACACATTGTGAAGAATGTAACCAACGTCACTGAAAAACTTGTGTAGAAGTTGTTGAATGGGAACGGAAAACACAATAAAATATTATTTAAAAAATGTGTAATTTCTTAAAATGAATCCTCTCTCTGAGTTGCTTGAATATGTATTTTTTTAAATAAGAAAGCTCTTTTTTGGGCAAAAAACTAGTTAAAATGAATGATCACTAGAATAGCCATCAAGATCCAGGCGTTCTGATCTGTACTTTTACCATTAGCTTGCTGTGGAACCTTTTTGGGACTAAATTTCTTTTTCTCTGAAAAAAAAAAAAAGATACAAGAAGAGGAAGGTTGGATTAGGTGACCTAAAAAAAAAATTTTTTAAGACTCTTTCTAGCTCTTACATCCATAATTAATGAGTTTTTCTAGTAAAATATTTCCAAATACATGATATAAACCTACCTAGAAGGGCCTTTGAAGCATGACCTCAAAACTCAAAAAGAATGATAAATTTAGCTATACAATTTAAAACTTCTGCACAGAACTACACATAAACAAAACTAAAACATAAATTGGGAAAAGTATTTGTAATACATATGACAAGCATCCAAACTCCTTTATATACAAAGAGCTCCATAAATCAATAAGAAACAGATGAAAAGCAAAACAACAAATGGGCAAAGACCAAGAAAAGGCAGTTCACAGGCAAAGAAATATAAATGGACAGTAAACACAGGCAACGATGCTCAATCTCAAGCATAATTAAAAAGAAGCAACTTAATGATAACTGTTTTTCACTTATCAGATTAAAATTTTAATAATATCCAATGTTTGCAGTTTTTCAGCTGGGAAGGGGGTAATATCTACCAGCATTTAAAATATGCATACACTCTTTTATTCAACTACCTCATATCTCAAATTTATCTTATAGCTATATGTGCAAAAATATAGTAATAAACATATATAATTGTATTAACTAACAATTATATAGTACTTTTTTATTATGTGCTTGGCACTTAATTATATAAACCTACATTCTTAATGTTCATCATCAACTCATTTAATTCTCACACCAGCCATATTGGATAGAGACCATTATCACCTCTATTTTTTCACACGAGGATCCTGAGGCAAAGATAACTTCAGTAATTTGCCCAAGGTCACACAGCAACGAAGTGTGGTGGCACCAACATTAAAACCAAAACAGTCTGGCTCCAGGGCTATTGCTCTTAAGAACGATATATACTACATCTTGAGTTTGTTAATTGTAGCACTACTTATAATATCAAAGAAGTTAAGAAAAAACTAAATATCCATTAGTAGGGAAAATGACAAAATAAATTACAGCACATCTATACAATTGAATACTGTGCAGCCTTTAAGGAAATTCTACTCTGCCATATATAAGGAGGGTCACTACGAGTCAGCATCAACTAGACAGCACACACACACACACAAACAAACAAACATGCTGCCATAGAGTGGATGCCAACTCACAGTGACCCTATAGGACAGAGTAGAACTGCCCCATAGGGTTTCCAAGGAGCGGCCGCTGAATTCAAACTGTTGACCTTTTAGTTGGCTACAACAACACACATATACTGATGTGTCCCTGGGTGGTACAGCTATCGTGCTTGGCTGTTAAAGGAAAGGTTAGAGGTTTGAGTTCACCCAGGGGTGCCTCAGAAGAAAGGCCTGATGACTTACTTTTGAAAAATAACCCATTGAAAACCCTATGGAGCAGAGTTCTACTCTGACAATCATGGGGTCACCATGAGTCAGAATGGATCCATGGCAACTGGTTTGTCTGTTTTTACATGCTAATATGAAAAATGCATTAAAAAGAAAACCCGATGCCATCGAGTTGATTCCAACTCATAGTGACCCATAGGACAGAGTAGAACTGCCCCATAGGGCTTCCAAGGAGAAGCTGCTGGATTCGAGCTGCTGACCTTTTGGTTGGCAGCCAAACTCATAACCACTATGCCACCAGGGCTCCATGGAAAATGTATAAGATAAATGTATAATTAAGTGAAGAAATCAAGTTTTAGAACAATAAATGTAGCGTGATGACCTTTTAAAAAAAGAACATATAAACTCTCTGTATTCACCCAAAATCTCTGGGAGCATACACGTGAAACTTGCTGACATGTTTACATTTGAGGAATGAAACGGGGGGGGGGTGCAGAGAATGGTGAAGTCATCAGAAATACTTTCATCATTTTATACCCTTTATCACGACCATGTAATACTTTTGTGAGTTAACAAAAACAAAAAACTGGGCAGACATGGCTCTGGCAGCTTGGTTGCCTGTTTTCCCACTCTTGTCTGTTTTGTAATATTCCTTGGACTCCGGCAGACATGGCTCTAGCAGTGTGCTTGTCCGTTTTCCACTTTTGCCTTTTTGAATACATGCCGAATAAAATTTTCTTTTTGCTTTACTAAACTCTGTGATGTTTTTACCCTACGACAGTTAATGGTATAGTTGTCAAGGATTTCTGAAGCTATAAATCCAGTCCAACTCAAGGAGACCTGGTTTGTGGAGCAGAAGCCGGCAAAAAGGGTCCTATCTTCTGGACCAAAGCATTTGCACCTATGTCCCTTCGACACAGACCGGGTAAGTGCCCTGGAAAATAAGCCTTTGCTTTTTTTTTGTTGTTGTTGTTCTCTTTCTCAAGTTTCATTCAGCATATTTGTTAGAAAAACCGGTTGTTTGATTAAGGAGAATCTTAAGATTTTTTGCTTGATCATTTGGTTAAGAGTGGTATCTAGTAACTCTTTTGGTGAACTGCAGTTTAGGTCTGGATTTTGAAACATTAAAGAGGTAATTCTGTTTTCAAAGAGCTCTGGGTCTCTATAAGCCGCAAAATTTGGGCACGAGTTGACCAGTAAAAGCCATTAGGGTGGTCGCCGGCGCTCATGACGAACATTAAAGACTCTCATGACAGGATAAGATGGCCGAGAGAAAGGCTAAAGCACTAGGCTGCCTGCCACCCACAAGCAAACTCAGGTACACCTTGGTCTAAGCACAACGCTGTCCAAACCCCGAGGCGTTATGTGTTAGGGTTCTTTTTGTGACTCAGAAAATCTGGAAATAGTGCTCTGTTTTGCCAAATGTGCAGGGGGAGGTGGAGGCTCCTGATCTGTTTTGCCAAATTTGCAGGGGGCAGTGGTAGCTCCTGACCTGTTTTGCCAAATTTGCAGGGAGAAAGTGGTAGCTCCTGACCTGTTTTACGAAATTCACAGGGAGAAGTGGTAGCACTTTACCCGTTTTATGATATAGTTTCTCGAAAGACAATCACAATATTAAAATTAAAATCATCAGTAGCCACTTTAAAGTACTTTCCAATTCAGAGGAACTAGTATATTTAAGGTCCAAAATAAGAGACTAGGTCTCTAGCCAGCAGAATGAATTGAATAAAAAAAAAAAGAAAGAAACCAAAAGCTTGAAACATAGAGCTTAACATCTTTGATAAATGAGCCTGGATTTCCCCCCCCGCTACCAAGATACTCGTTTGAGGCTCATATTTAAAAACACTATAAACTGAATACACTAGAAGTAATTTGGAATTTCAGTGACCACTTAGGGAAAATGAGCTTTGATTTGTGTTATCTTTCCTCTTTGGGGAACTTTAGCTTGATGTTCAGTTTTGGTCAAAAGGCCTAATATTCCTCCACCTGAGGCTCTGGCAAATTAATAAGTTTTATGTAGAACCTATTTTTTCCGTTGAATTGAGTTGCTCTTACCAAAAATAGCTATATACACTTTAAGAAACTAGAATCCCCATATCCTTGTTTTGTGTGGCATTGTCTGGTGAGATTATGTGGTCTTTCTGTTTTGTTTTGTCCTGAGAGCTTGTCTCTGGCCTAAAGCTTTGTGTCTGAGTTTCTGTCTTGTATCAAGTTTGTTGTAAGACTGTCTTAGAACCCCAGTTCTTTCTTTGTCCAGAGAAACTACGTCTTGTGTCTGTCTTATGATTCAGACTTTTAGTAACTACTTGGAGAAACTTTGATATAAATTGGTCTATTTGAAAAGTACACTAAAGTCTTTATATTCTATATTATGTCAGTCTTAAAAGTGAAACCTTCCTAGGTAACTTAAGCTAGATATTATGTGAAGTGTATTTTATTTAAGGAAAAGGGATAATTTTGTCTTAAAGTTAAACTAGCAGCTCCAGAGTATGAAAAAGGAGGCATAGGACAAACCTAGAAAAAAATCGATGAAGAGTTTTGGTATTTACTGGGTAGATCAAAGTTTGTGATAAAGAGAAAGTAAAACTGTCTACCAAGAGAACAGTAAAAGGGAAAGAAGTTAGTTATCTTTTGCCCTTGAAAATGCCTAGGTCAATTTAAACATATATAAATGAATTTGGAATGACCTAATCTCGTCTTCTACTGCGACTCAAAACATAGGGAGGGCAGGGCAGGATCAGGCCTCCCCAGCCCCCAGTCTCTGTGGTCATATAGCTCCAGGGAAGTTTTTGAAAGACCCTTTCCAACTAGGTGGAGACCCCTTTAGGACAAAAAGAAAATAAGAAAAAATTGCTACTTTGCTATAGTTATCAGAAATTGAATGGATCCCAATCATAGAGCTATAAATAAGTTCTCTCTATTGTAGGGGAACTTTAAGAAGCCAAAAAACAAAAACAAAAAAAGGAATCACAATGAGACACACCTGAAATGGCCTGGAAAAATTTTCCCATCCATAGCCAGAGACTTAAGGTTATATCCATATCAATGAATTGGTCAGTTGAGAACAGGGTTTGTGATTTCCAAAGCCAGTTGATAAAATCTTTAAGGGCTAAAATTAGATTGGGAAAAATAAGGGAAATAGTAAAAGTTGAATGAAAACTTAGAATGTTTAAACAAGCTTTATTTCAGCAGTTATGTTTTATGGCATACAGGCTTAAAATAATTTCCAAGACCTTTTAGGTAACTTACTGATTTTTTTTTTTTACTGATGGTAAATTGAGTTAATAGATATTCATCATAATTTAAGTTTATACACTTTTGCTTTTTATGCCACAAGAGAAAGAATGGAAAGAATGTGTATATACATATATATATTTGGTATGCTAATGAGTATGTTCATTTTTGCCATTTAAAGGGATGCACTATAGGATATATGCAACAAAGCCAATGTTTATGAGGTTTAAAAAAAGTTGTTTATTTGATATGATCAACAGTTTGTCTGACTGAAGTTTAATGGTTTAATTTATGAGATTTTTAGGAGATTTAATGTTAAATAGCATACAAAACAAAGAATTAGATTTCTCACTGTTAAAATAACAAAATTTTCTTTGATTACCGAGTTGAAGAGTTAATTTATTTTTTGAGTAATTTGTGTCAAAGGCAAAGGTTTGACCTCTCATTAGAATAAGATTCCTGATTCAAACCAAGCTGCGTGGCTTTAGAAAAAAAAAGCTGAAGTTTTTACCTTTAAGATCTTCCATTAAATAACTTAAGCATTGTTTCTTGTTGACCTATAATAAACTCCTGATAACTTTGAAACTTCATGGAAAGCCACAAAAAAGAATTTTATACAGGAAAAGTGCTAAAAAAAGGTTTCTTTAATATATTAGAAACCACATAGAACGTGTTGTCAAAATCAAGAGAAACGCCTGATTCTCTTTGGGTTAAAATTTATGTTAGTATTTCCTCCTATGTTTTGCCTGATAAACCCAAAACTCACGGCCGACAAGTTGATTCCGACTCATAGCGACCCTATAGGACAGAGTAGAACTGCCCGATAGAGTTTCCAAGGAGCGCCTGGTGGATTCGAACTGCCGACATCTTGGTTAGCAGCCGTAGCACTTAACTACTACACCACCAGGGTTTCCTTTTGCCTAATATTAGACAGTAAATGCATAATATGTTGTAATTTTATGGTTTTTTAAAAAATTTCTAACTTGGTTGCAAATTTATTTACTTATTTTGAATCTAGCATCATCAAAGCCAATGGTTTGATTGAGGAATTCACATCATTTACCTATGAAGCTTTTTTTTTTTTTATTACTGTTCAGGTATTAAGAGATTTGCTAATCTTGGTATATTCTTGGTACATCCTAACTGTATGATATTATGTCTGAAGATTATTATGTATTATGTCTGAAGCTCTTTGAAAATGAGGTTAATGATTATATTTAGAAATATTTTTATCCAAAGTTTTTTAACTGATTTTATTTGGCCTTTATGTTATGCCTGCATTTAATTTCTATCAGGTCTTTAACTATTATGAGTACTATTTTTACAAGTTAATCATGGCCATATTAAGTTTTGTCATCTGCAGATAAGTCTCTGCTGATTTGCTGCAAATATTTGACCAAAATATCTCAACAAAAAGATGGACTATATTGGACTTGTGATAAAGGCTGTGACTAGACTGAATCAAGATTTCCAGGACTATGCAGAAGCTGAGAGGTTCACATACTGTGGCTGATCCAGAATAAAGTGGAAAAGAAATTAACTACATAAGACTGAGTAAACTAAAGGATTACTATGGGTTTTATCTGGCAATATTGCTGATGTTTTAAGGTTCTACTTTCTGGATATATGAAACCATTTTCCTCCTTTCTCCTAAATTATCTAACTAATGAGTTTAGATATTTTAATTCTCAAATTAGAAGTTCCCCTTGGTAAACTTAACAAAGTTGTACATAGCATTATCAGAAAAGTATCTGAAGTTTGGACTATGATTTAAAAAAATAAAATAGCATTATATTTTCTATTAGTCTTTCAAAGAACAGTTTGTGCCTTAATAGATAAATGTTACTATATTTATATTAATAGGAAACCTGAGGTTTTGCAGAATGTAGTTGCTGCTGAGGCACATGAAAAGCAGTTACTGATGCTGCTTATACATAAACACCTCATGAGATTTCTTTCCTTGGTTCAAAGACCTTAGGGTCATGGTATCATTGGTTATTTCAGGCAATCAGCCTAACATTATTGTTAGTGTTTCTGTTCTACCTCCTAGTTCACTGTATGGTGCCTGGGATCTGAAAAACCAGATTGTGCCCATCTACCATTATTGAATGTTTTTTTATCGAAGATTCTATAACAGGAGGCAGAGCCAAGATGGCAGAGTAGTCAAATGTTTCCAGTGGTCCCTCTTACAACAAAGACCTGAAAAAACAAGTGAATTGATTACATATAACAATCTAGGAGCCCTGAACATCAAAGGCAAAGTTGAGGAATCAGACTGAGTGGCAGGGGGAGGGAGAGACAGTTCAGAAGCAGGGAGGAGTTGTCAGACCTGACCTGGTGGGAATAGGCACCCTGCAGGCCTGATCGGCTGATGAAGGCAGTGAGTCAAGCAGTGGTGATCTGGATGCGTTTTCCATATCGGGAGAGACCAAGTGGCAGAGACTGGGCTCAGGCCTCCAGAACCAGTGAGAAGAGGCCCTCAGTTGGCAAAAGATAAGTACGTGCATCTAACCTACCGAGTGAATCGAAAAACGCCCCGTTTGGGAGGAACCTCTCTCCCATTAACCAGCTCTGTCCCCACTCTGAACTTAGTCCCAGGCCGGCTTCAACTATTGCATTTCCCCTGGGCCAGAAGTAGAGCCCGTGACTCATCCTGAGCCATTCTTCTGGGAAAGGGAACAAATTAAAAAACAGGAAAAAATAACCTGCCAGCTCCCCTGAGCTGGGAACTCAGGGCAGATACAGCTCTTTTGCCTAGGCACAGACATAAGGGGTCCAAGGACTTTCTTTGAATGCCTTTTACCCCATATAGACCTGTGTGGGCCCATTTCAACAGCGTAGGCCCTCATTAGCACAGTAAAACAGGATATATACCTGAAGCCTAACTGCTGCATCACCTATATGGTGGAGTGGCAAAGTCATGACAGTTGACATAGCTCTACCCATTAAGCAGGGTCCTCTCCTACCCACATCATGGGCCTGAGGACTGGTGGCTCAGCCCACACCACCAAGCCGCCTGCAACAGGGGTCCAACAATAAGTGATACCTCCCACTCTTTACAGCCAACAGCACTGGGTACCAATAGTCCAGCTGCAAAACCCACTCACCTATGCACTCTAGGGAACACAGACACACTTTCCTCCCAAATACTCAGGGGTGGTTGTCAGTCCCCTGCCTTGCTCAGTATGTGGCCTGCTACTGCAGGCAGATAGCTGTGTCTACTCCAATCAAACCTCCCCATCTAGGACTGTAGGTAAGAGCCTGCACCACACACTTGGTGACTGACTATCTGGACAACTAAGCTGAATTTGTACAAGAAAAGTAAATGGACTCTTGAGCCCACATACCTAGTAACAAATCTAACTACCTGGTGGCAGGACATTAAAGCTTCAAAGGCACCAATAATCAAACTAGCTCACACAAGTAGCCGGCCCACTTGGGCATATCAAAACAAACCAAAACAAGAAGCTATGACACAGTAAGCAAACATGAAGTGAATAAACATAATAACTTATTGGTGACTTGGAGACAACAGTCAATATCAAATTACATAAAGAGGCAAACAATGATGGCTTCAACAAGCACCCAAAACAAACAATCAAAACATATTCAGGAGGAAGAGAATCTCTTGGATTACCAGAGGCAGGACACAAAAGATTAATGCACAGAGCTCCTCAAGAGATCAGGAACGAGACCAGGCAAAATGCAGAACAAGCCAAGGAACACACAGACAAAGCAATAGAGGAAATTAAGAATATTATAGAAGGGCACAATGACAAATTTAACAGGCTTTAAGGATCCATAGAGAGACAGCAAATAGAAATCCAGAAGGTAAACAATAAAATTTCTGAATTAGACAACTCAATAGAAAGTCATAGGAGCAGAACTGAGGCAATGGAAGTCAGAATTAGTGAGACAGAAGATAAAGCACTTGACACCAACATATTTGAGGAAAAATCATATAAAAGAATTTTTTAAAAAGGAAAAAATCCTAAGAATTATGTGAGACTCTATCAAGAGGAATAACTGACAAGTGACTGGAGTACCAGAACGGGAGGGATGACAGAAAATACAGAGAGAATTGTTGAAGATTTGTTGGCAGAAAACTTCCCTGATATCATGAAAGATGAGAAGATATTTATCCGAGATGCTCATCCAACCCCACGCAAGGTAGATCCCAAAAGAAAGTCACCAAGACATATTATAATCAAACCTGCCAAAACCAAAGATAAAGAGAGAATTTTAAGAGTAGCTAGGGGTAAACGAAAAATCACCTACAAAGGAGAGTCAGTAAGAATAAGCTCGGACTAGTCAGTAGAAACCATGCAGGCAAGAAGGCAATGGGATGCTATATATAAAGCCTTGAAAGAAAAAAAAAAAAATGCCAGCCAAGAATTATATAACCAACAACACAGTCTCTCAAATATGATGGCGAAATTAGGACATTTCAAGGCAAAAAGAAGTTTAGGGAATTTGCAAAAACCAAACCAAAATTACAAGAAATACTAAACAGAGTCCTCCAGCTAGAAAGTCAGTAACATCAGATAACAAGGACAGAGAGACCAAATACCAACCCAGATAGGGAAATCACAAAAATAAATGAAAACTAAAACTCTCAAAACAGGGCAACAGAGAAGTCAATATGTAAAAGATGACAACACTGAAACAAAAAACAGGGACTAAAAAATGTAATCATAGATGTTTCCTATGAAGAGCAAGTCAAGGCAACATAAAGAAATAAAAGATTGCTATAATTTTTTTTTTTGAAAAATAGACGTAAATATTAAGGTGACCACAAAGGAAAACTAATAATCCTACACATCAAAAAAAAAAAAGACTCAACAAATACAAAATCAACAACAATGAAAAATAGGGGAAAAAATGGAAAGAAAATGAATAAGCACAGAAAATTTAGTGGAACAAACAAACTGTCAACAACACACAAAAAAAGACCTCAAAATGACAGCACTAAACTCATAAAAAAAAACCAAACCCAGTGCCGTCGAGTCAATTCCAACTCATAGTGACCCTATAAGACAGAGTAGAACTGTCCCACAGAGTTCCCAAGGAGCGCCTGGTGGATTCGATCTGCCGACGTTTTGGTTAGCAGCTGTAGCACTTAGCCACTACACACCCCCTATCAATAATTACGCTGACTATAAATGGACTAAATGTACCAATAAAGAGAAAGTGGCAGAATGGATTAAAAAAACATGATCCATCTATATGCTTCTTACAAAAGACACACCTTAGACACAAATAAACTGAAACTCAAAAGATGGAAAAAAATATATCAAACAAACAACAATCAAAAAAGAGCAGGAGTAGCAATATTAATTCCTGACAAAATAGATTTTAAAGTAAAACCCACCAGAAAGGATAAGGAAGGACACTATATAATGATTAAAGGGTCAGTACACCAGGAGGACATAACCATAATAAATATTTAGGCACCCAATGACAGTGCTCCAAAATACATAATAGAAACTCTAACAGCACTGAAAAGCAAGATAGACAGCTCCACAATAAAAGTAGACTTCAACATACCACTTTTAGTGAAGAACAGGGCATACAGAAAGAAGCTCAATAAAGACACAGAAGATCTAAATGCCACAATCAACTAACTTGACCTCATAGACATACAGAGAACACTCCACCCAACAGTAAAAAAAAAAGAAAATAATTTCTTTTCCAACGCACATGGAACATACTCCAGAATAGACCACATATCAGGCCATAAACCAAGCCTTAACATAATCCAAAACATAGAAATATTACAAAGCATCTTTTCTAACCATAAAGCCATAAAAATAGAAATCATTAACAGAAAAACGAAAAAAAAAACACATGGAAATTGAACAACACCATGCTCAAAAACTATTGAGTTGTAGAAACAATGAAGGATGGAATAAAGAAATTCATAGAATCAAATGAGAATGAAAGCATATACTACAGGAACCTTTGGGACACAGCGAAAGCAGTGCACAGAGGTCAATTTATAATTCAGAAAGAAGAAAGGGTCAAAATTAAATCTACAAATTGAACAAATAGAAAGAGAACAGCAAAAGAAACCCTCGGGCACTGGAAGAAAGCAAATAATAAAAATTAGAGCAGAATTCAATGAAACAGAAAACAGAAAAGCAATTGAAAGAGTTAACAAGACCAAAAGCTGATTCCTTAACAAGACCAAAAGCTGATTCTTTGAAAAGAACAAAAAATTGATAAGCCACTGGCCAAACTGACAAAAGAAAAACAGAAGAGGAGGCAAATAACCCGTATAAGAAATAAGATGGGCGATATCACAACAGACCCAACTGGAATTAAAAGAATTACAACACAATACTATGAAAAACCGTACTCTAACAAATTTGAAAACCTAGAAGAAACGGTCAAATTTCTAGAAACACACTACCTACCTAAACTAACACAAACAGAAGTAGAACAACTAAATAAACCTTTAATAAATGAAGGAGATTGAAAAGGGAACTAAAAAACTCCCAACCAAAAAAAAAAAAAAAAAACCCTCGCCCTGACAGCTTCAGTGGAGAATTCTACCAGACTTTCAGAAAAGAATTAACACCACTACTACTAAAGGTATTTCAGAGCATAGAAAAGAATGGAATACTCCCAAACTCATTCTATGAAGCCAGCATAATGCTGATACCAAAACCAGGTAAAGATAACACAAAAAACAAAATTACAGACCTGTATCCTCAACAAAATTCTACCCAATAGAGTCCAACAATATATCAAAAAAACTATTCACCATGTCCAAGTGGGATTCATACCAGGTATGCAGGGATGGTTCAACATTATAAAAACAACCAATGTGATCCACCATATAAAACAAAAGGCAAGTACCACATGATCTTATCAATTGATGCAGAAAAGGCATTTGACAAAGTCCAACTCCCATTCATGATAAAAACTCACAGCAAAACAGGAATAGAGAGGAAATGCCTCAACATAATAAAGGGCATTTATACAAAGCCAACAGCCAACATCATCCTAAATGGAGAGAGTCTGAAAGCAATCACCCTGAGAACGGGAACCAGACAAGGATGCCCTTTATCCCCACTCTTATCCAACATTGTGCTGGAGGTCCTAGCCAGAGCAATTGGGCTAGATAAAGAAATAAAAAGGCATCCAAATTAGTAAGGAAGAAGTAAAAGTATCTCTATTTGCAGATGATATGATCTTATACACAGAAAAAACCTAAAGAATCCACTGGAAGTAATATAAGATTTCAGCAAAGGATCGGGATACTAGATAGACATACAAAAATCAGTTGGATTCCTCTACACCAACACAGAGGAAATCACCAAATCAATACCATTTACAATAGCCCCCAAGAAGATAAAATACTTAGGAATAAATCTAACCAGAGATGTAAAAGGCCTATAAAAAGAAAACTGCAAGATACTATTGGAAGAAACCAAAAGAGACCTACATAAGTGGAAAAACATACTTTGCTCATGGATAGGAAGATTCAATATTGTGAAAATGTCTATTCTACCCAAAGTGATCTACAGATACAATGCAATCCCAATCCAAATTCCAATGGCTTTTTTTAATGAGATGGAGAAATAAATCACCAACTTCATATGGAAAGGGAAGAGGCCCCAGACAAGTAAAGCATTACTGAAAAAGAAGAACAAAGTGGGAGGCCTCACACTACCTGATTTTACCTCCTATTATACCACCAGGGTAGTCAAAACAGCCTGATACTGGTACCAGGACAGATATATAGACGAGAATACAAACTTAAATTGAACCATCTATTAGCAGCTGATATTTGACAAAGGCCCAAAGTCAGTTAAATGGGGAAAAGACAGTCTCTTTAACAAATGTTACTGGCATAACTAAATATCCATCTGCAAAAAAATGAAAGAAGACCCATACCTCGCACCATGCACAAAAATGAACTCAAAATGGATCAAAGACCAAAATAGAAAATCTAAAATGATAAAGACCATGGAGTAAAAAATAGGGACAATGCTAGGAGCCCTAATATAGGGCATAAAAGGTATGGAATACTAAGAAATTATAAAGAACAATGATGAATCTGTGAAACATCGCATAAAACATGGAAGAATCTGGAAGGCATTAATGCTGAATGAAATTAGTCAGTTGCAAAAGGACAAATATTGTATGAGATCACTATTATAAGAACTCAAGAAAAGGTTTAAGCACAGAAGAAAACATTCTTTGATGGTCATGAGTGTGGGGAGGGAGGGAGGGTGAGGGGTATTCACTAATTAGATAGTAGACAGGAATTATTTTAGCTGAAAGGAAGAACAACACACAATACAGGGGAAGTCAGCACAACTAGACTAATCCAAAAGCTAAGAAGTTTCCTGAACAAAATCAAACACTTTGAGATACAGAGTGGCAAGGGCTGGGGTCTGGGGACCATGGTTTCAGGGGACATCTAGGTCAACTGGCAAAGTGTACTAAGAAAAGGTTCTGCATCCCACTTTGGTGAGTGGTGTCTGGGGTCTTAAAAGCTAGCAAGTGGCCATCTAAGATGCAGCAACTGGTCTCAACCCACCTGGAGCAAAGAAGAATGAAGAACACCAAAGACACAAGGAAAATATGAGCTCAAGAGAAAGAAAGGGCCACATAAACCAGAGACTCCATCAGCCTGAGACCAGAAGTACTAGATAGGGCCCGGCTACCACCAATGACTGCCCTAAAAGGGAACACAAGAGAGAATCCCTGATGGAGCATGAGAAAAGTGGGATGCAGACCCCAAATTCTAGTAAAAAGACCAGACTTAATGGTCTGACTGAGACTGGAGGTACCCCAGGGGTCATGGCCACCAGACTCCCTGTTATCCCCAAACTAAAACCATTCCTGAAGCCAACTCTTCAAATGTTAGACTGGAATATAAGACATAAAATGATACTGGTTAGGAGTGTGCTTCTTAGCTCAAGTGGACACATGAGACTATATGGGCAGCTCCTGTCTGGAGACGAGATGAGAAGGCAGACGGGGGCAGGAGCTGGTTGAATGCAGAGAGGAAATATAGGGTGGAGAAAAGGAGTGTGCTGTCACATTGCAGGGAGAGCAACTAAGGTCACATAACAATGTGTGTATAAGTTTTTGTATGAGAAACTTACTTGAATTGTAAACTTTCACTTAAAGCACATAAAAAAATTTAAAAAATTGACCAGGCAATAACACTTCTGGGAATGTATTCTATAGATATGCACGAACACATATGAACTTTGTAAAAAGTTACAGCCGTATCTACTTATGAAAGTTAGTGAAAAAAAATGTAAGTGCCCATCAGAAGAAAACTATTTAAATAAACGATGATGTATCTGGAGCCCTGGCAGCATAGTGGTTAAGAGCTCGGCTGTTAACCGAAAGGTCAGCAGTTCAAATCCACCAGCCGCTCCTTGGAAACCTTATGGGACAGTTCTACTCTGATCTATAGGGTCGCTATGAGTTGGAACCAACTCGACAGCACCTAACAACAACTTGATGTATGTACTCAGTGAAACACTATTAATCATAAAAAATGTATGTAGGTGCCCTATTTAGATTTTTAGAATGACCTCCATGTAATAATGTTTAGTAGAAAGAAAGGAAGAGAGGGAGGGGAGGGAGGGAGGGAGGAAGGAAAGAAGGAATGGTATTTATAGTATGTAGCCTTTTTAGCTTCTGGTGGTACAGTGGTTAAGAGCTCAGGTGCTAACCAAAAGGTTGGCAGCGCAAATTTACCAGCTGCTCCTTGGAAACCCTATAGGGCAGTTCTACTCTGTCCTATAGGATTGCTATGAGTCATGAGTTAATGGCAACAGGTTGTTCTTTTTTTTTTTTTTTTTGCCCTTTGAGTAAAAACTTAGGGATGAATATACATGTTCATTTGCTGATATCTGCTATAAGAAATACTAAAAGTATATGCAAAAAATATATAGCAGGTAGGGGAATGTGTTAAATAGGGACAGGAGTAGATCTTTGTATATAATTTTTAATTCAATCATGGTACTTTCTTTTTAAATAAAGAATCAAAACTTTAAAAAAAGGAATTGTGATATAACCTAATCTAAATTATTCTGATTTGTATTATTTGAATGCTTCCAAATATCTGTTGGCTCAGAAGGGCTCTAAAGTTTTTTTCCTAAAATTACCTTGTGTCATGAATTGAATTGTGTTCCCCCAAAATATCTGTCAACTTGGTAGGTCATGATTCCCAGTATTATGTGATTGTCTACCATTTTGTCATCTGATGTGATTTCCCTGTGTTGTAAATTCTATGACTATGATGTAAATGAAATAGATTAGTGGCAGTTATATTGATGAGACTTACAAGATTAGATAGTGTCTTAAGCCAATCTCTTTTGAGATATAAAAGAGAGAAGTGAGTGGAGAGACATGGGGATCTTGTCACCACCAAGAAGGCAATGCCAGGAGCAGAGCACGTCCTTTGGACCCAAGGTTCCTGCACTGAGAAGCTCCTTGACCAGAGGAAGATTAATGAAGAGGACCTTCCTCCAGAGCTGACAGAGAGAGAAACCCTCCCCTGGAGCAGACGCCCTGAATTTGGACTTCTAGCCTACTAGGCTATGAGAGAATTAATTTCTCTTTGTTTTTAAAAAAAGGAGGGAATGATTTAGGAGATAATATTGGAGCCATTATTCCCTGTCCTAGAATGTGACCCAGCTGGAACTGGGCTCACAAGGACACATCAACAGGGCCCTGAGGCATAAAGACAATAGCTAGGACAATCTTGGAACACACCTTTTAGGGAACCTTTCACATAAAAAAAATCATAAAACAGCACAAATGACCCAGATACTTTTCACTCTTATCTCTTTTTATTAGCATTTAGTGAACAGGAAGATTTGTTGGACCAATGAAAACCCTCCTGACTGTCATTATTGAAACCTGTGCCAGTGATTATTAACAAACACGATTCAAAATGTAGAATCACAGTGATTTGGCAGTCTTAGCCATTCTGTGAAAAGGTGAAGCTTTCAATGGTTTTGGCCATTTGTGATGTTAATATATATTAATGATTCTGTACTGTTCCTTGGACTTGGGCAGACATGGCTCTGGCAGCATGGATGTCCGTTTTCCCACTCTTGTCTGTTTTGTAATATTCCTTGGACTCCGGCAGACATGACTCTAACAGCATGTTTGTCCGTTTTCCACTTTTGTTTTGAATAAAACTTTCTTTTTGCTTTAAAAAAAATAAATATATGAAAAACATCAACTGACTAAGCACTCTTCCAAAAATTCCTATTTGCTGCCTTTCCCCTTTCAGGAGAGACCTTTGAGACACTAATTAATTAGCATGATTCATGAAATGCTCTAATGTTAAGTTGCAATACCACTGACTTCCCCTTTGGCTCTCCCGGAAACGAGGTCCAGAACCCCAAAGGATTCTGGATGCTCTCAAGAATGACCCCTATAGACTGGTTGGTTGTCTCAAAGTTTTCAGATGTGCCTTAGATGGAGGGAGTGTCCAGCTAAGCCTAAAAATATTTAAGGGCCAGAGGCAGCTAAAACTAAACACAGGTTAGAGGGTTGGAGGCACTTTCAAAAAGATGAATCCTTCCCTCCTTTTCGTCTTCAGGAATTTGCGTGCTTTTTTGTATTTCCCTAGAGTTAAATGGCCGTATCATTTATTGAAAAATGACTTAATTCTCATCTAAATTCTCAACTGTTTAAGAGATGACAACAAATTTTGGTTTTCTACTGTCATGTGAGCACATTAGGCCCCAGCAACACTTGGTCGTGTAAAGAAAAACAGTGTTGCAGTAAACAAAAAAAACAAAATGAGAGACACCCTTAAATTAACATTTAAAACTGGTTGAAAAACAATGAAATAGTCAAGATCTTCAAACTCTGTGGCAACTTTTTTTCATTTTTCAGCATTCTGGAGGGTACATTAAAATTTTATTTTGTGAAAAAACAAATTTTTAGAGATTATATCTGTGGGGAAGTTGATATACAAAAAAAGGAGCCCTGGCAGCGAAGTGGTTAAACACTATGCTGCTAACTGAAAGGTAGGTGGTTCCAACCCACCAGCCTGTCTGTGGGTGAAAGATGTGGCAGTCTGCTTCGGTAAAGATTATAGCCTTGAAACACTATGGGGCAGTTCTACTCTGTCCTATAGGGTTGCTATGAGTAGGAATCAACTTGAAGGCAACGGGGCTATTTTTACATATATAAAGACCTCACTCAACTTATAAGGAAAATACTAAGGAATCAAAATTAAAATGGGCGAAGATGTAAACTTACAATTCCATAGCAGAAAAAAATAAAACTATGTAATAAACCACACTGTCACCAATAATAAAAGAAAATGCAAATTAAATCGAATGTGAGTTATCTTTTAATAAAAAAACAGGAGAAATAAAAATTTAAATTGATAATGTCCAGTGTTGCTGAGATTTCAGTGGAACCAGCGCAATCATATGCTGCTAAAAGCGCTTTGAGTTGACGTTTTCTTTTTTAGAAAACACTATGGCAATACACAAGTTCCGAAAAAAACTGTTCGGACTCTCACCCAATAACTCTGTATTTGAAGTTTATCATAAGAAGTAATTTAACCTAAGCAAATAGCTATGTACATAGATAGAGTCACTGTTGACTTACCCATAATATCTAAAAATGAGAAATAACTTAGATATCCAGGAATAAAAAAAAATGGTTTAGTATATTATGGCACATTCATTCGAAGGCAGTGCTTTCCAATAGCATTTTCTGTGTTGATGGACATGTTCTATATTTGTGCTGTCCAAAATAGTAGTCAGTAGCCATATGTGGCCATTAAGTATTTGACATATGGCTAACAAAACTGAGGACCTGAAATTTTAATTTTCTTTAATTTTAACTGGTTTAAATTTAAATCTAAATAGCCACACGTATTAGACAGTACAGCTCTATGGTATAAAATAAATAAAATAAAATAAAATACTGAGCAGCAATTAAAATGAAAAAAAATATATATATAATATTCCAAAAGAAAAAAAAGGCATAATATAAAAGAAGTCATGATGTAAAACCAGATTTTATATGAACAAGATGTTAAAATACAGTTACATGAGCATATATATAAAACAAAAATGATTAAATATGTAAACATGAAAATGAATTTTGACAGGGAAGTTAAATAATTAATGGTATACTTTAAGTATTTTTAAAATTTCTTTCATTATATATTTAATTTTAAAACTTTTTAAAAGATTACTTTGCAGGTCTGAATTTCAACTCTTATGGTACAAAATTCTAAAATATGCATTAGATTAACTGATACAGTTTCATCAAGTCGGCCAATAGAGTGTTTCTTTTCATGATTCAAAACTTCTTTGCCAAGATCAAAGAGATGAGGAAAATCAGGATCTTCACAATCTGCTTATTCTTAAAAATAATAGCTGAAAAACATGACATGGTCCATGGAAACCAAAAGCCAGAGCACGTCTTAGGCTGGCTCCATTCAAATTAAAATAAAAAAACATTACAGATGAAATAACTACCCAGTACAAAAACCCAGTGCCGTCGAGTTGATTCCAACTCATAGCGACCCTATAGGACAGAGTAGAACTGCCCCATAGAGTTTACGAGGAGTGCTTGACGGATTCGAACTTCTGTCCCTTTGGTTAGCAGCCGTAGCATTTAACCACTACACCACCAGGGTTTCCTGATGAAATAACTACGAAGCCAGTAATATACTTCCGTTAATGAAATAAACAATGGGATAGAAGGGTATTGAAAACCGCTTGATCTTAAAATTTCGAGAGTGGAGGTGAGACCTGCTCTGATTTTTCACCTCTAACCTCCATCTTTCAGATACCAAAGGCGGAATTTCCATGTGGCTGTTTACTACAATGGAAACCACAAACTGCAATGGGGTCTGACTGATAGGGTATTTCCACTGACCACAAGCAGTTTGAAGCTAGATTTACAGGTCATGTCTGATTTCATGCTGATCGTTGGCCTGTGAAAAACCTGCGGCCCTACTGGCCATAGAACTTGAAGATTGGTGTATCTAGCCAATTTGAATGGAAGAAAATTGGGAGTTCCTGCTGGATCTGTGGGCCTGGGCCCAAATTCCACATGCCCATGGGCAACTGGGCAATGGAACTGGATTTGCGTGCAAGGTTGGTTGTAGCTCATGCAGGATGGGCGTCCTGTCCATTCCAGAGCCTAAATCTGACAAGAGGAGAAACCAATACACAGAATCTTTTAGTCTCATTTAATTCCACTACAAGAGAAACTCGAGCCTGTGAAAATTAAATAGGGGTTCAACTGCACATCTCTGAATGAGTGCATTAGTCACCGTGGAGACAGAACATCTGGATGAGGGAATGAATTGTCCTCTTTTTATTATTTTTAATAATTCTTAACATATGAGTCACACTTTAAAAAAGTTAACAAAAATCCTTTCAAATTCATTATTCTATTTGATGTTCATAACAACACTGTGAGGTAGGTACAATAATCAGTAAATTAAACAACAGCTGCCTCAAAAACCAATATTTGTATAGCATATTGTCTTTCAACTATACTATCTCACTTGTTCCCCATAACTCTAGGAAGAAGTTATAAAGTATCAATGTCCCTGTTTTACAGCTAAGAAAACTGAGGCTTAGAGAAGAAGAGGAAGAAGTGTCCTATGGACTCACAAATAGTATGCAGTAGCACCAGGACCTGAACCCTAGTGTTCTAATTCCAAGTCCATCCTTTCAAAAACACCACGTGGTCTCTTTTTATTCAGATATGTTAAAAGTATGCATAAGAGCCAATAGAAGGTCTGGACCCTTTCACTCAAGTTCTATGCACTTGCAATCTGTTGAACCTACAATACACAATATTGCCCATCCTTTCCTACCCAGTTTAATCAATAGCCTCCTGAACGATCTCACTACCTCTAGTTTCACAATCCTGCATACTACTATCAAAGTCATCATTCAAAAATACAAATCCTACTGGGTCACATCTCTGCTTAAAATTCTTCTAAGGACATACGAGCTAATAAACTTCCAAGTCTCAATGGGAGAAACTAATGTTGGAGAAGGCAATACTTATTTCATGCCAGTGTCTAGAATGTAAGAAGTGCCCAGTAAATAGCAGAATTATTTTTTAAAAATCCTTCTAAGACTCTGACCACAAGACAAAGTTCAAAACCATCAGGAAGGCATCCAAGACCCTTTGTAACCTAACAGAATATGACATTAAAACCTGCAAAACCTGGAACCAGTGTAAGGCAGAAACCTGTCAGAGAAGCAAGCCTCAAATACTTTCCAATAATAGAGAGCTATAAGAAAAGTGGTAAGACTGCATCTGTCAAAGCTGGAAAACTTTCAAGACCCAGAAAAACAAGGCAGTCCTGTTGAGTTGCGGCTCTCACAGGTTTCACTGTACTAGTTGCACTCTCCTGAAGCGACACTGGACTATTTGTCATTCCTTGAACTATACTAGTATAGTATGCCTCTATACTAGTCCCTTAGTCTGGAATGCCTTTCTTCCCTCTACTTGACTTCCTCAAAGAACCTTCCCTGATCATCCTTTCCCCTCAGAATTAATCATATTTTCAGGACTTTATACCCATCTACATTATGACATTTAAAAAAAATAGCAATTTGCTTATATATTTGTCTCCCCATCTAGACTCTGAGCACCTAGAGATCAGAGATTTGTCTCTTCTCTGTTAACAGTATGCCTAGCACAGTCCCAGGCACATGGCAGGCGTGTAACACATGTTTGCTAGATTAATTCACCAGTGAAGTGGTGCCAGTGATCTGCCTTTTATGCTACCTGAGAAACAAAATAACGCATGTCCAGTTTGGGACAAATACAAACCTTAGTAAGCCTCAGATCTGACGGACGATCAAGTGCAGTCCCTTGTCAGTCTCTGAGCAAACAGATGGAAAGAAATCACATGGCTTCTCTGAGTTACCCTCTCTGCTGCTTGGCAGCTATGAAGATAAGAAAGAGAAAACTGCTTTTCTTGGACAATAAAGAGGCCAGAATACCATTTCATAGCCTGCAGAGTGGCTGTAAAACAAAATGGCAAACCACTCAACAAATGCTTTCTCATAAAGAATGCTCCAGGGTGGAATGAACATACGTGCCCGCCAAGCTGGCCCTCCAGAGAGTCTGTCCACAATGAAAGTGAAATCATCCAAGCAAAAAGGGTGATTCATCCCACAACCATGCACACATCTCCTCTCAAAACTAAGAGACAATTCTAACTGGGAGAATCTCTTGGGAATGCCTGAGGCTGCGACCTTGCTGCTCCCAATGCAATGAGAGCCCTAGCAAACTCATTACCAGGAAAGGAAGTGCCTTCATTTCTCAACTTCATTTAGCCAGTGTCACGGATTGAATTATGTCCCCCACAAAATGTGTGTATCAATTTGGCTGGGCCATGATTCCCAGTATTGTGTGATTTTCCTATATGTTGTAAATCCTGCCTCTATGATGTTAATGAGGGAGGATGGGCGGCAGTTGTTTTAGTGAGGCAGGGCTCAAACTATAAGACTGGATTGTGTCTTGAGGCAATCTCTTGAGATATAAAAGGAAGAAGCCAGCAGAGAGACAGGGGGACCTCATATCACCAAGAAAGCAGTGCCTGGAGCAGAGCTCATCCTTTGGACCTGGGGTCCCTACACAGAGAAGCTCCTAGTCTAGGAGAAGATTGATGAGAAGGCAGACAGAGAGAAAAAGCCTTCCCCTGGAGCTGACACCCTGAATTTGGACTTTTAGCCTACTTTACTGTGAGAAACTTCTCTTTTGTTAAAGCCATCCATTTGTGGTATTTCTGTTATAGCAGCACTAGATAACTAAGATAACGAGCTCCAGAACACAAATTTACCTTCTTCACAAGTCACTGAGGGACTAAAGTGAAGGAGACCTCCAAGAAAGCCATGACAATCAACCTTGCAAAGAAGGTTTAAAAAACACTGCAGTTACCAGCACTAAGTCAAGCTCCCTCAGGAGGCAAACAATGGCGGCCTGCCTTGAAAACAATTCTATAAAATAGTCACAGAAGAAAGAAAATGTAAAGAAGAATTTGTTCAATTTTCTTTAAAGTCACTGACTAAATTAAATGTCTTCAGGCAGTGGCTGAATATGCTAATATTAATGTTAACTTGGTGTGACCTTGTTATAGTCACGTGCAAGCTGTTGAGAGTCAAGAGAGAATTTCCAACAACATTAGGGAACCCTACTCTCACTCTTCAGGTAAATGATCTAGATGGTTATCAAATAGGGTGGGTGCAAGCAGGGGTGAGGGGATATGTATCAAAATCTCTGGGAGAAGGTGTCCTTCAGAGCAGGACATTCAGTACCATAATTGCTTCGATTATTCTGGCACAATGACTAATTTATGTGGATATTTCATGAAATTTTTATGTCTATTGGAAAAGAACACATGCTCATTACAAATGTCAATTCCTGAGCCTTGGTAAGCCTGGAGAGGGGCCTAGGAATCTGCATTTGTAAAGGCACCCTTGGGGAATTCTCTAGAGGCGGTCCTACGGTAACATGTTACAAATCCTGCCACAGGCTATCTAGGCACGCTAGGAGTCAGAGAGAGTGACAAGCAGAGAACTGGCAAATCTTTAGAACAAACTCAGAAAAAACAAATGTGGATTCCAACTTCTGGCATTGTGTGTCCTCTTCTCTCAGAGGACAATGATTTTGTGGAATGTGGTAATGCCCCATGAACTGATGCACACCTCTGAAGTCTCTCCTTGGAGTAGGTGAAGGGTGGCGGCTCAAAGATCCCACAGCAGTGGCCTTGCCTAATCTGCTTCCCATCCTCATATGTAGAGGTAGCAAATGCACACACACACACACACACACACACACACACACACACCACACATAAATATAACCAACTCCTAGCCTTCAAAGGGTAAGGTTGGAGTGCTGCTCCTGTCACAGCACATATATAAATGTCCTTTTCCCTGACTCCTCCTGTTATCCACTCTCTCAGATTGTACCATAAAGTTTAGTATGAGCTCTAGAGCCAGGCAGTCTGGCTTCTAATCCTGACTCATTAATACTTCCTAGCTGTGTGACTTCATTTAAATCACTTCTACCTATCACTGCAACTTACAAACCTCTTGGGCTTCTCCTCCTTGCCAAGTCATGTCCATTTTACCTCTGTGATGCCTCTAAAGTCTTTCTTTTTCTTTCCCAAAGCCACTCTCCTAAGTCATGTCTTTTATCATCTCTCACTTTCTTTCTCTCCTAGTCTCCTTATCTCCAATATCTGACTCACTACTCCCGACACCTCACCACCAACCCTTATCCACACTGCTGTCAGAATTTTCTTTCTAAATAATTGAACTGATCAGTTCAACCTTCTGTTCAAAAACATGTAATAATGTCCAAACTCCTTAGTCTGCAAATCAAGGCCTTCTACTATTTGGCCCCAAGTCATACTTTGAAACACATTTCCCCCACTACACTTATTTTTATGTATCCTACACTCTGATTTTTTACACTCTGATTATACTGAACTACTTATTATTCCCTCAGGTGAACCTCAAGGGTATTTATGCTTGATAAAAAAAAATGCTTGATATATGATGCAAAAAGACAGTTTTCCATGCTCCATATTTTCTGTGCTACAGTAGAATGGCAAGCATATGCCTAAGATCACACAGTGGGAAAGTCTACCCAGGGCCAGTTTCTATTCTTTACTGTTCATTTACTTGTCAAAATTTTTATAGGCCTGGGAGAATCAGAATCATTATTAGTAACATCACCAAAATTAATAACACATGTCTCCTATTACTGTGGAAGCCACTTTTCACAGCTACGACTTCACAACAATATATATTATTTCCATTAAGGCAGGCATAAGGAAATTGAGGCACAATAGGATAAACAGATTGCCATAGATCACACACATGATAAGTGTATTAGTTTTTTTATTGCTGCATAACAAATTACCCCAAAATTAAAAGTATAAAATAATACCCATTTATTGTCTCACAGTTCTGTAGGTTAGAAGTTCTGGTGGACTCAGCTGCGTTGTCTGCTCAGGGTCTCACAAGACCCAAAATCAAGGTATGGGCCAGGCTGGACTCTAATATGAAGGTTCTAGGGGAAGGATCCACTTGCAGATTCAGTGGTGGTTAACAGAATTCATTCCCTTGCAGTAGTAGGCCTGCAGTTGCTGTTTTCTTGCTGGCTGTCAGCCAGGGATCACTCCTAAAGGCCACTTCCAGGTCCTTTCCATATAGCTCCCACCATCTTCAAGCCAGTAATAGCACATCAAATCACCTTCCTGTTTCAAATCTCTGACTTTCTTTTCTTTTACCAGCTGCAGAAAACTCTCTGCTTGTAAAGGATTTGTGTGATTAAGTTAGGTTCACTTAAATAATCTCCCTTTCTTAAAGTCAACTGTGCCTTCTAGCGTAATATCATTACAAGAGTGACATCATATTCACAGGTTCTACTCATACTCAGACATTGTTCCGTTGCTATTCATAAGGTTTTCACTGGCTAATTCTTTTCAGAAGTAGACTGTTGGGTCCTTCTTCCTAGACTGGAAATGGAAAGGAACAACTGTGAACATCTAATAATAGGAACCTGGAATGTATGAAGTATGAATCTAAGAAAATTGAAAATCTTCAAAAATGAAATGGAACTCATAAACATCTATACTCTAGGCATTAGTAAACGGAAATGGACTGGTATTGGCCATTTTGAATTCAACATTATATGGTCTACTGCTGGGAATGACAACTTGAAGAGGAATGGCATTGCACTCATTGTCAAAAAGAACATTGCAAGATCTATCCTGAATAACAACGCTGTCAGTGATAGGAAAATAACCATATGCCTAGAAGGAAGACCAGTTAATACCACTATTATTCAAATTTACAAACCGAACACTAAGGCCACAGATGAAGAAATTGAAGATTTTTACCAGCTTCTGCAGTCTGAAATTGAGCAAACATGCAATCAGGTTACATTGATAATTACTAGTGATTTGAATGCAAAAGTTGGAAACAAAGAAGGCTCGGTAGTTGGAAAATATAGCGTTGGTGATAAAAACAATGCCAGAGAGAGCATGACAGAATTTTGCAAGACCAATGACTTCTTCATTGCAAATACCTTTTTCACCAACGTAAACGGCAACTATGCACACGGACCTCACCAGGTGGAATACACAGGAATCAAATCAACTACATCTGTGGAAAGAGATGGTGGAAAAGCTCAATATCATCAGTCAAAACAAGGCTAAGGGCCAACTGTGGAACAGACCATTAACTGATCACATGCAAGTTCAAGTTGAAAATGAAGAAAATAAGGACAAGTTGACGAGAACCGAAGTATGACCTTGACTATATCCCATCTGAATTAGAGACCATCTCAACGTCATTCCATGTCATTCCACAACCAGAGGAGTTGTGGAATGACATCAAGGACATCATACATGGAAAAGCAAGAGGTCACTGAAAAGACAAGAAAGAAAAGACCAAAATGGGTGTCAGAAGAGACCCTGAAACTTGCTCTTGAATGTTGAGTAGCTAAAGCAAAAGGAAGAAATGATGAAGTAAAAGAACTGAACAGAAGATGTCAAAGAAGAGAAAGCAAAGTAGCATAATAACATGTGCAAAGAGCTGGAGATAGAAAACCAAAAGGGAAGAACATACTCAGCATTTCTCAAGATGAAAGAACTGAAGAAAAAATTCAAGGCTTGAGTTGCAATAGTGAAGGATTCCATGAGGAAAATATTAAACAACACAGAAAGTATCAAAAGAAGATGTAAAGAATACACATAGGCATTATACCGAAAATAATTTTTCCATGTTCAAACATTTCAGAAGATAGCACACGAACAAGAATCGATGGTACTGAAGTAAGAAGCCCAAGCTGCTCTGAACTCATTGGAGAAAATCAAGGTTCAAGGAATCAACGGAATACCAACTGAGATGTTTCAACAAATGGATGCAGCACTGGAAGTGCTCACTCGGCTATGCCAACAAGCTTGGAGGGCAGATACCTGGCCAACCAACTGGAAGAGATCCATGTTTATGCCTATTCCCAAGAAAGGTGATCCAACTGAATGCAGAAATTATCCAACAATATTATTAATATCACACGGAAGTAAAATTTTGCTGAAGAATTCGAAAGCGGCTGCAGTATATCAACAGGGAACTGCCAGAAATTCAGGCCTGATTCAGAAGAGGACATGGAACCAGGGATATCATTGCTGATGTCAGATGGATCCTGGCTGAAAGCAGAGAATACCAGAAAGATGTTTACCTGTGTTTTATTCACTGTGCAAAGGCATTTGACTGTGTGGGTCATAACAAATTATGGATAACATTGCAAAGAATGGGAATTCCAGAACACTTAATTGTGCTCATGAGGAACCTGTACATAGATCAAGAGGCAGTTGTTTGAACAGAACAAGGGGATACTTTGTGGTTTAAAGTCAGGAAAGGTGTGTGTCAGGGTTATATCCTTTCACCATATCTATTCAATCTGTATGCTGAGTAAATAATCCAAGAAGCTGGACTATATGCAGAAGAAGGAGGCATCATGATTGAAGGGAGACTCATTACCAACCTGCGGTATGCAGATGACACAACCTTGCTTGCTGAAAGTGAAGAGGACTTGAAGCACTTACTAATGAGGATCAAAGACCACAGCCTTCAGTATGGATTGCACCTCAACATAAAGAAAACAAAAACCCTCACAACTGGACCAAGGAGCAACATCATGATAAATGGAGAAAAGATTGAAGTTGTCAAGGATTTCATTTTACTTGGATCCACAATCAATACCTGTGGAAGCAGCAGTCAAGAAATCAAGACACATTGCATTGGGAAAATGTGCTGCAAAGGACCTCTTTAAAGTGTTGAAGAGCAAAAATGTCACCTTGAAGACTAAGGTTTGCCTGACCCAAGCCATGGTATTTTCAATCGCATCATATGCACTTGAAATGTGGACAATGAATAAGGAAGACCGAAGAAGAATTGACGCCTTTGAATTGTGTTCGCGAAGAGTATTGAATATACCATGGACTGCCAAAAGAACGAACAGGTCTGTCTTGGAAGAAGTACAAACAGAATGCTCCTTAGAAGCAGGGATGGCGAGACAGTGTCTTACATACTTTGGACTTGTTATCAGGAGGGACCAGTCCCTGGAGAAGGGCATCATGCTTGGCAGAGGGTCAGCGAAAAAGGGGAAGACCGTCAACGAGATGGATTGACACAGTGGCTGCAATAATGGGCTTAAGCATAACAACGATTGTGAGCACAGTGCACTGTTTTGTTCTGTAGTACGTGGGGTCACTGAGTTGGAACCAACTCGATGGCACCGAACAACAACATGAACAACCCATAGTCAAAGGAGAGGAAATTATGGAAGGACAAGGGTCATTGGGAGTAATTTTAGGATTTTGACTACCAAAGTAGGTTACTAGTGAAGTTAGGATTTTAACTAGGTGGGGAAAACTAAAAATTCTTGAAAAACTATGAAAATTAAATCTGGGTAAAAATGTTTTATATTAAAATATACCAGGTAGAGACAGTTTAGTTTGTTATTCTAAAGCAAAAAGATAAACGTGAAATAATAGTTGTCCTTTCTAATTATGTATTACTTATAATTATATAAGCTTTACAGAAAAATTTATAAAGAGTTCATGGCCCTGTCTCCAACTCAGTTTACTGCCATATTTTTAGGACCCATTATGGTCACAACCACCCATCCGTCAGCATGTCGCACTGTGGTGGCTTGCATGTTGCTGTGATTCTGGAAGCTATGCCACCAGTATTTCAAATACCAGCAGGGTTACCTATCGTGGACAGGTTTCAGTGGAGCTTCCAGACTAAGATGGACTAGGAAGAAAGGCCTGGAGAACTACTTCCAAAATCAGCCAATGAAAACCTTATTATCACAACAGAATATTACCCAACTCTTGCTTTGGCCACGTTATCAAGAGGGGTCAATTGCTAGAGGAGGATATCACATGTGGTGAAGTAGAAGGCCAGTGAGGGTGTGAGAGATCCTCAGTGAGATGGATTGGCACAATAGCCACAATGATGGACTCGAACATGTTGGTGATTGTGAGGATGACACATGACCGAGCAACGTTTCTTTCTGTTGTACATAAGGTCGTCTTGACTCGGAGTGAACTTGACAGCAGCTAACAACAACTATAGTCAACCCATGACTTGTAAAGTGGACTTGATACTCGTGTGCAGCTAAGCACAGAAAGCTCACTGAAATGAATGACAGGAGACTTAAGTAGGTCTTCCACTGACTTTCTGTGTGACCTTGAGTTAGTCTCTTCCTGTTTATGGACCTCAGTTTCCCCCTCTGTAAAATGTGGCAGTTGTCTGGGGCTGGTGTGGGAACAGGGACTAATTGTTAAGTGGGTATAAGGAATCTACTGGGAATGACAGAAATGTTTGAAAACTGGATTGTGGTGACATCAAACTCAAAAAACCAAACTCATTGCCATTGAGTCGACTTCAACTCATAGCAACTCTATAGGATAGAGTAGAGCTGCCTCATAGAGTTTCCAAGGAGCACCTGGATGGACTCGAACTGTTGAAGAGCAGCCATAGCTCTTAATCACTACACCACCAAGGTTCTGACGTGGTGATAGTTAACAAAATTGTAAACTTACTTAAAATCATTAAATAGTACACTTAAAGTGGGTGAATTTTATGGTATGTAAATGATACCTCCATAAAGTTGTTTATTAAAAAAAAGGCAGTTGGACTGAATTATATACAAGTCCCCATTCACTGGAAACTGTAGTTCTACTTTGTATTCATCTCTCTGCACTTTTCTTCTGGGTTAAAGATGAACATTTTGAGAATGTATATTTGCCGATGGGAGCTGAAAAAATGAAACCAATGAAGGGGTCAATCACATAAACGCTTGAATATGAAAAAGACTATTTCTTTCAGTTTTCTGCAGGTCTGCGAAGAATAAAAAAATAAAGCTAAAAGTACCTGCTAAAAAAATTCAAAAAAGCCTCTTTTCTGATTAAGTCAATAACTACATTATTGAGTGCCTACTATGTGTTCTGTATTTCCTACTGCAAGGGGATTTCAAGCATAGGAAGACAGGTTGGGCTGAGTAAATGGCATTTAAGACTTCTTCCCAGCCTAAAATTTTAAGATACAAATTCTATGATACAAGATATAGAGCTTTTATTGTCAATCAACTTATAACTGTACTGGGGAGACAAGGAATTATTTAGAAAGTAAAAGTGCCAAAAATGTTTTTCGTCCCCAGTTTATGACTAAACAAGAGAAAGGTACAGACTGTTACCTGCTGCATAACCATTATCCTATGTGTGTTCATGATGACCTGGTTAAAATAGGCCATTTAATATTCTTTAAAACATACACACACACGCATACAATTTACACTTGAAACTTAAATAGCTGAAAATATAAAAATCCCCTTTTTACAAAAATTATTATATGTGTTGTCAGAAAAGTTACCAGAATTAACTAAGCAGAGATTTTTTTTTAATTGAACTTTAGATGAAAGTTTACAGGACAAACTAGATTATCATCAAACAGTGCACACATTGCTGTATAACATTGGTTAACAACCCCATGACATGTCAACACTCTCCCTTCTTAACCCTGGGTTCCCTATTACCAGATGTCCTGTTCCCTCCTACCTTCCAGTCCCTGCCCCGGGTCTGGTGCACCCCTTAGTCTTCTTTTGTTCCATAGAACTGTTCGATCTTTGGCTGAAGGGTGAACCTTATGAGTGACCTCATTACTGAGCTGAAAGGGTGTCCAGGGGCCATACTCTCAGGGTTTCTCCAGTCTCTGTCAGGCCAGCAAGTCTGGTCTTTCTTTTTGAGTTAGAATTTTGTTCTACATTTTTCTCCAGCTCTGTCCGGGACCATCTGTTGTGATCCTTGTCAGAGCAGTCAGTGGTGGTAGCCGGGCACCATCTGTTTGTACAGGACTCAGTCTGGTGGAGGCCATGGTAGATGTGGTCCATTAGTCCTTTGGACTAATCTTTCCCTTATGTCTCTAGTTTTCTTCATTCTTCCTTGCTCCCGAAGGGATGAGACCAGTGGAGTATCCTAGACGGCCACTCACAGGCTTTTAACACCCCAGAAGCTACTTACCAAAGTAGAGCGTAGAACATATTCTTTATAAACTCTGTTATGCCAATTGAGCTAGATGTTCCCTGAGACCATGGTCCCCACAGCCCTCAGCCCAGGAATTTGGTCCCTCAGGGAGTTTGGATGTATCTATGGAGCTACCATGGCCTTGCCTTTTTCAGGTTGTGCTGGCTTCCCGAGTATTGTGTACTGTCTTACCCTTCACCAGAGTTACCACTTATCTATTGTCTATTAAGTGTTTTTCCATCCCCACCCCTCCCATCCCTTGTAACCATCAAATATTGTTTCTTTTTGTATGTAGACCTTTTCATGAGTTTTTACAGTAGTGGTCTCATACAATATTTGTCCTTTTGTGACTGACTTATTTCACTTGGAAAGCCTGGTGGCGTAGTGGTTAAGTGCTATGGCTGCTACCCAAAAGGTCAGCAGTTCAAGTCCACCAAGCGCTCCTTGGAAACTCTATGGGGCAGTTCTACTCTGTCCTATAGGGTCACTATGAGTCGGAATCAACTCGATGGCAGTGGGTTTTGGGTTGCTTATTTCACTCAGCATAATGTCCTCCAGGTGCATCCATGTTATGAGATGCTTTGCAGATTCAACGTTGTTCTTTAGCGTTGTGTAATACTCCATTGAGTGTACGTACCACAGTTGGTTTATCCACTCATCTGTTGATGGGCATTTAGGCTGTTTCTATCTTTTTGCTACTGTAAACAATGCTGCAGTGAACATGGGTGTACATATATCTATTCATGTGACGACTCTTATTTCTCTAGGATATATTCCTAGGAGTGGGATTGCTGGATCAAATGGCATTTCTATTTCTAGCTTTCTAAGGAAGCGCCATATCATTTTCCAAAAAGGTTGTATAATTTTGCATTCCCATCAGCAGCGCATAAGAGTTCCAATCCCCCGGCATCCTCTCCAACATTTGTTATTTTCTGTTTTATTGATTTGTGCCAGTAATGCTGGGATGATTTTGATTTGCGTTGTGGTTTTGATTTCCATTTCTCTGATGGCTAGAGATTGTGAGCATTTCCTCATGTGTCTGTTGGCTGCGTGAATGTCTTCTTTGGTGAAAAAAGTGTCTGTTTATTTCCTTTGCCCATTTTTTAATTGGATTATTTGTCTTTTTGCTGTAGAGGTGTTAGATTTTCTTGTAGATTTTAGAGGTTAGACCTTTGTCTGATTTGTAATAGGCCAAAATTTTTTCCCAGTCTGTAGGTTCTCTTTTTACTCTTTTGGTGAAGTCTTTTGATAAGCATAAGTGTTTAATTTTTAGAAGATCCCAGTTGTCTAGCTTATCCTCTGGAGCTTGTGTATTGTTGGTTGTGATCTGTATCCTGTTAATCCCATGTATTAGGGCCTCTAGTGTTGACCCTATTTTTTCTTCTATGAGCTTCATGGTTTTTGGCTTTACATATAGGTCTTTGATCTACTTTGAGTTTGTTTTCATATATGGTGTGAGGTATGGGTCCTATTTCATTTTTTTGCAGATGGACATCCAGTTTTGCCAGCACAATTTTTTAAAAAGACTGTCATTTCCCCATTTGATGGACTTATCATCCCTTATCAAAGATCAGGTGACCATAGTTGGATGGATTTACATCTGGGTTCTCAATTCTGTTCCATTGGTCAATGTATCTGTCATTGTACCAGTACCACGCTGTTCTGGCTATGGTAGCTATATAGTAGGTTCTGAGGTCAAGTAGTGTGAGTCCTCCTACTTTATTCTTCTTCTTCAAGAGTGCTTTACTTATCCGGGGCTTCTTCCCTTTCCATATAAAGTTAATGATAAGTTTTACCATCTCTTTAAAGAATGTATTTCCATCTGTATTGCTTTGTATTTGTATATTGCTTTGGGTAGAATTGTCATTTTCACAATGTTGAGTCTACCTACCCATGAGGAGCATGGTATGTTTTTCCATTTATGTAGATCTCTTTTGGTTTCTTGTGGTAATGTTTTGTAGTGTTCTTTGTACAGGTCTTTTACATCCCTGGTTAGATTTATTCCCAAGTGTTTTATTTTTTTAGGGGCTATTATAAATGGTATTGTTTTCCTGATTTCCTTTTCATCGGTTCTTTATTGGTGTATAGGAATCCAACTGATTTTTATATGTTTATCTTGTATCCTGCTGCTCTACTGAATCTTTCTATTAGTTCCAGTAGTCTTCTTGTGGAATCATTTGGATTTTCTTAGTATCATATCATCCACATATAGGGACAGTTTAACATCTTCATTACCAATTTGGATGCCCTTTATTTTTGTTTCTTGCCTTATTGCTCTAGCTAAGACTTCCAACACAATGTAAAATCGGAATAGTGATAAAGGGCATCCTTGTCTTGTTCCTGTTCTCAAGGGGAATGTTTCCATCCTCTCTCCATTGAGAATGGTGTTGGCCGTTGGTTTTGTGTAGATTCCCTTTATTAAGTTGAGAAATTTCCCTTCTATACCTATTTTATTGAGAGTTTTTATCAGGAATGTGTGTCGACTTTGTCAGATGCCTTTTCCGCATTGATTGAGATGATCATGTGATTCTTTCTTTCCTTTTATTTATGTGGTGGATTACATTATTGATTTTCTAATGTTGAACCATTTTTACATACCTGGTATGAATCGTACTTGGTCGTGGTGTACTATTTTTTTGGTATGATGCTGAATTCTACTGGTCAGAATTTTTTTGAGAATTTTTGCATCTATATTCATGAGAGATATTGGTCTCTAATTTTCTTTTTTGTGATGTCTTTGCCTGGCTTTGGTATCATGTTATGCTGACTTAATAGAATGAATTTGGAAGTATCGCTTCCTTTTCTATTTTCTGAAATAGTTTGAGTAGTACTGGTGTAAGCTCTTCTCTGAATGTTTGGTAGAATTCTCCAGTAAAGCCGTCTGTCCAGGGCTTTTTATTTTTTGTTGTTGGGAGGTTTTTCTTATTACCTTTTCAATCTTTTCTCTTGTTATGGGTCTGTTCAGATTTTCAGCATCATTTTGTGTTAGTTTGGGTACGTCCTGTGTTTCTAGAAATTTGTCCATCTCCACTAGGTTTTCAAATTTGTTGGTGTATAGTTTTTCGTGATAGTCTGTTATGATCGTTTTTATTTCATTTGGGTCTGTTGTAATGTCTCCCATTTTATTCCTTATTTGGGTTATTTGCATTGTTTCCTGTTTTTCTTTTGTACATTTGGCCAGTGATTTGTTGATTTTGTTGATCCTTTCAAAGAACTAACTTTTGGTTTTGTTGATTCTTCCTATTGTTTTTCTATTCTCTATTTCATTTATTTCTTCTAAGCAGAGTTTTAAGAATCTTTTTCTTTGAGTGACCATTGTTGAATAAACAAAATGTCCCCCAGAATATCCAAGATTAACCAATTTAATTGGAGACAGTTCTCCTTCCAATTACTTTTGTTTAAAATTTGTAATGACATGTTTTAGTTTTAGTACCAGAACTTTTAAAATAATTTTCTAAAATAATTACCAAAGCAATTTGTTATTATTATTAAAAAAAAAAATACAGGAGTGTATGAATTAAGAAGTGAGGCACAACTTCTATCCCTTCCATCCTACTCAAGGGGATTCACTTTTAACATTTTGAGGTGTATTCTGTCACAGCTTTTTCTATACACATACAAACATATGCACATACAAATATAGTGATTTTCTTCCTAAAAAAGTCAAATTATACCAAACCTACTGATTTGAAATTTGCATTTTCCACTCAACAATATAGCATGTCAGTATTTGCATATTCACCTGATTTAATGGCTGCACAGTATTCTATATTATGAGCATACCATAATTTATTTAACAATTTCCCCAGGCAATGGTCAGTAGAAATCATAAGTCTGGGCAAAAAATAAGTACATAAAAACAACTCATCATTCAGATTTATCATTTAGCTTCTAACTTATTTTGAAATAAATCAATAGTAGTATAATATCTCTAAAAGGAAAAGTTACATTAGTTCTATGTGGTTAAAAAAAAAGTCCTTAGAATTACATTCATCTGTCTAACAGTGAAATTGGGGACACCTATTCATTTGTACCGTAGAATAAATATTGATTGGGCACCTGTTTGGTGCCAGGCACTGAGCTAGGCACATGGTGAGGGGAACAGGGAAGTATGAATTCAGAGATCAATAAAACTTCTATCTCTCTCCTGAAGGAGCTTACATTCTAGCAACTGGAAGACAAATATAGGCTCTAACACTCAAAATTTTGATGGTTTAAAAATTGTCAAAATGGGCTCTCTGAACTAAGTAACCTGAATGCAGTCTTCCTAATAAGCCATTTAAATCAAACCCATTCTCAGGACCTGATTTTAGTGTTGAAGCCCCTACACCATCAATCTATTCACTGAGCATTCTGCATTTTACATGCAGCAAACAGACCAAATTACTCCCAGTGCCCTGTATTTTAATATACAAGTATTCAATATACATTGCTAAATTATGTTATCTGCATAGCAACATTACCTATCTAACTTGAAGCTCAGACTATACTCACCAAAGCCACAGCCAGGTAAAAAGCAAAGTATCTAGGAGAAAGTAATGCCATACATAGCACCTTGACCTCTCCATTTGAAAGTTCTACACATACACTGGTAATTCCCTCTCTTGTCATTCTGATGTTGTTGTCATTTACAGATTAACCTGTCTGGTTCCCTGTTGTAAATCTTTCAGTTTTGTTTTATCCTTGAGAGTTCATTATCTGGGTTGGTATCCGGCTGGTGCTGTCCTGTGTCCTAGATTCAGGTTGTTGTCTAAAGTTGTTAGTTCTCTAACTGAAAGACTCCTTTTAAAAATTCTTTTAAGTTTGGTTTGGTTTTCACATATTCCCTTAATTTCTGTTCATCTGGAAATGTCCTAATTTTGCCATCATATTTGTGAGAGAGTTTTGCAGGATATATTATTCTTGGTTGGCAGTTTTATTCTTTCAAGTTTTTATATGTCATCCCTTTGCCTTCTTGCCTGCATGGTTTCTGCCAAGTAATCAGATCTTAGTCTTATTGTTCCCCCTTTGTATGTGACTTTTCCTTTTTTACCAAGCTGCTCTCAGGATTCTTTCTTTATCTTTTGTGAGTGTGATACATCTTGGTGATTTTCTTTTGTGGTCTATTCTATATGGGATTTGTTGGGCTTTTTGAATGGTTGGCTTTTTCTCTTTCATGATATTACGGAAGTTTTCTTTCAGCAAATCTTCGGTGATCCTCTCTGTGTTTTGCATTGTATTCCCATGTTCTGGAACTCCTATCACATGCAAAGTTTTGCTTGTGATTGTATCCCACATCATTCTCAAGGTTTCTTTATTTTTCTTCATTCTTTTCTTTGATTTGTCCTCAAACAAGGTGGTATCCAAGGATTTGTCTTCAATTTTGCTGATCCTGTCTTCCACTGTTTGAAATTTGCTCCCAAAACCTTCTATTGCACTGTCCATTTCTCAAATCTGGTTGCTTATATTTTGGATTTCTAATCGTTTATTTATTTTTCATTTTTTCCTCTATTATTTTTCTGGATCTTTCACTGCTTTGCTTGTGTTTTTTCCTGATTTTGTCTGTATTTTCCATGATTTTATCTATTTTTTCCATATTTTTTGTCTGTGTTTTCCTTCACCTCTTTCCTAATCTCTTGGATAGTCCTGAATATTACAGTGTTGAATGGCTGCAATGCCTTTTCTTCAACTGGAACATCATCTTGTGTTTTATTTGGGTGTCTTTCTGAAGTCATCCTGTTTTTTTTTTTCTTTAATATGTTTTGATATTTGTTTGCTGTCTTCTGGACATTCAGGGATTATTTTCTTCATTTACTGATTGTAGATTTGTTTGTTTCTTCCTGCTTTTTTGTTTTATTTGGTTATGTCTGGGTAGGCAGGCTGGGTGTATTTTGTTGCTTGCTCTTTGTGAGCACAATACTTCTCACCAGCTTGTCCAGGTGGGCAGGGTTGGTCACTCAGCTATGGTGCAGCAGAGCAGGTCTAGTGAGGGAGAGGGGCTGGGATGGGTAGTATGATGCAATTAATCACTTTTGTGTGTGGAATTTATAGCCATGGTCTTGTAACTCCCATCCAGGTGACTGTGTAACATGGTAATTGTGCCCTACCAAAGGGATTGGTCGATTTTGCCTCAAAAGAGAGCCAATTCTAGAGCAAAGAGGAGCAGAGTCCATGAACAAGGAAGGAGAGACCCAGCAGCAGGAGACAGTGCAATGGGCTTCGCAGCCCACGGAGAGAGAAAGCTGAGTACCTTTGGGCACAGGTCTAGGGCTAAGGAGAGGCATGCCTTCGAACACAGCTTGGAAAAGGCTAATATGATGGAAGAACTATATCCAAGAACTATGTTCTTGAGGCTGAATTATAACTGTTACTTCCCTAATACCCCATAATCGTGAGTATGGTCTTTGAGGTCCGTATGGCCATTGTAATGAATTAACGAACCCAGCAGAGAAGTGAAGAGTGTTGCGGGAAGGACAGTTGGTATCAGAGTTGGTGAAATGGCCCAGAGAGGAGGTGTGTCTGACTTCCGCCTCATAGGAATCAGTCTGAGGCTGTTGATCTTGATTCTCCTTTTACCTGGGAAGGTGGAGGTAAGAAACTGTCATCATGCCATTTCTACAGGTAGTTTTAGGCACTAAATGGGACTGATGGGGCGTGGCTAAGGAGCAGTGGACCATTACAGAAAAAGTTTGCCATACTCAAGCACTGCAGGGTGGGCACTGGGGGTCTGGTGGTCTGACCTGCTGAAATACATCTATCCTAAAAGTAAAGGATATCTACTTTTTCTATGCCAAAACCAGCAAAAAGCTCTGTAAAGGATGGGTGGGTAATTATTTTCCACTCTCCTGGAAAATAGTTACCAGGGCAATGAGCAGATACTCCATAGACCAGTCTGAGCCAACTGTTCTGCATTTGGCACCATACAACTATCTGGAAAGCCTGTGTGTTAGCTTGTGAAGGGGTCAAAAAGTAGAAACTATAAGGGATAGCATGCAGTCCATGGTGATAATTTCCGATGACCTGGGGATCTCTGTGTTACAAGTTTGCTTTTACTAAAAGGAATACAATTTGTAACTTAGCTATACTTCCAGAGAGTCAAAAAGAGGGCAAATGGAGATACTAACCAGGGTAATGAGACCTTAGGGAATGGTCAAGGGCTAAGGTGAGAAAATTATGACCCACATGCCAAATCTAGCCCATTGCCTTTTTTGGTAAAGTTTTATTGGAATACAGTCACGCCCATTCCTTTACATATTGCCTACAGTTGCTTTTGCACTATAACAGCAGAATTGAGTAGCTGTGACAGAGAACTTATAGCCCAGAAAATCGAAAATATTTACTATCTGGACAGAAAAAGTTTGCCATACTCAAGAGAGGTGCCAGAAGCTCTTTCTACACTGCAATGAAATGCATTTTGAACAAGTTTCTGCACTAAGTCAACCACTTCCGAGCTATGTAATTTGAGGCAAGTCACCTCTGTGAGTTGTTTCTTTACCTGCAAAATAGACATTATGTAGGCTGTAAGGCACAGTAAAAGCCTAGGTAATCTTTCAATTCATAGAACAGTTCTTGGCATATGCTACCTATTCAGAGAGAAAGAGAGAGAATGACAACTGCTCCCCTTAAAGGGATCTTTCCTTTTCAGTGAAAATCAGGGGCCACTTTATTGGTTGAATTGCCTGAGAAAACATTCCAATATGGCTTTTCGATTGTGATAGTTCTGCAGCCATGATGTAATCAGTTTCTCTAGACAAATGGCATGTAACATGTTGTTGTTGTTGCCATCGAGATGGTTTAAACTTATGATGCCCCATGTACAACGGAACAGAACAAAATATTGCCTCGTCCTGCGTCATCTTCACAATCGGTATGCTTGAGTTCATTGTTGTAGCTACTGTTTATTTTCAGTGCCTTCCAGCCTGCCAACCTAAGGGGCTCATCTTCCTGCAGTACACTGGTCAATATTCCATCATAACTCATCATCAGCTACTTTTTGGAAGTAGATTGTCAGGCTTTTGTTTCTGGTCTGTCTTAGTCTGGAAGTTGTACTGAAATCTGTTCACCATGAGTGACCCTGCTGGTATTTGAAATATTGGTGGCATAGCTTCCAACATCATAGCCACACACGAGCTACCACAATAAGACAAACTAACAGACTAGTGGTAGATGTAATACATGGTGCTCACTAAATTTATTTGTCCTTAAAATGAGTGTGTGAACATCACGTGTCATTATAATCCACTTATCCATCTGACTAGCTTTTTACAGGGTTGTTACTGGAAATCCTGGTGGCATAGTGGTTAAGAGTTTGGCTGCTAACCAAAAGGTCAGCAGTTTGAATGCACCAGGCTCTCCTTAGAAACCCTATGGAGCAGTTCTACTCTGTCCTATCAGGTCACTCTGGGTTGGACACTGGATAGCAATGAGTTTTTTTCTTTTCTGGTGTGGGAGAACTGAATACATAAAATCTGAAAACTGAGGATGGTAGAATTTTTCTCAAATCAAACAATATACTTAAGTGTATTTTTTGTTTAATTACATGTTGAGGCCAAGGTAGACTTTTAAAACTATTTTAAAAATCAGATATTCAAAATAACCCAAAATGGAACTTTTAAATTCAACTGCCTTCTGTTAAGCAGATTTTAAATGATTTTTGACTATGTACACGCATTTTTTTTTTATATGCATTAGTTTGGAAACTCTGGTGGCATAGTGGTTAAGAGCTACAGCTGCTGACCAAAAGTCAGCAGTTCAAATCCACCAGACGCTACTCAGAAACTCTGTGGGGCAGTTCTACTCTGTCTGTCCTGTAGGGTCTCTGTGAGTCAGAATTGACTCGAAGGCAATGGGTTTGGTTTTGGTTTTATAGCAGAAAGAGCCCTTAACCACTGTGCCACCAGGGCTCTAAGGGTGTAGCTAAAAACCAAAAAACCAAACCCGTTGCCATCAAGTTGATTCCAACTCATAATGACCCTATAGGACAGAGTAGTGCTGCCCCATAGGGTTTCCGAAGAGTGCCTGGTGGATTTGAACTGCTGACTTTAGGTTAGCAGCTGTAGCTCTTAACAATGGGTTTTTTTTAATGCATTAGTTTAATTTGAAAATAATAATTAATTGAAAAATAAAGTAAATAAACACATTATCTGGCAAGAGAAGGAAAAGAAGTGGGATCACCAAGGAAAGCCTCTTTTTGATAGGAAAGAGACTATCATGGGGTTTCATAAGTTTATAAGTTTTAATGCTGGAAAATTCTTTGAAGATCATGTAATTCAGTCTATCATTTTGCAAATGTGGAGACTGTGGCCCAGAGAAGTGTAAAGTGACTTGGTGGTTAGTGGTAGAGTTGAGATTAGATTCCAGGTGTCCTGGATTCTGCTATACTAGGGTTTCTCAATCTTGATACTCTTGACATTTTGGGCCAAATAATTTGTTGTGGGAGTTGTCCTGTGCGTTGTAGAATGTTTAGCAGCATCCCTGGCCTCTACTCACTAGATGTTAATAGGACCCCCCTTCCCCCCATGTCATGACAATCAAAAATACATCCAAACATAGTCAAATATTCCAGAGAAGGAAGGGCAAAATCTACTCCAGATGAGAACCACCGTGCTACACTATGCTAGTAGAGACTTAATAGTGTTTTATTTCCCTTCTTTATGTTTTGATTCAGATAGAGAAATAAGAGACATTTAAAAAAAATCAGGATACACAGAGCAAAACAGGGAAAAGGCTGAACGTTCTTTGGATCCCTAGGATTAGCAAACCACAAGAGAATATAAGATTTTATCTACAGTAATTAATAAAGACTTAGGCTGTCTGAATTTAGGTGACTAGAACAGTCACCTTTCTGAAATCCATCAGCAAATAAGAACTTTTCTAGCCTCAAAGAAAAGTTCACTGTGAGTTGCGGGATTTTCTTGTTTTTAAACCTCACTTTGTACAGTATTTATAGATAATATAATCCCATGATCTTTCTTAAAAGGTTTTAGAAATAGGCCACAATCGGACACATGATTTCTTTTTCTAAAACTGATTCTATTTCCAAATTTGTCAACATTTAGTATGAGGGTTTTCTGAACCTTTAATTACTAAAGAAGAGTTAGGTGCAACACAGCACACACCAGCAAGCCTCCTATAGTACTCTCTTGAGTGCTCGAGCTAAGAGAGCACTTTTCAAGTAGTCTGTTTGCTCAAAATGTTTTAAGAAAGGCAGGTTCGAACACTGGTGAGACCCACTTTAATTTAACAAATATTTTAACCTAAATTGAAGCTACAAGTTCTGCAGATCTGATATGGTAAATGTCTCCTTTGGAGCCTATTACATTCTATATTGAAAAAATATTTAGGAATTAAAGGAAGTTTTTTTAATATCCTGTTTATTAGTATTTAGGAAGATGAAGCTGAGGACTTAGTTGGCCCCATAAGGCAGTATTTTAAGTTTTTCACATTGAATAGGATGAAAATTTATGTAGTGATTTTCTGTTGTAGTTGTTTTTTTTTAAAAAAAAAAAACTCACCACCACTGTAAGGTTGTTTTTGCTTGTTTTGTTTTGTTAATGCTAATCTACAGAAGCTTGCCTTGTTAAAACATCTGTTTGTTATTCAAGATAATTTTTTTTTTCATTTTCCTTGAATAAAAACTTTTATAAAGGTCTCCTTGTTTGGGAGGGCTGTTGTTTACCTCATATATTGTGACATAAACAGCTCCAAATATCTAAAATTTGCCTATTACATTGGAAATGGCTGTCTTCCCAAAGCTTAACAAAGATGTAAAATAACCAAATCGTCCCTCAATTCTCTCTCATTAAAGGCTTTTGATGTCTGGAGTTAAGTGAAAAGACAAAGTCACTTTTCTGAAAAATTAATCTGAAAAAATCAATTAGCCACTGCCTTAAATTTAGTATGTGTTTTCTAAAAGTGAAAATCACAGCTATCTATTAGTTTCAAATATGCCCAATGTTATATAAAACATTAGTTCACTTTTGGGGGAAAATATTTGTTAGTAAGGAAATCTATGCGGTATTTGCCATTGTTTTATGAAATGATTTAACTTTCTGCTGCTTGCCTGACTAAATAGTCTGGATATTTAACAAAACTCAGGTTATTAAGAAATTACTTATAGATGATTTATTACTGGCACCAATTATGGCAGACCCATAAGAAGACCCAGAGAAGAAGCTAAAGCTAAAGGGCTATTTCAGAAAAGATGATTTGAGCTTCAATGAAAAAGTAAAAAGGTTCCCAAAAGAAATCAAATGGGAGGGAGGCTGACTAAGGGAATTTAAGACACTGCCTTTTTTTTTCTTTTTTTTTTTTTTATTGTACTTCAGATGAAGGTTTACAGGACAAACTAGTTTCTCATTAAACAGTTAGTACACATATTGTTTTATGACTCTGGTTAGCAACTACATGACATGTCAACACTCTCCCTTCTCTACCTTGGGTTCCCTATTACCAGCTTTCCTGTCCCCTCCTGCCATCTAGTCCTTGCCCCTGGGCTGTTGTGCCCCCTTATTCTTGTTTTGTGTTATGGGCCTGTCTAATTTTTGGCTGAAGCATGAGCCTCTGGAGTAAGACACTGCCTTTTAAGGACTAAAGTGAGGAGTAAAAAATAGTGTTAACAGTTATGAAACATCGGAATTTCGGTTTCTAAATTGGCTAGGAATGGACTGAAGTAGGTAGGGTTATAACAGTATTTTTCAAAGTAAAGGAATTATATTGTAGGCCTTACGGGTAGATTATATTATTTTGTCTTGGCACTGCTTTTTTTTATTATTTTTAAATAGAAATGGTAGAGTGGCACTTCCTTTGGTTTTCTCAGTTTTCCAGTTTTAAAACCTACTTCCACTGTTATACTATCAAAACAAGAGGCATCAAAAATCAGTTGCTGGCAATCCTCTATAAATTCCAGGATTATGGGTTTGTTTGTTTGCTTTAATAAAATATATTCCTAGAAAGGTAATAATACTTTAAATGTATACAAACCAAACCATATTTTAAGTATATTCAAAGAACTTTCTATTTAAAAGGGATCTTATTCAAAACCTTTTAAGGAAGTGAAAATGAGGGTAATGACTCCCCAAATAATCCTTTGTGTAAATCTGGATTTTCCTATGTTGTGTTTGCTTAGCATGTGAAACAGCTATAAAGTTTACACTCTTGCCTACCGTTTAGCCCAGGTCTCTGCCAGCTCCAATCTACAGCCTCCACAAGTGTTGACAGACAGGGATGCTCACATCCCCACATAAACTTTAAGTGGTTTATTTCAACGAACAGCCAAACCACAAGGTCTTTATTAATAAACCTATATAGTCAGTCATACAGAACAGTAAGGTTTCTAGCGGGCTACTACATCAGCAAATCTTCATTCTTGAATACATCATCTCAGTTTCAGATTTAGATATAATGTTGTCTTTTCAGTTCAGCATGCATCTCTAGGTTGATTATGCCTCTTCCCGCATCCTTTACTCCACTTCTGTAAAGGGAATCACTCATAAGTGATAAAATAGTGCCACTGAGATTTTCTCTAGAGAGCTTTTCTTTGGTCATGTTTAGAATATTGTTTTTTTTTTTTAATTTAGGTCGGTGAATTATTTTACAAGTGGTGTCAGCAGTGAGAACAATAAAGGTGATGATAAAACTCAGAGGGGGAAAGTGGTGAGTGTCATTACAACAATATTGCCCTTCTAGCCTGGGGTTTTCATCTCATGGTTCCACCCTAAGAATCCCATCAAGCCACTTGGAAGGCTTTATGTTTAGTCAATTAATTCTAAGAGATGATTTTCCTTACCCAGCTTCACTTAACTGGAAATGTATCTTTGGAAGCTTGTCTCTTCAGAGAGTGCTGTTAGACCTTACTTGCAGAAGGGGCACAGTGCTTACTTACCAAGGGATACAGCCAAACCCATCTTAAGGATCCAGTTTTCATCTGCCCTGGGGGCTAGAGAAGGAAATCTATCCTGCTGCACTTCAAGTCCAAGGGTGGTACTTCATTCAAAAAAATATTCAGAAGTCAAAATCTCCAGTTTATTTTTCACACTCTAACATGTGATAATCCTGCTACTTCTAAATTAATTTTTCTTTCTTTGTGTTTTCTTTCACTTTCTTTTTCTCTCTCAGTTGTACAAAGACATGTATTCTCACCCTACTCACTCCCACCTGGCCAGCCAGCAAAATTTACCACCTACCCATCCCATACTTATTAGTGTCAACTGTGACAAGCCTACGGGTCACTTTTCCAGGTCCAGAGCTGTGGTCCCAAATTGTTTTTAGTGGCATGCTTACTTACGGCACAACTTTGACTCTCGCCCCACTCAGGGTAATTTATTTCAGGCACAGGACCCATGCGGATATACATGGCTGGTTAAAAGTTTAATCTGATACCTGGAAGAAACTCCCTATATAAAATACAGAAGTGGAAGGAGAATCCTGGGACAAATGTGAGGTTGCAGAAACAGCAAATCAAAGGTCACAGTGACCATCAGAGGCTTATTGTTACCTCAAGCAAAATTAGGCTTCAGAACTCAGCCAATTTCCTGTCATTTGCATTTTACTACTTAGTTGAACAATGATCAGACACCAACAGTTAATGGGAGAGCACTATCTCCGATTATACTTTAAGAGATATTATCAAGACTGATGAGTTCCAGATTTCTATTCTGTTTTAAAGATGATTTTCCTACTTGGGAAGGATGGGGGAAAGCATAGTTTTCAAACTCCTGAACTGTAAAAGACCTTAAGAAGTCATTTAGACCATCTCTCTATCCAGAATCACATCGAAATCATCCATGCTGTACAAAAGGCAAGAAAATGGAAGCATTCGGAGAATAAAGAGTGAAGAGAAAATAAGAAGCCTCCTAGATCAAAATATCATTTTACCGTTTACAAAATGCTTCCCCATTCTTTATCTGATTTAATTCTCTCCCTGGTAAGGTAGTTATTATCATCAACCCCTGTGGGGTAGTAATTATTTTCATCATTTACATTTTACAGATGAAGAAACTAAAGCTCAAACAGGTTAGTTAAACCACATGCCAGAAATTACACAAACATTAAACAGTGGAGCCAGGCCTCGAACTCACATCTTCAGATGAAAGAGCCTGAACAATTGCTATTAGAACAACAAACTATTTTCTGCCAGTGATTTATGTGAAAGGAACCCTAGTGGTGCAGTGGTTAAAGTGCTCAGCTGCTAATCAAAAGGTCGGTAGTTCAAACCCACCAGCCGCTCTGAGGAAGAGAGGTGTATCAGTCTGCTTCCGTAAAGAATTCAGCTTTGGAAGCCCTATGGGGCAGTTCTACTCTGTGCCATAGGGACACTATGAGTTGGAATCCACTCGACGACTGCAGGTTTTGGGGACTTAGGGGGGTTAATTTATGTTACAATTCAAAGCTTTCACTCTAAATTCTAAATTCTTTCTGCTTAACCCTGAAAGGAAAGGCCTTCACCTCCCCTACTCAGCCTAGTTTCCACATTACTTTATGGCCTAAACCAAACACCTGGCTCATACATGGCTGAGGGAGCAATGATGAGGCTCTTGCTGACCATCAAACACCTAGAAAGACAGAGGAAACAAAATAAGAAGGAAAGAGAAAAGAATAGGGTTTGGGTAGTTTGGACACTGTGGTTTTAAAAAGCTCAAAAATCAACTCCAGTAGTTAAAAAAAAAAAGCCTCCTTCAGGTCCCCAGGTTCTTTTAAAAAATACCAAACTTCCCATGAAGATAGCAACCCAGATGTACCCTAAGCTCCTCTATCCGAATCTCAAATAGTCACTCAGCCAGCGCCAGGTACGACTGCGCACGCTTAAGGATCCAGCTTCTCCCCAGAGAGGCTCGGCTCCACCCCTAAGCTATGTAAGCAAGGGAGAAAAAAGAGGAGAAACTAGCTGCCTGTATCCCACCCACCTTGACACCAAAAACATAGCTGCTATGTCTAAGTTTAGGCCTCTGTGCCTTGAGAACAGTCCTATAATTCTCTTTTTAGCAAGGTGCAAGCAGTGATCTATGGAAGACAGATGGGGAATGCTCAACCTTGTCAGGTTGAGTCTGCCTTGGAAATGGGTATCAATGACACACTTTCCCCTTTAGGTTCCCTAAGAGAAGCAGCAGTGAATACGACAGGAAAAGAGGAAGATTCCATTGGCAGTCAGGACAAAAGCCAACGTGGTCTAGTCTCAAATCAATACGATTAGAAGGTCTGGGAGAGAGGAGTTAATTTTAACAAATACTCTTTGCAAGACCTTGAGCTAAAGTTTGCTCTGGGGACATGGAAATGAACAAGGTAACCTACAAATAGGGGGTCAACTGCTGAAAACGGTGAAAGGAGGAAAGATACTAACAATGGAGTTCTTAAATACTGATTAACTTACAGTTAAATATTTTTTGAGAGCTTACTATACGTGCCTGCCAAGCACTAGAGATAGAGAGGTGAGCAAGACAGATATGGTCCTTGTCTTCATGAAGTTTAGTGAAATAAGAAAGACAGATTTGAACAAGTAGTTATAAGCGTGTTGAGTGCTACTAAAGGGAAAGAAGCCCAGGGTGCTATGTAGTTTTACATTTAAAACTTTCATTGCTGAAAGGCAAAGATGTGATGGTGAGGGATGAAAGGTAGACAGAATAGGGATTGCCATGAAATGACAAAATGTCCATCTCTTGGCTTACCTCTATCTGCGGACATACTGGGAAGGGGGAAAAACAAGAAAGATGGAAAAACGGAAAGGGAGAAAGAAGGGGGACAAAAACCTATTGTGAGGCCATGCCTATTTGGTCAATGCCCTGAGGCACCACCATGGCATCACCTTGGCACTATCTAATTCTGCTTTTTGAAAGAGGCAAATTTGCCTGAACTGCTTATTCAGGTGAAATTTGAAGAGCCGAGGGCACTTTCATAAAGGGAACGTGGGGAAACTGCCAGCTAAAATTCCCTCCCTCTTGATCTTCCAATAAAAAACAAGCTTGATGATCCCAGGCTGAGTGTGACTAATTGTGAATTATTGGGTGGCGGCTGCTGTGCTGGCCTGTGTGGCCTCAGCACTTGTCATGTTGCCTTGCAAAGCGTTTTGGGATACCTTAAGGACAGAAGGCACCACCAGTCATTCTGATTCTAGTCTACATGAAGCCCACTGAGCTCAGAGACCCTCCCCTCCTTTAATCAAATAGTGTGGGGACAAGAGCAGCTTGGGAAATCTGCTCCCTGGACAAGTCTGAGCCTGGTCTTTTCACCCTTGAGACGGATTTGGGTACAAGAGGCAGTGCAATGCCCGACGCATAGGTGGACTCCAGGACCTGGAGTGCGCCTTCATATGGACCATGTGCAAAAAGCAATTGGGAGTTCTGGCCAGCAGACTGAGTAACGTCCTTTGGTGCACCACAGAACGTCCCGTACCTGCGCACGTAGGGACCCCCCCCAGAACTGGGGGTGGAGTTGAACACAGGGGGCCTTGTAACAAAGAAAAAGAGGTAATTAATCCTTGCAGAAGCTGTGTGCTTCAGTGTGGAGTGGTAGCAGATTTCTAAATGCATGCCTATGGGTAACTGGTGGTTGTGGGCAAGTAGGCTGAAAGGGGGTGCGTAATATTTATTGAATGGCTTCTACTACCTGGTGCTGGATCTTATTTTCATTCTCACAACAATCAGGCAAGATTTTTTTTTTTTAATTCCACTTCAAAGGAAAAGAAATGTGAAGTTCAGAGAAGTTAGTAATTTGCTCAGGATCACACTGTGAGTGACTATAACTAAATCTAACCAGTTTCAAAGTCTATTCTTTTTTCCATTATACCAGGCAGCCTTTCCAGAAGCATTCTAGTAAAATTTCTTATGCCAAAAGTAGTGGTCATGCTCAAAGAGTGTATCTAGATCAGAAAATATTCAGGGACTCAGAAATATTTTCAGAAATTCTTTGGAAAATGTCCATCCAAGTAGATACAGTAATGAATAAAATCTATACTAGAACCATCTTCTACTACCAAGAAGTGTGTTTTCCAAACAGACATTCCAGCTTTGAAAAAAAGCACCCAAACTTTACGCTGTTTGCACTTGTCTTACCTTGCCTACACCCTGGGAAGCATATGGTTAGCCAAATAAATGAAAACAACACTACTGAATACTTATTCAGCATACATAATGACTAGTTTATAGCAAGGATGTACACATTTAGGCAAACATCACGCAGGGTACCCTATTCCCCACCTGGTTTTATTGTCTCCTGACTGACTCAGTGTGGTCCAATAAACAGAGCAATGGATTGGAAGCTAGGAAGACCTGGGTTAAACTCCCGCCCCCACCCAACTTCCTAGCAATATCATCTTAGATAAGTAACTTTGCTTAGCTGAGCCTCAATTTCCTCATCTAGAAAATGAGAATACCTATTTCATAGGGTTGTTATGAGTATTAAATGGTATAATGAAGAACAAAGGGGCTTATAAATGACAAAGACCTACAGAAAAGTGCAGATGTGCTAGTTTTCTCACCAGAAAAGCAAAGAAAATTAACAAACAAACTGAAATTAACAGGCGTGATTACCCACTCTTTTAACAAGGCAAAAATAAAACCAAAAAAAAAAAAAACATTGCCGTTGAGTTGATTCCGACTCATAGAGACCCTATAGGTAAGCCTTAAAGAGAAACAATACAACTGGTATGAACTCTATGACAACTGGACCTGGAGCAGAATTTACTGTGTTTGGGGGCATTCTTACAATGAAATCCACATACAAGAACTATGTACCTCCATAATACCTCAATAACAAATGGTCTCTGCATACACCTATCAACCATTTAACCTCATCCCCCAAAATTAAGAGTTTTCATTTGGATCTATTTTTTAGAGGGAAAACTGGGAGCCTGAAAGGGTGAAGGTCATTTATTAATTCATTCATTTAATCTTCAAACATTTACAGAGTGCCTACTAAATGTCAGAGGCAGGAGATCCAGAGGTGTAAAAGGCAACTTCTTCCCTTATAGAGGTTTAACAGACAAGTCACTTGGTGGTTTGAACCCACCAGCAGCTCCACAGGAGAAAAAACCTGACAATCTGCTTCTGTAAAGATTAAAGACAAAAAAAAAAAAACCTCTGTGGGGGCAGTTCTACTCTCATATGAGGTCACTATGAGTCAGAATCAACTTGATGGCTCCCAACAACAATAACAACATACAAGAAGAGGTGTGATAAAGGAGGTATGGACAAAGTTGTTATAGATAAGGAAGGTGGTATCTGAACTGGGATTCTGCCAGGTGAGAAAAGGGAAAGAGCATTCTAGTCAGAGAGAAAAGAACATGCAAAGCTGCAAGAGAAGTGAAGAAAAATATTAAGGAATTCTGTGTGATTGAAGCATAAAGTGTCTTCATGGGGTTGTATATGTGTGTGTGTGTAATGTGTTTTGGAAGGGGAGAGAAAGTGGTAGGAAATGAAATGGTCTTAGATGGAGCTGGAAGAGACCATCATCTCCAGCCATGATTTCAGGGGCCCATGGAAGATTCTCCTCCCCAAAAATATCTACCTACACATACTTGCTAATTCTTAAAATTTTATCCTTAGTAATTCACTTTTTGGGTCTTGAAGGCTTTCTCACTTACAAGTACACTTTGGAGAAGCCACAGAAGCTGCAGTAGGAAGAGTGGATACTCAGCTGACAGCAAAGAGAACTTACAAGAAAGGGACAAAGGAAAGGGTCTAGAGATCTGCTGGGAATGTGTGCAGATGCCAAAGATACCCTTCACTAACTTTTCCGGTTTTCCACAGAAGACAAGTCCTGATGGAGAATGATAGAGTGTCTGTTGTCATCAATATAGTATAGTGGTTAAGAGACTCGAAGACCTAGGTTGGAGTCTCAGCTTCACTTACCACGACCTTGAGCAAGCTACATAAGTTCTTTTAAAACTCAGTTTCTTCATCTGAAAAATGGAAATAATAGTAGTTCCCACTTCAAAAGGCTGCCTTGAGGATTAAATGAGATAATGCAATAAAGTGCTTAACAAAAGGCCTGAAACATAATAGGTATTCAATAAATATTTTCTTAACAGTTGTTATTAAGACGATCAGAACTAATGGACTAGAAAAAAATGCCAAATGCCTTTGTGACCCAATAAAACACAATGATTCTTCCTTTTGATGATCAAGAAGTAATAAATGAATTAAAGGAGCCCTGGTGGCACAGTTGCTAAGAGCTCGGCTGTTAACCAAAAGGTTGGCAGTTTGAAATCACCAGTGACTCCTTGGAAGCCCAATGGGGCAGTACTACTCTGTCCTGTAGGGTCGTTATGTGTTGAAATCGACTTGACGGCAAGGGGTCTGGTTTTTGGTTTTTAGTAGCACCCTTGGAGCCCTGGTGGCACAGTGGTTAAGAGCTACGGCTGCTAACCAAAAAAGGTCAACAGTTCAAATCCACCAGCCACTCCTTGGAAACCTATAGCGCAGTTCTACTCTGTCCCATAGGGTCGCTATGAGTCAGAATCGACCTAATGGCAATGGTTTGGTTTGTTTGTTTGTTTTTTGTAACACCCTTAGGAATCCCTGGGTGGTGCAAATGGCTAAGTGCTTGACTACTAGCTGAAAGGAGGCAGTTCCAACCCACCCAGAGGCACCTTGGCAGACAGGTCTGGAGATCTGCTTCCAAAAAGGTCACAGCCTTGAAAACCCTATGGAGCAATTCTATTCTGCACACATGGAGTCACCATGAGTCGGAATCAACTCAACAGCGACTAACAACAACAAGTAGTACCCTTAAGAGGGCATTGGTAGTTACTTGGTAGAATTCTCACCTTCCAAGAGGGAGACCTGGGTTTGATTCCTGGCCAATGCACCTCAAGTGTAGCACCTTATATCTGTCAGTGGAGGCTTGTGTGTTGCTATGATGCTGAAGAGGTTTCAGAGGAGCTTCCAGACTAAGACAGACTAGGAAGAAACGCTTGGTGATCTGCTTGAATGAAAGTCAAAGAAAAAGTCAATGAAAACCCTATGCATCACAAAGGTGCTATCCCTTTGTGCATGAGTTCGCCATGACTCAGAGGCCCACTTGATGGAAGCTAACAACAGCCAACAGTAGTACCCATAAGCACTGGTAGCACATTGCATTCAAAGAGCCCAAGTACATCTCCAATTGCAGTTCTTCTCCTGCTGAGGTTTCTTCATCTAAACTGTTCCCCTCGTAGTACCTTTTCCTATGGTCTCAAACTCTTTCGGTGCTTTAAAAATCAGGTCTAAATTGGATATGATGGGAGGAGACTGCCTGAGTATCTGAAGACCTATTATGGAAGAGTTGGAAGAGAGGCGTTCTGTGAGGGCTCAGTAGATAAACAAGAAGGCCAATTTCAGGTCATCGAAGGAAAGCACTTGCGAACAGGCAGAGCTCTCCAAGGATGAAATGACCTGCATCACCAATCATCGTTCACTAATCATCATTCACTAATGCTTACTGAACATCCACCATATGTCAGCACTTTGCTAGGCCCTGGAGATACATAGGTGAAGAGACATAGTACCTGCCTCATGGAGCTAACAACTTAACAGAAAAAAGAGAAGCAAGTCATCACTGAATTGACCCATGATAAATGCTACATAGGAGTCCCTAGGTGGTGCAAACAGTTAAGTGCTCAACTACTAGCCTAAAGCTTGGCAGTTTGAACTCAACCAGTAGCACCTGGAAGACAGGCCTGGTGATTTGCCTTGAAAACCCTATGGAGCAGTTCTGCTCTGCACACATGGGATCAGAATTGACTTGACAGCAACTAAGAACAACATATACTGCCAAGAGGGCTCTGGGCCAACTGTCAGGTGATGCCACACTAGAGTGTGGACCCGAGATGATTTCCAAGTTCTCTTCCAAATCAAATATCCCATGCTTCTCCCATTCCACAACTCTTCAGTGATCACAGAATCACCTGCAGCTTCCACCTCCCTCCAAAGAGAAACCAAATATGGTCTTATAATTCATGTGCATTGGGGACAAATGCTACTGACCTACCAACAACATTGAGCTGTGAGATAATCACTGCCTATGGGCTGCCCCCATCTATCATACACTCTCCTCCATCTTCAAACACTTGGGACCAGTACTGATACATGATTTCTAAGGCTCCTTGCTGATAGCAGGAGTAGACTACAGTCACGGAGCAAAAGGGAGTGACATGACTCAGACAGAATTCAAAGTCTTCATTAACCATTGCACTGCAACCCCAGTGCTAAGTAACCTCAGACTTCTCACTCCAGGGATATGCCTTAAATTGAGTCAGAGTAATGTTCATCATGGATTGACAAGTGATGGATAGAGCTGAGGTAATTGACAGTGTTTATAAAGGCAACAAATAACTAGTTTACATCATGCCGTGATCCACTTCATTGTTTCACCCCACAGAAACTCAATCGGTATTGCTTATTGTCGCTGCTAATACTGCTGGAATTGAATGATAAGAATTTTAAGGCACTTGATACGGATTGTTATTTTGCTGTCAACTCTTGTATTTTTCACAGGGGAGATAATTTCTCACTACAGAAGTGACCTCGGCTAGGCTATTATGAGTTCATGCCCTCCAAAGTCTGCTGAGAACTAGAAAATACTTCTGCTCACAGTCTAACACAGAGAGAGGTACAGCCACAGGAGAAGGGACCTCTCTATTCAAAAATGAATTAGCTAAGCCAGGCCTTGCAAACAGAGAAGCCCGGGAGAGTCAGAAAATAGGAATATGTCTTTTTGTGTGTTACATTTTCCCAAGCTTCAGTGGTGGTTCAGTGGTAAAATTCTCACCTTCCATATGGGTGTCCTGGGTTTGACTGCAGGCCAATGCACCACAAGCACAGTCACTACTTGTCTGCCATTGGAGACTTCCGTGTTGCTATGATGCGGAATATGTTTCAGTGGAGCTTCCAGGCTAAGACAGTCTAAGAACAAAGACCTGGCGATCTACTTCTGAAAATCAGTCAGTGTAAACTCTATGAATCATGAAGATCCGATCCCATTGTACAAAGGATCTGGCATGAGGCAGGGCCAACTCCACGGCAACCATAACAACAACTCTACCTCCTGCTTTCTGAGGAAAGGCTGTGACTCGTTCCCAAGTTATCCAATGTAGGGGGATCATCTAGCAGCAGAAGAGCGGAGCAAATTCTTTCCTTAGATTTAAGCATTTACTGAATAACTGGCCCCATAAACGATCTTATTTAAAAACAATCCTTACCCAAGTTCCTATAAACAGCAGGGCCCGCAATCATATGAAGATCTGTCTGACTCCCACTATTTAAACAGAGTTAACACATTCCGGAGTTCTTTCTGGATCAAGGGTCCATCTGCTTTTCTTTGATCTTATCTCCAGAAGTCCTTACTCAAAATTTTTTCTGGGCCCTGTCTGATTCACTTTCCTCTGCAAAACCTATTTTGCCTCTGGGCCTTCTCTTATACCTCTTACCTTAAAATCTAATCCCATGCATCAGGATCTAGCTCAAGCCCTCCCTTGTCCGCGGACTGTCAGCTTGGTCAATGGAGAGTGTTGGAAAAGAAGGTGTTTCTGATTGGGGAGGCGGCCTGGGTGAATGGTGGACATAGATATTATGTATTCTTTCCCAAGACCTCCCATAAGTACCATATGTTAGAGAGTTAATGAACACCCAGCAAATATTAATGGAGTAATTGGATAAGAGAGTTGGCTCCTTCTCCATTTGTTTTATCTGTTAATTCATTTCTTCTTGATCTTAAGGACAATTAATCCTTGTGCTTTCATTTGATACACTAACAGGCAAAAACTAGCATGGGTCTGTGGGTACGTTATAAACATTAAGACAAAGCTAACTCCAGAAAAATTTCACCAGGATTGCCAACAGGTCACATACTCATTCCTGAATTTCACCTGCCAGATGTAGGATGCAGCTACGGAATAATGTACTCTTCTCCAGTCTCCTTAGTAGCAGGGAATAATAAACCATAAATGACTGTACTCTGACACAATACCTGAGCCCCAATTGTTTTCTTTGTGGTTTTACAATATATCTGGTGTGTGCCATGTTTATGCTCAAAATACATAAAGACTTGAATTTGAGTAGATATCTATCTAAGGAGAACCATGGTGGTTAGCAGAGCAGCCACCAGCAATCAACATGCAAAACTAACCTCTTGACTCGCAGTGGAGACCTACCTCCCAAAAACCTCCATCAGTACAAACACAGACTCATCAGTGGACAAGCAATAGGTGAAGCACCCACATAGTCTGCCAGCCCCATGGCAATGCTAAAAACCCTACAAATATCAAAGAGCTATTGTAGCTAGTGCCATTTTCATTCTATGTCTCCTGATCTTTGCAACAAAGCTGGAGATCACTACCTCATGAAGGAACACCACTTGAGGAGCTCAACAGCGATGGATTCCCTGGGAATTTTTACCTGAAACAAACTGAAATTGAACATTTAAGCAGGACGTGGTTCTTTTGGTAGTATCTGCAATAGAAGAAATTCAATCCAATAGCTGGTTCTATTGTAGAAACAAGTCATTCTTTTACTCTTTAAATACGGATAGAGATTCCACAGTGGTCTATGGTAGTACAAGTTACCCTTGTAGTAGAGACATTCTTTATAAGCAGAGAGGTGTATTAAGGGTTATGTACGAAAGTATTCAAAATGATGAGCACCATCTCTTTTCCTTTACTCATGCATAGCACTACTGTTTGCAATGTCTAAAGATGAAGCTACCACTTCTTTCCTTGTGAAAGACATTTTCCAAGTTCTAGTTGCTCTCATATTTTTGCAATTTGTTTTCCAAATTCCCTTCTTGGGAAAAGGCTTCTCTTTCTACACATCTTGGAATATTCAAAACATACCTACCCTTCAATGTGAAGCTTAAACGTGCCTTAGAGAAGTACTGCAGGTAGTGGGGATTGGACAAGTTAAACCACAGGTTTTCAATTATAGATGTATATCAAAATCACTGAGAAAAATTTAAAAATACAGATTCCTGGCCTTCATTCTAGATTGAATGAATTGGAATTTCCAGGGGCAGGAAATGGTATAATTATTTTTGATTCTCTAGGAGATTTTGAAATCCCAGTTATAGCTGAGAACCAGCACTTTCAGTTTTGTGCAGATATCAACCACAAAGTAGATAGAAAGGCCCAAAGTGTCCGTTCCTTCAGGAGGTCCTGGGCATGAACAATGGCTGAAACAGATGAAGTCAAAGGTCACTCTGTTTACTAACTGTTGAGTCCACAAGCTTCCCTTTGCCGAAGCAGATACATAATCCATCTCTCTATAGACAAAATATCACCTGATCTTCCTAGTAACCAACAGAGAAGTTCCTATCCCACGGCCCTGGAGATGCCAAGTCTCCTGATCAATGGGATGCAAAGATAATGTTAGAGACAAAAGGGTGTTATGTGTTGCTGCTCTGGTCATCAGACAAAAAGGGCAGGGGCAAGGATGAGAAAACTTAGTCCTCAGATTGGTAGTATATTGTACCTTTCCTATTTTCGTAGGCAAGAAAATAGAGTTTGCAACCTAATAGTCAGAATAAAAAAAGAGACATCATACGTGTAAATCTGCATACATGTATCCCTAGCTTTGCAAAATAGATGTGATCTTAAAAAGTTGTAAGGAAAGTAAATTTTAACAGAATCTAATCTAGCCACTGACTTAAATTACAAAACTAGAAGTGCATTGCCATGTTGGGGAAAGGATTTTCAAACAAATGAGATCAAGATTTGAGGTAACAAAGGGGTTTAGGATATGCAGTCTAAGCCCCAAGGCAAGCCAGGTACTAGAACTCTAGCACTCCTACAGTAGCTGGGAACTGTGCCCGTCACATTATTCCTTCAGGGAATCTAATAAAATTATACTATCGCTTTAACAAATTATTGCTATCATCTCTATTGTACAGGGTAAAAGCAGGAAAAACTTTTTAGAGGCTTTTTTAATTTTTTTCTCACTCCATCAGCTCCCTAACTCCCTAACCTAGGCATAGCCACTTAATGACTATGTAAAGTAACCTCTCTGATATCAGTTTCCTCACTTATAAAATCGGGATAATATCTGTTATTAAAGATCGATTGAGAGGATTAATGCAAAATGTCTAGCAGAGTGGTTGGCATATAGTAGATGTTCAAGAAACGTTAACTGGTATCATTATTAATATTTGTTATTTTAAATGAATACTAACAAGAACAATACTGTCCCTACAAGGGCTAAGACTAAAGTCTGAAGCTAAAGCCAGTGCCAGCTGAGATCTACATGCTGGAGACCAGGTGGTGTCTCAAAAACCTGAAACAGCATTACGTCATAAGTTTGGGCAACATATAAAAAATTTTATTCACGACTTTATAAATATTCAATGGTTAGTTTTTCTATATTAAAATTCCTTACAATGAATGATGCCTCTTAAAATCCCCCACTCTATAAGAGGTACCTGAAAAGTTCTCAGAGGCAATTTGGCTCATTATCCATGATAAACTCTAGAAATGCAATTGAATTAAAGGTTTATTGTTGGGTAATATTAATCCTTCAACTATGCGAGAAACTGAAAGATATTTTGATTGACTGATACTAATACTCAGTGGGTGTCTGCTTTATGCCAGGTACCTTGCTAGACATTGGAACTACAATAGTTCATGTGATTAACAAAATAACACTGTGCACTATATCATTATGACAAAACTGGTTGCAGAGAGAAGTGAAGTGACTTGTCCAAAATCATACATCCGGTAAGTTGATTTCACACTGTGAATAATGACCTTCCCTCAAATTTACACAGAACCTCATAATGTGAACTTATTGGGGAATAATGTCTTTGCAGATTTAATTAGTTAAGATGAGGTTATAATGGATTTGGCCGGGCCCTAAATCCAATGGCCGGTGTCTTTATAAGAAGGCCATGTAAAGACACAGACACACAGGGAAAACACTATGTAATGTCAGAGACTGTAGTGATGCATCTACAAGCTAAGGAATGCCAAGGATGGTCAACAATCCCCAGAAACCAGGAAAAGGCAAAGAAGGATTCTTTCCTAGAGCCTTCAGAAAGAACATGGCCCTGCCAAAACCTTGATTTCAGGTTTGTATTCTCTAGATCTATGAGATAATAAATTCTTGTTTTAAGCAATCCAGTTTGTGGTAGTACTTTGTTAAGAGAAGAAACTACCATAATATGCAATGTTTAACCAGTCATTCTTAACTATGGATATCCACGGGGATTACTCATGGTCCTTTTACAAAATACACATGCTCAGGTCTCAGTCTTAGAGATTAAAAAAAAAAAATTTTATTATGAGTGAATAAACTAGGGTGACATTGTCATTGTTTTAAAGTTCCATAAGTGATTCTCAATGTGTAACCAAAGTTGAGAATTCCTGGCGTAGACTTATTCAACTAAGTGTTAAAATATGAACACTTCTTGACTTATTCACTCAGCAAATATTTACTGAGCAACTACTACTACTAGTCAAACACTCTGCTAGTTCTGAGGATGTATAAAGCAATGAACAAACGATCATAGTCCCTGCCCTCATAGAGCTGAGAGTCTAGTGGGAAGATGAATAATAAATAATTGAAAAAATAAACTCATTTATAAAGGCAAATTGGAATAGATGCTTCAAAGGAAACAAACAGGGTCTTATGGCAGAGAGTAATGAGACAATGAGCTTGAAACAGGGTGGTCAGGGACCATCCCTCTGAAAGAGAAGGCTTTTAAGCTGAAACCTAAAGAATACGAATGACCACACAAGGGAATAGCCAGGAGAAAATGATATCTTTAGATTCAGCGAAAGTACGCTCACTATTCAGATTATAGATCAATTACTAGTGAACTCATCTCCATCCCTTGGCCAGAGTACATTTTAAAGCTTATTTTATGAGTTTTAATATTATGGGGTATAATTATTACAAAATTAATATTCATACCTGATATTAAACAATAGCTGAATGGTTACACTAAGGGAATCCAAAGCTCCATATATTTTTGACAAAGGCTATTACTACCTGTAAAAGCCATTATCATGTGTAATATAATCATTATTACTATGTTCTATATCTCCCCGGCGAACAGGATAGGAGGAAATGGAAAAAAGAGGTTTTTTGGTTTTTTATTGGGAAGAAATTCCTGTCAGGGGACATGAGTTACTAAATTCCACCCCCTGGCCCAGATATGTGTTGTTTTCTTTGGAGGATCTCTAGAAAGAAGACAGACAGCCATCTGCTTAAGACGAATTAAGAAGTTCTGTGAAGTTGGGGAAGAAGGCCCTGACCAATGTGTGTGAGAACTGATGAGTGGCAGCTAAGGAAAAAAAAGGAAAGCACCCCAAAAAAAAAACAGGACATGAAAAAACTCACTCTGGGTGTCTGAGTCATGTGCCAACTAGGGGGAGGAGGAACAAGCTGACGACTTATGGCACCACTCATAGAAGGAACCATTCCAACTTTTCCAACCCTGTGGGTGCTGCCATTTTGTTTTGCAAGGGGCTGAACTAACAGATGAGGAATTACAAATGTTTGCACTGATGACATCTGAAGAAAACAAACCTGGTTACATTCTTTTAACCAAAGTCTGCTCACAGGATGAGAGAGGGGGAAAGCCAGATTAAATACACTTTGTTTAATAGCTACATAGAAACCTGAAGCTCATAAATTTTCCTTCATATGCCTAGAAGGACAGAGAATTACAGATTTATGAGCTTCATGTTAGAAATCTATAATAGTATCTTCCACATTATACAATGTTTGCTGAAATAGGATTCCAAGGACTGCTTCTGGAAGTTAATTAAAGAAAGTAACGCAAGACAATCATATGCCACAATTTTCACCCATGCCTACAGTCTTTTCTTCATTGAAAGTGCTAATTTTGATCTCACAATACCCTTCTGAAGTAGTACTTTTAGGTAATACAAAGTAGCCTTGCAAATAGCTCCAAAAGAAAATCAATCATCCCAGAAAGTGGTGTCTGCCCACCCAATCTTCTACAGCCCTATTCACAGCTGCTTGCCAGGACCACCTGGAGCCTTAAGATATTCAGTGACAATGCTATACGCACACTAACAGATATGGGACCATGAAAAACCTTGCCCAAGGTAAGGCACTGAAAGGACTTTCAAGATAAAAAGCTGGTGAAAAAAATATATATTTTCACCATTTATGACATAATGAATGGGAAGAACAACGTTGGAAAATAAGACCTAGGTTCAGGCTCAGACTGAATTGCTCTTTGTGAATCTAGGTAAGTCATTAAATGTCTCTAGGCTTCAGTTTTCTCATTTGAAAAACTGAATTAATACTGACTATTCCTGCCTCAGAGGGTGTTTATGAGGAGACAGTGAAAAAAAGGACATAGAGTACTTCTTAAGTCACAAAGTAGTCTATAACTGCAAGAGATTATTATTACAAGAAACTCGTATTGGGTAATAATCTCCTCAAAAAATCAGAAAAGCAAGAGAAGAAACTATCAATAGCTACCAAGCACATATGCCTAGATAAAGCACAAAATAAATACTTCTTTTATTTTCCCAGCTCATTTTGTCTATGGACTTTATGGTGCCACTCCAGATTTAACTGTACCACTAGTGTAGTTTTCTCATTAATAAGCCCACTTTTCCTATCCTCAAATCCAAAAATAACAGGTAGTTTATTGAACACCTATTATGTGTCAGGTACTTTATGTGCATCATTTCATTTAGTTCTCACACAACTTAAGATAAGTAAACTTACATACCTCACCAATAAAGAAATGGAGACTCAGATAAGCAAAGTTATCTTGCACACAGCTAAAAAAGGAGCAGAACTAATATTTGGAACTCAAGTTTGTAGGATTTTAAAACCTATTCTTCTACCCAGTGTTCCATGACATCCCACTTTTGGTCATTTTATTTTTAAATCACCAATATAAATTGCTAAATACAAAAACTGCAAAAAAGTGCAATCCATCATGTCCATTGTTTCTTACTCTACATAGGGCCCACACTTAAGGAAAACACACATTAGGTACATCTTATTGGTATTTCAAAGTATCCCACAGCTTAAAATGAGAGATTTATTCAACCAATTGACCCATAACCCAGGCCAACATGAATATGCTTATCTAAATAAAGCTTTCTCACTTATCTATCACAATTCCGTATCTCCTTTCTTCTCTGTCCCTGCTCAGGTCTTCATAAGGCAAAACAGAAAGAAAAGCTCCCAAAACCAATCAAGCTAAAGTTAAAAAAAAAAAGGCAAAAACAAAAAATGCAGACCTTTCGATGTAGATTCTCCTTGTCTCAGATAAGGGGGCAGAGGGGATTTAATGGTAAATTTCTGATACAAAAAAACTGTTCCTCAGCTGTATTCTCAGCAGGGAATTCAAGGTCACTCAGATTATTCTGGCATTCAGACCCAGCAAAACGGCTAATGCAGCTAAAATATGTAACACCTGTAGAAGTACACAAGTGCTTGCTAGAAACATCAAATAACTGTAAAGTATAATCCTTAAAAAGACAAAGGTATCCAAAATATGAAAAAAAAAATTCTTAGAACTCAGTAACAAAAACACAATCCAATTTAAAAGGTGGGAAAATGGCCTGAATAGACATTTCCCCAAAGAAGATATACAAATGGCCAACAAGTACATGAAAAGATGCTCAACATCATTAGTCATCATAAAAATGTAAATCAAAACCACAATGAGATACCACTTCGCACGACTAGGATGGCTATACTAATTATAAAGAGAAACGATAAGTGTTGTCAAGTATATACTGCTGGTGGGAATGTAAAATGGTGCAACTACATTGGAAAATAGTTTGGCAGTTCCTCAAAAGGTTAAACAGAGCTACCATATGGCCTAGCAACTCTGCTCATATACCCCAGAGAAATGAAAACATGTTCACACAAAAATGTGTAGAAGAATCTTCATAACAGCATTATTCACAATAGCCAGTAAGTGGAAACAACTGAAATGTCCATCAGCTGATGTGGTATATCCATACAATGGAATACTATTTAGCTACAAAAAGGAATGAAGCCCTCATACATGCTACAACATGGATGAACCTTATAAACATTATGTCAAGTGGAAGAAGGCAGACACAAATGGCCACATATTATATGATGCCATTTATGTGAAATGTCTAGAATAGTCTACAAAAAGTAGATTCATGGTTTCCAGAGGCTAGAGGGGATGGGAGGAAATGGGGAGTGACTGCGCAACTCCGTGAATATATTAAAAAACATTGAATTGTGTAATTTAAATTGGTGTGAACTTTATGGTATATGAATTTTATATCAAAAAACTATAAAACAAAAAGACAACATACCTCATAAGAAAATCTATCACCAATTTTCCCCAGTGAGAGAACAAAAACAGGAAAGAAAAGAAAGATTCTGTAGATGGGGCTTAGAAGGAGAGCTGCAGGAGGAGGACTCTGACACCTCCATCAGCTCTCATTTCCCTTTGGCACAACTGCCTGAGGAGAGCCCCTCTATCTTGGTTCTCAGCACACTATCTCCAAACACTAAATTCTGGGAAATAAAAGCCTCCCTACTGGTGGCCATTTTGCTGAAAACATGACCTCTGAGACTGAGAACAGGGTATCCAAAGCCACTGGATATGTGTATTGAGTGGAGGGTGGTTAGCACCCTGTCTTTCTTCCTTTCCCTGTTTTTCTTTTAAAGAAAACTTTTCATGAAATGAGGAAAATAGCAATTGTTTAAACTGTAGCTCCCAAGGCACTGGCTAGTGATTTAATTTATAAACAGAATTCCCTGGCCTTGTTGCCCATGTATGCACATTCAATATGGCAGCTCCTTCACGGACAGGCACAGCAGAAGATGGGTATAGTGTCAATGGAGTTAGGGCTGGGTTCAATTAACAGCGAACTCTCTTCGTCAATTACATAATGGAGCCAAATGGGGCGATGTTGTCTTCACCACTTTTAGCATCAACATTCCAAGTGGGCTTGAACTAAAATCCTGATCTAAGGATTTTGGAGATGCCAAAATCTCCAGCTAGCCATGAGGACTTCATGGTCTGCAGCCATGTTGCTGACATGGGAGCACAATCCATTTCCCTTTCTGAAGAAAAAGCTCTTTTTGATATACATTCTCAGTCTCCCTGTCTCTATGGTTTTGCTGCCAGATGACAGAAAATCTTTCCACTGTAACATACAAAAAAACTCACAGGTTTCCTGGACATTTCAAATATGTTTCTTTGATTCTTTTTCTTTAATTCTGTTCCTGACAAGGTGGGTTTTTTTTCATTCTTTGCCTTGTTTTGCCTTTTTCATGCTAAACTTGAATAAATCAAGCTTTATTTGGCAACAAACTGATATTTACCAAAATGAAGCACACACCAGTTTCCTATGCAAACAAAAGTAAAGCACATAAACTGAATCACAGCCCCACCCCAAACAGACACCCCAAATGTAAAGGGTAAAGGAAATGGCATTTGAAGTTAATAGCTAATAAATACTAAGGTGTTGGCAATCACATTTCTGAGATGCTACTGGGAGTCCGCATATTCTTTTCAATCTGACTTGCAGGAACAGGAGAGAGATGGTTGCTCTTTTCATTTTGGTTCTACCACAGCCACCGACCCCTCTCAGTATCTCAGTATAGCACTTAAGGTCTGAATTTCTGAAAGTCCTTATTGCGTTTCTTTAGGTGCTGGACCACAAGCATTCCATTTCTTCTTTTAAACAAAAGCTTTATTTTTTTTAATGCTATTACATTTTGATAACCCATGGAGACTTTGGTATAGTCACGTATTATATAACCCCAAACAGACCCCAAAGGAACAGTACAGAAGTTCTGACCACAGCCAGGGCTAAGCTACCTACAATTATTTTTACACCCTCTCAATATTTTGCAATAGAAAAGGGAACTCTCTGACCTCTACAACTGTCAGGGGAAGAAAAAAAAAACTTTTATCATTTTTAAGAAGTCAAGGATTTCTAAGGATTTCTGGACTTCTTTCAAGGTTTATTTCAATGGATGGATGACCCAGCTTTTCGCTTTTCTCTCTCCCTCTCTTTTTAAAAATGATTGCAAACACTTCCTCCCTGTCTTCAACCCCCACCACTGCCCAGTAGGCTACTTTGTGTTTCAAAAATGTGTTAATTCTTGGCCCACTTCTCATATCCTCAGCAGACCTGTCTTTCTTCTCTACGTTCACTCAGTGCTCTTGAAACTAGGCCTAGCCCCCATAAGGACCCTGTGATTGCAGTTAGAAGAGATCACATGTACTGTCCACATTCTTTCTCTTACCTTTTCTAATGTCACTAGCAGAAGTCATCTCCAAAGGAAAAAAAAAATAAGCTAAATTATTTGGGTTTATCTTTGTAGTTTCTTTAGTTTGCTTAATATTGTTTGATGCCACCAGAAAGCCAACAACTTAAGTTTGCAGTCTGAACCTCATATTGACAAGTAAAAAATCAACTCTAAGCTTTGCCAGTAATTACATGGCCTCAGGCAAACTGTTTCCATCCCAGCAGTTGCCACACTCTACAGAGAAGGAAAGCCCTACTAATGTCTCTTCCTTTGCTTGTATTAATTGTAGCGATTCTCAGCTCAGAGAGTTTGTCTCCTAAAGGCTTAGGAGCAATTGGGAGAAATCTGGTAAATACCGCTATTCAAACCAAAAACCAAACCCATTGCCTTGCAGTCAATTCCGACTCATAGTGACCCTATAGGACAGAGTAGAACTGCCCCATAGAATTTTCAAGGAGCTTCTGCTGGATTCGAACTGCTGAACTTTTGGTTAGCAGCTGTAGCTCTTTACCATTATGCCACCAGGGTTTCCACTACTATTCGAGCTCTCTTTAATTCTACTGTTATACGGTCATTATGAGTCAGAATCGACTTGATGGCAGTGGGTAGGGGCCAAGGTTCTGGGGCTAAGAAAATGGGCTTCTGCTGTAAAGCCAGTCAAGGAAAGCTGAGAGGCAAGAGAGTGAGCTATAATGGCAGCCATTTCCCTAGGCTCCAGTGCCACGTGACATAAAAAGTCCTTGGCAGGTTAAGGAATGGGCCTAAGCCAAAACTAAGAGCATAGAGCACTGGTTCAAACAAGCCCAATGGGTCACTGGGGCACTTGACTATATTTCCATTTTGATAAAGGGTGTTTTCAGGAATACAATCTTATGGGAAAGTGTATAAATGGGTGCTGCTTCTGTTGTTTGAGAGGGTGGGTGGAGAATGGGAATGAAAGCCAAATCCAACTCTTAAGAAAACTAGAATTCATCCCCTTCTAGAAGACATGGCAAGAAGGAGAGCACTTAGTCAGTAGTATTTTTTCCAACTACCCTCTACAGGTGGTATTCAAAAGGCCTTTTATAGCCAAGGTGAAGTCAACCACTAACGTGCTAGAAATAAACCTCCAATGTATTGGAAGGGATCTGAAAGATCATCTACTTCCATCTTCCCCACACTTCCATCTTGTTTTACAGATCCAGAAAATAGGATCCAGAAAATAGAAAGGAATTTTGTCATCTTCAAAAGCTGTAAGACCAAAAAAAAAAAAAAAAGCCCCACAGCAATGTTTCCCCAGTTGTGAAATGTATATGCGTGGTGGGATGATGAGATGAGTTTAGATGGTACTACAACATATTCTTTTTTTCAGTAGTTATGCACTTACTTAAATCAGAATTTTTAAAAATTCAGTTCTCAAAGACTGGGTATTAAATAACATTAGGAGATTATTAACCATTTTCTTAGGAGTGGTTATGTTAAAAAGAAAAAATCCTTACCCTACAGAGACAGACACTGAAGTATTTACAGGTGAAATGCCTGGGATTGGCTTTAAACCACTGCAGCAAGAAAAAAAAAAGTGAGTAGGAGATAGATAAAAGAAGAATTGCAAAATGTTGGTAACTGTTGAAGCTAGATGATGGGTATATTATGCTGTTTTAATTTTTTGTATTTTGGAAAATTTTCGTAATAGTTTTTAATGGGGGGAATCCTAGTTAATAGCTATGTGAAAGTTTCCTTTAAAATAAATTTACAAAGTACAAAAGGAAAGTCAATATAAAGAAAAACATCCGGTACAGAGCAGTACAGGTGGTATGCAGAGTATAAAAAATTGTGAAGGTGGGTTCACTGCAAATGAGTGAAGTTCAGGAAACACTGCCTTAGATTGAAAGTCCCAAGAGGAGCATTATGAGGCAGGAACGTGTTACTGAAAGTTCTTCTCCTCAAAGTGCTCCTAAATGACAGTAACTAACTTTAACTAGATCTTCAGCCAGTAACTGGAGCAATTATATTCCATATGCTACTTCTAATCGTTCTTTCCAAAGCTTTCACAATATACTAAACCACCTATTCTACAAATTCAAAATTGACACTCACTTTTTTTTTTTGGACAATAACTAGCTCTGTGACCCTGGCAAAGTCCCCTTTGCCATTCTGGGTCTCAATGTCCCCAAACATGTACAATGAGAAACCAAAAAACCGAAACCAAACCCAGTGCCGTCGAGTCGATTCCAACTCATACCGACCCTATAGGACAGAGTAGAACTGCCCCAAGGAGTTTCCAAGGAGTGCCTGGCGGATTCAAACTGCCGACTCTTTGGTTAGCAGCCGTAGCACTTAACTACTATGCCACCAGGGTTTCCTACAATGAGAAAGTGTTAATAAGACAAACAAACAAAAAAAACAAACCCATTGCCATTGAGCCAATTTTGACTCATACTGATTCTATAGGACAGAGTAGAACTGCCCCATAGAGTTTCCAAGGAGCTCGTGGTGAATTTGAACTGTCAAACTTTTGGTTAGCAGCCGTAGCACTTAACCACTATGCCACCAGGGTTTCCAAAGGTGTTAATACAGCCCTTAAATTGAAAGGCAAAGGGTGGTGGGGTAGGAGCCTCAGTCCACACATCCAGTGGGCCAGCTTGTGCCTTGTGCTATTAGTGACAAAGGGAACAGAGATGGTATCATAGATTGAAGCTTTTCTCCTCTACATACACTCAGCGCTCTTGAAACTAGCCCTAGCCCCCATAAGGATCTGGTGAGTGCAGTTAGAACAGATCGTATGTGCTGTCCACATATTTTTAAATTAAAAAAAAATCTAAAATCCTGAGAAAATGTGACAGATTCAAAGGGTTGAGAGGGACTTTTAAACATCAGTCAGTGCAGCCTCTCTACGTGATCACTCAGAAAGCCAATCCGTTTGTGCCATATCTGCTGTCCCCAGATGGAGAAACATTTTGGGGCCATTCAGAACAAAGAGGACTGTTGGCTCAGACTTCAGAAGAACAAGAAAAATAAATACTGATCCAGGGAAGAACTGGTTCCTCCATCTTTACTCCACCTTTCTAACTCAAAGTCAAATTAAATAAAAAATTACCTAAGGTTAAATGTTTCACAAGCACTTACTTAAGTGTTCAAAACTTTAGTTGTCTGCTTGCTTTTCCTTAAATTGGGCAAGGTAATGGCCCTCTCAAAGCGAAGAAATTTCATTTGAATGACCTTTCAGTCTCTCCTTTGTAGAATGGGTAACCTCAAAGAGCAAAGGCAGGCTGGTCAGCAGATTTCCATACAACCAAAAAACAAATATTTATAGGGAGATGGCTATGTGCTAGGGTCAAATCCTTGCTCTATCACATTCTAGCAGTAGGATCTTAGTCCAGTTAATTTATGTCTCTGAGTTTCTATTTCTTCTTACATAAAACAGGGATAAAAATTTCTAACCATCTCACCAAGCTATTGTGTGAATTATAATGTCACAGCACTGCATACATAATAGTTTTTCAAAAAAATGACTCTATGATTATAAGTAAACAGAAAGAGAACGCTTTTGATGAAGCCTGGTTGGTAAAGATTTTTAGAATGTTGATTTGGGTATGCAACTATTTTTGACTACCCATGATTTACTGAACTAGCCAACACATGGCAGAGTTTCTCACCTGAAAAGTAATGTATTTATTCATGTATCTGATAAACTGGTTGGACTACTTTTGTTCCTCAAGGCTTACATTGCAGTCTAATGATCTACTTACAACCCTAAATCCAGCTTTCATCATACCAGTAAAACAGAAAAAAATTTTTTTGTGAACTGATGTTTCATAGAAAATACAATAAACTACAAGCTCTCCTTTTTTTTTTTTACTGGAATTTTTAAATCTAATATTCTATCTATAAATGGACCAAAGGTTGGGACCTCTACTCTTTTAGACAATATAAAAAGTATCCTTATAATAATATGCAAACAGTAAAATTTGCTGTAATGACATTTTAATTGATATTTTGATTTAGACTGCTCTTTTACAATCAATTAAAAAGAAAATAAATCATTACTCACCTGACGTCATAACAGCTGCTATTTAAATATCTGTTGACTAACAAAACTGGACACTTCATGCCTCATGAGCAAAACAATATAATTTTTACCATGGATGTATCATCTCAGAAAAGTGATGACTCCCCTGAAGGCAATACTCACCCTCCCTCCCCAGAAAAGGCAGAATCAGACTTGATCAATGGTTTCCCTAACAAAACAGATGGCAGGGCTTGCTGCAAAAGATAATTTCAGAATATTACTTAAACTGAATAAACTCATCTTTATGAAAAATCCACTACACGGTCCTTGTTTTTCTTATTTTTTCCATAATTAAGTGAGAAATTTGTCACATGCAATCATTTAGTAACTACTGAGATAGGCTTTATTGTTACCATTATACAGATAAGGAAATTGAGGTTGTTAAAGAAAGTTGGCTAGGATGTTGAGCCCACATTGGAATCTCCATATTCTGACTGGATTCCAGCACCACAGACTCCTCCTCAATCTAATAAAAGAGAAACGCAACTCATTTGTCTCCATTATAAAATATGATAGATTTTCCCTCTTGGTTTTGTTATTTTTATTATATTGCATTCAGTAATTCAAACTAAAATAAGAGAGCCTGCTATAAAATAAAAACAAACAAACAAAAACCAAATACAATTACTTAATTATCAAGTCAATTGTATATAAGTAGTATGTCTAGGTGTTTGACAATTTAAAAAGTTTTTCTTGGGTATTTTAAATATCCCTCCTATAATCTTAAAGGGGGATTAGATTAAAATACCGAACATTTGTACACTGGATTAGGCATAGCTGACTTCTAGATATATGTTCCCTCAGCAGAGTACCAATATAATTTCCTACACCTAGATGACTTAGATGTTTCCACTGAACCTAGTTTTCTATTAGTGACTATTTCCTTCTCAAGGTCTACCACAATTGAGAAGAAACTGTATTCTTAAGAATTATGCATAAACATTAGACAACTGAACATAGGCTGAGGTCAGAAAAGTCATGGCTGCCACCAGTAAGCACGACAAATACCCAGGGAAGGATGTCAAACTGGCTCGAAGGGCCTCTGCTTATATCCGTGGATCAGCTTGTGCAACAGTTACAGTGACATTTAACAAACTCCTTAATGTCTTGCTAACAAACAAGTATAATAAAGGGGGGATCTACATTTAGAAAAGGGAGAAAAAGCCACCCATTACAAAAATTTCCTTCTTTCCCTGGCAGAACAAAAACTGAAAAGAATATGATCAAGCAAAGAAAGAGAAACCAAAAGCTTTAAACACAGGAGGTAACCTTCCACCAGAAAGAAAAGGGAATGCTTACCCCTTCCTTAATTCCCCCCTCCACAGAAGCTCAGGACATGGAAAGATTCAGCCCTGCTATATTTAGTGGGAAGTCCTGCATACCTCCCTTATGAGTCATCTGTTATCAAAAACTTCTCTCATGGCCCTCACCTCTCCCTTTCCTGTGATCTCCATCTTGAGCCCCCAGAAGACTCCATACAGGTGTGGAACATGTCCCTTCCCCTGTCATTTTTCATTCTCCATCGCGTCTGTACTCCACGTGCTCTAAGTCAATCTCAGAGCCCCACACTCCTAAGATGTCATCTGTAGTAACTCTTCAAAGCAAAAAGCCAAATGAAACCAGAAAACTAACACCTTCTAACCTAGTACTGAACACCAAAAATGAAACTTAATAGTACAAATAAATGCCTTCTCCACCATCAATATGCAGAGTGTCTACAAGAGCATATTTCTTATGCAGCCAGTACCTTTCAAATTTAACTCACTAACAGTGAAATGAGCCTGAAAAGGTTTACCATTTAAACGCCACTCATTTCCCAACAATTCTCCACGCACGTGTCCTGTTAATAAAGATACAATCTACACAATTTTTAACTGGCTTTTTACTTCACACATGAATAGTTCCACGGCAGACAGCAAGCCAGAAGACAAGTAGAAACTAGGTCAAATATGAGACCTCTGAGCTATCTCAAAAGAACCAAGTAGATTCTTCAGAAAGTGGTGGGCTTCTTACGAGATCAAGGGGCACGTATGTATAGACTACAGCCAACAACACGGAAACACACAGAAGCCGACACACAAAGGCAAACACATGGAAATCTCTGGTCACAAAGAAGCAGAAAGATACACGGATGGGCACACATGCATTCAGATACACACAAAGACACACACACATAGCCAACACAATTGAGTATAAATACGCAGCTCTACTTCTCAAAGGCAGAGTTGTGTGCTGGCACACACAAACTAAAAGACAGTGTACAAAAGAGATAAGAGGCCAATTTCAATGGATGTATACAAACACATAAATAAACCAAAAATCACAAGGGCCCAGAAGAACGAACAGGGATACATGTCCAGAGACACATGGACTAAGATAAGTAAGCAGACACATCAAAAGATATAAACACAGACACCCAAAGACAGCAACACTAAGGAGCAAAGAAAGACACATGGGCAGGAACAGACACACAAAGGGGGGCTTGCATAGGCATACAAATAATACCCCAAGGTAATACAGAAATTCACATAGTAACAGAAAAAACAGCCGGGCTTGGAGCGAGAGATGGTCACAGAGACAGAGACATGAGAAAACCCAGAGGAAAAAAACACAAAAAAAGCACAGATACAGGAGAGAAGGAATGGGTAAAAAGGGACAGGCGCACACTGACTTGGCAAGAGATTACACAGAGACACAGGTACAAAAGGAGAGACATGCTCCCACTAGTAAAGCATCTACAGTCAGGCACTGTTTCTGGGTCTCTGTGTCACAGCTGCTCAGAAAGGAATCACTTAAACAGACACACACATTCCAGGATACAATCACATGCAAACCAAGCCAGGACATGTATGTAAAAACACACAGCTGTTCTGGGCACAAAGGCTGAAAATTGGAAGACAACAGGTATGTTGCTTACTATCTCTAGGGGGTCTGCAGGCAGGCCAGAGTACAAAAGAAAGGCAGCCTAGGGGTGGGAGATTACACACTTTTTTTACGTTAATAATAATTAATTGCTCAACCACCTCCCACCCACCCACACTGTAGTAGTCCTGAACCAATGAACTTTAAAACAGCTTACTGTTGCAAGATAGTCTAAGATGCCTAAAGATAATGCTGTGGCTACATGCTATAGGTCACAGTCCAAACCTTACAACACTCACTCCCCCAGTAACTGAATTTTATCATTTTCAACTGAAACCTCCTACCTGTGAGGCCAGAGTATCATGGGGGAAAGTGACAGAGGATGTCTGGAACACTCTTCATTCATTTCCCCTATGCCCTGTACAAATTCTTGTACAAAGCTGGCCTTCAGTAGCTTGGGGGCAGTGTTTTACACAGGCAGGAGGAACCCCTCTCTACTATCAGCACCCACAGTAGGAGAGCGGCTTGGCCAACCAGAGCTGATAAAGCTTCCTGCTATGTATACTATGGGCGGGGGGAGTAGGTGAAGGGAGGTAGGACAGGCAAGCAAACAAACCCTTCCTGTGCTAATTACTGCTTTATTAATTGGCAGGATTCACAAATTAATTTTAATGAGGCCAATGGTGTAAAAATATTACATGTGGAAATCACACTCCCTCCATCTGCCAGGCCCCTGAAAAAAAAACAAATAGGGCACATATTCCCACTTTAGCCAGAGCTCAAACTTCAGACTCCACCATCCCCAGTGCATAGTAGAAAGAGTCAAAATCATGGAGGTCACGAAACATCTGAGCTGGAAGGGGTCTTGTTTTTGTTGTTGTGTGTTATGGAGTCAATCACAACTCATAGGGACTCTATATGACAGGGTAGGACTGCCCCACAGGGTTTCCTAGGCTGTAATCTTTATGAGAGCAGATAGCCAGGTCTTTTCTCCTACGGAGAAGTTGGTGGATTCAAACTGCCAGCTTTTTGGATAGTAGCTGGGCTCTTAACAATTTTGCCACCAGGGCTCCCTGGAAGGGCCTTTGCTGAGTATCTACTACTGACTGGAAGCAGAAGCCCTAGATTTCCAATCTGAATGTACCACTAATGTGCTTTGTGAACTTGGTCTAATTCTCTCTTCATTCTGGGTCTCAGTTGCCCAATCTGTACAAAATAGGACGGACCTCTAGAGTCCCCTCTAAATTCTGATCATATCCGATTCTTCAGTATAAGCAGTTGTGAACTCATGTCCAGAGGAGAGGCACAATTAGTCCCCAGAAATGGAAAGGAGAGTGATTTTTTTTTTTACCAAGTTAACAAATGCCTGTTACATACAAAGAGGGGAAGAAATAAATTTAAGGAAAAAAAAAAGCCCAAATACAGACATGCCTACTTGAAATAAGACTCAAATGTTATAAGAGAGGCTTTGGAGGGGAAGCTGGGAGGGGGACTTGGAGGGGCTGTACTGTGTGCCATCTGCTGACGCCTGAATGTATTACCCTCTTTTCACATGTGCTGAATGCACGAGTAGTCCACTGCCATCAGCCCAGGGTTGCCACAATTGTAATGGGGCTGGTACAGAGGCAAAACCCACCCCTTAAGCTACTAATGCCCAGGCTTTTAGGAAGAACAGGACAAGACATCATCACTTCAGTGTAGCACTTGGTTTTTGATAATAAAAGCAGCTATACTTTAAATCTACAAGCCTTTTCAAAGTTTACAGAACACTTTTAGACTTATCATTTCATCTATAAGAATTTGTGTTCCAGTTTTACAGAGAAGGAAATTCTGACTCAGACAGGACTGTCGACTTGGCCCAGATTACACAGACAGCAATGCACAAAGTCCGGACACAAACCCTGGTATTTTAAGCACAGGTACTCAGCTCTTTCAAGTACCTCAGGGCTCTTTATTCATGGTCCTCCTGGTATCCATTCAAATTCTCCTCCACCTCAGTCCAGCTGGAGGAAAAGAAGGCTCCAGAATGAACTCAGGCTCAAAGGAACTCCTATCTAGCTCCCACCTCCATCTTTGCACAGCGTATAGGGAAGCAGGAGGGGGTGCGGCACTCGGCTGAAGTGCTCTTGGAAAGGAAGGAAAGAAAGCCTTTCTCCATCATCTCCATTACACCTATCATCCCCACTGCTCCTAGTCCTCAGGGAATATTGTGGGCACGTTTACGAAGCTAAGGAAGTAAAATGGAGATGACAAATCGCCCAGGAAATTCACATCCCAAACTCATTTTTTCTGAATTAGCTGTGACTTTGATTTTCCATTTTATAGTTAACCAAGGCACTTAGGAGTATGGATTAAGGCTCTGGGCCACAGTACCCAGTAAGACTGTAAAATCTTTTCTGAGATTATTAAGAGCATGATAGAGAAAAGTAGCATTTAAGGAAGGTAAGAGGTTTTGGCTAATGGGCAAAAGACTTAATGGCCTCTCTGAAAAACTAAGCTGAAATGGTGTGGGGCAGCAAAAACATGAGTAAGGCCAGAAACCAACAAATCGCAACCCAAATCCCAAAACCACCAAGTTACTCACTCACTGTGCGACCCTGAACGAGTGATTAACGTCTCTGAAGTTCAATTCCTCATCTATAAAATGGAGCTAATGAGAACTACCCTATAGCATCAGAGTAAAGATTAAAGAAGAAATACAGTGACAACATCTAACACAACACCCAGCATTAAGAGGGAGGTGCTCAAAAAGTGTAATGGTTAATCAGAACCAGCTCACCCATGCTAGGAAAAAGTCTTGACTGTCAGGTTTTCAAAACAAGTGGAATGGTGATACTTCAAGTCTGTTGGCCATTTATTTGGAAAAATCTAAGATCAGCTCTTTTACAACAATCCTTGTCTTATACAACAATCCTTGTCACCACCACCCACAATCCTTGTCACCTCTCTTAATACATATACACATGTTTGAAACTCACCAGGACAACCTAAGTCCCCCATAGTTTCCACTCAGCAATTCTCTAGCCCCTACCCACCATCACACAGCCACCCCCCCGCCCCCAAACACACGCTGAAACATTTCACTTCTGTTCCTAGATTACAATTAGAATCACAATGCAATTACTCATATGGCTTCAATTTCATTTACCCAAAATAAAAGACATCCCCATTTTAAGGTGCCCATACTCACTGTGCATGAGGGATATTACATGAGATTTTGCTAATGCCATTTCATAAACAGCTGCTCTTGTGTTTACTATTAAAATGTTAGTCCCAAGACTTTGAGGTCTTTGAGGCCCAAGACAATACCTATTTTCCTTCACATCTTCCGAATCCAGCACAGGGCCTGGTACAAAGCTGATACTCAGGAAATGTATGATGAATGAAAGAATGAACTAGTAAATTAATGAATGAAATGATTATCATTTAACCAGATTGATATTGCTGGAAATTAAAATGACACTCCACAAAGGACAGAGCAAATCCTTAACACAAAGTTGAAAATGATGTTCCCAAATCACATATGTGCTCATTCATTCATTTACTCAATAGCAAATCCATGCAGTAATCTTGGAAAAAGAAAAAAGGACCTACAACAAAAAAATTCACGGTCCAAATCCTGGCTCTGCCACTTATTGTCTGAATTACTTTGAACTGTCCCTTAATTGCTTCTAGCCTCAGTTTCCTCATCTATGAACTTGGAGATGTCAGTCCCTGTTGTGCCTACCTCCTAGTTGGTTCTGAGAAGCAAAGGAGATGATGTGCCTGAAAGTACTTGGTGAACTGTCAAGCACTTTAAACTTCCAAGGTACTGCCATTATTTAGTCTCATACATGTCCAATGGTTCCACTTCCATTTTCCAGTCCTCCCCCATTTCTCACACCAACTGCCTCTAAGAAAGCCAGCTGCCAGGTCCTCTGAAAATCATCTAAAAACTGGCGGCAGATGGGAAAGGAAGGCAGAGACTAGGACTCCTGTTGGCTTCAAGCAACTTCTGGCTTCTTTTAGATCATGGATGTGACTACCTTGAACAAGTCACTGCTGTCTTAAATCTTTTAAAGTACTCCAAGAAGCAACCTTCTACTCTCAGTGGGTACAGGGAGAAAGGGAGGATCCACTCTGGTTTCTCTTTTCCGAGGTAGTTTCGGCAAAGTGAGGGGCTATAAGGAAGGTTTTGATGGCAGGGAGATGGCAGAGGACAAGTGAAGTGGGAGTCTGTGCCAGGCTTGAGAGACAGACTGAGGAGCTAGAGATGGGAAAAGCAGATGAAGGAAGGAATGCTGCAGGTGACTGCCAAAGAGGAGGGCATTTGCCTCAAAAGAGAAGCTTTAAGGTCTGTGGAACAAAGCTGAATGAGGCCAGGACCAAGGAAAAGCGCTGGGCTTTGGCAATTTTCTGGACAAGGGTTCACAGGATCAAAACTAGGGGAACAACTGGTTCTAAGGAAAAACCAATCTGTGCCTACAATGACCACTTGGTAACTGCTATCTTCTCCACTCATAAATTCACAAATGCTATAGAAGATAGAAAGAAATACATATGTCATTTTCCAGCAACTAGTATGCACTACAGTAACAGCGCACATGGCCAGAAACTGAGAAGGAAAGAGGGAAATGAATATATCAAGCTGACACATCCATTCTATTCTCACCTACCAATAGAGGAAGCATTATGGTTCCAAACAGCAGATCTACTGTACAAATGTCCCCTCTCTCTAACCTTTACTCTTTTATAAAGTGGAAAGGAGTCTAAAAAACATAGAATCAGAAGTTTCAGTACATGCTCTCCGGAGTCTGTCAGTTTGCCATGCCGTAATGCCGTGGTGGCTTGCATGTTGCTGTGATACTAGAAGCTATGCCACTGGCGTTTCAAATACCAGCAGGGTCACCCATAGTGGAAAGGTTTCAGTGGAGGTTCTAGACTAAGACATACTAGGAAGAAGGATCTGGCAATCTACTTCTTAGAAAAATTAGCCAGTGAAAACCTTATGAATAGCAGCAGAACACTGTCTGATATAGTGCTGGAAGATGAGCCCCTCAGGTTGGAAGCCATTGAAAATATGGCTGGGGAAGAGCTGCCTCCTCAAAGTAGAGCTGACCTTAATGACATGGTTGGAGTAAAGCTTTCAGGACCTTTATTTGCTGATGTGGCACTACGTAAAATGAGAAGAAAGAGTTGCAAAACATTCATTAATGATAGGAATGTGGAATGTACAAAGTATTTATCTAGGAAAACTGGAAGTCATCAAAAATGAAATGGAACACATAAAGATCAATATCCTAGGCATTATTAGTGAGCTGAAATGGACTGGCACTGGCCATTTTGAATAAGGCAATCATATGGTCTACTACACCAGGAATGAAAAATTGAAGAGGACTGGCATCACATTCATCATCAAAAAGGACAATTCAAGATCTATCCTGAAGTACAACGCTGTCAGTGAGGATAATATCCATAGGCCTACAAGGAAGACCAGTTAATACAACTATTACTCAAATTTACAAACCAACCACTGATGCCAAAATGAAGAAACTGAAGATTTTACCAACTTCTGCAGTCTGAAATTGATCCAACATGCAATCAAGATGCACTCATAATTACTGGCGATTGGAATGTAAAAGTTGGAAACAAAGAAGAAGGAACAGTGGTTGGAAAATATGGCTTTGGTGATAGAAATGATGCCAGAGACCTATGACCGAATTTTGCAAGACCAACAACTTATTCATTGAAAATACCTTTTTTCAACAACATAAATGGTGACTTTTTTTTTTTATACTCGTGGATCTCACCAGATGGAATACACAGGAATCAAATTGACTACGTCTGTGGAAAGAGACAATGGAGATCCTCAATATCATCAGTCAAAACAAGGCCAGGGGCCAACTTAGGAAAAGACCCTTAATCGCTCATATGCAAGTTCAAATTAAAGCTAAATAAATTTAAAACAAGTCCACGAGAGCCAAAATATGACCTTAAGTATATCCTACCTGAATTTAGAAACCATCTCAAGAACAGATTTGACACAGTGAACACTAATGACCGAAGATCAGATGAGTTGTGGGATGACATCAAGGACATCATATATGAAGACATAAAAAGGTCATTAAAAAGACGGGAAGGAAAGAAAAGACCAAAACGGATGTCAGAAGAGACTCTGAAACTTGCTCTTGAAAGTAGAGTAACTAAAAGGAAAGGAAGAAATGATGATATAAAAGAGCTGAGCAGAAGATTTCAAAGGGTGGCTCGAGAAGAAAAAGTAAAGTATTTTAATGAAATGTGCAAAGACCTGGAGCTAAAAAACCTAAAGGGAAGAATAGGCTCAGCATTTTTCAAGCTGAAAGAACTGAAGAAAAATTGAAGGCTTGAGTTGCAATATTGAAGGATTTTACAGGGAATGTATTGAACGATTCAGGAAGCATCAAAATAAGGAATACACAGAGTCAGTATCAAAAAGAATTGCCCAATGTTCAACCATTTCAGGAAGGAGTATATGATCAAGAACCAAAGGTACCGAAGGAAGAAGTCCAAACTGCACTGAAGGCACTGGGGAAAAACAAGGTGCCAGAAATTGATGGAATACCAACTGAGATGTTTCAACAAACCAATGCAGCTCTGAAGGTGCTCACTCATCTATGCCAAGAAATTTGGAAGACCTGACCAGCTGACTGGAAGAGATCCATATTTGTGCTCATTCCGAAGAAAGGTGATTGAACAGAATGTGGAAATTATCGAACAATATCATTAATATCACATGCAAGTAAAATTGTGCTGAAGATGGTTCATAAGCAGTTGCAGCAGTACATGCACAGGGAACTGCCAGAAATTCAAGCTGGATTCAGAAGAGGACACGGAATGAGAGATAATCATTGGTGAAGTCAGATGGCTCTTGGCTGAAAGCAGAGAATACCTGGAAGATGTTTACCTGTGTTTTGTTGACAATGAAAAGGCATTAGACTGTGTGGATCTTACGAATTATGGAAAGCACTGAGAAGAACGGGAATTCCAGAACACTTTTTTTTAACTGTGCTCATGAGGAACCTGTACACAGACCAACAGAATAAGGGGATACTGTGTGGCTTAAAGTCAAGATAGGCGTGCGTCAGGGTTGTATCCTTTCACCAGACTTGTTCAGTCTGTATGCTGAGCAAATAATCCAAGAATCTGGAGTATATGAATAAAAAGGCAGTATGGTTTATCAGGATTGGAGAAAAACTCAGTAACAACCTGCGATATGCAGATGACACAATCTTGCTTCCTTAAGGGGAAGAGGACTTGAAGCAGTTACTGATGAAGACCAAAGACCACAACCTTCAGTACTGATTACCTAAAGAAAACAAAAATTCTCACAACTGGATGAATAAGCAACATCAGGACAAATGGAGAAAATATTGAAGTTGTCAAGGATTTCATTTTTCTTGGATCCACAATCAAAGCCCATGGAAGCAGTGGTCAAGAAATCAAACGATGCATTGCATTGGGCAACTCTGTTGCAAAAGACCTCTTTAAAGTGCACCTAACCCAAGTATTTTCAATAGATCATGTGCATGTGAAAGCTGGACAATGAATAAGGAAGACTGAAGAAGAACGGATGCCTTTGAATTATGGTGTTGGCAAAGAATATTGATACCATGGACTTCCAGAAGAGTGAACAAATCTGTCTTGGAAGAAAGAAGTGTAGCTGCAGTGCTCCTTAGAAGTGAGGATGGTGAAACTTTGTCTCACGTACTTTGGACATGTTATCTGAAGACAGACATTGTGCTTGGTAAAGTAGAGAGTCAATGAAAGAGAGGAAGACCCTCAATGAGTTGGATTGACACAGTGGCTGCAAGGATGGCTTAAAGCATAGCAAAGATTGTCAGGATTGCATAGGATTGGGCAGTGTTTCGTTCTGTTGTACAAAATGTCGCTAGAGTTGGAACTGACTCAAAGGCACCTAACAACAACAAAGTTGTGGGGGCTAGAAGTGGGTCACCTTGTTCGTTCCCATGGGAGGAAGCCAAATAGATTTACCTCTCAACTTACTTCCCCATAGACTAGGTTATAGTCCTTGCCTCTTGAGATCTGCCAGCCTGCTCTTGAATGACTCAGCAGATCTTTAAATATAACCAGGCAAGGGGCTGCTCTGAGACACATCTTGCCATTAAAAAGCATTTTAATTTGTTTGGGGTGTTGAGAGTTGGTCAGGAGGGCCTTTTGTCAACATGAAGTTCCCAAGCAAATTCAGCTCTGCTGTGAAGTTTTCCCTGTATGTTAAGAGGCTTGTTTTTGTTCTGTTTGCCTTTGCTGTTCGACAGCTCTGTGGATCACAAAGATGAGAAGGGGGATGGTTCCAGGCCATGAAAGGAGTCAAGAAAACTCCTGCCCAGTGGTTCTGTGGGGAAAGGGGGCTGATGTGTGCAATGGACTGACTGGTTTAAAGGATGTGGCCCCAAACTCACCAAAGGCTCAGACTTTGCTCTGGATCATTTCATTCCCTGTGGAAGATAATGATCTCTGGCTGAGAAGAGGGGTCTTCTCACTCTCCCTCTCTCCTAAGACCAGCTCAGTCTTGCACTTTGAAACAAGCATCAACTATGAAAAGATTTCAGCAGGGCTGAGGAAGTAACATATTAACTTGCATTACCAAAGTAAATCATGCTCCCTGTTATCTGCAAGGACCTCACGCTTACATTCCAGCCAAAGCATTTTGGAGGCTCAGAGCTTTGCAGCGGGGAGGGCCAGGCAGCAGTGGCCTGGGGAAAGGCTCCTGTACTTCAGGTCGAGTCTGGTCATGCATTTCCCCAAGCTCTGCTGCTCTGCTCTGATAATAATATCAATAATAGGTACTATTTATCAAGCCTTTACTCTGGGTCAGGCACTGCACTAGATGTTTTACGTTCATTATTTCATTTACCCTCACGAAGAACTCAAGGAGGGAAGTATTTGTATCTTCATTTTAGAATTGAGGAAACTGAAACTCAGAGAGGTTAAGTGGCCCAGAACACGCAGTTAATAAGAGTCAGAGCCAGGATTTAAACCAAAGTCTGTCAGATGCCAAAGCCTTTGCCTGAACGTCAAGACATTATACTTTAGTCCTGACCCCAACTTCTTTCCCAATAGCCCTTCAGCCTCTCTGTTGTTTATCAAAAATCTCTTAACAACTATGCAAAGAATGCCTAAAATCATCCAGATGGGCACATAGGAGTCACTCACAGACTTTTAAAATTTTACAAAACAACTATGGACATCACCTACTGTGAGTCCAAACCTCTGCCCTACACCTGCTTCCCAACAGGTCTAGACTCTTCCTGATTACCATTTATGTGAGACTGCCAATAGACAGAGGTCCCTGAGTGACATAAATGCTTGGTTTTCACTTGACTACTAAGAAAAAGTGGGCTGTTCGAACCCACCCAGCAGCACCTCAGAAGAAAGGCCTGGCTATCTGCTTCTGTAAAGATTATAGCCAAGAAAAGTCAATGAAGCAGTTCTCTCTGCAACACATGGGGTCGCCATCAGTGGGGATTCAGTTGGTGGCATTTTTTTTTTAATGCCAAGAGACAGATGTAGTGTGATGAATAAGAAGGGAACTAATATTTCAGCCAAACCCTATGGGGCAGTTCAGCACCTACAAAGCACCATAGTATTTTCCATAGTGGTTGCACCATTTTACAGTCCCACCAGCAACGGATAAGGGTTCCAATCACCCCATATCCTTGCCGACATTTGTGTTATCTGTTTTTTCTTTTTTTTAAATCAGTGTCATTTAAAAAAAAAAAATATGGTATCTCATTGTAGTTTTGATTTGCATCTCTCGAATAGCTAATGATTTTGAACATTTTTTCATGTTTCTTAGTTGCTCCGATCTCCTCATTGATGAAGGGTCTGTTCATGTCCTTTGCCCATTGTGTGATTGGGCTGTTCAACTTTTTGTTGTTTAGTTGTTGCAGTTTTCTATAAATTTAAGAGTTTAGACCCTCATCGGATGAGTCATTTCCAGAGATTTTTTTTTTTCCGAAGTCTGTAGTTTGTCTATTTACTCTTTTAATAAAAGGATCATGACATCTTCAAATAGAGGTAGTTACTTCTTCCTTTCCGATTCAGGTATTTTTTCTTTCTCTTTCTTGTCTTACTGCTCTGGCTTGGACATCCAGTACCATGTTGGATAAGAGTGGTGATAATGGGCATCCTTGTCTCACTTCCATTCTCAAGGGGAAGGCTCTCAGCCTTTCTCCGTTGAGTATAATGTTAGCTGTTGGCTTTCCATATATGCCCTTAATTAAGTTGAGCACTTTCACTTCTCTTCCAGTTTGCTGAGTGTTTTTATCAGGAAAGGGTGTTGAATTTTTATCGATGCCTTTTCTGTATTCATTGATATGATTATATGATTCTTTTCCTTTGTTTTATTTATGTGGTAGATTACATTGACTGATTTTCTAATGTTGAACCACCCTTGTAACCCTGCTATGAATCCCACTTCATCATGGTGTATGATTTTTTTAATATGTTCCTGAAGTCTGTTGTCTAGAATTTTCTTTCTTTCTTCCTTCCTTTTTTTTTGTGATGTCTTTGCCTGGTTTAGGTTCAGGGTTATGGTGGCTTCATAGAAAGAGTTCAGCAGTGTTTCCTCCTCTTCTACGTTTTGAAGACATTGAGTAGGATTGGTGGCAACTCTTCTCTGAACGTTAGATAGAATTTATCAGTGTAGCCATCTGCTCCTGGGCTTTTTTGGCCGGCAGTTTTTTATTTTTTTAAAGACATCTTCAATCTCTTCTTTTGTAATGGGTCTGTTTGAAGTTTTTACTTCTGTTTGTGTTAGTTTGGGTAAGTAGTGTGCTTCTAGGAATTTGTCCATTTTATCTAGGTTTTCGAATCTGTTAGTGTATAATTTTTCATAATAATCAGTTCTGATCTTTATTTCTGTTGGATTGGTTGTAATGTCACCAATTTCATTTCTTAATTTGGTTATTTGCCTCCTCTGTTTTGTTTTTTTCCTTTTGCCAAACTAGGCAGCATTTTGTCTATTTTATTGATCCTTTGAAAGAACCAATTTCTGGTTTTAATTCTTTCAACGTTTTTCTATTTTCAATTTCATTTATTTCTGCCCAGTTCTTTATTCTTTCTTTTCTTCTCTTTTTGGTATCTTTTGGCTTCTTTTGCTCTTCCTTTTCTATTTGTTCAAGTTGTCAGTTTAAGTTAGTGATTTCAGATCTTTCTTGTATTTTAATGTAGGCATTTATTGCTATAAATTTCCCTCTGAGTACTGTTTTCGCTGTGTCCCAAAGGTTTTGATGTGTTGTGTTTTCATTTGATTCGAGGAATTTTTTTAATTTCACTTTTTATTTCTTCTTTGATGCAATAGTTTTTTAGCAGTGTGTTAGTTTCCATGTATTTATTCTTTTTTCCTAATTTATCCTTTTGTTGATTTCTAGCTTCATACCACTATGGTCAGAGAAGATGCTTAGTATGATTTCAATCTTTTTAAATTTGTCGAGACTTGTTTTGTGCCCCAGCATGTGATCTGTTCTAGGAAATGATCCATGTGCACTGGAGAAGAATGCGTATTGTTCTGATGCTGAGTGAAGTGTTCTATATATGTTAAAAAAAAAAAAAAAACTAGTGCCATTGTTCTGACGCTGAGTGAAGTGTTCTATATATGTTAGTTATGTCTAATTGGCTTGTGGCTTTATTTAAGTTTTCAAAGTTTATAATTGAAAGTGGGGTGTTGAAATCCTCTACTGTTATTGTGGAGTTGTCTATTTCTCCTTTCATATTAGTCAGTATTTGTTTCATGTATTTTGGTGCATTGCTATTAGGTGCATATATATTTATAATTGTTATGTCTTCTTGCTGAATTGACATTTTTATTATTATGTAATGTCCTTCTTTATCTCTTGTAATAGATTTTGATTTAAATTCTATTTAATAACTTTATAGCCACCCCTGCTCTTTTTGTTTACTGATTGCATGGAATATTTTTCTCCATCCTTTTATTTTCAGTCTGTTTGTGTCCTTCTATCTAAGGTGTGTTTCTTGTAGACAGTACAAAGATGGATCATGTATTTTTTATCCATTCTGCCCCTCTCCGCCTTTTACTTGGGGACATTTAGACCATTTACATTTAAGGTTATTACTGAAAACAAAGTGTCTACATGATTCATTTTGCTATTTGTTTTTTAAGTGTTTTGTGTCCTCTTTGTTTTTTTATTCTAATTTTTCTGTTTTTGTTTGTATTTGGGTGCTTTCTTATGATAAGCCTTTCTGCTATCTTCCTTCTTGTCTTCTGAATGTTTCTTCTAGGTGACTTCTTAGTGGTTAGATTACACAATTTACATGTGCTAGGTTATAAAACTTACTATTAAAGCAACACTTGACACATGAACAAGAGTTAACATACAACCTGAACATAATAAATCTATTCAGGATATCCTCCTTCCTCCCCATTTCTGTTGGTGTAGCTCCGTTAACATCAATATACAAACAATCTTTGATAAGTATGCTTTGTACTTATTTCTTAACGTTCTGGCCTTTACATTTGGAGTACTCCCTTGAGTAATACTTGCAAAGCTGGTCTGGTACTGGCAAATTTCTGGAGCTTCTGTTTGTTTAGGAATGTCTTGATTTTCCCCTCATTTCTGAATGACAACTTTGCTGGGTAAAATTCTTGCTTGGCAATTATGTGGTTCAGTATTTTATATACGTTGTTCCATTGTCTTCTGGCCTCTAGAGTTTCTGGGGAGAAATCCACACTGATTCTTATGAAAGACTCTTGGTATGTTACATTGCATTTACCTCTTGCTGCTTTCAGAATTATGTCCTTGTCTTTGTTTTTTAAGAATTTTATTAGGATAGGAGTTGATCTTTTTGTGTCTCTTCTGATTGGGGTTTGTGCAGCTTCCTATATTTGCGGGCTTAGTTCTCTTTTCAGGTCTGGGAAATTCTCTCTGATTATCTCTTGGAAAATTTTTTCTGTGCCTTTATTGCTGTCAAATGCTCTGGTATTCCAATAATTCTGTTAGATTTCTTAGTTGAATCCCACATTTCCTTTTGGGTTTGTTCTTTTCTCTTGTTTCCCTTGAGACTTGATAAATTGAGTTATTTTGTCTTCTGGTTCACTTATTTTGTCTTTTGTCAATTCAACTCTGCTGTTGTGTTTCTTTTTTCTAACTTGATGTTTTATTCTTCAGTTCTACTAGTTGTTTTTTTTGTTTTGTTTTGTTTTCAATTTCTTCATTAAGTCTCTAATTTTGTTCCTCCATTTGTTTCCTGATCTCCTCTAGTTTGTTCTCTGTGTGCTTTTTGCTTTCTTTAAAAATATTTAGCATCATAGTCTGAAAAGTATCAATTCTTTGCATTATTCTAGCCTCCACAGAAGAGATTTCCTCTTCTTCATGTTTTGGTTTTGATTGTTCCTTCTTCTCTTGTGATTTTTTGTGTTTGACTATCTTTTGTTGAACTTGGGCCTTTTTTTTGCTTTAAATATTCTATTCTGTTTATTGTGGGAATTTTTCTGATTGGGCACTGTGGTGGTGCAGTGGTCAAGTGCCTGGTTGCCAACTGAAAGTCTGGGACCTGCACCCACCAGCCATTCCATGGGAGAAAGGTGTGGCACACTGCCTCCTCAAAGATTCACAGCCCTGGGAACCCCCCAGGGAAGCTCCCCTCAGCCCTGCTATCAGTTAGAATGACCCAGAAGCAGTAGGCTTGGTATCTCCTCCTGAGAACCACTAGATGGCACTCTTACCCTTAGATTCTTTTCAGTGCTGGTTCAGGAGGTCTGGATGCTTGGTCACGGGAATTCAATATGCCTGAGTGGAAAGGAGGGGATTAGCTGGTGATGGATGTTGACATAAGCAATGGGTCTTGCTTTTCTTTTGGTGTTGGTGGGGGGCTCTATGTCTTTCCCTCGCTGGCACCCTTGCACAGGCAGTCCCACAGTGTCCTGCTGTGAGCTGTTTCCTATGTCATCTGTCAGTGTGAAGTATTCCCCTTGCACTGCCGCCCTTGCAGTTCCTCCCAATCCCAGTGTCAATCCATCTCAGGGCTCAGTAATATTCAACAGCACTCTCACACAGCACCATGGTCTCCTTTCCCCTCTCCCAATTGTGCAGCCCATGAACTCCCATGGCCAATTTGCCCCACCTTAAAAAAAATCGGGCTAGAGCTTCCTCTGATTATCTCCTTTTCTGTGTTCCTATTTGGGGTGTTAACCAGCCCCATCCCAAAATGGCAGTGATGAGCAAGTTATGTTAGTAAGTAGGATCTCCCAACTTCTGTTCCCACCTCATTCCTCTTCTCCCCTGCTTCTGGACTCACCCTAACTCTCCAATACCTCAGCTGCTGTTGGGAGTTCTGAGATCTCAGTTTGTATTTTTTTTTTAATTCGTTTTTCAGTGAGTTAGTTGTGAGGGAGTAAATGGAAGTATTTACTCACTTTGCCATCCTGCTCCGTCCCCTCTAGTGAGGCTTTTGGTTATACATAAGCAGCTCAACAGTTGCTCTCTCTCTGTCATTGTTCTAAATACACCTATCACACAGCTTCTGCCAATTCAACTTTTTACAGGTGTACAACTTATTGACAGCAATTACATTAATCAGCTGTACAACCCTACCATTAAGCAACGCAATTTTTCCATCTCTGTAAACTGCAACTCAATACTTCATAAATGATAACCCCCTTCTCCCCCTCCCTCCTGTCCGTGGTAACCACTAATAAACTTTGGTCTCTACACATTTGTCTTTTCTTGTCTTTTTATATAAATGAGGTCATGCAATATCTTCCTTTTGTGATTGACTTAGTTCACTCAGCATAATGTCTTCACACTCCATCCATGTTGTAGCATGTATCAAGACTTCATTTCTCTTACTGGCTGAGTTGTATTTCATTGTATGTATGCATCACATTTTGATTATCCATGCATCTGTTGACATGCATTTTAGTTGTTTCCACCTTTTGGCTATTGTGAATAATATTCCAATGAACACTGATGTACAAGTATCTGTTTGAGTCTCTCCTTTCGAGTCTTTTGGGTATATACCTAGGAGAGGAATTGCTGGGTCATATGGTAGTTCTGGAAACCCTGCTGGCGTAGTGGTTAAGTGCTACAGCTGCTAACCAAAGGGTCGGCAGTTCAAATCCGCCAGGTGCTCCTTGGAAACTCTATGAGGCAGTTCTACTCTGTCCTATAGGGTCGCTATGAGTCAGAATCGACTCGATGGCACTGGGTTTGGTTTTTTTTTTTTTGGGTTTTATGGTAGTTCTATATCTCATTTTTTGAGGAACCACCACACTGCTTTCCACAATAGCTGTACCATTTTGCATTCCCACCAGCAATAGATAAGGGTCCTAATTTCTCCACATCTTCATCAACATTTGCTATTTTCTCTCTCTCTCTCTCTCTCTTTTGTCTTTGTCATTCTAAAAAGCCCAAAACCTACTGCCTCCAAGTTAATTCTGATTCATAGTGACACTCTAGGACAGAGTAGAACTGCTCCTGTATGGTTTCCGAGGCTGTAATCGTTACAGGAGAAAACTGCCACATCTTTCTTCCATGGAGCAGTTGGTGGGTTCAAACCACCAAGCTTTCAGTTAGCATCTGAGCTCTTAGCCACTGCACCACCAGGACTCTCTTAGTCATCCTGCTGGGATTGAAATGGTATGTCACTGAGGTTTTGATTTGCATCTTTCTGATGGCTAATGACATTGAGCATCTTTTCCTGTGCTTGGTGTCCATTTGAACGCCCTCTTTGGCGAAATGTCTATTTAAGTCCCTTGCCTATTTTATGATTGGATTATTTGTCATTTTGTTGTTAAATTGTTGAAGTTTTATATATATATTTTGGTTATTAGATTCTTATTGGATATATGATGTCTTAGGCTGGGTTCTCTAGAGAAGCAAAACCAGCAAAGCATCTCTATATACATACATACATATGTATATGTATATATGTATATATAGAGAGAGAGAGAGAGCGATTGGGATTTATATCAAGTAAATGGCTCACATGGTTGAAGAGGCTGAAATATTCCAAGTCTGTGGGTCAGGTTGGAGGCTTGTCCTGACTCACAAAGCTGCAGGGGCTGGCGAACCCAAGATCAGCAGGTAAGCTGGTAGGCTGCTGGTTCACAGGCTACAGAGGCTGATGAATCCCAAAATAAGAAGGCAAGCAGCTAGCTCAAGTCCCAAGAACCAGAGGGCGGATGAACAGGAACCAGCTGCAGGATCCAGAGTGAGCAAAAGCCCACAAGATTTGCCAGAAAGTCCTTCTATATTGGATGCAGGTCACACCACCAAGGAAATTCCCTTTCAACTGATTGGCTACCCACAGCAGATTCCATCATGGTGGTAATCAAATTATATCATATCTGATGATGGAGGTGATTACATTATTATACGATTGCCAAACTACATCATAACTGCCAAACCACCGAGAATCATCGCCCAGCCAAGTTGACACACAACCTTAATGATCACATATGTTTCCCGAAGATATTCTGCCAGTCAGTAGTTCAACTTTTCACTTTGCCTGACCAGAATTTATCAGAACAAGACTATGATCACCTTTATTCTGAATATCATATTTCTATTAATGGAACTTATGATCCATCAGTTGTTTCTGGCAGTCACTTAAAATACTACTGACTCAGATCACTCAATAAAAAAAATACTTATTAAAAACCTACTATGTATCAGGCTGTAAGCAACAAGTTCTAGAAATCTTACAGAGAGATATGCAAGAAACAGTCTTTTCCCGAATAGTGGGATCAATTTAAAAGGGTGTATCTTTTTTTTTTTATCAGATATTAACAACCTGTGATATTCAGATGATAGAACCTTACTTGATGAAAGTGAACAGGACTTGAAGCACTTATTGATGAAGCTCAAAGACCACAGCCTTCAGTATGGATTACACCTCAACATAAAGAAAACAAAAATCCTCACAACTGGACCAATAAGCAACATCACGATAAATGGAGAAAAGACTGAAGTTGTCAAGGATCTCATTTTACTTGGATCCACAATCAATGTCTATGGAAGCAGCAGTCAAGAAATCAAACAACATATCACATTGGACAAATCTGCTGCAAAGGACCTCTTTAAAGTGTTGAAAAGCAAAGATGTCACCTTGAAGACTAAGGTGTGCCTGACTCAAGCCATGGTGTTTTCAATTGCCCCATATGCATGTAAGGGCTGCACAACAAATAAGGCAGACAAGGAAGAATTGATGCCTTTGAATTATGGTGTTAGTGAAGAATATTGAATACACCATGGACTGCCAAAAAATTAACAAATCTGTCTTGGAAGAAGTACAGCCAGAACGCTCTTTATAAGGGAGGATGGCAAGACTTCATCTCATGTGCTTTGGACGTTTTATCAGGAGACACCCAGTCCCTGGAGAAGGACATCATGCTTGGTAAAGTAGAAGGTCAGGGAAAAAGAGGAAGACCTTCAACAAGATCAACTGACACAGTGGTTGGAACAATAGGCTCAAACATAGCAATGATTGTGAGGATGGAGCAGGACTGGGCAGCGTTTTGTTTTGTTGTACATAGGATCACTATGAGTCGGAACCAAGTCAATGGCACCTAACAACAGCAGCAACATCAGACATTTACATAAATAATTACACTTTAAGAGACTAAGTACAATATTGATGGAGAAGGAAGAAAGAGGTAAAGCTAACATGTATTATGCTCTGACTCTTAACTTGTGCCTGACATCCATTATCTCATCTGGTTCTCTTGCCCAAAAATCTTATAATTAGAGATTTTTAGCCCTTCTTTTTAGATGAAGAAACTGAGGTCCACATCCTTTGGACCATATCATGTCACAGAGATCACTTCTCAATTGGTTGGGGAATGAGAAAATTCATATTGGAAGAGGCTGTATTTGAGCTAAGCTTAGAAGAATGGATAGTATTAAAATTAAGAAAAACTGCAAGGCAAAAGGAATAATAAGAAAAGCAAGGAGTTCAAACAACAAAGGAGTGAAGATGTTTTAAAGTGAAAGTGACTAGATCCATTTGACTGGAGTTTAAGATTTCTGTAAGGGAATTGTAGGAAATAAGGCTGGAAAATTAAGCCAGATCACAAAGAGCCTTGAACATCAGGCTTAAAGAATTTGGACTTTAACCTAAAAAGAAATGAGGAGGAGCTGCAATTTCAATCATGCATTATATGACTGCTCAACAAGGTTTTTGCTGTGCTATGCACTGAAAAAAATAGGAATTAAGTCAGACAGGACTCCAACTTTCAAGGGGTTTATAGAGTAATGGATGTTTAAAGCAAGATACTGACATGATTAGAGTTGTACTTGGGGGAAGGTTAATTTGGTGGCATAAAACCAACATTAGAGAGTACCAAACAGGACTAGAGAGCGCAGTCGAGGTCACTGCACTAATCCAGGCAAGAGGTGATGAAGATCTGAACTGGGGTAGAAAGAATGACTGAGAAGGTTTGGGTAAACAGCACATCAATTTACCATCCTAATTCCCAAAACTTTCAGCTCAGCTGTTCCCAGGGCACTGTGTGGTCAGCTCTGATGGGGAACTCTGAACCCGGAAGAAGAGAGAGATAGCGAGACAAGAGCCTACCCTGTTCAATTCCATATCTGAGTGGCAGGCCCAGCAAGTTTCCAAAGGAAACAACATACCATCTGAAAATATGAGGTTGGTTACACTTTTTGGTCTATTATTAGGTAGGTGATGACTGAAATATCTCTAATTTCATCTTTTTTATTTAAGACATTGATCAATCAAATTTTTCAAAAGAACCAATGGAAACTCCCACAAAATACACACTTAGTGTTTTTAAACAAAGATGAAAGAGAAGGAGAGGTGGGCAGAGTAAACAGACCCAAAACATGTTTTGGCTTCTTTTCTGCTCCTAAACATCAAACATCAAGGGTTTCCATCTTTACTCCCAACTCTCAGTTTATGTGACCTCCTCATCTAATTAGAAGTTGGACAACGCTTCAGAGAGGTGGCCCAATATGACAAGTTTGGAAAGGTTCTTTCTTTCGTGCTCTGTCATTTTTCAAAAGAAATGCTTAAGTAGTTATCACTTGTGTAGGTGACAAAAGCACATCTTCTTTTAAAAGAAAACCTGGAAGGAGGCAGATTTTTGCAATAGCCAGCTTCCATTTCCACAGTAACCAGAAAGTTATCTGGCAACCACATTCATGACTTCCTATAGGATCCTGAACAATCCATTTGAGGCTAGAGGGGTGCTCAATACTAGGAAGTCACCCATCTTGTTTAGTGTAAATCCCATAGGCTGCCATTTTTCATGACATTTAGTTTCTTTTGTCCAGTCTTTGGAAGGAGAAGGATTCTTCTCATTTTCCCATTTTCTATCCTATGTTGTCAGTGGAGATAATTAAAAAAAAAAAAAAGATGAGGAGCAGGGACAGGGAAATTCAGAAAGAAGAATGGAGGGAGAGAAGTCTAAGGGTAAGAAGGGAGCCAGAGCGATAGAAGAGTAGAAAAAGGTTTGGCAGTATGGGATCTCAAGTTCATGCTCCAGTTCTGCTACCTACTCACCATATGATTTTGGGTATCTTTCCTCCTAAGAGCCTCTAAAACAAGGTGGTGTATGTTAAGGACAAGCATTGCCCAATGTTTGAAGTTCAGGCACAATGTTTTTGGATTTTAAGAACTTTCGGTAATGAGTGGCATCTTCTTTCCTTAGTGGAAAAGAATGTAATTTGTGGAGATAGTCTACCTGGATTCTAATATAGACTCTTATTTATTATATATATTTTGGGCATATTACTTAATTGCTCTGTGCCTCAGTTTCCTTATCTGTAACTTGGGGATGAAAGAGTACCTACTTCATGGAGCTATTGTGAGGATCAAATGAATTAACACATGTAAGGCATATAAGTTTTTTTGGGGGGGTAAGGCACATAAAACAGTTTCTGGCTCTGAAAGAACAGTTTTTTTTTTTCTCATCTTGGTATCTCTCCTATTTAATCAGGAATCAAATTGCCCAGGTTTGTAGCAAGCTTAGAGGTTTTCAACCACCTCAGTATCTCTAGGCCCTTTCCAGAAATTACTACAGTTCTGCTTTCCAATCCCTAGCTTAAGTTATCAGCTTCTTCTCATCACCCCTTTCAGTTTCTCCATCCCTACTTTAATCCCCAGGCCAGTCACCTATTTGGTGAATTACTGGATTGAATAGCATCCCCCAAAACATTTAACGTATACCCAGAAACTGTGAATGTCATCTTATTTGGAAATAGAGTCTTTGCAGATGTATTCTAATTAAGATGTGATCTTAATGGATCAGGCTGGGCCCTAAATTAGATATGACTAAAGTCATTATAAGAAGAGAGAAATTTGGATACAGGAACATAGACACACAGGGGAGAATGCCAAGTGAAGTCAGAGACAGAGATTAGAATGACACAACTACAAACCAAGGAATGCCAAGGATTGCAGGCAACCATTGGAAACTGGAAGAGGAAAGAAAGGATTCTTCCCTAGAACCTTCAGAGGGAGCATGGCACTACCAATATTTTGATTTTGGACTTTTGGCCTCCCAAACTGTGGGAAAACAAATGTCAGTTGTTTTAAGCCACCCAGTTTGTGGTAATTTGTTACAACAGCCCTAGGAAACTAAAAGTGAAGCTCAATGGATTTCATTAGAGACACCTCAAAATGAGGCCACCTCAGTCACCAGTCTTTTGGGATGATAAAGGTAATGGATAGGTAATCTGAGAAGCTGCTAGTATAGTGCAGTGCTTAGAAACCAGACTTCCTGGGTATGCATACACTGCTACTTCCTAGCTGTGTGACCCTTGAACAAGTTACTTAACTTCTCTGGGCCTACTGAGAATTAAATGAGTTACTCCATGTAAGGTGCCAAAACTTGGCATACAATAACCACTCATTAAATACCGTGTATTTTTTTAAAGTACTATCATGGAGTCCTGGGTGGTCCAAAAGGTTAATGTACTTGGATGCTAACCAAAAGGCTGGAGGTTGAAGTCAATCCAGAGGTGCCTTGGAAGAAAGACCTGGCAATCTACTTCTGAAAAATCAGCCACTGAAAACCCTATGGAGCACAGTTCTACTTTGACACACAAGCGGTCACTAGGAGTCAGAGTCGAGTCAATGGCAACTAGTTTAAGTGCTATCATTATTATTGCTGTTGTAATTATTGCTCTGTTCTAAGTATGAAATCACTTTCCTAATATGACTTTTCCAAGGAAACAACAGACAGCCAACCCTCTTGGAAAAGGATCTAACTGAAAGGCATCAGCTTGTTGTGTGACCTTGGCCAAGTCCATTTCCATCTCTGAACCTCAGCCACGTCATTCATGAAATGAGCTAGCTATAGAAGATGGTTTCCCACGTTCCATGAGCTCTAAAATTCTAGAATTTCAAGCCATTCCTCTTCAGATTCTGTTTAGGTTCCCTCTTCGATCAATGCTCAGTAGCCTATACTTACTGCATTTTTTCAAGGAGTAAATTATTCGGCATGTGGTTCAGTAAAAACATAATAATATTATTCCAACTATTAGGGGAAACAGCCAATTTGCATGATTTTCCAGTTTTTGATTCACAATTTAGTTTAATTATCTGATTTAAGGTCTGGGAAAGATGAGGCCTCAACATAGCAATAAAAAAACACTGAACTGGAATTGAGGAGAACTGAGTTTGTGCTTTAGTTCTGTTGCCAGCTTGTTGTTTCACCCTGGACAAGACCTTCTACTAGCTAGCCCTCCATAAAATGAAAGGGGGGGGGGAGGGGAGAGGGCATCAACAGTCTAGGTGATCTCAAAAGTCCTTTTTAATCTCTTTAAAGAGCAGGAAAGCTGAGGGCACCACATGAAAACTAAAACTAAAACATCAACATGTTCACCAGATAACTCAAACTTCATATGTCAAAAGTCAAATTCATAAGTCCCACCATCCCACTCTACCTGCCCCTCTTACAATCTTTACCATCTCAGTAAATGACAACCCCATTTTTCCAGTTGCTCAGACCAAAAAATCTGTCATCCCTGACTCCTCTCATTTTCTCATACCAAATATCCAGTCTTATAGTAAATGTTGTTTTCTCTACCTTCAAAACACACCCAGAGTACAACCATTTCTCACCTTCTTCACCAATACCACTCTGGTCTGAGCCACTCTCATCTCTTTACCAGGATCACTGCAGTAGCCTTGTCTCCCTGCTTCCTCTCTTGCACCTACAGTGCTATTGGAATATATCCAATGTCACTGTTCTCTGCTCCACGTTCACAAAAAGTTATCAAAGAGTCAAACAGCATAAATAAAAATTTTTTTTTTCACTTTGGGAAAGAATATCCCAGAAAAATTACTAAGTACCACGATAGTTTATTTACTATCTGGTGCTAGGGGGTTCTGGCTCAAGTTATCCAGTGACAGGGCCTTGGCTCTGTGTAGAATTCAGGATCCTGCCACAGGACACTTGCAGTCCCCCTAGCGGCCAGATAGCAGGATTACACTTCCACCAGCAAGGAACCTAGTCGGACTGCAGAGAACAGAGCCTGTGATTAGAGAGCCGGCCATTTAAAAATCTACATCTTCTAAATGGGCAAAACCCTTACAAAAAAGATTGTTATGTGCCCCTTACTCCCAGAATTGTCGGACTTATTTTTCTCACTTGCCTCCCTTAACTAACACTCTGAAACCCCATTTATATGGAACCTCAAAGCAATCCACCCTGATCACTGGAAATCTTAAGAGCCGATGAATCATTCTTGATCTGACCACCACACTGGGCAACTTTGTTGGCTTTCACACCAAATTCAGACCTATTAATCACACTCTGCCTGTAAAACCACTTCTCTAGGTCTTTTGTACTCAATATTCTTCCAACTTTTAATTCATTCCTCATATTATTGCAGACTTGTCCAAAGACATCAAAACATGTTTCCAGCAAGTGCAATGATAAAGCTAAAGAAACTGAGGGAGAAACTAGTAACTAACTAGAAGAAACTAGTAACTGACTTGACTGTTGAATATGCAGAAATAGATTTTAAATATTTCAACCTCTCATCCCTTGTTCCAATTCACTTTCCATTTTATTTCCAGAGCTACCATGTTTGAAATATCCATCATGACCTATAATTATTCCTTGAGTTCAGGCATGCTCCCCATCTACTTCCATGATGGGTTAGAGGCAGCCACAAGTAATATTGCTGACGACTTCAGCCCAGATACCCATATGAATATGTATTTCTTTTTTTAATGCTTGCATTTCAAAAGGCTGTATCATACAATCCAGTATCTAATTATACTGGTATCATGGTGCTGCCCTTCTGTTTGTTTGTGACTATAAGCTCCTTGGGGGCAGTGAATTCAAGATCCTCCCTAAATTGTGTCCCCTTTCACCTTAGCTCTTCCTAGCACACAGCTGGGCACATAAAAAAAAAATAGCAGATGCTTAATGAAAAGTGGCTGATTGATGGATTCTTTTCATTTTATCACCTTATTAGGGGCATCTCTAAAGTCATTATTAGGTCACAATAGGACCTTTTGCTGAATAGCTTGCAGTTCAATTACCACCATCAGAAAATTACAGTTGTGGATGATTAGCTATGACCCTTAGCCTAAGGAGTTAATGATTCCAAAGCTCAGTCCCTGTGTAGGTGAATTTTATCTCTGTTTTCGTGGCTATGGAGTATATCTTCAAAAAGAAGCCCAAATTATATGTGAGCAAATTAACCATTTCCCTGACTAGGAAATTTACTCAAAAGACAGCATAAAAAAAAACATAAAATTATTACTCCAGCTGCTTACCTAAACATAAACCAAATACAGCTAGTAATATCTGTGGCCTGGTTCACGTTTGTTACCTCTTAATGTTATTTTTCTGTATATAAATGATTTTTATTCCTCTTCCCTCATGCTAATAGTTCCCAAATCCAAATTCCAGTACAAGGACTGTTCACTGTATAAACCTTAGACTTCTTGCTACTGGTCTCTAAAAGAGCTCCAAAACTTTAGAGATATTCTCCTATTCATCCAGAAAGGGGACTGCTGGCATTACCAGTTCCAGTTCACAGCTGGGAAAAGCTGAGACCAGTGTGCCTACACAGCCTTCAAATAAGATGACACAACATATGCTTTAGCTTTCAGTGCAGCAGCAAAAATCCTCTGCCCCTTAAGTCACAGAGGCATTCAAAACTTAAGTACTTTTAGCAAAATTGCAGAATACAAAATCACTTATATTTATTTCTTTTATATACTAGCAATGAAATATCCAAAAATTAAATTAAGAAAACAATTTAATTCATAATAGTGTCAAGTGGAATAAAATACTTAGGAGTAAAATTAACAAAAAAGTGCAAAACCTGTACTCTGAAAATTACAAAACACTGTTGAAAGAAATTAAAAAGACATAAGTAAATGGAGGTGCCCTGGTGGCACAGTGGTTAAGAGCTCGGCTGCTAACCAAAAAGTTGGCAGTGTGAATCTACCAGCCACTTCATGGAAACACGATGCGGCAGCTCTACTCTGTCCTATAGGGTCGCTATGAGTCAGCAAAAGGTTTGGTTTGTTTTTTTTTTAAGTAAATGGAATGACATCCCATGTCCATGGATCAGAAGACTTAATAGTTACGATGGCAATACTCCCCAAATTGATCTACAGATTCAACTAAATCCCTATCAGAATTCCAGCTGGCTTCTTTGTAGAAATTGACAAGCTGATCTTAAAATTCGTATGAAAATTCAAGGAACCCAGAAGAGCCAAAACAATTTTGAAAAAGAAGAACAGGGTAAGAGGACTCATGCTTCTGGATTTCAAACTTACTACAAAATGACAGTTATCAATACAGTGTGTTACTGGCATAAGGACAGGCATGTAGATCAGTGGAATAGAACTGAAAGTCCAGAAAGAAACTCTCACATTTACTGTCAACTGATTTTTGACCAGGATGTCAAGATGATTCAATGGAGAAAGAATAGTGTCTCCTACAAATGGCACTGGGACAAATGGATATCCAAGTGCAAACAAATTAAGCTGAACCCCTTCCTCACATCACACACAAAAAATAACTCAAAACTTAAATTAACTCAAAACCTAAAACCTAAAAGTAAGAGCTAAAACCATAAAACTCTTAGAAGAAAGTGTGATTGTAAATCTTCGTGACCTTAGATTAGGCAAAGACTTCTTAGATATGACATCAAAAGCACAAGCGACAAAAGAAAAAATCGATAAATTGGACTTAATAAAAATTTAAAGCTTTTATGCTTCAATGGATACCATCAAAAAAAGTGAAAAGAACCCTCAGTACAGGGGAAAATATTCACAAAGCATAATCTTGCATCCATAATATGTAAAGAACTGTTACAGCTCAATAATAAAAAGAAAACCCAATTAAAAAATAGGCAAAGGATCTGAATAGACATTTCCCCACAGATATACAAGTGGCTAAGAAGCACATGCAAAGACGCTCAATATCATTGTCATTAGGGAAATTCAAACTAAAACCATAATAGGATACAATCTCATAACCACTAAATGGCTATAAAAAGCCCTGGTGGCACAGTGGTTAAGAGCTTAGTTGCTAACCAAGAAGTCAGCAGCTCGAATCCACCAGCCACTCCTTGGAAACCCCTACTCTGTCCTATAGGGTTGCTGTGAGTCAGAACTGACTCTACAGCAATGGGTTTGGATGACTATAATAAAATAAATGGAAAATAACAAATGTCAAGGATGTGGAGAATCTGGATCCCTCATACATTACTAGCAGGAATGTAAAACAGTGAAAACAAACAAACAAAAAACTACAAAAAACTAAACCCATTGCCATCGAGCCAATTTCAACTCATAGCGACCCTACAGCACAGAGGAGAACTGCCCTATAGGGCTTCCAAGACTGTAATCTTTACAGAAGCAGATTGCCAAATCTTTCTCCTGAGCAGCGGCTGCTGGGTCACAACTGCTGACCTTCCCGTTAGACGCCAAGCACTTAACTGGTGCACCACCAAGGCTCCTTCAAAATGGTGAAGCGCTATGAAAAACATTTTGGCAGTTCTTCAAAAAGTTAGAGTTACCATATGACCCAGCAATTCTATTCCTAGGTATATAAAACCAAAAAAACCAAACCCACTGCCGCTGAGTTGATTCCGACACATAGCGACCCCTATATTCAAGATAATTGAAAACATATGTTCACACAAAAACTTTACAAGAATGTTCATAATAGCATTATTCCTAATAGTAAAAAAATTGGAAACAACCCAAATGTCCATCAACTGATGAATGGACAAATAAAATGGGGCATATTCATACAATGGAACATTATTCTGCATAATGAAGAAATGAAGTGCATGCTTCAACATGGATGGACCCTGAAAACATTCCACATAAAAGAAGCCTGTCACAAAAGACCACATACTGCCTGATTCCATTTATATGACATGTTGAATAGGCCATCCATAGAAACAAAAAGTAGATTCGTGGTTGCTTAGAGCTGGGGAAGATGGGGAGAATTGGGAGCGACTGCTTAGGAATGTAATGTTTCTTTCTGGGGTGATTAAAATATTCTAAAATTGTGGTGATGGCTGCACAACTCTGAGTATACTAAAACCACTGAACTGTACACTTTAAATGGGTAAATTGTATAGATCGCGAGTTGTCTCAACAAAGTTATTATAAAGAAGCAACTCAGGTACGGCATGATCTAAATTGGCAGCATGCTCAAGTGACCAGGGCTTTAAAACTATAACCTTATTTAGGTGAGCTGCCCTCAACTCTGATGTGGCAGCAGGAATTGGTGTGAGAGAGAAGGGGTGGTATCACCCATAAGAGTGCAAGAAATTGTGCATAACTCATGGCCTATCATCTCTATGCAGCAGCCACTAATAGAAGCCCTTGCTGAGCAGCAATCTAAAACATTATCTATCAGGTAGGGAGTTTCGAGAACAAATGCTGCTCTAGAGAGGTTTCCCACTGCAAAGAGATATTATAGAAAATGCAACTATTTGTACTTTCTCAACTAGCAAAGGAGTGATAACTAAGCCCCCTCCTGGCCTCCTCAAATTCACGTGAGTGCTAGCAAATAAACTGGAAGGCGCTGGGTCTTTTCTTTGAAAAGGGTGCTACATAAGATTTCATAATTCTGTACTATATAACAAAGGCCAACCAAGCATTGCTAAGTATAAGAACTTCACAAACGATTAAATTAAAAAAAAACTCAGCTCTGTGTTTAGGATAAGATAATTTACTCTGAATTCGACATCCCAGAACTTGCTGCAATGCTCGCAAGAAAAGTCTGAGGTAAATTCATTTCTTTAATATCTTTCTTTGTTTTAAAATGATTGATGTACACGTAGCCTCAACAGATTAGCCCAGCCAAACAATCCCAGCGAGCACCCTCACACGCAGTTTAGGCACTTCTTGTAATATCCTGGCTAAGTCTGACGAAGACAGACTTGTTCAGACGAGAAAGGGTCCAGTTATTCTCAGCGTGCCAAAATGGTCAGTGGACAGAGCTAGACATAGACCCCAGCCGGCAAAATGCTTCATTAAATGGCAAAGTCCCTAAACTCCGAATTCGTTTTGCAATCCCCTCAAGTCATCTAGTCTTAAAAGAGAGGTGCTGGGTTGATTCCTGATCTGTTACTCTCTCTCTCTCTCCATATATATATATATATATAATTAGGAGCCTGCCACAGGTGTAATGAGAAAAATATCCTGAGAAGTATATTTCAATGTCTAAAGCACGAAATGAGTAGAATAAAAGAAAATCAGGGACAAGCCACACTTGAGGAAGCTGCAGACAAAGAGAAAATGGTAGAGGTGGTGGGTGGGAAGAGGTTTCCTTTTCCCTCTCAGCCCAACCTCACAAAACTTGATTTTTGATTTGCTTTTCATTTTTCAGAATCATGATTTCAAGTTTGACTATAAAATAAGCCCCTTGCTTTGCCATGCCCACCCGCATTCTGCTCTCTGCTTGAACAGAGTTCCAAATGAAATTGGTGATCTTGATATCACAATAATACTAATAACAATAATAATAAAAACTCCCCATGTCCCTAACTCCATCCCACATAATTGCACAAAGAACAGCCACCATATATTTAAAAGTCAGGAGACCAAAGAATTCTTTGTTTTAAATGCGTGCATATACACACCAGACAAGAAAATCAATAAGGGGAGGAAAAACATTTCACAAAGAAAATTAAATGTGCCAGGAAATTCAACATGTTTTTCAAAGTTTATGGCTCAAAGAATGCAAATCTGATGAAGTAAAATTAGCACAGGCAAGAAAGCACCCCAAACTGACCCTGCAACTGGAAAGCTGCAAGCTTTACTGAACAAACCCCTTACCACCGGTAATCTTTGTCTGTGCTGGGAAAGATACTCTGGAAGCAAGAGGGGCCTTCAATCGCTACATCCTACGGATGCTCCCAAATGGGATACCACTAAGTGTGACCATTTGGTCCTCAGGATCTGATTATTGGGACCCATAAAAAACCCACCAGCTATTTTGCTGACAATGAAAAAAGGATGTGCCTCCCCAACATACCGACCCTCAAAGCCTACAGACAGAGAACATCGCTCTCTTGGTCCCAAAGCAGAATCTACTTTACAAAAACAGACAAACTGCTCCTTGTAAGGTAAACATAAAAAGCTGCTTGGTAACTGGGGAGGGGACAGGAGATGGAAAGGGGAATTAATAAATGCCTTCTTTTGAAATAACTAATAGAGAAAGGCAGGATTTGGCAATCTCAAAGCACTATTAAAATACTACGCATTATGGAAACCAAAACAAACTCCCAAAAGAAAAACTAAAATATTATTTTTTCATCTGAATAATCTCTCTAAAGTTCAACTCTAAATCCTACACAGAATAAATGTTTGCTCTATTACTGTGTTGCTTGCTGGGATATAAGTGACCCCACTTTTGTGTCAAGTGGGCCAGTGGTCAATTAACAAAGTTGTAGTCCTATTTGATCTCGGAGAGAAGACAGCTCCAGAAAATATCATCAGAGTTGTACACAAGCCCCATCACTTTATATTTTTCCTTCTGTTCAAACCACATGGTAAGTAAAAAAGGACCACCTTCGCCCTCTTTCCTTCTCTTAGCAGAAATGTCCTTGATATATAAGAACAGAGAATTATTCCAGAAGTTATTAATGTTAAAAAAGTTACTAAAATTAACTAATTCACATGAACACACAGTTGGGAAAGCGAGGAATCCAACAGGTTACTGGAAGCCTCAAGAATTTGAGATTTTTAACTAAAATTTGGCACATAATACATGCAATACAGAGGGAGGAAGCTCTGGCTTTAGCTTAAAAAAAATCCTTTGCCTTTTACCAAATTGTGCCCCTATAAATGAGAGAAAGTAAGAAAATGTCAACTTTTAGATTGGGACTGGTTGCATTCTGATGAAACTGATTAATTTTCAATAAATCATCAGACTCAAGGATTTTCCATATCCTAAAAACAGAAATCCTTTGTCAACTTACAAGACAGGAACAACAGCTCTCCCTTTCATAACCAACGCAGCAATCGCAAACCAGGAAAGATTAAATAATCTTGTACTTTCTTTGGATTCTGCTAAATAATCTTAAGTTGAAGTCATTAATTTGAGCAGGGTGCCAAGTAGGCACTGAGGTATGATGGTCTTTCTAATAGAGAAGTTTTTCAATTAAGACCAGGAATAACATGTGCACACCTGATGAGAGCATTTTGTTCTCCACAGCCATTCCCTGAAAATTTTGAGTTTTGCCTTTGAAGACACACACACACACACACACATCCCGTAATATGCAGAACCATTCATTTCTTCCCCATTAACTGGGTAAGTTGCGGGGGGGGGCATGAAGAAGATGGAAGGGACCAGTGAATGGGTTTAGCATTACATTATAGTAGGCCAAGAAGCACCTTAGACATTCCTCCCCCCTTCCCGGAAAAGTTCACAGAAGATTCTACTGACTAGTGACAACCCTAGAAAAAAATTAACCCTACCAAGTAAAACTGTTCTCAGAAAATGAAGACCTTTATATTCCACAGTATAACCCCATCACAACAATAAACACCCTAAATTAACTGCAAAATACTTTGACAATAACAAATGAAGTCTCTGAAAATCCTGTAAGCAAAGCCTTAAAAAGCTAATAGAATGTAAAACCTAGTAAGAAGCCGTTTCTTCAACAGCCCAGAAAATAATATTTTATGAAATTCTATCCTCTTTTTTCTGACCCTGTATGACGAACCTTCCAAAAAGGGAAGCATCAGTGAACGGAGGCAAATTGTTAAATTTAAGTGCCCAAAGATGCTAACAAAGAAATTTTGGAAAAGTCACAATCAAAGAAAATAGCTATAGACACACAGACCAAGACACAAGTCCAGGGGCACATCAGCACCTGGCAGACCTGAGGAGTCAGCTTCCCAGTCAATACTCTCTCCCTGATGGAGATAAACTAGTATCTTAATTTGTTGGGGTGGGGGTGGGGGGGCAAAACTCCAACCTGGTCTCAAAGAAGCTCAACAACTGGTAAGGAAGAATTTTTAATAAGCAAAATGAAACTGTCCGCCACTTTTCTCATGTCCTAATTAAAACTCTGGGGCAAGGTTATGGCTCATAGGTCACTAACAGTTCTTACTCAATTTGTTAGTGCTAACAGCGAAAAAAAAAAATTTTTTTAACAGCGAATGTTTTAAAATGCAAGCATGTTCTGAAAATGAAGGCATATATTGAAACATCTCACTCTTCCCTCCTTGAAGCAGATTCCTGAGCACACTGAAATAGCAGGAAATTCTTTAAAAACATTTTTCCAGCACTTTCTATAAGTCAGGCTCAAGCCTGGTTAAATTGTTCATTAAAGAAACATTCTCCTCTTTATAGATCTGATGAAAACCTAAGGCTGTGGATCTGATATAATCCACAGAGAAAATAAACACTTTATAAGAGAAAACCGACCCAAGCAACTACCAAGAAAATCCACCAATGCTGTGAGTGAAAATTCTGCCCGGTGATTACCCAGAAAGTTGTCCCGTGATTTTCGCCTACCTTTTCCTGCTCTAAACTGCCTGGTTGTATTCATTCCTCTGACCCCTAAACTGGGGCAAATCCAAAGTTGCTGCCAGGGAAGGGAGCTCACCCCTTCACACAGTGGCTCACAGAAGCCTGATACCGCTTTCTTTCTCTAATGGGGCACTCCAGTTTATCTCTTTAGAGGAGGCTGGCTGAGAAACGCTTGGGCCAGGCTTTTTGCTTCTAACCTGCTGAGACCGACAACAGGCTGGGGGGCAAACACTTACAGACCCCAAGAGGAGAAACTGCCCATATTTCTTCTTGAGATTCTAGGAATTTGGGGTGGGGAGACTTAAGGGCTTTATCTCTGAAGGTCGCTGTGCAGTCGGATTTAAGTTCGGAAGCCATAATACGTGGAGTACTGCGAGGTAGCTGGAATTTTGAGAGGCTAGCGGAGTCGTCCAGGGATCTGGAAGGGCACGCACCTGCATCCGGGGCGCACAGAGAGGATTCAGAACCCACAGTGGGGATTCAGAGCATGCAGGCAAGTTGAGCCCCGTCCCCCCGCCCCGGGAGAACTCCAAGTTTAGAGAGCCCCTTCCAATGGAACCCTACCGAGGGCTCCTAGATGCAGAAGGAGCGTTCGCACAGTGAGGAGGGGATAGATACTACAGAATGCAGACCTAGCCTTGTGGCCGTGGCTGAAAGACGACATTTTTGAGAGGAGGAACTTACCGCACGTCCCCATAGGGTCCGGAGTAGCTCTCCATCCAGGGGCCCATCTCGCTTTTGACACAACTGGGGCTGGGGTAAGGCACTCTGCTCACCATGCCGCCAGGGTACCACACATCGGGTGGAGGGAAGTCGCTCTCCTGGCCCGCCAGCCCCTGAGATGGCCGAGAGTAACCATAGGGCGCTACGGTCCCCGCCTCGACCCCTGAGCCGCTGCCACCGCCACCGCCACAGGGCCCATACAGCTGGCCTTCTTCGCTTGTGAAGAGAGTGTGCCAGGAAGAGGCGGCTGCTGAGGGTGAACCGGATCCGGGTCCCGCTGCACCCCCGCCGTGCAGGCTCCCCAGGTCCCCGTAGCGGCATTGTGCTGCCGCTGCCGCCCAGGCGCTACCGTAGTCCAGGGGGTTCTCCAGCTTGATGCGGGCATGGGGGTGGGGGGGCGGCGGAGGAGGCGGGGGCCCAGCCAGGGCCAGTGGAAAGTTGTAATAGTCGCGACTCTGGTACGCTGCTACCTCATCCAGTGCTCCGGACTTGTAGAGAGACAGGGTGGACGGCAGATCAAGTGTCCCGGAGCCCCCTGCTTCGCCGCTGCCAGAGCAGCCTAGGCTCTCGCCATCCAGCCCTTTGGCGTAACCTCCCTTGAAAGGGGCATACTCAGCAGGTTCTTCAGTGTCCTTGCCTGGGCATTCGTCCAGTACAGAGCCTTTGCATTCAGCCAGCGGGGCGCAAGGAGTGGGACGTACAGGGGGTGGACCTCCCAGGAGTGGGGCGTACATGCAATCCCCCCGAAGGTGTTCCCCAGGACTCAGATGTTCCAACGCCTCCACACCCAAGCCCATGGACACCGACACTGCCTTACACAACTCCTTGGCGCTGTCTGAGATGGTTGAAGTGCCCCCTAGGTAACCGTCCTTGGAGGAGATGGAAGCCCCTGCGGCCTCTCTTGCTCTCCCGTTGCTGTTGCTGCCTTCGGATACTGCCTCCTGCTGCTGCTGCTGATGATGATGATGAAGGAGTTGCATGGTTCCGGCCTCACTCAGGATGTCTTTAAGGTCGGCGGAGCAGCTGCTTAAGGCTGGGAAAGTGGGGCCCAGCAGGGACAATGTGGATGGGGCAGCTGAGTCATCCTCCTCCGGAGGTGCTGGCGGCTGCTGCGGCAGCCCGTTGCCAGCGGTCGCGGCAGCTCCGGGCTCTGGGATGCAGCCGCTCTCGGGGTGGCCCTCGGAGGCTGACGGCTGTTGTGAAGGTTGCTGCTCCTTGTCCAGGGCCAGGTAGCCTGTGGGGCCTCTGCTCTGGGCTTGCGGAGAGCCATCCTCACCCTGCTGCTGCTGCTGCTGGCGGGGGCTGATCTCCTCCTGCTGCTGCTGCTGTTGCTGCTGCTTCAAACGGGCGCCGGGAGGTGCCGCGCTCGTCGCCTCAGGTTGCCGGGGTCCTGGGTTCTGGATCACTTCGCGCACGCTTTGGAACAGGTTCTGGAAAGCTCCTCGATAGGTCTTGGACTGCGGCCGGGAGTAGACCCTCCCCAGCCCTAACTGCACCTCCATCCTAGAGCCTGGCTGAATCTTCTACCTAATTCCCTTACTCCGCTTCCCCTTTTCTTGCTCCGAAGAGTTCAACAGGCTGCGATGCGGTAGGCGCTGCAGCTAGCTGCCCACCTGCGGGAAGCTCCTGGGAAGGAAACTTGGTGGAGCAACCACGCAAAATTCCTCTGACAACCTCAAAGTCTTGTGCAGAGTAAAACACGCGCTGGACACGATCTGCCCTGCTAGGCTCAGTCTGTACCTGGATACTTGGAGGGTAGATTCAAAAGAGGCTCAGATCTTGAGGAAAAATAAAAAGGAAACCCTACCCCTTCCAAAGTCAGTGTCCACTGAAGCTGGTGCAAATAAGAACAGCCTGTTGTTTTGTTCTTGTTCTGGGGGCTTTTTGTTTGGTTGGGTTTTTTGTTTATTTGTTTGTTTGTTGCTACTGAAGTCCTCACTGCCTTTTCATCTTTTGATCTCTGGTCCTGCGATCTGGGGGTGAAGAGGCAGGGGAAGTGGGAGAGTCGGAGGAACCAGGAGGCACGCCTTGAGTGCTGCCTAACCAGCCAGGTCCCGGCTGCAGTGCTGAAGCTGCTCCCCGGCTGCCCGGATCCTAGAGCTGTCTTTGCAACGTGCAGCTAGATCGCCCGCTCAAAGCCAAAGGGAGTTACCTCTCTGCAAACTCCTGCTGGCCGGGCTGCGCTGGCGGAGGAGGGGGGAGGTGGGGGCTGGCGAAGAGAAACTCTCCGAGGCAGCAGCCGGAGAGGAGACCCGGGGCGGGGGGGGGGGGGGCGGGGTGAAGGGAAGGAGGACAAAGGCAGCCCTCAGTCCTACCGGGCACTTTCCTTGCTTCCTCCGAGTCTCTAGCAGCTTTTAAAAACTTCACTGAAGAGGAAAGGGCAGCTCCGGGGCGGCGGCTTCGAAGCCGCCTTACTGCAAAAGGCGTTGGCTGACGCTGGAGTCAGGCTGGGGTTGGCGTGGTGCGTCCCTTCGGCTTCTGTCCCGCACCGGGGCGGCTAGCTCTGTCGCTTTCCCTCTGTCGTCTCCTCTGCCTTCAGGCTTGCTCCGGACCCTCCGCCTCTCCCGGTAATCTTTCTCCTGGGGATCTCGGAGGGGTGGCTGGGAGGTGCAGAGAGCAAATGCAACAGTTTGCGAGTCGGGTCCCGCCCCCGCCGGGCCGGCCTCTCTGCCTTCCCACCTCCTTTTTTACTCCCCTCCCCTTTCCTTTTCTCTCCTCCTCTCACCGAGCGCAAACGCTGGGTGGCTTTGGAGAAACAAGTGCTGGCGCAGCGTGGGTGAACGCGGGAGAGGGTTGCTGTAGCTCTGGAGGATCCCTGCCTCCTGAATACCTCCTGCTCTCTGGGATCACAGTTTAAGGCACCAGGGTTGAAGCTTTAACCTGAGCTTTTTTTTTTATTTGAGGACTACCCTCCCAGAGCGCCTGGAGGCACTCGCCAGAACAAACAAACAAACAAAACCCGGTGCCATCGAGTCGATTCCGACTCATAGCGACCAGATTTGGTTCCAAAGCCTAATCTCAAAACTGACGTTGAGTGTGTGTGTGTGTGGCGGGGCGGGGGGGGGAGGGCAGCAGTGAGGGAGTGGAGAAGGAGGCTTTAGGAGTACCAGCTCCTAATGGCTGCAAGGGGCTCTGTTCACCAACAGGGACGCGTAGAACGGTAGTGACTCTTGCAAACGGAGGAAGGAGCTATGGCCAATCCACCCGATACTTGGTGAAACCTTAGAGATTTCTCCAAAGGGTATATAGGGTCTCGTGGCAGAGTGCCAGTTACTCTAGGAACCCTCCACCCATGAACCAGAGCTTGTATCTACCCTATTCTCTTCCCTTCTTCCTGCCTGGAACTGCTTCTAACCACTCCTCACCTATCCAGACGTGCAAAGGCAAAATCTCACCCGGACAAGGAGGCAAAAACGTAAACAGCAGAACACTCACCATATACACGTACACCCTCGATTTGTCCAGGGCTTTGCAAACATTAGCTTGTATATAGGTCCTTGGTTTTCCAAGCTGCCTTTACATATTTTAAACTTGCGAACTACACTGTCCAAGGGATGGAACCTACATATGACCGTTCCTCTTGAGGGACAATCAGAAGTGGAGGGTGATGCGAGGTACTGCAACTGATTCTTCTGTGGGCCACCAGTCCCCCTCCCCACCCCCCAGCTCCTGGATAAAGAGGAGAGGCAGGTGGGAATGGAAGGGTAGAGGAAATGGTAGGGTGCCAGGAGTAGATATATAAGGAACTGAGGTTTCCCTTTATGCTGACAGCGGCGGCCCGGGACTCCCTAACTTTTAAACTCCTTAAACCTGTGCAGGGGCTGTCTGTCCCTAAAGATCGGTGGACATTTCGTCTTGGTCTCTTCTACTCTCTACAGGGAAAAGAGGCATTACAGCTTTATCTTGTGCACAGCCAAGCATTATGAGTATTTACTTAACCTGACCAACCGAGGTAATTCAGTCCTAAAGGCAGGGAAGAGTGGGTATGATTAGCTTTATTTTGCAGATGGAGAAGCTGAAGCAAGGGCGTAGTTTGTTGCAAGGGCATAGTTTGTTCTATGTTCCACAGTAAACAACAACAACAACAAAAACCAAACCCAATGCCGCTGAGTCGCTTTTGATTCCGACTCAGCGACCCTATCGGACAGGTAGAACAGTCCAAGGAGTGGCTGGTGGATTCACACTGCCAACCTTTTGGTTAGCAGCCGTAACTCTTAACCACTAGTAGAACATAAACTAGTCTTCCATCTCATCACTATTTTAGCTAGATTCATCAATCTCATGGGCACTTGGAAAAGGGCTATAAATGAACCTTCGAGAACACCAAGGCTTCTCTAAACTGTCTTAACTTCTTTGGAGGTAAAAAGTTATCTCCGGGGATTTTAATGGCTGCAGCCCTGCATGGACATATCATACCCCCATTGTTGGTGAGGAATCTCACAAATCATCCCTTATGGTTAAGAAACAACCATATTCATAGATATGTCAGTTGAACTGATGTATAGAGATTCTGCATTGTAACAGAAATATGTAATTAAAATGCATAGACACTTTAAACCTTATTTGAATAGTCATCACAACCTTCAGTTCCACCAAAACTTTGAATTATGATTGCTCAAAGGGAATTGAGTTGGTTGGCAGAACTGTAGAATGGAAAGAACAGGTCTTACAGCCAGGGAAACTGTCTACAGACTGGCAGTGAATCTCTTCCTCTCTCTCAGCCTCCGTGTCTTGTCTTGTGATTGAGGGGGGAGAGTAAGAGATTTAGCCAAAAGGTCTTTAAGGTCCCTTCCAACACTGATAATTTAGAGTGCCATAAGTGACTTGAATTTTCTTATTTACATCCAGTAGAGGGTGGGGCATGAAGGCTTTCTTTTTCTTTTATTTTCAGTTATCATTGAGTTGATTCTAACTCATGGTAACCCTATGTGTTGCAAAGTATAACTGCACTCCATAGGGTTTTCAAGTCTGTGACCTTTCAGAAGTATATTGCCAGGCCTTTCTTCCAAGGTGCCTCTGAGTGGGTTACAACTGCCAACTTTTCAGTTACTAGCGCTTAAGAATTTGCACTACCTGTTGTTTCTTCCTTTTATGATAAGGAAACTGTGAGGACAATTTAGGTACTGTGGAGCCAGTGTAAACTTTGGAATACTTTAGGCCTGGGTTTGAATGTCTGTTAAACTGCCATTTATTTACAGGGCAACTTTGGAGAATTATTTCTCACCTTAATTTTTTTTTCAGGCCTCTCTGCTTCTAATGTCAATCATAAAACTGTGAACAATAATACTGACTCTCAGAAGGCTGATGTGACAGTTAAAAGAGATCAGGTGTGCGGAACAACTTTGTAAACGGGGATGAATTTTACAACTCTCAAGGCTCATTTTGTTGTTTTTTAATGTATTTTTTCCTTTTATCCACTTTTTATAGTAAAAGTATATATAACAAAACTTTTGCCAATTCAACATTTTTACATGTACAATTCAGTGACATTAATTGCATTCATCATGTTGTGTAACCATCACCACTATTAGTCTCCAGATAGCTTCACCACCATGACAGAAACTCAGTGCCCCCCTAAGCAATGAATCCCTATCTTCCCATTCCGCCCATCTCTAGTAACCACTAATAAACTCTGGTCTCTATATATTTGCCTATTTCTTATAAGTGGGATCATATTTGTCCTTTCATGACTGACTTCTTTCACTCAGCATAATGTTTTCACGGTTCTTCCATGCTGTAGCATGTATTAAGACTTCATTTTTTAACGATGGCTGAGTAATATTCTATTGTGGAAGAACGTTTGGTGATCTACTGCTGAAAAATCAACCACTGTAAACCCTATAGAGCACAGTTCTACTCTGACACACATGAAGCTGCCACAAGTTGGCGTTGACTTGATGGCAACTGTTTTATTAAGCTTTTTTTTTATTTTTAGGGGTGATGCCATCAACAATTATATCATTATCAGGAAAGGTAAACTAATGTGAGCGTACTAGGGGTATGTACTTTATTTGAATTTTGAAATCTGATCTCCCCTTTCAAATCTTATTTTCCTCTCAATACTTTAGTTTTAAACTTACAGTGGTAAAATATATGTAACACAAAATTTGTCATTTTAACCATTTTTAAGTGTACAGTTCAGTGACATTAATTATATTCAGTATGTCGTGCAACCATCACCACCATCTATTTCCAAAAGTTTTTCATCATTTCAAACAGAAGCTCAGTAACCCTAAAGCAGTTAACTCTTAATCACTTGCCCCCCAGCTCATGGTAAAGAAAAAAAAAAGTTACCCTCAATTAGATCCAAATTCATGGGGACCCAATATTCCATAGTGTTCCCTGGAGTTCACCCTGGCTCATGGCAACCCTGACTCCTGGCAACCCTGTGTGTGCCAAGAGTAGAACTGTGCTCCACGGTATTTTCTTTTTCAATATTTTATTGTGTTTTTGGTGAAAGTTTATACAGCAAATTGGGTTCCCATTTAAAAATTTTTATGCAAATGTTCCATGACATTGGTTACAATTTTTGCAATGTGTCAGCATTCTCATTATTTCCATTCTGTTTATTCTGTTTCAATTGATCTAGTTTCCCTGCCCCTCCTTGCCTTCTCATCTTTGCTTTTGGGTAAATGTTGACCATTTGGTTTCATTTAGTTGTTTGTTTAAGGGAGCACATTACTCACGGGTGGTATTGTTTATTTTATAAGCCAATCTATTATTTAGCTTAAAGGTGACCTCCAGGAGTGTCTTCAGTTCCAAGTTCAAAGAGTATCTTAGAGCAATAGTCTTAGGGGTTCCTCTTGTCTCTATTGGTGCAGTAAGTCCAGCCTTTTTTTAGGAATTTGAATTTTGTTCTACATTTTTCTCCCATTCTATCCAGGACCTTATATTGTGTTCCCTGGTCAGAATGGTTGGTAGTGGTAGCCAGGCACCATCTATTTCTTCTGGTCTCAGGTTAGAAGAGGCCATGGTTCATGTGGGCAATTAGTCTTTGGACTAGTTTTCTCTATGAGTCTTTGGTTTCCTTCATTCTGTCTTACTCCAGATGAGTAGAGACCAGTGGTTGTATCTTAGATGGCTGCTGACAAGCTTTTAAGACCCCCAGGCGCTACTCACCAAACTAAGATGTCGAACATTATCTTTATGAACTATGTTACGTCAATTGACTGAGTTGTCTTACAAGACCATGGTCCCAAGCCTTTTAATCCAATAAACCAATCCTGCAAGGTGTTTGGGTATGTCTAGGAAGTCTCCGTAACTGTGCCTTCAATGTATTTTATACATGAGTATATATGCAGCACACTCAAATAAGTATATACACATGCCTACAGATACACCTATACATGCATGTGCATAAACTCACATATGTCTTACTATATACATATATATGCATACGTATTTTTTTTATATACCTACCTATACACTCAGAAGAAAGGCCTAGTGATCCACTTTTGAAAAAAACAGACATTGAAAACGCTGTGGAGCATAGTTCTACTCTGAAACGCATGGAGTTGCCATGACTCAGTGGTGACTGGTTTTGGTTATACCTATGTAACCACACTCATATTTTTTGGTTGTTATTACTGTTGTTGTAAAATTGTATATGTTGGAGCATTTACTGAAATTGTCCCTTATTCTTGCTTATTAGTGTCTTCATTTGCCTTGGTCAAGTTGTGCAGATTTTACCCACATTGGGTATTGCCCTTCCCATCATCCAAAATAACAAGTGTCTACTATCTAAAAAGTGATTCCCCCAACCACCCTGGTAAACATCAAAGAACATTGTGTGTATACCTATTCTTATGTTTTTATAAAAGCAAGACCATACAACATTTGTCCTTTTGTGACTGATTTCTTTCACTCTGAGTAATGTCCTCCAGATTCATCCATGTTATAAGATATTTCACATTCTCCTCATTATTATTTATAAAAAAAAATTACAGTTTTGTAGTATGTATGCACCAAAATTTGTTTAACCACTCATCCACTGATGGGCCTTAAGTTGTTTCCACCTTTTTGGCATTGTGAATAATGCTGTAATGAACACAGGTGTGCATATCTATTTGTGTCACTGCTCACATACCTCTAGGATATATACCTAGGGGTGGGATTGCTGGATCATAAGGTATATCTTCCTTTCGCTTTAGCTACTAGGTGTTCCAGAGCAAGTTTCAGAGTCTCTTCTAACATCCATTTTTGGATGACCTCTTGCTTTCTTCATGTATGATGTCCTTGAAGTCATTCCACAACTTGTTCGGTCTTCAGTCATTAGTGTTGAATGCATCAAATCTATTCCTGAGAAGGTTTCTAAATTCAGGTGGGATATACTCAAGGTTGTACTTTGGCTCTCATGGAGTTGTTCTAATTTTCTTCAGTTTCAACTTGAACTTTTATATGACCAATTGATGGTCTGTCACACAGTCGGGCCTAAGCCTAGTTCTGACTGATGATATTGAGCATTTCCATGGTCTCTTTCCACAGATGTAGTTGATTTGATTCATGTGCATTCCATGAGGTGAGGTCCACATGTATAGTCACTGTTTATGTTGGTGAAAAAAGGTATTTGCAAAGAAGAAATCTTTGATCTTGCAAAACTCTATCATGCAATCTCTGGCATCGTTTCTATTACCAAGACCATATCTTCCAACTACTGATTCTTCTCCGCTTCCAACTTTCACATTCCAATCACCAGTAATTATTGATGCATCCTGATTGCATGTTCCATCAATCTGAGACTGCAGAAATTGGTAAAAATCTTCAATTTCTTCATCATTGGCCTTAGTGGTTGGTGTGTAAATTTGAGTAATAGTCATATTAATTGGTCTTCTTTGTAGGCATATGGATATCGTCCTATCCCTGACAGCATTATACTTCACGATAGACCTTGAAATGTTCTTTTCATAGATTCATACCTCCTACATTCCATGTTCCAATTACTAATGGACGTTTGCAGATGTTTCTTCTCATTTTGAGTTGTGCCACATGAGCAAATGAAGGTCCCCAAAGATTGACTCCACCCATGTCAATAAGGTTGACTCTACTCTGAGGAAGGAGCTCTTCCCCAGTTGTCTTTTGAGTGACTCCCAACGTGAGGCACTCATCTTCTGCCAGAGTTCTGCTGCTATACATAAGGGTTTCACTGGCTAAGTCTTTTCAGAAGTAGACCAATGGTCCTTCTTCCTAGTCTGTCTTATTTTGGAAGCTCAGCTTCCATTAAAAAGACAGGAAAGAGGGAGATGAAGCCAAGATGGCAGAATAGACAGACCCTTCCAGTGAGCCCTCTTTCCAACAAAGACCCCCCAAAACAAGTGAAATGAGTGTATTTGTGACAAGCTGGGACCCAGGAGCTTCAAAGGCAAGCTTAGAAAATAAACTGAGGGGCAGGGGGAAGAAGAGACTGTTCAGAAGCAGAGAGGAGTTACTGGACCTGAATCCCAGGGAGCCCTCAGGCACCATTCCCGAAGCGGCGGTGGTGGCGGGCTGGTACCAGCTCCAGTTACAGTTTCCTCAGGGAGAAGCAGCCAGCCACACAGCCCACTCACACCTCTGAAACGTGAGGAGAACGGCGCTCTCAGCAAAAGCAAAGTACTTGCGTATATTTTAACACGCCCACCACCCGCAAAACAGCTTCAGCAGCTGAATCCCCTGGGCCTGAAATAGACCCTGGTGAGCACCTAGAGCCATTCTCCCCACCCTGGGGAAGGAAAAAATTTGCATTTGGGGGAAAAGATAATTTGCTACCTTCACTAACTGGGGGAGCTCAGGACAGAAGCAGCTCCTGTCCAGGCAAAAACTGTCCATGGGCTTTGAGCACCTTTCCCTTCTGCATGGACCTGTGTGGACCTATTTCAGGTGAATAGGCCCTTGTCGGCAGACTCCAATCATTTCAGCTGTGTGGTGGAGAGGTGGGTGTTTGATGTTTGATATTGCTTTGCCTATTAAACGAGGTCCCCACCTACCCACATCAAGGACCTAAGGACTGGTAGCTCCACTGAGGTTACCCAGCCACCAGTGACAGAAGTCCAGAGATAATTGGTACCTCCCAGTCTTTACAACCAAAAATTTTGGATGCCCATGGTCCATCTGCAGAACCCACCCACCTGGACACTCTAGGAAACAGGGACACGCTTTCCTCAGAGACACTCGGGGGTCAGTTCTCAGCCCCCTTCCTTTGTTCAGAGCATGATCCCCTGCTGCAATGAGATACCAGTATATATATGCCAATCACCCCGCCCCTCTAAGACTGTAGGATAGAGCCTGTACCACACACTTGATGATCAGCTACCTGGAAACCTGAGCTGAACTCATACAAGAGAACTAAATGGACTCCTAGACTGATATACCTGATAACAGCTCTAGCTAGCTGGGGACAGGACTTCAGAGCTCCAAAGGTGAAAATAATCAAGCTAGCTCACTCAAGCAACCCATAGGGGTATACCAAAACAAAACAAAGCTAGAAACTATGAAACTGTAAGCAAGCATAAACTAATACAATAACTTATAGATGGCTCAGAGACAACAGTCAATATCAAGTCACATAAAGAAGCAGACCATGATCACCTCAACAGGCTCTCAAAACAAAGAATCCAGGGATCTTCTAGATGAAAGTGCATTCCTGGAATTACCAGATCCAGAATACAAAAGTTTAATATACAGAACCCTTCAAGAAATCAGGAAGGAAATGAGACAATACACAGAACAGGAGAAGGAACACACAGACAAAGCAACTGAAGAAATTAGAAAGATTATTCAGGAACATAATGAAAAGTTTAATAAGCTGGAAAAATCTATAGACAGGCAGCAATCAGAAATTCAGAAGATTAACAATAAAATTACAGAAGTAGACAACTCAATAGAAACTCAGAGGAGCAGAATTGAGCAAGTAGAAGCTAGAATTTTGGAACTGGAAGAAAAATCACTCGACACTAATACATTTGGAGAAAAATCACATAAAAGAATTTTAAAAAATGAAGAAAACCGAAGAATCATGTGGGACTCTATCAAGAGAAATAACCTATGAGTGATTGGAGTACCAGAACAGGGAGGGATAACAGAAACTACAGAGAGAATTTTTGAAGATTTGTTGGCAGAAAACTTCCCTCATATTGTGAAAGATGGGAAGATATCTATCCAAGATGCTCACCGAACTCATATCAGGTAGATGTTAAAGGAAAGTCACCAAGACATATTATAATCAAGCTTGCCAAAACCAAAGATAAAGAGAGAATTTTAAGAGCATCAAGGGATCAACGAAAAGACACCTACAAAGGAGAGCCAATAACAATAAGCTCGGACTACTCGGCAGAAACCATGCAGGCAAGAAGCCAATGGGATGACAATTTTTAAAAAATTGAAGGAAAAAAAATTGCCTGCCAAGAATCATATATCCAGCAAAACTGTCCCTTAAATGTGAAGGTGAAATTAAGACATTTCCAGATAAACACAATTTGAGGGAATTTGTAAAAACCAAGCCAAAACTACAAGAAATACTAAAGGGAGTTCTTTGGTTAGAAAATCAATAATATCAGGTATCAACCCAAGACCAGAACACTGGGCAGAGCAACCAGAAGTCAACCCAGACAGGGAAATCGAAAAAAACAAAGCAAGACTAAAAAGAAAAAAAAAAAGCTCAAAACAGGGTAACAGCGATGATATTATATAAAAGAAGACAACACTAGAATAATAAAGAGGGACTAAGAAATGTAATCATACACCTTCCATGTGGAGAGGAAGATACGGCGATACAAAGAAATAAAAGTTAGGTTTAAATTTAGAAAAATAGGGGTGAATAATAAGGTAACAACAAAGGAGACAAACTATCCTACTCATCAAAATAAAATACAAGAAAAAAATACAGACTCAGCAGAAATAAAATCAACAACAACAAATATGAGGAAAGGACAATATGTAAAGATAATCTAGTCAGCACATAAAATCAAGTGGGAAAAAGAAACCGTCAACAACACACAAAAATAGACATCAAAATGATAGCACTAAATTCATATCTATCCATAATTACCCTGAATGTAAATGGACTAAATGCACCAATAAAGAGACAGAGAGTGCCAGAATGGATTAAAAAACAAGATCTGTCCATATGCTGCCTACAAGAGACACACCTTAGACTTAGAGAGGCAAACAAAGTAAAACTCAATGGATGGAAAAAAATATATCAAGCAAACAACAATCAAAAAAGAGCAGGAGTGGCAATATGACTTTCTGACAAAATAGACTTAAAAGTTAAATCCATCAGAAAGGATAAGGAAGGACACTATATAATGATTAAAGGGACAATACACCAAGAAGATATTATCATATTAAATATTTATGCACCCAATGAAAGGGATGCAAGATACATAAAACAAACTCTTATCAGCATTGAAAAGGGAGATAGACAGCTCCACAGTAATAGTAGGAGACTTCAACACACCACTTTCGGTGAAGGACAGGACATCCAGAAAGATGCTCAATAAAGACACGAAAGATCTAAATGCCACAATCAACCAACTTGACCTCATAGACATATACAGAACATTCCACCCAACAGCAACTGAGTATACTTTCATTTCTAGTGCACATGGAACATTCTCTAGAATAGGCTACATATTAGGTCATAAAGCAAGCCTTAGCAGAATCCAAAACATTGAAATATTACAAAGCAACTTCTCTGACCATAAGGCCATAAAAGTGGAAATCAATAACATGAAAAGCAGGGAAAAGAAATCAAACACTTGGAAACTCAACAATACCCTGCTCAAAAAAGACTGGATTATAGAAGACATTAAGGACGGAATAAAGAAATTCAGAGAATCCAAAGAGAATGAAAACACTTCTTATCAGAACCTTCGGGACACAGCAGAAGCGGTGCTCAGAGGCCAATTTATATCAATAAATGCACACATAAAAAAGAAGAAAGGGCCAAAATCAAAGAATTACCCCTACAACTTAAACAAATAGGAAGAGAGCAACAAAAGAAACCCACAGGCACCAGAAGAAAACAAAAAATAAAAATCAGAGCTGAACTAAAAGAAATAGAAAACAGAAAAACAGTTGAAAGAATTAACAAGACCAAAAGCATTTTTCTTTAAAAAAATCAACATAATTGATAAACCACTGGCCAAACCGACAAAGTAAAAAGAGGAGAGAAAGCAAACAACCCAAATAAGAGATGAGATGGGCGATATTACAACAGACCCAACTGAAATCAAAAAAATCATATCAGATTACTATGAAAAATTGTACTCTAACAGATTTGAGAACCTAGAAGAAATGGATGAATCCCTAGAAACACCCTACCTACCTAAACTAACACAAACAGAGATAGAACAACTAAATAGACCCATAACAAAAGAAGATTTTGAAAGGGTAATCAAAAAACTCCCAACCAAAAAAAGCCCTGGTCCGGATGGCTTCAATGCAGATTTCTACCAAACTTTCAGAGAAGAGTTAACACCACTACTACTACAGGTATTTCAGAGCATAGAAAAGCACGGAATACTACCAAACTCATTCTATGAAGCCACCATAGCCCTGACACCAAAACCTGGTAAAGACACCACAAGAAAAGAAAATTATAGACCTATATCCCTCATGAATGTAGATGCAAAAATCCTCAACAAAATTCTAGCCAATAGAATTCAACAACATATCAAAAAAATAACTCACCATGACCAAGTGGGATTCATACCAGGTATGCAGGGATGGTTCCACATCCGAAAAACAATTAATGCAATCCATCACATAAATAAAACAAAAGATGAGAATCACATGATTTTATTGATTGATACAGAAAAGGCATTTGACAAAGTCCAACACTCATTCATGATAAAAAAATCTCAGCAAAATAGGAGTAGAAGGAAAATTCCTCAACATAATAAAGGGCATTTATACAAGCCAATAGCCAACATCAGCCTAAATGGAGAAAGCCTGAATGCATTCCGACTGAGACTGGGAACCAGGCAAGGATGCCCTTTATCACCACTCCTATTCAACACTGTGTTGGAGGTCGTAGCCAGAGCAATTAGGCTAGATAAAGAAATAAAGCGCATCCAGATTGGCAAGGAAGAAGTCAAAGTATCTCTATTTGCAGATGACAGGATCTTATACACAGAAAATCCTAAGAAATCCTCCGGAACACTACTGAAACTAATAGAAGAGTTCAGCAGAGTATTGGGATACAAGATTAAAAAAAAGCAGAGTATTGGGAAAGATAAACATACAAAAATCAGCTGGATTCATCTACACCAACAAAAAGAACACTGAAGAGGAAATCACCAAATCAATGCCATTTACAGTAGCCCCCAAGAAGATAAAATACTTAGGAATAAATCTTACCAGAGATGTAAAAGACTTATACAAAGAAAACTACAGTACACTTCTGCAAGAAACCAAAAGAGACTTACATAAGTGAAAGAACATACCTTGCTCGTGGATAGGAAGACTTAACATTATAAAAATGTCTATTCTACTAAAAACGATCTATACATTTAATGCAATTCCGATCCAAATCCCAACGACTTTCTTTAATGAGATGGAGAAACAAATCAACAACTTCATATGGAAGGGAAAGAGGCCCCAGATAAATAAGGCATTACTGAAAAAGAAGAACAAAGTGGGAGGCCTTACTTTACCTGATTTTTAGAACCTATTATGCCACCACAGTAGTCAAAACAGCCTGGTACTGGTACAACAACAGATACATGGACCAACGGAACAGAATTGAGAATCCAGACATAAATCCATCCACATATGAGCAGTTGATATTTGACAAAGGCCTCAAAACAGTTAAATGGGGAAGACAACTTTTTTAACAAATGCTGCTGGCAGAACTGGATATCTACCTGCAAAAAAAATGAAATACCTCACTCCACGCACAAAAACTAACTCAAAATGGATCAAAGACCTAAATATAAAATCTAAACGATAAAGATCCTGGAAGAAAAAATAGGAAAAACGTTAGGAGCCCTAATACACTGCATAAACAGTAAACGAAAAATTATAAAGAATGTAGAAGAACTAGATAACTGAAAAAAACTGGGAGCTCCTAAAAATCAAACACCTATGCTCATCCAAAGACTTCACCAAAAGAATAAAAAGACTACCTACAGACTGGGAAAAAGGTTTTAGCTATGACATTTCCGATCAGCGTCTCATCTCTAAAATCTACATGGTACTGCAAAAACTCAACTACAAAAAGACAAATAACCCTATTAAAAAATGGGCAAAAGATATGAATACACTTCACTAAAGAAGACATTCAGGTAGCTAAAAGATGCATGAGGAAATGTTCCTAATCACTAGCCATTAGAGAAATGCAAATCAAAACTACAATGAGATTCCATCTCTCTCCAACAAGGCTAGCATTAATCCAAAAAACAGAAAATAAATGTTGGAGAGGCTGTGGAGAGATTGGAACACTTATACACTGCTGGTGGGAATGTGAAATGGTACAACCACTTTGGAAATTGATTTGGTGCTTCCTTAAAAAGCTAGAAATAGAACTTGCATACGATCCAGCAATCCCACTCCTCAGAATATATCCTAGAGAAATAAGAGCCTTTACACGAACAGATATACGCACACGCATGTTTATTGCTGCACTTTTTATAATAGCAAAAACATGGAAGCAACCAAGGTGCCCATCAACGGATGAATGGATAAATTATGGTATATTCACACAATGGAATACTACACATCGATAAAGAACAGTGAGGAACCTGTGAAACATTTCATAACACGGAGCAACCTGGAAGGCATTATGCTGAGTGAAATTAGTCAGTTGCAAAAGGACAAATATTGTATAAGACCACTATTATAAGAACTTGAGAAATAGTTTAAACTGAGAAGAAAACATTCTTTTGTGGTTACAAGAAGAGGGAAGGTGGGAGGGTGGGGGAGGGGTATTCACTAATTAGTTGGTAGATAAGAACCACTTTAGGTGAAGGGAAAGACAGCACACAATACAGGGGAGGTCAGCACAATTGGAGTAAACCAAAAGCAAAGAAGTTTCCTGAATCAACTGAATGCTTAGAAGGCCAGCGTAGCAGGGGCAGGGGTCTGGGGACCATGGTTTCAGGGGACATCTATGTCAATTGGCATAATAAAATCTATGAAGAAAACATTCTGTATCCCACTTTGAAGAGTGGCTTCTGGGATCTGAAACGCTAGCAAGCAGCCATCTAAGAGGCATCAATTAGTCTCAACCCACCTGGATCAAAGGAGAATGAAGAATACCAAGGATGCAAGGTGATTATGAGCCCAAGAGACAGAAAGTGCCACATGAACCAAAGACTACATCATCCTGAGACCAGAAGAACTAGATGGTCCCCGGCTACAACCGATGACTGCCCTGACACAGAACACAACAGAGAACCCATGAGGGAGCAGGAGAACAGTGGGATGCAGACCCCAAATTCTCATAAAAAGACCAGACTTAATGGACTGACTGTGACTTGAAGGACCGCAGTGGTCATGGCCCCCAGACCTTCTGTTGGCTCAGGACAGGAACCATTCCCAAAGCCAACTCTTCAGACATGGATTGGACTGGACAATGGGTTGCAGAGGGATGCTGGTGAAGAGTGAGCTTCTTGGATCAGGCGGACACTTGAGACTATGTTGGCATCTCCTTCCTGGAGGGGAGATGAGAGGGTGGAGGGGGTTAGAAGCTGGCGAAACGGACATGAAAAGAGAGAGTGGAGGGAGAGAGCGGGATGTCTCATTATGGGGAGAGTAATTAGGAGTATGTAGCAAGGCGTATATAAATTTTTATGTGAGAGACTGACTTGATTTGTAAACTTTCACTTAAAGCACAATAAAAAGTATTAAAAAAAAAGACAGGAAAGAAAGAAAAGACCAAAATGGATGTCAGAAAAGGCTCTGAAACTTGCTCTTGGACTTTGAGTAGCTAAAGCAAAAGGAGGAAATGATGAAGTAAAAGAGCTCAAAAAATTTCAAAGAGCAGTTGGAGAAGACAAAGTATAGCACTATAGGGACATGTGCAAAGACCTGTAGATAGAAAACCAAAAAGGAAGGGCACGCTCAATATTTCTCAAGCTGAAAGAACTGATGAAAAAATTCAAGCCTCAAGTTGTAATATTGAAGGATTCTACAGGGAAAATATTAAATGACTCAGGAAGCATCAAAAGAAGATGGAAGGAATACACAGAGTCACTATACCAAAAGGAATATCAACATCAATCATTTCTGGAAGTAGTGTAAGACCAGGAAACGATGGTACTGAAGGAAGATGTCCAAGGTACACTGAAGGCACTGGTGAAAAACAAAGCTCTAGGAATTGACAGAATAGTTATCAGTTGAGATGTTTCAACAAACTCATGAAGTGCTGGAAGTTCTCACTGGTCTATGCTAGGAAATTTGGAAGACAGCTGCCTGGCAAACCAACAGGAAGAGATACATATTTATACCTATTCCAAAGAAAGGTGGCCCAGTTGAATGCAGAAATTATGGAACAATACCATTAAATATCGCATGCAAGTAAAATTTTGCTGGAGGTCATTCAAAAGTGACTGCAGCAGTATATCGACAGGGAACTGCCAGAAATTCAAGTCAGATTCAGAAGAGGACATCAAATCAGGGATATCACTGCTGATGTCAGATGGAGCCTCGCTGAAAGCAGAGAATACCAGACATATGTTTACCTGTTTTATTGACTATGCAAAGGCATTAGACCCTGAGGTTCATAAGAAATTCTGGATTATATTGCAAAGAATGGGAATTCCAGAGCGCTCAGTTGTGCCCGTGAGGAAGGTCAGGAGGCAGTCATTCAAACAGAATATGGGGATACTACATGGTTTTAACCCCCACGCGTCTGTCAGTTTGTCGTACTGCAGGGGCTTGTGTGTTGCTGTGATGCCGGAAGCTATGCCACCGGTATTAAGATACCAGCAGGGTCACCCATGGAGGACAGGTTTCAGCTGAGCTTCCAGACTAAGACAGACTAGGAAGAAGGACCGGCAGTCTACTTCTGAAAAGCATTAGCTAGTGAAAACCTTATGAATAGCAGCAGAACATTGTCTGATATAGTGCTGGAAGATGAGCCCCCCAGGTGGGAAGGCACTCAAAAGATGACTGGGGAAGAGCTGCCTCCTCAAAGTAGAGTCGACCTTAATGACATGGATGGAGTAAAGCTTTCAGGACGTTCATTTTCTGATGTGGCATGACTCAAAATGAGAAGAAACAGCTGCAAACATCCATTAATAATCGGAACCTGGAATGTACGAAGTATGAATCTAGGAAAATTGGAAATCGTCAAAAATGAAATGGAATGCATAAACATCAATATCCCAGGCATTAATGAGCTGAAATGGACTGGTATTGGCCATTTTGAATCAGAAAATCATATAGTCTACTATGCTGGGAAAGACAACTCAAAAAGGAATGGTGTTGCATTCATCATCAAAAAGAACTTTTCAAGATCGATCCTGAAATACAATGCTGTCAGTGATAGGATAATATCCATACACTTTTTATACAAGGAAGACCAGTTAATATGACTATTATTCAAATTTATGCACCAACCACTAGGGCCAAAGGTGAAGAAATAGAAGATTTTTGTCAGCAGCTGCAGTCTGAAATTGATCGAACATGCAATCAAGATGCATTGATAATTACTGGCGATTGGAATGCAAAAGTTGGAAACAAAGACAAAGGATCAGTAGTTAGAAAATATGGCCTTGGTGATAGAAACAAAGCCAGAGATTGAATGATAGAATTTTGCAAGACCAACGACTTCTTCATTGCAAATACCTTTTTTCACCAACATAAACAGCAACTACACACATGGACCTCACCAGATGGAACACACAGAAATCAAATTGACTACATCTGTGGAAAGAGACGATGGAAAAGCTCAATATCATCAGTCAAAACAAAGCCAGGGGCTGACTGTGGAACAGGCCATCAATTGCTCATATGCAAATTCAACCTGAAACTGAAGAAAATCAGAGCAAGTCCACGAGAGCAAAAATGTGACCTTGAATATATCCAACCTGAATTTAGAGACCATCTGAAGAATAGATTTGATGCATTGAACACTAGTGACCAAAGACCAGACAAGTTATGGAATGACATCAAGGACATCATCCATGAAGAAAGCAAGAGGTCATTGGAAAGACAGGAAAGAAAGAAAAGACCAAGATGGATGTCAGAGGAGACTCTGAGACTTGCTCTTGAGCATCGAGCATCTAAAGCCAAAGGAAGAATTGATGAAGTAAAAGAACTGAACAGAAGATTTCAAAGAGCCTCTCGAGAAGACAAAGTAAAGTATTATAATGACATGTGCAAAGAGCTGGAGATGGAAAACCAAAAGGGAAGAACACGCTCGGCGTTTTTCAAGCTGAAAGAACTGAAGAAAAAATGCAAGCCTCAAGTTGCAATAGTGAAGGATTCCATGGGGAAAATATTAAATGATGCAGGAAGCATCAAAAGAAGATGGAAGGAATACACAGAGTCATTATCCCAAAAAGAATTAATCGATATTCAACCATTTCAAGAGGTGGTATATGATCAGGAACCAATGGTACTGAAGGAAGAAGTCCAAGCTGCTCTGAAGGCATTGGCGAAAATCAGGGCTCCAGGAATTGATGGAATATCAATTGAGATGTTTCAACAAACAGATGTAGCGCTGGAGGTGCTCACTCATCTATGCCAAGAAACATGGAAGACAGCTTCCTGGCCAACTGATTGGAAGAGATCCTTATTTATGCCTATTCCCAAGAAAGGTGATCCAACCAAATGTGGAAATTATAGTACAATATCCTTAATATCACATGTAAGCAAAATTCTGCTGAAGATCAATTAAAAACGGTTGCAGCAGTATATCAACAGGGAACTGCCAGAAATTCAGGCCGGTTTCAGAAGAGGATGTGGAACCAGGTATATCATTGCTGATGTCAGATGGATCCTGGCTGAAAGCAGAGAATACCAGAAGGATGTTTACCTGTGTTTTATTGATTATGCAAAGGCATTTGACTGTGTGGATCATAACAAACTATGGATAACACTGCGAGGAATGGGAATTCCAGATGGCTTAATTGTGCTCATGAGGAACCTTTACATAGATCAAGAGGCAGTTATTCGGACAGAAGAAGGGGATACTGATTGGTTTAAAGTCAGGAAAGGTGTATGTCAGGGTTGTATTCTTTCACCATACCTATGTAATCTGTATGCCAAACAAATAATACAAGAAGCTGGACTATATGGAGAAGAACGGGGCATCAGGATAGGAGGAAGACTCATTAACAACCTGCCTTATGCAGATGACACAACCTTGCTTGCTGAAAGTGAAGAGGACTTGAAGCACTTACTAATGAATACCAAAGACCACAGCCTTCAGTATGGATTACTCCTCAACATAAAGAAAACAAAAATCGTCACAACTGGAACAACGAGCAACATCATGATAAATGGAGAAAAGGTTGAAGTTGTGAAGGATTTCATTTTACTTGGATCCACAATCAACAGCCATGGAAGCAGCAGTCAAGAAATCAAAAGACACATTGCATTGGGCAAATCTGCTGCAAAGGACCTCTCCAAAGTGTTGAAGAGGAAAGATGTCACCCTGAAGACTAAGGTGTGCCTGACCCAAGCCATGGTATTTTCAATCGCATTATATGCATGTGAAAGCTGGACAATGAATAAGGAGGACCGAAGAAGAGTTGACGCCTTTGAATTGTGGTGTTGGCGAAGAATATTAAATATACCATGGACTGCCAAAAGAACGAACAAATCTGTGTTGGATGAAGTCCGGCCAGAATGCTCCTTAGAGGCAAGGATGGCGGGACTGTGTCTTACACACTTTGGGCATGTTGTCAGGAGGGATCAGTCCCCAGAGAAAGACATCATGCTTGGCAGAGTACAGGGTCAGTGGAAAAGAGGGAGACCCTCAACGAGGTGGATTGACAGAGTGGCTGCAACAATGAGCTCAAGCATAACAAGATTGTAAGGTTGTCGCAGGACCAGGCAGTGTTTCGTTCTGTTGTACGTAGGGTCGCTATGAGTCGGAACTGACTCAACGGCACCTAACATCAACAACAACAACATGGTTTAAACTTAGGAAACGTGTTAGTTAGGGTTGTATCATTTCACTATACTTATTCAATCTGTATGGTGACCAAATAATCCAAGAAGCTGGACTATTTGAAGAAGAACAGGGCATTAGGATAGGAGGAAGACTAATTAACTACTGGTGTTTTGCAGATGACACAACCTTGTTTGCTGAAAGTGAAGAGGACTTAAAGCACTTACTGATGAAAATCGAAGGCCACAGCCATCAGTATGGATTACACCTCAACATAAAGAGAACAAAAATCCTCACAGCTGGACCAATAAGCAACATCATGATAAAAGGAGAAAAGTTTGAAGTTGTCAAGGATTTCATTTTACTTGGATCCACAATCAACACCCGTGGAAACAGCAGTCAAGAAATCAAACAATGCATTGCATTGGGCAAATTTGTTGCAAAAGACTTCTTTGAAGTGTTTAAAAAGCAAAGATGGGCCAGGCCAAGATGGTGGAGTAGTCAAATGCTTCCTGTGGTCTCGCTTACAACACAGACCTCCAAAAACAAGTGAATCGATTATATATGACAATGTAGGATCCCTGAACATCAAAGGCAAAGTTGAGAAGTCAGACTGAGCTATAGGTTGAAGGAAAGACAGTTCAGAAGCAGCAAGGATTTGCCAGACCTGACCTGGCTGGCACCCTGCAGGCTGGATCAGCTGGCACACATGGGCTGAGGCAAAGAGTAGCACTTGGGACACATTTTCCACATCGGGAGAAACTGAGAGGTGGAGAGTCTGGTAAACTCCTGGAACCAGGGAGAAACAGTGCTCAATAGGCGAAAGCTAAGCTCAAGCATCTAACCTACCACGTGGATAAAAAAAAAAACCTTCCCCCCTTTTGAGAAGTATCTCTCTCCCATTTACCTGCCTGCTTCCCACTATGCTCTGGGTCCCAGCCTGGCTCCAGGAATTGCTGCACCACTGGGCCTGAAGTAGGACCCAGTGCATGCCCCAAGCCATTCTTCCAGCTCTGGAGAGAAAACAAATTAACAAGCAGGAAAAAATAATCTGAGAGCTCCCCTAAACCGGGAACTCAGGGAAGTTACAGCCCCTTTGCCCAGGCACAGGCATAAGGGGACCATGGACTTTGAATGCCTTTGACCCCTCAATAGACTTGTGTGGGCCCGTTTCAACAGTGTAGGCCCTCATTAGTACAGCACAACAGGATATATAACTGAAGCCTATCTTCAAATGCAACAGCTATAAAGGGGACATTTGACACTACCCTGCCCATTAAGCATGGTCCTCACCTACCCACATCAGTGGCCTGAGGACTGGTGACTCCACCCACTCCACCTAACCAGCCATGACAGGGATCAGAGAATAAGTGGTATCTCCTAGTCCTTACAACCAACAGCATTGGGTACCCAAAGTCCAGCTGCAAAACCCACCCACATATGCACTCCAGGGAACAGGGACACATCTTCTACCCAGACACTCAGGGGCAGACATCAGCCCCCTTCCTTGCTCAGCATATGACCTTCCACTACACAGCCCAATACCTGTGCCTACTCCAATCATCACTGCCAGACTAGGACTGTAGGTGAGAACCAGCAACACATGCTAGGTGACTGGTGACCTGGACACCTGATCTCAATCCACGTAAGAAAAGTAAATGGGTTACTGGGCTCACTCACATACAGCTCTAGCCACTTGTGACAGGATGTGAAAGCTTCAAAGATGCCAATAATCAAAGTAGCTCACATGCCCAGCCTATTTGGGTGTATCAAAACAAAACAAGAAGCTAGGACACAGTAAGCAAACATAAAATAAATATAATAACTTATTGATGGCTCAGAGACAACAGTCAATATCAAATCACTTAAAGAGGCAGACCATGATGGCTTCAGCAAACGACCAAAGCAAAGAACCAAGAAACCTCCTGGACGAAGATAATTCCTTGGAATTATTGGAGGTACAATTCAAAAGATTAATATACAGAGCTCTTCAAGAGATCAGGAAGGAGATCAGGCAAAATGCAGAACAAGCCAAGGAACATGAAGACAAAGCAAAAGAGGAATTTAAGAAGGCTATTTTTTTTATACAAGAGCATAATGGCAAATTTAAACAGGCTGCAAGAATCCATAGAGAGACAGCAAACAGAAATCCAATAGATTAACAATAAAATTTCAGAATGAAAGAACTCAATAGAAAGTCATAGGAGCAGAGTTGAGGCAATGGAAGTCAGAATTAGTGAGATTGAAGATAAAGCACTTGACACCAACTTATTTGAGGAAAAATCAGATTAAATTATTTAAAAAAATGAAGAAACCCTAAAAATTATGCTGGACTCTATCAAGAGGAATAACCTATGAGTGACTGGAGTACCATAATGAGAGTGGGGTGGGGAGAACAGAAAATACAGAGAGAATTGTTGAAGATTTGCTGGCAGAAAACTTCCCTGATATAATGAAAGATGAGAGGATATCTATCCAAGAAGCTCATAGAACCCCACACGGGGAAATCCCCAAAGAAAGTCACCAAGACATAAACAAACTTGCCAAAACCAAAGATAAAGAGAGAGTTTTAAGAGCAGCTAGGGATAAATGAAAAGTCATTTACAAAGGAGGTCAATAAGACTAAGATCTGACTACTCAGCAGAAACCGTGCAGACAAGAAGGCAATGGAGTGACATATATAACACTTTGAAGGAAAAAAATTGCCAGCCAAGATTCATATATCCATCAAAACTGTCTCTCAAATATGATAGTGAAATTAGGGCAGTTCCAGATAAACCGAAGTTTACGGAATTTGTAAAAGCCAAACCAAAATTACAAGAAATATTAAACAGAGTCCTCCGGTTAAAAAATCAATGACATCAGATAGCAACTCAAGACTATAACACAGTACAGAGCAACCAGATATCAACCCAGATATGGAAGTCACAAAAATAAATAAGAGCTAAAACACTGAAAATAGGGAAACAGAGATGTCCACATGTAAAAGATTACAACATTAAAACAAAAAAGAGGGATGAAATAATGTCATCATAGAACTTTCATATGGAGAGGAAGTCAAGGTGATATCAAGAAATAAAAGATTGAGCCGGGGCCAAGATGGCGGACTAGGTGGACGCTACCGCGGATCCCTCTTGCAACAAAGACTTGGAAAAACAAGGGAATCGATCACATACATAACAATCTACGAACTCTGAACAACAAGCACAGACTTAGAGACGGAAAACGAACAAATACGGGCAGACAGCAACTGTTTTCAGAACTAGGAGCCAGCGCACCAGGCAGGTGACCTTCGGAGCCCGATCTGGGGCAGAGCCCAGGGGGGCAGACGGCACAGAAAGGGGGCCCACCCCTTCCCCCCCGAACCCATCCTGGGAGGAAGTTTAGCAGGTTGGCGCAGGCGGCGGCGTAGGGGCACAGCCGGAGGGAGAAGCACCCGGGAGGCAGTGACTGATCTGGGAGGGGGGAGAAAAGCATCCCAGCTGGGGTGCCGTCCCGCCGGGAGTTAGGCGAGAAGCCGACGGGGCGCGAGTGGGGGGGGGTCAACTATATTTCCCTAAAGTGACCCCAGGGCGGGGCCCACACGTTCGTGCGGGAGAACGCACACCCAGTCCACGCGTGTGGCACGGCACACCAGAGGGAGAAATCCCCGGAAGTGTCTGATCTCAAAGCAGGGAAAGCAGCATCCCAGACGGGGAGCCATTCTGCTGGGATCTGGGCGCGCGCACATGCGTGCGCGCGAGCGGGGCATGAGCACGGGGTCCATTTTCATTACCCTGAATTGACCCAGGGGGCGGGCCCACCTGGTCGTGCGAGTGACGCCCTCCCAGTTTGCGCGAGAGGTGTGGCACACCGGAAGGAGAAGTCCCCGGGAGGAAGTGATTGGTCCCGAAGCGCGGAAAGTAGCGTCCCAGACAGGGTGCCATCCTGCTGGGACTTGGGCGCGCGCACGAGCGGGGCATGAGCGTGGGGTCCATTTTTATTACTCTGAATTGACCCAGGGGGCGGGCCCACCTGGCCGTGCAGGTGACGCCAACCCAGTTCGCGCGAGAGGTGTGGCGCTCCGGAAGGAGAAGTCCCCGGGAGGAAGTGACTGGTTCCGGAATGGGGAAAGCAGCGTCTCAACCCGGAAGTCATCCCGCTGGGATTTGGGCATGCGCACGGGCGGGGCATGACCGTGGGACCCAGTTATAATCGCCTGAATAGACCCTGGGAGCGGGCCCACCCATTCGTGCGGGAAACGCCCACCCAGTGCCCACGAGCGGTGCCGCGCACCGGAGGAAGTCCCCAGGAGGTAGTGACTGGTTTCCGAGCAAGGAAAGCAGTGTCCTAGCCAGGGACCCGTCCAGCCCGGATTTTGGCGAACAGGGGCAGAGTGTGAACGCGGTGTTCAGCTCTATATTCTGTGGTTCTACACTCCTAGCTCTCAGATCCCTCCCCCACCCTCCCCAGGCGACCCCATTAACATCCGAATACCCGGAGCCAGAGAGAGAATTCAGATAGGGATCTGACTGCATTTTTTTTTAGCCGACTACTTGGAAAATCTAGTTTCCCAGTGATGGCTCGGAGACAGCAGTCCATATCAAACCACATAAAGAAACAGACCATGACAGCTTCTCCAACCCCCCAAACAAAAGAATCAAAATCTTTCCCAAATGAAGATACAATCCTGGAATTATCAGATACAGAATATAAAAAACTAATTTACAGAATGCTTAAAGATATCACAAATGAAATTAGGATAAATGCAGAAAAAGCCAAGGAACACACTGATAAAACTGTTGAAGAACTCAAAAAGATTATTCAAGAACATAGTGGAAAAATTAACAAGTTGCAAGAATCCATAGAGAGACAGCATGTAGAAATCCAAAAGATTAACAATAAAATTACAGAATTTGACAACGCAATAGAAAGTCAGAGGAGCAGACTCGAGCAATTAGAATGTAGACTGGGACTTCTGGAGGACCAGGGAAACAACACCAACATAGCTGAAAAAAATCAGATAAAAGAATTAAAAAAAATGAAGAAACCCTAAGAATCATGTGGGACTCTATCAAGAAGGATAACTTGCGAGTGATTGGAGTCCCAGAACAGGGAGGGGGGACAGAAAACACAGAGAAAATAGTTGAAGAACTCCTGACAGAAAACTTCCCTGACATCATGAAAGACGAAAGGATATCTATCCAAGATGCTCATCGAACCCCATTTAAGATTGATCCAAAAAGAAAAACACCAAGACATATCATCATCAAACTTGCCAAAACCAAAGACAAACAGAAAATTTTAAAAGCAGCCAGGGAGAAAAGAAAGGTTTCCTTCAAGGGAGAATCAATAAGAATAAGTTCAGACTACTCAGCAGAAACCATGCAGGCAAGAAGGGAATGGGACGACGTATACAGAGCACTGAACGAGAAAAACTGCCAACCAAGGATCATATATCCAGCAAAACTCTCTCTGAAATACGAAGGAGAAATTAAAATATTTACAGATAAACACAAGTTTAGAGAATTTGCAAAAACTAAACCAAGACTGCAAGAAATGCTAAAGGAGATTGTTTGGCCGGATGACCAATAATATCAGGTACCAGCACAATACAAGGTCACAAAACAGAACATCCTGATATCAACGCAACTCAAACAGGGAAATCACAAAAACAAACAAATTAAGACTAATTCTAAAAAATAAATAAATAAACAAAATAATACACACAACAGGAAATCATGGAAATCAATAGATAAACGATCAAAATAATCAAAAAGAGGGACTAAATATAGGAGGCATTGAACTGCCAGATGGAGAGGGATACAAGGCGAAATAGAAGGATACAAGTTAGGGTTTTACTTAGAAAAATAGGGGTAAATAAAAAGGTAACCACAAAAAGGAATATCAATCCCATAACTCAAGAAAAAAGCCAAGAAAAACGTAACGACTCAATAAACACAAAGTTAAACATTATGAAAATGAGGATCTCACAAGCTACTAAGAAAAACGTCTCAGCACAAAAAAGCATGTGGAAAAATGAAATGGCCAACAACACACATGAAAAGGCATCAAAATGACAGCACTAAAAACTTACTTATCTATAATGACGCTGGATGTAAATGGACTAAATGCACCAATAAAGAGACAGAGAGTCACGGACTGGATAAAAAAACACGATCCATCTATATGCTGCCTACAAGAGACACACCTTAGACTTAGAGACACAAACAAACTAAAACTCAAAGGATGGAAAAAAATATATCAAGCAAACAATAAGTGAAAAAGAAGAGGAGTAGCAATATTAATTTCTGACAAAATAGACTTTAGACTTAAATCCGCCACAAAGGATAAAGAAGGACACTATATAATGATAAAAGGGACAATTGATCAGGAAGACATAACCATATTAAATATTTACGCACCTAATGACAGGGCTGCAAGATACATAAATCAAATTTTAACAGAATTGAAAAGTGAGATAGACACCTCCACATATATAGTAGGAGACTTCAACACACCACTTTCGGAGAAGGACAGGACATCCAGTAAGAAGCTCAATAGAGACACGGAAGACCTACTTACAACAATCAACCAACTTGACCTCATTGACTTATACAGAACTCTCCACCCAACTGCTGCAAAATATACTTTTTTTTCTAGCGCACATGGAACATTCTCTAGAATAGACCACATATTAGGGCATAAAACAAATCTTTCCAGAATCCAAAACATCGAAATATTACAAAGCATCTTCTCAGACCACAAGGCAATGAAGCTAGAAATCAATAACAGAAAAACTAGGGAAAAGAAATCAAATACTTGGAAAATGAACAATACCCTCCTGAAAAAAGACTGGGTTATAGAAGACATCAAGGAGGGAATAAGGAAATTCTTAGAAAGCAACGAGAATGAAAATACTTCCTATCAAAACCTCTGGGACACAGCAAAGGCAGTGCTCAGAGGCCAATTTATATCGATAAATGCACACATACAAAAAGAAGAAAGAGCCAAAATCAGAGAACTGTCCCTACAACTTGAAGAAATAGAAAGTGAGCAACAAAAGAATCCATCAGGCACCCGAAGAAAACAAATAATAAAAATTAGAGCTGAACTAAATGAATTAGAGAACAGAAAAACAATTGAAAGAATTAACAAAGCCAAAAGCTGGTTCTTTGAAAAAATTAACAAAATTGATAAACCATTGGCTAGATTGACTAAAGAAATACAGGAAAGGAAACAAATAACCCGAATAAGAAACGAGAAGGACCACATCACAACAGAACCAAATGAAATCAAAAGAATCATATCAGATTACTACATAAAATTGTACTCTAAGAAATTTGAAAACCTAGAAGAAATGGATAAATTCTTGGAACAATACTACTTACCTAAACTAACACATTCAGAAGTAGAACAACTAAATAGACCCATAACAAAAAAAGAGATTGAAACGGTAATCAAAAAACTCCCAACAAAAAAAAGTCCTGGCCCAGATGGCTTCACTGCAGAGTTCTACCAAACCTTCAGAGAAGACTTAACACCATTACTATTGAAGGTATTTCAAAGTATAGAAAAAGACGGAATACTACCCAACTCATTCTATGAAGCTACCATCTCCCTGATACCAAAACCAGGTAAAGACATTACAAAAAAAGAAAATTTTAGACCTATATCCCTCCTGAACATAGATGCAAAAATCCTCAACAAAATTCTAGCCAATAGAATCCAACAACACATCAAAAAAATAATACACCCTGATCAAGTGGGATTTATACCAGGTATGCAAGGCTGGTTTAATATCAGAAAAACCATTAATGTAATCCATCACATAAATAAAACAAAAGATAAAAACCACATGATCTTATCAATAGATGCAGAAAAGGCATTTGACAAAGTTCAACACCCATTTATGATAAAAACTCTAACCAAAATAGGAATTGAAGGAAAATTCCTCAACATAATAAAGGGCATCTATGCAAAGCCAACGGCCAATATCACTCTAAATGGAGAGAACCTGAAAGCATTTCCCTTGAGAACGGGAACCAGACAAGGATGCCCTTTATCACCACTCTTATTCAACATCGTACTTGAAGTCCTAGCCAGGGCAATTAGGCTAGACAAAGAAATAAAGGGTATCCAGATTGGCAAGGAGGAAGTAAAGCTATCACTATTTGCAGATGACATGATCGTATACATGGAAAACCCTAAGGAATCCTCCAGAAAACTACTGAAACTAATAGAAGAGTTTGGAAGAGTCTCAGGATATAAAATAAACATACAAAAATCACTTGGATTCCTCTACATCAACAAAAAGAACACCGAAGAGGAAATAACCAAATCAATACCATTCACAGTAGCCCCCAAGAAGATAAAATACTTAGGAATAAATCTTACCAAGGATGTAAAAGACCTATACAAAGAAAACTATAAAACTCTGCTACAAGAAATTCAAAAGGACACACTTAAGTGGAAAAACATACCCTGCTCATGGATAGGAAGACTTAACATAGTAAAAATGTCTATTCTACCAAAATCCATTTATACATACAATGCACTTCCAATCCAAATACCAATGTCATACTTTAAGGGAATAGAGAAACAAATCACTAATTTCATATGGAAAGGAAAGAACCCCCGGATAAGCAAAACATTACTGAAAAAGAAGAAGAAAGTGGGAGGCCTCACCCTACCTGATTTCAGAACCTATTATATAGCTACAGTAGTCAAAACAGCCTGGTACTGGTACAACAACAGGCACATAGACCAATGGAACAGAATTGAGAATCCAGATATAAATCCATCCATGTATGAGCAGCTGATATTTGACAAAGGACCAGTGTCAGTCAATTGGGGAAATAATAGCCTTTTTAACAAATGGTGCTGGCATAACTGGATATCCATTTGCAAAAGAATGAAACAGGACCCATACCTCACACCATGCACAAAAACTAACTCCAAGTGGATCAAAGACCTAAACATAAAGACTAAAACGATAAAGATCATGGAAGAAAAAATAGGATCAACCCTAGGAGCCCTAATACAGGGCATAAACAGAATACAAAACATTACCAAAAATGATGAAGAGAAACCAGATAACTGGGAGCTCCTAAAAATCAAACACCTATGCTCATCTAAAGACTTCACCAAAAGAGTAAAAAGACCACCTACAGACTGGGAAAGAATATTCAGCTATGACATCTCCGACCAGCGCCTGATCTCTAAAATCTACATGACTCTGTCAAAACTCAACCACAAAAAGACAAACAACCCAATCAATAAGTGGGCAAAGGATATGAACACACATTTCACTAAGGAAGATATTCAGGCAGCCAACAGATACATGAGAAAATGCTCTCGATCATTAGCCATTAGAGAAATGCAAATTAAAAGTACGATGAGATTCCATCTGACACCAACTAGACTGGCATTAATTCAAAAAACACAAAATAATAAATGTTGGAGAGGCTGCGGAGAGACTGGAACTCTCATACACTGCTGGTGGGATTGTAAAATGGTACAACCACTTTGGAAATCCATCTGGCGTTATCTTAAACAGTTAGAAATAGAACTACCATACAACCCAGAAATCCCACTCCTCGGAATATACCCTAAAGATACAAGACCCTTCACACAAACAGATATATGCACACCCATGTTTATTGCAGCTCTGTTTACAATAGCAAAAAGCTGGAAGCAACCAAGATGTCCATCAACGGACGAATGGGTAAATAAATTGTGGTATATTCACACAATGGAATACTACGCATCGATAAAGAACAGTGACGAATCTCTGAAACATTTCATAACATGGAGGAATCTGGAAGGCATTATGCTGAGCGAAATGAGTCAGTTGCAAAAGGACAAATATTGTATAAGACCACTATTATAAGATCTTGAGAAATAGAAAAAACGGAGAAGAACACATACTTATGTGGTTACAAAGGGGGGAGGGAGGGAGGGAGGGAGAGGGCTTTTTATTGATCAATCTGTAGATGGGAACTGCTTTGGGTGAAGGGAAAGACAACACTCAAAACAAGGAAGGTCAGCCTAATTGGACTGGATTAAAAGTAAAGAGGTTTCCGAGATAAAATGAAAGCTTCAAAGGTCAGCGAAGCAGGGGCTGGGGTCTGGGGAACTTGGTTGAGGGGACTTCTAAGTCAATGGGCAAAATAATTCTATTATGAAAACACTCTGCATCCCACTTTGAATTGTGGCGTCTGGGGTCCTAAATGCCAACAAGCGGCCATCTAAAATACATTAATTGGTCTCAACCCACCGGGAGCAAAGGCAAAGGAAGAACACCAAGGTCACATGACAACTAAGAACCCAAGAGTCAGAAAGGGCCACTTGAACCAGAGACCTACATTATCCTGAGACCAGAAGAACTAGTTGGTGCCCGGCCACAATCGATGTCTGCCCTGTCAGGGAACACAACAGACAACTCCTGAGGGAGCAGGAGACCAATGGGATGCAGACCCCAAATTCTCATTAAAAGACCACACCTAATGGTATGATTGCGACTAGAGGAATCCCAGAGACAATGCTCCCCAGAACTTCTGATGGCACAGGGCAGGAACCATCCCCGAAGACAAATCGTCAGGCATGAAAAGGACTGGTCAGTGGGGGAGAGAGAGATACTGATGAAGAGTGAGCTAATTAAATCAGGTGGACACTGGAGAGTGTGTTGGCAACTCTTGACTGGAGGGGGGATGGGAAGATAGAGAGAGAGGGAAGATGGCAAAATTGGCACGAAACGAGAGACTGTAAGGGCTGACTCAATAGGGGGAGAGCAAGTGGGAGAAGGGAGTAAGATGTATGTAAACCTACATGTGACAGACTGATTGGAATGGTAAATGTTCACTTAAGCTTAATAAAAATTAAAAAAAAAAGAGCAGGGGTGGCAATATTAATTTCTGACAAAGTAGACTTTAAAGTTAAATCCACCACAAAGCATCAGGAAGGACACCAAGTAATGATTAAAGGGACAATATACCAGGAGGACATAACCATATTAAATATTTCTGCACCCAATGACAGGGCTTCAAGATACATAAAACAAACTCTAACAGCATTGAAAAGTGAAATAAACAGCTCCACTATTATAGTAGGAGACTTCAACACACCACTTTCAGTGAAGGACAGAACACCCAGAAAGAAGCTTAATAAAGACATGGAAGATCTATATGGCACAATCAACCAACTTGACCTTATAGAAATATAAAGAAGATTCCACCTAACATCAGACAAGTACACTTTCTTTTCCAACACACATGGAACACTCTCTAGAATAGACCACATATTAGGTCATAAAGCAAGCCTTAGCAGAATCCAAAACATTGAAATATTGTGAAGAATCTTCTTTGACCATAAAGCTATAAAAGTAGAAATCAATAACAGAAAAACCAGGGAAAAGATATCAAATACTTGGAAACTGAAAAATACCCTGCTAAAAAATGATTGGGCTATAGAAGAAATAACAGATGAAATAAAGAAATTCATAGGATCCAATGAAAATGAAAACACCTTCTATCAGAATCTTTGGGACACAGCTAAAGCACTGCTCAGAGGTCAATTTATTTCAATAAATGCACACATCCAAAAAGAAGAAAGGGCCAAATTCAGAGAACAATCTGTACAACTTGAACAAATAGAGAGCAACAAAAGAAACCCTCAGGCACAAGAAGAAAGCAAATAATAAAAATTAGATCAGAATTAAATGAAATGGAGAACAGAAAAACAATTGCAAGTGTTAAGACCAAAAGCTGGTTTTTTGAAAAAATGAACAAAATTGATAAACCATTGGCCAAAATGACAAAAGAAAAACAAGAGATGAAGCAAATAACCCAAATAAGAGATGAGATGGGTGATATTACAACAGACCCAACTGAAATTAAAAGAATCATACCAGATTACTATGAAAAATTGTACTCTAACAAATTTGAAAACCTAGAAGAAATGGATGAATTTCTAGAAACACACTACCTACCTAAACTAACACAAACAGAGGTAGAACAACTAAATAATCCCATAACGAAAGAAGAGATTGAAAAGGTAATTAAAACACTCCCTACAAAAAAGAAGCCCTGGCCCTGAAGGTATCACTGGAGAGTTCTACCAAACTTTCAGAAAAGAGTTAACACCACTTTTACTAAAGGTATTTCAGAGCATAGAAAAAGGACAGAATACTCCTAAAACCAGGTAAAGACACCATAAAAAAAGAAAATTTCAGACCTATATCCCTCATGAGCATAGATGCAAAACTCCTCAACAAAATTGTAGCCAATAGAATTCAACAACATATCAAAAAAAATAATAATTCACCATGTCCAAGTGGGATTCCATCTCACTCCAACAATCCAAAAAAAAAAAAAAAACACAAAATAATAAATGTTGGAGAGGTTGTGGAGAGACTGGAACACTTATACACTGTGGGTGGGAATGTAAAATGGTACAACCACTTTGGAAATCGATTTGGTGATTCCTTAAAAAGCTAGAAATAGAACAACCATACAATCCATAATACCACTCCTTGGAATATATCCTAGAGAAATAAGAGCCTTTACATGAACAGATACATGCACACTCATGTTCATTGCACCACTGTTTACAATAGCTAAAAGATGGAAGCAACCAAGGTGCCCATCAATGGATAAATAGATAAATTATGGTGTATTCACATAATGGAATACTATGCATCGATAAAGAACAATGATGAATCTGTGAAACATTTCATAACATGGAGGAATCTGGAAGGCATTATGCTGAGTGAAATTAGTCACATGCAAAAAGGCAAATATTGTATGAGACCACTATTATAAGAACTTGAGAAATAGTTTAAATGGAGAAAAAATATTCTTTGATGGTTACAAGAGTGGGCAGGGAGAGAGGGAGAGGGGTATTCACAAGTTAGGTAGTAGACAAGAACTATTTTAGGTGAAGGGAAAGACAACACACGATACAGGAGAGGTCAGCACAAGTGGACTAAACAAAAAGTGAAGAAGTTTCCTAAACAAACAGAATGCTTCAAAGGCCAGAGGAGCAGGGGCGGGAGTCTGGGGACCATGGTTTCAGGGGACATCTAAGTCAATTGGCATAATAAAATCTATTAAGATAACATCCTGCATCCCACTTTGGTGAGTGGCGTCTGGGTTCTTTAATGCTAGTAACTGGCCATCTAAGATGCATCAATTGGTCTCAATCCACCTGGATCAAAGGAGAATGAAGAACATCAAAGACACAAGGTAATTATGAGTCTAAGAGAAAGAAAGGGCCACATAAATCAGAGACTACATCAGACTGAGACCAAAAGAACTAGATGGTGCCCAGCTATAACCCATGACAGTCCTGACAGGGAACACAACAGAGAATTCCTGATGGAGCAGGAGAGCAGTAGGATGCAGACCTCAAATTCTTGTAAAAAGACCAGACTTAATGGTCTGACTGAGACTAGAAGGACCCCAGAGGTCATGGTCCCCAGACCTTCTGTTAGCCCAAGACTGGAACCATTCCCAAAGCCAACTCTTCAGACAGGGATTGGACTGGACTATAAGATAGAAAATGATACTGGTGAGGAGTGAGCTTCTTGGCTTATGTAGACACATGAGACTATGTTGGCATCTTCTATCTGGAGGGGAGATGAGAAGGCAGAGAGGAACAGAGGCTGCCTGAATGGACAGGGGGAATACACGGTGGAGAGAAGGAGTGTGTTGTCTCATTAGGGAGAGAGCAACTAGGATTAAATAGCAAGATGTATATAAAATTTTTATGACTCACATGATTTGTAAACTTTCACTTAAAGTACAAAAAAAAATTTATAATAGCTGCTAAAAAAACTAAATACTTAGGAATAAATCGAACCTAGGATGTAAAGAACCTATAAAAAAGAACCTAAAAAAAAGAACCTATACAAAGTACAAAAGACTACTGCAAGAAACCAAGAGATCTACATACATGGAAAAACATACTATGCTCATGAATAGGTAGACTCAATGTTATGAAAATGACAATTCTACCCAAAGTGATTTATAAATATAATGGAATCCTGATCCAAATACCAACAACATTCTTTAAAGAGATGGAAAAACTTATCATTAATTTTGTATGGAAAGGGAGGAAGCCCCTGGATAAGTAAAGCATTATTGAAGACGAATAAAGTAGGAGGACACACACTACCTGACCCCAGAACCTACCATACAGCTAAGGTAGTCAAAACAGCCTGGTACTGGCACAACAACGGATACCTTGACCAATGGAACAGATTGAGATCCCAGATGTAAATCCACCCAGCAATGATCAACTGATCTTCGAAAAGGGCCCAAAGTCCATCAAATGTGGAAAAAAGAGCCTTTTTAACAATGGTGCTGGTAAAACTGGATGCCCATCTGCAAAAAAAGGAAGCAGGACCCATACCTCACACCATATACAAAAACTAACTCAAAAAGGATCAAAGACCTAAATACGAAGCCAAAAACTATAGAAGAAAAAATAGAATCAATGCTAGAGATCTTAATACATGACATTAACAAGATACCAACCACCATCAACAACACACAAACTCCAGAGGATAAGCTAGATAACTGGAATCTTCTAAAAATTAAAAATGGCCATCAAAATACTTCACCAAAAGAGTAAAAAGAGAACCTCCAGGCTGGTGAAAAGATTTGGCTATTACCAATCAGACGAAGGCCTAAACTCTAAAATCTACAAGAAAATCCAACAGCTCTACAACAAAAAGACAAGCAATCCAATTAAAAAATGGGCAAAGGAAATGAAAAGACACTTCATCAAAGAAGACGTTGAAGCAGCTGACAGACACGTGAGGAAATGCTCACGGTCACTACCCGTTAGAGAAATGCAAATCAAAACCAAAATGTGATGCCATCTCACCCCAGCATTACTGGCACTAATTAAAAAAAAAAACAGGAAATAACAAATGTTGCGAAGGCTATGGGGAGATCGGAACTCTTGTGCACTGTTGGTGGGAATGCAAAATGATACAACTATTTTGGAAAACTATATGGCGCTTCTTTATAAAGCTTGAAATAGAATACCATATGATCCAGCAATCCCACTCCTAGGAACATATCCTAGAGAAATAAGAGCCATCACACGAATAGACATATGCACCCCCAAGTTCATTGCAGCATTGCTCACAATAGCAAAAAAGATGGAAACAACCTAGATGTCCATCAACAGATAAATGGATAAACAAACTATGGTACATACACACAATGGAGTATTACCCAATGAGAAAAAACAATGATGAATCTGTGAAACATTTCACAACATGGATGAATCTGGAGAGCATTATGCTGAGTGAAATAAGTCAACCACAAAAGGACAAATAGCATACGAGACCATAACTGTAAAAACTCATGAAATGGTTTACACACAAAAAGAAACAATCTTTGATGGTTATGAGGGAGGTGAGTGGTGTAGATGGAAAAACACTACCGAGACAATAGCTAAGTAGTAACTTTGGTGGAGGGTAAGACAGTAGTACACAGTACTGGGAAAGCCAGTTCAACTTGTACAAGACGAGGTCATGGAAGCTCCATAGACACATTCAAACTCCCTGAGGGACCGAATTGCTGGGCTGAGAGCTGTGGGGACCGTGGTCTCAGGGAACAACTAGCTCAATTGGCATGACATATTTTATAAAGAAAATGTTCTACATTCTACTTTGGTGAGTTGTGTCTGTAGTCTTAAAAGCCTGTGAGCAGCCATCTACAATACTCCACTGGTCTCACCCCTTTGGGAGCAAGGAAGAATGAAAAAAACTAAAGATACAGGGAAAGATTAGTCTAAAGGACTAATGGACCTCATCTACCATGGCCTACACCAGACTGAGGCCAGTACAACTAGATGGTGCCCAGCTACCACCAATGACAGCTCTGATAAGGATCACAGTAGAGGGTCCTGGACAGAGCTGGAGAAAAATGTAGATCAAAACTGTAACTCAAAAAGAAAGACTTGACTTGCTGACCTGATAGAGACTGGGGAAATCCTGAGAGTATGGCCCCAGACATCGTTTCACCTCAGTAATGAAGTCACTCCTGAGGCTCGCCCTTCAGCCAAAGATTGGACAGGCCCATTAAAGAGAATGAGACTAAAGGAGCACACCAGCACTGGGGCAAGGACTACAAGGCAGGAGAGGACAGGAAATCTGGTAATACGGAACCCAAGGTTGAGAAGGGAGTGTGTTGACATGTCGTGGGGTTTTTAACCAATATCAAAACAATACATGTACTGTTTAATGAGAAACTAGTTTGTTCTGTAAACCTTCATCTATAGTACAATTAAAAAAGAAAAGAAATAGAAGTGAAATTTCTCAACATAATAATGGGCATATTTTCCAAAGAAACAGCCAACATTATTCTCAATGAAGAAAGATTGAGAGCATTCCCCTTAAAAATGGGAATGAGACAAGGATACCGATTATCACCACTCTTATTCAGCATTTTACTGGAAGGCCTATCCAGAGCAATAAGCCAAGAAAGGGAAATAAAGCTTATCCAGATTGGAAAGGAAGAAGCAAGACTATCCCTATTTGCAGCTGACATGATTCTATACATAGAAAACCCCAGAGATTAAACAACAAAACTACTGAAACTAACAGAAGGGTTCAGCAATGTGGCAAGGTACAGATCAACACACAAAAATCAGTTGAGTTCCCCCACACTAACAAGAAGAACTCTGAAAAGGAAATCAAGAAAACAATGCCATTTACAATAGCCCCCAAATGAATAAAATACCTGGGAATAAACCTAACCAGAGATGTAAAAGATTTATACAAGGAAAACTATAAAGCACTACTGCAAGAAACCAAAAGAGACGCACATGAGTGGAAAAATCCATTCTCATGAATTGGAAGACTCAACATTGTGAAAATGTCAATACTACCCAAAGCAATCTATAGATATGCCATCCCGATCGAAATCCCAACAAAATTCTTTAATGAAATGGAAAAATTAATCTCCAATTTTATATAGAAACGAAAGACTCCCAAATAGCTAAAGCAATTTTGAAGAACAAAGTAAGAGGCCTCACATTTTCCAATCTCAAAAGTTACTATACAACCACAGAATTCAAAACCTTCTGGTGCTGGTTCAATGACAGACACATAGACCAATGGAACAGAATTGAGAACCCAGAAGTAAACTCATCTGTCTATGGGCAGCTGATCTTCGACAAATGGTGGAAGTCCTTTCAATGGGGAAGAAACCGTCTCTTTAACAAATGGTGCTGGCAAAACTTGATTTCCATTTGCAGAAAAATGAAACAGGCGCTATACCTTACACCATGTACAAAAACTAACTGGAAATGGACCAAAGACCTAAATGTTAAAGCTAAAACTATAAAGTTCCTGGAAGATAACACAGAGACAAAACTAAGGGACTTGATTTTTGGCATAAATAGCCTCTCAAACACAATTAAAAAGGCATGAACAACAAAAGATAAATTAGGTAACTGGGACTTCCTAAAATTAAACACTTATGCTCACCAAAAGACTTTACTAAAAGAGTAAAAACAGAACCTACAGACTGGGAAAATATCTTTGGCAACAACATATTGGGTAAGGATCTAATCTCTAAAATACATAGAAAACTTCAGCAACTCAACAACAAAAGCACAAACAATCCCATTAAAAAATGGGCAAAGGACATGAATAGACACTTCACCAAAGAGGATATTCAGGTGGCTAACAAACACAAAAAAAAGATGCTAAAGATTATTAGCCATTAGAAAGATGCAAATAAAAATTCCAATAAGATACCATCTCAAACTCGATTAAAGAAAAACAGAAAACAACAAATGCTGGACAGGTTGGAAAACTCTGATACAGATTGTAAAATGGTACAACCACTATGGAAAATGGTATGGCACTTTCTCAAAAACCTAGAAGAAGATATACCTTGTTGTTGTTGTCATCATGTGCTGTCCAGTTGGTTCCGACACATAGCGACCCTATACACAACAGAACGAAACACTGTCCAGTCGTGCGCCATCCTTACAATCCTTCTTATGCTTGAGTTCATTGTTGCAGCCACTGTGTCAATCCATCTCGTTGAGGGGTTCCCTCTTTTTTGCTGACCCTCTAAATTACCAACCATGCTGTCCTTTTCCAGGGACTGATTCCTCCTGATAACGTGCCCAAAATATGTGAGACATAGTCTCACAATCCTTGTTTCTAAGGAACATTCCGGTTGTACTTTTTTCAGTACAGATTTGCTCCTTCTTCTGGCAGTCCATGTTATATTCAATATTCTTCTGCAACACCACAATTCAAAGGAATCAATTTTTCAGTCTTCCTTATTCATCATCCAGCTTTCACATGTGTATAAAGCTCTTGAAAACACTATGGCTTAGGTCAAGCGCACCTTAGTCTTCGAGGTGACATCTTTGCTTTTTTTGTGTTGTTGACAGTTTCTTTGTTCCACTTAATTTTCTGTGCTGAGTCGTTCTGCTTTGTGTATTTTATCTTTTTTATTGTTCATTTTGTATTTCCTGAGTGTTTATGTTTTTTTGTTTTTTATTTTGATGTATAGGATTGTTGGTTTCCTTTGTTTTTACTGTAATATTTTCCTTCATTTTTCTAAATTTAAGTCAATCTTTTATTTCTTTTTTTTAAAATTTTTATTAAGCTTCAAGTGAACATTTACCATTCCAATCAGTCTGTCACATGTAGGTTTACATACATCTTACTCCCTTCTCCCACTTGCTCTCCCCCTATTGAGTCAGCCCTTACAGTCTCTCGTTTCGTGCCAATTTTGCCATCTTCCCTCTCTCTCTATCTTCCCATCCCCCCTCCAGTCAGGAGTTGCCAACACACTCTCCAGTGTCCACCTGATTTAATTAGCTCACTCTTCATCAGTATCTCTCTCCCCCCCACTGACCAGTCCTTTTCATGCCTGATGATTTGTCTTCGGGGATGGTTCCTGTCCTGTGCCATCAGAAGTTCTGGGGAGCATTGTCTCTGGGATTCCTCTAGTCGCAATCATACCATTAGGTGTGGTCTTTTAATGAGAATTTGGGGTCTGCATCCCATTGGTCTCCTGCTCCCTCAGGAGTTGTCTGTTGTGTTCCCTGACAGGGCAGACATCGATTGTGGCCGGGCACCAACTAGTTCTTCTGGTCTCAGGATAATGTAGGTCTCTGGTTCAAGTGGCCCTTTCTGACTCTTGGGTTCTTAGTTGTCATGTGACCTTGGTGTTCTTCCTTTGCCTTTGCTCCCGGTGGGTTGAGACCAATTAATGTATTTTAGATGGCCGCTTGTTGGCATTTAGGACCCCAGACGCCACAATTCAAAGTGGGATGCAGAGTGTTTTCATAATAGAATTATTTTGCCCATTGACTTAGAAGTCCCCTCAACCAAGTTCCCCAGACCCCAGCCCCTGCTTCGCTGACCTTTGAAGCTTTCATTTTATCTCGGAAACCTCTTTACTTTTAATCCAGTCCAATTAGGCTGACCTTCCTTGTTTTGAGTGTTGTCTTTCCCTTCACCCAAAGCAGTTCCCATCTACAGATTGATCAATAAAAAGCCCTCTCCCTCCCTCCCTCCCTCCCCCCTTTGTAACCACATAAGTATGTGTTCTTCTCCGTTTTTTCTATTTCTCAAGATCTTATAATAGTGGTCTTATACAATATTTGTCCTTTTGCAACTGACTCATTTCGCTCAGCATAATGCCTTCCAGATTCCTCCATGTTATGAAATGTTTCAGAGATTCGTCACTGTTCTTTATCGATGCGTAGTATTCCATTGTGTGAATATACCACAATTTATTTACCCATTCGTCTGTTGATGGACATCTTGGTTGCTTCCAGCTTTTTGCTATTGTAAACAGAGCTGCAATAAACATGGGTGTGCATATATCTGTTTGTGTGAAGGGTCTTGTATCTTTAGGGTATATTCCGAGGAGTGGGATTTCTGGGTTGTAAAAAAAAAAATGGTAGTTCTATTTCTAACTGTTTAAGATAACGCCAGATGGATTTCCAAAGTGGTTGTACCATTTTACAATCCCACCAGCAGTGTATAAGAGTTCCAATCTCTCCGCAGCCTCTCCAACATTTATTATTTTGTGTTTTTTGAATTAATGCCAGTCTAGTTGGAGTGAGATGGAATCTCATCGTAGTTTTAATTTGCATTTCTCTAATGGCTAATGATTGAGAGCATTTTCTCATGTATCTGTTGGCTGCCTGAATATCTTCCTTAGTGAAATGTGTGTTCATATCCTTTGCCCACTTCTTGATTGGGTTGTTTGTCTTTTTGTGGTTGAGTTTTGACAGAATCATGTAGATTTTAGAGATCAGGCGCTGGTCTGAGATGTCATAGCTGGAAATTCTTTCCAAGTCTGTAGGTGGTCTTTTTACTCTTTTGGTGAAGTCTTTAGATGAGCATAGGTGTTTGATTTTTAGGAGCTCCCAGTTATCGGGTTTCTCTTCATCATTTTTGGTAATGTTTTGTATTCTGTTTATGCCCTGTATTAGGGCTCCTAGGGTAGATCCTATTTTTTCTTCCATGATTTTTATCGTTTTAGTCCTTACGTTTAGGTCTTTGATCCACTTGGAGTTAGTTTTTGTGCATGGTGTGAGGTATGGGTCCTGTTTCATTCTTTTGCAAATGGATATCCAGTTATGCCAGCACCATTTGTTAAAAAGACTATCATTTCCCCAACTGACTGACACTGGTCCTTTGTCAAATATCAGCTGCTCATACATGGATGGATTTATATCTGGATTCTCAATTCTGTTCCATTGGTCTATGTGCCTGTTGTTGTACCAGTACCAGGCTGTTTTGACTACTGTAGCTATATAATAGGTTCTGAAATCAGGTAGGGTGAGGCCTCCCACTTTCTTCTTCTTTTTCAGTAATGTTTTGCTTCTCCGGGGGTTCTTTCCTTTCCATATGAAATTAGTGATTTGTTTCTCTATTCCCTTAAAGTATGACATTGGTATTTGGATTGGAAGTGCATTGTATGTATAAATGGCTTTCGGTAGAATAGACATTTTTACTATGTTAAGTCTTCCTATCCATGAGCAGGGTATGTTTTTCCACTTAAGTATGTCCTTTTGAATTTCTTGTAGCAGAGTTTTATAGTTTTCTTTGTATAGGTCTTTTACATCTTTGGTAAGATTTATTCCTAAGTATTTTATCTTCTTGGGGGCTACTGTGAATGGTATTGATTTGGTTATTTCCTCTTCGGTGTTCTTTTTGTTGATGTAGAGGAATCCAAGTGATTTTTGTATGTTTATTTTATATCCTGAGACTCTTCCAAACTCTTCTATTAGTTTCAGTAGTTTTCTGGAGGATCCCTTAGGGTTTTCCATGTATACGATCATGTCATCTGCAAATAGTGATAGCTTTACTTCCTCCTTGCCAATCTGGATACCCTTTATTTCTTTGTCTAGCCTAATTGCCCTGGCTAGGACTTCAAGTACGATGTTGAATAAGAGTGGTGATAAAGGGCATCCTTGTCTGGTTCCCGTTCTCAAGGGAAATGCTTTCAGGTTCTCTCCATTTAGAGTGATATTGGCTGTTGGCTTTGCATAGATGCCCTTTATTATGTTGAGGAATTTTCCTTCAATTCCTATTTTGGTTAGAGTTTTTATCATAAATGGGTGTTGAACTTTGTCAAATGCCTTTTCTGCATCTATTGATAAGATCATGTGGTTTTTATCTTTTGTTTTATTTATGTGATGGATTACATTAATGGTTTTTCTGATATTAAACCAGCCTTGCATACCTGGTATAAATCCCACTTGATCAGGGTGTATTATTTTTTTGATGTGTTGTTGGATTCTATTGGCTAGAATTTTGTTGAGGATTTTTGCATCTATGTTCATGAGGGATATAGGTCTAAAATTTTCTTTTTTTGTAATGTCTTTACCTGGTTTTGGTATCAGGGAGATGGTAGCTTCATAGAATGAGTTGGGTAGTATTCCGTCTTTTTCTATACTTTGAAATACCTTCAATAGTAATGGTGTTAAGTCTTCTCTGAAGGTTTGGTAGAACTCTGCAGTGAAGCCATCTGGGCCAGGACTTTTTTTTGTTGGGAGTTTTTTGATTACCGTTTCAATCTCTTTTTTTGTTATGGGTCTATTTAGTTGTTCTACTTCTGAATGTGTTAGTTTAGGTAAGTAGTATTGTTCCAAGAATTTATCCATTTCTTCTAGGTTTTCAAATTTCTTAGAGTACAATTTTATGTAGTAATCTGATATGATTCTTTTGATTTCATTTGGTTCTGTTGTGATGTGGTCCTTCTCGTTTCTTATTCGGGTTATTTGTTTCCTTTCCTGTTTTTCTTTAGTCAGTCTAGCCAGTGGTTTATCAATTTTGTTAATTTTTTCAAAGAACCAGCTTTTGGCTTTGTTAATTCTTTCAATTGTTTTTCTGTTCTCTAATTCATTTAGTTCAGCTCTAATGTTTATTATTTGTTTTCTTCTGGTGGCTGATGGGTTCTTTTGTTGCTCATTTTCTATTTGTTCAAGTTGTCGGGACAGTTCTCTGATTTTGGCTCTTTCTTCTTTTTGTATGTGTGCATTTATCGATATAAATTGGCCTCTGAGCACTGCTTTTGCTGTGTCCCAGAGGTTTTGATAGGAAGTATTTTCATTCTCGTTGCGTTCTAAGAATTTCCTTATTCCCTCCTTGATGTCTTCTATAACCCAGTCTTTTTTCAGGAGGGTATTGTTCATTTTCCAAGTATTTGATTTCTTTTCCCTAGTTTTTCTGTTATTGATTTCTAGCTTCATTGCCTTGTAGTCTGAGAAGATGCTTTGTAATATTTCGATGTTTTGGATTCTGGAAAGATTTGTTTTATGCCCTAATATGTGGTCTATTCTAGAGAATGTTCCATGTGCGCTAGAAAAAAAAGTATATTTTGCAGCAGTTGGGTGGAGAGTTCTGTATAAGTCAATGAGGTCAAGTTGGTTGATTGTTGTAAGTAGGTCTTCCGTGTCTCTATTGAGCTTCTTACTGGATGTCCTGTCCTTCTCCGAAAGTGGTGTGTTGAAGTCTCCTACTATATATGTGGAGGTGTCTATCTCACTTTTCAATTCTGTTAAAATTTGATTTATGTATCTTGCAGCCCTGTCATTAGGTGCGTAAATATTTAATATGGTTATGTCTTCCTGATCAATTGTCCTTTTTATCATTATATAGTGTCCTTCTTTATCCTTTGTGGCGGATTTAAGTCTAAAGTCTATTTTGTCAGAAATTAATATTGCTACTCCTCTTCTTTTTTGCTTATTATTTGCTTGATATATTTTTTTCCATCCTTTGAGTTTTAGTTTGTTTGTGTCTCTAAGTCTAAGGTGTGTCTCTTGTAGGCAGCATATAGATGGATCGTGTTTTTTTATCCAGTCCGTGACTCTCTGTCTCTTTATTGGTGCATTTAGTCCATTTACATCCAGCGTCATTATAGATAAGTAAGTTTTTAGTGCTGTCATTTTGATGCCTTTTCATGTGTGTTGTTGGCCATTTCATTTTTCCACATGCTTTTTTGTGCTGAGACGTTTTTCTTAGTAGCTTGTGAGATCCTCATTTTCATAATGTTTAACTTGTGTTTATTGAGTCGTTACGTTTTTCTTGAGTTATGGAATTGATATTCTTTTTTGTGGTTACCTTTTTATTTACCCCTATTTTTCTAAGTAAAAACCTAACTTGTATCCTTCTATATCGCCTTGTATCACTCTCCATCTGGCAGTTCAATGCCTCCTATATTTAGTCCCTCTTTTTGATTATTTTGATCGTTTATCTATTGATTTCCATGATTTCCTGTTGTGTGTATTATTTTGTTTATTTATTTATTTTTTAGAATTAGTCTTAATTTGTTTGTTTTTGTGCTTTCCCTATTTGAGTTGCGTTGATATCAGGACGTTCTGTTTTGTGACCTTGTATTGTGCTGGTACCTGATATTATTGGTCATCCGGCCAAACAATCTCCTTTAGCATTTCTTGCAGTCTTGGTTTAGTTTTTGCAAATTCTCTAAACTTGTGTTTATCTGTAAATATCTTAATTTCTCCTTCGTATTTCAGAGAGAGTTTTGCTGGATATATGATCCTTGGTTGGCAGTTTTTCTCGTTCAGTGCTCTGTATACGTCGTCCCATTCCCTTCTTGCCTGCATGGTTTCTGCTGAGTAGTCTGAACTTATTCTTATTGATTCTCCCTTGAAGGAAACCTTTCTTTTCTCCCTGGCTGCTTTTAAAATTTTCTGTTTGTCTTTGGTTTTGGCGAGTTTGATGATAATATGTCTTGGTGTTTTTCTTTTTGGATCAATCTTAAATGGGGTTCGATGAGCATCTTGGATAGATATCCTTTCGTCTTTCATGATGCCAGGGAAGTTTTGTGTCAGGATTTCTTCAACTATTTTCTCTGTGTTTTCTGTCCCCCCTCCCTGTTCTGGGACTCCAATCACTCACAAGTTATCCTTCTTGATAGAGTCCCACATGATTCTTAGGGTTTCTTCATTTTTTTTAATTCTTTTATCTGATTTTTTTTCAGCTATGTTGGTGTTGTTTCCCTGGTCCTCCAGAAGTCCCAGTCTACATTCTAATTGCTTGAGTCTGCTCCTCTGACTTTCTATTGCGTTGTCAAATTCTGTAATTTTACTGTTAATCTTTTGGATTTCTACATGCTGTCTCTCTATGGATTCTTGCAACTTGTTAATTTTTCCACTATGTTCTTGAATAATCTTTTTGAGTTCTTCAACAGTTTTATCAGTGTGTTCCTTGGCTTTTTCTGCATTTATCCTAATTTCATTTGTGATATCTTTAAGCATTCTGTAAATTAGTTTTTTATATTCTGTATCTGATAATTCCAGGATTGTATCTTCATTTGGGAAAGATTTTGATTCTTTTGTTTGGGGGGTTGGAGAAGCTGTCATGGTCTGTTTCTTTATGTGGTTTGATACGGACTGCTGTCTCCGAGCCATCACTGGGAAACTAGATTTTCCAGGTAGTCGGCTAAAAAAAAATGCAGTCAGATCCCTATCTGAATTCTCCCTCTGGCTCCAGGTATTCGGATGTTAATGGGGCCGCCTGGGGAGGGTGGGGGAGGGATCTGAGAGCTAGGAGTGTAAAAAAAAAAAAGGAGTGCAGCTCCACAGAATATACAGCTGAACACCGCGTTCACGCTCCGCCCCCGTTCGCCAAAATCCAGGTGGGACAGGTCCCCTGCTAGGACGCTGCTTTCCTTGCTCGGATACCAATCACTTCCTCCTGGGAACTTCTCCCTCCGGTGCGCGGCACCGCTGCGGGCACTGGGTGGGTGTTTCCCGCACGAACGGGTTGGCACGCCCCCAGGGTCTATTCAAGCGATTATAACTGGGCCCTGCAGTCACGCCCCGCCCCTGCGCGTGCCCAAATCCCAGCCGGACGACTTCCGGGTTGGGACGCTGCTTTCCCCGTTCCGGAACCAGTCACTTCCTCCCGGGGACTTCTCCTTCCGGTGCGCCACACCTCTCGCGGGAACTGGGTGGGCGTCACTCGCATGACCAGGTGGGCCCGCCCCCTGGGTCAATTCAGGGTAATAAAAATGGACCCCGCGCTTACGCCCCGCCCGCACGCGCGCCCAGATCCCAGTGGAATGGCTCCCCGTCTGGGATGCTGCTTTCCCTGCTTTGAGAACAGTCACTTCCGGGGATTTCTCCCTCCGGTGTGCCGCGCCACACGTGCGGACTGGGTGTGCGTCCTCCCGCACGAACATTTGGGCCCCGCCCCGGGGTCACTTTAGGGAAATATAGTTGACCCCCCCCCCCTCGCGCCCCGTCGGCTTCTCGCCTAACTCCCGGCAGGACGGCACCCCAGCTGGGACGCTGTTCTCCCCCCTCCCAGATCAGTCACTGCCTCCCGGGTGCTTCTCCCTCCGGCTGCGCCTCTACGCCGCCCGCGCCAACCAGCTAGACTTCCTCCCCGGATGGGTTCGGGCGGAAGGGGTGGGCCCCCTTTCTGTGCCGTCTGCCCCCCTGGGCTGTGCCCCAGATCGGGCTCCGAAGGTCACCTGCCTGGTACGCTGGCTCCTGGTTCTGAAAACAGTCGCTGTCTGCCCGTATTTGTTCGTTTTCCGTCTCTAAGTCTGTGCTTGTTGTTCAGAGTTCATAGATTGTTATGTATGTGATCGATTCCCTTGTTTTTCCAAGTCTTTGTTGCAAGAGGGATCCGCGGTAGCGTCCACCTAGTCCGCCATCTTGGCCCCGCCTCCCCCCTGCTCTTTTTTGATTGGTATTTGATGATATATATTTTTTTCTATCCTTTGAGTTTTAGTTTGTTTGTGTCTTTAAGTCTAAGGTGTGTCTCTGGTAGGCAGTGTACAGCCGGATCATTTTTTTTTAATCCATTCCGCCACTCTCTCTTTATTGGTGCATTTAGTCCATTTACATTTTTTTTTATTTGATGACCTTTTTTTCTCTGTTGACAGTTTCTTTTTCTCACTTAATTTTTTGTGCTGAGTAGTTTATATATTGTCTTCTTGTTCATTGTTGTTGATTTTGTTTCTGCTGAGTCTCTGTTTTTTTCTTGTATCTTATTTTGATGTGTAGGAATCTTAGTCTTCTATATGGTGACCTTAATATTTACCACTATTTTTCTAAATTTAAACTGAACTTTTATTTTTTTACATCACCTTGACTTCCTCTCCAAGTGAAAGATCTACGACTACATTTTTTAGTCCATCTTTATTGTTTCAACGTTGTCGTCTTTTACTTAATGACATCACTGTTTCCCTGTTTTGGGCTTTTTTTAATCATGATTTATTTTTTGATTTCCCTATCTAGGTTGATGTCTGGTTGCGCTGTCCTGTGTTCTGGTCTTGAGTTTATATCTGATATTATGGATTTTCTAACCAGAGAACTCCCTTTAGTATTTCTTGTAGTTTTGGTATGGTTTTTACAAATTCCCTGAGATTCTGCTTATCTGGAAATGTTCTAATTTCACCTTCATATTTGAGAGACAGTTTTGCTGGATGTATGATTCTTGGTTGGCAATTTTTTTTCCCATCAGTGCTTTATCTAAGTCATCCCATTGCCCTCTTGTCTGCATGGTTTCTGCTGAGTAGGCTGAGCTTATTCTTTCTGATTCTCCTTTGTAGGTGACTTTTTGTTTATCCCTACCCAGTGCCGTCGAGTCTGCTCTTAAAATTCTTTCTTTATCTTCGGTTTTGTCAAGTTTGATTATAGTATGTCTTGGTGACTTTCTTTTGATATCTACTTAATGTGGGGTTTGATGAGAAACTTAGATAATAGATATCTTCTCATCTTGCATGATATCAGGGAAGTTTTCTGCCAACAAATTTTCAACAATTCTCTCTGTATTTTCTGTTTTCCCTCCCCGTTCAGGCACTCCAATCACTTGTAGATTATTTCTCTTGATAGTGTCTCACATGATTTTTAGGGTTTCTTCATTTTTTTTAAATTTTTCACCTGATATTTCTTCGAATATATTGGTGCTGGGTTTTTTATCTTTTGTCTCACTAATTCTGCCTTCCATATCTTCAGTTCTGCTCCTCTGACTTTCTATTAAGTTGACTAATTCTGTTATTTTATTGTTAACCTTCTGAATTTCTGATTGGTGTCTCTCTATGCATTCTTGCAGCCTATTAACTTTTTCATTATGTTCTTGAATAACCTTTTTAATTTCTTCAACTGCTTTATCTGTTTGTTCCTTGGCTTGTTCTGCATTTTGCCTGATCTTCTTAATCTCTTTAAGAGTTCTGTATATTAATCTTTTGTATTCTAAATCTGGTAATTCCAGGAAGACATCTGTATCTGGAAAATTCCTTGATTCTTTGTTTTCAGAGCTTGTTGAAGAGGTCACGGTCTGCTTCTTTATGTGATTTTATGTTGACTGTTCTCTCTGAGCCATCTATAAGTTGTTGTATTAATTTATTTTATATTTGCTTACTGTATCCTAGCTTCTTGCTATGTTTCATTTTGATATGCCCAAATAGGCTGCCTGAGGGAGCTAGCTTGATTATTTGCACTTTTGAAGGTCTAACGTCCTGTCACTGGATAGCTAGAGCTCTAACCAGGTATGTGAGCCTAGGAGCCCATTCACTTTTCTTATATGGATTCAGCTCTGGTGTCCAGGTAGTTGGTTATCAAGTGTGTGGCACAGGCTCTGTCCTACAGTCTTAGAGGGGCAGGGGTGCTTGGTGTAGGTACAGGCAGGGGGCTGGCAACCATCCCCTGAGTGTCTGTGAGGAAAGTGCATCTCTCTTCCCTAGTGTGCACAAGTGGGCGGGTTGTGTAGCTGGACCATGGGGACCAAATGCTTTTGGTTGTAAGGACTGGGAGGCACCACTTCTCCTTGGCTATGTGATGTGGATGGAGCCATCAGTCCTCAGGGCCCTGATGTGGGCAGGTGAGGACCCTGTTTAATATGCAAAGTGGTGTCGAACATCAAATAACCACCACTCCACCACACAGCTTAAACAGTTGAAGTCAGATCTCAAGCATAATCTCTTGAAATGGGCCCACACAGGTCCATGCAAGGGTGAAAGGTATTCAAAGTCAGTGGATCATTTGTGTTTGGACAGAAGCCACTTCTGTCCTGAGCTCCCCAGCTTAGTGGAGGTGGCAGAATATCTTTTCTTCCAATTGTTAATTTATTCCTTCTCCAAGGCCAGGGGAATGGCTCAGAGCATTCAGCAGAACCTGTCTCCAGCTCAGGGAAATCTACAGCCAGAGAAGCTGGCTTAGGGGCTGGGGGCATGGTAAAATAAACTCAATTATTTAGCTTTTGCCGAGAGCTTTGTTCTTCTCTGGTAACGGAGGTGTGAGTAGACTGTGCGGCTTGCTGTCTTTCCCTGAGGAAAGCATGTCCTGAACGCTATCGCCAGCCCCACTGTGGTTGCTTCAGGGCATTATGCCTGAGGGGCACTGGCTCCCGTGGAGTCAGGTGAGGCATCTCCTCGCCGCTTCTGAACCATCTCTCCTTTCTCCTGCCGCTCAATCCAATTTCCTAACTTTGCCTTTGATGTTCAGGGCTTCTAGCTTGTCATATACACAAGTTTCACTAGCGTTTTTTTGGGTCTTTGTTGTAAGAGAGATCACTGGAAGCCTCTGACTAATTTGCCATCTTGTCCCCGCCACTATTATAAATGCTATTGTGTTCCTGATTTCCTTTTCTTCATTCTCTTTATTGGTGTATAGGAATCCAACCAATTTTTTATGTTTATCTTGTATCCTGCTCCTCTGCTGAATCTTTCTATTAGTTCCAATAGTTTTCTTGTAGAGTCTTCTGGGTTTTCTATATATAGTATCATATCATCCACAAATAGGGACATTTTAACTTCTTCATTACCAATTTGTATGCCCTTTATTTCTTTTCTTGCCTTATTGCTCTAGCAAGAACTTCCAGCACAATGTTAAATAAGAGTGGTGATAAAGAGGATTCTTGTTTTGTTCCTGTTCTTACGGGGAATGTTTTCAGCCTCTCTCCATTAAGAATGATGTTGGCCATTGGTTTTGCATAGATGCCCTTTATTATGTTGAGAAATTTCCCTTCTATACCTATTTTAAATTGAGAGTTTTTATCAAGAATTGTTGTTGGACTTTGTCAAATGCTTTTTCTGCATCTATTGAGATAACCATGTGATTCTTTTCTTTCTTTTTATTGCTGTGGTGTGGATTACGTTGATTGATTTTCTAATGTTGAACCATCCTTGCATGCCTGATATGAATCCTACTTGTTAGTGGCATATCATTTCTTGAATATGATGCTCAATTCTGTTGGCTTGAATCTTGTTGAGAATTTTTGCATCTATATTCATGAGGGATATTGGTCTCTAATTTACTTTTTTGGTGGTGTGTTTGCCTGGTTTTGGTATCAGGGTTATGCTGACTTCAACAAATGAATTCAGCGGTATCACTTCCTTTTTTATGATCTGAGATGGTTTGAATAGTACTGGTGGAAGCTCTTCTCTGAATGTTTGATAGAATTCTCCAGTGAAGCCATCTGGGCCAGTGCTTTTTTTGTTGGAAGTTTTTTAAAGTTACCTTTTCAATCTCTTCTCTTGTTATGGGTCTGTTCAGAGTTTCACCATCATTTTGTGTTAGTTTTTGTGTGTGTGTGTGTGTGTGTATGTAGTGTGTCTAGAAATTTTTCCATTGCCTCTATTTTTTCAAATTTGTTGGAGTGTATTTTTTCATGATCCTCTGTTATGATATGTCCCCCATTTCATTTCTTGTTTGGGCTATTTTTGTCCTCTCATGTTTTTCTTTTGTCAATTTGAGTGGTAGTTTGTCAATTTTGTTGGTCCTTTCAAAGAGCCAACTTTTGATTTTGTTTATTCTTTCTATTTTTATTTCTCTTCTCTATTTCATTTATTTTTGCTCCGATCTTTATTATTTCCTTTCTTCTTGTGGCTGTGGGATTCTACTGCATTCTCTTTCTACTTGTTCAAGTCGTGTAGCTAATGTTTTGATTTTGTCCCTCTTTTTTGATGTGTGCATCAACTACTATAAATTGACCTCTGAGCACTGCCTTTGCTGAGTCCCAAAGGTTTTGGTATGACGTGTTTTCATTCCCATTTGAATCTAGGAATTTTTTTTACTCCATCTCTGATTTTTTCTATTACCCAGTGGTTTTTCAGCATGGTGTTATTCACTTTCCATGTAATGATTTTTTTTTTATGTGCTCTTCCCATTGTTAATTTCTGCTTTGATGGTGTAGAGGTCCGAGAAGTTACTTTGTATTATCTCAACGTTTTGGATTTTTTTGAGGGTTGCTCTGTGGCCTAAGATGTTGTCTATCTGGGGGAATGTTCCATGTTTGTTGGAAAAGAATTTGTACTTTGCAGCTGTTTTGTGGGGTGCTTTCTCTATATATCTATGAGCTCAAGTTGGCTCATCCTACCCTTTAGCTCTTCTGTATCTTTTTTGAGTTTCTTTCTAGATGTTCTGTCCTATATTGACAGTGGTGTGTTTAAGTCTCCTCCTATTATTATGGAACTGTCAATTACTCTTTTCAGTGCTGTTAGGGTTTGTTTTATGTATCTTGGATCCATGTAACTGGGTGTGTTGATGTTTGTCACGGTTAAGTCTTCATGATGGATCATCCCTTTAATCATTACTTACTGCTCTTATTTGTCTTTTATGGTGGATTTTGTTTTAAATTCTATTTTATCTGAGATTAGTATTGCCACTACTGCTCTTTTTTGGTGGTTACTTGCTTGATATATATTTTTTCCATCCTTTGATTTTTAGCAAATTTACATCTTTGTTTCTAAGGAGTGTCTCTTGTAGGCAGCACATTGATGAATCCTTTTTTTTAAAATCTATTCTGTCATCTCTGTCTCTTTATGGGTGCATTCAGGCCATTTACATTCAGTGTAATTATTGATAGGTGTGAGTGTATTGCTGTCATTTTGTAGTGCTTTTTTGTGGTGCTGACATTTTCTTTGTTCCTCTTACTCTCCTGTGCTGAATTCCTTTTGTTTGTGGATTTCTCTTTCATTTGTTTTGTTTTTGTAGATTTTGTTTTTAATTGATACTTGTCTTAGTTATCTAGTGCTGCCATAACAGAAATACCACAAGTGGATGGCTTTAACAAAGCGAAATTAATTTTCTCACAGTCTAGTAGGTTACAAGTCCAAATTCAGGACGTTGGCCTCAATGGAAGGCTCCCTCTCTGTGTAGGCTCTGGAGGAAGGTCCTCATCCTCAATGTTCCCATGGTTGAGGAGCTTCTCAGGTACAGGGACCCCAGGCCTAAAGGAAGCCCTCTGCTCCTGGTGCTGCTTTCTTGGTGGGAGGTCCCCAACTCTCTGCTTGCTTCCCTTTCCTTTTATCTCTTGAGATATGAAAGGTGGTGCAGGCCACATCCCAGGGAAACTCCCTTGACCTTGGATCAGGGAAGTGACCTGAGTAAGTGTGGTGTTACAATTCCACTCTAATCCTCCCAATACAAAATTACAATCACAAAATGGAGGACAACCACACAATACTGGGAGTCATAGCCTAACCAAGTCACTACACACATTTTTGGGAGGACATAATTCAATCCGTGACAAGACTTTATGTTTTTCTTCTGTATTTTGATAAGTAGATTTGTTAACTTTCTTTGTTTTTGCCTTGAAATTTACCCTTACCTTCCTAGGTTTGAACCAGTTTATTATTACTTGGTATCTCCTTGCCTTCCTCTCCTTTAGAAAGTTTTATACTTACTCTGTTTATTTCCTCTTTTATTGTTCTGACGTTGTTGTCATTTACAGATTAACTTCTCTGGTTCCCTGTTTTAATTCTTTTGGTTTTGGATAGTTCTTGAGAGTTAAATTCCTAGGTTGGAATCTGGCTGGTACAATCTTGTGTCCTAGATTCAGGCTGTATTCTGATGTTGTTTGTTCTCAGACCAAATATTCCCTTTAATAATTTTTGTCAGCTTGGTTTGGTTTTTACATAGTCCCTTAATTTCTGTTTATCTGGACATGTCCTAATTTCACCATCATAGTTGAATGAGAGTTTTGAAGGATACATTATTCTTAGCTGGCAATTTTTGTCTTTCCAGGTTTTACATATGCCATCCCATTGTCTTCTTTCCTGCATGGTTTCTGCCAAAAAATCAGAGCTTAGGCGTACTGTTTCTCCTCTGCATGTCTTTTTGTTTTTCTCTGGGGGTTCTCAGGATTTTTTCTTTGTCTTTGATTTTAGCCAGTGTAATTATGATATTCCTGGGTGATTTTCTTTTGAGGTCTATCCAATATGGGGTTTGTTGAGCTTCTTGGATGGTCAGCTTTTAATCTTTCATGAAATTCGGGTAGTTTTCTGTTAGCAATTCTTCAATGATCCTCTCTGTGTTTTCCATTTTCTCCCTCTGTTCTGGAACTCAAATCACCTATAAAGCTTTGCTTTTGATTGTATCCTACATAATTCTTAGTGTTTCTTCATGTTTATTTGTTCTTTTTTTCTGATTTTTCCTCATACAGGGTTGTATCCAAGTGTTTGTCTTCAATTTCACTTATTCTGTCTTCCATCATTTCAAACCTGCTCCTCAACCCTTCTATGACTCTGTCCATTTCTGAAATCTTGTTTATCTTTTGAATTTCTAATAGTTGTTTTTGTATTATTTCTAGTTGTGAATTTATTTTGGCATTTTGTTCACGTATTATTTTCTTTAATTCTTCATTTTTTTTGTCTGCATTTTCCATGAATTTGTCTTCCTTTTCCATGAATTTTTCCACTTTTTCCTCATTTTTGTGTGTTTTGTGCTTCAACTCTTGGATAGCTCTGAATATAAGAGATTTGAATTCCCTATCAGGTAGTTCTTTTCTTCTACCAGAAAGTGATCTGGTGTTTCATTTTGACACCTACTGGAACCATTCTGTCCTGTTTTCTTTATATGTTTCGATATTGTCTGCTGTCTTCAGGACATTTGGTAGTTATCTTCGTCATTTCTTGATTATAGATCTGTTTGTTTTATTCTGCTTTTCCTGTTATTTGGTTATGTCTGAGCAGGCGGGCTGTGCGTTCTTTACTGTTTGCCCATCTGTAGGCATGATAATTTTCAGCTCCTTGTCCAATGGGCAAGGCCAGTCGCTTAGCTATGGTGCAGCAGGGCAGGTCCAGATAAAGGGGAAAGGGCTGGATGAGTTCTTTGTGGCACATACAGGGGCTGACAGGGTGGGCTGGGAATCAGTGCTGGGCAGGTCCTGGTAGGCCATGCCTTTGCTGCTCAGGGGTGTGCTGTTCAGCCCACAGTGCAGGTAGGCAGGAAGGAGGGAGGCAGTTGTGATGTGTGGAGCTAATATGGGCATGGGAAAGAGGAGATAGTGGAGGGAGAAATAGGATCCCAAAACAAACAAACAAAAAGAGTGCTAAGGGAACTTGCCATTGGAGTGGAGAGATGAGAAACCGAGCAATGGAGAAAAACAAAAAGAAAAAAGGAGGGAGGGGGCGGAAAATGACTAGATAAGAATTTGGAAGAAAAAAAAAAGACAAGAACAGTGCCCAGGGATCCCACTGGTGTTGCTGCAAAAACCAGGGAAGTGGCTCCCAAACTGCACAATATAGCCTGACTAGAAAAAAAAAAAAGCCTGACTAGAGGTGGTATAAATGTCATGCAGTGCCAGGTATTCAGGAGACAGGAAAAGAAGGTAAGTATGGAGAGACAAGAACTGAAAAATTAAAGACAGAAAGGAAAAAAGAGAAAAAAAATCAGTGCCCCCAGGGATCCCACCCACGCAGCTGTGCAGATTGGGGGAGTGGCTCCTAAGTGATGCAGTGCATGCAGCTGGCTAGAAGGGGGTCCCAAACTGTGAAAAGAAAAAGAAAGAAAACAAATAGAACAAAGCAAAACAATACAAAACAAAGTAAAAAAAAATCCTTGGGGACCCCACCAGCATAGTGTTTTGGGCTGGGGGAGTGGTTCCCCAGCCGAGCGGTCCTTAGTAGCATATCAAGAGAAAGGAAAGCTGGCACAGGGAGCTAGGTGTTTGAGAAAAAGAAGGGGGAGGTGGTGGGAGGCACGGAAGGAAACAGAAAAACACAATATCAGAAACAGACAGATGGCACTCAGGGAGCTGGCCAGTGTGGGCAGGGTGAATCCAAGTGGTCTGGGGCTGAAGCAGTTGCCTCCAGGCCAGGAGACTGCAGCTGCTGTGAAGCAGAGGAGGCAGGGGTGGGGGGAAGGGCGGAAAGAAGGGTCGGTGTTTGTAAAGCGTTTATTGTTGGTTACCAGGTGCTCTGTCTCCTGCTGGGAACTTCGTGAAGCTGCTTTCCCCTACTCCCTGTCTGCCAATCTTCGATGTGGGTGGGGTGAATCCATGTGGCACGGACAATGCACTTACCAGCCACCCGAGCTGCCGCTGCCAGCCAGGAAGCACAGAGGTAGAGCAGTGGGGAGAGGAAAGCGTGTATCACTGGTTACTGGGTGCTCTGTCTCCTGTTGGGGGCTCCATGAAGCTGCTTTCTCATGCTCCCTGTCTGCCGATCTCCATCAGGAGCCCAAGATGGTGAATCCATGGTGCATCAGCAGATAAGGAACCTCTGCCAGTATCTCTCCTCGCTCTGTTTTCTCCGTCAGTTTCTTATACCATTCAGTGCTTGGCTGAGCTCTTTATCTCTTCATCTGACACTTCGGGTTCTAGGACTGACATTTGTTTCTGTTTTTGTTAGTGTTTCAGGTCTTTGCTGTGGAGGCATAATGTGGTGCTTCTATGGTGCCATGTTGGCCGGAAGTCTCCTCACTTCTATATGTGTATTGTTGAGAATTTTTATCAGGAGAGGGTGTTGGATTTTAGTAAATGCTTTTTCCGCATTGATTGAGATGATCATGTTATTCTTTTCCTTTGTTTTATTTATGTGGTGGATTATGTTGATTGATCTTCTGACATTGAACCACCCTTGCATCCCAGATATGAATCCCACCCTAATTGTGATTTTTTTGATATGCTGTTGAATTCTATTGGCTAAAATTTTGTTGAGAATTTTTGCATCTATATTCATGAGGGATATTGATCTGTAATTTTCTTTTTTTGTGATGTCTTTGCCTGGCTTTGGTATCAGGGTTATGCTGGCTTCATAGAATGAATTAGGGAGTATTCCTTCCTTTTCTATGCTCTGAATTAGTTTGAGTAGTATTGGTGTGAGCTCTTTGAATGTTTGGTAGAATTTTTCAGTGAAGTTGTCTGGGGTGGGGCTTTTTTTTAGTTTTTTTTTTAATGACATCTTCAATGTTTTCTTTTATTATAAGTTGTGATGGCTAAGATTGTGTGTCAACTAGGCTGGGCCTTGATTCTCAGTGTTTTATATGTGATCACTCCCATGATCAAATCTGCTGTGAGTAGCCAATTAGTTGTCAGGGATGTAGCCAGCATCTGAATGTAAGCAGACGTTCTGGCTTTTTTGGTTACTCTGGATCCTTTGTTTGTCTCCTGTTCATCTAACTTCTGGTTCATGGGACTTGAGCTATCAGCTTATCTGCCAGTCTTGGAATTTGTAGATCTTCACAGCCTGTGAGCAAGAGCACTGCTTCTGACCTGCCAATCTTGGGTTCACCAGCTGCTGTGGCTCCGTGAAGCAAGAGAAGCCTCTATCCTCACCCACGGACTTGGGCCGTTCCAGCCTCTACGATCTCATGAGTCGTTTCCTTGATATAAATCTCTCTATATACATATTTATATGCTTTACTTTTTTTCTCTAGAGAACTCAGCCTAAGACATAGGTTTATTTTGATTTTCTACCTCTATGTGTGTTGTATAAGTAGGTAGTGTGTTTCTAGAAATTTGTCCATTTCTTCTAGGTTTTTAAATATGTTGGAGTCCAATTTTTCATAATATTGTGTTGTCATCTGTATCACAGTTGGTTCTGTGGTATTGTTAGCCATTTCATTTCTTATTTTGATTATTTGCATCTTCTCATTTTTTTCCTTTATTAATTTAGCCAGTGGTTTGTCAGTTTTATTGATCCTCTCACAGAACCAACTTCTAGTCTGGTTGATTCTTTCTATTGTTTTTCTGTTTTCTATTGCATTATTTCTGCTCCAATCTTTATTATTTCCTTTTTCCTGGTAACTATGGTCTTCCTTTGTTCTACAACAGTATTTTCAATGAATGATTTTTTTCAGAACTAGATCTTTTCTTCTGAGACTCCTCTGGGTGGACTCAAGCATCCAACCTCTCTATTTACAGCCAAGTTCATTAACTGCACCATCTAAGGACTCCCAGCCCTTGGTAATCACTAATAAACTTTGTCTCTACACATTTACCTGTTCTAGATATTACAACATTTATCTTTTTCTGTCTGACTCATTTCACTTAACATGATGTTTTCAAGGTTCATCCAAGTCATAGCATGTATCAGAACTGCATTTCTCTTTATGGCTGGGAAATATTGCCTCTCAACGTTTTTAAGAAGATCAAGAGACACAATTGAAAATATCAGTGCTTGTAACAGTTGCTTTCTCCTCCTCCTCCTTCCTTCTCTTACTCCTTTTGGCAATTTTTTTTTTTTTAGCAATTCAAGTAAGTAACCAATGGTGTCCTCTCAGGAAAGTTGAGTTGAGGGCAAGTGTCTACCATGGTTTTCTTCAGCAGTTTCAAGAGAGCTCCTTGTTCAGCAGTTTCAAGAGAGCTCCTTGTTCAAGAAAGCCAGAATGAGCTGACCTTTGGAAAATGATGATATTCTTCAAGTCCTGTGGGTTTTATTTAATAAATATCTCACAGATCTTCCCACTTCTCTGATGCTCCAAACCTGCCATCCTTTCTCACCTGGTCTACTGCAAATAGCCTCCCTCCTTCCACTCTTACTCTTCTGGAGTCAGCTCTGCATTGAGCATCCAGAGAGATTTTTTTTAACAGCCTTATTAAGGTATACTTGACATATAATAAACCGTACATACTCAAAGTGTACAAAATGATATATTTTGACAGATGCATATACTTATGAAACCATCACCAAATCAAGATAGTGAACATACCCATTACACACAAAAGTTTCCTCATGCCCTTTCCACCCCTCCTTCAGGCAATCAATGATCTGCTTCTATCACTATAGTTTTTTTTCCTGAAATTTTTTTCAGTAGAATCGTACAGTATGTACTCTTTCTTTTTTTTTTTTTTTGGTCTAGTGTGTTTCACTCGGTATAATTTCCTTGGTATTCATCCAATTTTTTTAATGCATATCAGTAGTAAGTTCTTCTTTATTGCTGAGTAGTATTCATACCACAGTTTGGCTGTTGATGGACTTTTGGCTACTACTGGGGCTATGACAAAAAAAGTTGTTATTAATATGCATATCCATATCTTTATATGGACATATGTTTATGAACTTAGTGGAACAGGCAGGTCATAGGGTAGGTGCATGTTTACACTTCCAAGAAACTGTTGAACTGTCTTCTAAACTTGCTGTACCATTTTACTTTCCCACCAGCATATGAGTATTCCAGTTTCTCCATGTCCTCACCAACACTCGGTGTGGTCAGTAGTTTTAATTTTGTTGTTGTTATTGTTAAGTGGCATCAAGTCTGTTCTGACTCATAGCGACACTATGTACAACAGAACAAAACACTGCCGGGTCCAGTGCCATCCTCACAATTGTTGTTATGCTTAAGTCCACTGTTGCAGCCACTGAGTCAATCCATCTCGTTGAGGGTCTTCCTCTTTTTCGCTGACCCTCCCCTTTACCAAGACCGAAGTCCTTCTCCAGGGAATGATTTCTCCTCATAATGTGTCCATGGCTTGGGTCAGGTGCACCTTTGTCTTCAAGGTGACATCTTTGCTTTTTAAGACTTTAAAGAGGTCTTTTGCAGCAGATTTGACCAATGCAATGTATTGTTTGATTTCTTGACTGCTGTTTCCATGGGTGTCGATTGTGGATCCAAGTAAAATGAAATCTTTGACAACTTCAATATTTTCTCCATTATCATGATGTTGCTTATTGGTCCAGTTTTGAGTGTTTTTGTTTTCTTTATGATGAGATGTAATCCATACTGAAGGATGTAGTCTTTGATCTTTATCAGTAAGTGCTTCTGGTCTTCTTCACTTTCAGCAAGTAAGGTTGTGTCATCTGCATATTACAGATTGTTAATGAGTCTTCTTCCAATTCTGAAGCCACATTCTTCTTCATATAGACCATCTTCTGGGATTATTTGCTCAGCATACAGATTGAATAAGTATGGTGAAAGGATACAACCCTGAGTCACACCTTTCCTGATGTTAAATCATGCAGTATCCCCTTGTTCTGTTCAAACAACTGCCTCTTGATCTATGTACAGGTTCCTCATGAGCACAATTAAGTGTTCTGGAATTCCCATTCTTTGCAATGTTATCTGTAATTTGTTATGCTCCACACAATTGAATGTCTTTGCATAATCAATAAAACACAGGTAAGCATCTTTCTGGTACTCTCTGCTTTCAGTCAAGGTATATCTGACATCAACAATGATACCCCTCTTTCCATGTCCTCTTCTGAATCTGGCTTGAATTTCTGGCAGTTCCCTGTTGATGTATTGCTGAAGCCACTTTTGAATAGTCTTCTGCAAAATTTTACTTGGGTGTGATATCAATGGCATTGTTCAATAATTTCCACATTCGGTTGGATCACCTTTCTTTGCAATAGGCATAAATATGAATCTCTTCCAGTCAGCTGGCCAGGCAGCTGTCTTCCAAATTTCTTGGCATAGATGAGTGAGCACTTCCAGTGCTGCATCCGTCTGCTGAAACATCTCAGTTGGTATTCCGTCAATCCCTGGAGCCTTTTTTTTTTTTTTGCCAGTGCCTTCAGTGCAGCTTGGACCTCTTCCTTCATTATCACCAGTTCCTGATTATATGCTACCTCCTGAAATGTTTGAATGTCAACCAATTCCTTTTGATATAAAAAACCAAAACCAAACCCAGTGCCATCGAGTCGATTCCGACTCATAAGGACCCTATATTCCTTCCATCTTCTTTTGATGCTTCCTGAGTCCTTTAATATTTTCCTCGTAGAATCCTTCACTATTGCAACTTGAGGCTTGAATTTTTTCTTCAGTTCTTTCAGCTTGAGAAATACCGAACGTGTTCTTCCCTTGTGGTTTTCTATCTCCAGGTAGAGATAGAATTATAATGACATTTATGTTTTTAAAAAAAGGTATTTGCAATGAAGAAGTCGTTGTCATTATAATAATTTATTTTGTATTCTTGAGCAACCCTTTGAAATCATCCTTTCAGCTCTTTTTCTTCATTTCTTCTGTTTGCTTTAGGTACTTGACTTTCAAGAGCAAATTTCTGACGTCCATTTTGGTCTTTTCTTTCTCTCCTGTCTTCTTAATGACCTCTTGCTTTCTTTATGTACGATGTCCTTGATGTCATTCAACGACTCGCCTGGTCTTTGGTCATTAGTGTTCAGCGTATCAAATCAGTTCTTAAGATGGTCTCTAAATTCAGGTGGGATATAATCAAGGTTGCCTTCGGGCTCTTGTGGACTTGTTCTAATTTTTTTCAGCTTTAACTTGAACTTGTATATGAGCAACTGGTGGTCTGTTCCACAGTTGTCTCCTGGCCTTGTTCTGACTGATGATATTGAGCTTTTCCATGGTCTCTTTCCACAGATGTAGTTGACTTGATTCTTGTGTATTCTATCTGGCAAGTTCCACTTGTATAGTCACCATTTATGTTTTTAAAAAAAGGTATTTGCAATGAAGAAGTCGTTGTCTTGCAGAATTCTATCATGCAATGTCCGGCATAATTTCTATCACCAAGGCTGTATTTTCCAACTACCAATCCTTCTCCTTTGTTTCCAACTTTCATGCTCCAATCACCAGTAATTATCAATGCATCCTGTTTGTGTGTTGGATCAATTTCAGACTGCAGAAGTTAGTAAAAATTTTCAATTTATTCATCTTTGGCCTTGGCAGTTGGTGTGTAAATTTGAATAATAGTCGTATTAACTAGTCTTCCTTGTAGGCATATGGATATTATCCTATCACCAACAGCATTGTACTTTAGGATATATCTTGAAAATTTTTTTTGTCCATGGATGCAGTGCCATTTATCTTCAAGTTGTCATTCCTGGCATAGTAGACAATACAATTGTCAGATTCAAAATGTCCAATACCAGTCCATTTCAGCTCACTAATGCCTAGGATGGAGCCCTGGTGTCATAGTTCTTAATAGCCCGGTTGGTAACCAAAAGGTTGACAGTTCAAATGTACCACTCGCTCCTTGGAAACCCTATGAGGCAGTTCTACTCTGTCCTGTAGGGTCATTATGAGTCAGAATCGACTTGACAGTAAAGGGTTTGGTTTTATTTTAAAGCCTAGGATATTGATGTTTATGCATTCCATTTCATTTTTGACAATTTCCAATTTTCTTGGTTTCATACTTCGTACATTACACCTTCCAATTATTAATGGATTTTTTCAGCTTTTTCTTCTCATTTTGCGTCATTCCACATCAGCAAATGACGGCCCCGAGAGGTTGACTCCGTCCATGTTGTTAACATCTACTCTATTTTGAGGAGGGAGCTGTTCCCCAGTTGTCTTTAAAGTGCCTCGTCTTCCAGCACTGTATCAGACAATGTTCTGTTACTGTTCATAAGGTTTTCACTGGCTAATTCTTTTCAGAAGTAGACAGCCATTTCCTTCTTTCTAGTCTGTCTTAGTCTGGAAGCTCAGCTGAAACCTGTCCACTGTGGGTGACCCTGCTGGTGTTTGAATACTGGTGGCATAGCTTCCAACATCACAGCAACATGCAAGCCCCCAAAATAGGAAAAACTGACAGACACATGGGGGTTTTAATTTTAGCCATGAATTTTAGACATTCTAATTAACAACAACAACAATTAGATGTGTAGTGGTATCTCATTTAATTTACGATTCTCTAGTGAATAATGATGTTGAGTATTGTTCATATGCATATTTGCCACTTGTATACATCTTTTTTTGTCCCCGAGTTGTGCAAACAGTTAAGCACTAGACTACTAGCCAAAAGGTTGGCAGTTTGAACCCACCCAGAAGCACCTCAGAAGAAAGGCCTGGCAATCTGCTTCTGCAAGGTCACAGCCTTGAAAACTCCACTGAGCAGTTCTACTCTGCACACATGGGGTCACCAAGAGTTGGAATTGACTTGACAGCAACTAACAACAACAAAAACATATATTCTTAAGTGAAGTATCTGCTCAAATCTTTTAAAATTGGGCTGTTTATTTTCTTATTATGGAGTTTTGAGAGTTAGTTATATATTCTGGATACAAGTTTTTTTTCCAGAAATATGATTTACAAATATTTTTCTCAGTCTGTATATTGTCTTCATTGCCTTACCAATGTCTTTTGAAGAGCAGAAGTTTTTAATTTTGATGAAGTACAATTTATCAATTTGTTCATATATGGGTTATAATTTTGGTGTCATATCTAAGAAATATTTTTCTAAACCAAGATCACAATGATTTTCTCCCATGTTCCTTTCCAGAGATAGTATAATTTCCAGTTGTACATTTAGGTCTAATCTGTGTCTTAGTTATCTAGTGCTGCTCTAACAGAAATACTACAAGTGGATGGCTTTAACAAACAGAAATATATTTTCTCACAGCTTAGGAAGCTAGAAGTCCAAATTCAGAACTCCAGCTGTAGGGGAAGGTTTTCTCTCTCTGTGGGCTCTGGAGTAAGCCACTCACTTGTGGTATTTCTGTTAGAGCAGCACTACATAACTAAGACAATACATTTTGAGTTCGTTTTTGTATATGAATATCTAATTGTTTCATATATAGATGTCTATTTTTTCCTGCACCTTTTGTGGAAAAGTCTACCCTTTCTCTCCTTAATTGCCTTTGAACCTTTGTCAGTTGTCAATCTATGATTGTGTAGAGGAATCTTTTTTTTTAATAATTTTTATTGTGCTTTAAGTGAAAGTTTACAAATCAGGTCAGTCTCTCACACAAAAACCCATATACACCTTGCTACACACTCCCAATTACTCTCCCCCTAATGAGACAGCCCGCTCTCTCCCTCCACTCTCTCTTTTCGTGTCCATTTCACCAGCTTCCACCCCCTCCACCCTCTCATCTCCCCTCCAGGCAGGAGATGCCAACATAGTCTCAAGTGTCCACCTGATCCAGGAAGCTCACTCCTCACCAGCATCCCTCTCCAACCCATTGTCCAGTCCAATCCATGTCTGAAGAGTTTGCTTTGGAATGGTTCCTGTCCTGGGCCAACAGAAGGTCTGGGGGCCATGACCACCGGGGTCCTTCTAGTCTCAGTCAGACCATTAAGTCTGGTCTTTTTACGAGAATTTGGGGTCTGCATCCCACTGCTCTCCTGCTCCCTCAGGAATTCTCTGTTGTGTTCCCTGTCAGGGCAGTCATTGGTTGTAGCCGGGAACCATCTAGTTCTTCTGGTCTCAGGATGATGTAGTCACTGGTTCATGTGGCCCTTTCTGTCTCTTGGGCTCGTAATCACCTTGTGTCCTTGGTGTTCTTCATTCTCCTTTGATCCAGGTGGGTTGAGACCAATTGATGCATCTTAGATGGCTGCTTGCTAGCATTTGAGATCCTAGACACCACTCTTCAAAGTGGGATGCAGAATGGTTTTTTAATAGATTTAATTATGCCAATTGACTTAAATGTCCCCTGAAACCTTGGTCCCCAGACCCCTGCCCCTGCTACGCTGGCCTTTGAAGCATTCAGTTTATTCAGGAAACTTCTTTCCTTTTGGTTTAGTCCAATTGTGCTGACCTCCCCTGTATTGTGTACTGTCTTTCCCTTCACCTAAAGCAGTTTTTAACTACTATCTAATTAGTGAATGCCTCTCTCCCACCCTCCCCCATCTTGTAACCACGAAAGAATGTTTTCTTCTCAGTTTGAACTGTTTCTCAAGTTCTTATACTAGTGGTCTTATACAATATTTGTCCGTTTGCAGCTAATTTCACTCAGCATAATGCCTTCCAGGTTCCTCCATGTCATGAAATGTTTCACAGATTCCTCACTGTTCTTTATCGATGTGTAGTATTCCATTGTGTGAATATACCATAATTTATTTATCCATTCATCCATTTTTTTTTATCCATTGATGGGCACCTTGGTTGCTTCCATCTTTTTGCTATTGTAAACAGTGCTGCAATAAACATGGGTGTGCATATATCTGTTCATGTAAAGGCTCTTATTTCTCTAGGATATATTCTGAGGAGTGGGATTGCTGGATCGTGTGGGAGTTCTATTTTTAACTTTTTAAGGAAGCACCAAATCGATTTCCAAAGTGGTTGTACCATTTGACTTTCCCACCAGCAGTGTATAAGTGTTCCAATCTCTCCACAGCCTCTCCAACATTTATTATTTTCTGTTTTTTGGATTAATGCCAGCCTTGCTGGAGAGAGATGGAATCTCATTGTAGTTTTGATCTGCATTTCTCTAATGGCTAATGATCAGGAACATTTCCTCATGTGTGTGTTAGCTACCTGAATGTCTTCTTTAGTGAAGTGTCTATTCATATCTTTTGCCCATTTTTAAATAGGGTTATTTGTCTTTTTGTAGTTGAGTTTTTGCAGTATGATGCAGATTTTAGAGATGAGACGCTGATCGGAAATGTCATAGCTAAAAGCTTTTTCCCAGTCTGTAGGTAGTCTTTTTATTCTTTTGGTGAAGTCTTTGGATGAGCATAGGTGTTTGATTTTTAGGAACTCCCAGTTATCTGGTTTTTCTTCTGCATTCTTTATAATGTTTTGTATATTGTTTATGCCATGTATTAGGGCTCCTAACATTGTTCCTATTTTTTTTCTTCCAGAATCTTTATTGTTTTAGATTTTATATTTAAGTCTTTGAACCATTTTGAGTTAGTTTTGTGCATGGAGTGAGGTATGGGTCTTATTTCATTTTTTTGCAGATGGATATCCAGTTCTGCCAGCACAATTTGTTAAAAAGACTGTCTTTTCCCCACTTAACAGTTTTGGGGCCTTTGTCAAATATCAACTGCTCATATGTGGATGGATTTATGTCTGGATTCTCAATTCAGTTCTCTTGGTCCATGTACCTGTTGTTGTACCAGTACCAGGCTGTTTTGACTACTGTGGCAGTATAATAGGTTCTAAAATCAGGTAGAGTAAGGCCTCCCACTTTGTTCTTCTTTTTGAGTAATGCCTTATTTATCCGGGGCCTCTTTCCCTTCCATATGAAGTTGGTGATTTGTTTCTCCATCTCATTAAAGAATGTCGTTGGGATTTGGATCGGAATCGCATTAAATGTATAGATCGTTTTTGGTAGAATAGACATTTTTATAATCTTAAGTCTTCCTATCCACTAGCAAGATATGTTCTTTCACTTATGTAAGTCTGTTTTGGTTTCTTGCAGAAGTGTACTGTGGTTTTCTTTGTATAAGTCTTTTACATCTCTGGTAAGATTTATTCCTAAGTATTTTATCTTCTTGGGGCCTACTGTAAATGGCATTGATTTGGTGATTTCCTCTTCGATGTTCTTTTTGTTGGTGTAGATGAATCCAACTGATTTTTGTATGTTTATATTGTATCCCGATATTCTGCTGAACTCTTCTATTAGCTTCAGTAGTTTTCTGGAGGATTCCTTAGGGTTTTCTGTGTATAAGATCATGTCATCTGCAAATAGAGATACTTTGACTTCTTTGCCAATCTGGATGCCCTTTATTTCTTTATCTAGACTAATTGCTCTGGCTAGGACTTCCAGCACAATGTTGAATAAGAGTGTTGATAAAGGGCATCCTTGTCTGGTTCCCGATCTCCATGGGAATGCTTTCAGGCTCTCTGCATTTAGGGTGATGTTGGCTGTTGGCTTTGTATAAATGCCCTGTATTATGTTGAGAGATTTTTCCTTCTATTCCTATTTTGCTGAGAGTTTTTTTTTTTTTTTATCATGAATGAGTGTTGAACTTTGCCAAATGTCTTTTCTGCATCAATTGATAAAGTCATGGACTTCTTGTCTTTTGTTTTATTTATGCGGTGGATTACATTAATTGTTTTCTAATGTGGAACCATGCCTGCGTACCTGGTATGAATCCCACTTGGTCATGGTGAATTATTTTTTTAGTATGTTGTTGAATTCTATTGGCCAGAATTTTGGTGAGGATTTTCGCATCTACATTCATGAGGGATACAGGTCTATAATTTTCTTTTCTTGTGCTGTCTTTACCTGGTTTTGGTATCAGGGATATGGTGGCTTCATAGAATGAGTTTGGTAGTATTCCATCCTTTTCTATGCTCTGAAATACCTTTAGTACTAGTGGTGTTAACTCTTCTCTGAAAGCTTGGTGGAACTCTGCAGTGAAGCCATCTGGACCAGGGCTTTTTTTGTTGTTGTTGGGAGTGTTTTGGTTACCTTTTCAATCTCTTTTTTGTTATGGGTCTATTTAGTTGTTCTACCTCTGTTTGTGTTAGTTTAGGTAGGTAGTGTGTTTCTAGGGATTCATCCATTTCTTCTAGGTTTTCAAATTTGTTTGAATATAGTTTTTCATAGTTATCTGATATGATTCTTTTAATTTCAGTTGGGTCTGTTGTACTATCACCCATCTCATTTCTTATTTGGGTTATTTGATTCCTCTCCTGTTTTTCCTTTGCCAGTTTGGGCAGTGGTTTATCAATTTTGTTGATTTTTTCAAAGAACCAGTTTTTGGTCTTGTTAATTCTTTCAATTGTTTTTCTGTTTTCTATTTCATTTAGTTCAGCTCTAATCTTTATTATTTGTTTTCTTCTTGTGGCTGTGGGTTTCTTTTGTTGCTCTCTTTCTATTGGTTCAAGTTGTAGGGATAATTCTTTGATTTTGGCCCTTTCTTCTTTTTGGATGTGTGCATTTGTTGTTATAAATTGGCCTCTGAGCACCGCTTTTGCTGTGTCCCAAAGGTTCTGATAGGAAATGTTTTCACTTCTTTGTATTCTCTGAATTTCTTTATTCCATCCTTTTTTTTTCTATCCTTAGTATCTTCTATAATCCAGGCTTTTTTGAGCAGAGTATTGTTCAGTTTCCAAGAGTTTGATGTCTTTCCCTGCTTTTTCTGTTCTTGATTTCTACTCTTATGGCCTTAGGGTCAGAGAATATGCTTTGTAATATTTCAATGCTTTGGTTTCTGCTAAGGCTTGCTTTATGACCTAATATGTGGTCTATTCTAGAAAATGATCCATGTGCACTAGAAAAGAAAGTATACTTGGTTGCTGTTGGGTGGAGTGTTCTGTATATGTCTATGAGGTCAAGATGGTTGATTGTGGCATTTAGATCTTCCGTGTCTTTTTTGAGCTTCTTTCTGGATGTCCTGTCCTTCACCAAAAGTGGTGTGTTGAAGTCTCCAACTATTATTGTGGAGCTGTCTATCACACTTTTCAATGCTGATAGAGTTTGTTTTATGTATCTTGCAGCCCTGTCATTGGGTGCATAAATATTTAATATGGTTATATCTTCTTGGTGTATTGTCCCTTTAAACATTATATAGTGTCCTTCCTTATCCTTTCTGATGGATTTAACTTTAAAGTCTATTTTGTCAGAAATTAATATTGCCACTGTAGAGGAATCTTTTTGATACATAAATTGGATCGTATCGTTTATCTACTTAAATCCTGTCACTGGATTCCCATGCTATTAGTATAAAAGTCCAAACCTTTAATCTGATGCTACATGATCTGGTGTCTCTCCACTTCTCTGACATCATCTCATACCACATTTGCTCTTGCTCCACTCACTCTTGCCTTCATTCAGTTCCTCAAAAACCTTATAGTTCTTCTTGCCTTTTTGTAAGCTGTTCCCTCTACCTGAAATACTGATTCAGCCTTTTTCCCATTCATCGTTGATTCATCGCCATTTTATCCCTGGACCTCCTAGTCTAGCTCAAGTGCCACCTTTTAATATGCCTTTTTATGCATTTTAATATGCTTTAATTGTTGTTGTTGTGTGACACTGAGTTCTTTCCAACTTCTAGCGACCCTATAAATAGCACTCAGTATTTCTTCTTTGGAGCACTTCTCACAAACCCAAGTAAGTGTTTATTGTGTATTTTGTTGTTTAATATCTGTTTTCATCACTAGAGTGTAAGTTCCTGAAATTAGGTACCATATTGCCTTTATTCATCATTGAATCCTTAGGACTCAGCCCAGTATGGTACATGCTTAGTGCTCAATCAATATCTGTTGAATAAATGAATAGATTCTATTTCCACAGAATTAACATTTTATTTCCAAACTGCACGTTTGGCTTTGGGGGTTTTCAAAAAACCTCTGTGGTTTCAGCATGCTTAGGAAGTAATAAGTCTCTTCAACCTACAAGCAAAGCAGAGAATCCCTCCAATTTATGCCTTGAACAAATATCTACTAAGTATTTAGTACTTGCAAGGCTCAGTGCTAGGCACTTGGAATTTCCAGTGAATAGGACACTATGGGCCCTGCCTTTGAGGAGCTCATTAATGGTCTAGGAAGGAGAGCAAAGAACCGTTTAAATAATTATATTTGGTCTGGGCTAGAAATGAGGAGTGGGACTTAAGGATTTCTTCCCATGTTGAGCTGTGGTTGTCTGCTATTTGCTTTGCTTAAAGGATTAGAAAGGACTACTTTTTCATCTCATTTTTTCTTTCTACTCTTCAGTGTTAGAGCCTACTTCTCGTCTTATCTATCATTCGTTTCCCACAATTCCAACCCTGACTTCTTCCCTGACAGCCCTCTTCCAGTCTATCTTCCACAGAATCAGAATCAGAGGATTTTTTCTAAAAAGACAACTCTGATAACATCACTTCTTGGCTCTATAATCTTCAAATATCTACCCCAGGAATTTTAAACCCAAATGCCTACTAAGCAACAAAAATGAGTGAAGAGAGCCTGGTACTGGAGAGATGAAAGGGGTCTGTGGCCAACTAGAGAGCATCTGCCACATCTAAACAGGACAGCCGCCACTCAGATCCAATTGGTTGTTTCAAGAAAGGACTGTGGCCTCAGTGTCTCAGATGTTCCATGAATTTCAAGAACAACAGCATTCTAGATTTTAATGTGAAATCTCCTGATCTTTTTCTATGTTAACAACTAATTCAATTGATTTAAAAATACTGTGTAAGCTAACCCTCTGCACGCCAAATAAAACATGTCTATGAACATGAATCAATTTGTAAGCTACCAGTCTGCAACCTCTGGCCTTCGGGTTCAAGTCCATGTTCCCTCTTAGTCCATCACAGTTAGGCCCTAATCTCTCTCTGCATCCTCTTTTCCACCTGTTTCTCCTGCCAAAAACCCACCTCTTCAGCCACATCAGACTTTTTGGGGTACTCTGAACATACCTTTCACTCTCAGGCCTGCCTACTTTTTCGTCAGGCTATTCCTTTTTACTATAGTATTATTCCCCCTATTTCCTCATGACCAAATTCAATCTATCTTTCAAAACAGAGCACAAATGTTGAGTTTTCTGGAACACTTTCCTGAATTTATTCATTGTAATTAGTTTTTGTAACTATTTTTATCTTCTTTAGAACATTAGTCATAATCTGAAATGTTTTCTAATTAGATATGTATATACCTTCCTCCTCCACAAGACAGTACATCCCACCTTGTACATTGCCAATTATTCTTTTGTTATTCATTCAACAAATGTCTGGAACTCCTACTATGAGCCAGACACTCGGTTAGGCAGTGGGGCTAAGAGCTCTAAATGGTCCATTTAACCAAACAAATTTTTTTTATAAGTATGAAATGTTAAATACAAGCAGATTGCAAAAATGATATGAGTACAAGAGAGGCTTCTCCACACCTCTGTTATTTGACCATAACAATTGTAATTCACTCAGAATCCACTGTGGTATACTGGTATTACAAGCTTTTGATAATCATTTACATTTGTGTAAGAAACCCAGCCAGTAGGAATTACCCCCATTTTATAGAGGGGGAAACTTAGGCTCAGAAATGTTATTTGTTCAATACCAGCCAGCTGGTAGGAGTCAGGGCCAGTACTATGAACCTAGGTGTTCAATTACAAAGCACCTGGTCTGCTGTCACTATAGCTTAGCTGCCTCTCTGATGCCAATGTATGGTTAAATGTCTTATCCATCCCTAATATATGGACCAGACACTAAGTGAGCTGTGGCACAACTGAATCTTTGGTATAGCAAGGCATTTCATAACAATTTTATGGTTTCATTTAATGAAAATGAAAACTATTTTTCACACCTATTTATGTGCTATGTGACCACTAGCTAATCTCTTAAACACTCTGGGTCTCATTTTACTTATTTGTAAAATGGAGATAATAATTTCCATCTAGTCAATTTTTTGTAAAAACCAAATAAAATGAGGAATGCAAAATAAATTCATAATAAGACATTACAATTATTGTTTTCCATCATGTGTATTATACGTAATCCTTACAACAGCTTTCCAAGGGAAAGATCACTATTTTTCCCATTTTAAAGATGACAATAACGAGGAAGAGTTAGAGTTTGAGGCCTGGTCTGTTTGACACAAAACAAAATGTCATATTGCCTCTCAGGCATTAGGCAACAGTTAATTATTGGTATCATCTGTATAGTACTATTTACTTTTCAAAAGGCTTAAGGATATTTGACCCCAAGTTCAGGTGCCAGGGATAATATTTGGGATTCAAAGTTTAAATTCCACATTTAGAAGATTTCAAAACATGGGAAGCAGAGGTCACAGTAGGGAATCATTTTAGTAAGACCTCCCCACCCACATCTCACCCTTCCCCAGCAGAAAGGTCCTACCCCATTCTACTCTAGAAATGCCTTTGGCAGCTTCTTAGCTTAAAGCATATGTTTTAAGATGGTGACTTACAGGAAATTTTGACTCATATTCATTTCAGCTCCACCAGGAGTGGAGGAGGGAATCAGTAGCTGGCAAAAGGGAAAATGACCATCAATCAGAGAAGATATGTCACCTATGTGCCTTCAAGAATGGAGTGTTCTGGAGAAATCAGAGCCAAGGTCAAAGATACAATTGAGACTACTGCTATCTTTCATAGTAGCAGAACCTCCCTGTAGAGTTCAACATTAAGAGAGGTGAAACACTGAATGATGGCCATCATGTCCATATTATTTCTCTGGATTAGCATAAAAGAGAGTGCCTTCAGCCCTATATCCATAGTGTCTCCACACCTTTGCTCCCGGTCAGCAGTAGTACTACCTGAACTTTGTATAGGACACTGAGGTTCAGAAAGGACATTTTCATGTACTACCTCATAGCAAGTTTCATAGCAACTTTTGGAATTCAGCAGAGCATGCACTATTAGATTAGTTCTGTTATACAGAGGAAGCTGAGCCACTGAAAACTGAAGTGATTTGCCCCAGGTCATCTAGCTATTCAGGTACAGAGAAATATGGGGCCAGTGTTGTCCTTTGTCAGAGTTCATTTTTCCACACCAGATTTTTCAGTGTTTACCTCCCTGCATCAGGCGATTCCTCCATCCCCAGAGATACACATTATTTGCAGCTAATTTAAATCTTTGGTTAGGGTGGACTAGTTCTATTTTGCAATTGGGACAAATTCTCTAGAGACAAGTTCCCAGGCAGCTGATTCTGAGCATGAGTGACAGAGAAGTCACATGGAGTTAACACTAAGAAAGTCTTAGAAGTGGAGTCCTACTTTCTCTTGCTACTCCCTTCTTCCACAACCCTCCCCTAAAAGAAGTATGACCTATCTCACAAGCCCCAGAGAAAATGCTCCCCACATACCCTAAGCTCCACCCTCTGTCTCCTATGCAACATTAATTACCATTCCTTAGTCACCTGCTTCCCAATCCTGGACAACATGCATTTGCATGTGCCATATCAGTGTCCAGAAAACTTGTCTGCAAATCTGTTAAAGGCAGCCCCTGTCACAGATAGCAAACCAGGACAGGAATATAGACAAACACACATACAAACTGTTGCCATCGAGTTGATTCCAACTCATAGTGACCCTATAGGACAGAGTAGAACTGCCCTGTAGGGTTTCCAAGGAACAGCTAGTGGATTCAACCTGCTGACCATTTGGTTAGCAGCCCTGCTCTTAACCACTGTGCCACCAGGGCTCCACAAACACAAAAGGAATACAGTATTGAAAGAGCATTTCAATTGTGAGATCAGATTGAAACTAGAGGGCCTAATGTAGGAATAACTAGGTTATGGTTATATTATCACCAGGGTCTTTGTAACTGACCATAATAAGAGCTAACATTTATTATGAACTTACTATGTGCTAATCATCCTTTCAAGAGCCTCATATGAACTAACTCATTTAATACTAAGAGCTCTTACTCTGTGCCCAGCCATTCTTATACTTTATGTGAATTAGCTCATTTAATCCACGCAAAAATTCTGTGAGAAAAATACTATTATTATTCTCATTTTACAGATCAGAAAAGATAAGATCAGAGGAATACAGTAACTTGTTCAAGGTCAAATGGCTAGTAAGGGGTAGAGTCAAAATTCGGACTGCTGCAGTCTAGCTCTACAACTTATGCTATCCTGACTACTAAATGATATTGCACATCATCTGCATGGTCCTTTTCTCATTGTCAAAATGCACAGAAACTCTTGAAAAGTAACTGACCCTTTCTCAGCACCTACTATGTGGTGGGCATTATGCTAGCCTTCAAGATGTTCACAATGTAAACAGAAGAACCAAGCTCATCATTTTCAACATTAGTAGAATGGACTTCTATTTTGGTTAAAAAAAAAAAAACAGAACAACTGGTACATGTTCAACTTTAGAGTTTTCAAAGCCTTTTTTTTTTAATCCTAACAGCAACTCTATTAATTCACCTGGGAATTTTTTTTTATTCTCATTCCACAGATGAGGAAAGAGGCTCAGAGAGTTTAAGTGACTTTCTCAAGACCACGCAAGTTTGAATGTGATAGAGACAAGGATTAAACATTTTCTGATGCTACAGCTTGTGCCCTCTTAACTACTGTATGCCATGTTGCATGAAATTAACATCTATATCCCCTTGGACTCAGAAAGGCTGTGCTGAAATGCCATGGCAGTGGCTTTAGGCTGATAGATCTTGCCACTAAGATGGTTAATGAGAGCATTTTGGCTTGTTTGACCTGCTCTCTCTATCTGTGAGACTCACTAGTAAAAAGTGAAGGCACTACCTTGGGCTAAGGCAACCGAGTTAATGAATAATCTAAAATCATAACACCTTGGTATGTGTTGTAGCTCAGATATTGACCCTCAAAAACTATTTGCCTTGCTTTGGGCCTCAGTTTCTACAGGTGTCTTAGCCAGGCAAATGGTACCTGGTCTACAAGTTCTGTCATGAAAAAAAATCATATGTGAACAAGTAATAATAGAAATAAAAACAGAAAACAATTGTACAAGAGTAAGATTATGTAAATATAAAAGCTCAGTAATGACTAGCTTTTGTTTTTGATAAGTATGGGGCTCTATTAATTAGGAGTCTTTTGGTCACAAGCAATAGATGCCCACTCAACCTCACTTAAGCAAAAAGAGAAGTTTAATAATTAAGACCACAGATTAATTTATAATTAAGTCTACAGTGATGTATTACAGAACCAGAATTCTGCTGGGCATCAGAAACAATTAGAACACGGGACTCAATACTGTTGGACTCCTTCTCCATCTACCGTTTCTGCTTCTCTTGTCATGTCTGCTCCTTCTCTCTCTACATGTCACTTTCACTGTTCTAAGTCCATGTGGGAGAAAATGGCCATTGCTAACATCTCTATACTTTAGGTTAGGGGTCAACTTGGCCTAAATGTCCAGGGAAGGATTCTGATTACACAAACTTGTGTCAGATGCCCGTCCTTCAGCTAGTCAATTATCATCAGGGAGCAGGATCATATTCTACAAACATAGTAGGAAAATATCACCCTTCATTAACCATGTGGGGTGGGGGATGGTCTCTTTTGAAAAAATTGAAGGACAATTCCCTTCAAAGGAAGTTTCTGAGAAGGCCATCAAATAAATAGGTTTCTCCTACAGAAAAAAAAAAATTTGCCAGTTAGTGGAATTAATGTATTATTTACTATGCAAAGGCATTCAACTATGTGGATCATAACAAATTATGGATAACATTGTAAAGAATGGTAATTCCATAACACTTACTTGTGCTCCTGCAGAACCTGTACACAGACCAAGAGGCAGTTGTTTGAACAGGGCAAGGGAACACTGCATAATTTAACATCAGGAAAGGTGTGAGTCAGAGTTGCACCCTTTCACTCTATTTATTCAATCTGTATGTTGAGCAAATAATCCCAGAGATGGTCTATATGAAGAAGAATGTGGCTTCAGAATTGGAGGAAGACTCATTAACAACCTGTGTTATGCAGCTGACACAATCTTGCTTGCTGAAAATGAAGAGGACTTGAAGCACTTACTGATGAAGATCAAAGACTACATCCTTTAGTAAGGATTACACCTCAACATAAAGTAAACAAAAATTCTCACAACTGAACCAATAAACAACATCATGCTAAATGGAGAAAAGATTGAAGTTGTCAAGGATTTCATTTTACTTGGATCCACAATCAATACCTATGGAAGCTACAGTCAAGAAATCAAACAACACATTGCTTTGGCCAAATCTTCTGCAAAAGGCCTCTTTAAAGTGTTAAAAAACAAAGATGTCACTCTGAGGATTAAGGTGTACCTGATCCAAGTGATGGTATTTTCAATTGCCTAATATGCGTGCGAGGGCTGGACAATGAATAAGGAAGACCAAAGAAGAATTGATGCCTTTGGATTATGGTGTTGGGGAAGAATATTGAATATACCATGGACTCCCAGAAGAACCCCCTACGTGTTTGTCAGTTTGTTATATTGTGCAGGCTTGTGTGTTGCTGTGGTGCTGGAAGCTATGCCACCAGTATTCAGACACCAGCAGGGTCACCCATGGAGGAGGGTCTCAGCTGAGCTTCTAGACTAAGACAGACTAGGAAGAAGGACCCACCAGTCTACATCTGAAAAGGATTAGCCAGTGAAAACCTTATGAATAGCAGAGGAACATTGTCCAATATAGTGCTGGAAGATGAGCCCCCCAGGTTGGAAGGCACTCAAAAGACAACTGGGGGAGAGCTGATTCCTCAAAGTAGTGTTGACCTTAATGACGTGGTTGAAGTAAAGCTTCGGGACCTTCATTTGCTGATGTGGCACAACTCAAAATGAGAAACAGCTGCAAACATCCATTAATAATTGGAACTTGGAATGTACAAAGTATGACTCCAAGAAAATTGGAAATCATCAAAAATGAAATGGAACACATATCCTAGGCATTAAGAAAAACAGAACAAACCCATTGCCATCAAGTTGATTATGACTCATAGCAACCCTATAGAACAGGGTGGAACTGCCCCATAGAGTTTCCAAGGAGCACCTGGTTTCGAACTGCCAACCTTTTGATTAGCAGCCGTAGCACTTAACCACTGCACCACCAGGGTTTCCATCCTAGGCATTAGTGAGCTGAAATGCACTGGAATCAGCCATTTTGAATTGGACAATCATATAGTCTACTATGCTGGGAATGACAACTTGAAGAGGAATGGTGTTGCATTCATCGTCAAAAAGAACATTTTAAGATTTCTCCTGAAGTACAACCTTGTTAGTAATAGGATAATATCCATACGACTAAAAGGAAGATCAGTTAATATAACTATTATTCAGATTTACACACCAACCATTAAGGCCAAAGATGAAGAAATTGAAGACTTTTGTCAGCTTCTACAGTCTGAAATTGATCAAACATGCAATCAGGATGCATTAACAATTACTCATGATTAGAATGTGAAAGTTGGAAACAAAGAAGAAGGATTGGTAGTTGGAAAATATGGTCTTGATAGAAAACAATGCTGGAGATCGAATGACAGAATTTTGCAAGACCAACTACTTCATAGAAAATAGCTTTTTTCACCAACATAAATGGTGAATATACACATGGACATCACCAGATGGAATACACGGGAATCAAATCGACTACATTTGTGGAAAGAGATGATGGAAAAACTCAATATCATCAGTCAGAAGAAGGCCAGGGGCCAACTGTGAAACAGATCATCAACTGCTCATATACAAGTTCAAGTTGAAACTGAAGAAAATCAGAGCAAGTCCATGAAAGCCAAAATATGACCTTGAGTATATCCCACCTGAATTTCCAGACCATCTCAAGAATATACCTGACACGTTGAACACTAATGACCTAAGACCAGACGGGTTGTGGAAGGACATCATACATGAGGAAAGCAAGAAGTTGTTGAAAAGACAGGAAAGAAAGAAAAGACCAAGATGGATGTCAGAGGAGACTATGAAACATGCTCTCGAACACTGAGCAGCTAAAGTAAAAAGAAGAAATGATGAAGTAAAAGAACTGAACAGAAGATTTCAAAGAGCGGCTAGAGAAGAAAAAGTAAAGCATTATAATGACATCTGCAAAGAGCTGGTGAGAGAAAACCAAAAGAGAAGGACATGCATGGCACTTCTCAAGCTGAAAGAACTGAAGAAAAAAATTCAAGCCTCAAGTTGCAATAGTGAAGGATTTTATGGTGAAAATATTAAACAACACAGGGAGCATCAAAAGAAGACGGAAGGAATACACAGAGTCATTATACCGAAAACAATTAGTCGACATTCAACCATTTCAAAAGGTAGCATATGATCAGGAACTGATGGTACTGAAGGAAGATGCCCAAGCTGCATAGAAGGCATCGGCGAAAAACAAGTCTCCAGGAATTGATGGAATATCAACTGAGCTGTTTTAACAAATAGATGCAGCTCTGGAAGTGCTCACTTGTCTATGCTTAGAAATTTGGAACACAGCTACCTGGCCAATGGACTGAAAGAGATCCATATTTATGCCTATTTCCAAGAAAGGTGATCCAACTGAATGCGGAAATTATTGAACAATATCATTAATATCACAGGCAAGCAAAATTTTGCTGAAGATCATTCAAAAACGGCTGCAGCAGTATATCAACAGGGAACTGCCAGAAATTCAGGCCAGATTCAGAAGAGGATGTGGAACCAGGAATATCATTGCTGATGTCAGATGGATCCTGGCTGAAAGGAGAGAATACAAAAGGATGTTTACCTGTGTTTTATTGACTATGCAAAGGCATTCGACTGTGTGGATCATGACAAATTATGGATAACATTGCAAAGAAAGGGAATTCCAGAACACATAATTGTGCTCATGAGGAACGTGTACTTAGACCAAGAGGCGGTTGTTTGGACAGAACAAGGGGATACTGAATGATTTAAAGTCAGGAAAGGTGTGCGTCAGGGTTGTATCCTATCACCATACCTATTCAATCTGTATGCTGAGCAAATAATCCAGGAAGCTGGACTATATGAAGAAGAACAGGGCATCAGAACTGGAGGAAGACTCATTAACAACCTGAGATATGCAGATGACACAACCTTACTTGCTGAAAGAGAAGAGGACTTGAAGCACTTACTAATGAAGATCAAAGACCACAACTTTCAGTACGGATTACATCTCAACATAAAGAAAACAAAAATCTTCACAACTGGACCAATAAGCAACATCATGACAAACGGAGAAAAGTTTGAGGTTGTCAAGGATTTCATTTTACTTGGATCCACAATCAACACCAATGGAAGCAGCAGTCAAGAATTCAAAAGACGAGTCAAAGCAGCCTGGTACTTGTATGACAACAGATACATAGACCAATGGAACAGAATTGAGGATCCAGACATAAATTCATCCACATATGAGCTGCTGACATTTGGCAAAGACCCAAAGTTAGTTAAATGGGGGAAAAGACAGTCTTTTTAACAAATGATGCTGGCAGAACTGGATATCCATCTGCAAAACAATGAAACAAGATCCAAACCTCACACCATGAACAAAAACTAACTCGAAATGGATCAAAGACCTAAATATAAAATCTAAAACGATAAAGATCGTGGAAGAAAAAATAGGGACAATGCTAGGAGCCATAATACATGGCATAAACAGTATACAAAACATTACTAACAATGCACAAACAGCAGAAGAGAAACTAGATAACTGGGAGCTCCTAAAAATCAAGCACCTATGCTCATCTAAAGACCTCACCAAAAAAGTAAAAAGATTACCTACAGAGTGGGAAAAAGTTTTTAGCTATGACATTTCCCATCAGCATCTGATCTCTAAAATCTACATGATACCGCAAAAACTCAACTACAAAAAGATAAATAACCCAATTAAAAAATGGACATAGGGTATGAACAGGAGACTTCAGTAAAGAAGACATTCAGGTAGCTAACAAATACATGAGGAAATGCTCACAATCATTAGCCATTAGTGAAATGCAAATCAAAACTACAATGAGATTCCATCTCACTCCAACAAGACTGGCATTAATCCAGAAAACACAAAATAAGAAATGTTGGAGAGGTTGTGGAGAGACTGGAATACTTATACACTGCTGGTGGGAATGTAAAATGGTACAACCACCTTGGAAATCCATTTGGCTCTCCCTTAAAAAGCTAGAAATAGAACAGCCATACGATTCAGCAATCCTACTCCTTGGAGTATATCCTAGAGAAATAAGAGCCTTTACATGAACAGATACATACACACCCATATTCATTGCACCACTGTGTACAATAGCTAAAAGGTGGAAGCAACCAAGGTACCCATCAATGGATGAATGGATAAATAGTGGTATATTCACACGATGGAATACTACACATCGATAAAGAACAATGATGAATCTATGAACCATTTTATAACATGGAGGAATTTGGAAGGCATTATGCTGAGTGAAGTTAGTCAGTTATAAAAGGACAAATACTGTATGAGACCACTGTCATAAGAACTTGAGAAATAGTTTAAACAGAAGAAAATATTCTTTGATGGTTATGAGAGTGGGGAGGGAGGGCGGGAGAGGGGTATTCACTAATTAGATAGTAGACAAGAACTATTTTAGGTGAAGGGAAAGACAACACAACTGGACAAAATAAAAAGCAAAGAAGTTTCCTAAATAAACAGAATGCTTCGAAGGCCAGAGTAGCAGGGGCAGGAGTCTGGGGACCATGGTTTCAGGGGACATCTAGGTCAATTGGCATAATAAAATCTATTAAGATAACATTCTGCCTCCCCCTTTGGTGAGTGGTGTCTGGGTTCTTAAATGCTAGTAAGTGGCCATCTAAGATGCATCAATTGGTCTCAACCCACCTGGAGCAAAGGAGAATGAAGGACACCAAGGACACAAGGTAATTATGAGCCCAAGACAGAGAAAGCACCACATAAACCAGAGATTACATCAGCCTGAGACCAGAAGAACTAGATGGTGCCAGCTACAACCAATGACTGCCCTGACAGGGAACACAACAGAAAACCCCTGAAGGAAGAGGAAAGCAGTGGGATGCAGACCTCAAATTCTCGTAAAAAGACCAGACTTAATGGTCTGACTGAGACTAAAAGGATCCCAGAGGTCATGGTCCCCAGACCTTCTGTTAGCCCAAGACTGGAATCATTGCCAAAGACAACTCTTCAGTCAGGGATTGGCCTGGACTATGGGATAGAAAATGATACTGTTGAGGAGTGAGCTTCTTGGCTCAAGTAGACACATGAGACTACGTGGGCAGCTCCTGTCTGGAGGGGAGACGAGAGGGCAAAGCGGGCCAGAAGCTGGCTTAGTGGATACGAAAATAGAGAGTGAAAAGAAAGGAGAGTACTGTCTCATTAGTGGGAGAGCAACTAGGAGTATATAGCAAGGGGTATATAATTTTTTATATGAGAGACTGACTTGATTTATAAACTTTCACTTAAAGCACAATAAAAACTTAAAAAGAAGAAAAAAGACTCGTTGCATTGGGCAAATCTGCTGCAAAGGACCTCTTTGAAGTGTTGAAAAGCAAAGATGTCACCTTGAAGACGAAGGTGTGCCTGACCCAAGCCGTGGTATTTTCAATAGCATCATATGCATGTGAAAGCTGGACAATAAATAAGGAAGGCTGGAAAAGAATCGACGCCGTTGAATTGTGGAGTTGGTGAAGAATATTGAATATACCATGGACTGCCAAAAGAATGAACAGATCTGTCTTGGAAGAAGTACAACCCAAATGCTCCTTAGAAGCAAGGATGGCTAGATTGCATCTTGCATACTTTGGACATGTTGTCAGGAGGGGTCATTCCCTGGAGAAGGACATCATGCTTGGTAAAGTACAGGGTCAGCAGAAAAGAGGAAGACCCTCAACTAGATGTATTGACACAGTGGCTGCTACAATGGGTTCAAGCATAACAACGATTGTAAGGAAGGTTCAGGACTCGCCAGTGTTTTGTATTATGGTATATAGGGGTCGCTATGAGTCGGAACTGACCCGACAGCACCTGACAACAACAGCAACAGCCAGAAGAATGAACAAATCTGTCTTGGGAGAAGTACAGTCAGAATGCTTGTTAAGTATTTTGGACCTGTTATTAGGAGAGACCGGTCCCTGGAGAAGGATATCTTGCTTGGTAAAATAGAGGGTCAGCAAAAAGGAGGAAGAATCTCAGCGTGATGGATTGACACAGTGGCTGCAACAATAGGCTCAAGCATAGCAATGACTGTGAGGATGGTGTAGGACTGGGCAGTGTTTTATTCTGTTGTACGTGGGGTCACTATGAGTTGGAACCAACCCAAGGGCACCTAACGGCAACAGTGGTATCCAAGGAGCTTACTAGTGAGGTTTGGAAATGGATTTCTGTGCACATAACAACAGATCTGTGCCCTTCCAAACCCCTAACCATGGCTCATAAAAGCTCTATGCTTTGAGTCTAAGAAACAGGGTTTCAAGGGACATTGGGTAGTACTTCTCTATTCTCTTTGTTCCCAGAAGAAAAGACAGATTACTAGTGTTCTAGGGAACATACTTTGGGAAAATATTTTAGCTCTGACATTTTATTGTTCTATTATTGTTACATCTCCTATTAATGTCAGTCTTCATCTATCTGGTATGATTTCAGAGGAACCTGAGCGTTGTTGATATTCCATAGAATTCTACCATTAATGCTTTGTTTCCTTGTATTAAGACTACCTTCGAATCCATAATTCAATACCCCTTTCCTTCAGAGTGGTCATCCATGAAGTCATTTCAGCCATTGAAATATCAGTGTGAATGGCTTGACCAGATCCTTCCCTAGAAGTCACAAGTTCTAGAAGGCAATGGGAAGATGTGCTTCCTGGCAGGGAAAGGGGAAGTTGAGCAAAAGACAGAAAGACTAGAGTCCCCAAAAGCCAAAGGCTATCTCCTTCACCATTATAGAGTGAGCCCCCTCTGGCTGTTCAGACTGCCTGGATACCTCCAGCAGCTCTGGGACATCAATGTTGGTGACATTCTCACATTCACTCCATGTAATCTCGTCAGGCCCCCAGTCAGGATTCTGTGATAAGATGCTCTTTGGCATCTACAGCTACCAACTCATCCCTTTTAGCCCCTCTTTTTTTTTTTGCTATCAAATAGGAACACAACTACTAGTGATTTCATCAGTACAATAATTCACAGTTCATGATAATGCCTCCATGTGCATTATCTAATCTGATCCTCAAAACTTCCTTATAAAGTATGTTGGGAAAACTGAGGCTCAATGGGATTAAGTATTACAGGTGCACAGCTATATGTCAAAGTATAGTATGTTTTAACAGTATATGTCAAAAATGCCTGTACATTCTCCAAAAAAAGACCATGTTTGCTTTGTTCACTGCTCTATTTCCAACCCCTAGCACTGGGCCTGACACTTAAAGAGGAACTCTACTGCAATTTTTTGAATGAATGCATTAACAGATTTCCTTCAGTTGGGCCCATATTGTCTTTCACTCTCAAACTTGTGCTCTAAAATGCCAGGGAAACAGACAAGAACCGGTATTTGAGCTGTACCCGAGGCCTTATACCTCCTGTCCTCATGAGAATTCTGCAAAGTAGGGATTATTCTTACTCACTGAGGTTCAGAGAGGTGTAAGTTCTCACAGTGAAGAAGTGACAGAGCTGGAATATGAACCCAGGCAGTTTGGCACTATAGTCTTCAAGACTGCCTCCATATAGAATTACAATACCAGTTCTCCTCATTTCCTAGAGTCAGACTGAGAGGAAAATGAGTTTTTGCAAGTCACTGAAGGATTAATATGCTACCGAAAGTGAGAGCTGATCATTAATATTGCTAGGTCGTTCTATCAAACTTTATTTTTCCTTAATAAAAATTCACCTTTTCCAAAACCCATTTCCTACAAGAAACTTACCCTAAGTGTGAAGGACTAACATTGCCTGAAGCCACCCACCTGCTGAGTCAGGCTCTCCTGAATTTCCAATAAGCTTGCACCAATGTGAGTCATGAAAATTTTCAATTTGTTTGTTTCCAAAGCCTTTCTGGGCAAGGGATACACCTTTGGTTGGTTTATACAAATGGCCACCACTAAATAATGAAATCAGTGATGATTGAATCAAACCATTTACTTTAAGGTTGGCAGTTCAAACCCATCTAGCGGCTCCACAGAAAGACCTGGTAATCTGCTTTCATAAAGATTACAGCCAAGAAAACCTTAAGGGGTGGTTTTACTCTGTCACATGGGGTCGCTATGAGTCAGAACCTACTTGATGGCACTCAGCAACCAACAACAACAGAATAGCAATAAAAACAGTACCAATATACTTTTATTCACTTTTATGTGCATTGTACTTAACAGTTTATAAAGTGCTGTTACTTTCAGAAACATATTTCAGTTTATTTTATTTTATTTTATTGTACTTTAGATGAAGGTTTACAGAACAAACTAGTTGCTCATTAAAAAGTTAGTACACATATTGTTTTATGACATTGGTTCCCAACCCCACGACATGTCAAAACTCTCCCTTCTTGAACTTGGGTTCCCCATTACCAGCTCTCCTGTCCCCTCCTGCTTTGGTAGATGTGGTCTATCGGTCCTCTGGACTAGTCTTTCCTTTGTATGTTTAGTTTTCTTCATTCTACCTTACTCTTGAAGGGGTGAGACCAGTGGGGTATCCTGAATGGCCACTCACGCTCTTTTAAGACACCAGACACTACTCACAAGGTAGAATGTAGAACATTTTCTTTATAAATTATGTTATGACAGTTGAGCTAGATGTTCCCCGAGACCATGGTCCCCACAGGCCTCAGCCCAGCAATTCAGTCCCTCAGGGAGTTTGAATGTGTCTATGGAGCTCCCATGACCTGTCCTTGTACAAGTTGTGTTGGCTTCCCCAGTATTGTGTACTGTCTCACCCTTCACCAATGTTATCACTTATCTATTTAGTGTTTTTCCAACCCTGTTTCTCCCCTCTCTCGTAACTAACAAAGATTATTTCTTTTTGTGTGTTAAATTTTTTCAAAAGTTTTTCCACTAGTGGTCTCACACAATATTTGTACTTTTGTGATTCACTTACTTCACTCAGTATAATGTCCTTCAGGTTCATCCATGTTATGAGATGCTTCACAGATTCATCATTTTTTAAAATTGTGCTTTAAGTGAAAGTTTACAATTCAAGTCAGTTTCTCATGCAAAAACTTATACACACATTGTTATGTGACCCTAGTTGCTCTCCCTACAATGGGACAGCACACTCCTTTCCACCCTGTATTTCCCATGTCCATTCAATCAGCTCCTGTTCCCCTCTGCCTTCCCATCTTGCCTTCAGACAGGAGCTGCCTACATAGTCTCACGTGTCTACTTGAGCTAAGAAGCACACTCCTCACCAGTATCATTTTATGTCTTATAGTCCAGTCTAATCTTTGTCTGAAGAGTTGGCTTTTGGAATGGTTTTGGTTTAGGGCTAACAGAGAGTCCAGGGGCCATGACCTCTGGGGTCTGTTCATTTTCAGTCAGACCATTAAGTCTGGTCTTTTTACTAGAATTTGAAGTCTGCATCCCACTTTTCTCCTGCACCATCGGGGATTCTCTGTTGTGTTCCCTGTCGGAGCACTCATTGGTGGTAGCCAGTCACTATCTAGTTCTGGCCTCAGGCTGATGGAGTCTCTGGTTTGTGTGGCCCTTTCTTTCTCTTGAGCTCATATTTTCCTTGTGTCTTTGGTGTTCTTCATTCTCCTTTGCTCCAGGTGGGTTGAGACCAATTGATGCATCTTAGATGGCCGTTTGCTAGCTTTTAAGACCCCAGATGCCACTCACCAAAGTGGGATGCAGAACATCTTCTTAAAACACTTTGTTATGCCAGTTGACCTAGATGTCCCCTGAAGCCATGGCCCCGAGACCCCAGCCCCTGCAACTCTGTCCCTTGAAGTGTTTGGTTGTGTTCAGGAAACTTTTTAGCTTTTGAATTAGTCCAGTTGTGCTGACTTCTCCTGTATTGTGTGCTGTTCTTCCCTTCACCTAAAATAATTGTCTACCATCCAGTTAGTGAATACCCCTCTCCCTTCCTTGTTCCCCACCCTTGTAACCATCAAAGAATGTTTTGTTCTGTGTTTAAACCTTTTCTTGAGTTCTTATAATAGTGGTCTCATATGATATTTGGCCTTTTGTGACTGATTTCACTCAGCATAATGCCTTCCAGATATGAGATGTTTCACAGATTCATCGTTGTTCTTTATCATTGCATAGTATACCATTGTGTGAATATACCGTAATTTGTTTATCCATTTGTCCATTGATGGGCACCTTGGTTATTTCCCTCTTTTTGCTATTGTAAACAGTGCTGCAATGAACATGGGTGTACATATATCTATTTGTGTGAAGGCTCCTAATTCTCTAGGTTATATTCCAAGGAGTGGGATTGCTGGATTGTATAGTAGTTCTATTTCTAGCTTTCTAAGGAAGCTCCAAATCAATTTCCAAAGTGGTTGTACCATTTTGCATTCCCATCAGCAGTGTATAAGTGTTCTAGTCCCTCCACAACCTCACCAACATTTATTATTTTGTATTTTTTGGATTAATGCTAGCCTTGTTGGGGTGAGATGGCATCTCATTGTAGTTTTGATTTGCATTTCTCTTAATGATTATGAACATTTCCTCATGTATTTGTTAGCTGCCTGAATGTCTTCTTTGGTGAAGTGTCTGTTCATATCCTTTGCTTATTTTGTAATTGGGTTATTTATCTTTTTGTTCTTGAGGTTTTGCAGTATCTTGTAGATTTTAGAGAGTAGACACCGATCGAATTTGTCATAGTCAATTTTTTTTTTCCAGTCTGTAGGTTGTCTTTTTACTCTTTTGTTGAAATCCTTGGATGAGCATAATTGTTTGCTTTTTAGGAGCTCTCAGTTATCTAGTTTCTCTTCTGGTGTTTGTGCATCGTTAGTACTGATTTGTATACTGTTTATGCCATGTATTAGGGCTCCTAGAGTTGTCCCTATTTATCATCAGGGGACCATAGGTGGATGGATTTACATCTGGGTCCTCCTACTTTATTCTTCTTCTTCAATAATGCTTTACTTATCTGGGGCTTCCTCCCTTTCCATATAAAGTTAATAATTAGTGTTTCCATCTCTTTAAAGATTGTTGTTGGTATTTGGATCAGGATATGCATTGTATTTGTACTGCTTTAGGTAGAATTGTCATTTTCACGACGTTGAGTCTGCCTATCCATGAGCATGGTATGTTTTTCCATTTATGTAGACCTCTTTTGGTTTCTTGCAGTATAGGTCTTTTACATCTCTGGTTAGATTTATTTCTATGTATTTTTTTAGGGGCTATTATAAGTGATATTGTTTTTCTGATTTCCTTTTCATCATTCTCTTTATTGGTGTGTAGGAATCCAACTGATTTTTGTATGTTTATGTTGTATTTTGCTATTCTGCCAAATCTATTAGTTCCGGTAGTTTTCTCTTGGAGTCTTTTGGGTTTTCCATGTATAGTATGATATCATTCACAAATAGAGACAGTTTAACTTCTTCATTACCAATTTGGATGCCCTTTATTTCTTTTTCTTGCCTTATTGCTCTAGCTAGAACTTCCAGCACAATGTTAAATAGGAGTGGTGATAAAGGGTATTCTTGTACTTGTTCTCAAAGGGAAAGTTTTCAACCTCTCTCCATTAAGGGAATGATGTTGGCTGTTGGTTTTGCATAAATGCCCTTTATTATGTTGAGAAATTTCCCTTCTATACCTATTTTAATGAGTTTTTTTTTAAATCAGGAATGGGTGTTGGACTTTGTCGAATTCCTTTTCTGTATAGATTGAAATGATCATGTGATTTTTTTCTTTCCTTTTATTGATTTGGTGGATTACGTTGATTGATTTTCTAATGTTGAACAATCCTTTTATACCTGTTATGAATCCTACATGGTCGTGGTTTATTATTTTTTTGATATGACGTTGAATTCTATTGGCTAAAATTTCATTGAGAATTTTTGCATCTATATTCATGAGAGACATTGGTCTGTAATTTTCGTTTTTGTGTTGTCTTTGCCTTAAAAAAATTATTATTGTTATTATTTTGCCTAGTTTTGGTATCAGGGGTATGCTGGCTTCATAAAATAAATTTGGAAGTATCCCTTCTTTTTCTATGTTCTGAAATAGTTTGAGCAGTACTGGTGGAAACTCTTCTCTGAATGTTTGGTAAAATTCTCCGGTGAAGCTATCTGGGCCAGGGCTTTTTTTTGTTGGAAGTTTTTTAAAATTACCTTTTCAATCTCTTCTCTTGTTATGGGTCTGTTCAGAATTTCACCATCATTTTGTGTTATTATGGGTAGGTAGTGTGTTTCTAGAAATTTGTCCATTTCCTCTAGGTTTTCAAATTTGTTGGAGTATAGTTTTTCATAATACTCTGTTAAGATCCTTTTTAGTTCACTTGGGTCTGTTGTAATGTACCCCATTTCATTTCTTATTTGGATTATTTACATCCTCTCTTGTTTTTCTTTTGTCATTTTGGCCAGTGGTTTGTCAATTTTGTTGATCCTTTCCAAGAACCAGCTTTTGGTTTTGTTGATTCTATTTTATTTTTTGATTCTCTATTTCATTTATTTCTGCTCTGATCTTCATTATTTCCTTTCTTCTGGTAGGTGTGGGCTTTTTTTTTTTTTTTTGCTTTTTCTGTTCATTCAAGTTGTGTAGCTAATGTGATTTTCCCCTTTCTTCTTTTTTGATGTGTATCTCTATTGCTATAAATTGACCTCTGAGCACTGCCTTTGCTGTGTCCCAAAGATTTTTGGTATGATGTGCTTTAATTTTTGTTTGATTTGAGGAATGTTTTTATTCTGTCTCTGATTTCTTCTATTACCCAGTGGTTTTTTAAAGCAGGGTGTTATTCAGTTTCCACGTAGTTGATTTTTTTCTTGTTTTTTCCTGTTGTTAATTTCTACTTTGATGTCATTGTGGTCAGAGAAGATACTTTGTATTATCTCAATGTTTTGAATTTTGTTGAGGGTTGCTCTGTGGCCTAAGATGTGATCTATTGTGGAGAATGTTCCATGTGTGTTGGAAAAGAATGTTTACTTTTCAGTTGTTGGGTGCAGTGTTCTATATCTGTTCATGAGGTCAGGTTGGCTGATTGTGCCCTTTAGCTCTTCTGTATCTTTGTTAAGTTTCTTTCTAGATGTTCTGTCCTTTACCAGGAGTGGTGTGTTGAAATGTCCTACTATTATTGTGTAACTGTCAATTTCTGTTTTCAGTTTGTTTTATGTATTTTGGAGCCCTGTCATTGGGTGTGTAGATGTTTATTATGGTTATGTCTTCATGACAGATCATTCTTTTAATCATTATATAGTGGCCTTCTTTGTCTTTTATGGTGGATTTTGTTTTAAGATGTATTTTATCTGAGATTAGTATTGCCATTCCTGCTGTTTTTTGGGAGTTATTTTCTTGATTTTTTTCTTCTTTTAATTTTTGATAAATTTACATCTTTGTTTTTAAAGTGTGTCTCTTGTAGACAGCGTATTGATGCATTGTGTTTTTTTTTTTTAATCCATTCTGTCACTCCCTGCCACCCATTTGTATGCTTTTTTTTTTGTGGTGCTGACATTTTCTTTGTTCCTCTTACTCTCCTGTGCTGAATTCCTTTTGCTTGTGGGTTTCTTTTTTTTTCATTTCTTTTGTTTTTGCAGATTTTGTGTTTTACTGAGCCTTTATATTTTTCTTCTTTATTTTGACGAGTAAGTTTGTTAATTTTCTTTGTGGTTACCTTGAAATTTACCCTCATCTTCCTATGTTTGAACCAGGTGACTATTACTTGGTGTTACCTTGCCTTCCTCTGCATTAAGAATTTCTATACCTACACCATTTATTCCCTCTTTTATTATTATGACGTTGTTGTCATTTACAAATTAACCTCTCTGGTTCCCTGCTGCAATTTCTTTTGGTTTTGGATAGTCCTTGAGAGTTCATTTCCTAGGTTGGTATCTGGCTGGTACGATCTCGAGTCCTAGATTTAGGCTATGGTCTGATATTGTTTGTTCTGAAATGGAAGGACACCCTTTAATAATTCTTGTAAGTTTGGTTTAGTTTTTACACATTCCCTTCTTTTCTGTTTCTATGGAAATGTCCTGATTTCACTATCATATTTGTGTGAGAGTTTTGCAGGATATATTATTAGTGGCTGGCAATATTTTTCCTTCAAAGCTTTATATATGTCATCCCATTGCCTTCTTGCCTGCATGGTTTCTGCCGAATAATCAGAGCTTAGTCTTATTGTTTCCGTCTATATGTGATTTTTTGTTTTTCTCAAGCTGCTCTCAGGATTTTTGTGTTTGGTTTTAGCGAGTGTGATTATGCTATGCCTTGGTAATTTTCTTTTGGGGTCTATTGTACATGGGGTACATTGTGTTTTATCTTTCATGATATTAGGGAAATTTTCTGTCACCAATTCTTCAATGATCTTCTCTGTGTTTTCCATTTTCTTTCCCTGTTCTGGAACTCCGATCACTTGCAAATTTTTGCTTTTGATTGTATCCCACATAATTCTCCAGGTTTCTTCATTTTTCTTTGTTCTTTTTCCTGATTTTTCCTCAGAGTTGTATCCAAGTGTTTGTCTTCAATTTCACTGATCCTATCTCCCATTGTTTTAAACCTGCTCCTGAGACCTACTATGACAGTGTGCATTACTGAAATCTTCTTGTTTATCTTTTGGATTTCTAATTGCTGTTTTGATAGGATTTCTAGTTGTGAATTTGTTATTTTGTTCCTGTATTATTTTCCTGAGTTCTTCCATTTTTTGTCTATATTTTCCATGAATTTGTCTGATTTTTCCATGAATTTGTCTACTGTTGCCTCATTTTTGTCTGCTTTTTGCTTCAACTCTTGGACAGCTCTAAATATTAGAAATTTGAATTTCCTATTAGGTAGTTCTAGTGCCCTTTCTTCTACTAGATAGTCATCCAGTGTTTTATTTTGGGAGCCTACTGGAACCATCCTTTCCTGTTTTCTCAAGTATGTTTTGGTATGGTCTGCTGTCTTTGGGACATTCAATAGTTATTTTCTTTGTTTCTTGATTGTAGATTTGTTTGTTTCGTCTTGTTCTTTTGTTTTATTTGGTTATGTCTGAGCAGGTGGGGTGTGTGTCCTTTGTTGTTTGCTTGTCTGTGGGCACGATATTTTTCACCCCCTTAAAAAAAAAAAAAACTTTTTTAGTAGTTTGTCCAATGGGCAGGGCGATTTGCTCAGCTATGTTGCAGCAAGGCAGGTCCAGCTAAAGGGGAGGGTCTGGGGTGGGTTGTTTGTGGCACATACTAGAGCTGACAGAGTGGGGCAGGTTCTGGTAGGCCATGCCTGTGCTACTCAGGTGTGTGATGTTCAGCCCACAGAGCAGGTAGGCAGAAAGGAGGGGGGAGGTTTTGATGTGTGGAGCTAAGCTGGGTATGGGAAAGAAGAGAGAAAGGAAAGAGAAACAGAAGCCAAAAACAAACAAACAAACAAAAAAGTGTGCTAAGAGAGCTTGCCATTGGAGTGGAGAGACAAGAAACTGAGAAGTAGAGAAAAACAAAAAGTGAAAAGAAGAGAAAAAGAAAAAAAATAAATAAAAATTAGGAAAAAAAAGAAAAACTCCCAGGGATTCCACTAATGTGGCTGTGGGGAAGGGGTTCTCTGGCAGTAAAATACAACCTGGCTTGAAAGGGCTCTTAGGCCATGAGAAGAAAAAGAAAACAAACAAACTAAACAAACAACAAAAAAAGGAAATGCCCCCAGTGATACCACTGGCGTGGCTGTGGAGATTGCAGAGGTGGCTCCCAAGCTGGGTAGTACAGCCTGGCCAGAAGGGGCTCCCAAGCCAGGAAAAGAACCAAAAAAAAAAAAAAAAAGAAGGAAAGAACGAAAACACCCCGGGGATCCCACCAGCTGGGTGGTGCTGAACAGGGGAGCAGTTCCCCAGCCACACAGCGCTTAACAGCCTTTCAAGAAGAAGCAGAGCTGTCACACAGAGTGAGGTGTTTGAGAAAAAGGAGTGGGAGGTGGTGATAGGCAGAGAGGAAACCAAAAGAAGTGGAAAAAAGCAACATCAGCAACAAACAAACAGCACTGATGGAGCTGGCCAGTGTGGATGGGTGAATCCAAGCGGCACCATGACAGAGCCGGTGCCTTTTGATCAAGAGGCTGAGGTTGGTGGGAAGCACTGGAGGCTGAGAGGGGAGAAGAAGTGTAGGGGGTGGGAAAGTGTATATCGCTGGTTACCAGGTGCTCTGTCTCCTGCTGGGAGCTCCGTGAAGCTGCTGTGACAGGACTCCAAGATGGCGAATCTATACTGCATTAGCTGACAGGGGGCCTCCTCACATACCTCTCCTTGCTCTCTGTTCTCTGTCAGTTTCTTATCCTATTCAGTGCTTTGATGAGTTCTTTATCTCTTCATTTGATGCTTAGGGTTTCAAGATTGACATTTGTCTCAATTTTACTTAGTTTTTTGGGTCTTTGCTGTGGAGGGACGGCATGGTGCTTCTGTCTATGGTGCCATGTTGGCTCCACCTCCAATTTCAAGGTTTTGGTCTCCCACTCTTCATACCTGTTTATCACCTTTCAATCCTCAAAACCAGCTGTGTTTTCACTTAGCACATTTAGTTCAAAAGATTGTGTGTTACTCTTGGTCCAAACCAATGGTGCTCAACCTGGTTTTGCAACACTCTTGGAAGATTTTACTCACATTATTTCCTCTTCTTGAAATGCCCTTCCTCCTTCTTTCTGTTCTCTTTATCAAAATATTACTTTTATTCCAAATCTCAGCTCAAAGCTCACCTCTCTTGTGAAATCTTTCAAGTCCACCTCAGCTCTTGTCTTCCTCAGAAGGCCTGGAACACTTGTATCACTTACTTGGTACTTAATGGATTGTGCCTGGTATTATTAATTGTTTTATGTATACATCCTTCACACTGAGCAAACAAATGGTACCCAATAAATGTTTTTTGTTCATATTGCTACCATGAAATTTTCCCAGATGAGTGAAAATAAAATGAATTTTATTTCAATTAAGAAAGTGTTGAATGCTCACTGTAGAGGATGTATAGCATGTAGTAGCATCCATCTGTTAGTGGAGGCATGTGTTGCTGATGCAAAGGCATTCAACTGTGTGGATCATAAGAAATTATGGATAACATTGCTAAGAATGGGAATTCCAGAACACTTAATTGTGCTCATGAGGAACCTGTACATAGATCAAGAAACAGTTGTGTGAACAGAACAAGGGGATACTGTACAGTTTAAAGTCAGGAAAGGTGTGACTCAGTTTTGTATCCTTTCACTATGCTTATTCCATCTCTATGCTGAGCAAATAATCTGAGGAGCTGGAGTATATGAAGAAGAATGTGGCATCAGGATAGGAAGATGGCTCATTAACAATCTGTGATATGCAGATGACACAACATTGCTTGCTGAAAGTGAAGAGGACTTGAAGCACTTACTGGTGAAGATCAAAGACCACATCCTTCAGTATGGATTGCACCTCAACATAAAGAAAACAAAAGTCCTCCAAATGGACCAATAAGCAACATCATGATAAACAGAGAAAATATTGAAGTTGTCAAAGATTTCATTTTACTTGGATCCACAATCAACACCGATGGAAGCAGCAGTCAAGAAATCAAATGATGCATTGCATTGGACAAATCTACTGCGAAAGATCTCTTTAAAGTTTTAAAAAGCAAAGATGTCACCTTGAAGACTAAGGTGTGCCTGGCCCAAGCCACAGTGTTTTCGATTGCCTCATATGCATGCGAAAAGTGGGCAATGAATGAGGAAGACTGAAGAAGAATTGATGCCTTTGAATTATGGTGTTCAGGAAGAACATTGAATATACCATGGACTATCAGAAGAATGAAGAGATCTGTCTTGGAAGAAGTACAGCCAGAATTCTTCTTAGAAGCATGGGTGGTGATACTTCATCTCACATACTTTGGACACGTTATGAGGTGGGATCGGTCCCTGGAGAAGGACATGATACTTGGTAAAGTGGACGATCAGCGAAAAGGAGAAAGACCCTCAACAAGATGGATTGACACAGTGACTGCAACAATGGGCTCAAGCATAAAAACGACTGCGAGGATGGCACAGGACCAGGCAGTATTTCTTTCTGTTGTATATAGGGTAGCTATGAGTCAGAACTGACTCAACGGATGGCACCTAACAACAACAATATTAACACGATGCTGAACAGGTTGCAGTAGAGTGTGCAGACTAAGATGGACTAGGACAAAAAGCCTAGTGATTTGAACTCACCAGCCACCCTACAGGTGAAATATGTGGCAATCTGCTTCCGTAAAGATTACAGCCTTGGAAACCCTACGTAGTAGTTCTATTCTGTCCTACAGGGTCATTATGAGTTGGATTCAACTTGAAGGCAATGGATTTCGGGATCTACTTCTAAAACATCAACTAATGAAAACCCTATGGATCACAACTGTCTGATTCCATTGTGGTCAACCATGAGTCTGGGATGATTCTACTATTACTAATTACAACAACAGGGAGGACCTTGGCTGTAGAATGATAGGCCTGAGTTGGAGGTCTTGATCAGTCATTTTTTTAGCTATGTGAACTTGAATAAGTCCCCTTACCTACTAATTTTTCAGTTTTTTCACTGAAATACTTTCCCTGCACAGTGCCTGACAGGTAGCAGACTGTCAGCAAATATTTTTTAAAATAGTGGATCAATGATTATTTCACAGGTTGGTGTGTCTATCAAATGGAATCATGTATTCAGAGGTGTTTTGTAAATTGTCTCTGTAAAGAAAATGTCAGTGATCATAGTTATACAAATGATGAAGACTTGGTTCAGGCCTGTCAATCAAGGAACTGACAAACTCCTTCAGGGAGATGAGACCAACACACAAAACATAACAACTAGACAAATACAAAATGGGTCAGAGTAGTATAAAAAGCCTTCATGGAATGGTGGAACATGAGCAGAGTGGAGATGGGTGGCATGTTTTAACATAAAGAAAGATTTGGAGGGATGCTGAAGATGGTGTGGGTAGGGCGCAGAGTGTGAAGAAGTAACCTTGGCTGGAGAGAAGGGGGTGTAAAGGAGGGCTGAGAGAAAAAGCTGGCTGAATAGAATAGGAACAGATGATGGAAGATCTCGTTGTAGTTCAGGCAGAATGATGTGGAATTTATATGAGAGATGACAGGAAGCTATTATATATTTTTGACCTGTGGAGTGACATGATGCAGATCTTTAGAAAGATGCATTAGGCAAGAATTGGAAGATGAAAAAAAAATCAAATCAATGAGACCAGTTAGGCAGATCTTGATTTCATTCAGAGCTAAGGTTCTTGTACATCTACTATATCACACTATATCCTAATTATTTGGTCTTCTTACCTCATGCAAAAGACTTGCAGTTGCCAAAGTTTGAGATATTGGTGTTAGCCCCAAACAGGAAATTTAAAACCCAGATAAAGAGCATTACTACCCACTCACTCCCATCAGTATCTTTGTATTCCTTCATTCACTGCTAATTGTGGTGCTAATAGACCAACCATTAGCTGCCAGCCACCTGAGTCGATCATACCCCACCAACTGCCACCCATAAGGGATATAAAAGTGAGTAACTCTGTTTCTGAAATCTTATGGTTTCCTCATCTGCAAAATGGGGCATCATAGTATAGTGGGAGGAATACCCATTTTGTAATCAAGCAGACCTGGGCTCAAATTCAGGCTGCTGTGTTTTAGTTGTGCAACATTGGGAAAGTTGCTCAACCTCTCTGAACCTCATCTGTAAAAATAAAGAAGATAATACCTTTATGCAATTAAACGTAATTATGCATTTAGTATGTGCTTGACCCTGTGATAGGTACTGGAGATACAATGGGGAGTGTATTAGGGTAAACCTACTCATGGTGACTTCATGTGTTAAAGAGTTGAACTGATCCATAGGGTTTTCTTGGTCATGATCTTAAAGGAAACAGATTGTCATGCACAGCCAGGTAAGTTCAAACCATTGACCTTTAGGTTAGCAGTTGAGCACAAAAAACAAGCTGAAATAAAAAACAAATCCTGATATTTCTGTGGCTTAACATAAGTTTAATTATTGCACACCTGATAATTCAATAGTTTTTTTTTCTTTTTGCTCAGCAGATAGCATTTCTCTATACACCTTTTCAGGGATTCAGAGTCCATCCCTCTAGGCAATGTTTCTCAACTTTGGCTACCCATTAGAATCTCCTAGGGAGCTTAAAAAAGTAATACCTGTATATCCACTTCCATAGATTTAATTGGCCTGGAGTGCAGCAGAGATATCAGAATTTCTTAAAAGTTGCCCATGGTGATTCAAACATGTTATCATGCTTCCGAACCACTGTTGTAGGGCCTCGGAAGCCTCTGTACCCATACAGGAGAAGTACAAAGAAAGGATAAAGAAGACACACCTGCTTTTCAACTGTTTTGGTGCAGAAATGACACACATCTCTTCTGTTCATATTCCATTGGCGATAACTGGTCATATGGCCCCACTGAGATTAAGGAGGACTGAGAAATATAGTCTCTGGCTGAGCAGCCACTTCTCAGCAACAACTCTATATTATAGAAAGATAATAATCAAATAATCATGCCCAGTCATGTAAAATTGCAACTATGATAAGAGACACAAAGAAAGACACCAGTGGTTTAAATGTGTGATAGGGAGACGACCTGGACATTGAAGTTAGGAAAGGCTTTGTTGATAAAGTGATTGAGCTGAGATCTGAACTGAAGCATGAGTAGAACTAGGCAAAGATAAGGGTGGGGAGGATTGTCCAAACAAACGCCTTGAAGCTTTCTACAGCATGGTTTTTATAAGGGTCAATTAAGATGATTTATGCAAAATAGCTTTATAACAGTAAAACATTATACAAATGCTATTATTTCTAATCATCATTATTATTTATTTTTATACTGTCTCCTGGAATCCTGCCACTCATTTCTCTAGGCTCAGCCAACACATCTTTTTCCAAGCTTGGAAGGAGAAACAGTCTGGGGTTATAAAACTTTGAAGGTAGTAAGAAAAGAACCAGAAAAGACGCTGGGCTCTGTTTTCATATTTAATGAAAAACATGCAAATTAAGTACTCACTGACACATTCTATTAGCCATCATTTTGTAGTTGTTAAGCTTTTCCTCTTTGTTGCCAGCCAACTAGGAAAGTTCCCGTTAACATGGTTAACTCCTTGTGTCCTTTTTTTTGGTACTTGGCTTGTGCCTTTGTGGCTCTGGTTTCATAGCAGAATCTAGGAAAACTACTACCTTTTCTAGACTGGAGAATACCAGACAGCAGATCCCTTTGTGTATGAAAGCTGCAAATGAATGAATATATTTCTTATGGAGTTTAATTTTAAAAGACTTACTTTGTGGAAGCTTTTGTATATAGTTTCATGGCTACAGAGGCTAAGCAAAGTCAAGTCAATGCAACTCAAAATGACGCTGTTGTTCTCCCACTGCCCCATCCTTTAGATATTTAGATGAGTGAGAGAGACAGTAAGACAGTGAGAGAGAGGGAGATTGAGAGAGATGGATCTGTATTTCCATTATGGGTGAGGAGTTTTGAGGTTATCATTTAGGTAGCTTCTTTAGTATTCGTCTATCACCAGCAGTTGGCATTTCTTCTTCTAGACCCAAGTACTTTATACATTCCCTTGTATTAGCCTCTGTACACCTCAGGGAATAGGAATGTGGGCCATATGACTCATATAATCCTAGAGAACTGGATCCGGGAAGGGAGAGCAATTGATAACCTTTTACAAATCAGTTGGACCAATATATAGTTTAGGACACTGAGGCCCAGAGACAGGGAAGGATGACTGCAGTAAGTCAACGGCAGGATGTGATCTGAAATCCTAAGTTCTATCCCATCACCCACCCCTTGCTGGTGCTATTGCTGCTACAGCCTACTAGATAACAAATTTCTCCTGCATCAAAATGATTAGTGTGGTCTGTTTTCAACCTTCTTTTCAACTAGTTGATCTTTACTTTCTTTCAACCAACATTTATTGAGTGCCAACTTGTAAAGTCCTGGAAATGTAGAAATAAATAATCTTCTTTGCTTTCAAGGAGCTGATGCCAAATGCGGAAATATTTGGGGGAAACAAAGGTGTTACAACACTTTGTAATAAAGGCTATAAGGCACGAATAGGATGCTATGGGAAGACAGAGGAGGAAAGAGTAACTAAAAGTCAGGGAAGGCTTCTCAGAGAAAATAATTGACCTTGTTCTCAAAAAATAATTATGAACTCCCCAGTGAGAGGGAGGAGAAGTGCATCAGTAAGGAATAGGGAACAGCCTGGGCTTTAAATGAGTGGAGAAGAGTGAGTTTTGTGTGGCTAGAGTATAGGGTGAGTTGAGAGTAGAAGTTAGGTTACAGCACCTTGCAGAGAAACAAATCAGTGAATTCTGGTCTTATCCTGTAGACTGATGGGAAAACACTGTATATTAAAAAAGAAAAAGATAATTGTTTTATTGTGGTAAAAAAAAAAACATTTGCCAATTTATCGTTTTTTACATGTACAATTCTGTGACTTTATTACATTCATCCTGTTGTGCAACCACCACCACTATCTGTTTCCAAATTATTTCATCACCATTAACAGAAATTCAGTGCCCCCTAAGCAATGACTCCCCTTTTCCTCTCCCTCTCACCCCTGTTAGCCATTAATAAACTTTTGTCTCTATACATTTGCCTAATGTAGATATTTCATGTAAGTGGGATTATACAAGGAGTACTGCTCAGCCATAAAGAGAAATGAAGTCCTGATACATGTTACAACATGGATGAACCTTGAAAACGTTATGCTAATTGAAATGTCAGTCACAAAAAGACAAATAGTATATAATCCCATAGTACATTTTTATAAGATAATATTTTATTGTGTTCTCAGTGAAGGTTTACACAGCAGTTTACATTCCCATTCAATAATTTCTACAGAAGTTGTTCAGTGACATTGGTTACACTCTTCACAATGTGTGAATATTCTCATTATTTCTGTTCCGTTGTTCCATCACTGTATATTTTACATAAAGTTATGATATAGACTTATTTATTTATCCACGTGTTTATTCATTCATTCATTCAGCATAACAGGCAATCTTTCAACTGACAAATCTATCTCCACAGCTTCCCTCATTAAAACTCTTAACTGGCTCCCTATTGCCTTTAGAATATAAGCCAAGCTCCTTAATGGCATCCAAGACTCCCATGATTAGGCCCCTATTTAACTCCTTCTCCAGGCTCATATCCCACCACTCCAAGCCTTGTATTAATTTTAGATTTCATTTTCCTGACTTCTTATAGTTTCCTGAGGATACAGCACCATTTAACACCCCCTTGCTTTCCTCTTGCTGTTCATTCTTTGGCATTTATTTCTCATTCTTCTCCCCCTAACTCATTTGAACCTTACCTGTTATCCCCTTCTACAGCAAGTCTTCCCTGATGCCCCTAGGCTCAGTTCGTTACTCCTCCTCAGTGCTTCCAAGGTATCTAGTTTTAATGTTTAGCCAATAGCATTATATTGAAGTCATCTATTTACTCTTCTGGCTTTGTCAACAGATCGTGAACTCCTGAAGGGTAGACACTAGATCTCAGTCCACTTTGTACCCTCAGTTTTTAGTGCTGGCCTGGCACAGAGTTATTGGCTCAGTAAATGCATGTTGACTTGGACTGAGAGTTGGCAAATCAGAAGGCTTTGGTAGCCTATCTAGGTTCCCATGATTCTCTGAAATTCATTCAGTTCTCCAGCACCCCAGAGCCACGGGCTAATGTCAATATAGGACTGTAAGCTGTGCCTGAGGGGCTTCTGGAATCAGAGCACCTTAACAGAATCAGCTGTTTACCATTAACGTAAGGCTGGCAGCTGAATTTCAGCAGTATGCAGGTGGACCGACACAGTTAAAATCCTGGGACTGAAGAAACATCACCCTGCCACCCTCCACTTTGGCTCCTGACAAAGGTATTGAGATGGTTTAAGTTAGCCCAGCCTACAGCCTGCCCAAGAGGCAGGTCAGGGAGGCAGGACTGGAGATGATCCCAGCCCCAGGATTTGGCTGAAACTGGAACATCAAACCAAGCCTGAGCTGGCTTTCATGGTTGCAGTTCCCCTGCCCTTAAACTGCTGCTCCAAAGAGGGACCCTCTGAACAGGTCACACTTAAACCTGATGTGGAATTTAAAAACATAGATTCCCTCCACTTCCCCTTAAGCGAAGAAGGTGGAACCCCCTCAGAAGCCCTGGAGAGAAAAAACTTAGAACTGACTTTCTTCTCTCACAACATCCACTTCTGGATAGGGCGTACACAGCATCAGAAAATCAGGGTAAAAAAATGCTAGCAAAATCAGTTCAATCAGTTATATGTCTTATAAACCAAACATTTGTGTAAAACTACCATAATTTTTATTTTTTACCTGGTGTCTGTTTGTTCTTTCCAGATTTCAGTCAAACCAGTTTCTGTATATAGACAAAGTTGAAGTTCCAGCTCACAGACAAGCTATTGCTGAACATGTTTCTCTTAATAGTATGAAGTGTTTCCCTGCTAAAAACCATCTCTAGAGTATACTGTCTGTGTGGGGAGAAAGGGTATTGTGGGCCAGAGAAATGAAATGGCTAATACTTCTCCTATAAGGCAATCCAGGCATTCAGTAGTGGAGCTGGAAAAAATCCCAACAGACGTTACAGCCTGTTTCTTTGGCTTTTTCTAGTTCACCAAAAGGAAAGTACAGCCACTCAGCTACCACAAATCTATCAAAGGCCACGTTGGTGGCAGCTCTGGAAGGAGGCCCAGATCCCACAACTCTCTGTTATATCCAAGTCCAGTGTTTTCTCTACCCACCAAGGATTTCATCATCAAAGGATTTTTTTTAATAAATATTAACAAGTGAAGGCTCTGACCTAACCGTGTGGGATGAGAGCAGGAGTCATGTATTAGTCCAATGAATAAATGTGAAGAGGAAAGAAGTCAAGATGGGTTGTTATTTTGGTTAAAGAGATTCTGGACTTTGTCAGAGAAGGTCAATAAGGGTCAAAACAATAGTGTCCCTTTAAAAAATTGATAAAAGATCATCTAGTCTATTCCTCTGTCTCTAGAAAGGCATCACCCGAACTCGTAAATCGATCTAATGGTTCTTTGTTGTTGTCGTTAGACACCCTTGAGTCGGTTGTGACTCATTGTGTTCCTACGTACAACAGAAAGAAATGCTGCCCAATTCTGCACCATCCTCACAGTTGTTGCTATGTTTGAGCCCATTGTTGCAACCATTGTGTCAATCCATCTCATTGAGGGTCTTCCTCTTTCTAGCGGACCTCCTACTTTACCAAGCATAATGTCCTTCTGCAGGGGCTGATCCCTCCTGATAACATGTCCAAAGTACATAAGATGAAGTCTCATCACCCTCTCTTGTAAGGAGCATTCTGGCTGTACTTCTTCCAAGACAAATTTGTTTGTTTTTCTGGCAGTCCATGGTATATTCAATATTTTTTTGACAACGCTGTGATTGAAAGGCATCAATTCTTCTTTGGTTTTCCTTATTCATTGTCCAGCTTTCACATGCAAATGAGGCAATTGAAAATACCAAGGCTTGGGTCAGGTGCATCTTAACCCTCAAAATGACATCTTTGCTTTTTAACACTTTAAAGAGATCTTTTGTAGCAGATTCACACCATGCAATATGTCATTTGATTTCTTGACTGCTGCTTCCATGGGTGTTGGATGGTTGATCCAAGTAAAATGAAATCCTTGACAACTTCAATCTTTTCTCTGTTTATCATGATGTTACTTATTGGTCCAATTGTGAGGATTTTTGTTTTCTTTATGTTGAAGTGTAACCCACACAGAAGGCTGTGGTGTTTGATCTTCATCAGTAAGTGCTTCAAGATCTCTTCACTTTCAGCAAGCGAGGTTGTATCATCTGCATATCACAGGTTGTTAATTAGTCTTCCTCCAATCCTGATGCCAAACTCTTCTCTATATAGTCCATTTTCTGGGATTTTTTTTGCTCAGCATACAGAATGAATAAGTATGTTGAAAGAATACAGTTCTGATGCACACCTTTTCTGACTTTAAACCATGCAGTATCCCCTTGCCTCTTGGTCTGCCTCTTGATCTATGTACAGTTTTCTCATGAGCACAATTAAGTGTTTTGGAATTTTCCTTCTTCTCAATGTTATCCATAATTTGTTATGATCCACACAGTCGAAAGCCTTTGCATAGTCAATAAAACATAGGTAAACATATTTTTGGTCATTCTTTTTTTTTTTTAACATCATTAAAACCCATTGTCATGAAGTTGATAACGACTCGTAGTGACCAGATAAGACACAGTAGAACTGCCCCATAAGGTTTCCTAGGCTGTAAATCTTTATGGAAGCCGATTGCTACATCTTTCTCCTGTGGAGTGGCTGATGGGCTTAAACCACCGACCTTTCAGTTAGCAGCAGGTGGCTTAACCACTGTACCACTAGGGTCCCCTTTAGCATCATTAGGAGACTTTTATTTTCTCTTCCTATAGCACTCCACAATATAGTCCTCACATAGGGTTACGGTCTCTTAATCATTAATCCTATCAGGTTTTCAGTCAAGGGACAGTTTGAATTTGAGAATCACCAATGTGTCCTTGTCTTTGTTCAAGAAGGAAGCAGGGACAGCTTCATGGGAATGCCACCTGTACACTTGTGCAGGGCGCTAAACTTAGAAGGGCCCCAGGCCATGACGATCTTGAATTCTAATATTTTTAACAAGTGGCTCACTCCACATTTTTGTTTTGTACCAGGCCATGAAAATCATGTAGCCCGTCCTAGCAGGGATACAACCTATCCCTGACCCTTCACATCTCTGCATTTCTGAAAACATACACTGCCAACCCTGAGCCCACCCAACATGGGATATACAGGAAGTGTAATTATGAAATTTTAAAGACATATATGAGGACATTGCAAATCTCTAAATCCTCTCCCACATCATGTGCTACAGAAAGAACACACGACAATTTCAATTTAGACACAACTTACTTTTTTTTTTTTTAGGGAAGATGCTATGAGTCAGAATTGACTCGATGGCAGTAGGTAGATTCTCTTTTTTTTTTTTTTTTTGGTTTAGGGAAGTTATAGCCAGAGATGAGGATCTGAAAAAAAACACCCAAGCACGTCATATTCAACCTCTAACCATTCTTATTTTGAATTCACTCAGGGTACATGTTGAAGTAAGAAGCACCAAAGTGCCAAGCTTTGAGACCCAGCTAGGCCTGTGAAAAGCACACATAACTCTTCCCTCTTTGTACTTTCATCAGTGGGAAAGGTTATAGAAACTGATGTTGGCAGAGCTCTGGGGTGGTGCGGGAGGCAAAACCTAGTCCAGCTCACTCTTTTCACAGCTGTCCCAGCTCCTGACAGCTGCAAAAATTTGTTTTTGTCGAGGATGCAGCTCTGCCTACAAATAGGCCTCAGAAGAACCAAGGCCCTGGGAAGTCAATTGCACAGCATTTAGTTCCTGACCATAAGCCTTCTTGATGGCTCATAGTTCTTCATCAGAGAATGTTCATTCTAAACTTAACAATTAAACTGGTGCTGCTTGGCTTGCTCACTAGGGTAACAAAACAACAACTTTATTATCTGTGGAATAGGAATGATAATCCTTGTTCTACCTGCCTCACAGATTGTTACAAAGATCAAATGCAATCATTATTTTTTTTTCAATAAGTGTTTATACCTACTTATATGGTATACTAGCTTAGAGAAAGAAGATGTTAAGGTCACAGAATTGTACAAAGATTAAGCTATGAGTCTTCAAAGGAAGGGGAGGTTACTTTCAGCTGAAGGAGTTCTGGAAGGTTGCATGGAGCAGGGGCATATGAGCTGACCTTCTGACATTGAAGAATGGTGAAATTTACCCAGAAGAAGATGAAGGCATGTGGGGATTGTAAGAAGAGCAGGCCCAGCATCAACAAAGGCAAAGCTTTCAGGAAAGCACAGATTGTGTGTGTGTGTGTGACTCTGGAAAGTTCAGATTGAATGGAGGTCAAAGTGAAGGATCAGAGATAGATTAAAAACTGACCTCCTCAAAGTCTCAAAGAAAATATGTCAGAGACTCTGCTGATGCCAGTTGTTTCCGTCTTGCAGTCTGTATTCCCTGCTTTAGGGAAAACACAAGGCAATCATAACCTTGTGCCATGCCACAATTCCTATTGACTTCAGGCCTCCCCCTTGTCAGTTGCAATTGGGCCTGGCAGGAGAAGCTGCCTGGGGACCACAAGGAAGCAGGAAGCCACCTTGGGTACTAAGATCTATAGTTTTTTCAAGTGAAAAATGGACATTTACTTGGGGACCTGTTGAGTCTCAGAGAGCCACTGGCTTCTTTTCCATGGGCTTGAGGCTAAATGTCACCTTTTGGAATTCTTTGAAATTGTTAGCATTGGATAGTTAATCGTAACATGGACTCTAATTCTCTGTGAAATTTCAGGCAGGGTATTTTGCATTTTTGCATCTTTGTTTCTTATCTGGAAACTAAGGGTGTTGCAAAAGTTAGAGAATTTTTAAGCAAGGAATTTCATTAATATTCTAAATTCTAAATGCAAAGACATTGGAATCTATCCGTACATAGGACATGTGTATACAAAATTGAGTTGAGGTAACAACAGTGGAAACATGGACCCCAGTTCTGTTACTGACTGTGTGGCCTTATGCAAGTTCCTTTCTCTCTTTGAGCCTCACTGTCCTCATTGTAACATCACAAAATCCTATGATTCTTTGCAACAATGTTAAGTGAAGAAAGAAGGTTATGAAATTCATGTACACGAACAGTTCTATAAAGGCGTTATGTGTGGGTATGCTTAGTATCAAAGGAACACTTAGGTTGACTTAAATAACTCTGTTAAAGGTATTGAGATTTTTTTCCTATTTAATGTATGGTAATTTTTTAAAATGTATATATATGGATAGATTTCTATAGTCTAGGATTGAATCTTCCACTACACTTTTTTTGGTTAAATGTATATATAAACATATGCTTTTAATGCCTTTTCTACATTGAACCTGGCCAACCAACTGGAAGAGATGCATATTTGTGCCCATTCCAAAGAAAGGTGATCTAACAGAATGCAGTACATCAACAGAGAACTGCCAGAAATTCAAGCCGGATTCAGAAGAGGACATGGAAAGAGGGATATCATTGCTGATGTCATATGGATCTTGGCTGAAAGCAGCGAATACCAGGAAGATGTTTACCTGTGTTTTATTGACTATGCAAAGGCATTCAACTATGTGGATCATAACAAATTATGGATAACATTGTGAAGAATGAGAATTCCAGTATACTTAATTGTGCCCATGAGGAACCTGTACATATGCAGTCGTTCAAACAGAACAAGGGGATATTATGTGGTCTAAAGTCAGAAAAGGTGTGTGTCAGAGTTGCATCATTTCACCATACTTATTCAATCTGTACACTGAGCAAATAATCTGAGAACCTGGACTATATGAAGAAGAATGCAACATCAGGATTGGGAGAAGACTCGCTAACAACGTGTGATATGCAGATAATGCAACCTTGCTTGCAGAAAGTGAAGAGGACTTGAAGCACTTACTGCTAAAGACCAAAGACTACAGCCTTCAGTGTGGGTTATGCCTCAACATAAAGAAAACAAAAATCCTCACAACTGGACCAATAAGCAACATCATGGTAAACGGAGAAAATATTGAAGTTGTCAAGTATTCCATTTTACTTGGATCCCATGGAAGCAGTAGTCAAGAAATCAAATGGTGTATTGCACTGGGGAAATATGTTGCAAAAGACTTTTTTTAAATGTTAAAAAGCAAAGATGTTACTTTGAGGACTAAGGTGCACTTGACCCGTCTTCTCATTTTTAATAGCCTAATATGCATGCAAAAGCTGGACCATGTGTAAGGAAGATCAAAGAAGAATTGATGTCTTTGAATTACAGTATCGGTGAAAGAATATTTAATATACCATGGACTGCCAAAGAACAAACAAATCTGTCTTGGAAGAAGTACAGCCAGAATGCTCCTTAGAAGCCAGGATGGTAAGACTTTGACTCACATGATTTGGACATGTTATCAGGAAGGACAAATCCTTGGAGAAGGACATCATGCTTGGTAAAGTAGAGGGTCAGCAAGAAAGAGGAAGACCCTTAATTAGATAGATTGACACAGTGGCTACAACAATGGGGTCAAACATAGCAATGATTGTGAGGATTGCACAGGACCAGGCAGCCTTTCTTAGGAGTTGAAACCAATTTGAGGGCACCTGACAACAACAACTACCTTGAACTCCCTTTACTGTTGGATTTATAAATTTTTTAATGAAATGGTCCAGGTATTTGCAAACTTTCTCTGTAAAGGGCCCTATAATATGTATTTTAGACTTTGAGGGTAAAGGTCTCTTTTGTAATTACTCATTTCTGCTAATGTAGCGTGAAAGCAACCAGAGACAATATGTAAAGAAATGAGTGTGGCTGCATTCCAATGGAACCTTATGTATATAAACAGGTGGTGCCTTACATTGCCAACTCCTGAAACAGTCAATAATAAAACGTGAAAATATAGATCAATCAGTAAAATGTTCAATATTTAAAAATACCATTGATGTCTTTGAGTTTTCAAGATTTAAAAGAGAAAATATTCTAAATTGATAGCTTTATAGACAATTCCACCTTGTAATCAAGCTCTCTTCTTACAATATTTCCCAACAGCTACAAAGGTGCAATTTATGGTAAAGTTTGCATACCTGTACCTGGGTTTTACTGGTGTATCATGAATTCCTCTGCCTCTGCAGGCTCTGGTATATGTGAGTTATATAGAATGCCAAGTGGAACTCAAAGAAATAAAAACATTTTAAAAAAAGCTCTTGACATTTCCTGGTGCCCATTCAGGACACTAATGAAAGATTTACCTGGGTAGTCCCAAGTAGTCTTTTGTAAACTTATCCTTAACTTAGTCAAAATGGGATTATCAATGTATTTAAACATATACGTGTAACCAAAGTTCTGTGTCACTTTGGGTGTGAGAGAGAGAGCTGATATGTGGGTTGGGAGATGTGGTTTGGACGATAAATATTTAAATTTCTGGGACATTTCAAGGTTTTATAAAGACATCGGAACACACTATACTCAATCTGGATTATTCTGAATCCTAGTACTGTAGTGACACCGCGTTTTTAATACATTGCTTTATATGTGTAAGTTTTTTTCTGCTATAATAGGCTGTAAGTTCTTTAAAGGGAAGAATGGTGTCTAATGCTTCTTTTATCCTTAGCGTAGTGCTTAGCACTGCACTAAGCAGATTGTGGGTGCTCAATATTTATTTCAGGGTTTATTGAATATCTCAACTAGCCTAGTGCCTGGTACATAGTTGGGAGAGTTTAAAGAGACAGTAGTTAGATGGGAGTATAGACACTAAATTCTGATGGACTGTGTTTTAATCCTAACTCTATCATTTCCTAGCTATGTGGCCTTATACGAGGTATATAACCCTCTTGTGCCTCATTTTTCTTATCTTTAAAGGGAGATAATAATAGTACCTGTCTCATAGGGTTGTTGTTAAACATAAATGAGTTAATTACAAAAAGTACGTAGAATGGTGCCTAGAATATAAAAGTAGGTGCTATATTTTTTTATATGGATTAACTATTATTATTAATATTTATTGAACAAATAAATGAGGGAACAGACAAATGGATTCCTTAGAACTTATGGTCTTGACATCAATCCTACGGAGATTTCTTATCTGTTAAATGGTGTGGGATAGCAAGGACTTGAAAAACATTTAGACTTATTAGCGAGAAAGACCCTTTAACCTGATGGTTTCTCATGACTGACTTACATTTCCAAAAGCTGAGTTGTGGCCTACTGAGAAACAACAGGTTAGACAGAGCTGTCTGGTTTATATTAATTAGAAATGAGGGTAAGGGTAAGGGTGTGTGTGTGTGTGTGTGTATGTGTGTGTGTGTGACTGACTCTTGGAGCAAAGCCCTGAGGCAGTCCAACTGTTGAAAATCTTCACTGTGCATAGCTGTCACTACAAAACAAAAGGTAGTCTTTCACATGCTCAAAAGATAAGAGATGCCTTAGTTGCTCAATGGACTTTTTGATCACTTCTGAGAGAAAGTGACTCAAGAAAGTGCTATAATTTTTTTTTTCATTTCAGAGATGAAGGAGGGGTGCATATACTTTCTCTACTCTTCTTCCTAATGGATGTCTAAATGACTACTTTTTATGTGCCAAGGGGCACTGTGGTTTATTGTGAAGACCATGGGTTTGAATCCCAGACATGTCACTTACTATATGAGAGTCCTTGTGCTTTCTGATCCTCATTTTTTCATCTGTAAAATGACAATAATAAAACCTAACTCACACTGTTATGCACTGTGAGAATTGAATGCGGTGTGACACTTGAATATGATGATGTGTCCCTATTACAAAGGGGAATGGTTAATAGATTTAGAGTAAGACAGCCAGGCATTGGGAAAACAGCACTACAGATATTATCTCATGTAATCCTCATAGCAACCCTATGAGTAGTGCTATGATTATCGTGACTGTACAGAGAAGAAAAGAATATGAAAACCTTAAGTAAAAGAGTCACATTAGGGGATGATTATTATTTGCTTTCCAAAAATAAGTCTACCCTTATGAAGAACTGTAACCACGACCACCATCCCAATCATGCAATTTATTTCTCAGAGGGTGGGGCCCAGAATCAAGCATATACTGTTGGTATGGGCAGATTAGTGCAGATGATGTAACTGTCAGTTCTTTCATTCTGGACACTGAATTTCTGCTGAAATCACATAAAGTCACATTATGTTTTCTGGCTGAACAACACATTGTTGATTAACAGGGAGTTCACTACTATTGACAGAAACCATTAAGCCTTTTTAATATGTGCTGCTGTCTTCTCATGCAGTTAGTTATTTGGACCCATGGACAGAAATACACAGTTTTTTCAATTAAATTTCGTCTTATTAGATTTAAACTTATTTTTGGATTCTCATTTGTATCTAATTTCTGTCTATCATCTATTTATCTGTCCGTCATCTATCATCTACTTAGATGTTTATCTTTTTTTCCTCCCACTGTGTGCCAGGAGCCCTGGTAGTACAGTGACTAAGTGCTTGTCTGCTACCAAAAGGTTAGTGATTCAAACCCACCATTCACTCCCAGGAGAAGGATGTGGCGGTCTGGTTCCATAAAGATTACAGCCTTGGAAACCCTATGAGGCAGTTCTATTCTTTCCTGTAGGGTTAATATGAGTCAGAATCAACTTGAAAATAATGGGTTCTATGTACCAAGCACTCTTGCTATAGATACTATGGATCCAAGAATGACTTACATATCTACTGCCCTCAAAAATCTCCCAGACTTTTGAACAAGATGAATTATACATAGTTAATTTGAGAGCACAGAGGTGGGAACCACCAAATATGTCCAGGATGAGGTGTGGAGTTAGAGAAGTCTTCATAAAGAAGATAATATTTGAGGTAGGTTTTGAGAATGATAATAATAGCAACTATTTATGTTCAATAATCATACAATAAATATTGATTGATTCATCTAATGAACATTTACTTAAGGTCGAGTATGTTTCTGGTATCATGCTGGGTGATGGGAGATACAGTGGTAAATCACAGAGCCATTAAGTAATTTATTAAAAGTGATGGGCAGCATAGTAGAATGGTTCAGAGCATGGACTTTGGGGCAAGGTTTCCTGGATTCAAATCACAGCTCTGCCACTAACTAGCTGTATAACCTTGGGTAAATAACTTAACCTATCTTCCCCTCAGTTTATTTATCTGAAAAATGAGGATAAAAATAGCACTACTTAATAGTATCACTCTGAGTATTACATTCCTGGTACATAGCAAGTGCTATGTAAGTGTTTGTTATTATTATAAGTACACAAAATGCAGCAAAGACAAACTATTGGGAGCTTTGGAAACAAGCAATAAATAACAAAAGAAGGGGAGCAACCTGGTTTGGGAATTCAGAAGACTTCCCTGAGGAAGTGACATTTAAGCTGAGACCTGGATTAGGGAAAGCTTCTCAGAGGAATGGACATTGAAGCTGACAAATATGAAAGAATAGTAAGAGTTAGTGATGCCAGGTCCTTGAGAGATGGTTTAAAGACATTTGCCTTAGTAATAAGAAAAATGGAAAGCCAGTGACAGGTTTCAAGCAGATAAGTGCCACAATAATTTTGGATATTGGAAAAATCACTTTGGCTGCTGTGTAAAATAAAAATAGATTAAAGGAGGACAAAACTATCCAAACAAATAGAAACTGAACAACATACTATTAAACTACCAAGGGGTCAAGGAAGAAATCAAAAGAAACATCACAAATTTCCTAGAGTCGAATGAAAATAAAAGCACAACATACCAAAACTTATGGGATGCAGTGAAGGCAGTACTCAGAGGGAAACTTATAACAACAACGGCTTACATTAAAAAAAAAGATGAAAGATCTCAAATCAACAGACTAACTCGACAAGTCCAGGAGTTAGAAAGAGTAGAGAACACCAAGTGTAAACCTACCAGAAGAAAGGAAATAACAAAGATCAAAGCAAAAATAAATAAAATTGAAAACAGTAAAACAATAGAATCAAGAAAACAAAGGTGACAAAACTTTAGCGAGACTGCCAAAGAAAAGAACAGGAAAGATGAGAATAGTCAAAATAAGAAATGAAAGAGGGGACATTACAACTGACCAAATAGAAATAAAGAGACTTATGACAGAATATTATGAACAATTGTGTGGCAACAAACTGGATAACCTAGATGAAATGGATGAATTCTTAGAAGAACACAACCTACTCACACTGAATCAAGACAAAACAGAAAGTCTCAACAGACCCACACGAAGTGAAGTGATTGAATTGGTGATCAAAAACCTACCAACCAAAAAAAAAAAAAAGTCCCAGACTAGATGGCTTCGCTGGGGACTTCTATCAAACATTTAGAGAAGAACTGACACCAGTTCTGTTTAAGCTCTTCCAAAAGATTAAGAAGGAAGGAAGAACTACTCCCTAATTCACTAATGAAGCAAACATAACCCTGGTACAAAAACCAGACAAAGACACCATGAGAAAATAAAACTATAGGCCAATACCTCTTTTGAATACAGATGTAAAAATTCTCAACAAACACTAGTGAACTGAATCCCACAATATATTGAAAGAGTCATACACCATGACCAATGGGATTTTTTCCATGAATGCAGGAATGGTTCAACATTAGAAAATCAATCAACATAACACACCACATCAGTAGAACAAAGGAAAAGGACTACATGATCATCTCTATGGATGCAGAAAAAGCATTTGATAAAATCCAACTTTTTTTATTGATGAAAACCCTAAATAAGGTCAGAATATAAGAGAAGTTCCTCAATATGATTCAGGGCAGATATGAAAAGCCAACAACCAACATTATACTTAATGGAGAAAGACTGACAGCTTTCCCTTTGAAACTGGGAATGAGACCAGGGTGCTCACTCTCACCACCTCTGTACAATATTGTATTAGAAGTCCTAGGCAGAGCAACAAGACAAAAAAAGAAAGAAAGAAGGGAGGGACGGAGGGAGGAAGGAAGGAAGAAAAAGAAAGAAAGAAAGAAAGAAAGAAAGAAAGAAAGAAAGAAAGAAAGAAAGAAAGAAAGAAAGAAAGAAAGAAAGAAAGAAAGAAAGAAAGAAAGAAAGAAAGAAAGAAAGAAAGACAGAAAGAAAGACAGAAAGAAAGACAGAAAGAAAGACAGAAAGAAAGACAGAACGAAAGACAGAACGAAAGACAGAACGAAAGACAGAACGAAAGACAGAACGAAAGACAGAACGAAAGACAGAACGAAAGACAGAACGAAAGACAGAACGAAAGACAGAACGAAAGACAGAACGAACGAAAGAACGAACGAAAGAACGAACGAAAGAACGAAAGAAAGAAAGAAAGAACGAAAGAAAGAAAGAACGAAAGAAAGAACGAAAGAAAGAAAGAAAGAAAGAAAGAAAGAAAGAAAGAAAGAAAGAAAGAAAGAAAGAAAGAAAGAAAGAAAGAAAGAAAGAAAGAAAGAAAGAAAGAAAGAAAGAAAGAAAGAAAGAAAGAAAGAAAGAAAGAAAGAAAGAAAGAAAGAAAGAAAGAAAGAAAGAAAGAAAGAAAGAAAGAAAGAAAGAAAGAAAGAAAGAAAGAAAGAAAGAAAGAAAGAAAGAAAGAAAGAAAGAAAGAAAGAAAGAAAGAAAGAAAGAAAGAAAGAAAGAAAGAAAGAAAGAAAGAAAGAAAAAAAGAAAGAAAAGCTATCTGGATTGGAAAAGAAGTAAAATTATCTCTATTTGAGGATGATATTATCCTATATACAGAAAATCCCAGAGTCCACAAGAAAACTTCTAGAACTAATAGAAGAATTTAGCAAAGTTGCAAGATACAACGTCAACAAACAAAAATTGGTTGGTTTCTATATACTCAACAATGAGAAATCTGAAAGGGAAATTAGGGAAACAATTCCACTTATGATAGCACCTAAGAGAATAAAACACCTAGGAATAAATCTAACCAGGGACGTGAAGAATTTATACAATGAAAATTATAAAACACTGCTGAAAGAGATTAAAGAAGACTTAAATAAATGAAAAGATATCCCATGTTCATGGTTTGGAAGACTTAATATGATTATGATGTCAATACTACCCAAAGCTATCAACAGATTCAATGCAATCCCAATCAAAATTCCAACAACCTTCTTTACAGAAAAAAAAAAATCCTCAGCTTTATGTGGAATAGCAAGAGGCCTCCAATAGATAAAGCAATGTTGAAAGAGAAGAACAAAGTAAGAGGACTCACACTTCCAGATTATAAAACATGTTATACAGCTACAGTAATGAAAACAGCCTGGTACTGATATAAAAATAGACACATAGATTAATGGAATAGGATTGAAAGTCTAGAAATAAACCCACACATCTACTGACAACTGATATTTGACAAGGGTCTTAAGTCCGTTTGATGGGGAAAGAAGTCTCTTCAACAAATGGTGTTGGGAAAACCGAATGAAACAGGATCCATGCTTCACACCATACTAAAAACAAAACAAAACAAAAACAAATTTAAGGTGTACTAAGAACCTAGATGTTCAAATTAAAACCAAAATATTCTTTTTTTTATTGTACTTTAGATGAAGGTTTACAGAACAAACTAACTTCTCACTATTTACTGTTTTATAACATTGTTTAATAACCCCACGACATGTCAAAACTCTCCCTTCTCGAACTTTGGTTTCCTATTAGCAGCTTTCCTGTCCCCTCCTGCCTTCTAGTCCTTGGCCCTAATCTGGTATGCCCCTTTAGTCTCGTTTTGTTTTATGGGCCTGTCTAATCTTTGGATTCCCCATGGGTCTGTCAGTTTGTCATACTGTGGGGGCTTGTGTGTTGCTGTGATGCTGGGAGCTATGCCACCGTTACTCAAATACCAGCAGGATCACCCATGGAGGACAGGTTTCAGCTGATCTTCCAGACTAAGACAGACTAGGAAGAAGGACCCAGCAGTCAACTTCTGAAAAGCATTAGCCAGTGAAAACCTCATGAACAGCAGCGGAACATTTTCTGATATACTGCCAGAAGATGAGCCCCTCAGGTGGGAAGGCACTCAAAATATGACTGCGGAAGAGCTGCCTCCTCAAAGTAGAGTTGACCTTAATGACTTGAATGAAATCAAGCTTTTGGGACCTTCATTTGCTGACGTGGCACGACTCAAAATGAGAAGAAATAGCTGCAAACACCCATTAACAATCGGAACCTGGAATGTACAAAGCATGAATCTAGGAAAATTGGAAATCGTCAAATATGAAATGGAACCCATAAACATCGATATCCTAGGCATGAGTGAGCTGAAATGGACTGGTATTGGTGATTTCGAATCAGACAATCATATAGTCTGCTATGCTGGGAATACAACTTGAAGAGGAATAGCTTCGCATTCATTGTCAAAAAGAACATTTCAAGATCTATCCTGAAGGGAGGCGGAGCCAAGATAGTGGAATAGACACTTCCAGCAAGCCCTCTTTACAACAAAGACCCAAAAAAACAAGTGAAACGAGTATATTTACAACAAGCTAGGAGCCCTGAACATCAAAGACAAAAAAAAGACAAGCTTAGAAAATGAACTGAGGGGCAGGGGGAGGAAGAGATGGTTCAGAAGTGGAGAGGAGTTACCAGACCTGAATCCCCGGGAGTCCTCAGGCACCATTCTCGGAGCGGCGACGGTGGGCTGGTACTAGCATTCCACCACAGTTTCCTCAAGGAGAAGCAGCCAGCCACACAGGGAAAAAGTTTTTTGCTATGACATTTCTTATCAGTGCCTGATTTCTAAAAGCTACATAATACTGCAAAAAGTCAACTACAAAAAGACAAATAACCCAATTAAAAGATGGGCAAAAGATATGGTCACTTCACTAAAGAAGACATTCAGGTAGCTAACAGATGCATGAGGAAATGCTCACGGTAATTAGCCATTAGAGAAATGCAAATCAAAACTACAATGAGATTTCATCTTACTCCAACAAGGCTGGCGTTAATCCAAAAACCACAAAACAATAAATGTTGGAGAGGCAATGGAGAGATTGGAACACTTATACACTGCTGGTGGAAATGTAAAATGATACAACCACTTTGGAAATCAATTTGGTGCTTCCTTAAAAAGTTAGAAATAGACCTCCCATACTATCCAGCAGTCCCACTCCTTGGAATATATCCTAGAGAGATAAGAGCCTTTACACGAACAGATATATGCACACCCACTTTCATTGCAGCACTGTTTACAATAGCAAAAAGATGGAAGCAACCAAGGTGCCCATCAATGGATGAAAGGATAAATAAATTATGGTATATTCACAGAATGGAATACTACACATTTATAAAAAACAGTGAGGAATCTGTGAAACATTTCATAACATGGAGGAATCTGGAAGGCATCATGCTGAGTGAAATTAGTCAGTTGCAAAAGGACAAATATTGTATGAGACCACTATTACACGAACTCAAGAAATAGTTCGAACAGAGAAGAAAATATTCTTTGTTGGTTACTAGAGGGGGAAGTGAGGGAGGGTGGGAGAGGGGCATTCACTAATTAGACAGTAGATAGGAACTATTGTAGGTGACGGGAAAGACATCATACAATGCAGGCGAGGTCAGCACAACTGGACTAAACCAAAAGCAAAGAAGTTTCCTGAATAAACTGAATGCTTCAAAGGCCAGTGTAGCAGGGGTAGGTGTTTGGGGACCATGGTTTCAGGGGACATCTAAGTCAATTGGCATAATAAAATCTATTAAGAAAACATTCTGCATTCCCCTTTGGAGAGTGGCTTCTGGGGTCTTAAAAGCTAGCAAGGGCCCATCTAAGATGCATCAATTGGTCTGAACCCACCTGGATCAAAGGAGAATGAAGAACACCAAGGACACAAGGTAATTATGAGCCCAAGAGACAGAAAGAGCCACATAAACCAGAGACTCCATCAGTCTGAGACTAGAAGGGCTAGATGGTACCCAGCTACAACCAATGACTGCCCTGACAGGTAACACAACAGAGAACCCCTGAAGGAGCAGGAGAGCAGTGGCATACAGACCCCAAATTGTTGCAAAAAGACCACACTTAATGGTCTGACTGAGACTAGAAAGACCCCGGTGGTCATGGCCTCCAGACCTTCTGTTGGCCCAGGACAGGGACCATTCCCAAAGCCAACTCTTCGGGCAGGGATTGGACTGGTAAGTGGGTTAGAGAGGGATGCTGGTGAGGAGTGAGCTTCTTGGGTCAGGTGGACGCTTGAGACTATGTTGGTATCTCCTGCCTGGAGGGGAGATGAGAGGGTAGAGGGGGTTAGAAGCTGGTGAAATGGACATGAAAAGAGAGAGTGGAGGGAGGGTGCGTGCTGTCTCATTGGGGGAGAGCAATTGGGAGTGTGTATTGGGGTGTATGTGGGTTTTTGTGTGAGAAACTGGATTGATTTGTGAACTTTCACTTAAAGCACAATAAAAACTAAAAAAAAAAAGAAACAAAAAAGATCTATCCTGAAGTACACGGTGTCAGTGATAGGATAATATCCATATGCCTACAAGGAAGACCAGTTAATACGACTATTATTCAAATTTATTTGCCAGGCACTAAAGCCAAAGATGAAGAAATTGAAGATTTTTACCAAGTTCTACAGTCTGAAATTGATCAAACACACAATCAGGATGCACTGAAAATTAATTACTTGTAATTGGAATGCTAAAGTTGGGAACAAAGAAGGTTCTGTAGTTGGAAAATATGGCCTTGGTGATATAAATGATGCTGGATAATTCATGATTGAATTTTCCAAAACCAACTACTTCTTCACTTCAAATACCTTTTTTCACCAACCTAAACAGTGACTATACACATGGACATTGCCAGATGGAATACACAGGAACCAAATCATCTATATCTGTGGAAAGAGCCCATGGAAAAGCTCAATATCATTAGTCACAACAAGGCCAGGGGCAGACCAGGGATGAGACCATCAATTACTCATATGCAAGTTCAAATTGAAACTGAAGAAAATTAGAACAAGTCCATGAGAGCCAAAGTGCAATCTTGAGTTGTACACGCATACAATGGAGTACTACTTAGACAGTAGAAGAAATAAGTCTTAATACATGCTATAATTTGGATGGAGCTTGAAGACGTTTGTTGTTGTTGTTGTTAGGTGCAGTCCAGTCGGTTCCAACATATAGTGACCCTATGTACAACAGAACGAAACACTGGCTTGTCCTGTGCCATCCTCACAGTTATGGTTAGGCTTGAGCCCATTGTTGCAGCCACTGTGTCAACTCATCTCGTTGAGGGTTTTCCCCTTTTTTTGCTGACCTTCCACTTTACCAAGCATGATGTCCTTCTACAGGGACTGGTCCCTCCTGATAACATGTCCAAAATATGTGAGATGAAGTCTTGCCATCCTTGCTTCGAATGAGCATTTTGGCTGTACTTCTTCCAAGACAGATTTGTTCCTTCTTCTGGCAGTCCATGGTATAGTCAACATTCTTCGCCAACACCAAAATTCTTCGATCTTCCTAATTCAAAGTCCAGCTTTCACATGCATGTGAGGCGATTGAAAACGCCATGGCTTGGGTCAGGTGCACCTTAGTCTTCAAGGTGACATCTTTGGTTTCTAACAAAGTGCTTCAAGTCCTCTTCACTTTCAACAAGAGAGGTGGTGTCATCTGCATATCACAGGTTGTTAATGATTCTTCCTCCAGTCCTGATGACATGTTCTTCTTCATAAAATCCAGCTTCTGGAATTATTTGTTCAGCATACAGATTGAATAAATATGGTGAAAGGATACAATCTTGATGCACACCTTTCTTGACTTTAAACCATACAGTATCCCTTTGTTCTGGCTGAATGACTGTCTCTTGTTCTACGTGCACATTCTTCATGAGAACAACTAAGTGTTCTAGAGTTCCCGTTCTATGAAATATTACCCATAATTTGTTATGATCCACACCGTCGAATGTCTTTGCATGGTTAATAAAACACAGGTAAACATCTGTCTGATATTCTCTCCTTTCAGCCAAGATCCATCTGACATCAGCACTGATATCCCTCATTCTACACCCTCTTCTGAATCCAGCAGTTTCCTGTTGATGTACTGCTGCAGCCTCATTTGAATGATCTTCACCAAAATTTTACTTGTGTGTGATATTAGTGATGTTTTTCAATAATTTCCACATTCTGTTGGATCACGTTTCTTTGGAATAGGCATAAATATGGATATCTTCCAGTCTGTTGGGCAGGTAGTTGTCTTCCAAATTCCTTGGCATAGATGAGTGAGCACTTCCAGCGCTGCATCATTTGTTGAAACATCTCAGTTGGTATTGTGTCAATTCCTTGAGCCTTGTTTTGCCAATGCCTTCAGTGCAGCTTGGACCTCCTCCATCAGTACCATCTGTTTTTGATCACATGGTACCACCTGAAACGGTTGAAAGTCAACCAGGTCTTTTTGGCACAGTGACTCCATGTAATGAAGCATAATGAAGATATTTTTCTGAGTGCAGTAATTCAATCATAAAAGGACAAATATTTTATGACATCATTAATATAAAAAGACAAGAAAATGTAAATGTATAGAGACCAAATTTTATTAGTGCTTACTAGGGGCATGACATATCCAAGTACATAGACCATGTACACAGACCAAGAGGCAGTTGTCTGAACAGAATGAGGGGATACTGGGTGGTTTAAAGTCAGGAAAATTGTGCGTCAGGGTTGTATTCTTTCATCATACCTATTCAATTTGTATGCTGAGCAAATAATCCAAGAAGCTGGACTATATGAAGAAGAACAGAACATCAGGATTAGAGGAAGACTCATTAACAATCTGCATTATGCATATGACACAACCTTGATTGCTGAGAGCGAAGAGGGCTCGAAGCACTTACTGATGAAGATCAAAGACCACAGCCTTCAGTATGGATTGCACCTCAACAGAAAGAAAAGAAAAATCCTCACAACTGGACCAATAAGCAACATCATGGTAAACAGAGAAAAGACTGAAGTTGTCAAGGATTTCATTTTACTTGGATCCACAGTCAACACCCATGGAAGCAGCAGTCAAGAAATCAAAAGATGCACCACATTGGGCAAAAGACCTCTTTAAAATATTGAAAAGCATAGATGTCACCTTGAAGACTAAGGTGTTCCTGACCCAATCCATGGTTTTTTCAATCGCTGCATGTGAATGTGAAAGCTGGATGATACATAAGGATGAGCACAGAAGAATTGGTGCCTTTGAATTATGGTGTTGTTGAAGAATATAGAATATACCATAGAATGCAAAAAGAATGAAAAAAATCTGTCTTGGAAGAAGTACAGCCAGAATGCTCATTCTAAGCAAGAATGATGAGACCTCATCTCATATACTTTGGACATGTTATCAGGAGGAATCAGTCCCTGGGGAAGGACATGATACTTGGTAAAGCAGAAGGTCAGTGAAAAAGAGCAAGACCCTCAATGAGATGGACTGACACAATGCCTGCAACAATGGGCTCAAACATCACAACAATTGTGAGGATGGGGCAGGACCGGACATTGTTTTGTTCTGTTGTACATAGGGTCGCTATGAGTCGAAGTGACTCCACAGCGCCTAACAACAACAACAACAGGGGCACGAGGAAGGGGGAAAGGAGGGTTAACAGTGATGGAAAAGTCACATTGATTAAAGGTACGGCTGCACAATAACTTGTACACCTGTAAAAAGTTGAATTGGTAAAAGTTGTGTGATAGATATGTTTATAACAACAACAAAGAGAGTAGGTGCTGAGCCTCCCTATGTATAACCAGAAAACTCATGGGATTTGGTTCCTTTGTTTGGAGGTTTAGGGTCATGGTTTTATGGGACATGCCAATTAATTGGCCTAATAATGTGTTTAGTGCTTCTGCTCTACCTCCTAGTTTGTTGTGTGGTGTCTGGGGTCTTAAGGTTGTAGACAGCCATCCAAGGCACAACAGTTGGAGCAGCAGAGGGAAAAAGAGTCAGGAACAGGAGGAGGATATAAAATATGTGGCTATTTGCCTCCATGAACAACTGCCTCCTGGGCCATGACACCAGAATAACTGGATGGTGCCTAGCAACTATTAATGAACATTTTGATCAGAGTCTATAGAAGAGTCCTGATCAAAAGGAAAAAAATGCAGAACGGAATTTCAAATTCTCATGGACTGCACACTTTCTGGAGCCCTGGGGGCTGGATGAACCCCTGAAACTATTGTCCTGAGATCATCTTTAAAATTTAAACTGAAAATATCCCCTGAAATCTTAAAATCAAATAATAGTTCAGCTTAACTAGTAAAAAATGTCTGCCTTTAGCATTATGCTCTTTTAAGAACTACCTATACGAGATCAAAGTGACAACAGCAAGGCAAAAGATTAGATAGGAACCTTAGGTGGCAGTGAATTTACGTTAATGTGGGAGGAACGACTCAATAAAAGACGGTGAGAATGTTTGCACAACTCGAAAAATGTAATCAATGTCACTGAATTGTGCATGTAGAAAACTATTGAAATGGTGTATGTTTTGCTGTGTATATTCTGAACAACAATAACAAAATAAAATAAGAAAAAAAAGTCAAAACTAGAAATAAAGATTCCAGTTAGGAGACTGTTGCAAGATGCAGGTGAAAGATTGTTAGCTGGTACTAAGTTCAGACCATTGGGAATGAACGGATGTGAATAGATGTGAGAGATCTTAAGGAGAAAAAAACAGGCAGAAAGAAGTTAAGAACTTAGTAATTTTATTATTATTGTTATGCTTTAGGTGAAAGTTTACAGCTCAAGTTAATTTCTCATACAAAAATTTATACACATATTGTTATGAGACATTAATTGCAAACCCTGTAATGTGACAGCACACTCCCCCTTTCCACCCTGGGTTTTCTGTGCCCATCCAACCAGTTCGTGACACTTTCTGCCTTCTCATCCTGTCTCAGCTGCCCATTTGGTCTCGTGTATCTGCTTGAACTAAGAAGCACACTCCTCATTATTATTTCATGTTTAATAGTCCAATCTAATCTTTGTCTGAAGAGTGGGTTTCGAGAACGGTTTTAGTTCTGGGTTAACAGAGAATCCAGGGGCCATGGCTTTGAAGGTTCCTCCAGTGTCTGTCAGACAATTAAGTCTGGTCTTTTTATGTGAATTTGAGTGTTGTACCACATTTTTCTCCTGCTCCGTCAGGGGCTGTCTGTTGTGTTCCCTGATAGGGCGGTCATCAGTGGTAGCCGGGCACCATCTAGTTCTTCTGGTCTCAGGCTGATGGAGTCTCTGGTTTACGTGGCCCTTTTGTCTCTTGGGCTAGTATTTTCCTTGTGTCTTTGCTGTTCTTCATTCTCCTTTGCTCCAAGTTGGTTGGGACCAAAGATGCATCTTAGATGGCCACTCACAAGCTTTTAAGACTCCAGATGCCATTCACCAAAGTGGGAAGCAGAACTTTTTCTTAATAAACTTTGTTATGGCAATTGACCTAGATGTCCTCTGAAACCATGGTCCCCAGGCTGGAGCCCCTGCTACTCTGTCCTTCGAAGTGTTTGGTTGTATTCAGGAAACGTCTTAGCTTTTGGTTTAGTCCAGTGGTGCTGACTTCCCTTGTATTGTGTGTTGTCCTTGCCTTCACCTAAGGTGATTCTTGTCTACTATGTAGTTAGTTAATTTCCTCCTATCTCCCTCCCCACCCTCCTAACCAACAAAGAGTGTTTTCTTCTGTGTTTAAACCTTTTCTTGAGTTCTTCTAATAGTGGTCTCATACAATATTTGTCCTTTTGTGACTGATTAATTTCACTCAGCATAATGCCTTTCAGATTCATCCATGTTGTGAGATGTTTTGTGAATTCACCCTTGTTTCTTGTTGTTGCATAGTGTTCTGTTGTGTGTATGTACCATAATTTGTTTATCCATTCATCTGTTGATGGGCACCTAGGTTGTTTCCATCTTTTTTGCCATTGTGAACAATGCTGCAGAGAACATGGTTGTGCATATATCTATTCATGTGACATCTCTTATTTCTCTAGGATATATCCCAATGTGTGGGATTGCTAGGTTGTGTGGTACTTCTATTTCTAGCTTTTCAAGGAAGCGCCAAATCGATTTCTAAAGTACTTGTACCATTTTACATTCCCACCAGCAGTGTATAAGTGTGCCAGTCTCTCCACAACCTCTCCAACATCTATTATTTTGTGTTTTTTGGATTAGAGCTAGCCTTGTTGGGGTGAGATGATATTTCATTGTAGTTTTGATTTTTATTTCTCTAATGGCTAATGATCATGAGTACTTCCTCATGTATCTGTTAGCTGCTTCAATGTCTTCTTTGGTAAAGTGCCTGTTTATATCCTTTGCCCATTTTTTCATTGGGTTATTTGTCTTTTTGTTGTTGTGATTTTGCAGCATCTTGTAGATTTTAGAGATTAGACCCTGATCAGATAAGTTGTAGCCAATTTTTTTTCCCAGTCTGTAGGTCATCTTTTTACTCTTTTGGTCAAGTCTTTTGATGAGTGTAAGTGTTTGATTTTTAGGAGCTCCCAGTTATCTAGTTTATGTTCTGGTGTTTGTGCATTGTCAGTTATGTTGCGTATTCTGTTTATGCCATGTATTAGGGTTCCTAGCATTGTCCTTATTTTTCCTTCCATGATCTTTATCGTTTTAGATTTTATATTTAGGCCCTAGATTTTGAGTTAGTTTTTGTGCATGGTATGAGGTATGGGTCTTGTTTCATATTTTTGCAGATGGATATCCAGTTATGCTAGCACCATTTGTTAGAGACTGTCTTTTCCCCATTTAATGGACTTTGGGCCTTTGTCAAATATTAGTTTCTCATAGGTGGATGAATTTATGTCTGGATTCTCAATTCTGTTCCACTGGTCTATGTATCTGTTGTTGTACCAGTACCAGGCTGTTTTGACAACCGTGGCGGTATAATAGGTTCTAAAATCAGGTAGTGTGAGGCCTCCCACTTTGTTCTTCTTTGTTAGTAATGCTTTACTTATCCAGGGCCTCTTTCCAGTCCATATGAAGTTGGTGATTTGTTTCTCCATCTCATTAAAAAATATCACTGTATTTGGGTCGGGATTGCATTGGATCTGTAGATCACTTTGGGTAGAATAGACATTTTTACAGTGTTGAGTCTTCCTATTCATGAGAAAGGTATTTTTTTCCACTTATGCAGATCTCTTTTGGTGTCTTACAGTAGTGTCTTGTAGTTTTCTTTGTATAGATCTTTTACATCTCTGGTTAGATTTATTCCTATGTATTTTGTCTCTTGGGGAGCTATTGTAAATGGTATTGATTTGGTAATTTCCTCTTCAAAATGCCCTTTGTTGGTGTAGAGTCATCCAACAGAACTTAGTAATTATTGTGTGTGTGTGTGTGTGTGTATGAGTGATACAGGGGACAATAAGATAGAGGATGGAGTTAAGGATGATATCCAAGTTTCTGCTTGTAGAAATGTCCAACTGAGTGGAGGGTGAGGCCATTCAGTGAAAAAAGAACTGTGATGGAAAAACAAATTCATGAGGAAAAGAGATAAGGAGTTCTGTTTGCCGAGTTTTTAATATGTTCCATTATGCATTTTGTATGCATTATGATATTCAATATTTAGTAGCCTTGTGAGATGAGCATTATCATCCCCATTTTATGTATGAGGAAACTGAAGCTTAACCCATTGCTGTTGAGACAATTCCAACTCATAGCGACCCAGTAGGACAGAGCAGAACTGCCCCATAGGGTTTCCAAGGAGCGCCTGTTGGATTTGAACTGCTGACCTTTTGGTTAGCAGCTGTAGCCTTTAACCACTATGCCACCAGGGTTTCCAACTGAAGTTTAGTGAGGTTTAATAATCTGCTCAAGATCACACAGTTCCTAAATGGCAGAACTGGGATGTTAACCTAGGTCTGTCTCACCCTCATTTTACAGATGAGGAAACTGAGGCTTAAAGAGGTTAAATAAGTTGTTGAAGATCACATAGTTACTAAATGGCAGAACTGGGATGTTAACCTGGGTATATCTCACCCCTAAGCCCATGTTATTTCCACAATTCTCTACAGTCTCATGACTTGGACCAGCCTACTCAACTCCATCCACAACTAAGCACCTGATCTCTCCCTAGCTTGATTCCTCAACATCTGTCTCAATGACAAACAAAAATCCCTTACATGTAACTGAATTGTCCAAGATTAGTAAGCCAGCTATGATTCTGCAACCCTGAAAAGGTGGGAAACTTGAGGAACCAAAGTAATTGCTTCTCTAAGCAGAGAACTCAGTACAAACATTTCTTCCACCTAGCCTTGTTTTGTCGTTGCTAGCAAAGTCAGTTTTCTTGTTGGCACTCTTGATTCTCTGCTTTTTATCCTTTCCTACAACTGTTGGTACAACCACTTTCCTTACCAATGACCATATTTTTCAAACCCTAAACTGGTACACATAGTCTGGCAAAGGGATTTTGTTGTAAAAGGAAGCTGGTAGATGTATTTTGGATGCCAATATGTTGGCATTTCCAGAATATTTTTATCATTTTGGTCATGTCTGTGGACACTGGGACAAAATTAGAACTGTTCAGAAAAATTCAAGTCATTTGCATCCCCTCTCCATATTCATAATTGCAAATTAGATCAGTATACCTTCTCAGTTTTTATCTAAATCTTTGATAAAACAGTGAATAGAACACGGTCAAGGACTTTTTAGTCAGGTTGATGTCAGCGTGTTATTTTTATTACTTTTTACCTTTCAGGGTTGGCTTTCAGTCGGTTATGAATCCTAACAGTAGTCCCATCTAGCCCCTACCTAAAAAGATTAGCACAAGGGACTTTGTCAAATGTTTTTAATGAAGTCCCACACTTGATTCTCCTACTTGTTACAACAAAAACAATAATAAACTAGGTTGGTTTATCATCATTTGTTCTTAGTTAAAACATGTTGGCTCCAAATATATACTTTTCTTTTTCTAAGTCCTCAACCACCATTCCGTAAGTAATTCTTAGAATCTCAACCTGAGATCAACAAGTTCATTTGTGGCTTGTAAAAAGCACTCTGTTCCCCTTTTTGATAATGCTCACTCTGTTGAACTGTCTTCAGCTTCAAGCTTCTCTGCTATCTTCCAAGGCTGATCAATACCCAGTGACATTTACTCACAATTCCTTGGTATGTGATTTTTCTGGTTTAGTAGCCTTGAACTCACTAAGGAAATTACATCCTCTTTTAAAATTTTCTCGTGTCACTTGTATTTCAAGTGCTTCTAACTAATGTTCATTTAAGCATGATTAGGCCTGAGGACCATTTTCCTTGCCACTGTATTTAGCACTGGTTAAAAACAAAACAAACAAGCAAAAACAAAACAAAAAACAACGTTGCCAACTGGCAGTAGGAATTAATTTCTTAGATTATCTAGGTCTCTCCCAGAAAAGAGCAGCGCCCTGAGAAGTGATAGTGTAACAAGTTTGTAAAAGCTCTGTGAAGTGTCCTGAATGGTCTACCAGCAGAGCAGCTGCTAGCCCATGCAGCATCTTTGTGTGAATTAGCAAAAGCCATCCTACCACCCTCCCACCAGTCCCAAATAGGAGCATATTTGCAAGTGAATGGCTTGGTGAGTGAACCATGTATACTTTCTACAGATTGGCAAAAGGTGCTCCTTCCTTTGAGGAGATATAACTTGGAATTAGAGGACATCGGATAACTAGAATGGAAGTGAGATTTCAGTCCTCACTTGTCCCCTCCATCAGGTACCCTCGTGTAGTGAATAACCTGTTAAACTGTATGTGGTGGGTCCTATACATGAGGGTAGGAGGAAACACCAAGAAATAGGATAAAACCACTGTCAAAACATCCCTATATCAATGCTGCTGATGGTTGACTTGAGGCACTGAATTCGGTTCCCATCTTAATTTCCTGGAATTATATCTGTGCTTCCAGAGAAGTTTATCTGTGAAGGATTTGTCTCAATGGAATTTACCGAGATGTTAATTCCATGCAAAATAGATGAACAGATTTTTATTTCCAAGCAATCATCTGAAAACATCTACCAGACATTAAAAAGAAAAAGATTATTTAACAGGACCAGACTGTCCTGTCTGATCAAGATATCTCCTGTAGTTTCACTGAAAAATGACTGGAATGGAAGAGATAACCCCTGTCATGTATTGAATTGTGCCCCCCCCCCAAATGTGTGTATCAACTTGGTTAGGCCATGTGTGATTGTCCTCCATTTTGTGATTGTAATTTTATGTTGAGAGGATTAGGGTGGGATTGTAACACCTCCCTTACTCAGGTCACTTCCCTGATCCAAGGTAAAGGGAATTTCCCTGGGGTGTGGCCTGCACCACCTTTTATCTCTCAAGAGATAAAAGGAAAGGGAAGCAAGCAAAGAGTTGGGGGACCTCATACCACCGACAAAACAGCACCAGGAGCAGAGCATGTCCTTTGGACACAGGGCCCCTGCACCTGAGAAGCTCCTCGACCAGGGGAAGATTGAAGACAAGGACCTTCTTTCAGAGCCGACAGAGACAAAGACTTCCCCTGGAGCTGACGCCTTGAATTTGGAGTTTTAGACTACTTTATTGCAAGGAAATAAATTTCTCTTTGTTAAAACCTTCCACTTGTGGTATTTCTGTTATGGCAGCACTGGATGACCAGGACAGCCTCTTCTGCAGTGGGATCAGTGGTTCAAATCATGGCTCTCAAGTTAAACTGTCTGAGTTCATAACCTGTTTCTGCTGCTTCATAACTGTGTAGCCTTGAGCAAGTCATTTGATCCCTGGGTCTACAGCTCCTCGTGAGTCTAATGAATATTATAATAGCATCTACTTCATAGCTTTGCTGTGAGAATAAAATGAGATGATACATGTAAAGTGCTAAGTACAGTGTCTAGCACATGGTGAGCATGTAATAACTATTAGTTATTATTATGATGCAGAAATTATCATGGAAGTACAGACTCTCAGACATGAAATAGAACTCGGAGGGATTTAGTCAACTCCCTTTATTTAGACTGAGTAGAATTTCAGAGTCTCCAATTATAGGAAACAGCCTTACGAAGGAAAGGGACTTGGCCTAGGTCACTCAGAGAATTAGTATGGGTAGAACCCACGTTCCTGCCTCCTAGCTCAGTGTGTCTGCCACTACGTAGTTCTGAACTGGGGTTGAAGATGTGGAGGACAGATGAAGATGGTTATTTAAAACGTTTTATTTAAAGTGCCTTCATGAAGGTGGTGGGTCAATTTACTTTTCCAATTATACAAATTTCTGTCTCCTACCCTCCTTAACTTGGGGGATCTGTATTTTATTTCTCCCTGGCTGTTCCCTGTTACCAGAGCTGTTTATTCCCAGTAATGTGTGAGGGATCGCTAAAGTCCTGATCTCTCTTTGCGTGGTCTTCATAAAACTTTTGAGTTCTAGAGCCCAGGAATCAAAAAATTTCAAATTCATTCAAACAAAATACTCCAATTGGGAATCCTGATGTTGCCACTAACCTGCCTTGGACAAGTTTCATCTCTGTTGCAAAAATGTGTCAAATGAAGAGGGAAAATTCAAACCTCCAAGTCTATTCCTCACATATTACTATTGTTATCAGTTTGGAATGTTTCCTTCAGACTTGTTTTATCCCATTTGCATGTGTGTATATGTATATGTTTATGTATTTGCATAAATAGCATTTTATTTTTACAAAAAGAGTGTTATACCGTAATATTGTTTTGTCGTTTCCTTTACCCATTTAATGGAACTTGAATAAATTTATATTTGAGTACATATATATTGGCTTCATTCTTTTTAACAATGACATAGCAGTCTATCAATGATTGATATTTAGGCTGTTTCTAACTTTTCATAATGCCATACAGTTCTGCAATTGGAGATCATCTTCTCTCTCCCCTCTTGTGTGTATGTATGTGAATATGCATCTTTCTGCAATTATCCAGATATTTCTGTAGGAGAAATTCCTAAACAATTGTTGGGTCAAAGGATGTGAACCTTTCTAATTCTGATAGAAGCTAGTATAGTCTCCAATTTACACTCCCATCAAGTCAATGGGAGTACTGTTTTCTGTAAACTCTTGCCAACATCAGGTGGTTTCACATTCTTTAATCTTCATATACCTGAAAGGTGAAAAAACATTATTGCTGTTTTGTTTTGAAATTAAATATATGAACTGAGGATCCCTTCGTAATGGCTATTGTCTACTTCTTTCAGGTTCCTATTTTTATCCTTTATCTAGTTATTTTTAAGAGTATTAACTGCATTTGTTATATACGTTACAAACATGCTAAGACCAAAACGAAAGTCATTCTATGTGAGAAGAAAGTGACCCAAACGAAATCAGGAGGCTTGGGTTCTAAACCCCATTTACAAACTTACAATGGGAGGGACTTGATTCCAGAATGGCAGAGGCCAAGTGGCAGTACTTAATAACTAAAGACAAGGTGGGTGTGGTTACCATAATGGACAGCAGAGTCAAAGCAGTAATCGGAATGGTCTGAGTTGCAGAGACCTTTGGCATTGGTTAATTGATGATGTCTCTAGGAGTGAAATAGAATCGAAAGCCTACTACATTCTTACTTGACCGTTATAGGCAGAAGAGGTCTAGGTTAAGCAAACATGTCTAACTTGAATTCCAAAATAGAGAGTCACATATCCTCAATCAATTCCCAAACTTAAGCCAGTTCACAAACCCACAACTCATGAATAAGGAGGAGGCTGGGTCCTTTTGAGAAAGGACCCTGCCCTACTGCCAAAGATATGTATTGTTAATCTTTCTCCCTACCTTTCCCAAAGGGACGCATGGCTGTTTACCAGGGTGACTGTACGCTGGGGAAAGAAAGTAATCAAACTTTTGGGGGATTAATAAACATTGGCTCTGAACTGACACTAATTCCAGGAGGCCCAAAACTTCATCGTTATGGATTGAATAGTGTCTCTCACATATATTCAATATAAGTCCTTATCCCTGTACCTGTGGATATAAGCTTGTTTGGAAGTAAATTTTTCTTCTTTATGCTCATGAGATCATACCAGAGTAGGGTGGATCCTAAACCTAATCACTTTTGAGTTATAAAAGGGGCAGAATAAGCACAGAGACACACAGGGAAAAGATACCATATGAAGACAGACACACGGCAGATATATCTACAAGCCCAGGAACACCAAGTAATGTCAAGTAACTCCAAGGAACTCCCAGGGCTACTGACAAAGAAGGACACCTCTCTAGATCTTCACTCTGAATTCATATTTCTAGCCTCCTGAACTGTGAGAAAATAAATTTATATTCTTTAAAGCCACACATTTGTCGTGTTTTTGTATGGCAATACTAGATTTCTAAGGCAGTCCCTGTGGTCCACCAGTCTGAGTACAGGCTTCTGGAAGTCAGGTGATCAATAGACTTTTAGCTCAACTCCATATCCCATGGGTTCAGTGGGTACCCTAACCCATCTTGTTATTTCCCTAGTTATGAAATGCATAATTGGAACGTACATACTCAGCAACTGGAAGAACCCCTGCATTGGTTCTCTGACATGTGGAATGAGGACTATTATGGTAGGAAAGCCCAAGTGGAAGCCGCTAGAACTTCCTATGCCTAGAAATACCACATTCCTGGAGTGATTGCAGAGGCTAATGCCACCATTAAGGACTTGAAGGATGTAGGAGTGGTGATTCCCACCACATCCCCATCCAACTCACCCAATCGGCCTGTGCAAAAAACAAAACGACAGTGGATTATTGTAAACATAATGAGATGGTGACTTCAATTGCCTCTGCTGTACCAGATGTGGTTTTATTGCTTGAACAAATTAATACATCCCCTGGCACCTGGTACACAGCTATTGAGCTGGCAATTTTTTTTTTCTCAATTCCTGTTAATAAAGATGACCAAAAGCAGTTTGGTTTTAGCTGGCAAGACCAGATATACATCTTCACTGTCCTACCTCAGGAGTATATCAACTCTCCAGCCCTATGTCATAATTTAGTCTGCAGGGAACTTGATTGCCTTTCCCTTCCACAAGACATCACACTGGTCCATTACATTGAGGACATCATGCTGATTGGACCTAGTGAGCAAGAAGTAGCAACTACTCCAGATTTATTGATAAGACATATGCATGTCAGAGAGTAGGAAATAGATCTGACAAAAATTCAGGGGTCTTCCATCTCAGTAAAATTTCTAGGATTTTATTGATGTCAAGGTATTCTTTCTTAAGTGAAGGATAAGTTGTTGTCCCTGGCCCCCTCTACAACTAAAAAGCATACACATAAAATAAGTTCACGAGGAAGTGGCTCAAATTCTCATGGCCCCCACTCCTAGTACATTACTTTCTCTCTCTCAGACTGCATCTATGGCTTCATAGGCAGAACCTTACAATCGGTTGACTGTGGAAGAGAAAACTTGTGCCTGGTTTACAGATGGTTCTGCACAATACTCAGGCACCACTCAAAAGTGGACAGCTGCAGCACTGCAGCCCCTTTCTGGGACTTCCTTGAAGGACAGTGGTGAAGAGAAATCCTCCCAGTGGGCAGAACTTTGAGCAGTGCACCTGGTTGTTCATTTTGCTTGGAAAGAGAAATGACTGAGTTTTAATTTATACCAATGTGTGGGTTGTAGGCAATGGTTTGCCTGAATGGTCAGGGATTTGGAAGGAACATGATTAAAAAATTAGTGCCAAGGAGGCCTAAGGGAAAGGTATGTGGATACCTCTCTCTGACTGATAAAACAAAAAAGATCTATGAAGAAATTTGTGTCCTGTGTGAATTCTCACTAAAGGATTACCTTAACAGAGGCAAGTTTTAATAAACAAACGGATAGGATGACCTGTTTTGTGGATTCCTGTCAACCTCTTTCCCTAGTCACTACAGTCATTGCCAATGGGAACATGAAAAAAGTGGCTGTGGTGACAGGGATGGAAATTGTGCATGGGTTCACTTGGACTTCCACTTACCAAGGTCGGCCTGGCTACAACCAATGCTAAGTGCCCAAGCTGCCATCAGCAGAGTACAGCACTGAGAACCAAATATAGCACCATTTCCCAGGATGGTTGGCTAGCAAACTGTTGAGCCGTTGATTACATTGAGCCACTTTCATCATAGAAGGAGCAGTGCTTTGTCCTTACTGAAATAGACATACTGGATTTGGATTTGCCTTCCCTGCACACGGTGCTTCTGCCAAAACTACCATCCATGAATGCCTTATACATTGCCATGGTGTTCCACACAATAATGCTTCTGATCAAGGAACTCACTTCACAGCAAATTCAGTGCATCAATGGCTCATGGCATTCACTAGTCTTACTATGTTCTTCATCATCCTGAAGCAGCAGCCTAGATAGGACAATGGAATGCCCATCTGAAGACTAAGTTGCAACACCAGCGAGGTGGAGATACCTTGTAGGGCTGGGACAGTGTTCTCCAGGAGGCTGTATATGCTCTAAATAAGCATTCTATGTTTGGTGTTGTTTCTCCCATAACCAGGATTCACAGGTCCAGGAATCAAGGTGTGGAAATGGAAGTGGCACCACTCAATATTACCCCTAGTGATCTGGTAGCAATTTTTTTTTTCCTTCCTATCCCTGAAACTTTATGTTCTGCTTGTCTAGAAGCCTTAGTTCCAAAGGGAGGAAGGCTATCACCAGGAGACACAACACACATTCCATTGAACAAGAAGGTAAGAATGCCACCCCATCACTTTTGGGCTTCTCATGCCTTTGAATCAACAGGCAAAGAAGGGAGTTACTATACTCGCTAGTGTGATTGACCCTGATTACCAAATGTAATCTAGACTATTATAACACAAGGCAGGTAAAAAAAAAAAATTTTTTTTTTGAAGAGTATGTCTGGAATACGGGAGATCGCTTAAGGTGTATCTTAGTATGTCTTGTGATTAAAGCCAATGGAAATCTACAACTAACCAATTCATGCAGGATTGTTAATGGCCCAGATCCTTCAGGGACGGTTTTGTTCATCTTACCAAGCAAAGAACCACAGCCACCTGAGGTGCTTCCTGAGGTCAAGAGGAATATGGAATGAGTATGGGAAGAAGGTAGTTATAAATATCAGCTATGACTGTGTGACTAGTTGCAGAAATGAGGACTGTAATCATTAAGAGTATTTATTCCTTATTTTGATAGGTTTGTGTGTGTGTGCCAAATTTTGCTGTTTTCTTCTCTCTCTTATCCTCTTATCATATAACATAAGATTTATTGACTTATAGTTATAGTACCCTAAGTAATGTTAATTTTATACTATAGCATTTAAGTTACAGGATATTAAGGAGAAGAGTAAACATCACCCAAGGACTTTGCATTCTCTTCTGTGGAAAGTGTTAGTGAGTTTTCTGTTGTATGCAGGAAACTTTTACCATGTTAGGTGGAAGTACAACATTATTATTGGATCTATTTGAAGATTAAGTGTGATTTAAGATGTGTAGGGGTGTATGGGTGCCAAGATGACAATGGGGTGAATTGTGATGGTTAATTTTATGTGTCAACTTGGCTAGGGTATGATGCCCAGTTGTTTCATCAAACACTAAATTAGATGTTGCTGTGATGATATTTTATTGCTGTGATTAATGTTTACAAACAGTTGAATCTAAGTAAAGGAGATTACCCTTGATAATATCGGTGGTCCTCACCAATCAGCTGAAAGACTTAAAACTGTTTGGTGACCAAATTATTTTCAGTTCTGATTTTTTTTTATACCATACATTTTCAGTAATGGAAGCCATGCTGAATCATTGGGTGTGTTTAAATTTTTGGTAGGTATTATGGGTAATATGTGAGACCCCTATGTCTCCAGGGACTCTGTGGGTAGGATTATGTGGGACACCTTTGTCCCTATGGACTCTGCGGGTATGATTAGTGAGATCACAGGCATATACAATGAATTACGCCTGAAAACGAGGTATTCACTCTAACATGGAATCATTCTGAGTAATGCAGCTTTCAAATAACACACAGGAACACGAAAATATAAGCTTATCTCTCACGAAGAAAGCCAAAAGGGACAAAAGTTTTGCAAAATCACACCTCCAGGATGCACCACCTAATATAATATCCTGTAAAAATAATAATTTGCCACACATGCCCGTTTTTTCAGTTTCAAACAGTTATACAGGCCCTGACCTTACAGTAGCATGTACTAAAGATGGGAAAGCAGCTTCCCAGCAACCCCCAGAGGCATAAAATATATGTGGCAGCTATATGTCCCATGGGTCACCAAAGGGGAGCAAAAACTGAGGTTTCAGAGTGGAGAAGGAGTCTGCCTTAAGACTATAACATAGATATCCTGCCAGTTTGTAGTCTGCCTAGCCTAAAGATTTTGTACTTGCCATCCCTCACAATTCTGTGAATCAATTCCTTAAAATCTCTTTTTATCATCCATCTATCTATCTATCTATCTGTCTGTCTGTCATCTATCTATCAATCTATCATCTATCTATCTAATCTATTTATCATCTACCTACCTACCTCTCTCTCTACCTCTCTCCTCTCTCTCATCTATCTATCTATCTACCTACCTACCTACCTACCTATCTATCTATCTATCTATCTATCTATCTATCTATCTATCTATCTATCTATCTATCTATCTATCTATCTATCTATCTATCTATCTATCATCTATCTATCTATCTATCTATCTATCTATCATCTATCTATCTATCATCATCATCATCATCATCATCATCATCATCATCTATCTGTCAAACTATCTATCATCTGTCTCTCTGTCCATCTTAGTTATTTAGTGCTGCTATAATAGAAAGGGTTTTTTTCTGGGTATAATAGAAAGGAAGAAAGGCCCAGCAGTTTACTTCTGAAAAGAATTAGCCAGTGAAAACCTTATGAATAGGAGCGGAACATCGTCTGATATAGTGCCAGAAGATAAGCCTCCCAGGTTGCAAGGCACTCAAAAGACTACTGGGGAAGAGCTGCCTCCTCATAGAGTCAACCTTAAAGACATGGAGGGAGTCAAGCTTTTGGGACCTTCATTTGCTGATGTGGCATGACTCAAAATGAGAAGAAACAGCTGCAAACATCCATTAATAATCAGAACCCGGAATGTATGAAGTATGAATGTAGGAAAATTGGAAATCGTCAAAAATGAAATGGAACACATAAACATTGATATCGTAGGCATCACTGAGCTGAAATGGACTGGTATTGGCCATTTTGAATTGGACAGTCAAATAGTCTACTATGCCGGGAATGGCAACTTGAAGAGAATGGTGTTGCATTCATTGTCAAAAAGACCATTTTGAGATTTATCCCGTAAAGCACAACACTGTCAGTGAAGGATAATATCCATACGCCTACAAGGAAGATCAGATAATACGACTATTATTCAAATTTACACACCAAAACACTAAGGCCAAAGATGAAGAAATTGAAGATTTTTATGAACTTCTGCAGACTGAAATTGATCGAACATGCAATCACAATGCATTGATAATTACTGGTGATTGGAATGGAAAGGTTGGAAACGAAGAAAGGCCATCTCAAGAATAGATTTGATATGTTGAACACTAATGACCAAATACCAGACGAGTTGTGAAATGACATCAAGGACATCATACAAGAAGAAAGCAAGAGGTCATTGGAAAGACAGGAAAGAAAGAAAAGACCAAGATGGTTGTCAGAGGAGACTCTGAAATTTGTTCTTGAATGTCAAGCAGCTAAAGCAAAAGGAAGAAATGATGACATAAAAGAACTAAAAAGAAGATTTCAAAGGGCAGCTAGAGAAGACAAAGCAAAGTATTATAATGACAGGTGCAAAGAGCTGGAGATGGAAAACCAAAAGGGAAGAACACATTCGGCGTTTCTCAAGCTGAAAGAACAGAAGAAAAAATTCAAGCCTCAAGTTGCAATAGTGAAGGATTCTATGCGGAAAATACTAAACAACACAGAAAGCATCAAAAGAAGATGGCAGGAATACACAGAGTCATTACACCAAAAAGAATTAGCCAACGTTCAACCATTTCAAAAAGTAGAGTATGATCAGGAACCGATGGTACTGAAGGAAGAAGTCCAAGCTGCACTGAAGGCATTGGTGAAAAACAAGGCTCCGGGAATTGATGGAATATCAATTGAGAAGTTTCAACAAACGGATGCAGAGCTGGAAGTGCTCACTCATCTATGCCAAGAAATATGAAAGACAGCTTCCTGGCCAACCGACTGGAAGAGATCCATATTTATGTCTATCCCCAAGAAAGGTGGTCCAACCGAATGAGGAAATTATCAAACAATATCATTAATATCACACCCAAGCAAGATATTGCTGAAGGTCATTTCAAAGTGGCTGCAGCAGTATATTGATCGGGAACTGCCAGAAATTCAGGCTAGATTCAGAAGAGGACGTAGAACCAGGGATATCATTGCTGATTTAAGATGGATAATGGCGGAAAGCAGAGAGTATCAGAAGGATGTTTACCTGTGTTTTATTGACTACACAAAGGTATTCGACTGTGTGGGTCATAACAAATTATGGATAACATTGAGAAGAATGGGAATTCCAGAACACTTAATTGTGCTCATCAGGAACTTGTACATAAATCAAGAGGCAGTTGTTCAGACAGAACAAAGGGATACTGAGTAGTTTTAAGTCAGGAAAGGTGTGTGTCGGGGTTGCGTCCTTTCACCATACCTATATGCTGAGCAAATAATCCGAAAATCTGGACTATGTAAAGAAGAACAGGGCATCAGGATTGGAGGAAGGCTCATTAACAACCTGCTTTATGCCGACGACACTGCCTTGCTTGCTGAAAGTGAAGAGGACTTGAAGCACTTACTAATGAAGATCAAAGACCACAGCCTTCAGTATGGATTGCACCTCAAAATAAAGAAAACAAAAATCCTCACACCTGGACCAATGAGTAACATCGTGACAAACGGAGAAAAGACTGAAGTTGTCAAGGATTTCATTTTACTTGAATCCACAATCAACAGCCATGGAAGCAGCAGTCAAGAAATCAAAAGATGCGTTGCATTGGGTAAATCTGCCACAAAGGGCCTCTTTAAAGTGTTGAAGAGCAAAGATGTCACCCTGAAGACTAAGGTGCGCCTGACCCAGGCCATGGTATTTTCAATCACATCACATGCATGTGAAAGCTGGACAATGAATAAGGAAGACAGAAGAAGAATTGATGCCTTTGAATTGTGGTGTTGGTGAAGAATATTGAATATACCATGGACTGCCAGAAGAACGAATAAATCTGTCCTGGAAGAAGTACAATTAGAATGTTCCTTAGAAGCAAGGATGGTGAGAGTGCATCTTACATACTTTGGACATGTTGTCAGGAGGGATCAGTCTCTGGAGGACATCATGCTTGACAAAGTACAGGGTCAGCAGAAAAGAGGAAGACCCTCAAAGAGGTGGATTGACACAGTGGCTGCAACAATGGCCTCGAGCATAACAACGATTATGAGGATGGCGGAGGACCAGGTAGTGTTTCCTTCTATTGTGCATAGGGTCGCTATGAGTCGGAACTGACTCGACGGCACCTAACAACAACAACAGTACAATACTGGGGGGACACAATTCATTCCATAACACTATCTATTTATCATCATCCGTCACCTACCAACCCATCCTATTGTTTCTGTTCCTGTGGAGATCCCTAATACATACACTAAGATTACAACCTTGTAAAATAGGTATAGGCATAAAAGGTAAAATTTGTTGGAGGTTATAGAATTATGTTTTTATATTTATGCTTTTTCCTTTGAAAAGTGTTCTTCTATGTTGTTACAATAAAATTATTTATATATCATAAACTATATTTATTTTAAAAGGTCTTTCTTTGTTTCTTTATAGGAATAAGACTTGAAATCAATTGTTAGCTCCACAAGGAGTTTTGAAAAAATTATATTCATTATTTTCTACTTCTCTAGTCTAGTTTCTTTGCTAATGGTCCGGTTTCTGCATATGACCTTAGCATAAGTGACTAACTCCACTCTATTAATTCTCCAGTAAACTATGTACCATTCTGACATCCTATTCTTGTCTTCAATCTTCCTCTTAAGTATGAAAGAGGAAATTTGTGAACCCAAATAACCTTCAGGGACAAGCCTCTTAGGTAATCAAGGTCGTTAGTTTGGAATACTGGAATATCTCTTCTCCTTGGTTGTTGCTGTTTGCTCTGAGTGTTAGTGAGAGCAACTCGATCTCCTAGCCAGTACAGAGAACCAGGAGCCAGGGTGTTCACCTTCTCTGCCCAGATGCTTCTCACCCTTGATACTTGGTTTAAACAAGAGCCTACCCTTTCAGGGGTCAACTCTGTTTACCATAAGATCTTGTAGATTAAACCCTTGGCATTTGATTGCTATAAGCATGAGCTGATGATTTTGTAAACTTGAATTGTGGGTACCAATTTTTTTTTAATTTTGTTATGTTTATAGGTGAAAGTTTACAGCTCAAGTTAATTTCTCATTCAAAAATTTATACACATCCTGTTTTGTGACATTGGTTGCAATCCCCACAGTGTGCCAGCATGCTCCCCCTTTCCACCCTGGGTTCCCTGCATCCATTCTTCCAGTTCCTGTCCCTTCCTGCCTTTTCCTCTTGTTTTTGGACAGGAGTTGCTCATGTGGTCTCACATATTTGATTGATTTAACTAAGAGCCGTGTTCCTCACCTGTGCTATTTTTTGTTTTATAGGTCTGTCTAATTTTTGTCTGAGAAGTGGGCTTGAGCAATCGTTTCAGTTCTGGCTTGGCAGAGTGTCTGGGGGCCATAGTCTCAGGAACACAGTCTCATAGTTCCTCCAGTCTCTGTCAGAGCAGTAAGTCTGATCTTTTTCGTAAATTTGAATTCTGTTCTACATTTTTCTCCCATTCTGTCCAGGACTCCCTCTTGTGATGCGTGTCAGAGCGCTTGTTGGTGGTAGCCAGGGACCATCTAGTTCTTCTGGTCTCAGGCTGGTGGAGGCTGTTTCATGTGGTTCTTTAGTCCTTTGGGCAAATGTTTTTCTTGTCTTTAGTTTTCTTCATTTTCCTTTGCTCCAGATGGGATGGGACAAGCAGGTGTATCTTAGATGGCTGCTCACAACCTTTAAAGACTGAAGACACTACTCACTGAAGTAGAAAGTAGAAAGTAGAATGTTTTCTTTATGAACTATGTTATGTAAATTGACTTACATGCCCCCGGAGACTATGGTCCCCAGCTGCCAGCCCCAGCTATTCAGTCCCTCGAAGTGTTTGAATGTGTCTAGGAAACTTCTATGCTTTTGCTTTGGTCCAGTTGTGCTGAATTCCTCTATATTTTGATGCTCTTTTTCTATTTGTTCGAGTTGTAGTGTTAATGTTTTAATTTTGGCACTTTTTTATTTTTTGATGTGTGCATTTATTCCTATAAATTGACCTCTAAGCATTGGTTTTGCTGCTTCCCAAAGGATTTGGTAAGATGCGTTTTCTTTGTCATTTGATTATATGAATTTCTTTATTCCATCCTTGATTTATTCTATTACCCAGTAGTTTTTAAGCAAGGTGTTGTTCCGTTTCCATGTCTTTGATTTTTTTCATTACTGTTTCTGTTGCTGATTTCTCCTTTTATGGCATTATGATCAGAGAAGGTGTTTTGTATTATTTCGATGTTTCGGATTCTGTTAAGGCTTGGTTATGACCTAAATTCTGGTCTGTTCTAGATAATGTTCCATGTGCCTTGGAAGAGATGTATATTTTGCTGCTTTTGGGTGGAGTGCTCTCTGTGTGTCTATGATGTGGGGTTGTTTGATTGTGGCATTTAGATCTGTATTCTCATTGAGTTTCTTTCTAGGTGTCTGACTTTCACTAAAGTGGTGTGTTGAAGTCCCCTACTGTTATTGTGGAACCGTCTATTTTTCTTTGCAATGCTGTTAGTTTGTTTTATGTCTTTTGGAGCCCTGTCATTGGGTGTGTGTATATTTGTTATGGTTATGTCCTCCTGGTATATCAACCCTTTATCATTACATTGTGTCCTTCCTTATCCTTTATAGTGGATTTTTGTTTAAAGCCTATTTTATCGGAGATTAATATTGCCACATCTGCTCTTTTTTGGTTATTGTTTTCTTAATATCTTTTTCCATCCTTTGAATTTTAGTTTGTTCATGTCTTTATGTCTAAGGTGTGTCTCTTCTCTTAGGTTGGGTTCTCTAGAGAAGAAAAACCAGTGAAGCGTATAAATATATATGTAGATGATTTATATCAAGGAAATGGCTCACGTGGTTGTCCCTAGCCTGTAGGTCAGGATAGAGGCTTCTCCTGATTCACATAGCCACAGTAGTTGGCAAACCCAACATCGGCAGTTCATAGAGCAGGGCTCTTGCTGACAGGCTGCAGAGATCGATGAATCCCAAGATTGGCAGGCAAGACTTCACCTAAGCTGCTGACCCAAGTCCCAAGAACTGGGGGTCAGATGAACAGGAGCCGGCTGCAGGATTCAGCATGAGCAAAAGCCCACAAGCCCTGCCAGGATGTCCACTTATATTCGATGCAGGCCACATACTCAAGGAAACTCCCTTTCAACTGACTGGGCACTCACAGAAGAGCCCATCATGGAGGTGATCACATTATATCAAATCTCATCATGGAAATGATCAGAACATCATAGCTGCCAAACCACTGAGAATAATGGCCCAGCCAAGTTGACACACAGCCTTAACCATCACAACAGCATGCAGATGTATCGTGTGTTTTTTTATCCATTCTGCCACTCTGTCTCTTTGCTAGTGCATTTAGGCCATTTACATACAGTGTAATTATTGATTTTCTGTGCTGAGTTCTCTTTGGTTGTACGTTTTTTTTCCATCTCTTGTTGTTGATTTTGTGTTTGCCAAGTCTTCATGTTTTTTTTCTTCTTTTTTATTTTGATGGGTAGATTTGTTAGCTTCCTTTGTGGTTACCATGAAATTTACCTTTATTTTTCTAAGTTTAAATTAGTCTTTTATTTCTTGATGTCACCTTGACTTCCTCTCCATATGGAAGTTCTGTGACTACACTGTTCATTCTCTGTTTTTTGCTTTAACATTATCATTGTTTACGTACTGATGTCTTTGGTGCCCTATTTTTAGTCTATTAGCTTTGCTCTGTTTTTGTGAATTCCCTATCTGGGTTGGCATCTGGCTGACCTGTCCTGTGTCCTACTCTTAGATTGTTGTCTGATGTTGTTGGTTCTCTAACTGGAGTACTCCCTTTAAGATTTCTTGTAATTTGGTCTGATTTTTACAAATTCCCTTAATTTCTGTTTATCTGGAAATGACCTAATTTCATCATTGTATTTGAGAGACAATTTTGCTGCATATATAATTCATGGCTGACAATTGTTTTCCTTCTAAGCCTTATATATGTCATCTCATTGCCTTCTTGCCTGCATGGTTTCTGCTGAGTAATTAGAGCTTATTCTTACTGGTTCTTCTTTCTAGGTGACTTTTTGTTTATCTCTAGTCACTGTCGGAATTCTTTATTTGTCTTTGGTTTTGGCAAGTTTGACTATGATGCGTCTTGATGGCTTTCTTTTGGGGTCTATCCTATATGGGTTTCATTGAGCTTCCTGGATAGGCATCTTCTCATCTTTCATGATTTTGGGGACGTTTTCTACCAGCAGATCTTCAACAATTATCTCTGTGCTTTATGTTACTCCCTCCCCTCTATTCTGGTACTCCAATCAGTTGTAGATTTTTCCTGTAAACAGTATCCTACATAATTCTTAGATGTTCTTAATTTTTTTTTCATTCTTTTTCCTCAAACAAATTGGTGTCAAGGGATTTATCTTCAGCCTCACTGATTCTGACTTCCATTGTCTCATTTTTGCTCCTATGACCTTCTATTGAGACTAATTCTGAAATTTTATTGTTAATCTTTCAGATTTCTAGTTGCTCTTTTTTTGTGTGGTTTCCAGCAGCCTGTTTATTCTCTTTTTGTTCTTGTATTGTTTTCCTGGATTTTTCTATTGCATTTCCTATATGTTCCCTGGTTTGGATTGTGTCTTGCCTCATCTTCTTTATCTCTTGGAGAGCTCTATATATTGGTCTTTTGAATTCTTTATCAGGTAGTTCCATCACCTTTTCTTCCTCTGGAAGTTTTTCTGGTCCTTTTTTTGGTTGCTTGCTGGAGCCACCTTGTCCTGGTTCTTTATGTGATTTGATATTGACCATTGCCTCCTATGTGTCAATAAGTTATTATATTTATTTACTGTATTTTTGTTTCCTGTATCTTGTATTTTTGTTTTGTTTCTATATGTCCAGGTAGAATGGGTATGTATGCTACTTTTGTCATTGGTATCATTGAACCTCTCACCTCCTGTCTCCAAGCGGTCATAGCAGCTACTAGGTCTGTGAGCCTGGGAGTCTGTTCATTGTTCTTGCAGGGATGATAAAGATGTAGAAGAAGATTTTTGTTGAGTTGATGAGTCTGTGCTGCTGGTCACCTGGCCGAAGTTGTGGGGGCATTCCCTCTGGTCGTTGGGTTGGGTGTTTTGTGTACTCTACCACTTAGTGGTTGGTCAGGGTGCAGGTGGCCGAGTTGCTGGTCACTAAGTATGTGGTGTGGAGATTCTTACCTATAGTCCTGGGTGGGCAGGAGTGTGTGGGGGTGTTCGGAGCATGCACAAGTCTCTGGTTGCAGAGGGGGGTGGTGTGGGGGGTAAGGCAGGGGACTGTTGCCTGTCCCCAAGTGCCCAGATGGAGGGCTGCCCCTGTCCTCTTGAGCACTTATTGGGGTGGTGGTGCAGGTGGTCCTTGGGCACCTGATGCTGTTGGCTGGAGGGATTGGGAGGCACCACTAATTCTCAGGCCTCTGTTGTGGGTGACTAGATGGATTGGTGGTATTGGCGGCCCTAACACCTCCAAAGTGGATGGGTGAGGCTGCTTCTTAGAGGGTGGGGTGGTATTAAATGTTACAGATATGCAGCTCCCACCTGACTGCTGGACGTGAAAATAGACTTCAAGTGGATACCCTGCCCATTTTGTCCTTATGAGGGTGTGCGGTGCCTGATTGGCCTGAAAGACGCTCGTGCCAGTAACTGGGGGGTTGTGAAGGGTGCTGCAAGTCCATGGACCCCCTACGCCAGTGACTGGGTGAAGAAGTGGGTACCCTCAAACCCAGCTGTGAGCTCTTGGCTTAGGGGGCATGGTGTTGTTGAGTGCTGTGGGACTGGTGTCAGAGTGGGGTGGAGGATGGATGAAGAGAAGGGGGTGCTCCTTGGCTGTGGAGCTCTGGTGGGGGGAAGGGCTATAGTGTGTGTGCAGTGGTTTGGGAGCTTGCACTTAACTTTTGCAGATCTGGTGTTTCTCCTGTTTTTTTCTGGAGGTGCATGCAGTTTCACTGCCGCTTGGCTGCACCAGATGGGTTGGATTTCAGCTTGGGATGTTGTTCTTGCCTCAACTTGTGTACGCTTTGCAGTTTCGGCTAGCAAGGTACCATTGATTTTGCAACCTGTAATTCACCATTTCCACTAGATTCTAAATTGTCTCTCCTTCCACCTGTCATTCAGTCTGATTGTTCAGCTTTGTGTTTGATGACTAGGGTTCCTAGATTGTAGTATATATCCAATTCACTTGTGTTTTAGGTCTTTGTTGTAAGAGGGACTACAGGAAGCATCTGACTATTCCACCATTTTGACCCCCCCGTGGGTGCCAATTTTTGTTTACTACCTTAAGTGTATTAGATTTTTCCCCTCCCCTAAAAACTATCCCATTCAAAGGATATTATTTTGGCAATTAAGATGACTAAGAAAAAAGAGCTGACAATAGCCATTATAGAGATATGCTACAGCCCCTTTGCCAAAAAAAAACAAAAAACAAAAAACTTTTCAACTTAACTAATACTCTTCCAAGAAGAGTTTTACTGTTATTTTTGTTTACTTCGTTTTGTTTTGTTTAATTTTAATAGGCATCAGTTACTTAGTTTTATTTCCCCTCCTGTCTAAGATGCTAGCCTCATTCTAGTTTCTTGAGATACTGTTGTTGTTAGGTACCATTGAGCTGATTTTGACTTATAGTGGCCCCATGTGACAGAGGACAACTGCCTCACTGGGTTTTCTAGGCTGTAATCTTTATGAGATCAGATCTCCAGATCTTTCGTTGGTGGAGCTGCTGCTTGGGTTTGAACTGCCAACCTTTCAGTTAGCATCGAGTGCTCAAACATTGTTCTACCAGGGTACAGATATTTTCAAATTCAGCATATTCCAAACTCCCCTCATATTCTTTCTCAAACATAGTGAATCTCAGGACAAAACAAAATACAGATTCTGTTTTTTAAAGTTATAGATTTATGGAAAAATTAAGAGCATAGTACATACCATTCCTATATACTCCATGCCCAGTTTCCCCTATTACTAACATCTTACACTGATATGATATACCTGTTACAATTAATAAACCAATATCGATATGTTAACTAAAGTCTATAGCTTTATGCAGATTTCCTTAGTTTTTACCTACTATCCTTTTTCTGTTCCAGGATCCCATCCAGTTTGCCACATTACATTTAGTCATTATGTTTCTTTAGGCTCCTCTTGGTTTTGACGGTTTCTCAGATTTCCTTTTTTTTTTTTAAATGACCTTGGCAATTTTGAGAACTGGTCAGGTGTTTTGTAGGATGACCCTCTATTGGAATTTTTCTGATGTTTTTCTCATGACCAAGGTTATGGGTTTTGGGGAGAAAGATCACAGAGGTAAAGTGCCATTTTCATCTCATTATGTCAAGGATAAGGAGCCCTGGTGGTGCAACGGTAAGTGTTTGATTGTTAACCAACAGGTAAGCAGTTCAAACATACCCAGTAGTTCCATGAAAGAGAAGACTTGGCAATCTGCTGCTGTAAAGATTACAGCCTAGGAAACCCTATGGGGCAGCTCTACTCTGTCATATAGGATTGCTATGAGTCAGAATAGATTCGATGGCACACAACAACAATATATCAAGGATACATACAATCAGCAAGAGTATCACTGTTGATATTGACCTTGAGCTCATATCTGAGGTAGTGTCTTCAAGTTTCTTCACTATAAATTTACTCTCCTACCCCCTTTTCACACTGTACTGTTTGGAAACAAGTCATTATGTGAAGTTGGAGTTATACTCCCCCTCCTTGAAGGGGAAGTATCTATATAAATTATTTGGAATTCTTCTATACTGTAATTTTTTTTCTCCTCCATTTATTAATTAATTCAATCATTTATTAATACCCTTATGGACTCATGGATATTTATTTTATACTTTGCATTATGATCTGAAGCTACTTTATTTTGTTGCTTGAATTGTTCCTGCTTTGATTATTGGAAGCTCTTTCAGTTGGTTGTTGTTCCCCTTTGTCATACTCCCAAAAATGTGGGATGTTTTTATTTTTGAACACTTCCTTAATCTTTAGCACTACAAGATACTCCAGGCTTATATATTTCCTTCTCTAGTAGAATCAGTCATTTCTCCGAGGATGCCTGGTTCCTTTTATTAGGGAGTGATACTAGAATCCAGACCTGGGCACTAGGAGTTCTTGTTGCTAGGATGTCATTTCTTTTAGGCCCTCTCAACTGAAGAGCAAAGACATGCATGCTAACCCATGAATATACACACATCTATCAATAATTCTATAAATAACCATCTGCATCTACATAAAGCTAAACATGAGTTCTTACTGATGTCTCCAACTATAATCTATTACACATGGATCATTCTAGTTTTTCTCCTTGTTTATCCGTGAATTCCAACTCCAGCTGTGAGAAATCTGGCTCCCACAATCTCTCATCCATTTATTTAATTGCTCAATTCCAGTATACGTGTGAATGAGTATCTGAATAATTAACTCATACCGCTGTGGGAAGCAAATTTATCAAATAGAGTATAGCGCTTATGTGAACTTTCTTTTGCGTTTAGTCTCATAGACTCCACTCCTTGCCACAGCTACTTAGGTCAGTACCTCACTTCTCACATCCTTCAAGTAGTTTCAAGCATTTACAATACAGTTAGGTTCTCTTGTCACAGTTTGGAGCCCTGGTGGTACAGTGGTTAAGAACTCGGCTGCTAACCAAAAGGTCAGCAGTTCGAATCCACCAGCTGCTTGTTGGAAACTCTATTGGGTAGTTCTACTCTGCTCCATAAATTTGCTATAAGTCAGAATTGGCTTGACAGCAATGGGTTTTTCATGTCATAGTTTGCATTCCTTCTTCAGATGCTCTGACCTACTAAATGATTTTTTTAACTGAAAACATTAGGGTTCGCGCTTTGTGCTGTATAGTTTTAGCAGCTTTGACAAATGCATAACATCACGTATCTACCATTACACAGTGACATACGGAATAGTGTCACTGCCCTCAAAATCCCCATGTGCTCATTTATTCAGCCCTCTCCTCCCCCGCCCCAATCCCCTGGAAACCACTATTTTCACTGTTTCTATAGTTTTGTCTAGGAGTCCTGGTGACCAGTGGTTAAGCGCTTGGCTGCTAACCGAAAGGTCCGTCGTTCAAACCCACCAGCAGCTAGCTCCATGGGAGAAAGATGTGGCAGTCAGCTTCCATAAAGATTTACAGCCTTGGAATCCCTATAGGGAAGTTCTACTCTGTCCTATAGGGATGCTATGAGTCAGAATAGACTAGGCGGCAACAGGTTTATACTTTTATCTTTTCCAAAGTGTCATGTAATTGGAATCTTACAGGATGTAATCTTTTCAACTGGCTTATTTACTTAGCAGTATGCATTCAAGGTTCTTCCTTGTCTTTTTGTGGCTTGATAGATCTTATTTTTTATAACAGTTACTGTTCCGTAGTATGACTATACCACGGGTTCTTTTTTTTATTTTTTTCAATGTGTTCTCTTATCGAAGTACAACTTGGTTGCTTCCAGTTTTTAGTGATTATGAATCAAGCTCCAAAAAATATTCTATAAATATGCCATTTTTTTGTGTACACTTAGTTTTCAAATCTATTGCATAAATACCTGGGAATATGATTGCTGCATTGCGTGTTAAGACTATGTTTAGCTTTATAAATAACTGCCAACTGTCTTCCAATGTATCTGTACCATTTTAAATTCTCATTAGCAAACGAATGAGAGTTCTGTTGCTCCATATTCTCACTAGCATTTGGTATTGTCAGCAGTGGTTAATCGTTTTGCTGCTAACCAAAAGTATGGTGGTTTGAACCCACCAAGCTCTTCAGGGGAGAAAGATGTGCTAGTCTGCTTCCATAAAGATTTACAACCTTGGAAGCCCTATGGGGCAGTTCTACTCTGTCCTACAGGGTCAGTATGAGTTGAAATTGACTGGATGGCAACATTTTGTTGTTGTTGTTGTTAGTTTGTTTTTTTTTTAATAGGTGTGTAAAGAACCCTGGTGGTGCAACGGTTAAAAACTGGCTGCTAACTGAAAGGTTGGTGGTTGGACCCCACCCAGCAACTCCACAGGAGAAAGACCTGGGATTACAGTCTAGGAAACCCAATGGGGCAGCCCTACTCTGTTACATGGGGTCCCTATGAGTTGAAAATGAACTTGCTGGTGTCTAATAACAACAACAATTGGTGCGTAGTAGTATCTCATTATTGCTTTAACTTGAAATTCCCTGATGATAAATGATGTTTTCCATATACTTACTTATCATCTGTATATCTTCTTTGATGAGGAATATGACTTATCATCTGTATATCTTCTTTGATGAGGAGTATGTACAGAAAGTTTGCTGATTTTAAATTGATTTCTTTATTTCTTATTGTTGAGTTTTAAGAGTTCTTAGTTTATTTTGAATACAAGCCTTTAATCAGATATATGCTTTGCAAATATTTTCTCCTACACTGTGGCTTATATTTTCATTCACTTAACATTGTCTTCAGCAAAGTACTTTTTAATTTTAAGGAAGTTTAACTAATCAATGTTTTCTTTCTTCGATTGTGTTTTTGGTATTATATCTGAAAACTCATAGCCAAACACAAGATCATATAGATTTTCTACTATGTTTTCTTCTGGAAGTTTTATAATATTATGTTTTATATTTATGTCTATGATGCATTTGAGTTATTTTTGTAAACATATAAGGTCTGTGTCTAAATTATTATTATTATTTTGCCTATGGAAGTCCAATTGTCCCAGCACATTTCTTGAAAAGTCTATACTTTCTCCATTGAATTGTCTTTGCTCCTTTGGCAAAGATGAGCTGACTATATTTTTGTCTAGGTCTATTTCTGGACTCTCTATTGTGTTCCATTGATCTATGTGTCTTTTTTTTGCACCAAGACAATGCTGTCTTGATTATCAAAACTTTAAAGTAAGTCTTGAAGTCAGATATCTTCAATCGTCCAATTTTATTCTTCAGCATTGTTTTGGCCTTTCCTTATAAACTCTGGAATCGGTTTGTTGATATCTACCAAATAGCTTGCTGGGTTTTGATTGGGATTGCATTGCATTTATAGATCAAGTTGGGAAAATATGACACTTAAATAATATTAAGTCTTCAAAACTGTGAATGCAGAGTATCTCTCCATTCATTTGGATTTTTTTTTTCATCAGAGTTTTGTAGTTTTGCACATATAGATCCTTTAGATATTGTGTTAAATATATACCTAAGAATTTTATTTTAAATTCTTGGTGCTATTATAAACGCATTTTGAATTTCAAATTCCAATTTTTCATTGTTGGTATATAGGAAAACAATTGACTTAAAACATTTTTTTACAGTTTTGATTGTGCTTTAAGTGAAAGTTTATGAATCAAGTCAGTCTCTCATACAAAAATTTATATACACCTTGGAATATACTCCTAGTTGCTCTCCCCTTAATGAAACAGCACACTCCTTCTCTCCATTCTGTATTCCTGTGTCCATTCAGCCAGCTTCTGTCCCCCTCTGCCTTCTCATCTCCCCTCCAGACAGTAGCTGCCCACATAGTCTCATGTGTCTACTTCAGCCAAGAAGCTCACTCCTCACCAGTATAATTTTCTATCTTATAGTTCCAGTCCAATCCCTGTCTGAAGAGTTGGCTTTGGGAATGGTTCCAGTCTCGGGCTAACAGAAGGCCTAGAAACCATGACCTCCGGGGTCCTTCTAGTCTCAGTCAGACCATTGTCTCTTTACAAGAATTTGAGGTCTGCATCCCACTGCTTTTCTGCTCCCTCAGGGGTTCTCTGTTGTGTTCCCTGTCAGGGCAGTCATCGGTTGTTGCCGGGCACCACCTACTTCTTCTGGTCTCAGGCTGATGAAGTCTTTGGGTTATGTGGCCCTTTCTGTCTCTTGGGCTCATAATTACCTTGTGTATTTGGTGTTCTTCATTCTCCTCTGCTCCAGGTGGGTAGAAGCCAGTTGATGCATCTTAGATCGCCGCTTGATAGAATTTAAGACCACAGACACCACTCACCAAAGTGGGATGCAGAATGTTTTCTTAATAGATTTTATTATGCCTATTAACCTAGATGTCCCCTGAAACCATGGTCCCCAAACTCCCACCCCTGGTACACTGGCCTTCGAAGTGTTCCGTTTATTCAGGAAACTTCTTTGCTTTTGGTTTACTCCATTGTGCTGACCTCTCCTGTATTGGGTGTTGTCTTTCCCTTCACCTAAAATAGTTCTTGTCTACTGCCTAATTAGTGAATACCCTTTGAATACCATCAAAGAACATTTTCTTCTCTGCTTAAACTATTTCTTGAGTTTTTATAATAGTGATCTCATACAATATTTGTCCTTTTGCAACTGACTAATTTCAGTCAGCATAATGTCTTCTAGGTTCCTCCATGTTTTGAAATGTTTCATGGATTCTTCATTGTCCTTTTTCAATGTGTAGTGTTCCATTGTGAGACCAAACCATTATATACCTATTCATCCGTTGATGGGCACCTTGGTTGCTTCCATCTTTTTGCTATTGTAAACAGTGCTGCAATGAACATGGGTGAGCATATATCTGTTCGTGTAAAGGCTCTTATTTCTCTAGGATATATTCCAAGGAGTGGGATTGCTGCATGGCAGTTCTATTTCTAGCCTTTTAAGGAAGCACCAAATTGATTTCCAAAGTGGTTGTACCACTTTACATTCCCACCAGCAGTGTATAAGTATTCCAGTCACTCCACAACCCCTCCAACATTTATTCTTTTGTGTTTTTTGGATTAATGCCAGCCTTGTTGAAGTGAGATGGAATCTAATTTTAGTTTTGATTTGCATTTCTCTTTAATGGCTAATGATCATGAGCATTTCCTCATGTATCTGTTAGCTACCTGACTGTCTTCTTTAGTGAAGTGCCTATTCATATCCTTTGCCCATTTTTTCATTGGGTTATTTGACTTTTTGTTGTTGAGTTTTTGCAGTATGATGTAGGTTTTAGAGATCAGACACTGGTCTGAAATGTTATAGCTAAAAATTTTTTCAACTTCTGTAGGTAATCTTTTTACTCTTTTGGTGAAGTCTTTGGATGAACAAAGGTGTTTGATTTTTAGGAGCTCTCAGTTATCTAGTTTCTATTCTGGTGTTTGTGCACCATTATTAATCTTTTGTAAACTGTGCCATGTATTAGGGCTTCTAGCATTGTCCTTATTTTTTCTTCCATGATTTTTATCATTTTAGATTTTATATTTAGGTCTTTGATCTATTTTGAGTTAGTGTTTGCGCACAGTGTGAGGTATGGGTCTTGTTTCATTTTGTGCAGGTGGATATCCAGTTATGCCAGCACCATTTGTTAAAGACTGTCTTTTCTCCATTTAACTGACTGGGAGCCTTTGTCAAACATCAGCTGCTCATATGTGGATGGATTTATGTCTGGATTCTCAAGTCTGTTCCATTGGTCTATGTATCTGTTGTTGTACCAGTACCAGCCTGTTTTGTCTGCTATGGTGGTATAATATGTTATAAAATCAGGTAGGGTGAGGCCTCCCACTTTGTTCTTCTTTTTCAGTAATGTTTTACTTATCCCGGGCCTCTTGCCCTTCCATATGAAGTTGGTGATTTGTTTCTCCATCTCATTAAAAAATGCCATTAGAATTTGGATCAGAATTGCATTGTATCTATAGATTGCTTTTGGTAAAATAGACTTCTTTATAATGTTAATTCTTCTTATCCATGAGCAAGGTATGTTTTTCCACTTATGTAGGTCTCTTGGTTTCTGGCAACAGTGTCTTGTAGTTTTCTTTCTCTAGTTCTTTTATGCCTCTGGTTAGATTTATTCCTAAGTATTTTATCTTCTTAGGAGCTACTGTAAATGACATTGATTTGGTGATTTCCTCTTTGATGTTCTTTTTGTCGGTGTAGAGGAGTCCAACGGATTTTTGCATGTTTATCTTGTATCCTGATACTCTGCTGAACTCTTCTATTAGTTTCAGTAGTTTTCTTGAGGATTCTTTAGTTTTCTCTGTATAAGATCATGTCATCTGCATATAAAGATACTTTTACTTCTTCCTTACCAATCTGGATGCCCTTTATTTCTTTATCTAGCCTATTTGCTCTGGCTCAGACCTCCAGCACAATATTGAAGAGAGTGGTGATAAAAGGCATCCTTGTCTGGTTCCCGATCTCAAAGGGAACTCTTTCAGACTCTCTCCATTTCGGATGATGATGGCTGTTGGCTTTGTATAAATGCCCTTTATAATGTTTAGGAATTTTCCTTCTATTCCTATTTTGCTGCTAGTTTTTATCATGAATTTGTGTTGGACTTCGTCAAATGCCTTTTCTGGATCAATTGATAAGATCATGTGGTTCTTTTCTTTTGTTTTATTTATATGATGGATTACACTGATTGTTTTCCTAATGTTGAACCTTTCCTGCATACCTGGTATGAACCCCACTTGATCATGTTGAATTCTATAGGCTAGGATTTTTTGAGGATTTTTGCATTTAAGTTCATGAGTGATACAGTTCTGTAATTTTTTTGGGGGGGTGTCTTTACCTGATTTTGGTATCAGGAATATGCTGGCTTCATAGAATGAGTCTGGGAGTATTACGTCCTTTCTGTGCTCTGAATTACCATTAGTAGTAGTGGCATTAACTCTCCTCTGAAAGTTTGGTAGAAGTCTCCAGTAAAGCTTTCCCGGCTGGGGTATTTTTCTTGGGGGGGGAAGTTTTTTAGTTATCTTTTCAATGGGTTTTTTTGTTTAGTTGTTCTACCTCTGTTTCTGTTAGTATAGGTAGGTAGTGTGTTTCTAGAAATTCGTCCATTTCTTCTAGTTTTCCAAATTTGTTAGAGTACAATTTTTCATAGTAATGTGTAATAATTCTTTAATTTCATTTGGGTCTGTTGTGATATTGCCCATCGCATTTCTTATTCAGGTTATTTGCTCCTCTCCTGTTTTTCTTTTGTCAGTTTGGCCAGTGGTTTATCAATTTTGTTGATTTTTTTTGAAGAGCCAGCTTTTGGTCTTGTTAACTCTTTCAATTGTTTTTCTCTTCTCTATTTTTATTTATTTATTTAATTCTGCTCTCATTTTTTAACTTGCTTTCTTCTGGTGTCTGAGGGTTTCTTTTGTTGCTCTCTATTTGTTCAAGTTGTAGGGATAATTCTTTGATTTTAGCCCTTTCTTCTTTTTGTATGTCTGCATTTATTGCTATAAATTGACCTCTGAGCACTGATTTTGCTGTGTCCCACAGGTTCTGATAGGAAGTGCTTTCATTTTCATTGGATTCTATGAATTTCTTTTTTCCACCCTTAATTTCTTCTATAACCCAGTCATTTTTGAGCATGGTATTGTTCAGTTTTCAAGTGTTTGACTTTTTTTCCCTGCTTTTTCTGTTAATGATTTCTACTTTTGTGGTCGTATTGTCAGAGAAGATGCTTTGTATTATTTCGATGTTTCAGATTCTGTTAAGTCTCGCTTTATGACTGATATGTGGTCTATTTTAGAGAATGTTCGTGTGCCCTGGAAAAGAAAGTATACTTGGCTGCTGTTGGGTGATCTGTATATGTCTATGAGATCAAGTTGGTTGATTGTGGCATTTAGATATTCCGTGCTTTTATTGAGCTTCTTTCTGGATGTTCTGTCCTTCACTGAAAGTGGTGTGTCGAAATCTCCTACTCTTATTGTGGAGCTGTCTATCTCACTTATTAGTGCTGTTAGAGTTTATTTTATGTATCTTGAAGTCCTGTCATTGGGTGCATAAATATTTAATAAGGTTATGTCCTCCCAGTATATTGAGTCATAGAACACATCTTCAGACAAATTTAATAATGTGGTTTATTAAATGAAATTGATAACACAAAGTATCAAAATTTGTTGGATGCCACATACGTAATGCTTAGAAGGAAATTTATAGTACTAATGCATATTTCAGTGGTAGGATAATATCCATACACCTACAAGGAAGACCTGTTAATATGATTATTATTCAGATTTATTCATCAACCCCTAAGGCCATAAAAAAAGGCCGTTGATCAGGAAATTGAATATTTTTACCAACTTCTGCAATCTCAAATTGATGAAACGTGCAGTCAAGATGCACTGATAATTACTAGTGATTGGAATGCAAAAGTTGGGTACTAAGAAGTATTGATAGTTGGCCGTGGTGGTAGAGATGATGCCAGAGATTGCATGATAGAATTTTGCAAATGGAGCGACTTCTTCATTGCAAATACCATTTCTCAACAACATAAATGTTGACTATACATGTGAACCCTGCCAGATGGAATACACGGGAAACAAATGGATTACATGTGTGGTAAGAGGTGGTGGGAAGCTACATATCATCAGTCAGAAGAAGGCTACCGGCCAGCCGCAGGACAGACTATCAACTGCTCATATGCAAATTCAAGTTGAAGTTGAAAATTAGAGAAAGTGCATGAGAGCCAAAATACGACCTTGAGTCTACCCCACCTGAATTTAGAGACTGTCTCAAGAATAGATTTGACACACTGAACACTAATGACTGAAGACCAGACAAATTGTGGTAAGATATCAAAGGCATCATACATGAAGAAAGCAAAAAGCTCATTAAAGAGAAAGAAAAGAGCAAAATTGATGTCAGAGGAGATTCTGAAACTTGCTCTTCAATGTAGAGTAGCTAAAGCAAAAGGAAGAAGTGATGAAGTAAAAGAGCTGAACAGAAGATTTCAAGGGGTGGCTCAAGAAGACAAAGTAAAACATCATCATTAAATATGCAAAGACATGGAGTTAAAAAACCAAAATAGAACACACTCAGCATTTCTCAAGCTGAAAGAACTGAAGAAAAATTCAAGCCTCGAGTTGAGATATTGAATGATTCTTTGAGGAAAATATGAACTATGCAGGAAGCATCAAAAGAAGATGGAAGGGATACATAGTCACTGTACCAAAAAATATTGGTCGATGTTCAGCCATTTCAGGAGGTAGCATATGATTAGGAACAGATGGTATTGAGGGAAGAATTCCAAGCTGTACTGAAGGGAATGGTGAAAAACAAGGTTCCAGGAATTGACAGAATACCAAGTGAGATGATTCAATAAATGGATGCAGCACTGCAGGTGCTCACTTGTCTATGTCAAGATATTTGGAAGACAGCTACCTGACCAAATGACTGGAAAAGATCCATATTCGTTCCCTTTCCAAAGAAAGGTGATCGAACAGAATGCAGAAATTATCGAGCAATATCATTAATTGCTGAAGATAATTCAAAAGTGGTTGCAGCAGTATGTAGACAGAGAACTGCAAGAAGTTAAAGCTGGATTCAGAAGAGGACTTGGAACCAGGGATATCACTGCTGATGTCCGATGGATCTTGGCTTAATGCAGAGAATACAAGAATGATGTTTACCTCTGTTTTATTGACTAAGCAAATGCATTGGGCTATGTGGATCATAACAAATTATGGATAACATTGCGAAGAATAGGAATTCCAGAACACTTAATTGTGCTCTTGAGGAACCTATACATAGACCAAGAGGCAGTCATTTGAACAGAACAGGGAGATACGGTGTGGTTTAAGGTCAAGAAAGGTGTGTGTCAGGGTTGTATCCTTTCACCATACTTATTTAATATGTATGCTGAGCAAATAATCTGAGAGATTGGACTATATGATGAAGATCAAAGGCTACAGTCTTCAGTATGGATTACACCTCAACATAAAGAAAACAAAAATTCTCACAACTGGACCAATAATCAACATGATAAACAGAGAAAAGTTTGAATTTTTCGAGGATTTCATTTTACTTTAATCTACAATCAATGCCCATGGAAGCAGCAGTAAAGAAATCCGATGATGTATTGCGTTGGGCAAATCTCCTGCAAAAGACCTTTTTAATTAAAGTGCTAAAAAGCAAAGACGTTACCTTGAAGACTAAGGTGTGCCTTACCAAACCATGGTGTTTTCAATCGCCTCATATGCATGCAAAACCTGGATGATGAAGAAGGAAGACTGAAGAATAGATGCCTTTGAGTTGTGGTATTGGCAAAGAAAATTGAATATACTATGGACTGCCAAAAGAATGAACACATCCGTCTTAAACTAGAATGCTCCTTAGAAGCAAGGATGGCAAGACTAAGTCTCACATACTTTGGACATGTTGTCAGGAGGGATCAGTCCCTGGGGAAGGACATCATGCTTGGTAAAGGAGAAGGTCAGCAAAAAAGAGGAAGACCCTTAACAAGTTGGATTGACACAGTGGTTGCAACAATTGGCTCAAGCATAACAATTATTGTGAGGATGGCACAGGACCGGGCATTGTTTCATTCTATTGTACATAGGGTGGCTATGAGTCAGAACCGACTCCAGGGCAACTAACAACAACAATAACAAGGGGTGGAATGTTATGGACTGAATTTTGTTCCCTGAAATTATGTGATGGAATCATAAGCCCTATACCCATGGATATAATCCTGTTTGGAAGTAGGGGGTTCTTTGCTATGTATATGAGGTCATACCAGATTAGGTGTGTCCTAAATCTAATCACTTCTGAATTGTGAAAAGATCAGATTAAAACAGGGCTTCAAACTGATTCTGCCCGGTTCAGCCATGGCTGAAGAAGCATCACTAGTATAGAGCTGAATTTTTTTAAGCTGAATGGGAAAGATAGCTGGAACAGGAAAATTACAGATCTAAGCCCTACTAGAAACTTAATCTCCCTTTTAGAGAACAAGGGCACTGTATGCATTGGATAACAACCAAATCTCTTGACTTTGGATTTTGAGCACAGTCCGAAGCTGCATCACCTTCCTCATAGATGGTGGAGTCCTGCTTAAAAATGGTGGCACCCTACTCAAAGATGGCTGCAGACTATGCTGCTTTAATGTCGCTCTCCTATAGTCCTGCTAAAAATTCAATCTCAGGCATCAAGCTCCTAAAAGGGCTCACTGTGCCTCTTCTGAGGCTCCTACTCCAGGGCTTCTACTCATAATTTTTCCCATTCCAGGTGCCAAATCTGCCAAATTGTAAAACTTCATGTCTATTCCTGTTTGGCTTCATTGACCATGACTGAACTGGTTTGAATCCCTGGATTAAAAACAGAGAAATTAACATACTGGGAAGATTGACACCATGTTAGGAAGGGTTAAGCGCTAGACTGTTAACCAAAAGTTTGGTGGTTGGAACTGCCCCTTAGGGTTACCAAGGAGTGGCTGGTGGATTCGAACTGACAATCTTTTTGGTAGCAGCCAAGCACTTAACCGCTGCGCCACCAGGTCCCCTGATAAAGGATATTGGTCTGTAATTTTCTTTTCTTCTGATGTCTTTAACTGGCTTTGGCGTCAAGTTAATTACTTGCCTATAGAATGAGTTAGGAAGTGTCTCGTCATCTATGTTTTGGAAGAGTTTGAGAAGTTTAGTGTTAATTCTTATTTAAAAGTTTGATAAATTTCACTAGTGAAGTCATATGGTCCTGTGATTTTCTTTGTTGAGAGGTTTTTGATTAGTGACAGAACTTTTTGCTGTTTATAGGTATATTGAGATTGTCTTTTTATTCTTGAGTCAATTTAGATAATTTGTGCTTCTGGGAATTTGTCCATTTCATCTAGGTTATCTAATTTGTGGCATTAAAAAAAAAAAAAAAACCTTTTGCTGTCCCGTGGATTCCAACTCATAGCAACTCTGTAGGACAGAATAGAAATGCCCCATAGGGTTTTCAAGGAGCAGTTGGTGGATTGGAACTGTTGACCTTTTGTTTAGCAGCTGTAGCTCTTAACCACTATACCACCAGGGCTGTAATATTTAATTTTAGTTATTTTCTTGTTCTCTCTTCTTTGCCAATCTAACCAAAAGTGTGTCATTTTAAAAAAAATCTTTCCAAAGAACAATTATTGGTTTTGTTTATTCTCTCTAGTGTTGTTCTGTTATTTCTTTCATTTCTCTTTATGGCTGAGTAATATTCAATTGTATATATATACCACTTTTTTTAAATCCATTCTGTTGATGGTCATTTGTGTCAATTCTTCTTTAAAAGTTTGGTAAAATTCCACAGTAAAGTCATTCTGATCGGGACTTTTTGTTGTTGTTGTTGGGAGGTTTTGGATTACCGATCTAATCTCTTCACTTGTTGTGATTCTTTCTCTATTTTTCTATTTAAGAATTTTTTTTATTACTGTATTATACACACAACACATACAGTATTTCTTCAATTTCTACATGTACATTTCAGTGACATGGATTCCTCCTGCAAGTTCTGCAATCATTTTTGCTCCCTTTTTCCAAATTACCACACTACTATTAACATATCTTCAATGCACTCGAGGCAAAAACCTGTCTTCATGGCTACCTCCTGCCCCTGGTGACCACTGAGTACTTTTGGTTTCTATATATTTGCTTATTTCATATAAGTGATATCATACAGTATTTGTCCTTTTGTGTCTGACTTATTTCACTCAGCATAATGTCCTCAATGTTCATTCATTTCGTGGCATGCATCAGGACTTCATTCCTCTTTATGGCTGGATAATGCTACATTGTATGTATATACCACATTTTCTTTATCTATTCATACATTTTTCGACATTCAGGTTGTTTCGAACTTTGGCTATTGTGAATGAACATTGGTGTACATATGTCTGTTCGAAACACTGCTTTCAGGACTTTTGGGTATATACCTAAGAGTGAATGCACAGTGTAATTTGGCCTTTTGGCCTGGGTTCCTGTGCCCTGCCCAGTCTGACCTTTATCTAGATTGCCTGTGGAGCGCCAGCACATAACTGACCTTTACTCTGATTGGCTGGGAAGCCCCACACAGTCTGAAGTTTACCCAATTTGCTGAGTAGCCCCACCCAGGAACTGAACTTTGCCCAGATTGGCTGGGGGATAGAGTCCAGAGGTTTACTAGAATTGACTGGGGTGGGGGGTGAGTACCACCCTGTAGTTGACGTATACCTGGATTGGCTGGGTGTACTGCCCAGTGACTGATAAAAACCCTAGAACATGGAGGCCTAGATGGAGCCTCCTGATGGATCCAGAAGGAGAGTATATCCTCCTTTGGACATGGAGGCCCTGTGCTGAGAATCTCCCAGACCAAATAAACCTGTGATGGTGATGGAGGCAGTGGCTGTAGTGATACCAATGAGTGGTGCTGTGGTTTTCTTGAGTTTCTATTTCCCCTTGTGGCAATTTAAGTAGATTATGTGTTTCTAGGAATTTTTCATTTCATCTAGGTTATTTAGTTTGTTAGTGTACTCTGTTATGAACCTTTTTAGTTCTGTTGGGTTGGCTGTAATGTCTCCAATTCCATTTGTTATTTTAGTTATTTGCGTCTTTTCTATTTTTTCTTTGTCAATCTAGCTAAAGGTTTGTGGATTATGGATTTTTTCAAAGAACCAAATTTTGGTTTTGCTAATTCACTCTGTTGTTTTACTTTATTTCATTTATTTCTCTTCTGATCTTTCTTATTTCCTTCTGATAGTTTTGGGCTTGGTTTGCTCTTTTTTGTTAGTTTGCCAAGCTGTGGAGTTAGGCTATTGATTTGTGATCCTTTTTTTAATATAGACATTCATTGCTATAAATTTCCTTCTGAGCACCGCCCTCACTGCATCACATAGGTTTTGGTATGTTGCCTTTTCATTTTTATATTTCTCTAAGTTATTTTTCTGTTTTCTTTTCTGTCTTGATTTTCCTTCACCCAATGGTTGTTTTATAGTGTATTCTTTAATATCACACACAAGTAAAATTTTGCTGAAGATTATTCAAAAGTGGTTGCAGCAGTACTTTGATAGGGAACTGCCAGCAATTCAAGCCAGATTCAGAAGAGGATATGGAATGAGGGACATCACTGCTGATGTCAGATGGATCCTAGCTGAAAACAGAGAATATCTGAAAGATATTTACCTGTGTTTTATTGACTATGCAAAGGCTTTCCACTGTGTGGTTCATAACGAATTATGGAAAACTTTGCAAAGAACGGGAATTCCAGAACACTTAATTGTGCTCATGAGGAGCCTATACATAGAATAAGAGGCAGTAGTTTGAACAGAACAAGGGGATATTGGGTGATTTAAAGTCAAGAAAGGTGTACGTCAGGGTTGTATCCTTTCACCATACTTATTCAATCTGTATGCTGAACAAATAATCTGAGAAACTGGACTATGTAAAGAAGATCAAATGCTACAGCCTTCAGTATGGATTACACCTCAACATAAAGAAAACAGAAATTCTCACAACTGGACCAATAATCAAGATCATGATAAATGGAGAAAAGATTGAACTTGTCAAGGATTTCATATTACTCGGATCCACAATCAATGCCCATGGAAGCAGCAGTCAAGAAATCAGATGATGTATTGCTTTGAGGAAATCTGTTGCAAAAGACCTCTTTAAAGTGTTGGAAAGCAAAGATGTCACTTTGAAGACTAAGGTGTGCCTGACCTGAGCCATGGTGTTTTCCATCACTTCACATGTATGCAAAAGCTGGACAGTGAATAAGGAAGAGTGAAGAAGAATTGACGCCTTTGAATTATGGTGTTAGCAAAGAATGTTGAAAATACCATGGGCTGTCAGAAGAATGAACAAATCTGTCTCGGAAGTAGGACAACCAGAAAAAGTGGAAGAACCTCTACAAGATGGATTGACACTGTGGCTGCAACAATGGGCTCAAGCATAACAAAGATTATGAAGATGGCACAGGATTGGGCAGAGTTTTGTTCTGTTGTACATGAGGTCACTATGAGTCAGAACCAACTTGATGGCAACTCCCAACAACAGCCAGAAGAATGAACAAATCTGTAGTGGAAGAAGTGCAGCCAGAATGCACCTTAGAAGCAAGGATGGCAAGACTTCATCTCATGTACTTCAGACATGTTATCAGCAGGGAGCAGTCCATTCTGTCATGCTTGGTAGAGGGTCAATGAAAAAGAGGAATACCCTCAACAAGATCAGTGGCTGCAACAATGGGCTCAATCATAACAATGATTGTGAGAATGGTGCAGCACTGAGCAGTGTTTTGTTCCATTGTACGTAGGTCACTATGAGTCAGAACCAACTCGACGGCCCTTAACAACAACTACTATTGTAGAGCTGCCTATTTATCCCTCCAATTCTGTCAGTGTTTATGTCAATTCTATCAGTGTTTGCCTTATATTTCAGAGGTTCCAGTGTTAAATGCATATATACTTATAACTGTTATATCTTCTTGATGAACTGACCCTTTTATCATTATATAATGTCCTTATTTGTCTCATAACAGATTTTGACTTAAAATTTATTTTGTCTGATATCAATATGGCAGCTCCTGCTCTCTTTTGTTTACTATTTGCTTAGATTATTATTATTTTTTTTTATCCTTTTATTTTCAGTCTGTTTCTGTCCTTGGGTCTAAGATATATCTCTTTTAGAGACTATAAGGATGGATCATTTTTTTTTTAATCCATTCTGTCACTCTCTGTCTTTTGCTTGGCACATTTAACTATTAACGTTTACAATAATTACTGACAAGGAAGGACTTCTGTCATTTTACTAATTGTTTTTTCCTGTGTCTTCTACTTTCTTCATCTTATAGTCCATCAATTTTTACCATTATTTGTATTTAATTGAATTTTTTTATATTGAACTCTTTTGATTTACTTCTGACTTTCTAGGTATATATTTGTTTATATTATCTTTGTGGTTATCATAAAGATCACATTTAACCCCTTAAATTTACAACCTAGTTTAATTTGATACTAACTTGAAAAAAAAACCACAAAACTATTCCTATATCACTGCTGCTACCTGCTTCTGTTGTCACGAAATACATCTTTTTACATCATGTACCTGTTAAATTTATACTTATTTCTTACCCATTTGCTGTTATACAGCTGATGGAACATAACAACCAAAGTTACCAACTGAAAATACCATAATACTGTCCCCTTTATTTACCATGATTTTACTTTTACTAAAACCAAAAAAAAAAAAAAAAAAACCATTGCCATTGAGTTGATTCCAACTCATAGCAACCCCATAGGACAGAGTAGAACTGCCCCATAGGGTTTCCAAGGAGTGCCTGGTAAATTTGAACTGCTGATCTTTTGGTTAGTGGTTGTGGCTCTTAACCACTACATTACCAGGGTTTCCTTACTTTTACTAGAGATCTCTTTTTTCCCCATGTAAGGCATCAGGTCCTATCCTTTCCATCTGAAGAACTCCCCACAGCATTTCTTGTGAGGCAGATCTGATGATAATGAACTTCCTCAGTTTTTGTTTATCTGTGACTGTCTTAATTTCACCTTCATCTTTGAACAACAGTTTAGCCCAATAAAGAATTATTGGTTTATGATTATTTTCTTTCAACACTTTACACATGTCATTCCAATGCCTTCTGACCTCTGATGTTTCTGAGGTGAAGTTAGCGCTCAGTCTTATTGAGAATCCCTTATATGTTACATTTCTCTTCTCCCTTGCTGCTTTTAGGATTGTCTCTTTATCTATGGTTTTCAAGAGCTTAATTATAAGTGTCTCAGTGTGGTCTCTTTGGGTTTATTCTACTTGGAGTTCATTTAGTTTCTGGCATTTGTGAATTCAACTCCTTCATCAGATCTGGAAAGCTTTTTGCCATTGTTTCCTTGAATATTCTTTCTGTTCCTTTCTTTCCTTTTCTCTTCTCTGTCTGGTATTCCCATGACACACATGTTAGTTCACTTGAAGGTATCCATAATTCCATTTGGTGTAGCTCTTTTATTTTTCTTTCAATGTTTTCTCCTGCTTTTCTTGATACTCAATAATTTTTTTTGATACTCAGTAATTTTGATAGCCTTGTTCTTTAGATCACTTATTCATTCTTCTGCCCAGTCTAAGCTATTATTGAATCCCTCACATGTGTTTTTTATTGCAGCTATTTCTCCAATATTTTTGTTTGGTTCTTTTCTATACTTTCCATGTCCTTATTGCAATTCTCATTTTGCTTCCTGATTTCCTTTAGTTCTTAAAATTCTTTGAGTATATTCAATGTTATTTTAAGGTCCTCTATATTGCCTATTTAAAATGATTGACTGCTAAAGGAAAGGCTGGTGATTTGAAACCACCAGCTGCTCTGTGGGAGAATGATGTGGCAGTCTGCTTCCATAGAGATTTACAGCTTGAAAACCATATAGGGTTGCTATGAGTTGGAATGGAAAATCTAGTGGTGTAGTGGTTAAGTGCTACGGCTGCTAACCAAAGGGTTGGCAGTTCAAATCTGCTAGGTGCTCCTTGGAAACTCTATGGGGTGGTTCTATTCTGTCCTATAGGGTCACTATGAGTTGGAATCGACTCGATGGCACTGGGTTTGGTTTTTATGAGTTGCAATGGACTTGATGGCAGTGGATTTGATTTTAGTTTAGGTAGATTGTCCACTATCCAGGATTCCATAGGGCTGATTTCTACGTCTTTATATTGTTATTTCAATTGGGCCATCTTTTCCTACTTCTTTGTATGCCTTGTAATTTTCTGTTGAAACTGTGACATTTCTGTGGTAACTCTGGAACTCAGAATTCTCTCCTTCCCTAGGGATTGTAATTGTACATGCTTTTTAAATTTAATTATTTTTCCCTAATTGTTTAATAATGTAATAGCCCACCTGCTTAATAACCTTCTCTAATTATTGTTGAAAAGACTTCCCTCCAGAATATGTGTGGATATCAAGGCCTCTGATCCAGACTTGTTCTCCTAATGTTGTGAGTTTTTGTGTGTCTGTGTGTGTGTGTATTTAAAGGTTAAAAACAAACAACAGACTCTAGAAAGTATCTGATTCTCTTACTCTGCAGGGATTGCTATAGCTGACTGTTTTGCTTAATCCCTTTTCCAAGCTACTTTTTTGTATAGCATGACTTCCAAGTTTGTTTTCACTACAGTCAGTCAGTAGCCTGGCTTATTCCACTACGTGGTGCTCTGACTCTTTGATTCTTCAAACAATGACCTGACACTAGGAAAAGACCCCAAACTCCACACTTGTTTGGACCTTTCAGGGAACCACTGGTCAAGCTTTCTCTGAAAATTGTGCAAGCCCCAAACCTTGGAGCTGAAAGTCCCCCCTACCTGCCCTGGCACCAGCCAGCTGTTCTGGGAATATGAGCTGCAGTTCCCACTTCTGTGGCTGGGCTAAGGAATGGGGGATGTTAGCCAGTTTGTACACATGGTTCACCTAGGAAAGAGCAGCAGCTTATCCTTTCATTAAATACTTTCCTGGTTGATTTAAATGAATTATTTGCTTCCAGAGTCCCAAAATATTCACAAGAACTCTTTCCCGGATTGTAAATGATTTGGTGGGAAGGCAGGCCTTTACAACTTCTTAATTTGTCTTATTGCTTTTAACATTCTAACTTTCACAGTAAACTCTCTTGGCACAAGTCTTTCTCAGATGTCAGCCTGTGAAAGCCTATTGTTTGTGGCCCTTAAGGGTAAGTTGCTCCCATTTGATTCAGGACACCTGCCGGCAATAGGAACAGCTTCTCTCCAGTCTTGCCAAGAGTATGAGGGTTGGTTGGCTATTTCATGATGATCATGCATCTCCTCAGTTTTTCTGGATGCCCCAGACAGATACAAAGAATCAGACAGAACAGTCAACCTACAAATGCAAAGTCCATTCCTCATACTCTATATATACAATAAACTTTCCTATCCCCCCCCTTTTTTTTGTTTAGCTTTCAGTTAATGCTATATCTCTTTGACTGGTTCCCAGCGTTCTGAGTTTGTTAGTTTTACCACATTTTTTTATGTTTCTTATTTATTTTCTGTAATTTTTGTGGAAGTATGGGAGTGTTCAGCTTCTGCTGCTATCTTGCCTTTCTCCAGGATCCATTCACAAATTATATCTGTGTACATTCTGTGCCCAATAACATGGGTTTATAATTATTCTTTATGCATTTAGATCATTTAAGAAATAAAAACTGAAATTGGAAACCAAAAACACAAGGATACGGGCTTTTTTATTGCCCATGTTGTTACCTTTACTAAAACAAAAAACCCAAACCCATTGCTGTCTAGTCAATTCCGACTAATAGTGGCCCCATAGGGTAGAGTAGAACTGCCCTATAGGGTTTCCAAGGAGCACCTGGTGGATTCAAACTGCCAGCCTTTTGGTTAGCAGCTGTAGTTCTTTACCACTTACACCACTAGAGATCTTTATTTCTTCATATGGCTTCAAGTTACTGTCTTGGGTCCTTTCCTTTCAACTTTAAGGACTTTAACATTTCTTACATGAAATCTCTCAGCTTTTGTTCACCTGGGAATGTTTTAATTCATCCCTCTTTTTAAAAGAGTTTTTCCAGATACAGAATTCTTGGTTAGTGACTTTTCACTGCAACTATGGAAACCTTCAGCTCCAGATTTTCTATTTTGTTCCTTTTTATAATTTCTCCATCTTTATTTATATTCTCTATTCATTCAGACAACATTTTTCTGTTTTCCTTGTTACTCCCACCATGGTTCCCTTTAACTCTATGAGCATGTTTAAGACAATTTATTTTCCATCTTTTTTTCTAGTGAGTTTAATGTCTGTGTTTCCTTAAGGAAGGTTTCTGCACTTTTAGTCCCTGTAAGTGGGCCATGTTTTCCTATTTCTTTGTATGCATTGTGATGTATATATATATATACTATATATGTATATATATTTACTATATATATGCTATATATATATATGCTATATATATATATATATAGTAAATTGGAAATTTTGTTTAGTATAATGTGGTAAAGGAGCCTTGGCACAGTGGTTAAAGCAAGCTACTACTAATTGAAAGGTCAGTGGTTTGAAACCATCAGTAGTTCAAAACCATCAGAGAAAGATATGGCAGTCTGCTTCCGTAGAGATTTACAGTCTCAGAAACCGTATGGGGTCACTATGAGTTGGAATGGACTCAATGGCACTGGGTGGTTTATGATATGGTCACTCCGGAAATGAGATTCTTCACTGAACCCAGAGTTTACTGTTTTTGCTTGTCTTGGACTACAGCCACCTATTTGATTAGTGATGTTTCCAATTTATTTTTGCAGACTGACTTTTGTTTTGTATAGTCATTGAAATCTCTGTTTATTCCTTTATCTAAGTGTCTAGCCAGTGGCCTGACAGAAGTTTTTTATTAATTGCTTGGAGCCAAAAAGAAGAAAGGAAAACATGAAGAACACTGTCCTTGTGTTTGCAAATCAGCTCTTCAACTCTTTTTCAATGCTTAGCCAGGATGCCTTTACCTCTGCCTTAGTCTTTAACATCTTCTTGTGCAGATCGTAAAGATCAGCCAGAGTTTCAAGCCTAGGGTCTCATTAGGGTGTTTTCTGAGCACATGGCCAGCCCTGGGAGTGTATGTTGGACTCTGGTTGCCCTGGTACATGCAGAAGACCTTCAATGCCCTTTTTATATTATTTGTCTTTCTCCCCAGCCATCTCTTTCCCAAGCTTTCTGATATGTCTGCTGTTCTCCCCATCTGTTGCTGATCCGTTTCCTAACATTGCCATAACACAAATACCACAAATGGGTGACTAAAGAAAATAGATTTTTTTTTCTCAAATACAGTAGGTTAGAAGTCCAAATTTAGAGCACGGTACCAAGGGAAGGTTCTTCCCCTAGTAGTTGTCAGAAATTCTTGGCAATCCTGGGCTTGTAGAAGCATCTCCATTGTCTGTCTTCCTCTTCCCCCATGTGTCTCTGTGTCTATTTTTTGTAACTCAGAAGTGATTAGGTTTAGGACCCATGCTATTCTGTTATGATCTCATCAACATAACAAAGGAAAACCTCTATTTCCATACAGAATCTTATTTACAGGAACAGGCATTAGTATTTCAACACATATTTTTGTGGGACACAATTCAATTCATAACATATTTCCTTAACCCAGTTTTCTATGAATAGTATATATCTTAAGGTGCTTTAAAAAGATCCCACCTGGGAAGTCAGTGTTACCTGAGAAAATTCCAAGGGTTGAAAATAAAGCAATCCTCTGTTCTCATTCCTAATAGAATCACCAGTGAGGTTAGAACACACATCCACAGTTTTCTGTGAGCAAGGTTTGTTTTATCCTATGTGGCACCAGCAAGCTACACCAGAAATGGGACTTCCATCCCCACAATTGCCACCCAACTGGGGAATGGGAAATGGTAGGTGGATAAGTAAAAATACCATATCACACTCTTATGGCAAACCAGCAGCTTCTTTTTTTTTTAAGCACTTCCCTGATCGCTCTAAGTTTTACTTACATTCCAGCATTCCAAAAAAGTTGATTCTGACAATTTTTTTCTGACATAATGGTTGCTTCCATGCAGAGACCAAGTTTTGAAACTCCCTATTCCACCATTTTTGGTGACACCACCCATCCCTTTACTTTTAATCTGTCTGTTGTTGTTGTTGTTAGGTGCCATCGAGTTGGTTCTGACCCATAGTGGCCCTATGCACAACAGAACGAAACACTGCCAGGTCCTGTGCCATCCTTACAATCGTTGTTATGCTTGAGCTCATTGTTGCAGCCACTGTGTTAATCCACCTCGTTGAGGGTCTTCCTCTTTTCCACTGACCCTGAACTCTGCCAAGCATGATGTCCTTCTCCAGGGACTGACCCCTCATGACAACATGTCCAAAGTATGTAAGACGCAGTCTCGCCACCCTTGCTTCTAAGGAGCATTCTGGTTGTACTTATTCCAAGAAAGATTTGTTGGTTCTTTTAGCAGTCCATGGTATATTCAATATTCTTTGCCAACACCACAATTCAAAGGCGTCAACTCTTCTTCGGTCCTCCTTATTCATTGTCCAGCTTTCACATGATGTGGTTGAAAATACCATGGCTTGGGTCAGGTGCACCTTAGTCTTCAGGGTGACATCTTTGCTCTTCAACACTTTAAAGAGGTCCTCTGCAGCAGATTTATCCAATGCAATGCGTCTTTTGATTTCTTGACTGCTGCTTCCATGGCTGTTGATTGTGGATCCAAGTAAAATGAAATCCTTGACAACTTCAATCTTTTCTCTGTTTATCATGATGTTGCTCATTGGTCCAGTTGTGAGGATTTTTGTTTTCTTTATGTTGCGCTGCAATCCATACTGAAGGCTGTGGTCTTTGATCTTCATTAGTAAGTGCTTCAAGTCCTCTTCACTTTCAGCAAGCAAGGTTGTGTCATCTGCATAATGCAGGTTGTTAATGAGTCTTCCTCCAATCCTGATGCCCCATTCTTCTTCATATAGTCCAGCTTCTCGGATTATTTGTTCAGCATACAGATTAAGTAGGTATGGTGAAAGAATATAACCCTGACGCACACCTTTCCTGACAATTAAGTGTTCTGGAATTCCCATTCCCTGTCTGAGTGTATATATATACATATATGTATATATACACACAGTGGGTTTCTTGTAGATAAAGTATTGTTGAGTCTTTTTTTAATATACTCTGTCTTTATATTTTAATTGATGTACTTAGGCCACTAACATTTAAAAATGATAATTGATATAGTTGGATATTTATTATATTTTTAACTTATTTCTACTCATTTAGCTTGTTCTTTGTCCCTCGTCCCTTTTTGTACTCTCTAGGTTTAATTGCAAATTTTACATAATTCTGTTTTCTCTACTCTTTTATCATATTAATTAAACTTAACAATATTTTTAAAGTTGTCCTAGAGTGTGTATTATACATTTACAGCTAATCTAAGTTCATTTTCATGTAACATTATACTGTTTCTTGGATAGTGCAGGTATCTTAAAACAGAGTAGTCCCAATTCCTCCCTCATATTGTTGCTATTCATTTAACCTCTCCTGATGCTATAACCACCCAAAACATTTTTAGCATTATTATTTAAACAGTTTTCTATTACATTAATTAGGAATAACAAAAAGAATAATTTTTATCTTATTTTCATTTATTCATTCTCTGACACTCTTCCTTTTTTATGTAGGTCAGGTTTTCTGACCTGTGTCACTTTCGTTCTCCCTGAAGGACTTTTTTTTAACATTCCTTGCACTGCAGGTCTGGTCTGCTGGTGATAAATTCCCTTTTTGTTTGAGAAAGTCTTTATTCTCTTTCATTTTTGAAGGATAATTTTGCTGAATATAGAATTCTAGGTTGGTGGATTTTTTTTTCCAACACGTTAAATATTTCACTCCGGTCTCTTCTTGCTTGCATGGTTTTATTAGAAACCTACTCTAGTACTTATCCTTGTTCTTCTGTAGGTAAAGTGTTTTTCCCCACTGGTTTTTTTTTTAAAAAATCACTTTCTATTTGTTTTTTCATTGTTTGAATATGATATGTCTAGATGTTGATTTCTCTTTTTTATCCTGCTTCATGTTCTTTGGGATATCTGAATTTGGTCTGGTGTCAGTCATTGATATTGAAAAACTCTTGCCTTTATTACTTCAAATATTTCTTCTGCTCCATTATCTTTTTCTTTTGATATTCTAATTACAAGTATGTTACACTTTTTGAAATTGTCACACAATTCTTGGATATTTTGTTCTGGTTTTTAATTTTTTTCTTTGCATTTCATTTTGAGGAAGTTTCTACTGAAATACCTACCAGCTCACTGATTCTTTCCTCACCTGTAGCCAGTCTACTGATGAGCCCATCAAAGACATTCTTCATTTCTGTTATAGTGTTTTTGATTTCTACTATTGCCTTTTGATTCTTTTTTAGAGTTTCCTTCTCTGTGTTTACATTAGCTAACTTATCTTGCATGTTGCCTATATTTTTCATTAGAGCTTCTAACATACTGATCATAAAAAAAAAACATACTGATCATAGTTATTTTAAATTCCCTGTCTGATAATTCAAAAATCTGTATTATATCTGAGCCTGGTTTGAATGATTTCTTCCTCTCTTCAGAACGTGTTTTTCTGCATTTTTTCATGCCCTGTACTTTTTTTGTTGAAGGCCAGATGTGATACTATGATAAACTAAGATCATATTGGGTAATAGGAACTGAGGTAAATAGGTTTTATGTTTAGCTCTTTAGGAGTAAGTGGTGCTTAATATTTTCTGTAACTGTGGGTGCCAGAGGCTTATATTTCCTCTAGTGTCCTTATTTTGCTCTCTCTTGTTCTCTATGGGTTTCCCTATGAACTGCTTCTTAAGTAAGGTCTGTGCCTTGCAGTTCTTTCAGCTTTAATTTATTATTGTTATCCAGGAACCCTGTTGCTGTTGTTGTAAGTTGTGGAGGAGACTATTCTATAATCTTATGATTACATCTCATTCTTTTAGTGGGTCTATGTCACTTCACAAGGGTTTCTTAGTTTTTTTCCCTTCATAGATGAGACAGAAAAGCTAAAGGGGACTCAATTTTGGTAAATTTCCTTTCCTTGGGTTAGATAAAGTTATGGTAAAAATATTTTCCTTTGAAAACTAGGCCTTTATTATAGAGAATAGTCTGCATGCAATTAAAAATGGTTAGTTTTTCTCTAACCATTTTTCTTGGCTCTTCATTGTGAGAACCTGTTGCAGTTACCGAAGGTATAACCCATAAAAGTATAGTAGCCCCATAAAACTGTGGCCCCCAAGGTTTCTCACTCTCATTCTAGTCCACAAGCAGCCTCCAGCAATTCATCAAAATTACCATTTTAGTGTTCCTACAACTTTATTGTTCCAGTGGTTTCTGCTCCCGGTAAGCTGATCTCAGCTCTGCTTTTCTGTATTCGCCTGTCTCTTCAGATTTTGTGGTGATTGTTTCCCTGAATCCTCCATTCTCTGGTGGGTCCAAGGAAAGCCATAGATATTCAGTTTGTCCTGCCTTTTATTTTGTTGTAATTATGGGAATGATGACTTCTAAGCACTTTTATTGTCACAGATGAAATCAGAAGTCTAGGTTAACTTTTTAAAATATGATTTTGGTAAAATATATATAAAAAGATTTGCCATTTTACCAATTTTAAGTGTTCAGTTTAGTTGCATTAATTACATTCACCATTTGTGCAACTATCACCATTATTTATTTCCAAATGTTTTTCATCACCTCGAAACAGAAATTCAGCACTGGGTACTGGGTTTTAATGTCCCATTCCCCCTCTCCCTGCAGTCCCTACCAACCACTAATAAATTACTGTCTCTATGAATTTACCTATTCTATATATTTCAAATAACTGGGATTATACAATATTTCCCCTTTTGTGTCTGACTTATTTCACTTAGTATAAGGTTTTAAGGTTTGTCCATGTTGTAGCATGTATCAGAACTTCATTTCTCTTTATGGGACAATATATTTTTTTTATACATATATGTATTTACCAATGTTATTTATCCATTCATCTGTTGGTGGACACTTGGGTTGTTTAAATTTTTTGGTTATTGTGAATAGTGATGAAATGAGCATTGGTGTACAAGTATCCAAGTCCCTGTTTTCAAATCTTTTTGGTATATGCCTAGGAGTGTAATTGCTGAGCCATATGGTAGTTCTTTGTTTAGCTTTTTAGAGAACCAGGTTTTCTTTTTAAAACTTTTTATTTTGACATAATTTTAGAGTTACAGAAGAGTTGTGAAGATAGTGAAGCTGGTGAAGATAATACTCTATACCCTCCACCTAGCTTCTCTAACATTAATAACATAATATTATGATACATTATCAAAAATAAAAAGATAATATTAGTCTGATACTATTAACCACAGATTTTGTTCAGATTTCTTGTTTCTTTTTCTCTAATATTCTTCTGCTATTTCAGTAGAGAATTTAGGATCCTGCATTGCCTTTAGTCATCATGGCTCCTTAGTCTCCTCCAATTTGTCAGTTCCTCAGTCTTTGATCTTGACACTTTTGAAGCATGCTGATTAGACATTTTGTATACTGTCCCCCAACTTAAGTTTGCCTAATGTTTTATTATGACTGGATTGAGGTTATGGATTTGGGGGGATACTACCACAGAGATGATGGGAACTTCTCAGTGTATTTTGTTACGGTATGCATGATATCAATATGTCTAACTTTTGTTAGACATGTTAGTCATAATGACTTAAGATGTTGTCTGACAGATTTCTTCACTGTATAATTACTATTTCCCCCTTTATAATTAATGAATATATTGGAGGAGATATTTTTAGGTCACAAAAATATTCTATTTCTCCCTGACCTTTCACCCACTAAATTAGCATTCATCTGCAAATCTTGTGGGCAGCAATGATTACTGTTATGTTTCAATGGTTTTCTGTTTTTCCTCATTCCTGCTATATTTATTAGTTGTAATTATTTCACATGGAAGAGTTGTCCCTTATCCTTGATCTATTCATTTGTTCAATTTATGTCAGTATGAACTCACAGGCGTTTATTTTATTCCTTGGGCTATAATCCAACATTATTGTTATTTATTTTTTTGCCCAAATAGGTCCAATTTTGGGTTTGGGAGCTCTTACAAGTTGGTTTCTGTGTCCTTTCGAAGGGGCTCAACTTTTTTTTTCAGTACTTCCTTACTTTCTGTCACCCAAAAATGCTCCAGGCTGATAACGTATTTTCACTGATCCTCCTGTGGACTTAAGCAGTTTTTTCAAAGAGCTTTTGTTCCTTTATTTAGAAACCAATACCTGGGAACTAGTTGTGTTCATTGCTACTGGAGTGTCACTGCTTCTAGGCACTCTCAGTCAACAGAGTTACAAACTACCTGGAAATAAAATAATAGCTTATTGTATTAGTTTCCTAGAGCCACTGTGACAAAATACCATGAAGTCGGTTGCTTATAAGGACAGAAATTTGTTCCCTTACAGTTATAGAGGCTAGAAGTCCAAAGCGGAGTATTGTCTATGTTGATTCCTCCTGAAGGTCTTGAGAAAGAAACTGTTCCATGCCTCTCTCCTAGCTTCTGGTAGCAACAGACATTCCTTGCCTTGCAGCTTCGGTGTCACATGATGCCCTTCCTATGTCTCCCTGCCTCTGTGTATCTTCTCCCCTTATATAAGGACACAATTCGTATAAGATTAGAACCTACCCTAGGCCGGTATGACATCATGCTAACCTAACTGGTAACTAATTCTAAGATCCTATTTCCAAACAAGCTCATGTTGCCAGGTACTGGAATTTAGGACTTCATCATAACATTATGAGGGACACAATTTAATCCATAACACCTACATACATATAACCATCTCTATATATGTAATCACATCTATATACATATATGGAAACCCTGGTGGTGTAGTGATTAAGTGCTACTGCTGCTAACCAAAGAGTTGGCAGTCCAGATCTGCCAGGCGCTCCTTGGAAACCCTATGGGGCAGTTCTACTCTGTCCTATAGGGTCGCTATGGGTCGGAATTGACTCGATGGCAGTGGGTTTGGTTTTGGTTTTGGATATACATATATGGGTACACATCTATACTTGTTTTTGTTTTTAACTGTGTATGTGTGTATATGAAGCCCTGCTGGCATAGTGGGTAAGTGATATGGCTGCTAATCAAAAAGTCAGCAGTTCAAATCCACTAGCTACTCTTTGGAAACCCTATGGGGAAGTTCTACTCTGTCCTCTAGGGTTGCTGTGGGTTGGAATTGACTTTGACGGCAAAAGGATTGGTTTTTCAAATGTGTGTAGATGATATATATGATATTATTGTTGTTCGTGTGTTCTGTCTAGTCAGCTCTGACTCATATGCACAACAGAATGAAACATTGTCCAGTCCTGTGCCATTCTCACAATTGTTGCTATGCTTGAGCCCATTGTTGCAGCCACTGCCATCAATCCATCTAGTTGAAGATCTTCCTCTTTTTCACTGACCCTCGACTTTACCAACCATGATGTCCTTCTCCAGGGACTGATCCTCCCCGATAACATGTCCAAAGTATGTGAGACATAGTCTTGCCATCCTTGCTTCTAAGGAGCTTTCCGATTGTACTTCTTCCAAGACAGATTTGTTCATCCTTTTGGCAGCCCATGATATATTCAATATTCTTTGCCAACACCACAATTCAAAGACTTCAATTCTTCTTCAGTCTTCCTTATTCATTGTTTAGCTTTCGCATACATATGAGGCGATTGAAAACATCATGGCTTGGGTCAGGCACACTTTAGTCCTCAAGGTGACATCCTTGCTTTTCAACACTTTAAAGAGGTCTTTTGCAGCTGATTTGCCAAATACAATGTGTCTTTTGATTTCTTCACTGCTGCTTCCTTGGATGTTCATTGTGGATCCAATAAAATGAAATCCTTGACAACCTCAATCTTTTCTCCCTTTATCATGATGTTGCTTATCGGTCTAGTTGTGAGAATTTTTGTTTTCTTTATGTTGAGGTGCAATCCATACTGAAGGCTGTGGTCTTTGATCTTCATTAGTAAGTGGTTCAAGTCCTCTTCACTTTCAGCAAGCCAAAGTTGTGTCATCTGCATAACACAGATTGTTAGTCTTCCTCCAATCCCGATGCCCCATTCTTCTTCATATAGTCCAGCTTGTCAGATTATTTGCTTATCATACGGATTGAGTGGGTATGCTGAAAGGATACAACCCTGATGCACACCCATCCTGACTTTAAACCATGCAGTGTCCCCTTGTTCTGTTTGAATGACTGCCTCTTTATCCATGTACAGATTCCGCATGAGCACAATTAGGTGCTCCTGAATTCCCATTCTTCACAGTGTTATCCATAATTTGTTATGATCCACACAGTTGAATGCCTTTTCACAGTCAAGAAAACACAGGTAAACATTATTCTGGTATTCTGTGCTTTCAGCCAGGATCCATCTGACATTGGCAATGATATCCCTGGTTCCATATCCCCTTCTAAATCCAGCTTCAATTTCTGGCAGATCCCTGTCAATATACTGCTGCAGCTGCTTTTGAATGATCTTCAGCAAAATTTTGCTTATATGCAGTACTAATGATATTGTTCAGTAATTTCCACATTCAGTTGGATCACCTTTCTTGGTAATAGGCATAAATATGGATCTCTTCCAGTCAGTTGGCCAGGTAGCTGTATCCCAAATTTCTTGGCATAGAGGAGTGAGCACTTCCAGCACTTCATTCATTTTTTGAAACATCTCAATAGGTATTCCGTCAATTCCCAGAGCCTTGTTTTTCGCCAATGCCTTCAGTACAGCTTGGACTTCTTCCTTCAGTACTGTTGGATCTGGATCATATGCTACCTCCTGAAATGGTTGAACACTGACCATTTCTTTTTGGTGTAGTGACTCTTTGTATTCCTTCCATCTTCTTTTGATGCTTCTTGTGTCATTTAATATTTTCCCCATAGAATCGTTCGGTATTGCAACTTGAAGCTTGAATTTTTTCTTCAGTTCTTTCAGCTTGAAAAATGCTGAGTGTGTTCTTCCCTTTTGGTTTTCTATCTCCAGCTCTTTACTTTGTTTTCTCTAGCTGCCCTTTGAAATCTTCTGTTCAGCTCTTTTACTTCATCATTTTTCCTTTTGTTTTAGCTACTCGACATTCAAGAGCAAGTTTGATATGATATATATTATACAGTCATAACTTGGAGATATTTTGAGTTCAGTTCCAATAACGCGAACATCACAACAAAATGAGTCACACAAATGTTTTGGTTTCCCAGTGCACATTAAAGTTATGTTTACATTACACTGTAGTCTATTAGGAAACCCTGATGGTGTAGTGGTTAAAAGCTACAGCTACTAACCAAAAGGTCTGCAGTTCAATTCCACCACGCACTCCTTGGAAACTTATGGAGCAGTTCTAGTCTGTCCTATAGGGTTGCTATGAGTTGGACTCGACTCGACGGCAAAGGGTTTGTTTGTTTGCTTGTTTTTGGTAGTCTATTAAATGTGTAATAACATTATGTATATAAAAAAGTGTCATACCTTAATTAAAAGATAGTTTATCGCTAAAAAATGCTGACCATCATCTGAGCCTTCAGCAAGTCATAATCTTTTTGCTGGTGGAGGGTCTTGACTTGATGTCGATGGTTGCTGACTGATCAGAGTGGTGGTTACTGAAGGTTGAGGTGGCTGTGGCAATTTCTTAATAAGACAATAATGAAGTTTGCTGCATCAGTGATCTTCCTTTCACAAAAGATTTCTCTGTAGCGTATAATGCTGTTTGATAGCATTTTACCCACAGTAGAACTTCTCTCAAAATTGGAGTCAATCTCTCAAACCCTGTCACTGCTTTATCAACTAAGCTTATGTAATATTCTAAATCCCTTATTGTCAATTCAACAATGTTCACAACATCTTCACCAGGAATATATTCCATCTCAAGACACTACTTTCTTTGCTCACCCATAAGAAGCAACCCCTTATCCATTAAGCTTTTATCATCGGAATGCAGCAATTCAGTCACATCTTCAGGGTCCACTTCCAATTCTAGTTCTCTTGCTATTTCTACCACATCTGAAGTTACTTCCTTCACTGAAGTATTGAACTCCTCAAAGGCATCCATGATGTTTGGAATCAACTTTAATGTTGATATTTTGACCTCCTCCCATGAATTACAAACGTTATTAACGGCATCTAGAATGGTGAATCCTTTCCAGAAGTTTCCAATTTACTTTTCCCAGACCCATCAGAGGAATCACTATCTATGGCAGATATTGCCTTATGAAATGTACTTCTTAAACAATAAGACTTAAAAATTGAAATTACTCCTTGATCCGTGGGCTGCAGAATGGATGTTGTATTACCAGGCATGAAAGCAACATTAAGCTCCTTGTACACCTTCGTCAGAGCTTTTGGGTGAGCAGGTGCATTGTCAATGAGCAGTAATATTTTGAAAGGAATCTTTTTATTTTTCTGAGAAATAGGTTTCAACACAGTGGGCTTAACATATTCAGTAAACCATGTTGTAAACTGGTTTGCTATCATCCAGGCATAGTTGTTTCATTTATAGAATATAATTAGCATAATTCTTTAGGGGAAACCCTGGTGGCGTAGTGGTTAAGTGCTATGGCTGCTAACCAAAGGGTCAGCAGTTTGAATCCGCCAGGTGCTCCTTGGAAACTCTATGGGGCGGTTCTACTCTGTCCTATAGGGTTGCTAGGAGTCAGAATCGACTTGATGGCACTGGGTTTGGTTTCTTTTTTTTTTTGTTAATTCTTAAGGACCCTAAGATTTTTGAAATGGTAGATGAACACCGACTTCACCTTCAAGTCATCAGCTTCATTAGCCCCTATCAACAGAGTCAACCTGTCCTTTGAAGCTTTGAAGCCAAGCACTGACTTCTCCTCTCCAGCTATGAAAGCCTTAGATGGCATCATCTTTCAATATAAGGCTGCTTTTAGTCTACACACTGCAAATCTGTTGTTTAGCATGGCCCCTTCATCAATTCTCTTGGCTGGATCTTTTGAATAACTTCTTGCAGCTTCTACATCAGCACTTGCTGCTTCACCTTGCACTTTTGTTATGGAGACGGCTTCTTAAACACCGTGAACCAACTTCTGGTAGCTTTTCTTCTGCAGCTTCTTCACCTCTCTCGAAGAGAATTAGGGCCTTGCTCTTGGTTAGGTTTTGGCTTAAGGGAACGTTGTGGCTGATTTGATCTTCTATCCAGATACTAAAACTTTCTCTACAACAGCAATAAGACTGTTTTGCTTTCTTATCATTTGTGTATTCACTGGAGTAGGACTTTTAGTTTCCTTCAAGAACTTTTCCTTTGGATTCACAACTTGGCTGTTTGGTGCAAGAGGCCTACCTCTCAGCCTGTCTCAGCTTTTGACATGCCTTCCTCACTAAGTTAAATCATTTTCTAGCTTTTGATTTAAAGTGAGAAATGTATGATTCTTCCTTTCACTTGAACACTTAGAGGATATCGTAGGGTTATTAATTGGCCTAATTTCAATATTGTCGTGTCTCAGACTCAGGAAAGGGAAAGACACCGGGGAAATGGCAGATCAGTGGAGCAGTCAGAATACACACAACACTTATCAATTAAGTTTACAGTCTTATATGGGTGTGAGCTGTGGTGCCCCCCAAATTACAATAGTAACATCAAAGATCACTGATCACAGGTCACCATAACAGATATAATAATAACGAAAAAGCTTGAAATATTGTGAGAATTACCAAAATGCAACACAGAGACATGCTGTTGGAAGAATGGCACTGATGGACTTGCTCAATGTAGGGTTGCCCCAAACCTTTGATTTCTAAGAAAACACAATCTGTCCGTGAAGTGTAATAAAGTGAAGCACAATAAAATGAGGTATGCCTGCATATGTATATCATCCGCCATCCATTTTTCAGTTCGTCATGCTGTGTGGCTTGTGTGTTGCTATGATCTTGGAAGCTATGCCATCTGTTTATCAAAAAGCAGCAGAGTTGGCCATTGTGGACAAGTTTCAGTGGAGCTTTCAGACTGAGACAAACAAACAAACAAACAAAAAAACCCACACCCATTACCGTCCAGCCGATTCCAACTCACAGCAACTCTATAGGACCTGGTAGTTCTTCTCCATAGGGTTTCCAAGGAGCAACTGTTGGATTTGAATTGCCAGCCTTTTGGTTAGCATCTGAGGCTCTTAACCACTGCATTGCTATAATGATGGAAGCTATGCTTCCTGTATATCAAATAGCAGCGGGCTTGCCCATGGTGGACAGGTTTCAGTGGAGCTTTCAGTCTAAGACAGACTAAGAAAAAGATTGGAGATCTACTTCTCAAAATTTGCGAATGACAACTCGCATACCTCTGACTCTAGCATATCACCATAAAGTTCATTCTAGCCTTATTTCCCTGCTTATTTGTAACTTTTTTCTCTGGGTGTAAGAATGCTACCTCTCATTATCTGCAATATATTTGCTTATTTGTTCAACTTTTGTACACATGTAAATTAGAAAAAGAATTACTGATCTATATAACTGTAAGAAACTCATTTACCAGCTACAGTATATTGATTATGTACACAATTGCTTTGTCTTTAGTATTATATCCAGTCTAAATACTGTTAAAACTCTGTTTTATAAAATTACTTGTGTCAGCTTCTTTCTTTCTTACCACCTTCACTGTGGTTGTGTAGGTCATTAGTAACACTGATAGACTAATTTGTTAAGTCTGTGTTTCATCCTGGGTTTCTTCCACATTAATAAAATTGGAATACTGTGAAATTCACATTTTGGTGTGCACAGTTATAGAATATGTATAAACCATCAATAAACAACTTCATGATAAATGGTGAATAAATTGAAGTTGTCAAGGATTTCATTTTATTTAGATCAACAATCAACGCCCATGGAAGTAGCAGTCAAGAAAGCAAACAACATATTGCATTGGACAAATCTGCTGCAAAAAAAGACCTCTTTAAAATCTTGAAAAGCAAATATGTCACTAACCCAAGCCTTGGTATTTTCAATCGCCTCAAAGGCATGTGAAAGCTAGAGAATGAAAAAGGAAGATCGAAGATTTGATGCATCTGAACTATGGTGTTGACAAAGAATGTTCAATATACCATGGACTGCCAGAAGAATGAACAAATCTGTCTTGAAGGAAGTGCGACTGGAATGCTCCTTAGAAGTGAGAATGGTGAGACTTTGTCTCACTTACTTTGGACATGTTATTAACAAGGACCAATTTCTGGAGAGTGACATCATGCTTGGTAAAGCACAGTGTCAGGGAAAAAGAGAGAGACCCTCAACAAGATGAACTGTCACAGTGGCTGCGACAATGGGCTCAGACATACAAACTATTGTGAGGATGACACAGACCGGGCAATGTTTCCTTCTGTTATACATGGGGTTGCTATGAGTTGGAACCTACTTGAAGAAACCTGAAAACAACAACTGCATATATATATATAAATTTTAAGATAATTGTGTATTCACATGGCATTATTAGAAATAATACAGAGACATCCTGTACACCATCTATCCAATTTACCCAATGGTAATATCTTGCAAACCTGTAGTACAATACCAAAATCAGGATATTGACATTGATAGAGTTAAGGTGCAGAACACTTCCATCACCACAAGGATCCCTTCCATCACCCTTTTATAGCCATATCTGCCCCCTCCCTCTTCTCGAAATCAGTCCCTAAACCCCGGCAACCACTAATCAGTTCTCCGTTTTCATAGTTTTGTCATTTCGAGAATGTTATACTAACGGAATCATAGAGTGTGTAACTATTTGGATTGACTACTTTTACTCAGCACAATTTCCTGGAGAATCATCCAAGTTGTTGTGTATATCAATAAATCATTCCTTTTTATTGATGAGTAATATTCTGTTTATGGATATACCATAATTTTAAACCATTTACCAATTGACGAGCACCTGGGCTGTTTCTAGCTTTTGGCTATTATTAATAAGGCTATTATGAACAATAATGTTCAAGCTTTTGTCTGAATATTAACTTTCCATTTTATACGTGCTCAAGAGTGCAATTATTGGGTCGTTTTTATGATAGTTGTGTGTTCCACTTAATTGTGCTCATGAGGAACATTTACCTAGATCAAGAGGCAGTTGTTCGAACAGAACAAGGGGATACTGATTGGTTTAAAGTCAGGAAAGGTGTGTGTCAGGGTTCTATTCCTTCACCATACCTATTCAATCTATATGCTGAGCAAATAACACAAGAAGCTGGGCTGTATGAATAACAGGGTATCAGCATTGGAGGAAGACTCATTAACAACCCGTGTTATGCAGATGACACAACCTTGCTTGCTGAAAGTGAAGAGGACTTGAAGCACTTACTAATGAAGATCAAAGACCACAGCCTTCAGTACGGATTGCACCTCGACATAAAGAAAACAAAAATCCTCACAACTGGACCAATGAGCAACATCATGATAAATGGAGAAAAGATTGAAGTTGTCAAGGATTTCATTTTACTTGGATCCACAATTAACAACCATGGAAGCAGCAGTCAAGAAATCAAAAGACACATTGCATTGGGTAAATCTGCTGCAAAGGACCTCTTTAAAGTGTTGAAGAGCAAAGATGTCACCTTGAAGACTAAGGTGTGCCTGACCCAAGCCATGGTATTTTCAATCACATCATATGCATGTGAAAGCTAGACAATGAATAAGGAAGACCGAAGAAGAGTCGACGCCTTTGAATTGTGGTGTTGGCAAAGAATATTGAATATACCATGGACTGCTAAAAGAACGAACAAATCTGTTTTGGAAGAAATACAACCAGAATGCTCCTTAGAAGCAAGGGTGGCGAGACTGCGTCTTACATACTTTGGACATGTTCTCAGGAGGGATCAGTCCCTGGAGAAGGACATCATGCTTGGCAGAGTACAGGGTCAGCGGAAAAGAGGAAGACCCTCAACGAGGTGGATTAACACAGTGGCTGCAACACGAGCTCAAGCATAACAACAATTTTAAGGATGGCTCAGCACTGGGCAGTGTTTTGTTCTGTTGAACAGAGTTGCTATGACTTGATGGTACCTAACAACAACAAACAACAACATGATAGCTGTATGCTTAGTTTTATTTAAAAAAACTTCCAAGGTGGTTTTCCAGAATGGCTGTACAATTTTACGTTCTCACCAATTTCTCCTCATCCTTGCCAGCATTTGATTTTTTTTTAAATTGTGCAATTTTATAAGTTTGACGTACATATGCATCTGTGTGACCATCACTACAATCAAGTTAATGAGCATACCCATCACCCTCCAAAGTTTCCTCATGCTCCTCTGTAATCACTTTTGCGTTGCTCTTCATTATGGGTTGTATTGTTACAACCAATGATCAATCATTTATTGTTCTTTTACATGCCTGATACTTTTTTATTAGATGGCAGACACTGTGAATTTCACCTTGTTGGGTGCTGGATATTTTTGTATTCTTTTTTTTTTAATAAATTTTATTAAGCTTCAAGTGAACGTTTACAAATCCAATCAGTCTGTCACATATAAGTTTACATACATCTCACTCCCTACTCCCACTTGCTCTCCCCCTCTTGAGTCAGCCCTTTCAGTCTCTCCTTTCTTGACAATTTTGCCGGCTTCCCTCTCTCTCTATCCTCCCATCCCCCCTCCAGACAAGAGTTGCCAACACAATCTCAAGTGTCCACCTGATATAATTAGCTCACTCTTCATCAGCGTCTCTCTCCCACCCGCTGACCAGTCCCTTTCATTTCTGATGAGTTGTCTTCGGGGATGGTTCCTGTCCTGTGTCAACTGAAGGTCTGGGGAGCATGGCCGCCGGGATTCCTCCAGTCTCAGTCAGACCATTAAGTTTGGTCTTTTTATGAGAATTTGGGGTCTGCATCCCACTGATCTCCTGCTCCCTCAGGGGTCCTCTGTTGTGCTCCCTGTCAGGGCAGTCATCGATTGTGGCCGGGCACCAACTAGTTCTTCTGGTCTCAGGATGATGTAGGTCTCTGGTTCATGTGGCCCTTTCTGTCTCTTGGGCTCTTAGTTGTCGTGTGGCCTTGGTGTTCTTCATTTTCCTTTGCTCCAGGTGGGTTGAGACCAATTGATGCATCTTAGATGGCCGCTTGTTCGCATTTAAGACCCCAGACGCCACATTTCAAAGTGGAATGCAGAATGATTTCATAATAGAATTATTTTGCTAATTGACTTAGAAGTCCCCGCAAACCATGTTCCCCGGACCCCCACACTTGCTCCGCTGACCTTTGAAGCATTCATTTTATCCCGGAAACTTCTTTGCTTTTGGTCCAGTCCAATTGAGCTGACCTTCCATGTATTGAGTGTTGTCTTTCCCTTCACCTAAAGCAGTTCTTATCTACTGAGTAATCAATAAAAAACCCTCTCCCACCCTCCCTCCCTCCCCCCCTCGTAACCACAAAAGTATGTGTTCTTCTCAGGTTTACTATTTCTCAAGATCTTATAATAGTGGTCTTATACAATATTTGTCCTTTTGCCTCTGACTCATTTCGCTCAGCATAATGCCTTCCAGGTTCCTCCATGTTATGAAATGTTTCAGAGATTCGTCACTGTTCTTTATCGATGCGTAGTATTCCATTGTGTGAATATACCACAATTTATTTACCCATTCATCCGTTGATGGACACCTTGGTTGCTTCCAACTTTTTGCTATTGTAAACAGAGCTGCAATAAACATGGGTGTGCATGTATCTGTTTGTATGAAGGCTCTTGTATCTCTAGGGTATATTCCTAGGAGTGGGATTTCTGGGTTGTATGGTAGTTCTATTTCTAACTGTTTAAGATAACGCCAGATAGATTTCCAAAGTGGTTGTACCATTTTACATTCCCACCAGCAGTGTATGAGAGTTCCAATCTCTCCGCAGCCTCTCCAACATTTATTCTTTTGTGTTTTTTGGATTAATGCCAGCCTTGCTGGTGTGAGATGGAATCTCATCGTAGTTTTAATTTGCATTTCTCTAATGGCTAATGATCGAGAGCATTTTCTCATGTATCTGTTGGCTGCCTGAATATCTTCTTTAGTGAAATGTGTGTTCATATCCTTTGCCCACTTCTTGATTGGGTTGTTTGTCTTTTTGTGGTTGAGTTTTGACAGAATCATGTAGATTTTAGAGATCAGGTGCTGGTCGGAGATGTCATAGCTGAAAATTCTTTCCCAGTCTGTAGGTGGTCTTTTTACTCTTTTGGAGAAGTCTTTAGATGAGCATAGGTGTTTGATTTTTAGGAGCTCCCAGTTATCGGGTTTCTCTTCGTCATTTTTGGTAATGTTTTGTATTCTGTTTATACCTTGTATTAGGGCTCCTAGGGTTGTCCCAATTTTTTCTTCCATGATCTTTATCGTTTTAGTCTTTATGTTTAGGTCTTTGATCCACTTGGAGTTAGTTTTTGTGCATGGTGTGAGGTATGGGTCCTGTTTCATTTTTTTGCAAATGGATATCCAGTTATGCCAGCACCATTTGTTAAAAAGGCTATCTTTTCCCCAGTTAATTGACACTGGTCCTTTGTCAAATATAAGCTGCTCATACGTGGATGGATCTATGTCTGGGTTCTCAATTCTGTTCCATTGGTCTATGTGTCTGTTGTTGTACCAATACCAGGCTCTTTTGACTACTGTGGCTGTATAATAGGTTCTGAAGTCAGGTAAGGTGAGGCCTCCCACTTTCTTCTTCTTTTTCAGTAGTGCTTTGCTTATCCAGGGCTTCTTTCCCTTCCATATGAAATTGGTGATTTGTTTCTCTATCCCCTTAAAATATGACACTGGAATTTGGATCGGAAGTGTGTTAAATGTATAGATGGCTTTTGGTAGAATAGACATTTTTACTATGTTAAGTCTTCCTATCCATGAGCAAGGTATGTTTTTCCACTTAAGTATGTCCTTTTGAATTTCTTGTAGTAGAGCTTTGTAGTTTTCTTTGTATAGATCTTTTACATCCTTGGTAAGATTTATTCCTAAGTATCTTATCTTCTTGGGGGCTACTGTGAATGGTATTGATTTGGTTATTTCCTCTTCGGTGTTCTTTTTGTTGATGTAGAGGAATCCAAGTGATTTTTGTATGTTTATTTTATAACCTGAGACTCTGCCAAACTCTTCTATTAGTTTCAGTAGTTTTCTGGAGGATTCCTTAGGGTTTTCTGTGTATATAATCATGTCATCTGCAAATAGTGATAACTTTACTTCTTCCTTGCCAATCCGGATACCTTTTATTTCTTTGTCTAGCCTAATTGCCCTGGCTAAGACTTCCAACACGATGTTGAATAAGAGCGGTGATAAAGGGCATCCTTGTCTGGTTCCCGTTCTCAAGGGAAATGCTTTCAGGTTCTCTCCATTTAGAGTGATATTGGCTGTTGGCTTTGCATAGATGCCCTTTATTATGTTGAGGAATTTTCCTTCAATTCCTATTTTGGTAAGAGTTTTTATCATGAATGGGTGTTGGACTTTGTCAAATGCCTTTTCTGCATCAATTGATAAGATCATGTGGTTTTTGTCTTTTGTTTTATTTATGTGATGGATTACATTAATGGTTTTTCTGATATTAAACCAGCCTTGCATACCTGGTATAAATCTCACTTGATCAGGGTGAATTATTTTTTTGATGTGTTGTTGGATTCTATTGGCTAGAATTTTGTTGAGGATTTTTGCATCAATGTTCATGAGGGATATAGGTCTATAATTTTCTTTTTTTGTAATGTCTTTACCTGGTTTTGGTATCAGGGAGATGGTGGCTTCATAGAATGAGTTGGGTAGTATTCCGTCATTTTCTATGCTTTGGAATACCTTTAGTAGTAGTGGTGTTAACTCTTCTCTGAAAGTCTGGTAGAACTCTGCAGTGAAGCCGTCCGGGCCAGGGCTTTGTTTTGTTGGGAGTTTTTTGATTACCGTTTCAATCTCTTTTTTTGTTATGGGTCTATGTAGTTGTTCTACTTCTGAATGTGTTAGTTTAGGTAGGTAATGTTTTTCCAGGAATTCATCCATTTCTTCTAGGTTTTCAAATTTGTTAGAGTACAATTTTTCATAATAATCTGAAATGATTCTTTTAATTTCATTTGGTTCTGTTGTGATGTGGTCCTTCTCATTTCTTATTCGGGTTATTTGTTTCCTTTCCTGTATTTCTTTAGTCAGTCTAGCCAATGGTTTATCAATTTTGTTAATTTTTTCAAAGAACCAGCTTTTGGCTTTGTTAATTCTTTCAATTGTTTTTCTGTTCTCTAATTCATTTAGTTCAGCTCTAATTTTTATTATTTGTTTTCTTCTGGTGCCTGATGGATTCTTTTGTTGCTCAGTTTCTATTTGTTCAAGTTGTAGGGACAGTTCTCTGCTTTTGGCTCTTTCTTCTTTTTGAATGTGTGCATTTATTGATATAAATTGGCCTCTGAGCACTGCTTTTGCTGTGTCCCAGAGGTTTTGATAGGAAGTATTTTCATTCTCATTGCTTTCTATGAATTTCCTTATTCCCTCCTTGATGTCTTCTATAACCCAGTCTTTTTTCAGGAGGGTGTTGTTCATTTTCCAAGTATTTGATTTCTTTTCCCTAGTTTTTCTGTTATTGATCTCTAGTTTTATTGCCTTGTGGTCTGAGAAGATGCTTTGTAATATTTCGATGTTTTGGACTCTGCAAAGGTTTGTTTTATGCCCTAATATGTGGTCTATTCTAGAGAATGTTCCATGTGCGCTAGAAAAAAAAGTATATTTTGCAGCAGTTGGGTGGAGAGTTCTGTATAAGTCAATGAGGTCAAGTTGGTTGATTGTTGTAATCAGATCTTCCGTGTCTCTGTTGAGCTTCTTACTGGATGTCCTGTCCTTCTCCGAAAGTGGTGTGTTGAAGTCTCCTACTATAATTGTGGAGGTATCTATCTCGCTTTTCAATTCTGTTAAAATTTGATTTATGTATCTTGCAGCCCTGTCATTGGGTGCATAAATATTTAATATGGTTATGTCTTCCTGATCAATTGTCCCTTTTATCATTAGTGTCCTTCTTTATCCTTTGTGGTGGATTTAAGTCTAAAGTCTATTTTGTCAGAAATTAATATTGCTACTCCTCTTCTTTTTTGCTTATTGTTTGCTTGATATACTTTTTTCCATCCTTTGAGTTTTAGTTTGTTTGTGTCTCTAAGTCTAAGGTGTGTCTCTTGTAGGCAGCATATAGATGGATCGTGTTTCTTTATCCAGTCTGTGACTCTCTGTCTCTTTATTGGTGCATTTAGTCCATTTACATTCAGGGTAATTATAGATAAATAAGTTTTTAGTGCTGTCATTTTGATGCCTTTTTATGTGTGTTGTTGACAATTTCATTTTTCCACATACTTTTTTGTGCTGAGACGTTTTTCTTAGTAAATTGTGAGATCCTCATTTTCATAGTGTTTGACTTTATGTTAGTTGAGTCGTTACGTTTTTCTTGGTTTTATCTTGAGTTGTAGAGTTGTTATACCTTTTTGTGGCTACCTTATTATTTACCCCTATTTTTTCTAAGTAAAAACCTAACTTGTATTGTTCTATATTGCCTTGTATCACTCTCCATATGGCAGTTCAATGCCTCCTGTATTTAGTCCCTCTTTTTGATTGTGATCTTTTACCTATTGACTTCCATGATTCCCTGTTATGTGTATTTTTTTTTAATTAATCTTAATTTGTTTGTTTTTGTGATTTCCCTATTTGAGTTGATATCAGGACGTTCTGTTTTGTGACCTTGTGTTGTGCTGATATCTGATATTATTGGTTCTCTGACCAAACAATATCCTTTAGTATTTCTTGTAGCTTTGGTTTGGTTTTTGCAAATTCTCTAAACTTGTGTTTGTCTGTAAATATCTTAATTTCGCCTTCATATTTCAGAGAGAGTTTTGCTGGATATATGAACTTTGGCTGGCAGTTTTTCTCCTTCAGTGTTCTGTATATGTCGTCCCATTCCCTTCTTGCCTGCATGGTTTCTGCTGAGTAGTCAGAACATATTCTTATTGATTCTCCCTTGAAGGAAACCTTTCTTTTCTCCCTGGCTGCTTTTAAAATTTTCTGTTTATCTTTGGTTTTGGTGAGTTTGATGATAATATGTCTTGGTGTTTTTCTTTTTGGATCAATCTTAAATGGGGTTCGATGAGCATCTTGGATAGATATCCTTTCGTCTTTCATGATGTCAGGGAAGTTTTCTGTCAGGAGTTCTTCAACTATTTTCTCTGTGTTTTCTGTCCCCCCTCCCTGTTCTGGGACTCCAATCACCCTCAGGTTATCCTTCTTGATAGAGTCCCACATAATTCTTAGGGTTTCTTCATTTTTTTTAATTCTTTTATCTGATTTTTTTTCAGCTATGTTGGTGTCGATTCCCTGGTCTTCCAGATGTCCCAGTCTGCATTCTAATTGCTCGAGTCTGCTCCTCTGACTTCCTATTGCGTTGTCTATTTCTGTTATTTTATTGTTAATCTTTTGGATTTCTACATGTTGTCTCTCTATGGATTCTTGCAACTTATTAATTTTTCCAGTATGTTCTTGAATAATCTTTTTGAGTTCTTCAACAGTTTTATCGGTGTGTTCCTTGGCTTTTTCTGCAGTTATCCTAATTTCATTTGTGATATCATTAAGCATTCTGTAAATTAGTTTTTTATATTCTGTATCTGATAATTCCAAGATTGTATCTTCATTTGGGAAAGATTTTGATTCTTTTGTTTGGGGGGTTGGAGAAGCTGTCATGGTCTGCTTCTTTAAGTGGTTTGATATGGATTGTTGTCTCCGAGCCATCACTGGGAAACTAGTTTTTCCAGAAAATCCGCTAAAAAAAAATGCAGTCAGATCCCTATCAGAGTTCTCCCTCTGGCTCAGGCTATTCAGATGTTAATTAAGCCGCCTGGGAAGGGTGGGGGAGGGATTAGAGAGATAGGAGAGTAGCACCTCAGAATATAGCCAGAGTTGCTTGTCTTGCTTGGAATGACTATTATATCTGAGATTCCCGCGGGGCGCGTCGCCTATGTGTGCTGGCTGTGTGGAGATTGCCCCCGGGGGGTCTGGCCCGCTGGAGTCACGGTCAGATCCTCCGCTTCCAGCCCCACGCCCAGCGTCAAGGCTCCCCTACTGGGACGGTGCATTCTCGACTCCAAAATCAGTCGCTGCCTCCCAGGGACTTCTCGTCCCTCCAGCCGCGTGGCCGTGCCGCCCCCGAGAATCAGTTAGGCCTCCTCCCGGGGTTAGTTCAGATGGGTGGAGCAGGTCCCTGTGCTTGTGCCGTGACCGAGTGTCCCGGCTGGGACGCTGTTCTCCCTGCTCCAATACCAGTCGCTGCCTCCCAGGGACTTCTCCTACCGGCTGTGTCCCACGCCGCCCGCGCGACCCGGCTGGTCCCCTTTCCGGGGTTAGTTCAGGGGGGTGGAGCAACTCTCCGTGTTTATGCCGTACCTGCGTCCAGTCCAAATCCCTGCGGGACGGTTCCCCAGCTCGGACACTGCTCTTTCTGCTCCAAGACCAGTCACTGCCTCCCGGGGACTTCTCCTACCGGCTGTGTCCCACACCGCCCACGGAAATGGCTGGTCTCCCTCCCGGGGTTAGTTCAGGGGGGTGGAGCAGCTCTCTGTGCTTGTGCCATACCTGACTGGTACGCTGGCTCCAGGCTCTGGAAACAATCGCTGCTTCCCCGTATTAGTTCATTCTCCATCTCTAAATCTGTGTTTTTTGTTCAGGGTTCATAGATTGTTATGTATGTGATCGATTCACTTGTTTTTCTGTGTCTTTGTTGTAAGAGGGATCCGAGGTAGCGTCTGCCTTGTCCTCCATCTTGGCTCTGCCTCCCTCCCAGCATTTGATTTTGTAACTTTTTTTTTTCTGGCCATTTTGTTGTGCATGTAGTGATATCTCATTGTGGTTTTAATTTGCATTTACCTAGAGGCTAATGATGTTGAACACATTTTCATGTGTTTATTTGCCTTCTGTATATCCTCTTCAGGAAATGTCTGCTTATGTCTTTTTCCCATTTTTTAATTGTACTGTTTATTTTTTTGCTGTTAAGTGTTGAGTGTTCTTTATATATTCAATATACCAGTCTTTTGGTAGATAGTTGTTTGTAAATATTTTCTCCCTGTTTGTAGCATGCGTTTTCATTCTGCTTACACTGGATTTCAGAAAAGATGTTTTTAATTCTGAAGAGGTCCAGTTAACAGGTTTTCCTTTTATTTATTGTGCTGTTGGTATGTCTAGCCCTAGATTCTAAAGTTTGTACTTCTTAGATTTAATTTTTTTGTAGCTTGTACTTTTTTAAATGAAAGTTTTATAGTTTTATTTTTAAGTTAATGATCTATTTTAAGTTAATTTTTTAAAAAAGTTGTGAGGTTTAGAGTGAGGTTCTTTTTTAAATTTATGGAAGTCCAATTGCTTCAACACCATCTGTTGAAAAGGTTGTTCTTTCTCCATTGAAGTTTTTTTTCCACCTTTATAAAAAATCACTTGGGAATATTTATATGGGCCTGTTTCTAGGGTCTCTATTCTGTTCCATTGACCTATGTGATCATCCCTGCATCAATGCCACACTATCTTGTTACTACTGTAGCTATATAATAATCATCATGATCAGGTAAAGTGATCCTTACACTGTATTCTTTTATACAAGATTGTTTTAGCTACTCTAGGGCACATATATTTTCATATAAATTTTGAAATAATCTTGTCTGTGTTTAAAAAAAAAGAAAGATTTTGATGGGAATTGCATTAGCCCTGTAGATAAAGGTGGAGAAAATTGACATATTTAGTGTATAGACTCTTTCAATACACGAACAAGGTCTCTCCATTTACTGGGGTCCTATTTGATTTGTTTCATCAGCATTTTATAATCTTAGCATATAGATACAATGCATATTTCATAAAGTTTATATATAGTATTTCATTTTCTTTGGAGTGATTTGTAATTTCAGTTTTCACACGTTCATTGTTAGTATATAGAAATGAGCTTAATTTTGTGTGTTGATCTTCCATCTTGTGGTATTGCTTAAAATACTTATTAATTCTAGGATTTTTTTTGTTGATTCCATGAGATTTTCTACATAGACAAGCATGTCATCTGCAAATAGAGAGTTTTATTTCTTCCTTTCTAATCAGTCTGTCGGTTTTTTTTTTAACCTATTGCCATGATCACAACTTACAGTACTACATGAAATAAGTGAGAATGGACATCTTGCCTTGTTCCCAGACTTAGAAGGAAAGCATTAAATCTTTGATCATTAAGGATGATGTTAGTGTTGGTTTCATTTGACATACTCTTTATCAAGTTGAGTTTATCCGCCTCTCATCCTAAGTTGCTGAGAGTTTTTATCATGAATGAGTGTTGGCTTTTGCGCAGTGCCTTTTCTGTGTCATTTGATACAATTATACGGGTTTTCTTCTTTAGCCTGATAATATGGTATATTACATTTATTGTATTTTCAAAAGCTTAATGAGCATTTTAGGCTGGGTTCTCCAGACAAGCAAAACCAGTAAAGTGTATAAATACATATAATGCAAAAAACCAAACCCAGTGCTGTCGAGTCAATTCCCGCTCACAGTGAAGCTATAGGGCAGAGTAGAATTGCCCCATAGAGTTTCCAAGGAGCTCCTGGCAGATTCGAACTGCCGACCCTTTGGTTAGCAGCTGTAGCACTTAACCACTATGCCACCAGGGTTTTCTAAATATATATAGAGAGAGATTTATATCAAGAAAACGGCTCATGAAGTTGTAGAGGCTGGAACATTCCAAGTCTGTGGGTCAGGATAGAGGCATTTCCTGATTCACCTAGCTGCAGGGGCTGAAAAACCCAACATTGGCAGGTCAGAGAGCAGCGCTCTTGCTCACAGGCTGCAAAGATGGATGAATCCCAAGATAAGCAGGCAAGATGGCAACTAATTTGCTAGCTCATGTACCGAGAACAGGAGCCAGCTGCAGAATCCACAGTGAGCAAAAACCCAGGAGCCCTGCCAGAATGTCTATTTATATTCCATGCGTCCACATGCCCAAGGAAACTCCCTTTCAGCTGATCTGGTACTTACAGCATATGTCATCATGGAGATGATCACATTATATCAAATCTGATTGTGGAGCTGATCACAACATCATACTACTGCCAAAGCACTGAGAATAATGGCCCAGCCAAGTTGACACACAACTTTATCCATCACAGCCAGCCTTGCAAACTTGTAATAAATCCCATTGTTCATGGTACACAACCATTTTTATGCATTATTGAATTTTATTTCCAAGTATTTTATTAAGACTTTTGCTTCTAAATTCATGGGAGACACTATTCTGTCATCTTCTTTTCTCTTACACTGTCTTTGGTTTTGGAATCAGCATAAAAACAAAACAAAACAAAAAACATTACCTTTGAGTCAATTCTGAGACACAGAGAATCTATAGGACAGAGTAGAACTGTCCCATAGTGTTTCTAAGGCTGCAAATCTTTATGGAAGCAGACTGCCACATCTTTCTCCTGAGGAGCAACTGGTGGGTTTGAACAGCCAGCCTTTCAGATAGCAACCAAGTGCTTAACCACTGTCCCACCAGGGATCTTTATGAGCATAATGCTAGCCTCATAAAAATTAGTGAATATTTCCTCTTCTTCTATTTTGTGAAAGAGTTTGTGTAATATTGATATTAAGTATTCTTTGAATGTTTGGTAGAATTCTCCAATGACACCATCTGGAACTGGAGATTTCTTTTTTGGGGAGAGCTTTTAAATTATGAATTTAATGGTTGTAGGTAGGATTTTTTTTAGGTAGGACTATTCAGATTATTTAGTCTTGGCTGAGTTTTGGTACTTTGCGTCTTTGAGGAATTGTGCATTTCTTCTAAGTTGTTAAATTTATGAGTGTAAAGTTGTTTGCAGTATTATTTTAATTTACTTTGAATGGCTGCAGTATTTACAGTGATATCCACTACTTTATTTCTGATAGTGGTGATTTGTGTCTTCCTTTTTTTTGTCTGTCTTGTTAGTGGTTTATCAATTTCATTAATTTATTTTTGAAGAACTAATTTTTCATTTTATTGATTTTTCTCCATTGTTTTTGTTTTAAGTTCCATTTATTTCTGATGTTTATTTTTTTCTTTCTTCAGCATTCTTTGGATCTTGCTCTTCTTTTTCTAGTATGCCAAGAAAGGAATTTAGATTTTTGCTCTTCTACTGTAAACATTTACTGCTGTTTTATCTACACCCCATATATTTTGACATGATATATTTTCTTTTTTATTACATTCTGTGTAATAGTCGATTTTCTCTGAGACTTATACTTTGACCAATGAATTTTGTGCAAGTGTGTTGTTTAATTTCCAGTTGTTTGGAGATTATCCTGTAATCTTCCTGTGTCTGTCACTTTGGCGTACTGTGGAGGTTTGTACGTGGCTGTGATGCCGGAAGCTATGCCACAGGTATTCAAATACCAACATGGTGGACAGGTTTCAGTTGAGCTTCCAGTGTAGGATAAACTACGATGAAGGACCTGGCAGTCTACTTCTGAAAAAAAAAATAGCCAGTAAAAACCTTATGAATAGCAGCAGAATATTGTCTGATATAGTGCCAGAAGATGAGCCCCTCGGGTTGGAAGGCACTCAGAAAAGACGACTGGTGGAGAGCTGCCTCCTCAAAGTAAAGTCAACCTTAATGGTGTGGATGGATTCAGAACCTTCATTTGCTGATGTGGCATGAATAAAAATGAGAAGAAACAGCTGCAAACATTCATTATTAATTATTGGAATGTGGAATATACGGAGTATGAATCTAGGAAAACTGGAAGCTGTCAAAAAAGAAATGGAAGGAATAAGCACTAATATCCTAGGAATTAGTGGGCTGAAATGGGCTGTTATTGGCCATCATATGGTCTAATTGAAGGGGAATGGCATTACATTCATCGTCAAAAAGAACACTTCAAGGCCAATCCTGAAGCACAGTGAAGTCAGTGATAGGATAATGTCCATACACCTACAAACAAGACATGTTAATATGACTATTATTCAAATTTATGCACCAACTACTAAGGTCAAAGATGAAGAAATTGAAGATTTTTACCAACTTCTGCAGTCTGAAATTGATCGAACATGTAATCAGGATGCATGGATAATTACTAATGATTGGAATGTGAAAGTAGGAAACAAAGAAGTTCAGTAGTTGGAAAATATGGTGTTGGTGCTAGAAATGATGCTTGAGATCACGTGATGGAATTTTGCAAGACCAATGACTTCTTCCTTGCAAATACCTTTTTCAACAACATAAACAGCAACATACACGTGAACCTCACTGGTTGGAATACACAGGAATCAAATCAACTTTATCTGTGGAAAGAGACCATGGAAAAGCTCAATATCATTGGTCAGAACAAGGCCAGGGGCTGACTGCGGAACAGACCATCGATTGCTCATATGCAAGTTCAAGTTGAAGCTGAAGAAAATTAGAACAAGTCCACCAGAGCCAAAGCACTACCTTGAGTATTTCCCACTTGCATTTAGAGACCATCTCAAGAATAGATTTGACACATTGAACACTAATGACCAAAGATCAGATAAGTTGTGGAATGACATCAAGGATATCATACATAAAGAAAGCAAAAAGGTCACTAAAAAGACAGGAAAGAAAGAAAAGACCAGAATGGATGTCAGGAGAGACTCCGAAACTTACTCTTGAACATGAAATTGGTAAAAGAAAAGGAAGAAATGATGAAGTAAAATAACTGAACAGAAGATTTCAAAGTGTGGCTTAAGAAAACAAAGTGAAGTATTATAGTGACATATGCAAATACCTGGAGTTAGAAAACCAAAAGGGAAGAACATGCTCGGCATTTACCAAGCTGAAAGAACTGAAGAAAAAATTCAATCCTGGAGTTGCAATAGCAAAGGATTCTATAGGCTAAATACTAAATGACACAGGAAGCATCAAAAGATGTTGGAAGGAATACACAGAGTCACTCTACCAAAAAGAATTTGGCTGGCATTCAACCATTTCAGGAGGTAGCATATGATCAAGAACTAATGGTACTGAAGAAAGAAGTCCAAGCTACACTGAAGACACTGGCGAAAAACTGGGCTCCAGGAATTGATGGTATACCAATTGAGATGTTTCAACAAACAGATGCAGAGCTAGAAGTGCTCACTCATCTTTGCTAAGAAGTTTGGAGGACAACTACCTGGCCTACCATCTGGAAGAGATCTGTATTTATGCATATTCCAAAGAAAGGTGGTCCATCTGAATGTGGAAATTATTGAACAGTATAATTAATGCCACACACAAGTAAAATTTTGCTGAAGATCATTCAAAAGCAGTAGCCAAAGTATATCAACAGGGAACTGCCAGAAATTCAAGCCAGATTCAGAAGAGGACATGGAACCAGGGATATCATTGCTGATGTCAGATGGATCCTGACTCAAAGCAGAGGATACCAGAAAGATGTTTACCCGTGTTTTATTGACTATGCAAAGACATTTGACTGTGTGAATCATAACAAATTACGGGTAATATTTCAAAGAATGGGAATTCCAGAACACTTAGTCGTGCTCATGAGGAAACTGTACATAGACCAAGAGGCAGTCATTTGAACAGAACAAGGGGATGCTGTGTGGTTTAGTGTCAGGAAAGGTGTGTGTCAGGGTTATATCCTTTCACTATACTTATTCAATCTGTATACTGAGCAAATAATCCAAGAATCTGGACCGTATGAAGAACAGGGCATCAGGATTGGAGGAAAACTCATTAACAACCTGCAATATGCAGATGACACAACCTTGCTTCCTGAAAGTGAAGGAGACTTGAAGCATTTACTGATGAAGATCAAAGACTATAGCTTTCGGTATGGATTACACCTCAACATAACAAAAACAAAAATCTTCACAACTGGATCAATAATCAACATCATGATAAACAAGTAAAATATTGAATTTGTCAAGGATTTCATTGTACTTGGATCCACAGCCAACACCCATGGAAGCAGCAGTCAAGAAATCAAACTACACAATTGCTTTGGGCAAATTTGCTGCAAAAGACTTCTTTAAAGCGTTAAAAAGAAAAGACGTCACTTTGAGGACTCAGGTATGCCCGACCCAAGCCATGGTGTTTTCAATAGCCTCATATGCATGTGAAAGCTGGGCAACGAATAAGGAAGACTGAAGAATTGATGCCTTTGAATTATGGTGTTGGTGAAGAATATTGAAGTTATCATGAACTGCCAAAAGAACTAATAAATCTGTCTTGGAAGAAGTACAGCCAGATTGCTCCTTAGAAGTGAGGATGAAGAGACTTCGTCTCACATACTTTGTGCAGTAATCAGTCCCTGGAGAAGGACATCGTGCTTGGTAAAGAGAGGGTCAGAGAAAAAGAAGAAGACCCTCAATGAGATAGATTGACACAGTGGCTGCAACAATGGGCTAAAGTAAAACAAAGATAATGAGGATGGCACAGGACTGGGCAGTGTTTCGTTCTGTGGTACATAGGGTCCCTATGAGTAGGAACCAACTAGATGGCACCTAACAACAACAACAATTGATTTCTAGTTTGATTTCATTGTGGTCAATGTATGATTTCAATACTTAAAAAGAAAAATTTAGGCTATGTTATGGTCCAAGATTTGGTCTATCATGTGAATGCTATATAAATGCTTAAAAGAATGTGTATTCTCAAAATAACAAATGTTGGAGAGGCTGTGGAGAGATTGGAACTCTGATACACTGCTGGTGGGAATGTCAAATGGTACAACCACTTTGGAAATCTATCTGGCGTTATCTTAAACAGTTAGAAATAGAACTACCATACAACCCAGAAATCCCACTCCTCGGAATATACCCCAGAGAAATAAGAGCCTTCACACGAACAGATATATGCACACCCATGTTTATTGCAGCTCTGTTTACAATAGCAAAAAGCTGGAAGCAACCAAGGTGTCCATCAACAGATGAATGGTTAAATAAATTGTGGTATATTCACACAATGGAATACTACGCATCGATAAAGAACACTGACGAATCTGTGAAACATTTCATAACATGGAGGAACCTGGAAGGCATTATGCTGAGTGAAATTAGTCAGAGGCAAAAGGACAAATATTGTATAAGACCACTATTATAAGATCTTGAGAAATAGTATAAACTGAGAAGAACACATACTTTTGTGGTTACGAGGGGGGGAGGGAGGGAGGGTGGGAGAGGTTTATTTACTGATTAGTCAGTAGATAAGAACTGCTTTAGGTGAAGGGAAGGACAATACTCAATACATGGAAGGTCAGCTCAACTGGACTGGACCAAAAGCAAAGAAGTTTCCGGGATAAAATGAATGCTTCGAAGGTCAGCGGAGCAAGGGCAGGGGTTTGGGGACCATGGTTTAAGGGGACCTCTAAGTCAATTGGCAAAATAAGTCTATTATGAAATTATTCCGCATCCCACTTTGAAATGTGGCGTCTGGGGTCTTAAATGCTAACAAGTGGCCATCTTAAGATGCATCAATTGGTCTCAACCCACCTGGATCAATGGAGAATGAAGAACACCAAGGTCACACGATAACTAAGAGCTCAAGAGACAGAAAGGGCCACATGAACCAGAGACCTACATCATCCTGAGACCAGAAGAACTAGTTGGTGCCCGGCCACAATCGATGACTGCCCTGACAGGGAGCACAACAGAAAACCCCTGAGGGAGCAGGAGATCAGTGGGATGCAGACCCCAAATTCTCACAAAAAGACCATACTTAATGATCTGACTGAGACTAGAGGAATCCTGGCGGTCATGGTCCCTAAACCTTCTGTTGGCCCAGGACAGGAACCATTCCCGAAGACAACTCATCAGACATGGAAGGGACTGGACAGTCGGTAGGAGAGAGATGCTGATGAAGAGTGAGCTATTTATATCAGGTGGACACTTGAGACTGTGTTGGCATCTCCTGTCTGGAGGGGGGATGGGAGGGTAGAGAGAGTTGGAAGCTGGCAAAATTGTCACGAGAGACTGGAAGGGCTGACTCATTAGGGGGAGAGCAAGTGGGAGTACGGAGTAAGGTGTATATAAACTTATATGTGGCAGTTTGACTTGATTTGTAAACGTTCACTTGAAGCTCAATAAAAGTTAATAAAATAAAAATAATAAAAAGAATGTATTCTTCTCTTACTGAGTATAGTGTTCTATATATATTGATTAAATCCTGTTGGTTAATTTTACCCTTCAAATTTACTATATTCATGCTGATTTTCTATGGAGCAGTTCTATATTGCTGAAAGGGTTACCTTGAAATCCTCTACTATAATTGTGAACTTGTCTATCTTTCCTTTCATCTTTATCAGTTTTTCTTCAGGTATTTTGAGGCTATGTTTTTGATGGGTTTTCTGGAATGTTGATGGCATTTTTTGTAGTAATTTTCTTTGCTCTGAAATCTACATTATCTGATATTTACTCATGCTTTTTTTAAAAAATTAATGTTTGTATGACGTATTTTCCTTCTTTTTACTTTCAACATTTCTATATTATTAAATTTGAAGTGAGTTTCTTATAAACAACCTATATTTATGTCATGCTTTTTTATTGATTCTCCCAATATCTGTCTTTTAATTAGTATTTTTAGACATTTACATTCAAGGTATGTGTGATGATAAATGTTATGTGTCAAGTTGGCTAGGCTATGATTCTCAGTGGTTTGGCAGACACTGTGTAATCACTTTCCATTTTGTGATCTGATGTGAGCAGCCAATCAATTGGAAGGGGGTTTTCTTTGGGGGTGTAACCTACCTTTAGCATAGAAATGGGTGTTCTGGCAAAGTTCAATCTCTTTCTTGACCCTGCACTCTTCTTGTTGCCTGACATTCATTTCCTGGGATATAAACCTGCAGACATCTCTGGCCTGCTGCCTGACTAGCAGATTTTGGATTCACTGACTTCTGCAACCTCTTGAGCCAGCAGAGGCCTCCAACCTGCCATCTGACTTGAAGATTTTGGGTTCATCAGCAACTGCAAACACATGAGCCAGCAGACGTTTTCAGCCAGTCCCAAAAATTGCATGAGCCATTTCCTTGAAGTAAATTTCTCATTATGTATATATTTACATACACTTCAATTGTTTTGCTCCTCTAGAGAACCCAGACTAAGACATTTGGTACCGAGAGTGATTCTAGAGGAACAAAATTTTTAGGATGAATTTTCTGAAATGGTTCTCAAATCTGGCTGTACTTAAAAGCACTAATGATTCTATTTCCAGTAGTAAAGGGAATGCCGTTAACTCATGGCATAATGTGGCAATAAACAAAAAAACAAACAAAAAAAACCCCAAACCCAGTGCCATTGAGTCGATTCCAACTCATAGTGACCCTATAAGACACAGTAGAACTGCCCCATAGAGTTTCCAAGGAGTGCCTTGCAGATTTGAACTGCCGACCCTTTGGTTAGCAGCTGTAGCACTTAGCCACTATGCCACAGGGTTTCCAGTGTGGCAATAGAAATATGCAAAATATCACCACCATTGGATCACATATTTGTGAGAGACACTGATCTAGGTGATTAATTGTATTTGATACCTTTGGACTTTTTTTTGTAAAACTGAGGACTGTAATGAAGATGGCTGGTTGGTCCTACCTTTGACAGACAAAGTGGAGAAAGAAAAGGATGAACTCAGGGCTTTAGAGTCCCAGCTAAAATGTTGCATAAAAGACCTGGAAGTTGCTATTTGTGCCCTGAAAGAAATAGTTATTTCTTGTAGCAACAGAGCTGATATTGCTGAAAACCAAACCCAGGATCTTATCCTAAGAGTGACTGAATTACAACACCAACTGAATTCCCAACTTTGAATAGTGTCTGAAGTTAAAGTGTGGACATTGACTAAGAAGAAATGGGATCCTGAAACTTAATATATTGGCAGATAATTTTGAAGCTGGGGACATCGAGATCCTAAATTCTATTGAATCATCCATGTCAAAAGCATCAGCCCTCTCATTCCCATCTGAAAAGATTAAGCCCACGTTGTCTGCTAAGCCACCTTCCCCAGTAAAAGCATTACTTTCAGCCCCATTTGATGAGGTTAACCCAGCTGTGTCTGAAAGTACTTGCCTGAGGCACCACCAAGGATGGTGCCTGGAGTATTGCCTGGGGCATCACCTGAGACAAATGCTTTGCAAGATATTGCTGAATGTCCCCAGAACTCACCTATTTTTGCTTCTAGACCTATAAACCTATAGCTAGACTTAAGTCCCAGAAAGCCCCAAGAGGTGAAGTACAAAGTGTGATCCATGAGGAGATATGCTGCCTTCCAAAAGAACTGCTTAGTTTTCTAATATACACAAACAGAAACCTGGGTAATATATGTAGGAATGGCTATTGAGGGTGTGGGACAATGGTGTAAAGAACATAAAGTTTGATCAGTCTGAGTTTATTGATTTGAGCCAACTAAGCAGAAATTCTTCATTCAATGTTTCAGCTCAAGAGGTTAGAAAAGGATCTAATAGTTTATTTGGTTGGTTGACCAAAGCATGGACTAAGAGATGACCTACGTGAGGAGCCCTGGTGGCACAGTGGTTAAGAGTTTGGCTGCTAACCAAAAGGTTGAAAGTTCAAATCTACCAGCCACTCCTTGGAAATCCTGTGAGGAAGGTCTACTCTATCCAGTAGGGTCACTGTGAATTGGAATAGACTCAAGGGCAGCAGGTTTGAGTGGTTTTTTACACTAAAATAAGCTGAAATGCCAGAACTGCCTTGGTTTAGGGAAATTGAAATGCTAGAGTGAATTTATTATGTTGGACCTCCAGACCCACCCAGGGAGTGCCTAGAGGGCACATATTTCCCACAACTGTGAGGAATAAACTGGTGAAACCCCAGCAATCTTAAGACTTTTGTGGTTCCTTTTCTATGTAGATCAGATATTACAGTGGGAATTGCCCTAGCTGAATTAAGACAGCTAACTACAGTGGAGGTTATAAGGATCACAGGTGGCAAGGACCAAGTGGCAGCACTTAATCACCAAAGATGAGGTGGGTGTGGTTACCATAATGGACAGCAGAGTCAAAGCTGTAATCAGAATACAGTAATCTTGGTGTCCCTAGGAGTGAAATAGATAAGAAACCTACTACTTGATTTGTACAAGTGGAATAATTCTAGGTCAAGTGACTGGTGATCTAACTTGGATCCCCAAAATAGAGAATCACAGCCCCTCAATCAATTCCCAGACTTGAGCCAATTTACAGACCCAGAACCCCTTGAATGAAGGGGAGGAAGGATCACCTTGAGGAGGAACCCCATTACACTGCGAAAAATATATAAAGTTAATTTTTCTCCCAGCCTTCTACAAAGTGATATACAGATTTTTATGAGAGTGACGGTTCATTGGGGAAAAGGAAATAATCAGACCTTTTTTGGGATTACTGAACACTGGCTCTGAACTGACACTAATCCAGAAGGCCCACCATTCAGAGTAGGGTCAGGTTATTAATGGAGTCTTAGCTCAGGACGGAAACTCTGGCGGCATGGTGGTAAAGTACTACAGCTGCTAACCAAGAGGTTGCCAGTTCAAATCCACCAGGCACTCTTTGGGAACTCTATGGGGCAGTTCTACTCTGTCCTATAAGGTCACTATGAATTGGAATTGACTCGACGGCAGTGGGTTTTGGTTTTAGCTCAGGACATCTTACAGCGGGTCCAGTGGATCTCTGAACCCATCTTATAATGATTTCCCAAGTTCCAGAATGCATAACTGGAATCGACATACTCAGTAACAGGCAGATCCCCCATACTGGATCCCTAACATGTGGAGTAGGGGCTATTATGGTAGAAAAGGCAAAGTGGAAGCCATTAGAACTGCACCTACCTAGGAAAATAGTAAACCAAAAGCAATACTGCATTACTAGAGGGATTGCAGAGATTAGTGTCACCATCAGAGACTTGAAGAATGCAGGGTGGTGATTACCACCACATCCCCATTCAACTCACCTATTTGGCCTGTGCAGAAAACAGATATATTTGGAGAATGACAGTGGATTATTGTAAAATTAACTAGGTGGTGATTCCAATTGCAGCTGCTGTTCCAGATGTGGTTTCATTCCTTGAGCCAATTAATACATCTCCTGGTAACTGGTATGCAGCTATTGATCTGTCCAATGCCTTTTTCTCTGTATCTGTTTCTAAAATCCATCAGAAGCAGTTTACCATCAGTTGGAAAGGCAACAATACACTTTCACTGTCCTACCTCAGAGGTATATCAACTATTCAGCCCTAATTTAGTCCACAGAGACCTTGATCATCATTCATTTACACAGGACAACACATTGGTACATTACATTGATGGCACTATTTTGACTGGACCTAGTAAGGAAGGAGTATCAGTGGTTTATACGTATTTGTTAAGACATTTGTGTGCCAGAGGGTGGGAAATAAACCTGACAAAAATTTAGGCACCTTCCACCTCAGTGAAATTTCTAGGGGTCCAGTGTTGTACAGCAAGTCTAGATATTCTCTCTAAAAACTTGCTGCATATGGCACCTCCTGCAACTAAAAAGGTTGGAACAATGCCTAATGGGCCTCTTTGGAATTTGAAGTCAACATATCCCTCATCTGAGTGTGGTTCTGGCCTATTTGTCAAGTAACTTGAAAAGCTGGTAGTTTTAAGATAGTCCAGAATAAGAGAAAGCTCTGCAAAATGTTCAGGCTGCCATGCAAGCTGCTCTGCCACTTGGGCTGTATGATACATGTGATCCAACGGCACTTGAAGTCTCAGAGGTACTTGAAGTCTCAGAGGCAGAGATACTGTTTGGAGTCTTTGGCAGGCCCCTATTGGTGAATCACAGTGCAGAACCTTAGGGTTTTGAAGCAAAGCCCTGCTATCCTCTGGAGATAATTACTCTTCTTTTGAGAAACAGCTTTTGGTTTGTTACTGAGCCTTAGTAGAAACTGAACACTTAAACATGGGCCACCAAGTTACCATGCAGCCTGAGCTGCCCATGATGAACTGAGTGTTGTCTAACTCACAGAGTCATAAAGTTGGACGTGCACAGCTGCACTCCATCATTAAATGAAGGTGGTATATACGAGATTGAGCCTGAGCAGGACCTGAAGACGTGTATGTTGCGTGAGGAAATGGCCCAAATATCCACGGTCTCTACTCCTGTCACATTACCTTCCACCTCGTTTACAGATGATTCTGCGCAATATGCGGGCACCTCTAGAAAGTAGATAGTGCAGCAGTGCAAGCCCTTTGTGACACTTCCCTGGAGGGCAATAGTGAAGGGAAAACCTGCCAGTGAGCAGAACTTGGAGCAGTGCACCTGGCTGTTCATTTTTCCTGGAATGAGAAAAGACTAGATTTGCAATTGTATACTTATTCATGGGCTGTGGTCAATTGTTTGGCTGGATGGCCAGGGATTTGGAAGGAACACGGACGTACCAGAAAGAGATATATAAATAGACCTCTCTGAATGGGCCAAAGAAGTGAAGATATTTGAGTCTCATGTGAATGCTCACCAAAGGGTAACTTCGGCAGAGGAAGATTTTAACAATCAAGTGGATAGGATGGCATGTTTTGTGGATACCAGTCAGCTCCTTTCCCCAGCCATTCCTGTTATTGCCCAATGGGCTCATAAAAAAGTGGCCCTGGTGACAACGATGGAGATTATGCATGGACTCAGCAACACAGATTTCCACGCACCAAGATTGACTTGGCTACAACCACTGCTGAGTGCCCAATTTGCCAGCAGCAGAGATCAACGCTGAGTCCCCAATATGGCACCATTCCTAGGGGCTATCAGCCAGCAACCTGGTGGCAGGTTGATTACACAGAACTGATACCACCATGTAAAGAGCGCCATTTTGTTATTACTGTGATAGACAGTAACTCTGGATATGGATTTGCCTTCCCTGGACGCAGTGCTTCTACCATTTGTGGGCTTACAGAATACCTTATCCACCATAATTCTATCATCTAACACAGCTGTCTTGATAGAATGGTGGAATGGATTTTTTAAAAGACACAATTACAGTGCTATAGGTGGCAATACCTTGCATGGCTGGGGCAATGTTCCCAGGAGGCTGTATATTCTCTAAACCTGTTTCCAATATATGGTATTGTTTCTCCCATAGCCAGGATTCACGGGTTCAGTAATCAAGGGGTGGAAATGGGAGTGCCACCACTTATTTTTATCCCTAATGACCCAGTAGCAAAATTTTTGCTTCCTGTCTCCACAACACTATGGTCTATGATAGGTCTAGAGGTCTTAGTTCCAAAAGAAAGAACGCTCCCATCAGGAGATGCAACAATGTTTCTATTGAACTGGAAGTTAAGAGTGTCAACTGGCCACTTTTGGCTATTCAAGCCTCTGGATCAATGGGCAAAGAAGGGAGTTACCATACTGGTTGGTGTAATTAATTCTGATTACCAAGGGTAAATCGGATGGATATTAATTACATAATAGAGGTAAAGAAGAGTATGTCTGGAATATAGGAGCTCCCTTAGGGTGTCTCTTAGTACTACTATGCCCTGCAATTAAAGCCAATGGAAAGCTACAGCAACCCAGAACCAGCATGACTACTAACGGTCTAGACCCTTCAGGTCACCCCACCAGACAAAGAACCATGACTTGCTAAGGTGCTTGCTGAGGACAAACAGATTATGGAATGGGTACTGGAAGAAGTAGTTCTAAATACCAGCTTCGACCACGTGACCAGCTGCAGAAGTGAGGACTGTAATTGTTTAAGTATTTCTTCCTTGTAATTGTTATATTTCTCCCTTGTTTTTTTTACATGTGTGTATGTGTATGTATGTATATATATATACAGCAGATATCTTTGTTTTCTTCCTTCATTTGTCCAATTACTTATAAAATACAAGGTGTAAAGTAGCTAGTGCAGCTAAGCATGTCTAACTCAGTGGTCGAGACCTTCCAGGTTAGAAAGACTGCTGTTGGAATTGGGGCCATTCAAATTCAGGGATTTCCCTCAAAGATGGGCTATGGTGGCAATACTGGAATGTTGTTAAAGCCTTTCAAAATGCCAAATCTTACTGACCCTCATTTATATCCTTTTTGGCTATATCTGTAGTCATAAATGTGGTGTACTTTCTGTGAATTCTGTGAGTCATTCCAGTGAATTATCAAACCGAAAGGGATAGTAGGAGTCAGAAAGTAAGAGTGTCATGTGGCATCCTGAAGGAGTAGTGAGAAACCAGCCTCAACTTGGTAGTCAGCAGGTCAGAAGGTAGAGGTGTTGTGTAGACTCCCCAAACTTGTGGCTGGAATTTGCCTGTTTGTTAGTCTGAAGGCTGGTGTCCTTTTAACTTATGAGCCCTGATCTGGCTCTGCATGGCTAGGGTCAGAGAAAGAGTGCCATGGTAGTGGCTGGTGATGAGGATGGAGAGGTGGAAATGAGAGGACTAGATCAATCCAATCCACATTTTAGGGACTGAATTTATGCCGATCCTTACTGAGCAGAAACTCACCTGCCTGAAGGCTGTGGGCCACAGACTAGAGGAGTCCCAAGATCTATGCTGTAGCATCTATGATTTACTAAGAAGGTTCTAGAAAAGAAGTGAATGCTTTTGCTGATCCACACTTGCGTGTGAACTCATAAGCGACTAGAATGTCAGGGCTGGAAGAAATCTTAAAGATCAAGTAGTTCAGCCTTCTTATTATAATGATGAGGAAACCAAGACCAAGTGAAGATCAATGACTTGCACAAGGTCAAATGGGAAGACTGAAAGTAAGATATCTTAATTCACAAGTATTCATACTGATGTATTCTGAAGCTCATTATCTGAAGATCCAGTCATTTGTTCATCACTTCATTCAGTAAATGTTTACTGACCAATACCTGCCATAGTTCTGGATTTTTTTAGGCTTCACTAGCTTGTGGAATCAAATGTGGGCACATAAAGAAAAAAGACAGAAAGTGAGGGGGATAGGAAAGAAAGGCGAGGAGGTGAAGACAAGAAAGATAAAAAGAGAAGAAAGAAGAAGAGAAGTAGAGAAAAGGAAAGGAAAAAATGAGAAGAAGTAGAGAGATGAAGTGAGAAAGAAAAAGGAGACGAGTGGTTAAATGGGAGAAAGAAAATCTAAATCTAGTCTTTTGTAACTCAATGATCTCTGGGTGCCTAGAGAAAAATTCTAATTCTTAATATTCTCAGAGTCTCACAGCTTAGTGAAATAAGGTCCTGTTGAACTTTACACAATTTCTCACGGAATAAAGTTGGTCTTGGCAATACACTGTACCAGAGAGAATCACAGCATCCGTGTTGGAACAAATACCCATCACTCAGACAGACACATAGCCCTGAGCAGCTGCATGGAATAGTTACAACAGCTTGAATTTCTCTTTACCTGGGTATTTATTTATTTTAACTCCTTCAAATGTACTCTCTATCTTCTCATTTTAAATCACTCAGAGCAGAACCCCTTCTGTAGCTCCCATGGTTTCACACAAGTCTCATTTCTCCCTCTGGGAGGAAGTGCTTAGAATCCTGGTCCTGTTGAATGAATGAGAGGTAAGACTTGGGTTATTTAGGCTACGTTGTTTCCAGTTTTCAAGTCTTAATAAAGTTGGACCATCAGTCCCTTGATTCATGAAACATTATTTTAGGAGTGTATTGAAGATTATATCATTCAACTTCAACTTTTCCAACCCCTCCCCCATATGCACACGACCTCCTATTTCACAGAGAGGGGAATGGACTCATACAGGCCTCCGGACTCCTATGCCAGTATCCTTTTCATGGTCCCATGTATTGTCACTAAAGCCAACATGAGCTACCAGAAAATACACAAAGCTTAAAAGAGCTCAGACTAGAAGGCTAGCCTGCTGAATGGGCCCCAGCCACCTCTGGTTTTACATACCTCTGTGGAGGGATTATATTGGGAATGCTAGAGGGAAAGAAATAGACAAGGAATATGGGAAAACTTCTATAGAGGGACTCTGCTGATTTCCAAGCATGGTGTGGGAGAAGCTCAGTGTTTGATTTTCCATGGGAAAAAAAAAAGTGGAGTGGAAACTGGGAAGATTCTGAGATTCTCCAGTATTATGAGTGTTTACTATGTACTAGGTGTTTTACTGGCTCAGTGGTTAAGCGCTCGGTTGCTAAACAAAAGGTAGGTGGTTCAAATTCACCAGTCTCTCCTTGGAAACCTTATGAGGCAATTTTATTCTGTCCTATAGGGTCGCTATGAGTCACAATCAATTCGATGGCAAGCGATTTGATTTTTTAAAATAAATCCTATGAGATAGGCATTATTATCCTATTCTACAACTGAGGAAATTGAAGCTCAAAAAGGTGAAGTGATCTTATTAAAGTCACGGAGGAATGATAAAGATGGGGTTTGAACTCTGGTCCTTCTGGATTTAAAAGCCCCCCTTTTTCTACCACACAAATTCTCTACCATTTCTTCCTGCCCATTAAAAGCCTGGTTTGTTTTAGTTCTCAGAAGTTGGATGAAATAAGATTATAGGACCAAAGAATGTCAAGGTTGGAAGGGACTTTTTAGACCATATAGTACCATGCTTTTCCAACCTTCTCACTTCTAAGAACCATTTGGATTTAGTTTTTCTCTTCCGTTTTGAGAGTATTTGTATTCTCACTTAAACTGTGTGTGTATATGTGTACATGTATGCATACACACAGGTTGCACTATAAATCCCAAGCTATAAGGAGACTGCTATGATACAGACTCTACTGTTCGATCTGATTGGGTTGCATACACAAAGATATTTAACAAAGTGTTGACAATTGAAAGCAGTTATCACCATTTATATAAGCAAACTCCAAACAAAACGAACAGATTACTTATAGAAAGCAAACAGTAAACCACAGGAACATATCTGAGGTGAACAAGTTCCCTCCACTCCCCCAGTATCCTGGTTAGCATCATAGGAGAGAAACCCACTTCTATCTAAAAGGGGATCTGCTCACCTTTCCCAAATTACCCACATCAATTTCTGTGTCACTGGGAGGGCATGCCATGGATCAGGTGTCAGCATGTGTCTCCTTCTCTCTCAGCATGTGTGTCGTCAGCTCAGGTGAGGTGTAGCATGACTCTGTTTGTTTTCTCTCTGTCTCTCTCCATGGTTTTTCTTGGATGGCTCTGGCCCCTGTGCTTACTGGTCCAGCTCTCAACCAGCAGCTTTGGGACAACCTTGGGCTTGTGCCAGGGTTAGGCTGGTATTACGACAGCTCTTGAGGCAAAATTGTTTTACAAGCAACCCCTGTACAGTGTATGCCCAAGCCTCTGTGGGCATACACTCAGCCACCTCTAGACAGGTTTCCACTTCGCCCTCTGTCTGCCACTTGCTCTACTAGGGTATCCACCATCACAGGCCCAGATTGTGGCTGCTTACTCTTCACAGGGTACCCAGCTCCTCTGGTGACCCCCTGCCTGGAGGTGCCCAGCTCTACTCCATAGACTGACTCTGCCCACCTCCACTGTCTTCTCCATTGGCCAACTCACCCACTGCCACTGTCTGCTGGTCTTGTGGTTCCCACCACTCACACCACTGCTGCAATTTCTCTACCACTCACCTCTGCTATGCTTTGCCACCATTTCTCTGCTGCTCAGCATTGTTGTTCTTGCTGCCATTTCTCTTGGACTTCAGTGTTATCAGCTCAGTGTTACCAGCTTAATACAGCCCTTTCACTTGGGTCTAGGGGGTCCTTGGCACAGGGACCCCAGGTACAAAGAATGTACTCCTCTCCAGGCTCTTATTGATCAGAAAGATCAATAAGAGGGGCAAAAGGGCTCTATAAAATTGACCTCTTATATAGGAAAACTCTTTGTCAATTTTCAGGGAGTGGCTTTCCTAACAGGATTGTAAACTGACCAATTTCTTAGTTGGATCATAATCCGACCAATCCCATTCTACAAGTATACTTACAAAGATAGCAAACTGACTAATCCTCGAAAGCCACTTATACAGATAGCAAACCAACCAATCCTTTGTCAGATCGCGACCTGGCCAATAATTTTGAAAGGATTGCAAACTCAGGACTAGAAAGGTCACATAAAAAAATCCATTGCACTGCATCAATAAACAGCATTGAATAAACAATAATTAATTTGTGTTCCCATTTTTATTAACCACAGACATATGTGGGCTACACAGGGGAGTTTGTGGTCTTCTGAGATAATCAGAGCCATCACTCTGAACTGCCATTAGCCTTTCTAGAAATGGATATTGAAAATTTCTTGAGTACCATAATGGCTACCATGAAAGGGTCATGAGTTAAGTCCAACATCTCAAGTTGCCGATGAGGAAATTGAGGCTGAGAAAGGTCAAGTTACTTTCCTGGACTCATATAGCTAGTTAGTGGTCAAATAGGCACCTGACCAAGATTTTCTGTCTCCCAGTTCAGACCACCTTCTCCTATGCCAAGCTGTTTCTCTCCTCAAGCAAACTGCTCTCAGTTTGTTTTTGTCTTCGAGAATGTTGTATTATCAGAAATTCACCATGTCCTCTAATAGCAGATATTTCCACTTAGGAAATTTTCTTACAATGTAGTTTACTCATATTTCCTTAATATTATCTAATGTCCTTTTTCCATTCCAGCATCCCATTCAGGATGCCCCATGACATTTAGTCATTGTGTCTCCTTAGGCTCCTCTTGTCTGTGACAATTTATCAGAGTTTCCTTGTTCTTGATGACCTTGGCAGTTTTGAGGAGTACTGGTCAGTACTGATAATTTACAGAATATCCTTTAATTTGGAATTTTTTGATATTTTCCTTTTGCTTAGACTGGGGTTTGGGTATTTGGAAGGAGGATCACAGAGGTAAAGTGCCATACTAAACATATTATATCAAGGATACATGACTTGTCAACATATCACTATTGATATTGACCTTGTTCACCTGATCGATGTAGTATTTTAAGTTCAACGATAGCCATATTTCTGGCTTGAGCAACTGGGAAGATAGAGGTGGCATTTACTGAACTAGAGACTCTAGATAAGGAACAGATTTTTTGGGGGGGTGATGATGGACCGTAAGGGTTCAATTTTGAATGTGGTGAGTCTGAGGTGACTGTGGAACATCCAGTGGTGATACGTAATAGGCAGGTATATATACTGGTTTGGAACTCAAGGGAGATGTCTGAGCTTGAGGAATAGACTGGAGACGCATCAGCATGTAAAAGCCATGACTATGGGTGAGGTCACTAGGGCTAATGTGTAGAGTTAGAACAGAAAAAGGCATAGGGAAGAGCCTTGGTCATCCACTATAAATGTTGGTTTAAGAGGAGACATCAGTAATGGAGTCTGGGAGGAGCAGCCACAGAAGTAAGAGGAAAATCTGCAAAGTATGTTATCACAGAAGCCAATGAAAGGAAGTTTTGCAAAGAAAGGTGTTCAAATCATGCTAATAATTGGCAAAATAAGACCTGAAAAGATAGCACTCATTGATTTAACAAATATTTACTGGACATCTACTTGGTGCCGAGCACTGTTCTAGGTACAGGGAAAACATTGATAAACAAGACTAGATCAAGAAGGAAGTAATTTTTCATCTTATCAAGATCATTTTCAGTGGAATGGTGTGAGTGGATTGCAGGCCAGAGTGGATTGAAAAGTGAGTAGAACATGAAAAAATAGAGACAAAACTCCTTCAAGAAGTTTGGTAGTGAAGATTTGGAAAAAAAAATGTAGCCAACTCCTTCAAGAAGATTGGTAGTGAAGAAGATTTGAGAGATAGGGCAGTAATTGAAGGCGGACATGTTATGCAGTGAATTTTAAAGATGGAACACACTTGAGAATGTTTCAAGGTCAATGATAGGAACCTATAATGAGAGAGTTTAAAGATGTCCGAAAGAGAAGAAAATCACCAGAGCAAGGTCTCTGGAAAGACCGAAGGGGTAGAGTCCAGAACACAAGTGGGCAGGTTGGCCTAAGATATCAGGCTATCTGTGCAAATTATGAGCTTCCTGAGAGCAAGAATTTGGCTTCATTGTTTTTAAATCAGCAATGCCTGATATAATACCTCCCATTTCCAAATTTTGGCAAAATAAATGAAAGGAAGGAGGGAGGAAGGAAACAAAGAAGGAAAGGAGAAAGTTAAGAAGGAAGGAAGAAAGATTCTGCTTTAGGGGAATCAGACATCTTGGCATCTGGCTAGGATGTTACAGAAAGATTTCTGCATTAGATGAGAAGTTGCAATAGAGCTATAAACTCTCTTCTTGTGCTTAGAACACTCTGCAGTGCTTAAGGCCCAACCCCCTGCTAAGAATCTCTCAGTCTGTAGGCCAAACCCTGTCTGCGGGGAATAGATGTGTGGGCTCTGGAGGGAAACTGGAGAATAGAGGAGTCAAGGTAGATTTGCCTCTGAGGGCCTGAGACATGAATATTTGTATAGACTGGAAAACGAGCTAAATCCTGGGAGATTTACCTGGGTCTTGCTAAATCCTGGGACAGCCTGGGTCTTGCTCACTAGATATGGGAAAGAAACTGTGATGTACCCCTTAAACGAGGATTGTTGAATTTCTGCTATTAACTGCCTGTATCCTTGTCCTACACTAGGCTGCCTGGCTATGACAAATAGGCAGGGACATTAAGGTATGGGGAGTCACCTATCCAACAAGTCAAGGCAGGTCCTGGAAAAGCCTATCAAATTTGTTTGACAAGTCAGATCAATAGAACAAAGGAAAAGAACCACATGATCATCTCTATGGATACAGAAAAAAAAATTGATAAAATCCAGCACCCTTTCATGATGAAAACCCTCAAAAAGATTAGAATAGAAGGGGAGTTCTTCAATGTGATTAAGGGCATATATGAAAAACCAAAAGCCAACATTACACTTAATGGAGGAAGACCGAGAAGTTTCCCCTTGAAATCAGGAAAAAGACAAGTGTGCTTGCTCTCACCACTTCTATTCAATATTATATTAAAAGTTCTAGACAGAGTGATAAGACAAAGAAAAGAAATAAAAGGTATCCAGAGGGAAAAGAAGAAGTGAAATTATCTCTATTAGCAGATAACATGATCCTATATATAGAAAATCCCAAAGAATCCACAAGAAAGCTTTAAGAGCGAATAGAGAAATTTAACAAACTTGCAGGGTACAGGGTCAACAATCAAAATCAGTTGGGTTTCTATACACCAGCAATGAGAAATCTGAAAAAGAAGTTATGGAAACAAATCCATTTACAATAGCATCTAAGAGAATAAAATACCTAGGAATAAATTTAACCAGGGATGTGCAAGACTTACACAACAAAAATTACAAAACGCTGCTGAAAGACATTAAAGAAAACTTAAATAAATAGAAAGACGATCCATGTTCATGGATTGGAATACTTAATATTCTTAAGACGTCAATACTGCCCAAAGCATTCTATAGCTTCAACACAATCCCAATTAAAATTCCAACAGCCTTCTTTACATAAATGGAAAAACCAATTCTCAACTTTATATGGAATGACAAGAGACCCCAGATAGCAAAAGCAATAATGAAAGAGAAGAACAAAGTAGAAAGGCTCACACTTCCTGATTTTAAAACATACAACTACATTAATCAAAACAGCCTGGTACTGGTATAATAATAGACACAAAATCAATGCAATATAAATGAGATTCCAGAAATAAATCCACACATCTATGATCAACTGATTTTTCACAAGGGTGCTAAGTCCATTTGATGGGGAAAGAAGAGTGTCTTCAATAAATGGTGCTGGAAAATTTGGTATTCACCAGCAGAAAAATGAAACAGGATCCATGCCTCACGCCATGCACAAAAACAAATTCAAAATGGATTAAGGACCTAAATGTGCAAACTAAAACCACAAAATTCTTAGAAGAAAATTTATAGAGGTAATGCTGTCAGGCCTCGCTTTTAACAATGGGTTATCTAATAGCAAAAGCACAAATGGCAAAAGACAAAATGAATAAATGGGATCTCATAAAAATTAAAAATTTTTGTTCATCAAAAGACTTTACCAGAAAAGTGAAGGGACAAGCTACCGACCAGGAGAATATCTTCAGAAACCATATATCTGATAAGAATCTAATAACAAAAATATGTACAAAAATTTGATAACTTCATAAGAAAAAGACAAATAACCCTGTTAAAAATGGGCTAAGGACTTGTATAGACATTTCACCAAAGAGGATATTCAAATGGCCACCAAACACAAAAAAATGCTCAATGTCATTATCCATCATAGGGATGCAAATTAAAATCACAATGAGATACCATTTAACTTCCTCTAGGTTTTTTAGGATGGCTAAGACAAAAACAAACAGAAAATAACAAATGTTGGTGAGGATGTGGGGAAATCGGAACTCTTGTCCATTGCTAGTAGGAATGCAAAATGGTACAACTGTTGTGGAAAACAGTGTGGAAGTTCCTCAAAAAACTAAAAATAGGACTACCAATGGCCCAGCAATTTCACTGCTAGAAATATACCCAAGGGACTGAAAAGCAGCTACACTAATAGAATAGATATGTACATCACTGTCAATTGCAGCATTATTCACAGTAGTCAAACGGTAGAAACAACCTAAATGCCCATCAACTGATGAATGGACAAACAAAAGTTGGTACACACATGTAATGGAATACTACTCAGCCAGAAAGAAAAATGAAGTCTTGATAACATGCTACAATATGAATGGGAATTGAAGATATTGTGCTGAGCAAAATAAGTCAATCACAAAAGGACAAATATTGTATGACCTCACTTTTATAAAAAAACAAGTACAGACAAATGTATAGAGGTCAAAGTTTCTCAGTGGCTACCAGGTGTCCTAAACTGGGTTTTCTAGAGAAGCAATACCAATGAAGAGTATATTTCTATCTCTGTATCATCTATCTATATGTATATATATACAGAGAGTGAGTGAGAGAAAGAGAGATTGAGATTTATCTTAAGAAAATGGCTCATGCAGTTGTAGAGGCTGGCAAGTCCCAAGTCCATTGCTCAGGCGTCACACTAGAGGCTTCTTCTGACTGACATACCTGCAGGGATTGATGAGCCCAAGATCAGCAGGTCAGATGTCAGGCCAGTGGCTCATGGGCTGTGGAGACTGACAAATCCCACATGAGCAGGTAAGATGGAAAGGAGCTGGATCACAGGATGTGGAGGCTGATGAATCCCAAGACTGGCAGGCAGTGTGGCAGGCAGTTGGCTCAAGTCCCAATACTGGAGGACAAATGATGACAAGCCAGATGCAGGATTCAGAACAAACAAGAGAGCTTTGCCAGATTGTCCATATATATTTTGGATGCAAGCTACACCCCTAAGAAGCTCCCCTTACAACTGATTGGCTGATCACATCAGATCACATCATGGAAGATGACTATATCCTTACATAACTGCCAAACTACATCATTACTTAACTGCCAAACCACAGAAAATCACTGCCCAGTGAAGTTGACACACAATCTTTTTTTAAAAAAAACCATTATTTACAGAACAAATGAGGGTTTACAGAACAAACTAGTTCCTCATTGAACAGTACACATACTGTTTTATGACGTTGGTTAACAACCCCACAACATGTCAACACTGTCCCTCCTCGACCTTTGATTCCCTATTACCAGCTTCCTGTTCCCTCCTGCCTTCTGGTCCTTGCCCCTGGGCTGGTGTACCCCTTTAGTCCTGTTTTGTTTTGTGGGCCTGTCCAATCTTTGGCTGAAGGGTGAACCTCAGGAGTGAATTCATTACTGAGCTGAAAGGGTGTCCGGGGGCCATACTCTCAGGGTTTCTCCAGTCTCTCAGGCCAGCAAGTCTGGTCTTTCTTTTTGAATTAGAACTTTGTTCTACATTTTTCTCCAGCTCTGTCTGGGTTCCCTCTATGGTGATCCCTGTCAGAGCAGTCAATGGTGATAGCCGGGTACCATCTCGTTGTTCTGGATTCAGTCTGGTGGAGGCTGTGATAGATGTGGTCCATTAGTCCTTTGGACTAAATTTTCTCTTGTATCTTTAGTTTTCTTCATTCTTCCTTGCTCCCAAAGAGATGAGACCAAGGAAGTATCCTAGATGACCACTCACAGGCTTTTAAGACCCCAGACACTACTCACCAAAGTAGAGTGTAGAACATATTCTTTATAAACAGAACATATTCTTTATAAACTATGTTATGCCAATTAAGCTAGATGTTCCCCGAGACCATGATCCCCACAGCCCTCACCCCAGCACTTCAGTCCCTCAGGGAGTTTGGATGTGTCTATGGAGCTTCCATGACCTTGCCTTGTACAAGTTGTGCTGGATTCCCAGTACTGTGACACACAATCTTAACCATCACACCAGGGTTGGTAGGAAGGAAAAAGGGGGGGGGATTATTACTTATGGAGCACTGAGTTTTGGTCTACACTGATGGAAAAATTGCACTGATTTAAGGGTAGGGTTGCACAGCCAATTGATATAACTGCTGTCAAAAAGCTGTACACCTGTAAAAAGTTGAATTGACGAAAGTTGTGTGATATTCTTATAACAGCAAAAAAAGCAGCTGTTGAGTCTGTTTATGTACAGCCAAACACCTCGTTGAATTTAGTTCCTTGGTTTGGATATTTAGGATCATGGTTTCATGGGACATTCCTGGTAATTGGCCTAATATCGTGTTTAATGCTTCTGTTCTATCTCCTATTTCATTGTGTAGTATCTGGGGACTTAAAAGCTTGCAAGCACCCATACAAGCTACGATTGGTCTGTATTTGCCTGGAACAACAGAGGAAGGAAAGTCAGGAAAAGAAGAAAGAAATAGAATGTGTGGCTGATTTCATTCATGAACAACTGTCTCCCTTGCCATGAGACTGGAAGAATTGGATGGTGCCCAACTATCATTACCGAAAGTTTTTATCAAAGATTCTATAGAAGAATTCTGATCAAAAGGGAGAAAATGCAGAGTGGAAATCAAATTCTCGTAGAACCCAAGCAATAATTTTAGATGAAACTCTGAAGTCTTCTTAAAACCAAACAGTAGTTTAGCTTAACTAGTAAAGAATGCCTGCCTTGAGCATTATGCTCTTTTAAGATATATCTATATGGGATCAGATTGACAACGGCAACTCGAAACTTTGGATAGGAAACTTAGAGGGCAATGAGTTTATGTTAATGGGGGAGGAACAACTTGGGAAAGGAGGGTGAGAATGGTTGCACAACTCAAGGAATGTAATCAATGTCACTGAACCATTCATGTAGAAATTGTTGAATTGGTGTATGTTCTGCTGTGTACATTCTCAGTAACAACAACAAAAAATAAATTATAAGAAAAAAAAAGTTTGTTTCACAGGACAATTGTCACTACTGTTTCTTGAGCTATCACCCAGAGAGGAGTAACACAAATAGCAGGGAACTTCCTCAATCTAGTTTATCTGAGAGCTACAATTCAAGAATTTGTTCTTCCTAGGACCCTGAGGCCCTAAATGACACTTGAGGCTAAAATATCACCATATTTATATAAATTCTTCATCTCACTTCGATTTAGTAATCCTGAATTTTAGACAAAATTTCAGCTTGTCCTGAGATACTAATAGTTGGGCCTTAAAGTCCAGGATAGAGTCCACAGGATCTTTAGAAACAATCTAGCCCAACCCACTCATTTCAGATTGGAAAATAGCCCAGAAAGGGCAAAGAAAATTGCCCAAAGTCGCACAACACATAGATTTATGTTAAAGTTGAATGAAGGCTTCATAAACAATTTATTAAACTTAGATGAACAAGGAAGACTTGGATTCAAGTCCTGGATCTTCCAGGCACAGGCTGTATAACTTTGGGCTTGGCATTATTTGGCCTCTACGATCCTCAGTTTCCTTAAATGTAAAATGGGTATGTTAATAATACTAATCTCATATGATCCTTTTTGTGGATCAGTAAAATGACATGTGTTATCATGCTTTGTCTTTAAAGCACTATACACCATACATTTTAGATGAGAAAACTGAGGCCTAGGCAGGTGGAATGACTTATTGCTCATTAAAATATCGATGGATTTTCTGGGAAACAGGTTTCTATAGCCAAATAAGTTATGAAACTGTGTTCAACCAAGTTAAATATGTTTATTTACAGAAAGAGATACTGGAATTTTTTAATGTGCTAATGTGTGCTGTGATTCTCCAAGAGGAGGTAGAATTGGGATACAAAGTAGGAATAGTCTAAATAAAAAACGTATTTACTAGGTTTAAATAACAGATGTGAATGTGCATGGCACTTAGTTCTATTGTTGTTGTTATCTGCCTTCAAGTAGGCTCTGACTCACAGTGACGTTATGTACAATGAAACTCATATATTTTGGTCCATTCCTTTCTTCTCTCCCACTGTCCTGTGTCCCCCTAAATTTGGGCTTTAAAGGCATACCCTAGTGATGTGTTACCCATTATTTCAGCTAGAAAATCAAGGTGCCCCCAAACTAAAAAACCTGTCCACTGACAATCAAGTACTACACTGGTGACATCTAGTGACCTCTTGGTTTTGTATGGCTCCAGGCTGCCAACAGTCACTATGACAAGTGGTAAGGGGCCATTGTGATTAGGTCGTAATGCAGCTTTCTTTACACAGGGATTGGACTTCCTGAGCTGATCGTCTATTTTTTAGTATCTCTCTGGGATGCCAGACACCAAATGACCCATCCATCCCAAACAGCTTACAACCCTGAAAACAAAAAACCCTTTACTGTTGAGTCAATTCCAACTCATTGTGACCCTATAGGATAGAGAAGAACTGCCCCATAGTGTTTCCAAAGAGTGCTTGGTGGATTTGAACTTTTGGTTAGCAGCTCATAACCCCTATACCACCAGGATTTCCATTTACAACCCATCCACCCAGAAATCATCAAGAGCCTAGCACACTGACTCCCTTGTCCAGGGAGTGATAGTTGTGTGAATGACTTTCTGCAGACATTGAAATTTCTCTTTTTCACCCACAGAGCTCCCTTTCCCCTTTCCACATCTATCTCTTTTTCTCCCCTTCCCTTAAGCCAAAGTAGTGTCTGTCTTTTCTCTCCTCATAATCACAGGGCAGCTCATTCCAGCAAGTGGGCATAATTATAGCCAAGCCAGCTGGGTAGTTGTCACTCTTGAAAGGGCTCTGATTAGAGGTTCCTTATGATTGGCCCATTGGAGAGAGTACCAAAGAGGGTATGCATCTCTCAGGCGCTGTTTGATATTAAAACTGGCTCAGGCATCCTGATATCCTCCTTGCACTCGCGCTCAGTTATTTCCTTAAAGTTTGATTATTTCCTTTTCTGCAATGAACAGTCATCATGATAAAAGACTGCAGATCCCTTTGGGAAAGGCTGGAAGAAAGACTAGCAGAATAAATTTTTGGCAGTGTTAGGGAGTCCTTCCTCAAGGGAAGCAACATCTCCTTCATTTAAGTGGTTGTGGGTCTATAAACTGGATCAAGTCCGGGAATTGATCGAGGGGCTGTGGCTCTTTATTTTGATGATTCAAGTTAGATCTCTGTTCACTGACCTAGGATACTTACGCTTATACAGATCAAGTAATTCTTTAGTAGGCTTCCTCTCCATTTCACTCCTAGGGACACCATAGCCAATTACTATGAAAATCAAACTATTCTGATCACTGCTTTGACCCTGCTAACCATTATGGCAACCACACCTTCCTTGTCTTTGGTAATTAAGTGCTGCCATTTGGCCACTGTGACCTTGGCACCCAATCTTCCCATTGCATTTAGTTTTCCAATTCAGTAGTGTCAGTTCTCACTGTAATATCTGATCTGGTAAAAAAAAAAAAAAGGCACAGCACTCTTCAAAGATGCTGGGGCTCCCCTCACAAATTTATTCCTCACAGTCATGGTAAAAAATGTGTTCTCTGGGAATTCCCTGGGTGGGTGGATTGTCTGACATGATAAATCCACTCCAACATTCCTATTCCCCAAGCATCTGAGTACCTTTTTCCGCAATATACCAAGGCAGTCCTGGCATTTCAAATTCATTTAGTGTGGGCCATCTTTTGGTCCATGTTTCAGCCAACCAGCTGTCTTAGTTATCTAGTGCTGCTATAGCAGAAATACCACAAGTGGATGGCTTTAACAAAGAGAAATTTATTCTCTCACCTTCTAGTAGGCTAGAAATCCGAATTCAGGGCGCCAGCTCCAGGGGACGGCTTTCTCTCTCTGTCAGCTCTGTGGGAGGGCCCTTGTCAACAATCTTCCCCTTGTCAAGGAGCTTCTCAGTACAGGGACTACATGTGAAACATTCACCCGATAACATCATAGCAAAAGTCTTAATTCAACTCCAAGTCCACAATCCAAAAATTCCTCTTCATCTGTGAAATCCAGAGTACAAGTTATTTGCTTCCAAAGTACAATGGTGGTTTAGGCACAAGCTAGACATTTCCATTACAAATGGGAGAAATTGGAGGGAAAGAAGGGATAACAGGCACCAAGCAAGTGAGTGGAACACAACATTAGCGCTCAAGGCTTGAAAATGATTCTTTGTTCTCTGAGACCATTTAAGCAATGGCGCTAAGCTCCAGACTGTGAATGTTGGCCACACCCTCCGGATACTGGGTGGAGGTCCCTTGGCCTCAGGCTTCAGCTCTGCATTCCAGGCCCATTGGAACGGCAACTCTTGTCCCTCTAATTTGGGTGGCCTGTTCCCCTAATCCATATGAATGGCTACTCCACACTTTGAGACTGAGGCAGCTCTACTTCTTGTTCCTCATCTCTTCAGCTTCTGCTTCCTGGTTCCTTGGCCTCTTGGCCCCTTGGGCCTCACTGCCCACCTGCTGGGGCTAGTGTTCAAAAGCTCTTTAGCTCCACCAATAAGTGCCTGGAGGCCTCCCAGTCCGTCAATAAACTTCAGCTGGAAGGCACTCAGCCCTCTTGCTCCGTGGGTCAGCAAGCCTAGCTCCACCAATAAGTGCCTGGAGGCACCACACTCCACCAGGAAACCTCCTGCCCCAAGGAACTCAGCTCTCTCGCTCCGTGGGTTGGCACCAGCCCTGCCTCGAGCTGGTCTTCGGTTCTGCTGCTGCTGTTTCTCTGCTTTTGCTTCTCCCTGTCTGTGCCATTGCCAGTGTAACAGTTCTCCTCACTTCCTTCTTAGTGCTCATCAGAATTGTCTTTGATGCCCATAATTTCACCAACAGTCACTTTAAAGCAATCTAGGCTTTTATTATTAGGCATTTTAGAACTCTTCCAGCCTCTATCCATTCAGTTTCAAAATCACTTCCATCTTTTTGGTATCTGTAAGAGCAGCACCCCACTCCCTTGGTTCCAAATTCTGTCTTAGTTATCTAGAGTTGCTGTAACAGAAATAGCACAAGTGGATGGCTTTAACAATTTATTCTCTCACAGTCTAGAAGGCTAGAAGTCCGAATTCAGGGCGCCAGCTCCAGGGAAAGGCTTTCTCTATTTGTTGGCTCTGGGGGAAGGTCCTTGTCATCCATCTTCCCCTGGTCCAGGTGCTTCTCAGGGCAGGGACCCCAGATCCAAAGGATGCCCTATGCTCTGGGTCCTTCTTTCTTGGTAGTATGCGGTCCCTCTGTCTCTCTGCTCACTTCTCTCTTTTATATCTCGAAAGAGATTGGCTGAAGACACAACCTAATCTTATAGAGTCCTGCCCCATTAACATAACTGCCTCTAATCCTGTTCATTAACATCATAAAGGTAGGATTTATAACACATAAGAAAATCACATCAGATGACAAAATGGTAGACAATCACACAATACTGGAAGTCATGGCGTAGCCACATTGACACATATTTCTAGGATGCACAACTCAATTCATGACAAAACCAAACTGTTAGATTCCTTTCTAACCCCTCAAGCTAAAACATTGAATGCACAATCTCTGTTAGCGGGCCCATATCAATAAATTTGGACTGACCCAACTTTATGTTCCTTCTACCATTATCCCTCACCCTTAATATCCATTCCTACATATTTTCCTTGGATTTCTTTCTGTGTAAATTAGAAAAAATCATGTAGTTCTTTTGGAATGTAATGCACCTCCTCAAGGGTCACATTGTACCTCACCTTTCAGGGCCTGCTGGGAATTGAATTTGTTCATTTTATCTACACTATCAAATTTGTTGACATACAATTGTCCATAATATTCACTTATAATGTCTGCTTCTTTATTAATATTCTCATCTTGTTCATACATCACTTTCCTAATTTCTTTCAGTTCTTTGTCCTTATTTTCCTTTAGCTTACTGAGTATATTTAAGACAATTGGTTTAAAGTATTTGTTCAGTCCAATGTTTGTGCTTCATCAACAATGGTTTCTGTTGCTTTATTTTGTTCCTTGGAATGGGCCATGTTTTACTGTCATCCTGTATGTCTTGTGATTTTCTGTTGTTGTTATTGTTGAAATTAATACATTTGTATATTATAATGTGGTAACTGTGGAAAACAGATTCTCCTCCTTCAGGGTTTGCTGAAGATTATAGAAGTCCATTTGTTTAGTGACTTTTTCATTAGATTTTGAAAACACTCTTCCTTGTCATATTTAATTACTGAAGTATTTGTTCCTTTAGCTTGTGTTCAGGTTTTTTTTTTTTTTTTAACAAATATTACCTCAATGCCTGGAGCTAAACAAACAAACAAAAAAACAATACCTCTTCAAGTCTTTACAGATGGGCTCTCTGCTGGCATGCTCCTCAACACTTAGCCAGGCTTACAACTGCGCCTAGGGATAGAAAGCTAAGGATTTTCTCTGGTCTTTCTGAGAATGCGTCTTGTCATGGACATATACTTGGCTTTCTAAATTCCCCATATACACAAGTGCCTTTCAAAATTCTAATTCTTCAAAGAAATTCTCCCCAAATTTCCTCCTGGACTTTAGGCAGTCTATTGTACATTTCAACCCTAATGTTTTGACCTAGGCCTTTGCAGGTATGTTAGCTTTATAATGTTTTCAAGCAATACCAGTCCCTTTTCTGGAATGAATGAGTTACTGTGTTTGGCTGAACAGAAATGAGCACTTTGCATCCCTCAGATAGCTCCTAGGAAGGTTAGAGCAGACATACAATAATTTTCAAATAAAGTCTGCTCTGCTCTCACCAGAACCAGGGACTAGGAACTCACACTGGGAATGTGGGCTACTGTCTTCAAGATTGCTACTGACATAGAGGTGGTGGGTTGACATGGAGATGGTGAGCAAGGCAACTAAAAACCAAAAGCCTATTAACCCGATTCCGACTTATAGCGACCCTATAGGACAGAGTAGAACCGCCCCATAGAGTTTCCAAGAAGCGCCTGGTGGATTTGAACCACTGACATTTTGGTTAGCAGTCGTAGTGCTTAACCAACTACTCCACAAGGGTTTCCAAAAAAAAAAAGCCTATTGCTGTCTAGTAAATTCCAACTCATAGCCACCCTATAGGACAGAGTTGAACTGCCCCACAGGATTTTCAAGGCTGTAATCTTTATGGAAGCAGATTGCCACATCTTTCTTCCACAAAACAGCTGGTGAGTTCGAACAGCTGAACTCTTAGCAGCCCAGCACTTAACCACTGTGCCACCAGAGATCCTTTAGGGCAAGTAAAAGCACCACAAAACTTTCCTATCAATTTTTAGTTGCCTTTTTCTTTATTCAGCATTTGTCTGTTGTAAACCTTTGACTGTTTTCCAAAGTTCTGACAAAGTTGGTTCTGACAATTTCTGCTAGTTTTTCAATGTGTCTGTGGGGTACAGAGTTTGGAACTGCTGATTACACCACTTTTCTGATGTCACTCCTGTTGTTGTTGTTAGTTCCTGTTGAGTCAATTCCAACTCATGGTGACCCATGTGTGTAGAGTAGAACTGCTCCATAGGATTTTCAAGGCTGTGACCTTTTGGAAACAGATTGCCAGGCCTTACTTGTGAGGTGCCTCTGGGTGGTTAGTATTCCACTGCTTAACTACACGTGCCACACGGCAACTCTGACGTCATTCCTAAAAAGTATATATTTTTTAATTAAATTTTCTTTTTAAGACAATTGTAGAGTCACATGTAGTTTTAAGAAATAATAGAGACTGATCCCATGCACATTTTGCCCATTTCCCTCAATGGTAACATCTCACAAATGTCAGGACAGTGACATTGATGCAGTCAAGATAAAGATCAGTTTTATCATTACAAAGATACTTTGTGAAGCCCTTTTGTAGATTCGCCCACCTTCCTGTAACCATTCCCTGCCATCCTATCCCTAATGCCCGGCAGCCAACAATTAGTTTTCCCTTTCCATTATTTTGCTATTTCAAGAATGTTAACTATTTTGGATTAGCTGTTTTCACTCAGCATAATTTTTTTGAGATTCATCCAAGTACTTGAGTATCATTAGTTCATTCCTTTTTTATTGAAGAAAAGTATTCCATTGTATGGATATACTAGAGTTTGTTAAACCATTTGCTTATTGAAAGACATCTGTGTTTTTTTTCCAGTTTTTAGCTTTTACGAATAAAGCTGTGATGAACATTCATGTATAGGTTTTTGCATGAACTTAAGTTTTTATTTCTCTGGAATAAATGCCCAAGAGTGCAAGGTCCCTGAGCGGTGTAAACACTTTGCATTTGACTACTAACCTAAAGCCTGGCAATCTGCTTCCATAACGATCATAACTAAGAAAACACCATGGAGCAGTTCTATTCCATAGCACATGGGGTTGCCATGGGTCGGAATTGACTCGACAACAGGGTTTTTTTTTTATGGTAGTTGCATGTTGAGTTTTATAAGAAACTGTTTTCCAGAGTTGCTGTGGTATTTTATATTCCCACCAGCAATGTTTGATTAATTCATTCTCTCCTTACCATCATCAGTAGTTGGTATTGTCAACTGTTTTATTTTAACCCTTCTGATGTGTGTATAATAATGTCACACTGTGGTTTTAATTTCCATTTCCCTAATTGCAGATTATGTTGAACATCTTTTCATGTGCCTGTGTCTGTATATCCTCTTCAAAAAGTGGCTGCAGCAGTATATCAACAAGGAACTGCCAGAAACTCAAGCCGGTTTCAGAAGAGGACATGGAATGAGGGATATCATTACTAATGTCAGGTGGATCCTGGCTGAAAGCAGAGAATACCAGAAAGATGTTTAACTGTGTTTTATTGACTATGCAAATCCATTCGACTGTGTCAATCATAACAAATTATAGATAACATTGCAAAGAATGGAATTCCAGAACACTTAATTGTGCTCATGAGGAGCCTGTACAGAGATCAAGAGGCAGTAGTTCGAACAGAACAAGGGAATACTGCGTGGTTTAAGGTTGGGAAAGGTGTGTGTCAGGGTTGTATCCTTTCACGATACTTATTCAATCTGTGTGCTGAGCATAACTGGAGACGCTGAAGTATATGAAGAAAAACGGGGCATCAGGATTGGAGGAAGACTCACTAACAACCTGTGCTGTGCAGATGACACAAACTTGCTTGATGAAAGTGAAGACTACTTGAAGCACTTACTGATGAAGACCAAGGACCACAGGCTTCAGTATGGATTACCCCTCAACATAAAGCGAACAAAAATCCTCACAACTGGACCAATAAGTAACATTATGATAAATGGGGAAAAGATTGAAGTTGTCAAGAATTTCATTTTACTTGGATCCACAATCAATGCCCATGGAAGCAGCAGTGAAGAAATCAAAAGATGCGTTGCATTGGGCAAATATGCTGTAAAAGATCTCTCTAAAGTCTTAAAAAGAGAAGATGTCACCTTGGAGATTAAGGTGTGCCTGACTCAGGACATGGTGTTTTCAATCATCTCATGTGTATGTCGAAGCTGGACGATGAATCCGGAAGACTGAAGAAGAATTGACAAAAACCTGGTGGCGTAGTGGCTAGGTGCTACCGCTGGTAACCAAGAGGTTGTCAGTTCAAATCCGCCAGGTGCTCCTTGGAAACTCTATCGGGCAGTTCTACTCTGTCCTATAGGGTCGCTATGAGTTGGAATCAACTTGACGGCAGTGGGTTTGGGTTTTGGGCCAAAAGAATGAACAAATCTGTCTTGGAAGAAGTACAACCAGAATGCTCCCTCAAAATAAGAATGGAGAAGCTACGTCTCACATACTTTGCACATATTATCAGGAGGGAACAGTGCCTGGAGAAGGACAACATGCTTGGTAAAGTAGAAGATCAGTAAAAAAAGAGAAAGACTCTCAATGAGATGGATTGACACAGTGGCTGCAACAATGTGCTCAAGCATAACGATTGTGGGGATGGCACAGGACGGGGCAGTGTTTCATTCTGTTGTACATAGTGTCGTTATGAGTCACAGCCAACTCAAAGGCGCCTAACAACAACAGTAACATCCTCTTCAATGAAGTATCTCTTCCTGTCTTTTGCTCGTTTCTCAACAGGATTCTTTTTTTATTGTTGAAGATTTAAATGTTTAAATTGAAATGTTGAAAATGTTCTGTAATTTTTTTGCAACCGTCACCACAATTTATTTCTAAAACTCTTTGGTCACCCCAAACAGAAACTCTGTACCCATTAAGCAATAATTTCCCCCTTTCCCCTCCCCTCAGACCCTGGTAACCACTAATCTACTTTCTGTCTCTATGCATTTGTCTATGCTAGATGTTTCATATAAGTGGAATCATAATATTTGTCCTTTTGTGTCTGGCTTCTTTCACTTAGCATAATCTTTTTAAGATTAATCTATGTTGTATCATATTTCAGAATTTTATTTCTCTTTATGGGTAAATAAATATTTCTATGCAAATAACTCATGCCACCTACGTTTGTTTGCCAACTTTGCCCTCCCCCTGTGAGGTATTTTCATACGTGCCTTTATGCCAATTTTTGTTGTACATGTTGGTTTAAAAATTACCATAGCTACTTACAAAAATACCTTACAGGGGGAGAGTGCATTTGGCAAACAAACATAGAAGGTGCACATTATTTGTATAAAAATACAGTAATATTCCATCGCACATTTTGTTTATGCATTCATCTGTTGATGGACACTTGGGTTTTTTCTACCTTTTGCCTATTGTGAATAATGCTGCAATGAACATTGGTGTACAAGTATCAGTTTGAGTCCTTGCTTTCACTGCTTTTCGGTATATACCCAGGAGTGGAATTGCTGGGTCTTATTGTTGAGCAAGGAAACCCGGGTGACGTAGTGGCTAAGAGCTATGGCCACTAACCAAAAGGCTGGCAGTTCAAATCCAACGGGCACTCCTTGGAAGCCCTATAAGGCAGTTCTACTCTGTCCTATAGGGTCACCGTGAGTCGGAATCAACTGGACAGCAATGAGATCTGGTTCGGTTCGGTTATTGTTGAGCACGCTTCCAAGTGCTTATTGGCATTCGTATATCTTCTTTGGAGAAATTCTGTTTCAATTTCCTTGTCCAGTTTTAATTGGGCTGCTTGTCTTTTGTTATTGTCTTTGAATTTTGACCGTTCTTTCAATATTCTGGTATTGAAAGTTTATCAGACATACGATTTCCGAATATTTTCTCCCATTCTGTATGTTTTTTCACTTTCCTGATAATATTCTTTGATGCACAAAAGTCTTTAACTTTGTTATATTCCAGCTTATCTATTTTTTCCTTTATTGCTTGTCCTTTAAGTGTTGTATCTAAGAATCCATTGCCAAATGCTAGTTCATGTTGTTTTACTCCTTTGTTTTCTTCTAAAACTTCGATGCTTTTAGCTGTTATATTTAAGTCATTTATCTATTTTTAGTTAGCTTTTCTACATGGTTCCAGTTAGGGGGTCCAATTTAATTCCTTTGCATGTGGAAATTAAGTGGTTCAGCACCATATTTTTTTATAATTTTTTTAAATTAATTTTTATTAAGCTTCAAGTGAACATTTACCATTCCAATCAGTCTGTCACATGTAGGTTTACATACATCTTACTCCCTTCTCCCACTTGCTCTCCCCCTATTGAGTCAGCCCTTTCAGTCTCTCGTTTCGTGCCAATTTTGCCATCTTCCCTCTCTCTCTATCTTCCCATCCCCCCTCCAGTCAAGAGTTGCCAACACACTCTCCAGTGTCCACCTGATTTAATTAGCTCACTCTTCATCAGCATCTCTCTCCCCCCCGCTGACCAGTCCTTTTCATGCCTGATGAGTTGTCTTCGGGGATGGTTCCTGTCCTGTGCCATCAGAAGTTCTGGGGAGCATTGTCTCTCGGATTCCTCTAGTCGCATTCATACCATTAGGTATGGTCTTTTCATGAGAATTTGGGGTCTGTATCCCATTGGTCTCCTGCTCCCTCAGGAGTTGTCTGTTGTGCTCCCTGACAGGGCAGACATCGATTGTGGCCGGGCACCAACTAGTTCTTCTGGTCTCAGGATAATGTGGGTCTCTGGTTCATGTGGCCCTTTCTGTCTCTTGGGTTCTTAGTTGTCGTGTGACCTTGGTGTTCTTCCTTTGCCTTTGCTCCAGGTGGGTTGAGACCAATTGATGTATCTTAGATGGCCGCTTGTTGGCATTTAGGACCCCAGGTGCCACAATTCAAAGTGGGATGCAGAGTGTTTTCATAATAGAATTATTTTGCCCATTGACTTAGAAGTCCCCTCAAACCAAGTTCCCCAGACCCCAGCCCCTGCTCCGCTGACCTTTGAAGCTTTCATTTTATCCCGGAAACCTCTTTGCTTTTAGTCCAGTCCAATTAGGCTGACCTTCCTTGTATTGAGTGTTGTCTTTCCCTTCACCCAAAGCAGTTCTTATCTACAGATTGATCAACAAAAAGCCCTCTCCCTCCTTCCCTCCCTCCCCCCTTTGTAACCACTAAAGTATGTGTTCTTCTCCGTTTTTTCTATTTCTCAAGATCTTATAATAGTGGTCTTATACAATATTTGTCCTTTTGCAACTGACTCATTTCGCTCAGCATAATGCCTTCCAGATTCCTCCATGTTATGAAATGTTTCAGAGATTTGTCACTGTTCTTTATCGATGCGTAGTATTCCATTGTGTGAATATACCACAATTTATTTACCCATTCATCCATTGATGGGCACCTTGGTTGCTTCCAGCTTTTTGCTATTGTAAACAGAGCTGCAATAAACATGGTTGTGCATATATCTGTTTGTGTGAAGGCTCTTGTATCTCTAGGGTATATTCCTAGGAGTGGGATTTCTGGGTTGTATGGTAGTTCCATTTCTAACTGTTTAAGATAACGCCAGATAGATTTCGAAAGTGGTTGTACCATTTTACAATCCCACCAGCAGTTGTTTGAGAGTTCCAATCTCTCCGCAGCCTCTCCAACATTTATTATTTTGTGTTTTTTGGATTAATGCCAGTCTGGTTGGTGTGAGATGGAATCTCATCGTAGTTTTAATTTGCATTTCTCTAATGGCTAATGATCGGGAGCATTTTCTCATGTATCTGTTGGCTGACTGAATATCTTCTTTAGTGAAATGTGGGTTCATATCCTTTGACCACTTCTTGATTGGGTTGTTTGTCTTTTTGTGGTTGAGTTTTGACAGAATCATGTAGATTTTAGAGATCAGGCGCTGGTCGGAGATGTCATAGCTGAATATTCTTTCCCAGTCTGTAGGTGGTCTTTTTACTCTTTTGGAGAAGTCTTTAGATGAGCATAGGTGTTTGATTTTTAGGAGCTCCCAGTTATCGGGTTTCTCTTCATCATTTTTGGTAATGTTTTGTATTCTGTTTATGCCCTGTATTAGGGCTCCTAGGGTTGATCCTATTTTTTCTTCCATGATCTTTATCGTTTTAGTCTTTATGTTTAGGTCTTTGATCCACTTGGAGTTAGTTTTTGTGCATGGTGTGAGGTATGGGTCCTGTTTCATTCTTTTGCAAATGGATATCCAGTTATGCCTGCACCATTTGTTAAAAAGACTATCATTTCCCCAATTGACTGACACTGTTCCTTTGTCAAATATCAGCTGCTCATACGTGGATGGATTTATATCTGGGTTCTCAATTCTGTTCCTTTGGTCTATGTGCCTGTTATTGTACCAATACCAGGCTGTTTTGACTACTGAAGCTGTAAAATAGGTTCTGAAATCAGGTAGAGTGAGGCCTCCCACTTTCTTCTTCTTTTTCAGTAATGCTTTGCTTATCCGGGGGTTCTTTCCCTTCCATATGAAATTGGTGATTTGTTTCTCTATCCCCTTAAAATATGACATTGGTATTTGGATTGGAAGTGTGTTATATGTATAGATGGCTTTTGGTAGAGTAGATATTTTTACTATGTTAAGTCTTCCTATCCATGAGCAGGGTATGTTTTTCCACTTAAGTATGTCCTTTTGAATTTCTTGTAGCAGAGTTTTATAGTTTTCTTTGTATAGGTCTTTTATATCCTTGGTAAGATTTATTCCTAAGTATTTTATCTTCTTGGGGGCTACTGTGAATGGTATTGATTTGGTGATTTCCTCTTCGGTGTTCTTTTTGTTGATGTAGAGGAATCCAAGTGATTTTTGTATGTTTATTTTATAACCTGAGACTCTGCCAAACTCTTCTATTAGTTTCAGTAGTTTTCTGGAGGATTCCTTGGGGTTTTCCATGTATACGATCATGTCATCTGCAAATAGTGATAGCTTTACTTCCTCCTTACCAATCTGGATACCCTTTATTTCTTTGTCTAGCCTGATTGCCCTGGCTAGGACTTCAAGTACGATGTTGAATAAGAGCGGTGATAAAGGGCATCCTTGTCTGGTTCCCGTTTTCAAGGGAAATGCTTTCAGGTTCTCTCCATTTAGAGTGTTGTTGGCTGTTGGCTTTGCATAAAAAATAGATGCCCTTTATTATGTTGAGGAATTTTCCTTCAATTCCTATTTTGGTAAGAGTTTTTATCATAAATGGGTGTTGAACTTTGTCAAATGCCTTTTCTGCATCTATTGATAAGATCATGTGGTTTTTATCTTTTGTTTTATTTATGTGATGGACTACATTAATGGTTTTTCTGATATTAAACCAGCCTTGCATACCTGGTATAAATCCCACTTGATCAGGGTGAATTATTTTTTTGATGTGTTGTTGGATTCTATTGGCTAGAATTTTGTTGAGGATTTTTGCATCTATGTTCATGAGGGATATAGGTCTAAAATTTTCTTTTTTTGTAATGTCTTTACCTGGTTTTGGTATCAGGGAGATGGTAGCTTCATAGAATGAGTTGGGTAGTATTCCGTCTTTTTCTATGCTTTGAAATACCTTCAATAGTAATGGTGTTAAGTCTTCTCTGAAGGTTTGCTAGAACTCTGCAGTGAAGCCATCTGGGCCAGGACTTTTTTTTGTTGGAAGTTTTTTGATTACCATTTCAATCTCTTTTTTTGTTATAGGTCTATTTAGTTGTTCTACTTCTGAATGTGTTAGTTTAGGTAGGTAGTATTGTTCCAAGAATTTATCCATTTCTTCTAGGTTTTCAAATTTGTTAGAGTACAATTTTACGTAGTAATCTGAAATGATTCTTTTAATTTCATTTGGCTCTGTTGTGATGTGGTCCTTCTCGTTTCTTATTCGGGTTATTTGTTTCGTTTCCTGTTTTTCTTTGGTCAGTCTATCCAATGGTTTATCAATTTTGTTAATTTTTTCAAAGAAGCAGCTTTTGGCTTTGTTAATTCTTTCAATTGTTTTTCTGTTCTCTAGTTCATTTAGTTCAGCTCTAATTTTTATTATTTGTTTTCTTCTGGTGCCTGATGGGTTCTTTTGTTGCTCACTTTCTATTTGTTCAAGTTGTCGGGACAGTTCTCTGATTTTGGCTCCTTCTTCTTTTTGTATGTGTGCATTTATCGATATAAATTGGCCTCTGAGCACTGCTTTTGCTGTGTCCCAGAGGTTTTGATAGGAAGTATTTTCATTCTCGTTGCTTTCTAAGAATTTCCTTATTCCCTCCTTGATGTCTTTTATAACCCATTCTTTTTTCAGGAGGGTATTGTTCATTTTCCAAGTATTTGATTTCTTTTCCCTAGTTTTTCTGTTATTGATTTCTAGCTTCATTGCCTTGTGGTCTGAGAAGATGCTTTGTAATATTTCGATGTTTTGGATTCTGGAAAGATTTGTTTTATGCCCTAATATGTGGTCTATTCTAGAGAATGTTCCATGTGCGCTAGAAAAAAAAGTATATTTTGCAGCAGTTGGGTGGAGAGTTCTGTATAAGTCAATGAGGTCAAGTTGGTTGATCGTTGTAATTAGATCTTCCGTGTCTCTATTGAGCTTCTTACTGGATGTCCTGTCCTTCTCCGAAAGTGTGGTGTGTTGAAGTCTCCTACTATAAATGTGGAGGTGTCTATCTCACTTTTCAATTCTGTTAAAATTTGATTTATGTATCTTGCAGCCCTGTCATTGGGTGCGTAAATATTTAATATGGTTATGTCTTCCTGATCAATTGTCCCTTTTATCATTATATAGTGTCCTTCTTTATCCTTTGTGGTGGATTTAAGTCTAAAGTCTATTTTGTCAGAAATTAATATTGCTACTCCTCTTCTTTTTTGCTTATTGTTTGCTTGATATATTTTTTTCCATCCTTTGAGTTTTAGTTTGTTTGTGTCTCTAAGTCTAAGGTGTGTCTCTTGTAGGCAGCATATAGATGGATCGTGTTTCTTTATCCAGTCCGTGACTCTCTGTCTCTTTATTGGTGCATTTAGTCCATTTACATTCAGCGTAATTATAGATAAATAAGTTTTTAGTGCTGTCATTTTGATGCCTTTTTATGTGTGTTGTTGGCCATTTCATTTTTCCACATGCTTTTTTAGCACCATTTTTTTGTGGCTTATGTTTCATTTACTTATTTATTTTTATTATACTTTAAGTGAAAGTTTACAATTCAAGTCAGTTTCTCACACAAAAACTTATACACATCTTTATGAGACCCTAGCTGCTCTCCCCACGATGTGACAGCACACTCCTTCCCTCTACCCTGTATTTCCCATGTCCATTCAACCAGCCCCTGTCCCCCTCTGCCTTCTCATCTCGCCTCCTGAGAGGAGCTGCCCGCATAGTCTCATGTGTCTACTTGAGCTAAGAAGCACACTCCTGACCAGTATCATTTTATGTCTTATAGTCCAGTCTAATCTTTAAAGAGCTGCCTTCAGGAATGGTTTTATTTTGGGGTTAACAGAGAGTATGGGGACCATGACCTCTGGAGTCCCTCCAGTCTCAGTCGGACCATTAAGTCTGGTGTTTTTACTAGAATTTGAAGTCTGCATCCCACTTTTCTCCTGCTCCATCAGGGATTCTGTGTTGTGTTCCCTGTCAGGGGAGTCATTGGTGGTAGTTGGACACCATCTAGTTCTTCTGGTCTCAGGATGATGTAGTCTCTTGTTTATGTGGCCCTTTCTGTTTCTTGGGCTCATATTTTCCTTGTGTGTTTGGTGTTTTTCATTCTCCTTTGCTCCAGGTGGGCTGAGACCAATTGATGCATCTTAGATGGCTGCTTGCTAGGTTTTTTAACACTAGATGCCACTCACCAAAGTGGGATGCAGAACGTTTTCTTAATACACTTTGTTATGCCAGTTGACTTAGATTTCCCCTGAAACCATGGAACCAGACCGCTGCCCCTGCTACTCTGTCCCTTGAAGTGTTTGATTGTATTCAGGAAACCTCTTAGCTTTTGATTTAGTCCAGTTGCCAGCACCATTTTTTTAAGAGACTATTCGTTCTTCATGGAATGGGCTTGAACCCTTGATGAAAATCAGTTAGCCATAGATATGTGGGTTTATTTCTGCACTCACAATTCTACACCACCGGTCTATAGCAGTACTAGGTTGATTTGATTACAGTAGCTTTGTAGTACATTTTGAAAGTGGTAAATGTAAGTCCTCCTACTTTGTTTTTCAAGATTGTTTTGAATATTCAGAGCCCCTTTTAATTCCATATGAATATCAGGATCTGCTTTTCCAATTCTGGGGAAAAAAAGTCTGTTGGAATTTTGGTATGAGTTGTGTTAAATCTATAAATTGCTTTAGGTAGTATTTATGTTTTTTTTACAATATTAAGTCTTCTAATCTATGAAGATGGGATGTCTGACTTTATTTAGCTCTCCTTTAATTTCTTTCTTCTATGCTTTATAATTTTCAGTGTACAAGTCTTTCACCTCCTGGTAAATTTATTCCTAGGTATTTTAATCTTTTGGATATATTGTAATTGGAATTATTTTCTGAATTTCCATTTCACATTGTTTTTTGCTAATGTATAAAAACACAACTGATTTCTGTATGTTGATCTTGTATTTTTCAACTTTGCTGAATTTGTTCGCCTGTATGCCTTTTATTTAATGGTATATTTTAAAAAATAATACTGTCTTGCTGTTCTTTTCTGGTTTTTCAAAATTCAGTTGACCCTTGTGTAGTGATCTTACACCTGAAAAACTTGCAAAGCTCTCTGCATAATTTTTCCCTTGGATTATTTATGTGGACAATTACATAGTCTGCAAATAATAATGTTTTTTTTCTTACTGTCCAATTCTTACTATTTTTCTTTCCTTTTTATAACAAAAAACAATTAGCAAAGAAAGACAGAGTAGTATTTAACTTCCTCAGCCTGATAGAGTATCTGAAAAATTATCCACATCAAACATTATATTATGACAAAATATTAAAAATACTACCTTTACAATTAGGAACAAGACAAGGATAACTAACAGAAATGGTAATAGTAATAACCGTTGTCTTGTTCCTAATTGCAAAGGTAATGTTTTCAATGTTTCATCATTGATGAGATGTTTGATGTAGATTATTTTTCAGATACTCTGTCAGGCTGAGGAAATTCCATACTACTCTTTCTTTGCTAACAGTTTTTGTCATAAAAATTATGTAGATTTTTACCAAGTATTTATTTTTTACTTATGAGATGATTATGTTCTTTCCTTCCTTAAACACTTAATATAGTGAATTATATCAATTTTCCTAATGTTGAGTGCATGTGCATTTCTAAAATAAACCCAGCTTGGTTTACTTTTAAGGGAATTGTCAGACTCAGTTTAGTCTTTTTTTTCTTTATACGTTCATAAGTGAGAATGGCTTGTAATTTTCCTTTGAATTTTTTGACTGTCCTTATATGTTATTCATATGATAGTTATATTGTTGTTGGTAGGTGCCAATGAGTCAGTTCCGAATCATAGCGACCGTATGTACAACAGAACAAAACACTGTCCAGTCCTGCAACATCCTCACAACTGTTGCTATGTTTGAGACCATTGTTGCAGCCGTTGTGTCAATTCACCATGTTGAAGGTCTTCTTCTTTTTCATTGACCCTCTACATTATCAAGCATGATGTCCTTCTCCAGGGACTAGTCCCTTCTGATAACATGTCCAAAGTACATGAGTTGAAATCTCACCATCCTTTCTTCCAAGGCGCATTCTGGCTGTACTTCCTCCAAGATGCATTTGTTCATTCTTCTGGCAGTCCATGGTTATGTTTAATGTTCTTCACTAACAGCATAATTCAAAGGCATCAATTCTTCAGTCCTCCTTATTCATTGTCCAGCTTTCACAGGCATATAAGGCAATTGAAAATACCATGGCTTGGGTCATGTGCAAGTAGTACTCAAATTTTTGCTTTTTAACACTTTAAAGAGGTCTTTTGCAGCAGATTTGCAAACTGCAGTATGTGGTTTGATTTCTTGACTGCTGCTTCCATGGGCATAGATTGTGGATCCAAGTAAATGAAATACTAGACAAAATCATTATTTTTTGTGTTTGCTATAGGGTGGCTCTGATCAATTTTGAGTTAGCTTTTGTGTATGGTGTGAGTTATGGGTCCTGTTTCTTTTTTCTTTTTTACAGACGGATGACCAGTTTTACCAGCACCATTTGTTTAAAAACTGTCTTCCCCCCATTTAATGGACTTGGGTCCTCTGTCAACTATCAGGTGACCATAGGTGAATAGATTTATGTCTGGGTTCTTGATTCTGTTCCATTTTTCTATGTGTCTGTCATTGTATCTGTACCAGGTTGTTTTGACTACCGCGGCTGTGTAGTAAGTTCTGAGATCAGGTGGTGTGAGGCCTCTTACTTTGCTCTTTTTCTTCATTAATGCTTTATTTTTCCAGGGCCTTTCCATATAAATTTAATGATTAAATTTTCCTTCTCATTAAAGAATGCCTTATATCTGTAGATTGCTTTGGGTAGGATTAACGTTTTCACAATGTTGAGTCTACCTATCCATGAGCACAGTATGTTTTTCCATTTATGTAGGTGTCTTTTAGTTTCTTGCAGTAGTATTTTATAGTTTTCTTTATAGTTCTGTTACATGTGTCATTAAATTTATTATTAAGTATTTTATTTGTTTTGGGTTTATTATAAATGGTATTGATTTCCTGATTTCTTTTTTGATGTTTTCTTTATTGGCATACAGGAATCCAACAGATTTTTGTATGTTTGTCTTGTATCTTATAACTCTGTTGAATCTTCCTATTTGTTCCAGTAGTTTTCTTGTGGAGTAGTGTTCTCTTTGTATAGTATTGTATTATTTGCAAATAAGGATAGTTTTACTTCTACCTTAGCAATTTGAATGTCTTTTATTTCTTTTTCTTGCCTTATTGCTCTAGCTAGGACTTCCAGCACAATGTTAAATAGGAGTGGTGATAAAGGGCATCCTTGTCTTGTTCCTCCTCTCAGGGTGAATGCTTCCAGCCTCTGTTGAGAATGATTTTGGCTATTGGTTTTGTATAGCTATCCTTTATTATGTTGAGGAATTTCCCTTCTATTCTTATTTTATTAGTTTTTTTTTTTTTTTACCAGGAATGGGTGCTGGACTTTATCAAATGCCTTTTCTGTGTAGACTAAGATGATCATGCAATTCTTTCTTTTGTTCTATTTATGTGGTGCATTATGTCGACTGGTTTGCTAATGTTGAACCATCTTTGCATACCTGAAACAAATCTTGCTTGGTAGTGGTGTATTTTTTTTAATATGATGCTGAATTCTGTTGGCTAGAATTTTGTTGAGAATGTTTGCATCTATATTCATGAGAGATATTGGTCTGTGCTTTTCTTTCTTTCTTTTTTGTAGTGTCTTTGCCTGGCTCTGGTAATAGGGTTATGCTGGCTTCACAGAATGAATTCAGGAACATTCCTTCCTTTTTTGTGTTCTGAAATAGTTGAGTGATACTGATGTGAGCTCTTCTCTCAGTGTTTGGTGGAATTATCCAGTGAAGTCATCTGGGCCAGGGCTTTTTTTCTGTTGGGAGTTTTTTTTTTTTTTAATTAATTAACTCTGTAATCTCTTCTTCATGAGTCTGTTCAGATTTTGTATCTCAGTTTGTGGTAGTTTAAGTAGGCAGTGTGTTTCTACAACTTTGCCCATTTCCTCTAGGTTTTCAAATTTTTTGGAGTGGAGATTTTCATAGTATTCTGTTATGATCCTTTTTATTTCAGTTGGTTCTGCTGTAATGCCCCCCATCTCATTTCTTATTTGGGTTATTTGCTTTCCCTCCTGTTTTTCTTTTGTCAGTTTCTCCAATGGTTTGTCGGTTTTGTTGATCTTTTCAAAGAACCAACTTTTGGTCTTGTTGATTCTTTCTATTGTTTTTCTGTTCTCTATTTCATTTGGAATTTGGATGTTTGGCTGAGGAGATTTCTAAGCAAGATCTTAAAGGGGCAGTGTGGTTTCTCTTTGCTGCTTACAGTAAAGTGCTGGAGGAAAGAGACATATTTAGAGATGAACTGTGCAAAAAGAAACCAGAATTTTAAAAGATTTGGAAAATCCTATTGTAAAAACTCGGAGAGCATGCCCTGGAAAGGACACCAAGGTTGCGGCTACACAACTGTTTGCCAGAGAGATTAGTCCTTTGACTGATGGATCTAATTAACAACATCAGCATAAATTCTATCAGCTTATATTGAAAGGGACAGAGACAATATGAAATGAAGGAAAGATGTCTGCCTCTTGTACTTCTACAGACAGTAAGTGGGCAAATGGAACAACTTGGTGAAAACATCTGTTGTCTTCCAAGAAAATATAGGACCACCCTGGGAACAGATCAGAGAGCAGCAGAACTGTAGGAAGGAGCATGGGGATCAGAGCCTTCACTTCCCCAGTTTCAAAGGGTGAGTCACTATCCCCCATGTTTCAAAGGGTGGGACTGCCACCTGGGTTTCCAAGAATGGGATTGTAGATACCTCAGTCCTGGAGGGTATGGCTGATGTTTCAGTGGGAAAGCAGAATGGTCCCACTGTCCAAGGTTGAGGGCACAGGGCTGCTGTGAATGTAGGCCAGAAGAATGGGCCACCACCTAAAGTTTAGGGGGCAGGGCTGCTGTGTTGATAGGCATGGAGAACAGGACCACCCAGAGTCCTGGGTGTGGGGTTGCCATTACAGTGGGTCAGGAATGCAGGGCTGATGCCCAGGGCTGAGGAGCCTCCACCCAGAATCTGGAGAGTGTGGTCAATGCCCACATTCCATATGACAGGGCCATTGCCCAGATGTACCTAAAGAACAGAGGATTATTTTCAAGACTTCAGAGGCTAATGAAATTTTCCTTGTTGTGTTTTGAACTTTCTTGGTACCCATGATTCCTTCTTTTGCTCCAGTTTTTCTCTTTAGGAATGGGAATATCTACCTTGTGCCTCTCTCACCATCATACTTTGGAAGCAGATAACTTGCATTCTAGGTTTCACAGGCCCACAGATGAAGAATAATTTTTCCCCAGGATGGAAGATACCCAGAGTCTCACCCATATTTGATTTAGATAATTCATAAGGTGTGATTTTGAACTTAGAGTTCATGCTGAATGTATTAAGGCTATTAGGGATGATGTGATATGGTGAATGTGTTTTTCACGTGGGTTGGGCATGAATTTGGAGGGATTAAGGGGTGAAAAATGTCTTTAGTAATGCAGTGGTTAAAGTACTCAGCTGCTAAGGGAAATGTCAGCAATTCGAACCCACTAGCTGCTCCACGGGAGAAAGATGTGGCAGTCAGCTTCTATAAAGATTTACAGCCTTGGAAAACTTATGGGGCAATTCTACTCTGTCCTATAGGGTCACTATGAGTCAGAATCGACTCAACAGCAATGGGATTGGTTTCGGTTTGGGGAAGGGGTGAAATGTTATGGATTGAATTGTGTCCCTCAAAATATGTGTTGAAATCCTAAACTCTGTACCTGTAAAATTTACCTGGTTTGGAAATAGGTTGTTTTCTTTTGTTATGTTAATGACATCATCCTGGTCTAAGGTAGATTCTAAATCTAATCACTCCTGTTTTATAAAAAGAGCAGAATAGACACGGAGACATACTCAGAGGAAGAGGAAGACACAACATGAAGACAGATGCATATACAAACCCAGTAACACCAAGAAAAAAAAAAACCAAACACCAAGGATTGCTTTTTCCTTGTCTGTTTCAGCTATTAGAAGCTGAACTAGACAAAGAAAAACCTCCCCCTTGAAGCATGCCCTGAATTTGAACTTTTAGCCTCCTGTAATGTGAGAAAATAAATTTCTGTTCTTTAAAGCCACCCACTTGTGAAATTTCTGTAATGGCAGCACTAGGTATCTAAATCACATGGTGTAAGGTCAGGAACTTGCCTATGAAAGGTTGTGTGTTTTAGTCATACAGACATGAACTTGGCCTCACAAGTATACTATATATGAGAGTATAGTCAAGGCAGCAAAAGTTCTACTCAAACAGTAAGGCATTGCTGAAAGGCAACCACATTAATGGCCTTACTCATTCTGCTACTTTTTTCAGTGTCGTATATCAGCAAATTAGAATTACAAACTATACAAACATCAGATGCAAGAAGTGGAAAATACAGTGGATTTTTATACCTAAACATCAGTGGCTGCATTTTCTATTTTCCTAAAGGTAAAATAAGAGGACAATGATAGACTCAAGAGTCATATTAAAATAGGAATTAATAGTTGCTGTGTAAAATTATTGTTATTGCACATTGGTATTATTTTGAGGGTAGAAATTACCAATGCAATATGTATGTGTGTGTGTATATATATGTAAAATATATACCTTCATCTACCACGATGAGCTGAAATTTCTTGTTCAATATTGTAAAACATACTTTATGTATAGGGGACAGAATTATGTGGAATTATTAAGACCAGAAGCTTTGGTACATAAAATACTGGGTTAAAAACTCAGATACACCTCTATTACTGCATGAATAAAAACCCCCCAAACCAAACTCATTGTCATAGCATCAATTATGACTTATAACCATCCTATAAGACAGAGAAAATCTGCCCCATAGGGTTTCCAAGGTTGTAATCTTTACAGAAGTAGATAGCCACATCTTTCTCCTGCAGAATGGCTGAGTTCAAACCACCAACCTATCAGTTAGCAGCTGTGAGCTTTAATTCTTGCACCACTAGGGTTCCTGTTAGCCAAGAGAGGGTTATTATATACACAGATCTGCACCTTGTATAAGAGCTAAACTGCATGAACTCAATCCTGAGATTCCATGAGTTCTGAATGTTTTTCCTTCACAACTCTCCATTTCTTAGTGAGAACATGGATTTTGTTATGGAAAAGGCTGAGGTCCAACAGTGGAGGGATCAGAACTTGCTAATGGTTATGGATTCCAAGTGAAGAGAGCTGAAAGATGAGGAATGGGATAATATAGAAGCAGAGGAAAATGCCCTATTTTCAAAGTACCTAGTTTGTTCATGTGCACTACCTAATTTAATTTTTCTAATAGTTCTATAAGGTTGAGATAGTGATGGCAATTTTATTTCATTGGAAGCATCCTTCTTTCTTATTACTATTATTTGCAGAGCATATACCTCAGGAGTGTCATAGAGTAATGATCCATACTCTGGTTAGTGTATAATTGAGATATTTATTGTAAGTAAAGAGACAGAGACAGCTCAATCCTGAGACAGACTGAATTCCATGCCGTGGAACCAAGTAAACCAATATGGTGACTCAGCAATGACGTTTTATGAGGGGGAAACAAAGGAATGAAGTACTACACTTAATTCATATTTGCAGACTTAGATCATTGAAAGACATTACTTGATTGGCAATTACAGGCTTAGATCATTGAAAGACGTTACTTGCTTGGTAGTAGATCATCTTAAGGTGGGGCTTCCTGTGGTGGGAACTTGTAAGGCAGGACTTCCTGTGGCAGGAACTTGTAAGGCAGGACTTCCTGTAGCAGAAGTTCATAAAGGGATTGGCTTAAAAGAATATACATGTCTTTCTTAGATTGGTTACAATGTGACAGTAATAACAGTATGTGAAGGGGGGTCATAGGGTAGTTACATTGTCATTACTGGACATTCCTCTCTCAGGGGAGTTGCAGTGTAGTTACATCATCATTGCCAGACATTTCTTAGTTAAATGATTATGTCTCCATGGAAAATGGTTGCTGCTAAGGTGGGAATGGAACTAGCCACAGAGGAGTAGCCCTCAAACCTCAAGTTGGCCACTTCAGGCCTTCTCAGGTACCTCAAAATTTAAAATTCCCTTACACATTTCCTCCTTTTGATCAAGGATTTCAAAGAAATTCTTTAATCAGTTCACTGACCACGATTCTGAAAGAAGGATTTCTTCTGCAAGGGCTTTGAGCATATGTTTTATTCTGGATGACTGTTTATTTAATATTCTTAAAGACCTCAGATGCTATGCATGTGAAAAAGTTGTTATTGCTGTTAGATGGCATAGAGTTGGCTCCAACTCAGTAATTCCACAGACAGCAAAACAAACCCTGCTTGATTCTGAGCTATTCTCCCTCTTAAGGAGCATTTTGGCTGTACTTCTTCCAAACAGATTTGTTCATTCTCTTGACAGTCAATGGTATAGTCAATATTCTTCACCAACATCATAGGTGCCAATTCTGCCTTGACCTTCCTTATTCATTGTCCAATTTTCACATGCATATAGGGCAGTTGAAAATACCATGGCTAGGTTAAGCACACCTTAGTCCTCAATGTAACATCTCTGCTTTTCAATATTTTAAAAGGATCCTTCGCAGCAGAGCCACCCAAAATGCAATACCTCATTCAATCTCCTGACTGCTGCTTCCAGGGATGATGACTGTGGATTCAAGAAAAATGAAATCAAACTATGAATAGAAGCAGAACTTTGTGAAAAGTTAGCTAGGCACTATTTGACATCTTCACCATGCCATAGCTTTAGCCCTTTGCTTCTGTGGTTTTATTACTTGAGGGTTAGTGCAGAGCAGGCCACATTAGAGGAATAATCTGACATCTGATGGCTTACTCAAGGAGTGAGCTCAAGCCAGTCTGAAATATAAGTACTGTCAGTGTGCATTATTCTCTTCATAGGCATTAAACAGATCTTTTGGGTAACGGCATTTGTGGAAAGTTTCATACAACATTTAATAGTCCCTAAAAAAATTTTTTTTAAGATTATTATAATGACAATGAGTATTATTAACCTGGTTAACAATACAGACTTAATTCATAATCTACCATCTGAGGGTAACTAGCTAAATGTGTCTAGAAAAAGGAAGTCTGAAGGTGGAAGTATATGGAGAATAATAACATTCTGGCTAATTAGTTTAATATCTTGTTCTACTTCTCCAGAGGCATTAATCCAGGACAGTAAGAGGAGTTAGCTATAGCACAGACTCTTCCTTGCTGGGCTAACAGAAAATCTAGGGAAATTTGATGATCTAAAACTACTTTGGTGAGTGAGTTCAGTGATTCCTTTTGAGCAGTCATAGCTCTTGACAGTTTGTTCTCTTCCTTTCTAATAGTTTCAGGTGAGCAGTGCAATGTAAACTCTCTTTGTAAGAATGAATGTCTAAAGGGGTTGCCATATGGCCTAAGACACATTGGTCTGTCATATTCCAACAACCCAAACAGGATAAAGCCCAGGTAAAGGACTCGTTATTTGAATTGGCAAAGGTGGAGTATCTTGAGCCTTCATATAAAAATATATATAGGGAGCACATATTATGCTGGTCCTGGCATCTTTACTTGGAGAAGGATGGTTTGATTCATCTGTTCAAGCCAATTCTCTGTCAAGGAGTTGTTTCAAATACACAATCATCCTAATCTTAGCCAATTACACATTTGGACACAAAAAACCTTTTTCCCTGTAGACACGCTATTAATTTTCCTGAAAACGCCATGTTCCAATACCTGGGAGGGGCATTATATGAAATGTAAGGCTCATTTTTATAATCTGAGGAGGAGATTCAGGGTGTTTTGGAACCCTCTCTAACTCTAATTTGAGTCAGATTGAAACATGGGACCTGGAGTTGAGTCGGTATCTCATGAGGATGCTGCAGTCTCACATGTATGGCTCGCCTAGGGATGACCTTGAAATTGACAGTAGCAGGGGGAACAAAGCTATAATTCAGTATGGGAGTAGTTAATGGTTCTGAGTTCTAATGCAGTTTTGGGTAAAGGATGACATACCCAGCATTCAGTCAGATTTGTGGATTGTGCAACTGCCTGAGTTAGCTTAACAAAGGCATTCTCATGCCAACAATTAACGGGAGCTGTGATGAGCAGCAGTATGATCAGAAAGCTTAAGAAGGGCTTCAAAGCAGAGAAACACAGCCCAAAAGAAATAAATGAAAAAAAATGTTTTTTTTTACTAGCATACAAATAATAGTGACAAAATAAACCTCAGCAATGAAAGGCATATAAAAGGATAAAAAGACTACTAATAAAGGACAATATAATTAGTATGCTAATAATAAAAAGATATAATGCTACTTCAATATCCATATGTCTATTAAATTAATCTGTGACTGGCATTAATAGCAAGGGGTTAATAACATAAATGGTGATAACAATTATAAAAAATGTGATTAGAATTTAAAACAAAAGAATTAATGTGGATTCCAATCCCAGACAGATTATAATATAACTGTTCTCTAAAAGTGGTGTTTATAAAAAGAGGTATGGGAGGTGGAGCCAAGATGGCAGAATAGACAGATGCTTCTGTTGAGCCCTCTTTACAACAAAGACCTGAAAAAACAAGTGAAACGAGTATATTTGTGACAAGCGGGGAGCCCTGAGCATCAAAGGCAAGCTTAGACAACGAACTGAGGGGCAGGGGAAGGAAGAGACCGTTCGGAAGCGGAGAGGAGTTACCAGACCTGAATCGTGGGGAGCCCTCAGGCACCATTCCTGGAGCGGCGGCAGTGGCACCAGGCTGGTCCTAGCAATCAGCCGCAGTTTCCTCAGGGAGAAGCAGCCAACCTCGCAGGCCACTCACACCTCCAGAACCCTGAGGATAACGGCGCTCTCGGTAAAAGCTAAGTACTTGCGTATATTTAACTGCGCCCTCCCCACCCCCAAAGCAGCTTCAGCGGCGGAAACCCCAGGCCTGAGATAGACCCTGCTGAGCACCTAGAGCCATCCTCCCGGCCTTAGGGAAGGAAAAAATTTGCAACTGGGGGGAAAAGATAATTTGCTAGCTCCATTAACTGGAGGAGCTCAGGACAGAAGTGGATCCTGTCCAGGCATAAACTGTCCATGGACCTTGAGCATCTTTCCCTTCTGCATGGACCTGTGTGGGCCTATTTCGGGAGAATAGGCCCTTGTTGGCAGACTCCAACCATTTCAGTGGTGTGGTGAAGAAGTGGATGTTTGACGTTTGACATTGCTTTGCCTATTAAACAAGGTTCTCACCTACCCACAATAGGGACCTAAGGACTGGTGGCTCCAGTTGGGTCGCCCAGCCACCCGTGACAGGGATCCAGGGATAAGTGGTACCTCCCAGTCCTTACAACAAAAACTTTGGGTGCCCATTGTCCATCTGCAGAGACCACCCACCAGCACGCTTTAGGGAACAGAGATGTGTTTTCCTCAGAGACACTGGGGGTCGGTTCTCAGCCCCCTGCCTTGTTCAGAGCATGACCTCCTGCTGCAATCAGAGATGGGTATATACGCCAATCACCTCTGCCCCTCTGAGACTGTAGGACAGAGCCTGTACCACACACTTAATATCAGCTACCTGGAAACCTAAGCTGAATTCATACAAGAAAACGGAATGGACTCCTAGACTGATATACCTGATAACAGCTCTAGCCAGCAGGGGACAGGACACCAGAGCTCCAAAGGTGAAAATAATGAAGCTAGCTCACTCAAGCAACCCAAAGGGGTATACCAAAACAAAACAAAGCAAGCAGCTACGACACAGTAAGCAAGCATAAACTAATACAACACCTTATAGATGGCTCGGAGACAACAGTCAATATCAAGTCACATAAAGAAACAGACCATGATCACCTCAATAGGCTCTCAAAACAAAGAATCCAGGGATCTTTTAGATGAAAGTGCATTCCTGGAATTACCAGATGCAGAATACAAAAGTTTAATATACAGAACCCTTCAAGACATCAGGAAGGAAATGAGGCAATAAGCAGAACAATTCAAGGAACACACAGATAAAGCAACTGAAGAAATCAGAAAGATTATTCAGGAACATAATGAAAAGTTTAATAAACTAGAAAAATCCATAGACAGCAATCAGATTCAGATGATTAACAATAAAATTACAGAATTAGATAACATAATAGAAAGTCAGAGGAGCAGAACTGAGCAAGTAGAAGCTAGAATTTCTGAACTCGAAGATAAATCACTTGGCACTAATATATTTGAAGAAAAATCAGATAAAAGAATTTTAAAAAATGAAGGAACCTTAAGAATCATGCGGGACTCTATCAAGAGAAATAAGCTACAATTGATTGCAGTACCAGAACAGGGACGGATAACAGAAAATACAGAAAATTGTTGAAGATTTGTTGGCAGAAAACTTCCCTGATATTGTGAAAGGTGAGAAGATATCTATCCAAGATGCTCATCAAACTCCACATAAGGTAGATCTTAAAAGAAAGTCACCAAGACATATTATAATCAAGCTTGCCAAAACCAATGATAAAGAGAGAATTATAAGAGCAGCAAGGGATAAACGAAAAGTCATCTACAAGCGAGAGCCGATAAGAATAAGCTTGGACTACTCAGCAGAAACCATGCAGGCAAGAAGGCAATGGGATGACATATTTAAAAAATTGAAGGAAAAAAATTGCCTGCCAAGAATCATATATCCACCAAAACTGTCTCTTAAATATGAAAGTGAAATTAAAACATTTCCAGATAAACACAAGTTGAGGGAATTCATAAAAACCAAACCAAAACTACAAGAAATACTAAAGGGAGTTCTTTGGTTACAAAATCAACAGTATCAGGTATCGACCTAAGAGTAGAACACTGGGCAGAGCAACCAGAAGTCAATGCAGACAGGGAAATCAAAAAAAAAAAAAGCAAGATAAAAAAAAAGAAAGCCCAACAGAGGGTAAAGGCGATGTTATTATATAAATGAAGACAACATTAAAATAATAAAGAGGGACTAAGAAATGTAATCATACACCTTCCATATGGAGAGGAAGTCACGGTGATACAAAGAAATAAAAGACAGTTTTAAATTTAGAAAAAAAGGGGTAAACAATAAGGTAACCACAAAGGAGACAAACTATCCTACTCATCAAATAAAATACAAGGGAAAAATACAGACTCAGCAGAAACAAAATCAACAACAACAAATAAAGAGGAAAGGACAATATATAAAGAAAATCTACTCAGCACATAAAATCAAGTGGAAAAAAGAAACTGTGAACAACACACAAAAAAAGACATCAAAATGATAGTACTAAATTCATAAAAAATTCATACCTATCCATAATTAACCTGAATGTAAATGGACTAAATGCACCAATAGACAGAGAGTGGCAGAATGGATTAAAAAACAGGATCCATCTATATCCATCCTACAAGAGACACACCTTAGACTTAGAGACACAAACAAACTAAAACTCAAAGGATGGAAAAAAATATATCAAGCAAACAACAATCAAAAAAGAGCAGGAGTGGCAAAATGACTTTCTGACAAAATAGACTTTAAAGTTAAATCCAGCATAAAGGATACGGAAGGACACTATATAATGATTAAAGGGACAATACACCAAGAAGATATAACCATTTTTACACCAAGAAGATATAACCATATTAAATATTTATGCACCCAATGACAGGGCTGCCAGATACATAAAACAAACTCTATCAGCATTGAAAAGTGAGATAGACAGCTCCACAATAATAGTAGGAGACTTCAACACAACACTTTCAGTGAACGACAGGACATCCAGGAAGAACCTCAATAAAGACACAGAAGATCTAAATGCCACGATCAAACAACAAGACCTCATAGACATATACAGAACACTCCACCCAACAGCAACCAAGTATACTTTCTTTTCTAGTGCACCTGGAACATTCTCTAGAATAGACCACATATTAGGTCATAAAGCAAGCCTTAGCAGAATCCAAAACATTGAAATATTACAAAGCATCTTCTCTGACCATAAGGCCATAGAAGTGGAACTCAATAACAGGAAAAGCAGGGAAAGAAATCAAACACTTGGAAATCTAAAAATACCCTCCTCAAAAAAGATTGGATTATAGAACACATTAAGGATGGAATCAAGAAACTCATAGAATCCAATGAGAATGAAACACTTCCTATCAGAACCTTTGGGACACAGCAAAAGCAGTGCTCAGAGGCCAATTTATATCAGTAACTGCACACATCCAAAAAGAAGAAAGGTCCAAAATCAAAGAACTATCCCTACAACATGAACAGATAGAAAGAGAGCAACAAAAGAAACCCACAGGCACAAGAAGAAAACAAATAATAAAAATTAGAGCTAAACTAAATGAAATAGAAAACAGAAAAACAATTTAAAGAATTAACAAGACCAAAAGCTTGTTTTTTGAAAAAATCAACATAATTGATAAACCATTGGCCAAACTGACAAAAGAAAAACAGGAGAGGAAGCAAATAACCCAAATAAGAAATAAGATGGGCGATATCACAACAGACCCAGCTGAAATTAAAAGAATCATAGCAGATTACTATGAAAAACTATACTCAAATTTGAAAACCTAGAAGAAATGGATGAATTCCTAGAAACACACTACCTACCTAAACTAACACAAACAGAGGTAGAACAACTAAGTAGACACATAACAAAAGAAGAGATTGAAAAGGTAATTGAAAAACTCCCAACAAAAAAAAAAGCCCTGGTCCGGATGGCTTCACTGCAGAGTTCTACCAAACATTCAGAGAAGAGTTAACACCACTACTACTAAAGGTATTTCAGAGCATAGAAAAGGACAGAATATTGCCAAACTCATTCTATGGAGCCACCATATCCCTGATACCAAACCCAGGTAAAGACACCAGAAGAAAAGAAAATTATAGACCTATATCCCTCATGAATGTAGATGCAAAAATCTTCAATCAAATTCTAGCCAATATAATTCAACAACATATCAAAAAACATAATTCACCATGACCAAGGGGGATTCATACCAGGTATGCAGGGATGGCTCAACATTAGAAAAAAATTAATGTAATCCACTACATAAATAAAACAAAAAACAAGAATCACATGATTTTATCAATTAATGCAGAAAAGACATTTGAGAAAGTTCAACACTCATTCATGATAAAAACTCTTAGCAAAATAGGAACAGAAGGAAAATTCCACAGTAGTCAAAACAGCCTGGTACTGGTACAACAACAGACACATGGACCAATGGAACAGAATTGAGAATCCAGACATAAATCCATCCACATATGAGCAGTTGATATTTGACAAAGGCACCAAAACAGTTAAATGGGGAAAAGACAGTCTTTTTAACAAATGGTGCTGGCAGAACTGGATATCCATCTGCAAAAAAGTGAAATAAGACCCATACCTCACTCCATGCACAAAAACTAACTCAAAATGGATCAAAGACCTAAATATAAAATCTAAAATGATAAAGGTCCTGGAAGAAAAAATAGGGACAATGTTAGGAGCCCTAACACACGGCATAAACAGTATAGAAAACATTTTAAAGAATGTAGAAGAAAAACGAGATAACTGGGAGCTCCTAAAAATCGAACACTGATGCTCATCCAAAGACTTCATCAAAACAGTAAAAAGACTACATACAGACTGGGAAAAAGTTTTTAGCTATGACATTTCTGATCAGGGCCTGATCTCTAAAATCTACATGATACAGCAAAAACTCAACTGCAAAAAGACAAATAACCCAATTAAAAAATGGGCAAAAGATATGAAAAGACACTTCATTAAAGGAGACATTCGGGTAGCTAACAGATATATGACTAAATGTTCACAATCATTAGCCATTAGAGAAATGCAGATCAAAACTACAATGAGATTTCATCTCACTCCAACAACAACAAAAACAAAAAGGCTGGTATTAATCCAAAAAACACAAAATAATAAATGTTGGAGAGGCTGTGGAGAGATTGGAACACTTCTACACTGCTGGTGGGAATGTCAAATGGTACAACCACTTTGGAAATCTATTTGGCCCATCCTTAAAAAGTTAGAAATAGAACTACCATATGATCCAGCAATCCCCCTCCTTAGAATATATCCTAGAGATATAAGAGCCTTTACACGAACAGATATATGCACTCCCATGTTTATTGCAGCACTGTTTGCAATAGCAAAAAGATGGAAGCAACCAAGGTGCCCATCAGCAGATGAATGGATAAATAAATTATGGTATATCCACACAATGGAATACTATGCATCGATAAAGAACAGTGAGGAATCTGTGAAACATTTCATAACATGGAGGAATCTGGAAGGCATTATGCTGAGTGAAATTCGTCAGTTGCAAAAGGACAAATATTGTATAAGACCACTATTATAAGAACTTGAGAAATAGGTTAAACCGAGAAGAAAACATTCTTTTGTGGTCACAAGAAGAGGGAGGGAGGGTGGCAGACGGGTATTCACTAATTAGTAGATAAGAACTACTTTAGGTGAAGGGAAAGACAGCACACAATACGGGGAAGTCAGCACAATTGGACTAAACCAAAAGCAAAGAAGTTTCCCAAATAAATTGAATGCTTCAAAGGCCAGTGTAGCAGGGGCAGGGGTCTGGGGACCATGGTTTCAGGGGACATCTATGTCAATTGGCATAATAAAATCTATTAACAAAACATTCTGCATTCCACTTTGAAGAGTGGCATCTGGGGTCTTAAACGCTAGCAAGTAGCCATCTAAGATGCATCAATTGGTCTCAACCCACCTGGATCAAAGGAGAATGAAGAACACCAAGGACACAAGGTGATTACGAGCCTAACAGACAGAAGGGGCCACGTGAACCAGTGACTACATCATCCTGAGACCAGAAGAACTAGATGGTGCCTGGCTACAATCGATGACTGCCCTGACAGGGAGCGCAACAGAGAACCCCTGAGAGAGGAGGAGAACAGTGGGATGCAGACCCCAAATTCTCATAAAAAGACTAGACTTAATGATCTGACTGAAACTAGAAGGACCCCAGTGGTCATGGCCCCCAGACCTTCTGTTGCCCCAGGACAGGAACCATTCCCGAAATCAACTCTTCAGACATGGTTTGGACTGGACAATGGGTTGGTGAGGGATGCTGGTGAGGAGTGAGCTTCTTGGATCAGGTGGACACTTGAGACTGTGTTGGCATCTCCTGACTGGAGGGGAGATGAGAAGGTGGAGCGGGTTGGAAGCTGGTGAAAAGGACACAAAAAGAGAGTGGAGGGAGAGAGCAGGCTGTCTCATTAGGGGGAGAATAACTGGGACTGTGCAGCAAGGTGTATATGGGTTTTTGTGTGAGAGACTGACTTGATTTGTAAACTTTCACTTAATGCACAATAAAAATTATTTTAAAAAAAGAGATATGGGTTCTCAGGGGAAGAACAATATATTAAAACAAGGAATAATACCCTGCAGTTGGACTCCAATGATAATAAAAAGATAATCGATAATCAGAAAACGAATTCCTAGTGCCTATACAGCTATTTTTTTAACCATGTTAAAAGTTCAAGTTTATAAAACAAAAAGTTATTTCAAAAGCAGTGGCAAGTTATAAACTCAAATTAAGCAAAAATTTCTCTAATGGTCAGAACAGAGCATCACAGACGAGTTAGGTCATTAAAACCATCAAAATACATACAACTAAAAATTATGATCCTGGTGACTAAGAAAAATTTAAAAAAGAGTTAAAGCCCTCATTTAAACAGTTTATTTCAAAGGTAAGAACTGGCATAATGTTATCAGCAAAAGTTCCAGGATATAATTCTGCAACCATGTATAACAGCTAACAATACTAAGATGTTGAAAATGATTAAAAAAAAAAAGTAAACAGTCCACATTTTACCGCAGGCTGCATAGACAGCTTCAGATCTGGTCTGGAGCTCTCGGGAAAGCAGTCTACTCAGGTGTCATCTGCTTCTTTTTTTTTTTTTTTGGTGATGTTTTTATTTTAATTTCAATCTTTCATGAAGCTCAACAGTTCATTTGGTAGTCGGGACCTTGTTCAGTTGGGATAAATGAATCCAAGCCTTAACTCCCTGAAGTTTAGTGGCATAATAATTAGCGACAAGGACCAGGTAAGGACCCTTCTATAGAGGATTAAGAAACTCTTTAACCGGTATCTTTTCCAGTAAACATAATATCTAGGTTGATTATTAGGCAATTTGTGCATTTCTTGTGTTTGGCTATCAAAAGCTTAGAATATTGAATGGAAGATTTACAATATTGAAACAAATCAGATTGAATCAAATTTGAATCATTGCAAGTTTTCCAGTGGGGGAGGGGAATGGCCATCCAGTAATAATAATCTCATGAGGACTCAACTTGTAAAGTCCAAATGGAGTAGTTCTTAAATTTAAAAGGACCAGAGGCAGCATCTTAGTCCACATCAATTGTAAAGACTTGGAAAGTTTGGCTAGTTGAGTTTTCATTACACCATGAGTTCTTTCAACTAGACCAGAAAATCAAGGATAAGGACAATGAAGTCTTTGAAAAATGGGGAAGATTTTACATATTTCCTTAATTATTTTCCCTGTAAAATGTGTGCCTCAGTCAATAGAAGGACCCTTGGGGCTCCCCAGGTGGGGATAATGTTCTCAAGAAGTTTCTTAGCCACAAGAGTGGCAGTCGCTTGATAACCAGAGAAAGCTTCTAGTCTGAGAAAATCTACAGCTCATTACTAATACAAACTTGTAACCATTTAAGAGGGGGAGTTGGATAAAATCAATCTGCCATTCAGGCATTGGTTCTGATGCCAGGTGAAATCTCCCAGGTGGACCTTTATAATGTTTACCTAAATTAAATTGAGGAAAATAGAACATTGGTAAGCCACTTGATCAGCAGCTTCATAAAAATATCCTCCTCAATATTGCTTTAAAATTTCTATCATCTTAGACTCAGAGAATGTTTACATCAATTGGCACAACATAGTACATGAAAACAACATTCTTCATCTTACTTTGGTGAGTAGCATCTGAGGCCTTAAAAGCTTGTGAGTGGCCATATAAAATACAACTACTTGTCTCTTCCCATTGGGAACAAAGGAGATCGAAGAAAACTGAAGTCTAAAGGGAGAAATTAGTCCAAAGGACCAATGGACCATATGAACCACAGCCAACATGACCCCTAGACGAGAAGTAGTAGATTGTGCCTGGCTACCACTGCCAACTGTTCTGACTCAGATCACAACAGAGGGTCTTGGACAGAGCAGGAAAAAATTATATAACCAAAACTCAAATTCACATAAAAGACCAGACTTACTGGTCTGACCAAGACAGGAGGGATCCCCAAGACTAAGGGCAAAAGACACCTTCTGACCTGGAAATGAAACCATTCCCAGAGACGACCTCCCAGCCAAACAATAGACAAGTACATAAGATAAACAATAACACTCTAGAGGAACATATTCCTTGGAACATTCAATTATACTAGATCAAAAGGGCATTATCTGCCCAAAAGCAAAGATGAGAAGGCAGGAAGGGGTAGAAAATTAGGAGCAAACAAAATGGGGAACCTAGGGCGGAAATGAGGAAAGTGATGACAGATTGCGGGTAATGAAACCAAGGTCATGAAACACTTCATGTCCAAACTATTGAATGGGGAACTAATTTGCTCTGTAAACCTTCACTTAATCCACACACACACACACACACACAATTCTATCATCTTATTTTATCCCAAATGGGTATGCATGTGCAATGAGTAGGTCTGTTTTCTCTCTCTAATTTTATCCCTGGGGGTTAATTTTTGATTTTGAAAAGTGATTCTGAAGTTTTTTTCAGGTCAAATTTTGGTAGGCAACATTTCACAGGTGCCATATTTACAGGCATCCTAAGTGTGCTATTGTTAATATTTATTCTCTTCCTTTCATCACGATCACGAGTGGAATTATCACGGTCATGAATAAGGGTGGCATCTTTAAAGGGTGATTGGGAAGCATCTTGTTTAGCTGCTCTATCAGCTAAACCATTTCCTTTAATTTCCTGTTTGTGGAACCACTTTGGCTTGATGGGCACGAATTTTAATTACAACAATCTCATAGGGTAGCAAAAGGGCTTCCAGGAGGTCTGATACTAAAGGGCTATTTTCAACCTGGGTCCTAGAAGTTAACAACCCTCTTTTTTTCTGTCATATGGTGACATCATAAGTAATTAAAAAACATACCTGGAATCTATGTAAATACTGACCATCTAGATGCCAGTTTGCAAGCTCTCCTGGGTGTGATCAGTTCAGTTTGCTGAGCTGAAGTGACATCAGAAAGGGCACCAGTTTCTAGGACCTTGGTGGAAGTAGCCATGGGACGTTCTCCCAGGTAAGGAGAGCTGGAAGGTTTAGCCTTTAAACACAACCCATCAACAAACAGGATTAAATAAGGATTTGATTACTGGGTTTCTTGTAAACTTGCCTAGGAGACAAAAACTGTTTAGTAGAATTTAAGCGATTTTTTTGCGGGGGGGTGGATGGTTACTATCATTAGGTAAAGGTAACCAACCATGTAGCTGGATTCAAAGAGGTTACAGTATGTAACCAAATATTAGTAGCTGCCAAAAAGAGAACTTCATAAGAAGTCAGCCTGCTGGCTGAAAAACGTTGAGTTAATGTTGAATTTAGAGTGGATGACACCGTCTGAGGAACATAAACATTAATAAAATTACTCAAAATTATATCTTCTGTGGTCTTAATTAGTCTAACAGTTGTAGCAACTGCTCTTTGATATGTCTTGTCAAGTTTAAGAGCTGGCAAATATTACGTCTGCAATGATTGTTAGTTTTCCTCTTCTTCCCTTTCTGTCTGATCTTAGGCAAATAGATCTTGATCTCATTTTTCTCATCTGTGAGAATAAGAATGCCATTTCTCCCCAGTATGCCTTGTAGGGATATTGTGAGGAGGAAAGTAGTGAAGAGGTGTATATACTATAACAACACTTGAGCTGCTATAATTTCTAAACAAAGGAACTGAGTATTATCCTACATAGAACTGCCATTATATGTTTCAGGCCACACAGATGGGACTGAATTTTTGTGAGGAATGAGGACATTTGTAAAGGGCACTCACCACTCATCCTATCAGTATTCAAGGCCAAAAGAAATTCATTATGTTGTGGTTTGATATCACCATTATCTTCATCATTATCATCATCACCTTCTCTCATGTATTGGTAGGGTGATAATAAAATTTTTTCGCCCTAATTGGGATATTTTTCAGAGTAAGAGGGGGCACTACCTGAGCACTACACCAAGACAACCGGCCATCAACTGTAGACTATCCGAGGCAACATATTAAGTACGTTACATATTTTATCTCATTTAATTCTCTCAACAACCATATGAAGTAGGTACTGTCACTTTTCTTGTATTACAAATGAGAAAACTGGGATCAAAGAAGTGAAGTGACTTGCCAAAATCAATCATCTAGGAAGTAGCAAACCCAGGACTCAGTTCCAACACTTTTTTACCAGCTCTGTGAACTTGGAAAAATTATTTACCTCTTTGGAATTCAAGTTCTACACTTATAAACAAGGTTGTGAGTAATAAAGGAGGTAATGCATGCAAACTGCCTGGCACTTTCACTTTCACCCAAGGTACATAAAAAATCAACAATGCCACTAGCTAGTGGAAGGCAGTAGTCGAATCAGAAGGTTCCCATTGAAAATATGAGACTCCTTGGAAATCTCATGTTTTAGCTTAAAAATAGTATCAGAGTTTTTATATGACCCTGTAATATGCACTGTTTTTATGCAAATAATGAGCACCTTCTGCATTTGTTTGCTGGCCATGCCCTTTGTCCCCCACCCCCAAGGTATTTTCGCTATACTAATTTTTTTTACAGAAACGTGTGAAACAGGATTAGCGTGTTGGTGCTTGTGAGGATGACTTGAGGGGGGAGGGCATGGCTGGCAAAAAAATGCAGACAGTGCTCATTATTTGGTAAAAATATGGTATATATTTATAGTAATGAAAAAATTCTGATCTTAGACTCAAATCGATGATCCCTTACTTATCCTTGGCTTTTTTTTTTTTTTTTTTGATCTACCTTTTGACACACTCTGTGTAACCTTGGGTATATGGATGTGTCAGTTTGAGAAGTTTGGGATATCAAAACACTAGTTTTCCTCTTTCTGGCAATGGTAGCCCTCTCAGTTCCCAAGCAATTTTTACCCTTTTCCTACTGAGGCAGCAACAATGAAGGATTGATTTGCAGAACGGGTGAGCTTGAGGAGCCTTTAAATAAAACTAGATCCCAAAGGGAAAATGGATGAATCCTCAGCTCTGGGGTCCCCAAACTCTTCTCTCTCTCTTTTTGTCTCTCTCTCACACACACAAAAAGAGAAAGATTTTGCTGATATTAAATTTGGAATAAGCCCAGTTTTTGCCACAAAGTATCCCACTACTGAGGCTCCAATGAGGCAGTCACTCTTCCCTCCAATATTGTCTTCCCATGACTATGATAGCCAAGGCCAAAGCCAAGACTACCTTCAATACCACAGCATCCACTGTTACTGTCCATCCCACACTCACTTCTTCCCAGATCTGAGGTCTTTTTGTTTAATTTCTGTTTGCTTTATTCATACTCCTCTTCTTTTTCCAAGTAATTCATGATCATTAAAGAAGATTTATAAAACACAGGCAAATGTAAAGGTGCATAAAAAAGGAACTACAATTGCACTAGCTAAAGGAAATCATTTTCAGTATTTTGACCTTTTTTTTCACATTTTAATCCGTTTTTCATAATTGTAATCTTAAAAAAAAACTTAAACCAGTTGCTGCTGAATTGATTACAACTCATGAACTCATCGCAGCCCCATGAGTGTTAGAGTAGAACTGTGTTCCACAGGGTTTTCAATGATTTTTCAGAAGTAGATCACCAAGCCATTCTTCAAAGGTACCTCTGGGTGAAAGCAAACCTCCAAACTTTTGGTTAGCACCTGAGCATATTAACCCTTTGCATTACCCAGGGAATTTAGATCATACTGTACTACAATTATGTAACCTGACTTTTTTTGCTTAATATTTTAATTATTTCCCCATATTACTACCCTATTGATAATATTCTATAACATGCCCCAAATTATAACCTATGGATATACAATTTATTTAACTATTCTCTAATACTGAAACTTATAAAGTTTCTATTTTTTTTCACTATTATATATCATTCCATGAACAATAACTTCATGTAAAAATATTCATGCACATTTCTGATTATTCCTTCAGAATAGATTTCTAGAATGGGACACACAGAGAAACAGTATACCAGAATGTTAGGGCATAGATTATAGAACTAGAAGTTCTGCTTTCTAATCTTATTTCTAACAATTTCCAAGTGTGTGACTTTGGGGAAACTAGCTAGTCCACAAATACCTCAATTTCCTTATCTGTAAAGTAGAAAGAATAAGCCAAACTATAGCTGGATTGATTTTAGGATGAAATGAGATAGTATATGGCAAGCACTTATTGCTGAGCACATTATAAGTGCTATATATCAGTGTTTGCTATTACCATTGTCACTGGATCAGAGGCTCTTGATTCATAATTCCAAATTACATCCCAGAAAGAATACATCAATTTTCACTTCCCACATCAATGTATGATTATACTTTTCCCATGCCTTCGCCAGCATTGTAAATGATTATTGTTCATAATCTGCTTATTTGATAGATAAAATATTGTATCTTGCTTTAATTTATGTTTCTCAAATTATCTGGGAAATCAAACTTTTTTTCAAGATCTCATACAGACTTACATTTCTACTGCTCTGAATTGCCTGTAATTTTTTTTAATTACAAATTTTTTGTTATTATGAAAATAGAATCTCACTATAAAACACTCAGAGTATATGTATTTAAAAAAATAGGAAGTGAAAATCACAAGTAATTTCCTACCAAGAAATAATCACTCAAAATTTGGTACATGTTCTTCTAGAATTTTTAAAAATCTGTATACACGCACATGCAGACTTATACTATATTTGCAAGTTCACATTTTTTTTTCATTTATCTACACATGGACATTTTCCCATGTCAACGTGTATAGATTTATATCATGATTTTTAATGGCAGTAGAATATTCCATTTTATGGACATGCCATATTTATTCAACACCTCCCACATTTTCAATAACAGCTTCATTGAGATACAATTTTAAAAATTCAGTATTTTAAACTGTGCATTTCTGTAGTTATCAGTATATTCATAGAGTTTTACAACCATTGCCATGATCAATTTTAGAACATTTCGTCACTTGCCCCAAACAATCCTATACCAGTCAATAGTGATTCCTCATTTTTCCACAAGCTCCATACTACTGTTGTTGTTAGGTGCCCTTGAGTTGACTCCGACTCATCATGTACCTATGTACAACAAAACAAAACAATGCTCAATCCTGTGTCATGCTTACAATCCTTGTTAGGCTTGAGCTCACCATTACAGCCACTGTGTCAATTTATCTTTTTAAGGGTCTTCCTCTTTTACACTGGCCCTCTACAAAGCATGATGTCCTTCTCCAGGGACTGGACCCTCCTGATAACATGTCCAAAGTTTGAGACAAAGTCTCACCATCCTTGCCTCCAAGGAGCATTCTGGGTGTACTTCTTTCAAGACAGATTTGTGGCAGACTTCCAGCCAACATGGCACTATAGACAGAAGCACCACACAGTCCCTCCACAGCAAAGACCTGAAAAACTAAGTAAAAAAGAAACAAATGTCAATCCTGGAAACTAAAGTGCCAAATGAAGAGATAAAGAACTCAGCCAAGCACTGAGTGGAATAAGAAACTAACAGAGAACAGAGAATGAGGAGGGATATGTGCGGAGGTCCCCTATCAGCTAATGTGCCATGGATTCATTATCTTGGACTCCTGTCAGAGATTGGCAGGCAGGGAGCACCAGGAAGCAGCTTCACAGAGCTCCCAGCAGGAGACAGAGCACCCAAAAACCAACAATACACGGTTTCCCACCCTGCATCCTCTTCTTTCTGCTCTTTCTCCTTGCTTCCTGGCAGACAGAGTTGGCTTGGCCAGGTGGGAAGTGTAGCGTCCATGCTGCTTGGATTCACCCAGCCCACTTCAGAGATTGGCAGACAGGGAGTATGGAAAAGCAGCTTCATGAAGTACACAGCAGGAGACAGAGCACCTGGTAATCAATGATACACACTTTCCTAACACCCACCCTTCTTCCCTGACCCCCTCAGCCTCCTCTGCTTCCTGCCGGCCACAGTCTCTTGGATGGGAGGAAACTGCTTTGGCCCCTGGCCACTTAGATTCACCCCACTTACACTGGCCAGCTCCATGAGTGCCATTTGTCTGTTGTTGGTGTTGCTTTTTTCCCTTCTTTTAGTTTCTTCCATGCCTCCCACCACCTTCCCCTCCATTCTCTTGAACAACTGGCTCTGTGTGCCATCTTTACTTCCTCTTGAGAGGCTGTGAAGTACATCTCGACTGGGGAACCAGTCTCCCAGCCTGCGACACCATGCAGGTGGGATCCCCAGGGATTTTGTTTTGCTTTTTTTTTTCTTTGTTCTGTTTTGCTTTGTTTGTTTCTTTTATTTTTCTTTTCACAGCTTGGAGGCCTTTCTAGCAGGGCTGCACTGCACAGATTAGGAGCCACTTCCCCAGTCTGGGCAGCCACGTCATGGGATCCCTGGGGGTATTTCTTTTTTCTTTCTTTTTTTTCACTTTTTGCCTTTCTGTCTTTCTTCATTTCTCAATTCTTATCTCTCTATACTTACTTTATTTTCCTGTTTCCTGAATACCTGGTACTGTGTGACATCTATACCCCCTCTATCCAGGCTATACTGCACAGTCTGGAAGCCACTTCCCCGGTTTTTGCAGCCACACCAGTGGGACTCCTGGGGGTTTTTCTTTTCTTTCTTTCTTTCTTTCTTTTTCCAACTTTTTATCTAGTTTTTTTTTCTTTTTCCTTTTTGTCTTTCACAATTTCTCGGTTTCTCATCTCTCCACTCCAATGGCAAGCTCCCTTAGCACTCTTTGCTTGTATGTTTGTTTTTGGCCCCTGTTTCTATCTCCTCTCTCTCCTCTTTCCCATACACATATTAGCTCCACACTACACAACCTCCCCCCACTTCCTGCCTACCTGCACCAGGCACTGAACATCACACCCCCCAGCAGCACGAGCATGGCCTACCAGAATCTGGCCAGCACTGATTCTTGGCCTGCCCTGTTGGCCCTAGTATGTGCCACAAACCACCCACCCCAGTCACAACCCTCCAGCTTGACCTACCCTGCTGCACCATAGCTGAGTGACTGGCCTTGCCCATTGGACAAAGAAGTGAAAAGGATCATGACCACAGATGAGTAAACAACAAAGAATGCACAGCCCACCTGCTCAGACATAACCAAATAAAACAAAAAAGCAGAACAAAACAAACAGATCTACAATCAATAAACCAAGAAAATAACTACTGAATGCCCTGAAGACAGCAGACAACATCAAAACACATAAAAAAAAAGGACAAGATGGTTCCAGTAGGCATTCAAAATAAAACACCAGATGACATTCCAGTAGAAGAAAAGGCACTAGAACAAGGAAAACGTCTGCACCGCAAAAAATGTAATTGGCCTTCATGCACCCATAAAGAGATAGTGAGTGTCAGAAAGAATGGATAAAAAAATCAGGATCTATGAATATGCCATCTACAACAGACACAACTTAGAAACAAAGACATAAATTTATTAAAAATTAAAGGATGGAAAAAATATATCAAGCAAATAACTAACAACAAAGAGCAGGAGTGGCAATACTAATCTCAGATAAAATAGACCTTAAAACAAAATCCATCAAAAAAGACAAAGAAGGGCACTGTATAATGATTAAAAGGATGATCCATTGTGAAGACATAACCATAACATGCCTCTATGCACACAATGACAGGGATCAAAAACATATGAAAGTAACTCTAACATCACTGAAAAGAGAAATTGACAGTTCCACAATAATAGTAGGAAACTTCAGCCCACCACTCTCAGTAAAAGACAGAACGTCTAGAAAGAAACTCAACAAAGATACAGAAGAGCTAAAGGGTACGATCAGCTAACCTGACCTCATAGACATATATAAAACGCTCCACCAAACAGCTACAAAGTACAGTCTTTTCTAACGTACATGGAGTGTTCTTCAGAATAGACCATATCTTAGGCCACAGAGCAACCCTCAACAAAATCCAAAACTTTGAGATAATACAAAGTATCTTCTCTGACCAGAATGCCATCAAAGCAGAAATTAACAACAGGAAGAGCAAGGAAAAAAAAATTACATGGAATCTGAATAACACCCTGCTTAAAAACCACTGGGTAATAGAAGAAATCAGAGATGGAATAAAAAAAAATTCCTAAAATCAAATGAAAATGAAAACACATCATACCAAAACCTTTGGGACACAGCAAAGACAGTGCACAGAGGTCGATTTATAGCAATAGATGCACACATCAAAAATAGAGAAAGGGAGAAAATCAAAACATCAGCTACACAACTTGAAAAAATAGAAAGAGAACAGCAAAAGAAGCCCACAGCCACAAGAAGAAAGGAAATAATAAGGATCAGAGCAGAAATAAATGAATAGAGAATAGAAAAACAATAGAAAGAATCAACAAAACAAAAAGTTGGCTCTTTGAAAGGTCAACAAAATCAAAAAACACTGGCCAAATTGACAAAAGAAAAACAGGAGAGGATGCAAATAACTCAAATAAGAAATGAAACACAGGCGATTACAACAGACCCAACTGAAATAAAGAGAATCGTAGCAGAGTATTTTGGAAAGGCATACTCCAACAAATTTGAAAACCTAGAGGGAGTGGACGAATTTCTAGAAACACACTACCTACCCAAACTAACACAAGATTATGTTGAAAGTCTGAACAGAACAAGATAAGAGATTGAAAAAAAAAAAAAAAAAGCCTTGGCCCAGATGGCTTCACTGGATAATTCTACCAAACATTCAGAGAAGAGCTTACACCAGTATTACTCAAACTATCTCAGAACATAGAAAAGGAAGCAATACTTCCGAATTCATTCTATGAAGCCAGCATAACCCTGCTACCAAAACCAGGCAAAACCAGCACACGAAAAAAGAAAATTACAGACCAATATCTCTCATGAATATAGGTACAAAAATTCTCAAAAAAATTCTAGCCGAAAGAATTCAGCATCATATCAAAAAAATAATACACCTCGACCAAGTAGGATTCATACCACGTATGCAAGGATGGTTCGACATTAGAAAATCAACCAATGTAATCCAGCACATAAATAAAAGGAAAGAAAAGAATCACATGATCATCTCAATTCTATCCAAAGCAATTTACAAATGCAATGCAATCTCCATCCAAATACCAACAATGTTCTTTAAAAGATGGAAAAACTAATCATTAATTTTATATGGAAAGGGAAGAAGCCCTGGATAAGTAAAGCACAACTGAAGTAGAAGAATAAAGTAAGAGAACTTACACTACCTGACCTCAGAACCTACTATACAGCTAAAGTAGTCAAAACAGACTGGTACTGGTACAACGACAAATACATTGACCAATGGAACAGAATTAAGAACCCAGATATAAATCCATCCACCTACCATGACCTGATCTTCAACAAGGGTCCAAAGTCCATCAAATGGGGAAAAGACAGTCTTTTTAACAAATGGTGCTGGCAAAACTGGATGTCCATCTGCAAACAAAGGAAACAGGACCCATACCTCACACCACATACAAAAACGAACTCAAAATGGATCAAAAACCAAAACACAAAGCCAAAAACAATGAAGTTCATGGAAGAAAAAATAGAATCAATGCTACATGCCCTAACACATGGCATTGACAGGATACAAACCACAATCAACAACACACAAACTCCAGAAGATAAGCTAGATAACTGGGATTTTCCAAAAAATTAATCAATTATGCTCATCAAAAGACTTCACCAAAAGAGTAAAAGAGAACCTACAGACTGGGAAAAAAATTTTGGATATTACAAATCAGACAAAAGTTTAAACTCTAAAATCTACAAGAAAATCCAATACCTCTACAAAAAAAACAACAAATAATCCAATTAAAAAATGGGTAAAGGAAATGAACAGACACTTCACCAAGGAAGACAATCAAGCGGCCAACAGACGTATGAGGAAATGCTCTCAATCAGCAGCCATTAGAGAAATGCAAATCAAAACCACAATGAGATACCATCTCGCCCCAGCATTATTGGCATGAATCAAACAAAACAGGAAATAAATGTTGGAGAGGCTGTGGGGAGATGAGAACTCTTATGCACTGCTGGTGGGAATGCAAAATAATACAACTATTTTGGAAAGTGATATGGCACTTCCTTAAAAAGCTAAAAATAGAAATATACACACCCATGTTCATGTAGCATTGTTCACAATAGCAAAAAGACAGAAACAACCTAGATGCCCATCAACAGATGAATGGATAAACAAACTGTTGTATAAACACACCATGGAGTATTACCCAACGATACAGAGCAACGATGAATCTGTGAAGCATCTCACAACATAGATGAATCTGGAGGGCATTATGCTGAGTGAAATAAGTCAATCACAAAAGAACAAATATTGTATGAAACCACTACTGTAAAAACTCATGAAAAGGTTTACACACAAAAAGAAACAATCTTTGATGGTTACAAGGTGGAGGGAATAGAAAAACACTTAATAGACAATAGATAAGTGGTAACTTTGGTGAAGGGCAAGACAGTACACAATACTGGGGAAGCCAGCACAGCTTGTACAATGCAAGGTCATGGAAGCTCCATAGACACATCCAAACTCCCTGAGGGATCAAATTCCTGGGCTGAGGGCTGTGGGGACCATGGTCTCAGGGAATATCTAGCTCAATTGGCATAACATAGTTTATAAAGAAAATGTTCTATATTCTACTTTGGTCAGTAGCGTCTGGGGTCTTAAAAGCCTGTGAGCAGCCATCTAGGATACTCCACTGGCATCACCCCTTCGAGAGAGAGGAAGAATGAAGAAAACAAAAGATACAAGGGAAAGATTAGTCCAAATGACTAATGAGCCATATCAACCACGGCCTCCATCTGACTGAGTTCAGTACAACCAAATGGTGCCTGGCTACCACCATTGACTGCTCTGACTGGGATCACAATAGAGAGTCCCAGACAGAGCTGGAGAAAAATGTAGAACAAAATTCTAACTTAAAAAGAAAGACCAGACTTGCTGGCTTCGCAGAAACTGGAGAAACACTGAGAGTATGGCCTCTGGACAGTTTTTCAACTCAGTGATGAAGTCGCTCCGGAGGTTCACCCTTCAGCCAAAGATTGGACAGGCCCATGGAACAAAATTAGTCTAAAGAGGCACACCAGCCCGGGGATAAGGACTAGAAGGCAGGAGGGGACAGGAAAGCTGATAATAGGGAACTCACAGTTGAGAAGGGAGAGTGTTAACACGTCGTGAGGTTGTTAACCAATGTCATAAAATAATATGTGTACTAACTGTTTAGTGAGAAACTAGTTTGTTCAGTAAATTTTCATCTAAAGTACAATAAAAAAAAAAGTTTTGTTAGTTCTTCTGGCAGTCCATGGTATATTCGGTATTCTTTGCCAACACCGTAATTCAAAGTCATCAATTCTTTTATCTTCCTTATTCATTGTCCAGTTTTCACATGCATATGAGGCAATTGAAAATACCATGACTTGGGTCGGCACACTTTAGTCCTCAAAGTGATATCTTTGCTTTTAACAATTTAAAGAGGTCCTTTGCAGGAGATTTGCCAAATGAATGCTTTGTTTGATTTCTTGACTGCTGCTTCCATGGGCATTCACTGTGGTTCTAAGTAAAATGAAATCCTTTACAACTTCAATCTTTTCTCCATTTATCATGATGTCATTTATTGGTCCAGTTGTCAGGATTTATGGTGAGGTGCAATCCATACTGAAAGCTGTGGTCCTTGGTGTTCATCAGTAAGTACTTCAAGTCCTCTTCACTTTCAGGAAGCAAGGTTGTCTCATTTCCAATCCTGATACCCCATTCTTCTTCATACAGTACAGCTTCTTGGATTATTTGCACAACATACTTATTGAATAAGTATGGTGAAACAATACAACTCTGTTGCACACTTTTCCTGACATTAAACCACTCAGTATCCCCATGTTCTGTTCGAACAATTGCCTCTTGCTCTATGTACAGGTTCCTCATGAGCACAATTACGTGTTCTAGAATTTCCATTCTTTGCAACGTTATCCATAACTTGTTATGATTCCCATAGTCAAATGCCTCTGCATAGTCAATAAAACACAGGCAAACATCTTTCTGGTGTTCTTTGCTTTCAGCCATGATCCTCCTGAGATCAGCAATGATATCCCTCGTTCAGAATGCAATGCGAATTTCTGAATTCTGTTGGATCAACTTTCTTTGGAATGGGCACAAATATGGATCTCTTCCAGTCAATTGGCCAGGTAGCTGTCCTCCAAATTTCTTGGCATAGACAAGGAAGCAGCTCCAATGCTGCATCCAGTTGTTGAAACATCTTACTTGCTATTTTGTCAATTCCTGGAGCCTTGTTTTTTTCCCAATGCCTTCAGTGCAGCTTGAACTTTTTATTTCAGTACCATTGGTTCTTGATCATATGGTATCTCCTGAAGTGGTTGAATGTCGAGCAATTCTTTTTTGTACAGTGACGCTGTGCATTCCTTCCATCTTCTTGTGATGCTTTCTGCTTTGTTCTGTATTTTCCCTGTAGAGTCCTTCAATATTGCAACCTAAGGCTTGAATTTTTTAAGTTCTTTCGCTTGAGAAATGCCAGGCATGTTCTACTCTAGTTTTCTAATTACAGGTCTTTGGACATTTCCTTATAATACTTTACTTTGTCTTCTTGTGCAGCCCTTTGAAATATTCTGTTTGGCTCTTTTTCTTCATCATCTTTTTCCATTTGCTTTACCTACTCTATGTTGAGGAGCAATTTTCAGAGTTTTGTCTGTCCATTTTGTTCTTTTATTTCTTTCCTTTCTTTTTAATGACCTCTTGCTTTCTCCATGTATGATGTCTTTGATGTCATTCCACAACTTGTCTGGTCTTCAGTCATTAGTGTTTGATGTATCAAATCTATTCCTGAGATGGTCTCTAAATTCAGGTGGCATGTACTCAAAGTCATATTTTGGCTGTCATGGACTTGCTCTAATTTTCTTCAGCTCTTGAATTTTCACATGAGCAATTATAGTCTGTTTTGCAGTGGGCCCCTGGCCTTTTTCTGCCCAATGATATTGAGCTTCTTCATTGTCTCTTTCCGCAGACGTAGTCGATTTAATTCCTGTATATTCCATACTAATAGGTAATCACTATTGTACTTTTGATCTCTATAGCTTTACCTATTCTGGAGATTTAATATAAATGGAATCATACAACATGTGGTCTTTCATGAGTGGCTTCCTTCACTTAGCACAATATTTTCAAGATTCATTCTTATTGTAGCATATGTCAGTACTTCATTTCTTTTATTTCTTTTTTTATTGTCCCTTAAGTGAGAGTTTACAAATCAAGTCAGTCTCTCATACAAAAACCCACACACGACCTGCTAGGTAATTCTAGCTTCTCTCCCCCTAAAGAGACAACACACTCCTCCTCTCCATCCTGTATTCCCCATGTCCATTCTACCAGCTCCTGTCCCCCTCTGCCTTCTCATCTTGCCTCCAGAAAGGATCTACCCACATATTATCATGTGTCTACTTGAACCAAGAAGCTCCCTCCTCACAGGTATCATTTTCTGTTATATTGTACAGTCCACTCCCTGTCTGGTGAGCTGGCTTCCAGACTGGTTCCAGTCTTGGGGTAACAGAAGGTCCAGGGACCATACCCTCTGGAGTCCCTCTAATCTCAGTAAGACCATTAAATTTGGTCTTTTTACAAGAATTTGAGGTCTGCCTCCTACTGTTCTCCTGCTCCATCAAGGATTCTCTGTTGTGTTCCCTGTCAGGGCAGTTGTCCATGGTAACCGGGCACCATCTAGTTCTTCCGGTCTCAGGCTGATGCAGTCTCTGATTTATGTGGCCTTTTCTGTCTCTTGGGCTCATATTTACCTTGTGTCCTTGGTGCTCTACATTTTCCTTTTCTCCAGCTGGGTTTAGACAAATCGATGTATCTTAGATGGCCACTTGCTAGCCCCAGGCCCCGGACGCCACTCACCAAAGTGGGATGCAGAATGTTTTCTTAATACACTTTGTTATGACTATTGACATAGATGTCGCCTGAAACCATGGTCCCTGGACCCCTATCCCTACTACTCTGGTCTTCAAAGCATTCTGTTGTATTCAGGAAACTTCTTTGCTTTTGGTTTAGTTCAGTTGTGCTGACCTCTCTTGTATTGTGTGTTGTCTTTCCCTTCACCTAAAATAGTTCTTGTCTACTATCCAAATACAGGAAACCCTGGTGGTGTAGTGGTTAAGTGCTACGGCTGCTAACCAAAGGGTCGGCAGTTCGAATCCACCTGGTGTTCCTTGGAAACTCTATGGGGCAGTTCTACTCTGTCCTATAGGGTCGCTATGTGTCGGAATCAACTCGATGGCACTGGGTTTTGGGTTTTTATCTAAACAGTGAATACCCCTCTCCCTCCCTCCCCACCCTCATAAGCATCAAACAATATTTTCATCAGTGTTTAAACTATTTCATGAGTTTTTATAATAGTGGTCTCATAAAATATTTATCCTTTTGCAACTGACTAATTTTCACTCAGCATAATGCCTTCCAGATTCCCCCATGATATTAGATGTCTCATGAATTCATCATTGTTCTTAATCGCTGCTTAGTATTTCCTTGTGTGAATATACCATAATTTATTTATCCATTCATCTATTGATGGGCATCTTGGTTGCTTCCATTTTTTGCTATTGTAAACAGTGCTGCAATGAACATGGGTGTGCATATATCTGTTTGTGTGAAGACTCTTATTTCTCCAGGACATATTCCAAGGAGTTGGATTGCTGGATAGTATGGTAGTTCTATTTCTAGCTTTTTAAGGAAACACCAGAAAGATTTCCAAAGTGATTGTACCATTTTACATTCCCACCAGCAGTGTATAAGTATTCTAGTCTCTCCACAACCTCTCCAACATTTATTATTTTGTGTTTTTTTGATTAATGCCAGCCTTGTTGGAGTGAGATGGTATCTCATTGTAGTTTTTCTTTGCATTTCTCTAATGGCTAATGAGCGTGAGCATTTCCACATGTATCTTAAGCCACCAGATTTTTTTTTTTTTGGTGAAGTGCCTATTCATATTCTTTGCCCATTTTTAAATTGAGTTATTTGTCTTTTTGTAATTGAGTTTTTGCAGTATCATGTAGATTTTAGAGATCAGGCATTGATCAGATTTGTCGCAGCCAAAAACTTTTTCCAAATCTATAGGTAATCTCTTTACTCTTGGTGAAGTCTTTGGATGAGCATAAGTGTTTGATTTTGAGAAGCTCCCAGTTATCTAGTTTTTCTTCTGGTGTTTGTGCATTGTTTTGTATACTGTTCATGCCACGTACTAGAGCTCCTAGTGTCGTCCCTGTTTTTTATTCCATGATCTTTATACTTTTATATTTTATATTTAGGTCTTTGATCCATTTTGAGTTAGTTTTTGTGCATGGTGTGAGGTATGCATCTTGTTTCATTTTTTGCAGATGGATATCCAGTTATGCCAGCACCATTTGTTAAGAGACTGTCCTTTCCCCATACAACAGACTTTGGGCCTTTGTTAAATATCAGCTGCTCATAGGTGGATGAATTTATGTATGGATTCTCAATTGTGTGAGGCCTCCCGGTTTGTTCTTCTTTTTCAGTAATGTTTTACTTATCCGGGGCCTCCTTCCCTTCCATATGAAGTTAGTGATTTGTTTCTCCATCTCGTTAAAAAATGTGATTGGTATTTGGATCTGGATTGCATTGTGTGTATAGATCTCTTTGGGTAGGGTAGACATTTTTACAATGTTAAGTCTTCCTATCCATGAGCAAGGTATGTTTTTCCATTTATGTCTCTTTTGGTTTCTTGCAATAGTGCCTTGTAGTTTTCTTTCTATAAGTCTTTTAGGTCTCCGATACATTTATAAATAAATATTTTATCTTCTTGGGAGCTACTATAAATAGTATTGATTTGGTGATTTCCTCCTGGACGTTCTCTTTGTTGGTGTAAAGGAATCCAACTGATTTTTGTATGTTTATCTTGTATCCTTGTACTCATTGAACTCTTCCGTTAGTTTCTGTAGTTTTCTTGAGGATCCTTTAGGATTTTCTGTAAGATATGTATTTTCTGTAAGATCATGTCATCTGCAAATAGAGATACTTTTGCTTTTTCCTTACCAATTTCTTTATTCAGTGTAACTGCTCTGGTTAGGACCTCCAGCACAATGTTGAATAAGAGTGGTGATTAAGGGCATCCCCTCAGGTTCCCGTTCTCAAGGGGAATGCTTTCAGACTCTCTCCGTTTAGGATAATGTTGGCTGTTGGCTTTGTATAAAAACCCTTTATTATATTGAAGAATTTTCCATCTATTCCTATTTTGCTGAGAGTTTTTATCATGAATGGGTGTTGAACTTTTTGTAGTATGATTTCTGCATCAGTTGATAAGATCATGTGGCTCTTGTCTTTTGTTTTATTTATAGTATGGATAACATTAGTTCTTTTTCTAATGTTGAACCATCTCTGCATACCTGGTACAAATCCCGCTTGGTCATGGTGAATTATTTTTTTGATATTGTGTTGAATTCTATTGGCTAGAATTTTGTTGAGGATTTTTGCATCTAAGTGCATGAGGGATATGGGTCTGTAATTTTTTTTTTTTCTGGTGTCTTTAACCGGTTTTGGTATCAGTGATATGGTGGCTTCATAGAATGAGTTTGGGAGCATTCTGTCCTTTCCTATGCTCTGAAATACCGTTAGTAGTAGTGTTGTTAACTCTTCTCTGAAAGTTTGGTAGAATTCTCTAGCAAATCCGTTAGGGCCAGGGTTTTTTTTTGTTGAAAGTTTTTTAATTACCTTTTCAATCTCTTCTTTTACTATGGGTCCATTTAGTTGTTCTACATCTGTTTGTGTTAGTTTAGGTAGGTAGTGTGTTTCTAGAAATTTGTCCATTTCTTCTAGGTTATCAAATTTGTTAGAGTACAATTTTTCATAGTAATCTGATATGATTCTTTTAATTTCAGTTGGTCTGTTGTGCATGGCCCATCTCATTTCTTATTTGGGTTATTTGCTTCTTCTGTTTTTCTTTTGTCAGTTTGGCTAGTGGTTTATCAATATTGTTAATTTTTTTAAAGAACCAGCTTTTGGTCTTGTTAACTCTTTTAATTGCTTTTCTTTTCTCTATTGCATTTAATTCTGCTCTAATTTTTATTTGCTTTTTTTCTGGTGCCTAAGTGTTTCTTTTGTTACTCTCATTCTATTTGTTTAAGTGATAGGGATGGTTCTTTGATTTTTGTTCCTTTTCTTTTTTTGGATGTGCACATTTATTGATATAAATTGACCTCAGAGCAGTGCTTTAGCTGTGTCCCAAAGGTTCTGTTAGGAAGTGTTTTCATTCTCAATGGATTCTATGAATTTCTTTACTCCATCCTTAATTTCTTCTATAACCGAATGGTTTTTGAACAAGGCATTGTTCAGTTTCCATGTGTTTGATTTATTTTCCTTGCTTTTTCTGTTATTGGTTTCTACTTTTATGGCTTTGTGATCAGAAAAGATGCTTTGTAATATTTCGAAGTTTTGGAATCTGTTAAGGCTTGCTTTATTACCTAATATGTGGTCTATTATAGAGAATGTTCCATGTGTGCTGGAGAAGAAAATATACTTGGCTGCTGTTGGGTGGAGTGTTCTGTATATGTCTGAGGTCAATTTGGTTGATTGTGCATTTAGATCTTCTGTGTCTTTGTTGAGTTTCTGGATGTCCTGTCCTTCACCGAAAGTGGTGTATAGTGGAGCTGTCTATCTCACTTTTCAATGCTGTTAGAATTTGTTTTATGTATCTTGAAGCCCTGTTGTTGGGTGCATATTTAACATTGTTATATCCTCCTGGCATATTGTCCCTTTAATCATTATATAGTGTCTTTCTTTATACTTTGTGGTGGGTTTAACTTTAAGGACTATTTTGTCAGAAATTAATATTGCCACACCTGCTTTTTTTTGATTGTCGTTAGCTTGATATATTTTCTTCCATCTTTTCAGTTTTTGTTTGTGTCTTTAAGTCTAAGGTGTGTCTCTTGTAGGCAGCATATAGACAGGGTGTTTTTTTTTCCATTCTGCCATTCTTTGTCTATTTAATGGTGCATTTAGTCCATTTATATTTAGCGTGATTATTGATAGGTACGAGGTTAGTTCTGTCATTTTGATGTCTATTTTTGTGTGTCCTTGGCAGTTTCTTTTTTCCACTTAATTTTTTGTGCTGCATAGTTATTTTTTAATGTATTGTCTTATCCTCTTTATCATGGTTGTTGATTTTGTTTTTGCTGAGTCTTTATGTTTTTCTTGTATTTTATTTTGATGTGTAGGATTGTTAGTTTCTTTTGTGGTAACCTTAATATTTACCCCTATTCTTCTAAGTTTAAACCAAATTCTTATCTCTTTATATAGCATTGACTTCCTCTCCATATGAAAGATATATGGCAACATTTTTAGTCCCTCTTTATTGATTTAATGTCATCATCTTTGACATAATGACATCGCTGTTTCCCTGTTTTGAGCTTTTATTAAATCTTGATTTATTTTTGTGATTTCCCTATCTGGGTTGACATCTGGTTGCTCTCACTTGTGTTCTAGGCTTGGGTTTTTATCTGATGTTATTGATCTTTTTTTTAAATAATTTTTATTGTGCTTTAAGTGAAAATATACAAATCAGGTCAGTCTCTCACACAAAAACTTATATACACCTTGCTACATACTCCCAATTACTCTCCCCCTAATGACACAGCCCGCTCTCTCCCTCCACTATCTCATTTCGTGTTCATTTTGCCAGCTTCCACACCCCTCCACCCTCTCATCTCCCCTCCAGGAAGGAGATGCCAACATAGTCTCAAGTGTCCACCTGATCCAAGAAGCTCACTCCTCACCAGCATCCCTCTCCAACCTATTGTCCAGTCCAACCCATGTCTGAAGAGTTGGCTTTGGGAATGATTCCTGTCCTGGGGCAACAGAAGGTCTGGGGGCCATGACCACCGGGGCCCTTCTAGTCTCAGTCAGACCACTAAGTCTGGTCTTTTTGTGAGAATTTGGGGTCTACATCCCACTGCTCTCCTGCTCCCTCAGGGGTTCTCTGTTGTGTTCCCTGTCAGGGCAGTCATCGATTGTAGCCGGGCACCATCTAGTTCTTCTGGTCTCAGGATGATATATTCTCTGGTCCATGTGGCCCTTTCTGTCTCTTGGGCCCGTAGTTACCTTGTGTGCTTGGTGTTCTTCATTCTCCTTTTGTCCAGGTGGGTTGAGACCAATTGATGCATCTTAGATGGCTGCTTGCTAGCGTTTAAGACCCCAGATGCCACTCTTTAAAGTGGGATGCAAAATGGTTGCTTACTAGAGTTTATTATGTCAATTGACTTAGATTTCCCCTGAAATCATGGTTCCCAAGCCCCTGCCCCTGCTACATTGGCCTTCGAAGCACTCAGTTTATTCAGGAAACTTCTTTGCTTTTTGTTTAGTCCAGAAGTGCTGACTTCCCCTCTATTGTGTGTTGTGTTTCCTTTCACCTAAAGTAGTTCTTATCTACCAACTAATTAGCAAATACCCCTCTCCCGCCTTCCCATCCTCCCTCCTCTCGTAACCACAAAAGAATATTTTCTTCTCAGTTTAAACTATTTCTCAATTTCTTATAATAGTTGTCTTATACAATATTTGTCCTTTTGCAACTGACTAATTTCACTCAGCATAATGCCTTCCAGGTTCCTCCATGTTTTGAAATGATTCACAGATTCCTCACTGTTCTTTATTGATGTGTAGTATTCCATTGTGTGAATATACCATAATTTATCCATTCATCCTTTGATGGGCACCTCGGTTGCTTCCATCTTTTTGCTATTGTAAACAGTGCTGCAATAAATATGGGTGTGCATACATCTGTTTGTGTAAAGGCTCTTATTTCTCTAGGACATATTCCAAGGAGTGGGATGGCTTCATCGTATGGTAGTTCTATTTCTAGCTTTTTAAGGAAGTGCCAAATCAATTTCCAAAGTGGTTGTACCATTTCGCATTCCCACCAGCAGTATATAAGTGTTCCAATATCTCCAAAGCTGCTCCATCATTTACTATTTTGTGTTTTTTGGATTAATACCAGCCTTGCTGGAGTGAGATGAAATCTCATTGTAGTTTTGATCTGCATCTCTCTGATGGCTAACGATCTGGAACATTTCCTCATGTATCTGTTAGCTACCTGAATGCCTTCTTTAGTGAAGTGTCTATTCACATCTTTTGCCTATTTTTTAATAGGGTAATTTGTCTTTTTGTAGTTCAGTTTTTACAGTATCACATAGATTTTAGAGATCAGACTCTGATCGGAAATGGCATAGCTAAAAATTTTTTTCCAGTCTGTAGGTAGTCTTTTTCTCTTTTAGTGAAGTCTTTGGATGAGCATAGGTGTTTGATTTTTAGGAGCTCCCAGTTATCTAGTTTTTCTTCTGCATTCTTAATAATGTTTTGTATACTGTTTATGCCATGTATTAGGGCTCCTAACGTTGTTCCTATTTTTCTTCCATGATTTTTATCGTTTTAGATTTTATATTTAGGTTTTTGATCCATTTTGAGCTCATTTTTGTGCGTGGAGTGAGGTATGGGTCTTGTTTCATTTTTTTTTTTGCAGATGGATATCCAGTTATACTTCCAGCATTTGTGAAAAAGACTGTCTTTTCCCCATTTAACTGTTTTGTGGCCTTTGTCAAATATGAACTGCTCATATGTGGATGGATTTATGTCTGGATGCTCAATTCTGTTCCATTCGTCCTTATATCTGTTGTTGTACCATTACCAGGCTGTTTTGACTACTGTGGTGGCATAATAGGTTCTAAAATCAGGCAAAGTAAGGCCTCCCACTTTGTTCTTCTTTTTCAGTAATCCTTATTTACCCGGGGCCTCTTTCCCTTCCATATGAAGTTGGTGATTTGTTTCTCCATCTCATTAAAGAATGTTGTTGGGATTTGGATCGGAATTGCATTAAATGTATAGATTGCTTTTGGTAGAATAGACATTTTTATAATGTTAAGTCTTCCTATCGATGAGCAAGGTACTTTTTTCCACTTATGTAAGTCTCTTCTGGTTTCTCGCACAAGGGTACTGTAGTTTTCTTTATATAAGTGTTTTACATCTCTGGTAAGATTTATTCCTAAGTATTTTATCTTCTTGGGGGCTACTGTAAACGGCATTGATTTGGTGATTTCCTCTTCAATGTTCTTTTTGTTGGTGTAGAGGATTCCAACTGATTTTTGTATGTTTATCTTGTATCCTGATTCTCTGCTGAACTCTTCTATTAGTTTAAGTAGTTCTCTGGAGGATTCCTTAGGGTTTTCTGTGTATAAGATCATGTCATCTGCAAATGCAGATACTTTTACTTCTTCCTTGCCAATCTGGATGTGCTTTATTTCTTTATCTAGCCTAATTGCTCTGGCTAGGACCTCCAACACAATGTTGAATAAGAGTGGTGATAAAGGGCATCCTTGTCTGGTTCCCAATCTCCATGGGAATGTTTTCAGGCTCTCTCCATTTAGGGTGACTTTGGCTGTTGGTTTTTCATAATTGCTCTTAATTATGCTGAGGAATTTTCCTTCTATTCCTGTTTTGCTGAGAGTTTTTATCATGAATGGGTGTTGATCTTTGTCAAATGACTTTTCTGCATCAATTGATAAAATCATGTGATTCTTGTCTTTTGTTTTATTTATGTGGTGGATTACATTAATTGTTTTTCTAATGTTGAGCCATCCCTGCATACCTGGTATGAATCCCACTTGGTCATGGTGAATTATTTTTTTGATATATTGTTGAATTCTATTGGTTAGAATTTTGTTGAGGATTTTTGCATCTACGTTGATGAGGCATATAGGCCTATAATTTTCTTGCGGTGTCTTTACCTGGTTTTGGTATCAAGGATATGCTGGCTTCATAGAATGAGTTTGGTAGTATTCCGTCCTTTTCTATGCTCTGAAATACCTTTAGTATTAGTGGCGTTAACTCTTACCTGAAAATTTAGTATAACTCTGCAGTGAAGTCGTCCAGACCAAGGCTTTTTTTTTGTTGGGAGTTTTTTGATTACCTTTTCAAAATCTTCTTTTGTTATGGGTCTATTTAGTTGTTCTACCTCTGTTTGTGTTAGTTTCGGTAGGTAGTGTGTTTTAGGAATTCATACATTTCTTCTAGTTTGTCAAATTTGGTAGAGTATGATTTTTCAGAATAATCTGATATGATTCTTTTAATTTCAGTTGGGTCTGTTGTAATATCACCCATCTCATTTCTTATTTGGGTTATTTGCTTCCTCTCCTGTTTCTCTTTTGTCAGTTTAGCCAGTGGTTTATCAATCGTGTTGATTTTTTTCAAAAAACCAGCTTTTGGTCTTGTTAATGCTTTCAATTGTTTTTCTGTTTTTTATTTCACTTGGTTCAGCTCTAATTTTTATTATTTGTTTTCTTCTGGTGTCTGTGGTTTTCTTTTGTTGCTCTCTTTCTATTTGTTAAAGTTGTAGGGATAGTTCTTTGATTTGGGCCCTGTCTTCTTTTTGTATGTGTGCATATATTGATATAAATTGGCCTCTGAGCACCACTTTTACTGTGTCCCAAAGGTTCTGATAGGAAGTGTTTTCATTCTCATTGGAGTCTATGAGTTTCTTGATTCCATCCTTAATGTTTTCTATAATCAAGTCTTTTTTGAGCAGGGTATTTTTAGGTTTCCAAGTGTTTGATTTCTTTTCCCTGCTTTTCCTGTTATTGAGTTCCACTTTTATGGCCTTATGGTCAGAGAAGATGCTTTGTAATATTTCAGTGTTTTGGATTCTGCTAAGGCTTGCTTTATGACCCAATATGTGGCCTATCCTAGGGATTATTCCATGCGCACTAGAAAAGAAAGTATACTTGGTTGCTGTTGGGTGGAGTGTTCTGTATATGTCTATGAGGTCAATTTGGTTGATCGTGGCATTTAGATCTTTGATGTCTTTATTGAGCTTCTTTCTGGATGTCCTGTCCTTCACCGAAAGTGGTGTGTTGAAGTGTCCTACTATTACTGGGGAGCTGTCTATCTCACTTTTCAATGCTGATAGAGTTTGTTTTATGCATCTTGCAGCCCTGTCATTGGGTGCATAAATATTTAATATGATTATATCTTCTTGGTGTATTGTCCCTTTAATCATTATATAGTGTCCTTCCTTATCCTTTATGATGGATTTAACTTTAAAGTTTATTTTGTCCGGAATTGATATTGCCACTCCTGCTCTTTTTTGATTGTTGTTTACTTGATATATATTTTTTTCCATCCTTTGAGTTAGTTTGTTTGTGTCTCTAAGTCTGAGGTGTGTCTCCTCTAGGCACATATTGACAGATCTTGGTTTTTAATCCATTCTGCCACTCTCTGTCTCTTTATTGGTGCCTTTAGTCCATTTACATTCAGGGTAATTATGAATAGTTATGAATTAAATGGTATCATTTTGATGTCATTTTTTGTGTGTTGTTGACAGTTTCCTTTTCCCACTTAATTTTATGTGCTGAGTAGATTACCTTTATGTATTGTCCTTTTTCATATTTGTTGTCGTTGATTTTGTTTCTGCTGAGTCTCTTTTTTTCTTGTATTTTATTTTGATGAGTAGGATAGTTTTTATCCTTTGTGGTTACGTTATTATTTACCCCATTTTTCTAAATTCAAACACAACTTTTATTTCTTTGTATTGCCATATCTTCCTCTCCATGTGGAAGGTGTATGATTACATTTCGTAGTCCCTCTTTATTATGCTAATGTTGTCTTCTTTTATATAATAACATTGCTGTTACTGTTAAGAGCTTTTTTTAAATAATCGTGCTTTGTTTTTTGGACTTCACTGTCTGGGTTGACTTCTGGTTGCTCTGCCCAGTGTTCTAGTCTTGGGTTGATACCTGATATTATTGATTTTCTAACCAAAGAACTCCCTTTAGTATTTCTTGTAGTTTTGGCTTGGTTTTTACGAATTCCCTAAACTTGTGTTTATCTGGAAATGTCTTAACTTCACCTTCATATTTAAGAGACAGTTTTGCTGGATATATAATTCTTGGCAGGCAATTTTTTAAAATACGGCATCCCATTGCCTTCTTGCCTGCATGGTTTCTGCCAAGTAGTCCAAGCTTTTTCTTTCTTTTTTTTAAATAATTTTTATTTTGCTTTAAGTGAAAGTTTACAAATCAAGTCAGTCTTTCACACAAAAACCCATATACACCTTGGTATGCACTCCCAATTACTCTCCCCCTAATGATACAGCCCACTCTCTCCCTCCACTCTCTCTTTTCGTATCCATTTTGCCAGCTTCTAACCCCCTCCACCCTCTCATCTCCCCTCCAGGCAGGAGATGCCAACATAGTCTCAAGTGTCCACCTGATCCAAGAAGCTCACTCCTCACCAGCATCCCTCTCCAACCCATTGTCCAGTCCAATCCATGCCTGAAGCTTTGGCTTCAGGAATCGTTCCTATCCTGGGCCAACAGAAGGTCTGGAGGCCATGACCACCGCGGTCCTTCCAGTCTCAGTCAGACCATTAAGTCTGGTCTTTCCGAACTTATTCTTATTGGCTCTTCTTTGTAGGTGACTTTTCCTTTATCCCTCACTGCTCTTATAATTCTCTCTTTATCTTTGGTTTTGGCAAGTTTGATTATAATATCTCTTGGTGACTTTCTTTTAACATCTACCTTATATGGGGTTCGATGAGCATCTTGCATAGATACCTTCTCATCTTTCATGATATCAGGGAAGTTTTCTGCCAAAAAATCTTCAACAATTCTCTCTGTATTTTGTGTTATCCCTTCCTGTTCTGGTACTCCAATCACTTGTAGGTTATTTCTCTTGATAGAGTCCCACATGATTCTTAAGGTTTCTTCCTTTTTTAAAATTCTTTTTTCCGAGTTTTCTTTAAATATATTAGTGCCAAATGATTTATCTTCGAGTTCAGAAATTCTAGCTTCTACTTGCGCAATTCTGCTCCTCTGACTTTCTATTGAGGTGTCCACTTCTGTAATTATATTGTTAATCTTCTGAATTTCTGATTGCTGCCTGTCTATGGATTTTTCCAGCTTATTAAACTTTTTATTATGTTCCTGAATAATCTTTCTGATTTCTTCAGTTGCTTTATCTGTGTGTTCGTTGGCTCGTTCTGAATATTGCCTCATTTCCTTCCTGATGTCTTGAAGGGTTCTGTATATTAAACTTTTGTATTCTGCATCTGGTAATTCCAGGAATGCACTTTCATCTAAAAGATCCCTGGATTCTTTGTTTTGAGAGCCTGTTGAGGTGATCATGGTCTGCTTCTTTATGTGACTTGATATTGACTGTTTTCTCCGAGCCATCTATAAGTTATTATATTTGTTTTTGCTTGCTTACTGTGTCATAGCTTCTTTCTTTGTTTTGTTTTGGTATACCCCTATGGGTTGCTTGAGTAAGTTATCTTGATTATTTTCACCTTTGGAGTTCTGACGTCCAGTCCCCAGATGGCTTGAGCTGTTATCAGGTATATCAGTCTAGGAGTCCATTCCGTTTTCTTGTATGAATTCAGCTCAGGTTTCCAGGTAGCTGATCATCAAGTGTGTGGTACAGGCTCTATCCTACAGTCTTAGAGGGGCAGGGGTGATTGGCATATATACTGGTATCTGAGTGCTGCAGGGGGTCACGCTCTGAACAAGGCAGGGAGCTGAGAACTGACCCCTGAGTGTCTCTGAGGAAAACACATCCCTGTTCCCTACAGTGTGCAGGTGGGTGGGTTTAGATGGACCACGGGCACCCAACGTTTTTGGTTGTAAGGACTGGGAGGTACCAGTTATCTTTGGACCCCTGTCACGGGTGGCTGGGTGACCTGAGTGGAGCTACCAGTCCTTAGGTCCCTGATGTGAGTAGGTGGGGACCTAGTTTAATAGGTAAAGCAATGTCAAACATCAAACACCCACCTCTCCACCACACAGCTGAAATGGTTGGAGTCTGCCAACAAGGGCCTATTCTCCCGAAGTAGGCCCGCACAGTTCCATGCAGAAGGGAAAGGCGCTCAAAGTCCACGGATGGTTTATGTCTGGACAGGAGCCGCTTCTGTCCTGAGTTCCCCCTGTTAGTGGAGGTAGCAAATTATCTTTTTCCCCAAATGCAAATTTTTTTCTTCCCCGAGGCCGGGAGGATGGTTCTAGGTGCTCAACAGTGCCTTTCTCAGGCCCAGAAAATTTAGCCATTGAAGCCGGTTTGCGGGGGGGGGGGGTGCGTTAAAATATACCCAAGCACTTAGCTTTTGCTGAGAGCACCGTTCTCCTCAGGTTCCAGAGGTATGAGTGGGCTGTGTGGCCGGCTGCTTCTCCCTGATGAAACTGCAGCTGAACGCTAGTACCAGCCCGTCACCGCCTCCGCTCCGGGAATGGTGCCTGAGGGCTCCCCACGATTCAGGTCCAGTAACTCATCTCCGCTTCTAAATGGTCTCTTCCTCCCGGTGCTCCTCAGTTCGTTTTCTAAGCTTGCCTTTGTAGCTCAGGGCTCCCAGCTTGTTACAAATATACTCATTTCACTTGCTTTTTTGGTTCTTTGTTGTAAAGAGGGCTCGCTGGAAGCTTCTGTCTATTCCGCCATCTTGCCTCTGTTGTTATTGATTTTTTAACCAGAGAACTCCCTTTAATATTCTTTGTAGTTTTTTTGTTTGTTTTTGTAAATTCCCTAAACTTATGTTTATCTGAAAATGTCCTAATATCACCTTTATGTCCGAGATACAGTTTTGCTGAATATATGATTCTTGGCTGGCAATTTTTTTTCTTCAATGCTTTATGTATGTCACCCCATTGCATTCTTGCCTGCATGGTTTCTGCCAAGTAGTCCAAGCTTATTCTTATTGATTCTACTTTGTAGGTCAGTTTTCTTTTATCCCTAGCCTCTCTTAAAATTCTGTTTATCTTTGGTTTTGACAATTTTGATTATAATATGTCTTGGTGTCTTTCTTTTGAAATCTACTTTATGTGGGGTTTGATGAACATCTTTGATAGCTATCTTCTCGTCTTTCAAAATATCAGGGAAGTTTTCCAACAAATCTGCAACAATTCTCTCCATAATTTCTTTTCTGCCTCCCTGTTCTGGTACTCCAATCATTCATAGGTTTTTTCTGTTGATACAGTTCCACATGATTCTTAGGATATTTACATTTTTTTTAATTCTTTTTATCTGATTTTTCTTTGAATATATTCTTACCAAGTGTTTTTATCTTCATTCTCACTAATTTTGGCCTCCATTTCCTCAATCCTGCTCCACTGACTTTCTATTGGGTTGTCTAATTCTGAGATTTTATTGTTAATCTTCTGAATTTCTGATTGCTGTCTTTCTATTGATTATTGTAGCCTATTAAGTTTTTCTTTATGCTCTTGAATACCCTTCTTACTTTCCTTGACTGCTTTATCTGTGTGTTCCTTGGCTTGTTCTGCATTTTGTGTGATCTACTTCATGATCTCTTGAAGACTTCTGTATATTAACCTTTTGTATTCTCCATCTGATAATTTCAGGAAAATTTCTTTGTCTGTAAGATTCCTTGATTCTTTGTTTTGGGAGCTTGTTTAAGCGATCATGGTCTGCTTCTGTATGCTATTTGATATTGACTGTTGTCTCCAAGCCATCTATAAATTATTGTATGAATTCATTTTATGTTTGCTTACTGTGTCCTAGGTTTTTACTTTGTTTTGTTTTGATAAGCTTAAATAGGCTGCTTGAGTGAGCTAATTTGATTATTTGTGCCTTTGAAGCTCTAACGTCCTGTCATCGGATAGCTAGAGCTGTTACCAGGTACATGACCCTAGGAGTACATTCAGTTTTCTTGAATGGATTCAGCTCAGGTGTCCAGGTAGTTGGTACCCACGTGTGTGGTGCAGGCTGTCTCCTACATTCTTAGAGGAGGAGGGGAGATTGGTGTAGGCACAGGTATCTGGCTGCAGCAGGGGGTCATGCTCTCAGCAAGGCAGGGGGCTGACAACTATCCCCTGAGTGTCTGTGAGGAAAGCGTGTCCCTGTTCCCTAGACTGCAGAGGTGGGTGGGTTCTGCATCCAGAATGTGGGCACCCAATGTCTTTTTTTTTTTTTTTTTTGCTGTAAGGACTAGGAGGTACCACTTATCCTTGGATCCCTGTTGTGGGTGGTGAGGTGGCATGGGTGGAGGCTTCAGTCTTCAGGCCCCTGATGTGGGTAGGTGAGGACCCTGCTTAACAGGCACAGCAATGTCAAACGTTAAAAACTCACCTCTCCACCACACAGCTGAAAAGTTAAAGTCAGATCTCAGGCACATACACTGTTGCAGTCTGTCATCAAGGGCCTAAGCTGCTGAAAAAGGTCCATGCAGGGGTGAAAGGCATTCAGATCCCATGGACTACTTGTGCCTTGACAGGGGCCTCTTCTCTCCTGAGTTCCCAGATTAGGGGAGACAGTAGATTATTTTTCCCCCATTTGTTAATTTGTTCCTTTTCCAAGGCCGAGGGAACGACTCAGAGCACGCAGCAGGACCTACCTTAGGCCCAGAGAAATCAACAAGCACAGAAGCCAACTTTGGGGCTAGGGCAGATGGAGGAGGGATCACATAATTGGGGAAGAGTTCTTTCACATAGGGTGCTATTTGATCTACACGGTAAATTAGAAGCTAGAGTTTATCTTTTGCCGAGAGTGCTGTTCTTTGATGATTCCAGAAGTGTGAGTAGACTCTGTACCACTCACTCTCTGGCTGAGGAAACCATGTCTCGAATGCTACCACCAGCCCTGCCACATTCAAACCAGGAGATCATTCCTTAAGGGTGCCAGTTCCTGCCTAGTCAGGTCCGTCAACTCGTCATTGCCTCTGAACTGTCTCTCCCTCCCCCTACTGCTCAGTCTGATTTCCTAACATTGCCTTTGATGTTCAAGGCTCCAAGCTAGTCATAGATATTATCGATTCACTTGTTTTTTCAGGCTTTTGTTGTAAGAGGAATTACCAGAAACATCTGACTACTCTGCCATCTTGGCCCTGCCTCACTTCATTTCCTTTTAATGGCTGAATAATATTTCATGGTTTTATTTTTTAATCCATTTATCAGTTGATGGACATTTGCCTTGCATCAACTTTCTATTTTGAGTAATGCTGATATGAACATTTGTGTACAAATTTGTGTGTAAATATATATTTTCCATTACCTTTACTATATGCTTAGGAATGGAATAGCTGGATGATATGATAACTCTGTTTTTAACAATTTGAGGAACTGTGAACTCTTTTCCAAAGTGCCTGCAACATTTGCAGTTCCTGCCAGGTATGTACGCCGTTTCCAATTTCTCTGCATCCTTTCTTTGATTATAGCTATCACAGTGAATATAAAATAGTTTTTCTGTGTGATTTTGAATTTCATTTTCCTGATGGCTAACGAAGTTGAGCTATTTTCATGTGCTCTCTGTATGTCATCTTTGGAAAATATCTACTTAGATCTTTTGCCCTTTGAAAAATTGGATTATTTGTCTTTTTATTACTGAATGTAGCAATGTTTTACATAGTGTAGAAACAAGTCCCTTATCAGACACACGATTGGCAAAATTTTCTCCCATTCTGTGGGATGCCTTTTCTCTTTACTGATTTTGTCCCTTTAAAGCTCTGCATTTCTCACGCTGAAAGAACTGAAGAAAAATTCAAGCCTCAAGTTGCCATAGGGAAGGATTCTATGGGGAAAATATTAAATGATGCAGGAAGCATCAAAAGAAGATGGAAGGAATACACAGAGTCATTATACCAAAAAGAATTAGTCGATATTGAACCATTTCAAGAAGTGGCATATAATCAGGAACCGATAGTACTGAAGGAAGAAGTCCAAGCTGCTCTGAAGGCATTGGCGAAAAACAAGGCTCCAGGAATTGATGGAATATCAATTGAGATGTTTCAACAAACAGATGCAGTGCTGGACGTGCTCACTCATCTATGCCAAGAAATATGGAAGACAGCTTCCTGGCCAACTGACTGGAAGAGATTGATATTTATGCCTATTCCCAAGAAAGGTGATCCAACCGAATGTGGACATTATAGAACAATATTAATATCACACGCAAGCAAAATTTTGCTGAAGATCCTTCAAAAATGGCTGCAGCAGTATATCGACAGGGAGCTGCCAGAAATTCAGGCTGATTTCAGAAGAGGACGTGGAACCAGGGATATCATTGCTGATGTCAGATGGATCCTGGCTGAAAGCAGAGAATACCAGAAGGATGTTTACCTGTGTTTTAGTGACTATGCAAAGGCATTCGACTGTGTGGATCATAACAAACTATGGATAACACTGTGAAGAATGGGAATTCCAGAACACTTAATTGTGCTCATGAGGAACCTTTACATAGATCAAAAGACAGTTGTTCAGACAGAAGAAGGGGATACTGATTGGGCTAAAGTCAGGAAAGGTGTGTGTCAGGGTAGTATTCTTTCACCATACCTATTTAATCTGTATGCTGAGCAAATAATCTGAGAAGCTGGACTGTATGAAGAAGAATGGGGCATCAGGGTTGGAGGAAGACTCATTAACAACCTATTTTATGCAAATGACACAACCTTGCTTGCTGAAAGTGAAGAGGACTTGAAGCACTTACTAATGAAGATCAAAGACCACAGCCTTCAGTATGGATTGCACCTCAACATAAAGAAAAGAAAACTCCTCACAACTGGACCAATGAGCAACATCATGATAAACGGAGAAAAGACTGAAGTTGTTAAGGATTTCATTTTACTTGAATCCACAGTCAACAGCCATGGAAGCAGCAGTCAAGAAGTCAAGAGATGCATTGCATTGGGTAAATCTGCTGCAAAGGACCTCTTTAAAGTGTCGAAGGGCAAAGTGGTCACCTTGAAGACTAAGGTGTGCCTGATACAAGCCATGGTATTTTCAATCACATCATATGCATGTGAAAGCTGAACAATGAATAGGGAAGATCAAAGAATTGATGCCTTTGAATTGTGGTGTTGGCAAAGAATATTGAATATACCATGGACTGCCAAAAGAATGAACAAATCTGTCTTAGGAGAAGTATAACCAGAATGATCATTAGAAGCAAGGATGACAAGACTGCATCTTACATACTTTGGACATGCTATCAGGAGGAATCAGTCCCTGGAGAAGGACATCATGCTTGGCAAAGTACAGAGTCAGTGGAAAAGAGAAAGACCCTAAATGAGGTGGATTGACACAGTGGCTGCAACAATGAACTCAAGCATAACAATGATTTTAAGGATGGCGCAGGACCGGGCAGTGTTTCATTCTGTTGTGCATGGGGTCGCTATGAGTCGGAACCGACTCGATGGCACCTAAAAACAACAACAAGAAAGCAAAAACAGTTTTGATGATTTCCACGTAAATTATTTTTTATTTTGTTGCTTGGGTTCTTGGTGTCATAACTAAGAAACCCTGTTCATGGAGATTTACACCTCTATTTTCTTGTAAGAGTTTTAGATCTTAACATTTAGGTATTGGATCCATTTTCAGTTAACGTTTGTATATGACATTGATGCGGGATCCAATTTCATTCTTTTTGCATGTGGATATCCAGTTGTCCTTGTGTCATTTGCAGAAAATACTATTCTTTTCCCATTTAACTTTATCCGCACCTTTATAAAAGATCAATTGATTGTAAACAAGAATTTATTTTGAGGCTGTCCATTCTATTTCACTGATCTGTTTGTTTATGCTTATGTCATTATCACACAGTCTTGATCACTTGGTGATAAAGTGTTGAAATCCTGAAGCATAAGTCTTATAACTTTGTTCTTCTTTGTCAATATTGTTTTGATTCTCCTGGGTCCCTTATATTTCCGTATAGATTTTAGGACCATCTTGTCAATTTCTGCAAAGAAATCAGCTGGGATTTTGATAGGGATTGCATTGAAGCCGTAGATTGCATTGGGGGAGTACTACCATGATAAAAATATTGTCTTCCAATCCATGAATATGGGATGTCTTTCTATTTTTGCAAATTTGTTTGAAGAGTGTTTAGTAGTTTTCAGAGTATAAGTTTTGCACTTCTTTTCTTAAATTTGTTCTTAAGTTTATCACTCCTTTTGATGCTATTGCAGTGGAATTATTTTCTTTTTTATTTTTGGTTTTCTCATTGCTACTGTATAGAAATACAATAGATTTTTGTATATTGATCTTGTATCTTGAAACCTCCTCAACTCATTTATTAGTTCGAACATAGTTTTAGTAAATTCCTTAGAATCATCTGTATAAAGGAGCATATAATCTGCAGATAAATATTGTCTTACTTCTTTACAATCTGGATAGTATATATATATATATATATATATATATTTTGCCTAAATGCTCTGGCTAGAACTTTTAGTACAATGTTGAATAGAAGTGGGAAGAACATCCTTGTCTTGTTCCCGATCTTACAGGCAAAGTGTTCAGTCTTTCACCATTAAGTACTATGTTAGCTGTAGATTTTTCATAGATGCCTTTTATCAGGTTGAGGAATGTTCTTTTGTATTCCTAATTTACTGAGTTTTTTTATATATTGAGCTAGGTTAAATGTTTTTTTTTCTGCCTCTCCTGAGATGATCACGTGTCTTTTGACTCGACGGCACCTAACAACAACAGCAGCCCAGTGTGTAACCACTGCACCACCAGGAGCTCCTTGGAAACCCTGTGGGGCAGTTCTACTCTGTCCTCTAGTTTCACTATGAGTCGGAATCGACTAAACACAGTGGGTTTGGTTGTTTGGTTTATGGAGCTTTGATGACCTTGCCTTCATCAAGCTATGCTGGCCCCGCCAGTTCTGTGAACTGTCTTACCCTTCACCAAAGTTACCACTTATCTATTGTCCAGTTAGCGCTTCCCCTCCCCAATCATCAAAGATTCTTTTTGTGTGTGTCTTTTCTGAGTTTTTATACTAATGGTCCTTTTGTGATTTACTTATTTCACTCAGCGTAATAACGTCCAAATCATCCACGTTGTGAGATGTTTTGCAGATTCATTGTTCTGAATCATTGTGTAGTATACCATTGTGTCTATGTACCATAGTTTAACCATTCCTCTGTTGATGGGCATCTAGGTTGTTTCCATCTTTTTGCTATTGTAAATACTGCTGCAATGAACATGGGTGTGCATATATCTATTCATGTGATGGTTCTTATTTCTCTAGGAAATATTCCTAGGAGTGGAATTGCTGGGTCATATGGTATTTCTATTTCTAGCTTTTTAAGGAAGGGCCATAGCCGTTTCCAAAATGGTTGTACTACTTTGCATTCCCACTAGCAGTGCCTAAGAGTTTCAATCTCCCTGTAGCCTCTCCAACATTTGTTATTCCCTGTTTTTTGTTTGTTTTTGATTCATGCCAGTTATGCCAGGGTGAGATGGCATCTCATTGTGGTTTTGATTGGCATTTCTCTAATGGCTGGTAATCACAAATATTTCCTCATATATCAGCCGCTTGAATGTCTTCTTTGGTAAAGTGTCTGTTCATTTCCTTTGCCTGTTTTTTTAACTGTATTATTTGTCTTTTTGTTGTAGAGGTGTTGAATTTTCCTGCAGATTTTAGAGATAAAACCTTTGTCGGATTTGTCATACCTAAAATTTTTTTCCTAGTCTGTAGTTTCTCTTTTCACTCTTTGGTGAATTTTTTTCATGAGCATTAAGTATTTACTTTTTAGAAGATCTTAGTTATCTAACTTATATTCTAGAGTTTGTGTGTTGTAGTTATGGTTTGTACCCGGTTAATGCCGTGTATTAGGGCCTCTAGCATAGACCCTTTTTTTTTATTCTATGATCTTTATAGCTTTTGGTTTTACATTTAGCCTTTGATCCATTTTGAATTAATTTTTGTGTATGGTGTGAGGTATGGGTCCTGTTTCATTGTTTTGCAGATGGACATCCAGTTTTGCCAGCACTATTTGTTAAAAAGACTGTCTTTTCTTGTTTCAATGAACTTTGGGCCCTCATCGACAATCAGGTGGCCATAGTTGGATGGATTTACATCTGGGTTCTCAATTTGGTTCCATTAGTCTATGTATTTGTCCTTGTACCATTACCAGGCTGTTATGACTACCAAAGCTGTGTAGTAAATTCTGAGGTCAGGTAGTGCCAGTCCTCCTATTTTGTTCTTCTTATTCAATAGTGCTTTACTTATCCGGGGCCTCTTCCCTTTCCATTTAAAGTTAATGATTAGTTTTTCCATCTGTTTAAAGAATGATGTTGGTATTTGGACCGAGATCGCATTGTATTTGTAGATTGCTTTGGATAGAACTGACATTTTCACAATGTTGAGTCTTCCTATCCATGAGGATGGTATGTTTTTCCATTTATGTAGATCTCTTTTGGTTTCTACCAGTAGCATTTTGTAGTTTTCTTTCTATAGGTCTTTTACATCTCTGGTTAGATTTATTCCTATTTATTTTTTAAGGGACCATTATAAGTGGTATTGTTTTTCTGATTTCCTTTTCATTGTTCTCTTTACTGATGTATAGGAATCCAACTAATTTTTTTATGTTTATCTTATTTTCTGTTGCTCTGCTGGATCTTTCTATTAGTTCCAGTAGTTTTCTCATGAAGTCTTTTGGGGTTTCTATGTATAGTATCATATCATCCACAAATGGGGCAGTTTTACTTCTTCCTTACCAATTTTGATGCCCTTTATTTCTTTTTCTTATTTTCTAATGTTGAACCCCCCTTGAGTAAAAAAAAACTAATACCTGGTATGAATCCCACGTGGTCACGGTGTATTATTTTTTTCATGATGCTGAATTCTACTGGCTAGAATTTTCTTGAGAATTTTTGTATCTCTTTTATGGGGGATATTGGTTTGTAGTTTTCTTTTTTTGTGGTGTCTTTGCCTGGTTTTTGTATCAGGGTTATGCTGGCTTCATAGAATAAATTTGAGAATATCCTTTCCTTTTCTATGTTCTGAAATTGTTTGAGTAGTACTGATGTAAGCTCTTCTCTGAATGTTTTGTAGAACTAGGGTTTTTTTTGGGGGGGTGGGGTGTTTTTGTATCTTTTCAAACTTTTCCTTTGTTATGGTTCTGTTCAGATTTTTAAAATCAGTTTGTATTAGTTTAGGTAGGTAGTGTGTTTCCAGATATTTGCATTTCCTCTGGGTTTTCAAATTTGTTGGAGTATAGATTTTCATAGTACTCTGTTATGATTTTTTTTTTTATTCCAGTTGGGTCTGTTGTAACATCCCCCATGTCATTTCTTATTTGGGTTATTTGCATCCTCTTCTATTTTTCTTTTGTCAGTTTGGCCAATAGTTTGTCATTTTTGATGATTGTTTCAAAGAACCAACTTTTGGTTTTGTTGATTCTTTTTGTATTCTCTATTTCATTTATTTCTGCACTGATATTTATTATTTTCTTTCTTATAGTGGTTGTGGGCTTCTTTTGCTGTTCTCTTTCTATTTTTTGAGAAGGGTAGCTAATGCTTTGATTTTGTCTCCTTTTATTTTTTTTTACTGTGCTTTAAATGAAAGCTTATAGATAAGTTAGTTTCTCATGCAAAAATTCATACACACATTGTTATGTTGCTCTCCCTATAATGTGACAGCACACTCCTCCTTTCCATCCAGTATTTCCTGTGTCCATTCAACCAGCTTCTGTCTCTTTCTGCCTTGTCTTCCAGGGTCCCTCCACTCTCAGTCAGACCACTAAGTCTGGCCTTTTTACATGAATTTGAGTTCTGCACCCCACTTTTCTCCCACTTTGCTAGGGACTCTCTGTTGTGTTCCCTGACAGGGCAGTCATTGGTGGTAGCTGGGCACCATCTAGTCTTCTGTAGCCTCTGGTATGTGGCCCTTTCTGTCTCTTGGGTTCATATTTACCTTTTGTCTTTGGAGTTTTTCATTCTCCTTTGCTCCAGGTGGTTTGGTACCACATGTTGCATCTTAGATGGCTGCTTGCTAGCTTTTAAGACCTCAGATGCCACTCACCAAGGGGAATGCAGAACATTGTCTTAAAAAACGTTGTTATGCCAATTGACCTAGATGTCACCTGAAACCACAGTCCCCAGAACACTGCCCCTGCTACTCTGTCCCTCAAAGTGTTTGACTGTATTCAAGAAACCTCTTAGCTTTTGGTTTAGTCCAGTTGTGCTGACTTCCCCTGTATTATATTTTGTCCTTTCTTCACCTGAGATTATTCTTGTCTACTATATTTTTTTTACTATGTAGTTTATGAATACCCCTCTACCTCCCTCCCCAACCTCGTAAGCATCAAAGAATGTCTTATTCTGTGTTTAAACCTTTTCTTGAGTTCTTATAATACTGGTTTCATACAATATTTGTCATTTTGCAACTGACTAATTTCACTCAGCATAAAACATTACAGATTCTTCCATGTTATGAGATGTTTCACGGATTCATCATTGTTCTTTATAGTTGCTCAGTATTCCATTGTGTGAATATATCATAATTTGTTTATCCATTCATCCTTTGATGGGCACCTAGTTTTTTTCCATCTCTTTGCTATTGTGAACAGTGCTGCAGTGAACATGGACGTGCATATATCTATTTTGATGTCTCTTATTTCTCTATTATATATTCCAAGGAGTGAGATTGCAGAATTGTACCTTACTTCTATTTCTAGATTTTTAGGGAAGTGCCAAATCGATTTCCAAAGTAGTTATACCATTTTACATTCCCACCAGCAGTGTATAAGTGTTCTGGTATCTCCACAACCTCTCCAACATTTATTATTTTGTGTTTTTTGGATTAATGCTAGCCTTGTAGAGGTGAGGTGGTATCTTGCTGTAGTTTTGATTTGCATTTCTCTAGTGGTTGATGATCATGAGCACTTCCTCATGTATCTTCTAACCACCTGAATATTTTCTTTGACGAAATGCCTGTTCATATCCTTTCCCCATTTTTAATTGGGTTATTTGTCTTTTTGTTGTTCAGGCTTTGCAGTATCTTGTAGATTTTAGAAATTAGAGGCTGATCAGATTTATTGTAGCCAAAAATATTTTCCCAGTCTGTAGGTTCTCTTTTTACTCTTTTGGTGAAGTCTTTTGATAAGCATAAGTATTTGATTTTTAGGAGCTCCCAGTTATCTAGTTTCTCTTCTGGTGTTTGTGCATTGTTAGTAATGTTTTGTATATTGTTTATGCCATGTATAAGGGCTCCTAGCATTGTCCCTATTTTTTTCTTCCATCATCTTTATCATTTTAGAATTTATATTTAGGTCTTTGATCCATTTTGAGTTAGTTTTTGTATATGGTGTGAGGTATGGGTCTTGTTTCATTTTCTTGCAGATGGATATCCAGTTATGCCAGCACCATTTGTTAAAGAGACGGTTTTTTCCCCATCTAATGGACTTTTTTTTTTAATGGACTTAGGGCCCTTGTCAAATGTCAGTGCCTCATAAAAATTTTTTTTTTTTTTGCCTCATAGGTGGATGAATTTATGTCTGGATTCTCAATTATGTTCCCTTGGTCTAAGTATCTGTTTTTGTACCAGTAACCAGCTATTTTGACTACCATGGCAGTATAATAGATTGTAAAATCAGGTAGTGTGAGGTCTCCCACTTTGTTTTTCTTCTTCTGTAATGCTTTACTTATCTGAAGCCTCTTCCCTTTCCATATGACAGTGATTTGTTTCTCCATCTCATTAAAAAATGTTATTGGAATTTGGATCAGGATTGCATTATATCTGTAGATCGCTTTGGCTAGAATAGCCATTTTCACAATGTTGAGTCCTCCTATCCATGAGCAAGATATGTTTTTCCACTTATGTAGGTCTCTTTTGGTTTCTTGTAGTAGTGTATTATAGTTTTCTTTGTATAGGTCTTTTACATCTCTGGTTAGATTTATTCCTAAGTATTTTATCTTCTTTGGGGCTATTGTAAGTGGTATTGATTTGGTGATTTCCTCTTCAAAGTTTTCTTTGTTGGTGTAGAGGAATCCAACTGATTTTTGTATGTTTGTATCGTATCCTGATACTTTGCTGAAATCTTCTATTAGTTCCAGTAGTTTTCTTGTGTATTCTTTGGGGTTTCCTGTGTATAAGATCATATCATCTGCAAATAGGGGTACTTTTACTTCTTCTTTACCAATTTGGATGCCCTTTATTTCTTTATTTAGCCTAATTGCTCTGGCTAGGACCTCCAGCACAATGGTGAATAAGAGTGGTGATAAAGGTCATCTTTGTTTCATTTTCGTTCTCAAGGGGAATGCTTTCAGGCTCTCTCCATTTAGGATGATGTTGGCTGTTGGCTTTGTATAAATGCCCTTTATTATATTGAGGAATTTCCCTTCTATTCCTATTTTGCTGAGAATTTTTATCATGAATGGGTGTTGGACTTTGTCAAATGCCTTTTCTGCATCAACTGATAAGATCATGTGGTTCTCGTCTTTTGTTTTATTTATGTGATGTATTACATTGATTGTTTTTCTAATGTTGAACCATCCCTGCATACCTCGTATGAATCCCCTTGGTCAAAGTGAATTATTTTTATTTTTTGATATGTTGTTGAATGCCTTTGGCTAGAATTTTGTTGAGAATTTTTATGTCTATGTTAATGAGGGGTATTGGTGTGCAATTTTCTTTTTTGTGGTGTCTTTATCTGGTTTTGTTATCAGGGTTATTCTGGCTTCATAGAATGAGTTTAGGAGTATTCCATCCTTTTCTATGCTCTCAAATACTTTTAGTGGTGGTGGTGTTAGCTCTTCTTTAAAAGTTTGGTAGAATTTACCAGCAAAACGTCAGGGTCAGGGCTTTCTTTTTTTTTTTTTAATAAGAAGTTCTTCAATAACCCTTTAAATTTCTTCTTATGTTATGGGTTTATTTAGTTGTTCTGTCTCTGTTTTTGTTACTTTAGGTAGCTTGCATTTTTCTAAAAATTTGTCCATTTCCTCTAGGTTTTCAAACTTGTTAGAGAACAATTTTTCATAGTGTTTTGTTATGAATCTTTTAATTTCATTTGGGTCTGTAGTGATATCGCCCATGTCATTTCTTATTCTAGTTATTTGATTCCTCTTTTGTTTTTCTTTTGTCCATTTGGCCAATTGTTTATCACTTTTGTTGACCTTTTCAACGAACCAGGTTTTGGTCTTGTTAACTCTTCAACTGTTTTTCTGTTCTTTTTTTCTCTTAATTTTGCTCTAATTTCTATTATTTGCTTTCTTTGGTGCCCTGGGGCTTCTTTTCTTGCTCTTTTTTCTATTTGTTCAAGTTGTAGGGATAGTTCTTTGATTTTGACCCTTTCTTCTTTTTGGCTTTGTGCATTTATTGCTATAAATTGACCTCTGAGCGCCACTTTTTCTCTTTCCCAAAGGTTCTAGTGGGATGTGTTTTCATTCTCATTTGATTCTGTGAATTTTTTTATTCCATTCTTAATTTCTTCTATAGCCCAATATTATAGAGATTAATATTGTCATTTGTGCTCTTTTTTGATTTTTGCTTTATATATATATATATTTTCCATAGTTTGTTTGTGTCTTTAAGGCTAAGGTGTGTCTCTTGTAGGCAGCATATTGATCAATCCTTTTTTTTTAATTCCATTCTGCCACTGTCTGTGTCTTTATTGGTGCATTTAGTCCATTTACATTCAGCATAATTATTGATAGGTATGAGTTTTTTTTTTTTATGAGTTTAGTCCTGTCATTTTGAAGTCTTTTTTTTTTGTTCTTGACAATTTCTTAGTTCCACTTAATTTTCTGTGCTGACTAGTTAGATAATTGACAAGAACTTTTTTAGGTGAAGGGAAAGACAACACACAATATAGGAGAGGGCAGCACAACTGGACTAAACCAAAAGCAAAGGAGTTTCCTAAATAAACTGAACACTTTGAAGGCCAGAGTAGCAGGGGCAGAGGTCTGGGGACCATGGTTTCAGGGGACGTCTAGGTCAATTGGCATAACAAAATCTATTAAGAAAACTTTCTGCTTACCACTTTGGAGAGTGGCATCTGACGTCTTAAACACTAGCAAGTGGCCATCTAAGATGCATCAATTGATCTCAATCCACCTGGAGCAAAGGAGAATGAAGAACACCAAAGACACAAGACAATTATGAGCCCAAGAGACAGAAAGGGCCACAGAGACTACATCAGCTAGAGATCAGAAGAACTAGATGGTCCCCAGCTACAACCATTGGCTGCCCTGACAGGGAACGCAACAGAAAACCCCTGAGGGAGCAGGAAAGCAGTAGGATGCAGACTTCAAATTCTTGTAAAAAGAGCAGACTGAATGGTCTCACTGAGACTAGAAGGTCTGGTCCCCAGACCTTCTGTTAGCCCAAGACAAGAACCATTCCCAAAGCCAACTCTTCAGACAGGGATTTGAGTGGTCTATTTCGACGGCAGTGGGTTTTATTAGATATGAAATGGTACTGGTGAGAGGTGAGCTCCTTGGATTAAGTAGACACATGAGACTATGTGGGCAGCTCCTGTCTCGAGGGGAGATGAGAAGGCGGAGGGAGACAGAATCTGGCTGAATGGACACAGGAATATAGGGTGTAGAGAAGGATTATGCTGTCTCATTAGGGGGAGAGCAACTAAGAGTATATAGAAAGGTGTATACAAATTTTTGTATGAGAGACTGACGATTTGTAAACTTTCGCTTAAAGCACAATAAAAAAATTAAAAAATTTTTCTGTGCTGAGTAGTTTTTCTGTATGCATTTTCTTTTCATCTTTTTCATTGTTGCTGATTTTGTGTTTGCCGAGTCTTTGTTTTTCTTTTTTTATGTGTTAAATTGTTAGTTTCCTTTGTGTTTACCTTAAAATTTACCCCTATTTTTCTAAGTTCAAACCAATCATTTATTTCTTTATATCGCCTTGACTTCCTCTCCATACTAAAGATCTATGAATACAGTTTTAATACATCTTTTTGTTTTAGTGTTGTCATCTTTTACATATTGACATCTCTGCTTCCCTATATTCAGTGTTTTAGGTTTATTTGTTTTTGCGACTCCCCTATCTGGGCTGATATCTGGTTGCTCTGTCCTGTGTTCTAGTCTTGGGTTATTATCTGATATTTTTTATTTTTTTTTAACTGGATGACTTCCTTTACTATTTCTTGTAATTTTGGTTTGGTTTTTGCAAATTCCCTAAACTCCTGTTTATCTGGAAATGCCCTAATTTTGCCATCATATTTGAGAGACAGTTTTGCTGGATATGTGATTCTTGGCTGGTAATTTTTTTTTCAAGGCTTTGTATACGTCATCCCATTGGTTTCTTGCCTGCATGGTTTCTGCTGAGTAGTCCGAGCTTAGTCTTGTTGACTCTCCTTTGTAGATTACTTTTTGTTTATCCCTAGATGCTCTTAAAATTCTGTTTATTTTGGTTTTGGCTCATTTAATTATATAATATGTCTTGTTGACTTCCTTTTGGGGTCTACCTTGTGTGGGGGTCCTGAGCATCTTGGATAGGTATCTTCTCATCTTTCAGGATATCAAGGGAGTTTTCTGCCAACAAATCTTCACCAATTAACTCTTTAGTTTCTGTTCTCCCCCCTGTTCTGGTACTCCAGTCACTCATAAGTTATTACTCTTGATAGAGTTCCACATAATTCCTAGGGTTTCTTCACTGTTTTAATTCTTTTATCTGACTTTTCCTCAAATAAGTTGGTTTCAAGTGCTTTTCTTCAATCTCACTAATTCTGGCTTCCATTGCCTCAATTCTGCTCTTACAACTTTCTATTGAATTGTCTAATTCTGAAATTTTATTGTTAATTTTCTGGATTTCTGTTTGCTGTCTCTCTATGGATTCTTGCAGCTTGTTAAATTTGTCATCGTGTTCTCCTATAATCTTCTTAAGTTCTTCTATTGCTTTGTCTGTGTGTTCATTTGCTTGTTCTGCACTTTGCTGGATCTCCTTCCTGATCTCTTGAAGAGTTCTGTATATTAATCTTTTGTATTCTACTTCCAGTAATTCCAGAAAGTTTTCTTCCATCGGAAGATTTCTTGATTCTTTGTTTTGGAAACTTACCAAAGCCATCATGGTCTGCTTCTTTATGGATTTGATATTGACTATTGTCTCTGAGCCATCTATAAATTATTATATTTATTTATTTTATGTTTTCTTACTGTGCCCTAGCTTCTTGCTTTGTTTTGCTTTGATATGCCCAAATAGGCTGCTCATGTGAGCTAGTTTGATTATTGGCACCTTTGAAGCTCTAACATCCTGTCACCAGGTGGTTAAATCTGTTACTAGGTATGTGAGCCCTGGAGTCTGTTTGCTTTTCTTGTATGGATTCAGCTCAGGTGTCCAGGTAGTCAGTCACCAAGAATGTGGTGCAGGCTCTCACCTACAGTCCTAGACAAGCGGGGGTGATTGGTGTAGGCACAGGTAACTGCAGTAGGGGGTCACACACTGATCAAAGCAGAGGGCTGACAGACTTTCCTGTATGCCTGGGAGGAAAGCATGTCTGTGTTCCCTATTGTGCATAGTTGGGTGGGTTTTGCAGCTAGACTATGGACAACCAATGCTGTTGGCTGTAAGGACTGTGAGGCACCCCTGCCTTGGGTGGCTAGGTGGCGTGAGTGAAGCCACAAGTCCTCAGGCCCCTGATGTGGGTAAGTGAGAACCCTGTTTAATAGGCAGAGCAGTGTCAAATGTCACCATCCTGCCACTCCATCATATAGAAGATACAGTTAAAGTTAGGCTTCAGGTATATACCCTGTTGTACTTTGTCAATGAAGGCCTACACTGTTGAAATGGGCCCACACAGGTCTATGCAGGGGTGAAAGGCATTCAAAGTCCATGGACCCCTTATGTCTGTGCCTAGGGGAAAGAACTGTGCCTGCCTTGAGTTCCCGGTTTAGGGGTGTTGACAAGTTATTTTTTCCTGTTTGTTAATTTGTTTCCTCTCCAAGGCTGGCAGAATGGCTCAGGGCTCATGACGGGTCCTACTTCCAGTCCTGGGGGCACAACAATATCTGAAGTTGACCCGAGGCCTCGTGCAGCGCTGGGAGGAGGCAGGTATATGGGAGAGAGGTTTTTCCCAAAAGGTGTTTTTTGATCCATGCAGTAGTTAGATGAATGTATTTATATTTTGCCTATTGAGCACTCCTTTTCACTAGTTCTGGAGGCTTAAGGACACTGTGTGCTGCTGGGTTTCTCCCCATGTGGAAGACGCGTCCTGAGCACCACTGCTTGCCTCACCGCACACACCGGCTAATCCAGCCTGCAGAGTGCAAGTTCCTGCTGGGTCAAGTCTGGCAACTCCTTGCTGCTTCTGAACAATCTCTCCCTCTCCCTGCTGCTCAGTCCAATTTCTCAACTTTGCCTTTGATGTTCATTGCTCATAGATTTTCATATATAATTGATTCACTTGTTTTTTCAGGTCTTTGATGTAAGAGGGACCACAGGAAGTGTCTGAATCATGTGCCCTCTTGGCCCCACCTCTTGTCTCTTCTTTTTTGATGTGTGCATCTATTGGGAGAAATTGACCTCTGAGCACTGCTCTTGCTATGTTCCAAAGGTTTTGGTATAATGTGTGTTCATTTTAGTTTAATTCTAGGAATTTATTGATCCATCTTTAGTTTCTTCTATTACCCAGTGGTTTTTAAGCAAGGTGTTATTCAGTTTCCATGTATTTGATTTTTTTTTCTTACTGTTCCTGCTGTTAATTTCTACTTTGATGGCATTGTGATCAGCGAAGGTACTTTGTATTATCTCAGTGTTTTGGATTTTGTTGAGGGTTACTTTGTGGCCTAAGATGTGGTCTCTTCTGGAGAATGTTCCATGTGGTTTGGGAAAGAATGTGTGCTTTGCAGCCGTTGGATGGAGTGTTCTATGTATGTTTATGAAGTCACGTTGGCTGATTGTGGCCTTTAGGTCTTCTGTATCTTTGTTGAGTTTCTTTCTAGATGTTCTGTCCTTTACCAAGAGTGGTGTGTTGAAGCCTACTACTATTACTGTGGAACTGTCAATTTATCTTTTCAGAGAGATAGAGTTTGTTTTATGTATGTGGAGACCTGTCATTTGGTGCATAGATATTTATTATGGTTATGTCTTCATAATGGATTGTCCCTTTAATCATTTTATAATGCCCTTCTTTGTTTTTTATGGTGGATTTTGTTTTAAAGTCTATTTTACCTGAGATTAGTATTGCTATTCCTGTTGTTTTTTGGCAACTGCTCAATATATTTTTTCCCATCCTTTGATTTTTAATAAACTTATGTCTTCGGTTCTAAGGTATGTCTCTTGTAGACAGCATATTGATGGAATCTTTTTTTTTAAATCCGTTCTGTCACCCTCTGTCTCTTTATTGGTGCATTTAGGCCATTTAAGTTTAGTGTAATTATTGATAGGTAAGAGTTTATTTCTGTCATTTTGTAGTTTTTTTTTTTTTTTTTGTGGTGGTGACATTTTCTTTGTTCCTCCTACTCTCCTGTGCTAAATTCCTTTTCTTTGTGGGTTTTTTTAAATTTGTTTTTGTAGATTTTGTGTTTACTGAGACTTTATGTTTCTCTTCTTTATTTTGATGAGTAGGCTTATTAACTTTCTTTGTGGTTTCCTTGAAATTTACCCTTATCTTCCTAGGTTTGAACCAGTCTATTATCACTTGGTATTGCCTTGCCTTTCTCTCCATTAGAGAGATCTATACCTACACTGTTTATTTCTCCTTTTATTGTTCTGATGTTGTTTACATTTATAGATTAGCCTCTCTGGTTCCATGCTGTAAATTTTTAAATTTTGTTTTATTCTTCAGAGGTCATTACCTAGGGTGTTATCTGGCTGATGCTATCTTCCTAAGTTTGAACCAGTATTTTATTACTTGGTGTCATGGATCAAAATGTGTTCCCCAAAAATATTTGTCAACCTGCTTAGGCCATGATTCCCAATATTGTGTGAATTGTCCTCCATTTTAGCACCTGATGTGATTTTTCTATCTGTTGTAAATCCTACGTCTATGATGAAATGAAGTGTATTATTAGTGGCAGTTATATCGATGTGATCTACAAGATTAGATTGTGTCTTAGGCCAATCTCTTTAGAGATATAAAAGAGATAAGTCAGCAGAAAGATATGTGACTTCACATCACCAAGAAATGAGAGCCAGGAGAATAATGTGTCCTTTGAATCTGGGGCCCCTGTGCTGAGAAACTCTTCAGCCAGGGGGAGATTTATGACAAGGACTTTCCTCCAGAACTGACAGAGAGAAAGCCCTCCCCTGGAGCTAACACCCTGAATTTGGGCTTTTAGCCTACTAGGCTGTGTGAGAATAAACTTCCATTTGTTGAAGCCATCTACTTGTGGTATTTCTGTTATAGCAGCACTAGACAACTAAGACACTTGGTATTGCCTTGACTTACTCTCCATTTGAAAGTTCTATACCTACACCATTTATTCCCTCTTTTATTGTTCTGAGGTTGTAGTCATTTACAGATTAGCCTCTCTGGTTCCCTGGTGTAAAAATTTTAGTTTTGATTTATTCTTGGGAGTTCTTACTTAGGTAGGTATCTGACTGAGGAGGTCTTGCATCCTAGATTCAGGCAGTCGTCTGATGTTGTTTGTTCTCTAATGGAAGGACTCCCTTTAATAATTCTTGTATGTTTGGTTTGTTTTTACATATTCCCTTGATTTGTGTTTATCTGGAAAGGTCCTAATTTCACCATCATATTTGAGTGAGAGTTTTACAGGATGTATTATTATCGGATGGCAATGTTTTTCATTTCAAAGTTTTATGTATGTCATCCCATGCCTTCTTGCTTGCGTGGTTTCTGCAGAGTAATCAGAGCTTAGTTTTGTTCTTTCCCCTTTGTAGGTGACTTTTCATTTTTCTTGTGCTGCTCTCAGGACTCTGTCTTTGGTTTTACTGAGTGTGATTATGACATGCCTTGGTGATTTTCTTTTGGGGTCTGTCCTCTATGGGGTTCATTGGGCTTCTTGGATGGTCAGCTTTTCATCTTTCATGATATTAGGGAAGTTTTCTGTCAGAAATTCTTCAGTGTTTTCCATTTTCTCCCCCTATTCTGGTTTGTGATCCCATGAAAATTTTTGCTTTTGATCTTATCCCACATCGTTCTGAGGATTTCTTCATTTTCCTTCATTCTTTTCTCTGATTTTTTCTCACAGAAAGTGGTATCTGAGGATTTGTCTTCAATTTTGCTGCTCCTGTCTTCCACTGTCTCAAACCTTTTCCTGAAACCTTCTATGACACCGCCCCTTTCTGAATTCTTGTTGTTTGGATTTCTAATTGTTGTTTTTGTATGATATCTAGATGTGAATTTATTTTGACATTTTGTTCCTGTATTATTTTCCTGAATTCTTCCATTTTTTGTCTTTTTCATAATTTTGTCTGTATTTCCCATGATTCTGTCTATTTTTTCCTCATTTCTGTCTACTTTTTTTCTTCATCTCCTGGATAGCCCTGAATATTAGAGATTTGAATTCCCTATCAGGTAGGTCCAGTATCTTTTCTTCTACTGGAAGGTCATCTGGTGTTTTATTTTGGATGCCTACAGTGACCGTCCTGTCCTGTTTTTTATGTTTTGATGTTGTCTGCTGTCTTCAGGACATTCAGTAATAATTTTTTTTTCATTTATTGATTGTAGATTTGTCTGTCCTGCTTTTTTGTTTTATTTTGTCATGTCTAAGTAGGTGGGCTGTGCATTCTTTGTTCTTTGTCTGTGGGCATGATGCTTCTCACCACTTTGTCCAATGGGCAGGGCCAGTTGTTCAGCTATGGTGCAGTAGGGCAGCCCCAGTGGGTGCTCTGTCTCCTGCTGGGAGTTCCATGAAACTTCTTTCCCATACTCCCTTCCACTCATCTCCAACTGGAGTCCAAGATGAAGAATCCATGCTGTGTTAGCTGATAGGGGACCTCCACTCTGCATCTCTCCTCACTCTCTGTTTTCTGTCAATTTCTTCTTCCATTTGGTGCTTGGTTGAGTTCTCTATCTTTTCATGTGGCACACAGGGTTCCAGGATTGATGTTTGTCTGTGTTTTAGTTAGGTTTTTGAGTCTTTGCTGTGGAGGGATGGTGTGGTGCTTCTGTCTATAGCACCATTTTCTGGATGGTCCTACTTTTGCTAGATTAACTGGTGAAAGAAAAGATGAGCTTGGGGCTTCAGAGCCAAAGCCCGAGTGCTGCATAAATGACCTCAAATTTTCCACTTATGCTTTGAAAGAAAGCCTTATTTCTTGTAGAAACAGAGCTGATATTGCCAAAAACCAAACCCAAAGTCTCATTGTAAGAGTAGCTGAATTACAATGCCAACTCAGTTGCCAACATTGAAAGGTGTCTGAAGGTAAAGTGAGGGCATTGATTGGGAAGAAATGGTATCTTGAAACTTGGGATGGAGACATAAAGGCAGATAATCAGGAAGCTGGAAACATTGAGCCCCTAAATTCCATTGAATCATTTTTACCAACAGAACCAGTCCTCCCACTCCCATTTGTTGAAATTACTCCATGTTTGTCTGATAAACCACCCTCCCCAGTAAAACCATTAGCCTCTCTACCCCCATCGAATGAGATTAACCCAGCAGCATTTAAGAGCCTTTGTCTGAGTCATCGTGTGGGGCATTGCCAGAAACAGATGATTTACAAGACAATTCTGAATGTTCTCAAAACACTTTCCCACTGATTTTTGCTTCTAGACCTATAACTAGACTTTAGTCCCAGTAAGCCTCAAAAGGTGAAGTACAAAGTGTATGCCAGGAGGAGGTACACTACTCTTCAAAAGAACTGCTTGACTTTTCTAAGATGTACAAACAAAAACCTGGGGAATATGTTTGGGAATGGCTGTTAAGTGTGTGGGTTAATGGTGTAAGGAACATAAAGATAGAGCAATCTGAGTTTACTGATATGGGACCACTATATTAGAAAATATACATATATTAGCACCTTGGTTGCTTCCATATTTTTGCTATTGTAAACAGTGCTGCAATGAACATGGGTGTGCATATATCTGTTTGTGTAAAGGCTCTTATTTCTCTAGGATATATTTTGAGGAGTGGGATTGCTGGATCGTGTGGTAGTTCTATTTCTAGATTTTTAAGGAAGTGCCAATTTGATTTCCAAAGTTTTTGTACCATTTTAATTCCCACAAGCAGTGTGTAAGTGTTCCAGTCTCTCCACAACCTCTCCGAAATTTATTGTTTTGTGTTTTTTGGATTAATGCCAGCCTTGTTGGAGTGAGAAGGAATCTCATTGTAGTTTTGATTTGGATTTCTGTAATGGCTAATGATCATGAGCATTTCCTCATGTATCTGTTAGCTACCCGAATGTCATCATTAGTGAAGTACCTGTTCATATTCTTTGCCCTATTTTTAATTGGGTTTTTTAGTTTTTGTTGTTGAGTTTTTGTAGTATCAAGTAGATTTCAGAGATCAGACACTGATGGGAAATGTCATAGCTAAAAACTTTATCCCAGTCTGTAGGTAATCTTTTTACTCTTTTGGTGAAGTCTTTGGATGAGCATAGGTGTTTGATTTTTAGAGCTCCCAGTTATGCAGTTTCTCTACTGGTGTTTGTGCATTGTTAGTAATGTTTTGTATACTCTTTATGCCATGTCCTAGGGCTCCTAGCTTTGTCCCTATTTTTTCTTCCATGATCTTTATCATTTTAGATTTTATATTTAAGTCTTTGATCCATTTTGAGTTAGGTTTTGTGCATGGTGTGAGTTATGGGTCTAGTTTCATTTTTTTGCAGATGGATATCCACTTATGCTAGCAGCATTTGTTAAAGAGACTGTCTTTTCCACATTTAACTGACTTTGTGCCTTTGTCGAATATCAGCTGCGTATATGTAGATGCATTTATGTCTGGATTCTCAATTCTGTTCCATTGGTCCATGTGTCTGTTTTTTACCAGTACCAGGCTATTTTGACTACTGTGGTGGTATAATAGGTTCTAAAATCAGGTAGTGTGAAGCCTCCCACTTTGTTCTTTTTCAGTGATGCTTTACTTATCCGGGGTCTCTTTCCTTTTGATATGAAGTTGGTGATTTCTCTCTCCATCTCAGTAAAAAATGTCCCTGGAATTTCAATTGGAATTGCATTTTATCTATAAATCGCTTTTGGTAAAATAGATATTTTTACAATGTAAAGACTCCCTATTCATGACCAAGGTATGTTTTTCCTCTTCTGTAGGTCTCTTTTGCTTTCTTGCAGTAGTGTCTTGTAGTTTGCCTTCTATAGGTCTTTTACATCTCTGGTAAGATTTATTCCTAAGCATTTTATCTTCATGGGGGCTACTGTAAATGGTATTGATTTGGTGATTTCCTCTTCAATGTTCTTTTTTGTTGGAGTAGAGGAATCCAACTAAGTTTTGTATGTTTATCTTGTATCCTGTTTCTCTGCCGAACTCTTCTATTAGTTTCAGTAGGTTTTTTTTGAGGTTTCTGTATGGTTTTCTGTGTATAAGGTCATGTCATCTGCAAATAGAGATACGTTTACTTCTTCCTTACCAATCTGGATGCTCTTTATTTCTTTATCTAGCCTAATTGCTCTGGCTAGGACCTCCAGCACATTGTTGAATATGAATGGTGATAAAGAGCGTCCCTGTCTGGTTCTTGATTTCAGAGGGAATGCTTTCAGACTCTCTCCATTTAAGATGATGTTGGCTGTTGTTTTTTTATAAATGCCCCTTATTATGTTGAGGACTTTTCCTTCGATTTTTATTTTGCTGAGACTTTTTATCACGAATAGCTTTTGATCTTTGTCAAATGCCTTTTCTGCATCAATTGTTAAGTTCATGTGTTTCTTGTCTTTTAATTATTTGATGGATTACATTAAATGTTTTGCTAATGTTGAACCATCTCTTCATACCTGGTATGAATCCCACTTTGTCGTGGTGGATTATTTTTTTTGATATGTTGTTGAATTTTGTTGGCTAGAATTTTGTTGAAGATTTTTGTATCTAAGTTCATGAGGGATATATAGCTGCAATTTTCTATTTCTGTGGTGTCTTTACCTGGTTTTAGGATCAGGAATATGCTGGCTTCATAGAAGGAGCATTCCATCCTTTTCTATGCTCTGAAATGCCTTTAGTAGTAGTGGTGTTAACTCTTCTCTGAGCGTTTGGTAGAACACTCCACTGAAGCTGTCCAGGTCAGGGCTTTTGTGTGTGTGTGTGTGTGTGTGTGTGTGTTTTAATTACCTTTTCAATCTCTTCTTTTGTTATGGATTTATTTAGTCGTTCTACCTCTGTTTGTGTTAGTTTAGGTAGGTAGTGAGTTTCTAGAAATTCATGCATTTCTTCTAGGTTTTCAAATTTGTTAGAGTACAATTTGTGGTGGTAATCTGACATGACTCTTAATTTCAGCTGTGTCTGTTGTGATATCACCTATCATATTATTCAGGTTATTTGCTTCCTCCCCTGTTTTTCTTTTGTCAGTTTGGCCAATGGTTTATCAATTTTGTTCATTTTTTCAAAGAACCTTCTTTTGGTTTTGTTATCTTTCAGTTGTTTTTCTCTTCTCTATTTCATTGAATTCCTCTATGATTTTTATTATTTGCTTTCTTCAGGTGCCTGAGGGTTTCTTTTGTTGCTCTCTTTCTATTTGTTCAACTTGTAGGGATAATTATTTGATTTTGCCCCTTTCTTCTTTTTGTATGGGTGCATTTATTGATGTATATTGACCTCTGAGCACTATGTTTGCTATGTCCCAATGGTTCTGATAGGAAGTGTTTTCATTCTTATTGGATTATATAGATTTCTTTATTCCATCCTTAATGTCTTCTAAAGCCCAGTCATTTTTGAGCAGGGTATTTTTCAGTTTCCAAGCATTTGATTTGTTTTTCCTGCTTTTCCTGTTATTGATTTCTACTTTTATGGCTTTGTGGTCAGAGAAGACGCTTTGTAATATTTTGATGTTTTGGATTCTGCTAAGACTTGCTTTATGACCTAATATGTGGTCTATTCTAGATAATGTTCCCTGCACGCTAGAAAAGAAAGTATACGTGGCTGCTGTTGGGTGGAGTGTTCTGTATATGTCTACGAGGTCAAGTTGGTTGATTGTGGCATTAAGATCTTCGGTGTCTTTATTGAGCTTCTGTCTGGATGTTCTGTCTTTTACTGAAAGCGGTGTGTTGAAGTCTACAATAACTGTGGAGCTGTCTATCTCACTTTTCAATACTGTTAAAGTTTGTTTCATGTATCTTGCACGTCTGTCATTGGGTGCATAAATATTTGATATGATTATATTCTTCTGGTGTATCGTCCCTTTAATCATTATAGAGTGTCCTTCCTTATCCTTTGTGGTGGATTTAATTTTAAAGTCTATTTTGTCAGAAGTTAATACTGCCACTCCTGCTCTTTTTTGGTTGTTGTTTGGTTGATATACTTTTTTCTGTCCTTTGGGTTTTAGTTTGTTTGTGTCTCTAAGGTGTGTCTCTTGTAGGCAGCAAATAGACGGATTCTGTTTTTTTTTTTTTTAATCTATTCTGCCACTCTCTGTCTCTTTATTGGCACATTTAGTCCATTTACATTCAATGTAATTATGGATAGGTATGAGTTTAGTGCTGTCATTTTGACGTCTTTTTTTGTGTGTTGTTGACAGTTTCTTTTTCCCACTTAATTTTTCATGCTGAGTAGTTTATCTTTGTATAAGGTCTTTTCCTCTTATTTGTTGTTGATTTTGTTTCTGCTGAGTATTTTTTTCTTGTATTTTATTTTGATGAGTAGGATTGTTGTTCTCCTTTGTGGTTACGTTAATATTGACCCCTATTTTTCCAAGTATAAACCTAACTTTTATTTATATCACCTTGTCTTCCTTTTCATGTGATAGACTTTTGACTACACTTCTTAGTCCCTCTTTACTGTTTTAATGTCTTCTTTTACAGAATGACTTTGTCGTTTCCCTATTTTGAGTGTTTTTGTATCTGGATTTATTTTTGTGATTTCCCCATCTGGGTTGACATCTGGTTGCTCTGTCCTGTGTTCTAGTCTTGGGATGCCACTTGATATTATTGATTTTCTAACCAGAGAACTCCCTTTAGTATTTCTTGTAGTTTTGGTTTGGTTTTTATGAATTTCATTAAACTTCTGTTTATCTGGAAATGTCCTAATTTCACCTTCATATTTGAGAGACAGTTTTGTTGGATATATGATTCTTGGCTGGCAATTATTTTTTCCTTCAGTGCCTTATATAAGTCATACCATCACCTTCTTCCTTGCATGGTTTCTGCTGAGTATTCTGAACATATTCTTTTTGACTCTCCTTTGTAGGTGACTTTTTGTTTATCCCCAGCCACTCTTAAAATTCTCCCTTTATCTTTGGTTTTGGCAAGTTTGAGTATAATATCTCTTGATGAATTCCTTTTGAGATCTACCTTATGTGCAGTTCAATGAGCATCTTGGATAGATATCTTCTCATCTTTCACGACCTCAGGGAAATTTTCTGCAAATGAATCTTCAACAATTCTGTATTTTCTGTCCTTGCTCCCCATTCTGGTACTCCAATCACTAGTAGATTATTTCTTTTGATAGAGCCCCACATGATCTTAGGGTTTTTTCTTTTTTTTAATTCTTTCATCTGATTTTTCTTCAAATATATTGGTGCCAAGTGTTCTGTCTTCAATCTCACTAATTCTGCCTTCCATTTCCTCAATTCTGTTCCTCTGACTTTCTATTGAGTTGTCTATTTCTGTAATTTTATTGTTAATCTTCTGAATTCCTGATTCCTGTCTCTCTATGGATTCTTGCAGCTTATTAATTTTTTCTTTATGTCCTTGAATAACCTTTTTAATTTCTTCAACTGCTTTATCTGTGTGTTCCTTGAATTGTTCTGCGTATTGCCTGATCTCCTTGACGTCTTGAAGAGTTCTTTACAGTAATCTTTTGTATGTTGCGTCTGGTAATTCCAGGAAGGCACCTTCATCCAGAAGATCCCTTGAATCTTTATTTTGGGAGCTTTTTGAAGTGATCATGGTCTGCTTCATTATGATTTGTTGTTGACTGTTGTCTCCAAGCCTTCTATAATTTATTGTATTAGTTTATTTTATGTTTACTTCCTTTATCTTAGTTTCTTGTTTTGTTTGTTTTGATATGCTCAAACAGGCTGCTTGAGTGAGCTAACATGATTATTTTCGCCTTTGAAGCTCTAACATCCTGTCACCAGGTAGCTAGAGCTGTTATCAGGTGTATCACCCTAGAAGTCCATTCACTTTTCTTGTATTATTTCACCTGAGGTGTCAAGGTAGTTGCTCATAAAGTGTGTGGTATGGGCTTTGTCCTACAGTCTTAGAGAGGCAGGGGTGATTGGTGTAGGTACAGGTATCTGGTTGCAACAGGGGATCACGCTGTCAACAAGGCAGAGGGCTGACAGCCATCCCCTGAGTGTCTGTAAGGAAAGTGCATCCCTGTTCCCTAGAGTGCACAGGTGGGTGGGTCCTGCAGACAGACCATGTCCACCCAATGCTTTTGTTTGTAAGTATTGCGAGGTACCAGTTATAATGGACCCCTGTCATGGGTGGCTGGGTTACGTGGGTGGAGCCACCAGTCCTTACGCCTCTGATGTGGGTCAGTGTGGACCCTGTTTAATAGGCAAATCGGTATCAAACATCAAACACCCAGCTCTCTACCGCACAGCTGAAACAGTTGCAGACTGCCAACTAGGGCTTATTCTCCTGAAATAGGCCCACACAGGTCCGTGCAAGGTTAAAAGTATTCAAAGTCCACGGACCATTTATACCTGGACAGGAGCTGCTTCTGTCCTGAGCTCCCAGGTTAGTGGAGCTGACAGATTATCTTTTCCCTGAATTGTGAATTTATTCCTTCTCCAAGACAAGGAGAATGGCTCAGGATGATCAGCAGGACCTATCTCAGGCTCAGGGAAATCAACAGCCACTGAAGCCTGCTTGGTGGCTGGGGGCGCAGTAAAATATACGCAAGTACTTCGCTTTTGCCGAGGGCGCCATTCCTCTCTGATTTTGGAGGTGTGAGTAGGCTGTGCAGCTGGCTTCTTCACCCTGAGGAAACTGTGTCCAGAACTCTATCACCAGCCCTGCCATGGTCCCTCCCAGGAACGGTGCCTGAGGATTCCCAGTGATTCAGGCCTGGCAACTCCTTGCAGCTTCTTAATCATCTCTATCTCCCAGTCAGTTTTCTAAATTTGCCTTTGATATTCAGAGCACCTAGTTTGTCATAGATATAATCGTTTCACTTGTTTTTTTCAGGTCTTTCTTGTAAGAGGGATCACTGGAAGTTTCTGACTACTCCGCCATCTTGGCCTCACCTTTGTGATTGTTATTTTATGTAAGTCAGATTTGACAGAGGAATTTCCCTAACTGAATTAAGACACTTAACTACAACAGTGCTGATTGGCACCTGTGGTGGTAAGGACCAAATGGTGGCACTCAATTAACAAAGACAAGATGGGCATGGTTAACATAATGGACAACAGATTCCAAGCAGTAATCAGAATAGTCTGAATAGTATGGACTTTTGGCTTTGGCTACTTAGTCATGGTGTCCCTAGATGTGAAAGAGATGGGAAGTTTACTAAATATTTACTTGATCTGTAAAAGTATAAGAATTCTAGGTCTAGTGAACAGCAGTCTAACTTGAATCAGCACAATAGAGAGTCATGCCCCCTTAATCAATTCCCAGACTTGAGTGTGTTTAAAGACCTACAACCCCTTGAAAGAAGGGGAGCCAATTCCCTCTTAGGAAGGACTCCAATACACTGCCAAAAACTTATGCTATTAATCTTTCTCCCTGCCTTCCCCAAAGGGATCTATGGCCTTTTACCAGAGTAACTATTCATTGGAGAAAAGGACATCACCAGACTTTTAAGGGATTACTGGATACTGGCTTTGAACTGGCACTAATTTCATGATACCCAAAATGTAATTGTGACACACCAGTCAGAGTGGGGGTGTATGGAGGTCAGGTAATTAATGGAGTCTTAGTTCATGTCCATCACACAGTAGTTTGATTGGATCCCTGAACCCATCCTGTAGTGATTTCCCCAGTTCAGGAATTCATAAATGGTATAGATTCTTTCATCAACTTGCAGAACACCCACAATTAGATCGCTGACAAATGGAGTAAGGGCTATTATGGTAGGAAGAGCCAACTGGAAACCATTAAAACTGCCCCTACCTAGGAAAATAGTAAACCAAAAGCAATACTGCATTCCTGGAGGGATTGCAGAGTTTATTGCCACCACCAAGGACCTGAAGGATGCAGGAGTGGAGATTGCAACCACATTCCCATTCAACTTGCCTATTTGACCTGTGAAAAAAACAGATGGATCTTGCAGAATGACAGTGGATTATCGAAAACTTAACCAGGTGGTGACTCCACTTGCAGTGGCTGTTCCAAATGTAGTTTCATTGCTTGAGCAAATTAATACAGCTCCTGGTACCTAATATGCAGCTAGTGATCTAGATAATGTCTTTTCCTCTTTACCTGTTTCAAAGGACCATCAGAAGGAATTTGCCTTTAGCTGGCAAGGCCAGTGTCTTAGTTATCTAGTGCTTCTGTAAGAGAAATACCACAAGTGAATGGCTTTAACAAAGAGAAATTTATTTCCTCGTGGTACAGTAGGCTAGGAGTCCAAATTCAAGGTTTTGGCTCCAGGGGAAGGCTTTCTCTCTCTGTTGGCTTTGGAGGAAGGTCCTTGTCCTCAAGCTTCCCCTGGTCAAGGAGCTTCTCAGGTGCAGGGACCCCAGGTCCAAAGGACACACTCTGCTTCTGGTGCTTCTTTCTTGGTTTGAAGTCCCCAACTCCCTGCTTGCTTCTCTTTCCTTTTTATCTCTTGAAAGATAAAAGGCGGTTCAGGCCACACCACAGGGAACCTCCCTTTACATTGGATCAGGAATGTGACCCGGGTAAGGGTGTTACAATCCCACCCTAATCCTCTTTAACATAAAATTACATTCACAAAATAGAGGACAACCACGCAATACTGGAAATCATGGCCTGGCCAAATTGATACACATTTTTGGGGGGACATAATTCAATCCATGGCATTCCAATTTGCCTTTAGCTGGCAAGGTCAGCAATACACCTTCAATTGCCTACCTTAGAGCTACATTAACTCTCCATCACTATGTCATAATTTTGTCCTCAAGGACCTTGATCTCCTTTACCTCCCACAAGAGGTAACACTGGTTCATTACATTGATAACATTATGCTGATTGGACCCAGTAAGGAAGAAATGTCAATGACTCTGGATTTATCTGTAAAACAATTGTGTGCTAGACAGTGGGTAATTAATCCTACAAAAATTCAGGTGCCTTCCACCTCAGTGAAATTTCTAGGGATCCAGTGGTGTAGGGCATGTCAAAATATTCCTCCCAAAGTGAAGGATAAGTTATTGCATCTGGTTCCTCCCACAACTGAAAAGGAGGCACAATTCCTGGCTGGCCTCTTTCGATTTTGGAGGCAACGTATTCCTCACGTGGGTGTACTATTTCTGCCTATTTATCTAATGACTCGAAAAGTGGCTAATTTTGAGTGGGGCTCTGAACAAGAGAAGTTTCTACAACAGGTTCGGGCTGCTATGCAAGCCACTCTTCTCCTTGGGCTATATGATCTAGGTGATCCAATGGTGCTTGAAGTGCCAGTGGCAGATAAAAATACTGTGTGGAGTCTTTGGCCGGCCCATATTGGTGAACCACCGTGCATACCCTTAGGATTTTGGAACAAAGCCATGCCATCCTCTGCAGATAACTATTCTCCTTTTGAGAAACAGCTTTTGGCTTATTACTGGGCCTTAGTAGAGACTGAATGCTTAACCGCGGGACACCAAGTCACGATGTGGCCTAAGCTGCCCATCACGAACTGGGTGTTGTCTGACCCATAGAGTCATAAACTTGGACATGCACAGGAGCACTCCATCATCAAATGGACGTGGTATGTACGAGAATCAGGCCCAAGAAGGACCTGAAAGCAGAAGTAAGTTGCATGAGGAGTGGCCCAAAACCCCAGTCTCCACTTCTGTCACATTACCCTCTGTCACCCAGTCTGCACCTTTGACCTCATGGGGAGTTCCTTATAATCAGTTGACAGAATAAGAGAAAACTTGTGCCTGCTTTACAGATGGTTCTGGGTGATATGCAGGCACCAATTGAAAGTGGACAGCAGCAGCACTAAAGCCCCTCTATGGGACCTCCTTGAAGGACAGTGGTGAAGGAAAGTACTCCCAATGGGCAGAACTTCGAGCAGTGCACCTGATTGTTCACTTTGCTTGGAAGGAGAAACAGCCAGATGTGTGATTGATTGTATACTGATTCATGGGCTGTGGCCAATGGTTTAGCTAGATGGTCAGGAATTGGAAGGAACACGATTGGAAAATTAGTGACAATGAAGTATGTGGAAGAGGGATGAGGATAGACTCCTCTGAATGCGACAAAGAAGTGAAGATATTTGTGTCTCATGTGAATGCTCACTAAAGGTGGACTTCAACAGAGAATTTTCACAGTCAAGTGTATAGGAAGACGTGTGGACTAAACCATGACATAGGGCTGGAGACTTGATATACTCCTGAGGGATAACAGTAAAGGTTTGTATTCCAATTATGCATTTTGGAACCGGGGAAATCACTACATGGTGGGCTTGGGAATCCACTGGACCTACTCTGAGATGGACCTGACCTAAGGCTCAATTAATAACCTGACCTCCATATGACCCTACTCTGACTGGTGGACTGCAGTGATATTTTGTGTTCCCTGGAATTTGTGTCAGCTAGAGCCATTACTAGTAATCCTTGAAAAATATGATTATTTCCTTTCTCCCAATGAAGTCATTTTCCTAAAAAGCTGTAGCTCTCTTTGGGGAAGGCTATGAGTCAAAATCAACTCAAGGGCAATTTTTTTTTTTTTGAGGAAGATCAATAGCGTACATTTTTAACAGTGTATTGGGATCCTTCCTCAAGGAGACCTGGCCTCCCCAACATACTAGGAGTATAGGTCTGTAAACTGGCTCAAATCTAGGAACTGATTGAGGGGCCATTACTCTCTGTTTTGTTGATTCAATTTGGATTTCTGTTCATTTTATCTAGAACTCTTAAACTTATACAGATCATGTAAATATTTAGTGTCTTAGACTGAGTTCTCTAGAGAAGAAAAGCCAGTAAAGCATGTAAATATATACAGAGATTTATATTAAGGAAATGGCTCACATGGTTGTAGAGGCTGGAACTTGGATTAGGTTGGTGGCTTCTCCTGATTCACTTAGCCACAGAGGCTGGCAAACCCAAGATTGGAAAGTCAGACAGCAGGGCTCCAGCTCACAGGGTGCAGAGACTGACGAATTCCAAAATTGGCAGGCAAGACAGCAGGTAAGCTGCTAGCTCAAGTCCCAAGAACTGGAGGCTAGACAGATAGTAGCAAGCTGCAGAATCCAGAGCAAGCAAAAGCCTACAAGCCTTGACAGAAAGTCCACTTATATAAGATGCAGGCCACACCCCCAAGGAAACTCCCTTTCAACTGATTGGCTACCCACAGTGGATCCCATCATGGAGGTGATCACGTTATATCAAATCTTATAATGGAAATGATCATATTATACGATTGCCAAAGTACATCATAGCTGCCATACCACTGAGAATCACAGCCCAGCCAAGTTGACACACAACCTTAATAATCACAGTCTACCCCTAGTCAACTTGGCATCTGTACACATCTCCTTAAATCATACATAATCACTGAATAAAGACAATTATAAAGTCATACTTGCACCTAACATGATACAACGAACACATATACAACTGAAAATGTACTAGCCCTGCTTACATCGAAAACAAAAATATTTGGTGCACACACATGAAGCAGAAATACTCATAACAATTACAGTCCTTGTTTCTGCCTCTGGTCACGTGGCTGTAACTGGTATTTAGAACTACCTTCTTCCACCACCCATTCCGTATTCCCTTTGCCCTCAGCAAGCACCTCAGATGGTCACGGTTCTTTGCCTGGTAAGGTGATTCAAACCTTCATTCCTGAAGGGTATGGGCCATTAGTAGTCATGTTGGAATTGGGTTGCTGTAGTTTTCCATTGACTTTAATCACAGGGCATGGTAGTACTCAGGGATGCCCTAAAGGATCTCTTGCATTCCAGACATACTCTTTTTTACTTCCCATGTGTAATATCAATCTGATTTTTTTTGGTAATCAAGATCAATCACACCAGCCAATATGGTAACTCCCTTCTTTGCCTGTTGATCCAGAGCCATAAGGACCCCAAAGTGGCCAGGTAGCATTCTTAACTTTCAGTTGAATGGGATCAGTGGTGTGTCTCCAGGTGGGAGCATTCCTCCTTTTGGAACTAAGACCTCTAGACCTGCAGAGCATTAGGTCTCATGTACAGGAAGCAAAAATTTTTTGAGTGGATCACCAGGGGTAATAGTGAGTGGTGCCACTGCCATTTCCACTCTTTGATGCCTGGACCCATAATTCCTGGCTACAGGAGAAACAACACCATATATTGGACGCTAGTTTAGAGCATATACAGCCTCCTGGAGAACATTGCCCCAACCCTGCAAGGTATTGCCATCTAACTGGTACTGTAATTGTGTCTTTAGAAGGCCATTCCATTGCTCTATCAAGTCAGCTGCTTCAGTGGACATGAAAAGAGAGAGTGGAGGGAAGGCGTGTGCTGTCTCATTAGGGGGAGAGCAAAAAACCAAAACCAGTGCCATCTGGTCACCACATTGCCATCGAGTCAATTCCGACTCATAGCGACCCTATAGGACAGAGTAGAACCGCCCATAGAGTTTCCAAGGAGCGCCTGGCGGATTCGAACTGCCAACCCTTTGGTTAGCAACTGTACCACTTAACTACTACGCCACCAGATTTTACGGGAACATGGTAAGACCAGTGAATTCCATGAGCATGGGCCCACTGCCACATTCATTTGCTGTGAAGTGAGTCTTGTGATTTGAAGCCACGCTGTGTGGGATACCATGAAGGCAGATAAGGAGTCCTGCAAGTCCACGGATGGTAGTTTTGGCAGAAGCACTGAGTGCAGGGAAGGCAAATCCATATCCTGAGTAAGAGTCTATTCCAGTGAGAACAAAACACTGCCCTTTCCATGATGGAAGTGGTCCAATGTAATCAACTTGGCTTCAGATTTCTGGCTGATCACCTTGAGTAATGGTGCCATTTGGGGACTCAGTGTTGGTTTCAGCTGCTGGCAGATTGGGCACTCACAAGTTGGCTTGGTGAGTGGAAGTCAATGTTGCTAAGCCCCATGCATGAACTCCATCCCTGCCACCATGGCCAGTTTGTTCATGAGCTCATTGGGCAATGATGGGAGTGGCTAGGGAAAGTGGATAACTGGTTTCCATAGAAGGCATCATCTTATCCACTTGATTGTTGAAATCCTCCTCTGCAGAGGTCACGTTTTGGTGAGCATTCACATAAGACACAAATATATTCACTTCTTTGGCCCATTCAAAGGGATCTATCCACATATCTCTTCCCCATACCTCTTTGTCTCCAATTTTCCAATCATGTTCCTTCCAAGTCCCTTACCATCCAGCCAAACCTTTGGCCAAAGCCCGTAAATCAGTATACAGTCACACATCTGGTCATTTCTCCTTCCAAGCAAAGTGAACAACCAGGTGCACTGCTCGAATTTCTGTTCATTGGGAGGATTTCCCTTCACCACCGTCCTTCAGGGAGGTCCCAGAAATTGGCTGTAGTGCTGCCGTTGTCCCCTTTCGAGTGGAGCCTGCATATCGTACAGAACTATCTGTCAACCAGGCACAAGTTTTCTCTTTCCCAGTCAATTGATCATAAGAATCTTCCCAGGAGGCCACAGATGCAGACTGGATGATGGAAGGTAATGTGACAGAAGTGGAGATCATGGGCATTTGGGCCACTTCTTCATGCAACTTACTTGTGCTTTCAGGTTCTGCTCTTCCCCCACCTCATATAGACTGCTTCCATTTTATGATGGAGTGCTGCTGTGTACGTCCAACTTTACAGTTCTGTGGGTCAGACAACACCCAATTCATCATGGGCAGCTCAGGTCTCATAGCAACTATTAAGGTCCAGTAACAAGTCAAAAGCTGTTCTCAAAAAGACAGTAGTTATCTACAGAGGATGGCAGGGTCCTTGGATCAGATGGATCATATGGCCCAAGGGGTAGAGTAGCTTGCACAGCAGACTGAACCAGTTTCAGAGCCTCCTTTTGTTCTGGGCCACACTCAAAGCTATCAGCTTTTTGAGTCACTTGATAAATAGGCTGAAGTGTTCCTAGGTGCCGTCGAGTCACTTCTGACTCATAGACACTATGTACCACAAAACAAAACACTGCCCGGTCCTGTGCTATCCTTACAGTCATTGTTATGCTTGAGCCCATTGTTGCAGCCACTGTGTCAATTCATCTCGTTGAGGGTCTTCCTCTTTTCCACTCACCCTGTACTTTACCAAGGATGACTTCCTTCTCCAGGGAATTATCCCTCCTGACAACATGTCCAAAGTGTGTCTTGCCATCCTTGCTTCTAAGGAGCATTCTAATTGTACTTCTTTCAAGAAAGATTTGTTCATTCTTTTGTCAGTCCATGGTATATTCAATATTCTTCACCAACACCACAATTCAAAAGCGTCAGTTCTTCTTTGGTATTCCTTATCCATTGTCCAGCTTTCACATGCATATAATGCAATTGAAAATGCCATGGCTTGGGTCAGGCACACCTTAGTCTTCAAGGAGACATCGTTGCTTTTCAACACTTTAAATAGATCTTTTGCAGCAGATTTGCCCAATACAATGCATCTTTTGATTTCTTGACTGCTGCTTGCATGGGTGCTGATTGTGGATCCAAGTAAAATAAAATCCTTGACAACTTCAATCTTTTCTCTGTTTATCAGCATGTGGTTTATTGGTCCAGTTGTGAGAATTTTTACATTCTTTACGTTGAGGTGTAATCCATACTGAAGGCTGTGGTATTTGATCTTTTTTAGCAAGTGCTTCAAGTCCTCTTCACTTTTCAGCAAGCAAGGTTGTGTCATCTGCATATCTCAAGGTGTTAATGAGTTTTCCTCCAAATCCTGATGCCCACTTCTTCTTCATATAGTCCAGCTACTCGGATTATTTCCTCAGCATACAGATTGAGCAAGTATGGTGAAAGGATACAACCCTGACGCACACCTTTCCTGACTTTAAATCACTCAGTATCCCCTTGTTCTGTCCTCACAACTGCCTCTTGATCTATGCATAGGTTCCTTATGAGCACAATTAAGTGTTCTGGAATTCCCATTCTTCTCAATGTTATCCATAATTTGTTATGATCCACACAGTTGAATGCCTTTGCGTAGTCAATAAAACACAGGTAAATATCTTTCTGGTATTCTCTGCTTTCAACCAGAAACCACCTGACATCAGCAATGATATCCCTGGTTCCATGTCCTCTTCTGCATCTGGCCTGAATTTCTGGCAGTTCCCTGTTGATATACTGCTGCAGCCACTTTTGAATGATCATCAGTAAAATTTTACTTGCATGTGACATTAATGATATTGTTCTATAATTTCCACATTCAGTTGGATCACCTTTCTTGGAAATAAGCATATATATGGATCTCTTCCAGTCAGTTGGCCAGGAAGCTGTCCTCCATATTTCTTGGAATAGATGTGTGAGCACTTTCAGCTCTGCATCTGTTTGTTGAAACATTTGAATTGATATTCCATCAATTCCTGGAGCCTTGTTCTTCGCCAATGCCTTCAGTGCAGCTTGGACCTCTTCCTTCAGTGCCATCAGTTAGTGATAATATGCTACCTTTTGAAGTTTTGGAGCATCGACTAATTCTTTTTGGTATAGTGACTCTGTGTATTCCTTTCCTCTTCTTTTGATGCTTCCTGTGTCGTTTAATATTTTCCCCCGTAGAATCCTTCACTGTTGCTACTCGAAGCTTGAATTTTTCCTTTAGTTCTTTCAGCTTGAGAAACGCTGAATGTGTTCTTCCCTTTTGGTTTTCCATCTCCAGCTCTTTGCACATGTCATTATAATACTTTGATCTGTCTTCTTGAGCTGCCCTTTGAAATCTTCTGTTCAGTTCTTTTACTTCATCATTTCTTCCTTTTGCTTTAGCTGCTCGGTGTTCACAGTAAGTTTCAGAATCTCCTCTAACATCCATCTTGGTCTTTTCTTTCTTTCATGTCTTTTCAGTGACCTCTTGTTTTCTTCATGTATGATGTCCTTGATGTCATTCCATAACTCGTCTGGTCTTCGGTCATTGGTGTTCAATGCATCAAATCTATTCTTGAGATGGTCTCTAAATTCAGGTGGGATATACTGGCTGGGGAAACCCTGGTAGCATAGTGGTTAAGAGCTATGGCTGCTAATCAAAAGGTCAGCTGTTCGAATCCACCAGGCACTCCTTGAAAACCGTATGGGGCAGTTCTACTCTGTCCTATAGGGTCCCTATTGGTCAGAATTGACTCAACGGCAGCGGGTTTCGTTTTTGGTTTTGTATACTGGCTGGAGTAGCACACTCAAATTAGAAATACGTTGCCTCCAAAAATCAAGGGGCCCGCTAGGCATTGTGCCTTCTTTTTAGTTGTAGGAGGTGCCAGATGCAATAACATATCTTAAATTTTAGAAGGAATATCTCTACGTATCCTACAAAACTGGACCCCTAGAAATATTCTGGCAATTCGAGTTGAACTGTTGTTCACTTGAACTAGAACTTTTCCATTTATACAGATCAATTAAATATTTAGTAGATTTCCTACCTCTTTCACTCCTAGGGACACCATGGCTAAGTAGCCAAAGTCATAAGTCCATATGAGTCAGACTATTCTGATTACTGCTTTGATTCTGCTGTCCATTAGGGTAACCATCCCCATGTAGCCTTTGTCGAATGAGTGCCGCCACTTGGCCCTATCACCATGGGATACAATCAGCCCCATTGTAGTTAGGTGTCTTAACTGTGTTAGGGCAGTTCCTACAATCAAATTTGACTTACATAAAATAGCAATCACAGCAGTATTCAAGGATTCTGGGGCTCCCTTCACAAATTTGTTCCTCGCTGTTGTCTTTAAAGATGTGTCCTCTGGGCACTTCAGGTATGGGTCTGTGGGTCTAACCTGATAAATCTACTCTAACATGCCATTTTCCCTAAGCCTTTGGATACCTTCTACAGCATACCAAGGCAGGTCTGGTACTTCAAGTAGGGCACCGTGTAATCCATGTGTCAGCAACTCAACCTAATAAACTATTAGATCCTTTCCTAACCTCTTGTGCTGAAACATTGAATGAAGAACCTGTGCTTAGTGGGCCCATATCAATGAACTCAGACTGATCCATCTTTATGTTCCTTGCACCATTATCCCACACCCTTTATAGTCATTCTCACACATATTCCCCAGGTTTCTGTTTGTACATATGAGAAAAGTCAAGCATTTCTTTTGGAGTATAGTGCACCTCCTCCTGGTTCACACTTTGTACTATACCTTTTGGGGCTCACTGGGACTTAAGTCTAGTTATAGGTCTAGTAGCCAAAATTGGTGGTGTGGATGTGTTTTTAGGACATTCAACATTGTCTTGTAAGGCATCTGCCTCAGGAGATGCACAAGGCAATGACTCAGACAAAGGCTCTTCTGTCACAACTTGGTTAATCTCATCAGATGGGGGTGGAAGGGCTAATGGTTTTATTGGGGAGGGTGGCTTAACAGACAAACATGGAGTCATGTCTTCAGATGGGAGTAAGAGGGCTGGTTCTATTGGGAGGAGTGATTCAATGGAATTTAGGTGCTCAATGTGCCCGGCTCCATCAGTATCTGCCTATATGTCCCCATCTCAAGTTTCAGGGTCCCATTTCTTCCCAATCAATGCCCTCACTTTAACTTCAGATACCAGCTGAGGTTGAAAATTGAGTTAACATTGTAATTCAGCCACTCTTACTATAAGTCTTCCGGTTTGGTTTTCGGCAATATCAGCTCTGTTATTACAAGAAATAAGGCTTTCTTTCAAAGCACAAGTGGAAAATTTGAGGTCTTTCATGTGGAGCTTGAGCTTTGACTCTGAAGCTCTGAGCTCATCTCTTTCCTTCACCACTTTGCGTAGCAAAAGTAGGACCAACCAACCAGCATTCTTATACTTCTCATTATGACAGAGTTGTAGAAAGGTATTGTCTTAGTTATCTAGTGCTGCTATAACAAAAATACCACAAGTAGATGGCTTTAACAAAGAGAAATTTATTTTCTCATAGTCTAGTAGGCTAGAAGTCCAAATTCAGGGTGTCAGCTCCAGCGGAAGGCTTCCTCTCTCTGTCAGCTCTGGAGGAAGGTCTTTCTTGTCAATCTTCCCCTGGACTAGGAGCTTCTCTGTGCAGGAACCCTAGGTTTAAAGGCCATGCTCTGCTCCCGGTGTTTCTTTCTTGATGATATGAGGTTCCCAACTCTCTGCTTGCTTCCCTTTCCTTTTGTCTCTTGTAAGATAAAAGGTGGTGCAGGCCACACCCCAGGGAAACTCCCTTTACATTGGATAAGGGAGGTGACCTGAGCAAGAGTGTTGCATCCCACCCTAATCCTTTTAACCATAGGCAGAGATTCTGATTTATAACACATAGGAAAATCACAAAATGGAGAACAACCACACATGGCCTAACCAAGTTAATACACACATTTTTGAGGGGACATACTCAATCCTTGTCAGGTATCAAACATGCAATCACCCAGAGCCTCACCTCTCACCAGTACCTGATCTATTGATTGTGACATTTTGTGTATTTGTATTGCCACCTCATGCCATGGATTAGCAGTGCCTTCTTTACTACTGGAAGCAGAGTCATCAACATCTTTAAGAGTAACCAGATTTGAGAACCAATCTAAAAAGTTCATTCTTATGATTTTGTTTCTCTAGATCCACTCTCAGTACCAAATATCTTAGGCTGGGTTCTCTAGAGAAGCAAAACCAGTAAAGCACATAAATATATATAAAGATTTATATTAAAGAAATGTTTCATGTGGTTGTAGAGATTAGAATATGGATCAGGCTGGAGGCTTCTGATTCAGGTAGCTTCAGGGGCTGGCAAACCCAAGATGGGCAAGTCAGACAGTAGGGCTCTGGCTCACAGACTACAAAGAACAAGGAATTTCAAGATCGGCAGGCAAGATGGCACGTAAACTGCTAGCTCAAGTCCCAAGAACCGAAGGCCAGACGAACAGTAGCCAGCTTTAGAATGCAGTGTGAACAAAAGTCCGTGAACCTTGCCAGAAAGTCCATTTATATTAGATGCAGGCCACACCCCCAAGGAATCTCCCTTTCAACTGATCGGTTACTTATAACAGATCCCATCATGAAGGTAATCACATTATATCAAATCTCATCATGGAAGTGATCACATCATCATATGACTGTCAAACTACATCATATCTGCCAAAGCACTGAGAATCTTGGCCCAGCCAAGATGACATACAACCTTAACAATCACAGTATGTTTTGAATCTATTTCACTCCTAGGGACACTGCCTTAGTCATCTAGTGCTGCTGTAACAGAAATACCAAAAGTGGATGCCTTTAACATAAGTGTATTTCCTCACAGTAATGTAGGTTAAAAGTCCAAATTCAGGGTGTCAGCTCCAGGGGAAGGCTTTCACTCTCCGTCGGCCTTCTAATCAATCTTCCCCCGGACTGGGAGTTTCTCCGTACAGGAACCCTTAATCCAAAGGACACGCTCTGCTCCTGGCACTGCTTTCTTTGTGGTATGAGGTACCCCTGTCTCTCTTCTTGCTTCTCTCTTTTATATCTCAAGAGATTGCCTCAAGACACAGTCCAATCTTGTAGATTGAGTCCTGCCTCACTAACACAAGTGCCGCCCCCCTCATTAACATCATAGAGGCAGGATTTACAACATATAGGAAAATCCCACAATAGTAGGAATCATGGCCCAGCCAAATTGATGCACACAGTTTTGGGGGGACATAATTCAATCCCTGACAGACACCATGACTAATTAGCCAACCCCATAAATCCGCGTGAGTCAGGCTATTCTGATTACTACTTTAACTCTGTTGTCCATTATGAAAATCATGCCAAACCTTGTCTTTGGTGATTAAGTGCTGCCCGTTGGTCCCTGCTACCCATAGGGTCACTATGAGTCAGAATCAACTCGATGGCAATGGGTGGGTACCCATGGATCTAATCACCCCCACTTTACTTAGGTTCCCCAATTCAGTGAAGGCAGTTCCCACAGCAATATATTGCCTACATAGAAGGGCAACCACAGCATTCTTCAGGGATGCTGGGGCTCCCCTCACAAATTTATTCTTCACAGTTTAGGTGAAAGTTTTGCCCTCTTGGCACTCTCTGGGTGGGTGGGTGTGCCTGACATGATAAATCACACTAACATTCCCATTTCCCTGAGCCTTTGAATACATTCTTCTACAATATACCAAGGCAGTTTTGGCATTTCAGTTTCATTTATTGTAGGCCACTTTTTGATCCATGTTACAGTCACCTAACCAAATAAACTCTTATACCCTTTTCTAACCCCTCAAGCTGAAATACTGCATGAAGAATCTCTGCTTAATGGGTCCATATCAATAAATTTGGATGGATCCAACTTTGTTTCTTGCATCATTATCCCACAGCCTTAATAACCATTCCCACACATATTCCCCAGATTTCTGTCTGTATAAATTAGAAAAATCAAGGAGTTCTGTTGGAGTGTAGTACACCTTCCTTTAAGTCACACTTCATACCTCACCTTTTGGGGCCTAATGGGACTTGAGTCTAGTTATAGGTCTAGAAGCAAAGAGGGATGGTAGAGGTCGGTCCTAAGAACATTGAGTAGTGTATTGCAAGGCATTTGCCTCAGGCAAAAAGATTCCTCAGGCAAAGCTGGATAAAGCTTTTCAGATGGGAGCAGAGGGGCTGGTTTTACTAGCAAAGGTGATTTAGCAGACCAATCTAGAATAATCTCTTCAGATTTGGGTAGAGGGCAAAGATGATTCAACAGAGTTTAGGGGCTCAGTGTCCTCAGCTTCATCAATATCTGCCTATATGTCCTCATCCCAAGTTTTCAGGATCCCATTTCTCCCCACCTTTTGAAATTGAGAATTCAGTTGGCATTTTAGTTTAAACACTCTTAAGATTCTGGGTTTGGTTTCAGCCATCTCAGGTCTGTTACTACAGGAAATAAGGGTTTCTTTCAGGGTAAAAATGGCAACTTTCATGTCCTTTATATGGCATTTTGAAGCCCTGAGCTCACCCTTTTCTTTCTCTACTTTGTCCAGAGGAAGAAGGAGCAACCAGACAGTGTCAATGTACTTGTCAGTTTGACAAAAATATTTGAAGGTATCAAATACTTGATCACCCGTAGTCTTGCCTTTCACAAACAGTATCCAATGGTGGCAGTATTTTGTTTATCTCTACTGTCACATCATGCCATGGATTAACAGTGCCCTCTTGACTACTGGAAATAAGTCATTAGTGCTTTTAAATCTAGCCAGACTTGAGAACCAATTCATAAAACTCATCCTTACGATTTTGTTCTTCGAGAACAACTCTCAGTGCCAAAATGTCTTAGTTTGGGTTCTCATTGTTTTTCTCCTTTCTATATATATAGAGAGAGTTTTGCTTCAATGATTGACCCACACAATTGTGGGGATGGAAAGTCCAAAAGTCAGGCAGCAGGCTGAAGACTTAAAAGTTCCATAGGTCTGGCAACAAGAAGAGCGGTGTCCAGAGAGAAAGAAAGAGAGAGCTCTGCTGGAACATCCATTTACATTATGGAAGCAGACCACACCCTCAAGGAATCACCCTTTCCAATTGAGTGTTTGATCACATCAGATCACATCATGGAAGGTGATTATAATACATTATATTACATTGTGGAAGTGCAACCAGCACAGTCTCTGACCAGACCACTTATAATCATAGCCTAGCTAAGCTGACACATAAAATTCACCATCACAGACATTAACAAAAGTTCCAGCATTCATGTCACTGGAGTTCCTAGAAGGAGAGGAGAAAGAGACTGACATATGAAAAGAAATTGAAAACATAAAATAACGAACAACAAAAAAACCAAACCCGTTGCAGTCGAGTCGATTCTGACTCATAGCAACCCTATAGGACAGAGTAGAACTGGCCCCAAGGAGCAGCTGGTGGATTAGAACTGCTGACCTTTTAGTTAGCAGCTGTAGGTCTTAACCACTGTGCCACCAGGGCTCCTAAAAGAGTTGTTGACCCTTAAAAAAAAACAAACTCAAGGGTGACAACTTTACTCTTTGGGCTAAACTGTTACTTAGTTTAAAGGTGACTTCAGGGGATAATTTAAATTCAAGGCTTCAAGAGCTACTCAAGGCCATAGTATCAGGGACTCCTCCAGTACAGGTCCAGTAGATCCGTATTCTTTAAGAATTTGAAGCTCTTTTCCACATTTATCTCCCTTTTTATCAGGATTCATCTATTGTGTTCCTTATCAGAACATTCAGTAGCGGTACTCAGGCACCATCTAGTTCTTATGGTCTCAAGGTGGATGAGGCAGTGGTTCATGTAGACAATTAATCCCATAGTCCAGTTCCTTCTCTGATTCTTGGGTTTGCTACTATCTTTTTTGTTCCAGACGAATAAAGAGCAATAGTTGTATCTTACATGGCCTCTTGTACACTACCTCACCATACTGGGAGGTAGAATATAAACTTTAAGAACTATATTTTGTCGACTGACTGGATTTTTCCAGGAGACCATGACCCTAAGCCGCCAAAACCAAGAGAACTAAACCCATGAGGTGATTAGTTATATTTAATCAGTATCCACATCTGTAGCCTCCCCTTTTTATAGTTATTATTGTTGCAAAACCATACACAACCTAGCATTGTCCCATTTATCCCTTTTCCCTATGGGCAGCATATTGACTTCAGTTATATCAGTCATGTTATGCAAACTAAACCCATATTTGGTGCCACATTTTTCATTTCTTTTTTTTATCATTTTTTATTGTGCTTTACGTGAATGTTTAAAATTCAAGTCAGTTTCTCATACAAAAACTTATACACACCTTGTTATGCGACCCTTGTTGCTCTTCCTGTAATGTGACAGCACTCTCCTTCGTTCCACCCTGTATTTCCACTCTCCATTCAGCTGGTGTCACCACCACCCCCCGCCTTCTTATCTTGCCTCTGGACTGGAGCTGCCCACTTAGTCATGTGTCTCTACTTGAGCTAAGAAGCACACTCCTCACCAGTATCATTTTATGTGTTATAGTCCAGTCTAATCTTTGTCTGAAGAGTTGGCTTCTGGAATGGTTTTAGTTGTGAGTCCGGGGGCTGTGTCCTCTGGGGTCCTTCCAGTCTCAGTAAGACCATTATGTCTGGTCTTTTAATGAGAATTTGAGTTCTGCACCCTGCTTTTCTCTTTCTTCATCAGGGATTCTCTGTTGTGTTCCCTGTTAGGGCAGTGTTTGGTGGTAGGCAGGCACCATCTAGTTCTTCTGGTCTCAGGCCGATGAATGGAGTCTCTGGTTTATGTGGCCCTTTCTGTCACTTGGTCTCTTATTTTCTTTGTGTCTTTAGTGATCTTCATACTCTTTTGCTCCGGGTGGGTTGGGAACAGTTGATGCATCTTAGACGGCCCCTTGCTAGCTATTAAGACCCAGTCACCACTCACCAAAATGAGATGCAGAACATTTTCTTAATAAATTTTATTATGCCAATTGACCTAGATGTCCCCTGAAACCATGGTCCCCAGGTCCCTGACCCTTCTACTCTGTCCCTTGAAGTGTTTGGACGTATTCAGGAAACTTCTTAGCTTTTGGCTTAGTCTAGTTGTGCTGACTTCCCTTGTATTGGGTGTCATCCTTCCCTTCCCCTAAAATAATTCTTGTCTACTGTCTAGCGAATAACCCTCTCTCTCCCTCCCCACCCTCGTAACCATCAAAGAATGTTTTCTTCTGTGTTTAAACCGTTTCTTGAGTTCTTATAATAGTGATCTCATACAATATTTGTCCTTTTGCTACTGATTAATTTCACTCAGCATAACACCTTCGGGGATTCATCCATGTTATGAGATGTTTTGTGGATTCATCATTGTTCTTTATCATTGCGTAGTATTCCATTGTGTGAATACACCATAATTTTTTTATCCGCTCATCCCTTGATGGGCACCTAGGTTGTTTCCATCTTTTTTCTATTGTGAACAGTGCTATAATGAACAAAGGTGTGCATATATCTATTCATGTGAGGGCTCTTATTTCCCTAGCATATATTCCAAGGAGTGGGATTGCTGGATTGTATGGGACTTCTAGTTTTAGCTTTTTAAGGAAGTGCCAAATTGATTTCCAAAATGGTTGCATCATTTTATATTCCCAGCATCAGTGTATAAGTGCTCCAGTCTCTCCACAACGTCGCCAACATTTATTATTTATTTATCTTTTGGATTGATACTAGCTTTGTTGAAGCAAGATGGTATCTCATTGTAGTTTTGATATGCATTTCCCTAATGGCTAACAATCATGAGCATTTTCTCATGTGTCTGGTAACCACCTGAATGTCTTCTTTGGAGAAGTGCCTGTTTGTATCCTTTGCCCATTTTTTAATTAGGTTATTTGTCTTTTTGTTGTTGAGGTTTTGCAGTATTTTGTAGATTTTAGAGATTAGGTGCTGATTGGATTTGTCATAGTCAAATTTTTTTTCCCAGTCTATAGGTTGTCTTTTTACTCTTGGTGAAGCCTTTGGATGAGCATAAATGTTTGATTTTTTAGGAACTCTCCTCTTCAGGTGTTTGTCCATTGTTAGTAATGTTTTGTATTTTGTTTATGCCATGTATTAGGGCTCCAGGAATTGTCCCTTTCTTTTTCTTCCATGATCTTTATTGTTTTAGATTTTATGTTTAGGTCTTTGATCCATTTTGAGTTAGTTTTTGTGCGTGGTGTGAGATATGGGTCTTGCTTCATTTTTTTGCAGATGGATACCCAGTTACGCCAGCATCATTTGTTAAAAAGACTGTCTTTTCCCCAATTAACTGACTTTGGGCCTTTGTCAAATATCAGCTGCTCATATGTGGATGGATTTATATCTGGATTCTCAATTCTGTTCCATTGGTCTATGTAACTGTTGTTGTACCAGTACCAGTATAATAGGTTCTAAAATCAGGTAATGTGAAGCCTCCCACTTTGTTCTCCTTTTTCAATAATGCTTTACTTATTCGGGACCTCTTCCCTTTCCATATGAAGTTGGTTAATTTTTCTATGTCTCATTAAAAAAAAATGCCATTGGAATTTGGATTGGGATTGCATTGTATCTATAGATTGCTTTTGGTAGAATAGACATTTTTACAATGTTAAGTCTTCCTATCCATGAGCAAGGTATATTTTTCCACTTATGTAGGTCTCTTGTGGTAGTGTCTTGTATTTTTCTTTGTATAGGTCTTTTAAGTCTCTGGTTAGGTTTATTCGTGAGTATTTTATCTTCTTGGGGGCTATCGTAAATGCCATTGATTTGGTGAATTCCTCTTCGAGGTTCTCATTGTGGGTGTAAAGGAATCTCATGGATTGAATTATGTCCCCCAGAAATTATGTGTATCAATTTGGGTGGGCCACAATTCCTGGTATTGTGTGTCTTCCCTATATGTTGTAAATCCTGCCTCTATGATGTTAATGAGGGAGGATGAGTGGCAGTTGTGTTAGTGAGGCAGGGCTCAATATACAAGATTGAACTGTGTCTTGAGGCAATCTCTTGAGATATAAAAGAGAGAAGCAAGCAAAGAGACAGGGGGACCTCCTATAACCAAGAAAACAGTACCAGGGCAGAGTGCATCCTTTGAACCCACGGTCCTCATGCAGAGAAGCTCCTAGTCCAGGAGAAGATTGATGAGAAGGCCAACAGAGAGATAAAGCCTTCCCCTAGAGCTGACACCCTGAATTTGGACTCTTAGCCTACTTTACTGTGAAGAAATACATTTCTCTTTGTTAAAGCCATCTACTCATGGTATTTCTGTTATAGCACCACAAGATAACTAAGACAGAAACCAACTGCTTTTTGTACATTTATCTTGTATCCTGATTCTCTGCTTAACTCTTCTATTAGTTGTAGTAATTTTCTTGTGGATTCTTTAGGGTTTTCCGTGTATAAGATCATAAAATCATAGCATCTGCAAATAGAGATCTTCTTCCCAACCAATTTGGATTCCCTTTATTTCTTTTTCTAGCCTGATTACTCTGGTTAGGACCTCCAGCACAATGTTGAATAAGAGTGGTGATAAAGGGCATCCTTGTCTGGTTCCCGTTCTCTTGGGGAATGCTTTCAGGATCTCTCCATTTAGGATGATGCTGGCTCTTGGCTTTGTATAAATGCCCTTTGCTATGTTGAGGAATTTCCTTTTTATTCCTATTTTGCCGAGTTTTGACAGGAATGGGTGTTGAACTTTGTCAAATGCCTTTTCCGCATCAGCTGATAAAGTCATGTGATTCTTGTCTTTTATTTATACGATGGATTACATTGAGTGTTTTTCAAGTGTTAAACCTTTCCTGCATTCCTGGTATGAATCCCACTTGGTCATGGTGAATTATTTTTTTTGATATGTTGTTGAATTCTATTGGCTAGAAGTTTGTTGAGGATTTTTGCATCTAAGTTCATGAGGGATACACCTCTGTAATTTTCTTTTTTCGTGGTGTTTTTACCTGGTTTTTGTATTAGGGATATGCTGGCTTCATAGAATGAGTTTGGGGTAGTCTGTCCTTTCCTATGCTCTGAAATACCTTTAGTAGTAGTGGTGCTAACTCTTCTCTGAAAGTTTGGTAGAACTCTGCAGTGAAGCCTTCTGGGCCAAGGCTTTTTTTTGTCGGGAGTTTTTTGATTACCTTTTTAGTCTGTTCTTTTGCTATGGGTTTATTTAGTTATTCTACCTCTGTTTGTGTTAGTTTAGGTAGGTAGTGTTTCTAGAAATTCATCCATTTCTTCTAGGTATTCAAATTTGTTAGAATACAATTTTTCATAGTAATCTGATATGATTCTTTTAATTTCAGTTGGTTCTGTTGTGATATCGTCCATCTCATTTGTTATGCAGGTTATTTGTTTCCTCTCTCTTTTTTTTTTTTTTTTTGTCAGTTTGGCCAATGATTTATCAACTTTGTTAATCTTTTCAGAAAACCAGCTTTTGGTCTTGTTAACTCTTTGAATTGTTTTCCTATTCTCTATTTCATTTAATTCTGCTCTAATTTTTATTATTTGCTTTCTTCTAGTGCCCCACGGCTACTTTTGGTGCTCTCTTTCTCTTTGTTAGAGTTGTAGGGTTAATTCTTTGATTTTAACCCTTTCTTCTTTTTGGATGTGTGCTTATATTGGCATAAATTGACCTCTAAGCACTGCTTTTGCTATATTCCAAAGGTTCCATTGTGATGTGTTTTCTTTCTCATTGGGTTCTATGAATTTCTTTACTCTGCCCTTAATTTCTTCCATAACCCAGTAGTTTTTGAGCAAGGTGTTGTTCAGTTTCCATGTGTTTGGGTTTTTTCCCTTGTTTTTTCTGTTATTGATTTCTACTTCTATGGCTTTATGGTCAGACAAGATGCTTTGTAATATTTCAATGTTTTGCATTCTGTTAAGGCTTGCTTTATGGCCTAATATGTGGTATATTTTGGAGAATGTTCCATGTGGGTTAGAAAAGAAAGTATACATGGCTGCTGTTGGTTGGAGTGTTTTGTATATGTCTACGAGGTCAAGTTGGTTGATTGTGGCATTTAGATCTTTTGCGTCTTTATTGACCTTCTTTCTGGATGTTCTGTCCTTCATCGAAAGTGGTGTGTTGAAGTCTCCTACTATTATTGTGGTGCTGTCTCTTTTCAATGCAGTTAGAGTTTATGCATTCTGGAGCCCTTTCGTTGGGTGCATAAACATTTATTATGGTTATGTCCTCCTGGTGTATTGACCCCTAATTATTCTAGAGTGTCCTTCCTTATCTTTTGTGGTGGATTTTACTTTAGAGTCTATTTTGTCAGAAAATATTGACACTTCTGCTCTTTTTTGGTTATTTTTTGCTTGATGTATTTTTTTTCCCATCCTTCAAGTTTTAATTTGTTTGTGTCTTTAAGCCTAATGTGTCCCTCCTGTAGGCAGCATATAGATGGATCATGTTTTTTGAATCCATTCTGCCACTTTGTGTCTCTTTATTGGTGCATTTAGTCCATTTACATTCACAGTAATTATTGATAGGCACGAGTTTAGTTCTGTGATTTTGATGACTTTTTTTTGTGTGCGTTGACAGTTTCTTTGTCCCACTTAATTTTCTGTGCTGAGTAGCTTTTCTTTATACATTCTTTTTTCTTCTTTTTCTTTGTCATGGATTTAGTATTTGGTGAGTCTTTATGCTTTTTGCTCTTTTTGTTTTGATGTTTAGAATTTTTAGTTTCCTTTGTGGTTACCTTAATATTTACCCTTATTTTTCTAAGTTTAAGCCAATCTTTTATTTCTTTGTATCGCCTTGACTTCTTCAATATGTGGAAGATCCATGGCTACATTTTTAGCCTCTCTTCTTTGTTTTAAGGCTGTCATCATTTACATAATGGTGTCTCTGTTTCCCTATTTTGAGCCTTTTATCTTTTATTTATTTTTGTGATTTACCTTTCTGGGTTGACATCTGATTGCTCTGTCCTATGTTCTAGTCTTGGGTTGTTATCTGATGTTCTTGATTTTCTGACCGGAGGACTTTCTTTATTATTTCTTGTCATTTGGGTTTTGTTTTAGCAAATTCCCTAAACGTGTTCATATGGAAATCTCCCAATTTTGCCATTTATTTGAGAGACAGTTTTGCTGGATATATAATTCTTGGCTGGTAATTTTTTCCTTCAAAGCTTTATATATGTCATCCTATCATCTTCTTGCCTGCATGATATCTACTGAGTAATCTGAGCATTTAATGTTTTTTTAATTGTGCTTTAAGTGAAGTTTACAAATGAAGTCAGTCTCTCATACACAAATTTATATATACCTTTCTATGTACTCCTAGTTACTCTCCCCCTAATGAAACAACACAATCCTTCTCTCTACCCTGTATTGCCTGTGTCTACTTCAGCCAGCTTTTGTTCCCCTCTGCATTCTCATCTCCCCTCCAGATAGGAGTTGCCCACATAGTCTCATGTGTCTACTTGAGCCAAGAAGCTCACTCCTCACCAGTATCATTTTCTATCTTACAGTCCAGTCCAATCCCTGTTTAAAGAGCTTGCTTTGAGAATGGTTCCAGTCTTGGGCTAACAGGCCTGGCGACTATGACCTCTGTGGTCCTTCTGATCTTAGTCAAAAAATTAAGTCTGTTTTTTTATGAGAATTTGAGATCTGCACCCCACTGCTCTCTTGCTTCATCAGGAATTCTCTATTGTGTTCCCTGACAGGCTAGTCATCGGTTGTAGTCAGGCATCATTTAGTTCTTCTGGTCTCAGGCTGATGTAGTCTCTGATTTATATTGTCCTTTCTATCTCTTGGGCTCATATTAACCTTGTGTCTTTGGTGTTCTTTATTCTCCTTTGTTCCCGGTGGGTTGAGACCAATTGATGCACTTTAGATGGCTGCTTGCTAGCATTTAAGGCCCCAAACGCCACTTACCAAAGTGGGATGCAGAACATGTTCTTATTAAATTTTATTATGCCAATTGACCTTAGATGTCCCCTGAAACCATAGTACCTAGAAACCACAGTACCCAGAAACCACCACTGCTAAGCTGGCCTGTGAAGCATTCGTTTGTTTTCAGGAAACCCATTTGCTTTTAGTTTAGTCCAGTTGTGCTGACCTCTCTTGTATTGTGTGTTGTCTTTCCCTTCACCTAAAATAGGTCTTCTCTACTATCTAATTAGTGAATACCCCCTCTCTCCCAACCCTTGTAAACATCAAAGTATATTTTTTCTTTGTTTAAACTATTTCTTGAGTTCTTATAATAGTGGTCTCATACAATGTTTGTCGTTTTGCAAGTGAGTAATTTCACTCAGCATAATGTCTTCCAGATTCCTCCATGTTAAGAAATGTTTCACAGATTCGTCACTGTTCTTTATCGATGCGTAGTATTCCATTTTGTGAATATACCAAAATTTATTTATTCATTCATCCTTTGATGGGCACCTTGGTTCCTTCCATCTTTTTGCTATTGTAAGCAGTGCTGCAGTGAACATGGATGTGCATATATCTGCTCATGTAAAGGCTCTTATTTCTCTAGGATATATTCCAAGTAGTAGGATTGCTGGATCATATGGTAGTTCTATTTCTAGCTTTTTGAGGAAGTGCTAAATCGATTTCCAAAGTGGTTGTAGCATTTTACATTTCCACCCGCAATGTATAAGTGTTCCAGTCTCTCCACAACCTCTCCAACATTCATTATTTTGTGTTTTTGGATTAATGCCAGCCTTGTTGGAGTGAGATGATGTATCACCTTCGTCTTGATTTGCATTTCTCTAATGGCTAATGATCTTGGGCATTTCCTCATGTATCTGTTAGCTGCCTGAATGTCTTCTTGGGTGAAGTGTCTGTTTATATCCTTTCCCCATTTTTAAATTGGGTTATTTGTCTTTTTGTTGTTGAGTTTTTGCAGTATCATGTAGATTTTTAGAGATTAGATGCTGATCGGAAATAACATAGCTAAAACCTTTTTCCCAGTTTGTAGGTAATCTTTTTACTCTTTTGGCAAAGTCTCTGGATGAGCATAGGTGTCTGATTTTTAGGAGCTGCGAGTTATCCAGTTTCTCTTCTGGTGTTTGTGCATTGCTGGTAGTGTTTTGTATACTGTTTATGCTATGTATTAGGGCTCCTAGTGTTGTTCCTGTTTTTTCTTTCATGATCTTTTTCGTTCTAGATTTTATATTTAGGTATTTGGTTCATTTTGAGTTGACTTTTGTGCATGGTGTGAGATATGGGTCTGTTTTCATTTTTTGCAGATGGATATTCACTTCTGCAAGCACCATTTGTTAAAGAGACTGTCTTTTCCCCATTTAAGTGACTTTGGGCCTTTGTCAAGTATCAGTTGCTCATATGTGGATGGATTTATGTTTGTATTCTCAATTCTGTTCCATTGGTCTATGTATCTGTTGTGCCAGTAGCAGGCTGTTTTGACTACTGTGGTGGTATCCTATGTTTTAAAATCAGGTAGTGTGAGGCCCCCCGCTTTGTTTTACTTCTTCAGTAATGCTTTACTTATCCAGGGCCTCTTTCCCGTCCATATGAAGTTGGTGATATTTTTTTCTCCATCTCCTTAAAAATGTCTTTAGAATTTGGATCAGAATTGTACCTGTAGATGTTTTCAGTAAAATGCACATTTTTACAATGTTGAATCTTCCTATCCATGAGCAAGGTATGTTTTTCCACCTGTCTAGTCCAGTTTTGTTTTCTTGTAGCAGTGTCTTGTAATTTTCTTCGTACGGGAATTTAATGTCTTTGGTTAGATTTATTCCGAAGTATTTTATCTTCTTGGGGGCGACTGTAAATGGTATTGAGAATTCCTCTTAGATGTTCTCTTTTTTGGTGTAGAGGAATCTGACTGATTTTTTATGTTCATCTTTTATCCTGAGTCTCTGCTGAACTCTTCTTTTAGTTTCAGTAGTTTTCTTTAAGGTTTTCTGTGTATAAGATCATGTCATCTACAAATACAGATACTTTTACATCTTCCTTACCAATCTAAATGCTCTTTATTTCTTTATCTAGCTTAATTTCTCTGGATAGGACCTCCAGCACAATGTTGAATAAGAGTGGTGATAAAATGCATCCTTGTCTGGTTCCCGTTCTCAAGAGGAATGCATTGAGTCTCTGTCCATTTAGGATGATGTTGGCTGTTGGCTTCGTATAAATGCACTTTATAATGTTGAGGAATTTTCTTTCTATTCCTATTTTGATGAGAGTTTTTTATTATGAATTGGTGTTGGACTTTGTCAAATGCCTCTTCTGCATCAATTGATAAGTTCATGTGGTTCTTGTCTTTGGTTTTATTTATATGATGGATTACATTGGTTGTTTTTCTAATGTTGAGCAATCCCTGCATAACTGGTATGAATCCCACTTGGTCATTGTGAATTAAAATGTCTTTTAAATGTCATTGAATTCTATTGGCTAGAATTTTGTTGAGTATTTTTACATCTAGGCTCATGAGGGATATGTCTGTAATTTTCTTTTTCTGTGGTGTCTTTAGCTGGTTTTGGTATCAGGGATATGCTGGTTTCATAGAATGAGTTTGGGAGTATTCCATCCTTTTCTATGCTCTGAAATACCTATGGTAGTGGTGGTGTTAAGTGTTCTCTGAAAGTTTGGTAGAACTCTCCAGTAAAACCGTCAGAGCCAGGGCTTTTTTTTTGTGGGGGGTAGTTTTTAAACTATCTTTTCATTCTGTTTTTTGTTATGGATTTATTTAGTTGTTCTACCTCTGTTTGTGTTGGTTTAGGTAGGTAGAGTTTTTCTAGAAATTCATCCACTCCTTCTAGGTTTTCAAATTCATTAGAGTACAAATTTTCATTGTAATCTGATATGATTCTTTTAATCTCAGTTGGGTCTGTTGTGATATCACCTATATCGTTTCTTATTCGGGTTATTTTCTTCCTTTCCTTTTTTTGTTTTGTCAGTTTGGCCGAGGTTTTATCAATTTTTAAATTTTTTTTCAAAGAGCCAGCTTTTGGTCTTGTTAACCCTTTCATTTAATTCTGCTGTAATTTTTATTATTTGCTTTCTTCTGGTGCTTGAGGGTTTCTTTTGTTGCTCTCTTTCTATTTGTTCAAGTTGCAGGGATAATTCTCTGATTTGGGCCCTTTTTTCTTCTTGGATGTGTGCATTTATTGATATAAATTGGCCTCTGAGCACTGCTTTTGCTGTGTTCCAAAGGTTCTGATAGGAAGTGTTTTCATTCTCATTGGATTCCATGGATTTCTTTATTCCATCCTTAATGTCTTCTATAACCCCGTCGTTTTTGAGCAGGGTATTGTTTACTTTCTAAGCATATGATTTCTTTTCCCTGCTTTTTCTGTTATTTTACTTTTATGACTTTATTGTCAGAGTAGATGCTTTGTAACATTTTGAAGTTTTGGATTTTGGTAAGTCTTACTTTATGACCGAATATGTGGTCTATTATAGAGAATGTTCCATGGGTGTTGGAAAAGAAAGTATACTTGCCTGCTGTTGGGTGGAGTGTTCTGTGTGTCTATGAGGTTATGTTGGTTGATTGTGGCACTTCAATCTTTTGTGTCTTTTATGAGCTTCTTTCTGAATGTTCTGTCCTTCACTGAAAGTGTGTGTTGAAGTCTACTATTATTGTGGAGCTGTCTATCTCACTTTTCAATGCTGTTAGAGTTTGTTTTATGTATCTTGAAGCCCTGTCATTGGGTGCATAAATAGTTAATATGGTTATATCCTCCTAGTATATTTTCCCTTTAATCGTTACATAGTGTCTTTCCTTGTCCTTTGTAGTGGATTTTAGTTTAAAGTTTCTTTTGTCAGAAATTAATATTGTCACACCTGCTCTTTTTTTGATTGCTGTTTGGTTGATATATATTTTTTCATCCTTTGAGTTTTTAGTTTGTTTCTATCTCTAAGTCTAAGGTGTGTGTCTTGTAGGCAGCACATAGAAGGATAATGTTTTTTTAATCCATTCTGCCAGCCTCTGTCTATTGGTGCATTTAGTTCATTCACATTCAGCATAATTATGGCTAAGTATGAGTTTAGTGATGTCGTTTTGATTTTCTTTGTGCATTGTTGACAGTTTCTTTTTTCCACCTAATTTTTTATATTGAGTAGTTTATCTTTTATATTGTGCTTTCCTCTTATTCATTGTTGTTGATTTTATTTTTGCTGAGTCTTTTTTTTTTCTTTCCATTTATTTTGGTGTGTCAGATCATTAGTCTCCTTTGTGGTAACCTTAATGTTTCCCCTTCTTTTTCTAAATTTAAACCTAACTTTTATTTGTTTATGTCACCTTGACTTCCTGCCCATATAAAACATCTATGACTACATTTTTAGTCCTTCTTTACTGTTTTAATGTTGTCATCCTTTACATCACCGATTCCCTGTTTTGAGTGTTTTTTTTTCATTTCCCTATTTGGTTGATGTCTGGTTGCTCTGTCTTGTGTTCTAGTCTTGAGTTGATATCTGATATTACTAATTTTCAAACAGAGAGGTCCCTTTATTATTTCTTGTAGTTTTGGTTTGGTTTTTGCAAATTCCCTGAACTTCTGTTTTCTGGAAATGTTGTAATTTCACCTTCATATTTGAGATTCTGTTGTGCTGGATATTTGATTCTTGGCTGGCAATTTTTTTCCTTCAGTGTTTATATAAGTCATCCTATTGCCTTCTTGCCTGCATGTTTTCAGCCTAGTAGTCGGAGCTTATTCTTATTAACTCTGCTTCGTAGGTGACTTTTCATTTATCCCTAGCATTTCTTAAAATTCTCTCTTTATCTCTGGTTTTGGCAAGTTTGAGTATGTCATGGTGCCTTTCTTTTAAGATCTACCTTACGTGGGGTTCAGTGAGCATCTTGGATACATATCTTCTCATCTTTCTTGATATCAGGGAAGTTTTCTGCCAACAAATCGCTCTGTATTTGCTGTTGTCCCTCCCTGTTCTCGTACTCCAATCACTTGTAGGTTATTTCTCTTGACAAAATCCCACATGATTCTTAGGGTTTCTTCTTTTTTTTAAGATTTGTTTATGAGTTTTTTCTTCCTGTGTATTGGTGACAAGTGTTTTATCTTCAAACTCACTAATTCTGCCTTCCAGATCCTCAATTTTGTTCCTCTGACTTTCTATTGAGTTGTCTAATTCTGTAATTTTTTTGTTAATCTTCTGAATTTCTGATTGCTGACTGTCCATGGATTCTTGCAGTGTGTTAAATTTTTCATTATGTTCTTAAATAACCTTTTTAATTTCTGCAACTGCTTTATCTGTGTATTCCTTGGCTTCTTCTGCATTTTTCCTGTCCTTCCTGATCTCTTGAAGAATTCTGTCTACTAATCTTCTGTATTCTACATCTAGTAATTCCAGGAAGATATCTTCAGCTGGAAGATTCCTTGATTATTTGTTTTGGGATCTTGTTAAAGTGATCTTGGTCTGCTTCTTTATGTGATATGATATTGACTGTTGTATCCAAGCCATCTGTAAGTTATTATGTTCATTTATTTTATGTTTGCTTACTGTATCCTAGCTTCTTGCTTTGTTTTGTTTTGGTGTTCCCAAATAGGCTGCTTGACTGAGCTAGCTTGATTATTTTCACCTTCGAAGCTCTAACATCCTTTCATCACATGGCTAGAGCTGTTACCAGGTATATGAGCCTATGAGTCCATTCACTTTTCTTGTATGGATTAAGGTCAAGCATCTGGGTAGTTGATCATCAAGTGTGTGGTACAAGCTGTGTCCTACATTCTTAGAGGGGCAAGGGTAATTGGTGTAGGCACAGGTATCTGGTTGCAGCAGGGGCATCACGGTCTGAAAAAGGCAGGGGGCTGACAACCATCCTCTGAGTGTCTGTGAGAAAGGAGCATGCCTGTTTCCTAGAGCACACAAGTGGGTGTGTTCTGCAGTGAGACCATGGGCACCAAATGCTTTTGGTTGTAAGGACTGTGAGGCATAACTTATCCTTGGACCCTGTCACATGTGGCTAGGTGACATGGGAGGAGTCACCAGTCTTCATGCCCTTAATGTGGGTAGTTTAGGACCCTGCTTAATAGGCAAAGTGGAGTCAAACTTCAAAAACCTCTCCACTGCAGAGCTGAAACAGTTGAAGTCAGACCTCAAGCATATACACCGCCTGCCAACAACAGCCTAATCTCCTGAAATGGACCCACACAGGTCCATGCTGGGGTGAAAGGTATTCAAAGTCCACAGACCATTTGAGCCTCTACAGGAGCCTCTTCTGACCTGAACTGCCCAGCTTAGTGGAGCTGACAGATTATCTTTTCCCCCAGTTGTTAATTTATTCCTTCTCCAAGGCCAGAAGGATGGCTCAGGGCATGCTGCAAGACGTATCTCAGTCCCAGAGAAATTGACAGCCTCTGAAGCTGGCTTGGGAGCTGGGGGTATAGTAAAATAAGCACATATTCTTAGCTTTTTCCAAGACAACTGTTCTTCTCTGGTTCCGGAGGTGTGAGTAGACTCTGTTGCTCACTGTCTGTCTCTGGGGAAACCGTTTCTGGAATGCTACTGCCAGCCCCACTGCAGCCACTCCAGGGATTGTGCCTGAGGGTCACTGGTTCCCACCAAGTCAGGTCTGGCAACTTCTCACCAGTTCTGAACCATCTCTTCCTCCCCCGCTGCTCAGTCCGATTTCCTAAGTTTGCCTTTGATGTTCATGGCTCCAGGCTTGCCATATATATAATCATTTCACTTGTTTTTTGGGGTCTTTGTTGTAAAGGGATCACTGGAAGTGTCTGACTACTCCGCCATCTTGGCCCCACCTCCCAAGCTTTTAGTCTTATTTACTCTCCTTTTTAAATGATTTTTTTTTACCCCTAGCATCTCTTAAAGTTTTCTCTTTGTCTTGGTTTTGGCAAATATAATATGTCTTGGTGACTTTCTTTTGGGATCTACCCTGTGTGGGGTTTGATGAGCACCTTGAATAGATATTTTCTCATCTTTCACAGTCTCAGGGTTGTTTTCTGTCAACAAATCTTCAGAAATTCTCTCTGTATTTTCTGTTCCCCCCCCCCCCGTTTTTGTACTCCAATCACTCATAGGTTATTCCTCTTGACAAAGTCTCACATAATTCTTAGGGTTTCTTCATTTTTTAAAATTCTTTCCTGTGATTTTCCTCAGATATGTTGGTATCAAGTGCTTTGTCTTCAATTTCACTAATTCTGACTTCTATTGCCTCAGTTCTTCTCCTCTGACTTTCTACTGAGTTGTCTAATTCTGAAATTTTGTTGTTAATCTTTTGGATTTCTCTTTGCTGTCTCTCTGTGGATTCTTACAGCCTGTTAAATTTGTCATTATGCTCCTCTCTAATCTTCTTAATTTCCTCTATTGCTTTGTCTATGTTCTGCTTAGCTTGTTCTACATTTTGCATGATCTTTTTCTTCATCTCTTGAAGAGTTCTGTGTATTAATCTTTTGTATTCTACTTCTGGTAATTCCAAGAAATTCTCTTCCTCAGGAAGATTTTTGATTCTTTGTTTTGGAAACTTAGTGAAGCCATCATGGTCTGCCTCTTTATGTGATTTGATATTGACCATTGTCTCTGAACCATCAATAAGTTATTGTATTTATGTATTTTATGTTTACTTACTGTGTCCTAGCATTTTTTTTTGATATGCCCAAATAGTCTGTTCGAGTAAGCTAGTTTGATTATTGGCACCTTTGAAGATCTAACATCCTGTCACCAGGTATTTAGAGCTGTTACTAGGTATGTGGGCCCAGGAGTCCGTTTACTTTTCTTGTATGTATTCAGCTCGGGTGTCCAGGTAGTCAGTAACCAAGTGTGTGATGCAGGCTCTCAGCTACAGTCCTAGACCAGCAGGGGTGTTTGTTGTAGGCACAGGTATCTGGCTACAGTAGGGGGTCAGGTGCTGAGCAAGACAGGGGGCTGACAACCACCCCTGAGTGTCTGTGAGGAAAGTGTGTCCCTGTTCCCTAGATCGCATAGGTGGGAGGGTTTTACAGCCAGACTATGGGCACCTAATGCTTTTGGCCGTATGGACTGGGAAGCACCACTTATTCTTGGACCTCTTACTGGGGTGACTAGGTGGCATGGGTGGAGCCACGAGTCCACAGAACACTGAGGGGGGTAGGTGAGTACCTTGCTTAATTGGCAGAGCTGTGCCAAATGTCTCAAACCTTTCTCTACACCATATAGCTGAAATAGTTGAAGTTAGATTTCAGGTATATACCCTGTCATAGTGTGCTAAAGAGGGCCTAGGCTGTTGAAATGGGCCCACACAGGTCTATGCAGGGTAAAAGGCATTCAAAGTGCATGTGCCCCTTATGCCTGTGGCTAGGCAAGGGAGCTGTTCCTGCCTTGTGTTCCCATCTTAGGGAGTTGGCAGATCATTTTTTTCCCTGTTTTTTTAATTTGTTCTCTCTCCAAGGCCAGGAGAATGGCTCAGGGCAAGTGACAGATCTTACTTCTGGCCCAGGGGACATGGCACTCTCTGAAACCAGCTTGGACCCAGTGCAGAGCAGGAAGGGGGTGACTATGTGGGGGGGAGGTTTTTCCCAAAAGGGTATTTTTTGATCCACTTGGTAAGTTAGACGCATGTACTTATCTTTTGCTGATTGAACGTCACCTTTTGCTGATTCTGGAGATGTGAGTAGACTCTCTGCCAATCAGTTTCTCCTGATGTAAAATGTGTTCTGAATGCCACTGTTTGCCTCACCATGCTGGCACCTGCTACTCTCAACCTGCAGGGTGCCAGTTCCCACTGGGTCAAGAGTGGCAACTCCTTGCTGCTTTGGAACCATCTCTCCCTCCCCGTGCCACTCCGTCTGATTCCTCATCTTTGCCTTTGATATTCAGGGCTCCTGGACTGTCCTATATAATTGATTCACTTGTTTTTTGCTGTAAGGGGGAACCACAGGAGCTGTCTGACTACTCTGCCATCTTGGCCCCACTTCCCTTTCTTACTTTTATAAATAAAAAGTGACTACTACCTATAGAGTACATCTCCCTCTTCCCCTGCCCAATCCCTGGTAAACATTAATGGACATTAGTTTCTGTATATTTACTTATTCATATCACTTCATATATTTGAGAACATACAATATTTGTTTTTTTTTTGTGGTTGACTTATATTGCTCAACATAATGTCCTGCAGGTTCATCCATTTTGTAATGTGTTTTGGCAACTCATTTTTCTTTTTTGCTGAGTAGTATCCCATTGTATATATGTACCACATTTTACTTATCCATTCATCAGTTGATGGACACTTAGGTTGTTTCCACCTTTTTGCTATTGTGAATAGTGCTGCAATGAAATAGGTGTGCACATGTCTGTTCTTGTCACTTCTATTAGATCCTTAGGGTATATACCTGGGACTGGAATTGCTGGGTCATATTGGAGCCCTGGTGGTGCAGTGGTTGAATTTGGCTGCTAACCAAAAGTCAGCAGTTCGAATCCACCAGCTGCTCCTCAGACATCCTATGGGACAATTCTACTCTGTTCTAAAGGCTCAGTATGAGTAAGAATCAGCTCAACAGCAACAGGTTTGTTTTTTGGTATGGCAGATCTACTTCTAGTTTTTTTGAGTAGCCAGCAGACTGTGTTCCACAATAACTGTACCATTTTCTACTCCCACCAGCAATGGGTGAGGGTTCCAACTTCTCTCCATCCCCTCCAAACTTATTTTCCATTTTTATGTATTTATTCTTTATCTTAGTCATCTTAGTGGGAGTGAAATGGTACCTCATTGTAGTTTTGATTTGCATTTCTCTGATGACTAATGATATTGAGCATCTTTTCATGTGTCTGTTGGTCGTTTTGAATATCCTCCTTTGTGAAGTGTCTATTCATTTCCTTTGCCCAGTTTTTCCATTGGATTGTCTTTTTGTTGTTAACTTGTATGTATTTTTATATATTTTAGATATGAGACCCTTTTCAGTTATGTTGTTCCCAAAGCTTTTTCCCAGCCTGTAGGTAGTCTCTTTCCTCTTTTGATAAAGTCTTTTAATGAACATAAGCATTTAACTTTTATGAGCTTACAATTATCTATTGTGTTTTCTGTTGCTCATGCTTTCATTGCTGTGTTTGATAATCTATCATTGAAAAACATTAGATGCCAAACCTTTGCTCCTATATTTTCTTCAGTGAATTTTATGGCTTTTGATTTATTTAACATTTAAGACCTTAATCCATTTTTAATTAGTTCTTGTGTATAGCGTGAGGTATGGGTCTTTTTTCATTTTTCTGTATGTGGAAATCCAATTTTGCCAACATCACTTCCTGATGAGGCTGTTCCTTCCCCTTTGAATGGATATATATATATATATATATAAAATTTTTAAAGCTTATACTTATGCCCTAAACTGTAACTAACCTTTAGAAGCAGTTCTTTGTGTTTCACATAATTGTATTAAGTGATCACGCTCACTGAAAAACTTGAAACTTATCTTTTCAGAAAACAATTGAAGATTAATGAACTTGCCCTGTTTCTAAGACTCCAAAGGTCTTGTAATCATGGCTCACTGATCCTGTAATTGCCTTAGTAAGATTTCAATTTTTCTGTTCTTCATAGGATTTGAGCATATACTGCTCTCTCATAAGATATGCCTTCTGACATAATCATCAACCAATCAAAAATTTTTTTGTTCAGAGTTCCTGATGAAATTATATATAAATACTGATTTACTCAGTAATGATGTGCTGCCCAACTTTAAAGCTATCTAATATACTGGGTTTTTAAAATATATTTGTGTAGAACTAAGATTTGATAGGCTTATTTATAAGATTTTTATTAACAAATATCAAATAAAACTAAAATTTAGTTTTCTTTTGGGTAAAATGACACAATTTTCTTTAGTTATTGGGCTGCTCTTAATAAAAGATTATAAAGGTTAACTTTATCTTATAAGTAATCAGCCTAAAAGGCAAAGATACTGTGTCTCACCAAAAGTTCCTGAGCATGGGGCCAACCATCAGCACCCTGCCTTGCTCATCGTGTGACCCCCCCCTACTGCAGCCAGATACCTGGGCCTACTCCAATCACCCCTGCCCATCTAGGACTGTAGGTGAGAGCCTGCACCACATACTTGGTGACTGACTACTTGGAAACCAGAGCTGAATACGTATAAAAAAAGTAAAGGGACCCTAGGGCTCACATAACTAGTAACAGATCTAACTGCCTGGTAACAGGACTTTAGAGCTTCAAAGGTGCCAATAATCAAACTAGCTAATACAGGCAGCCTAGTTGAGCAAACCAAACCAAACCAAAACAAAACAAGAAGTTAGGACACAGTAAGAGAACACAAAATAAATAAATATAATAACATTGAAGGCTCAGAGACAACAGTAAATATCAAATTACATAAAAAGGCAGACCATGATGGCTTCAGTAAGCGCCCAAAACAAAGAATCAAGAAATCTTCGAGAGTAAGAGAACTTCTTGGAATTACCAGAGGCAGAATACAAAAGATCAATATACAAAACTCTTGAAGAGATCAAGAAGGAGATCAGGCAAAATGGAGAAGAAGCCAAGGAACACACAGAAAAGCAATAGAAGAACTTAAGAAGATTATAGAAAAACATAAGGACAAATTTAACAAGCTGCAAGAACCCATAGAGAGACTGCAAACAGAAATCCAGAAGATTAACAATAAAATTTCAGAACTTGGCAACTCAACAATAGAAAGTCATAGGAGCAGAAGTGAGGCAATGGAAGTCAGAATTAGTGAGATTGAAGATGAAGCACTTGACACCAACATATTTGAGGAAAAATCAGATAAAATAATTTTTTAAAAATGAAGAAACCCCAAGAACTATGTGGGACTCTGTCAAAAGGAATAACCTATGAGTGACTGGGGTACCAGAACAGGGGGAAATAACAGAAAATACAGAGTTCTTGAAGATTTTTTGGCAGAAAACTTCCCCGATATCGTGAAAGATGAGAATATATCTATCCAAAATGCTTATCAAACCCCACACAAGGTAGATCCCAAAAGAAAGTCACTAAGACATATTATAATCAAACTTGCAAAACCAGAGATAAAAAGAGAATTTTAAGAGAGGCTAAGGATAAGCAAAAAGTCATCTACAAAGGACAGCCAATGAGACTAAGCTTGGACCACTCCACAAAAATCATGAAGTCAAGAAGGTAATAAGATGACATGTATAAAGCCTTGGAGGAAAAAAACTGTCAGCCAAGAATTATATATCCAGCAAAACTGTCTCAAATATGAAGGCAAAACTAGGGCATTTCCAGACAAAAAGAAGTTTAGGGCTTGGCAAAAACTGAATCAAAATTACAAGAAATACTAAAGGGAGTCCTCTAGTTAGAAAATCAATAACATCAATTAACAACCCAAGACTAGAACACAGTACACAGCAACCAGATATAAACCCAGATAGGGAAGTCACAAAAATAAATCAAAGCTAAAAATGCTGAAATAAGGAAACAGAGATATCAATATGTAAAAGATAATACCATTAAAACAAAAAAGAGGGACAAAAAATGTAGTCATAGTAATTTCAGATGGAAAGGAATTCAAGGTGATATAAACAAATAAAAAGATTGGTTTAAACTTAGAAAAATAGGGGTAAATATTAAGGTAACCTCAAAGGAAACTAACAATCCTACAAATAAAAATTAAAAAAAAAACCATAAAGACTCACCAAATACAAAATCAACAACAATGAAAAAGAGTAAAAGAAAATAAAGAAAAAAGACTCAACACAGAAAATTAAGTGGAACCAAGAAACTGTCAAGAACTCACACACACAAAAAGACATCAAAATGACAGCACTAAACTCATAGCTATGAATAATCACACTGAATGTAAATGGACTAAATGCACCAGTAAAAAGACAGAGAGGGGCAGAATGAATTAAAAAAAAACACAATCTGTCTATATGCTGCCGACAAGAGACACATTTTAGACTTAAATACACAAACTACAGCTCAAAGATGGGAAAAATATATATCAAGCAAACAACAATAAAAATGGGCTGCAGCATCAATATTAATCTCGGACAAAAGAGACTTTAAAGGAAAATCGACCACAAAGGATAAGGAAGGACACTATAGAATGATTAAAGGGAGAATACACCAGGAGGACATTACCATAATAAATATTTACACACCCAACGACAGGGCTCCAAAGTACATAAAAGAAACTCTAACAGCATTTAAAAGAGAGATAGGACAGCTCCACAATAATAGTAGGAGACTTCAACATACCACTTCTGGTGAAGGACAGAACATTCGGAAACAAGCTAAATAAAGACATGGAAGATCTAAATGCCACAATCAACCAACCTGACCTCATAACCCCCCCAAAAAAAACAATCCATTGCTTTTGAGTCGATTCCGACTCTTGACCTCATAAAAACCCAAAAACCAAACCCACTGCCCCTGAGTCCATTCCAACTCATAGTGACCCTATAAATCTTGACCTCATAGACATAAAAAACACTCCACCCAACAGCAGCCAAGTATACTTTCTTTTCCAACACAGATGGAGCATTTTCCCGAATAGACCACATATCAAGCCATAAAGCAAGCCTTAACAGAATCCAAAGCAATGAAATATTCTGAACCATCTTTTCTAACCATAAAGCCATAAAAGTAGAAACCAATAAAAGAAAAAGCAAGGAAAAAAATCACACATATGGAAACTGAATAACACCTTGCTCAGAAACTACTGGGTTACAGAAGAAATGAAGGACAGAATAAAGAAATTCACAGAATCAAATGAGAGTGAAAACGCATCCCACCAGAACCTTTGAGACGCAGCAAAAGCAGTGTTCAGAGGTCAAGTTATAGCAATAAATGCACACATCCAAAAAGAAGAACAAGGCCAAAATCAAAACACTAACCCTACAAGTCGAACCAATAGAAAGAGAGCAGCAAAAGAAGCCCTTTGGCACTAGAAGAAAGCAAATAATAAAAATTAGAGCACAATTAGATGAAATAGAAAATAGAAAAACAATTGAAAGAGTTAACAAGACCAAAAGCTGGTTCTTTGAAGAGATCAAGAAAATTGATAAACCATTGGCCAAACTGACAAAAGAAAAACAAAAGAGGAAACAAATAAACCAAATAAGAAATGAGATGGGCAATATCACAACAGACCCAACTGAAATTAAAAGAATCATAAGAGAATAGTATGAAAAATTGTACTCTAACAAATTTGAAAACCTAGAGGAAATGGAGAAATTTCTAGAAACTCTCTACCTACCTAAACTAAAACAAACAGAGGTAGTACAACTAAATAAACCTACAACAAAAAGAATAGATCAAAAACGTGATTAAAAAACTCTCAAAAAAAAAAAAACTCTGGCCCTGACTGTTTTGCAGGAGCATTCTACCAAACTTTCAGAGATGAGTTAATACTGCTACTACTAAAGGTATTTCAGAGCATGGAAACGGATGGAATACCCCCAAATTCATTTTATGAAGCCAGCATAACCCTGATATTAAAACCAGGTAAAGATACCACAAAAAAGAGAATTACAGACAAATATGCCTCATCAACTTAGTTGCAAAAATCCTCAACAAAATTTTAGCCAAGAGAATTCAAAAACATATCAAAAAAAAATTCACCATGTGCAAGTGGGATTCATACCAGGTATGCAGGCCTGATTCAACATTAGATAAACAATCAAAGTAATCCATCACATAAATAAAACAAAACACAAGAATCATGTAATCTTATCAATTGATGCAGAAAAAGCATCTGACAAAGCCCAACACCCACTCCTGACAAACACTCCCAGCAAAATAGGAATAGAAGAGAAATTCCTCAACATAATAACGGGCATTTTTACAAAGCTAACAGCCAGCATCATCTTAAATGGAGAGAGGCTGAAAGCATTTCCCTTGAGAACAGGAACAAGACAAGGATGCCCTTTATCTCCACTCTTATTGCTGGACGTTCTAGCCAGAGCAATTAGTCTAGAAAAAGAAATAAAGGGCATCCACAATGTTAAGAAAAAAATACAAGTATATCGATTTGCAGGTGATATGATCTTATATGCAGAAAGCCCCAAAGAATCCACACACACACACACACACAAAATACTGGAACTAATAGAAGATTTCAGCAAAATATCAGGATACATGATAAACACAAAAATCAGTTGGATTCTTCTACACCAACAAAGAGAAATTTGAAGAGGAAGTGACCAAATCAACACATTTACAATAGCCCCGAAGAAGATAAAATACTTAGGAATAAATCTAACCAGAGACTGAAAAGAACCATACAAAGAAAACTGCAAAGCACTACTGCAAGAAACCAAAAGAGACCTACATAAGTGGAAAACATACCCTTGCTTTTGGATAGGAAGACTCAACACTATGAAAATATCTATTCTACCCAAAGAGATCTACAGATAAGATGAAATCCCAATTCAAATTCCAATGGCATTTTTTAACAAAATGTAGAAAAAATAACCAACTTCATATGGAAAGGGAAGAGGCCCCAGATAAGTAAAGCATTACTGAAAAAGAACAAAGTGGGAGGCCTCACACTACCTGATTTTAGAACCTATTATACTGCCATGGTAGTCAAAACAGCCTGGTAATGGCACAACAATAGATCCATTAGCCAATGGAACATAATTGAGAATCCAGAGGTAAATTCATCCACATATGAGTAGCTGATATTTGACAAAGGCCAAAGTCTGTTAATTCGGGAAAAGACAGTTTCTTTAGCAAATGGTGCTACCCTAGCTGGATACCCATCTGCAAAAAACTGAAACAAGACACATACCTCACACCATGCACAAAAACTAACTCAAAATGGATCAAAGAACTAAATATGAAATCTAAAACAATAAAGATCATGGAAGAAAAATAGGGACAACCCTTTCCATATGTAGCATAAACAATTTACAAAACATTACTAACAATGCACAAACACCAGAAGGGAAACTAGATAACTGGGAGCTCCTAAGAATCAAACACTTATGCTCATCCAGAGACTTCACCAAAATAGTAAAAAGACAACCTATAGACTGGGAAAAAATTTTTGGCTATGAGAAATCCAATCAGTGTCTAATCTCTAAAGTCTACAAGATACTGCAAAGCCTTAACAACAAAAAGACAAACAACGCAGTTAAAAAATGGGAAAAGGATATGAACACACACTTCACCAAAGAAGACATTCAGTTGACTAACAGAAACATGAGGAAATGCTCATGATGATTAGCCATTACAGAATTGCAAATCAAAACTACAATGAGATACCATCTCACCCCAACATAGCATTAATCCAAAAAAACACAAAATAATAAATGTTGGCGAGGTTGTGGAGAGACTGGAACACTTATACACTGCTGGAGGAAATATAAAATGGTACAACCACTTTGGAAATGTATGTACCATATGATCCAGAAATCCCACTCCTTGGAATATACCCTAGAGAAATAAGAGCCCTCACACAAATAGATATATACACACCCATGTTCATTGTGGCACTGTTCATAATAGCAAAGCGATGAAAACAACTTTTTGTGTGCCCATCGATGAATGAATAGATAAACAAATTATGGTATATTCACAGAATGGAATACTACACAATGATAAAGATCAAAGTTGAATCTGTGAGACATAACATGGATGAATCTGAAAGGTATCATTCTGAATGAAGTTAGTCGCAAAAGGACAAATATTTATGAGACCACTATTATAAGAGCTCAAGTAAAGGTTTAAACACAGAACTAAACATTCTTTAATGGTTACAAGGGTGGGGAGGGAGGGAGTGTGGTATTCACTAACTAGATGGTAGATCAGAATTTTCTTTGATGAAGGGAAGGACAACACACACTACAGGGGAAGTCAGCACAACTGGACTAAACCAAAAGCTGGGAAGTTTCCTGAATATGACCAAACATTTAGAGGGACAGAGTAGCACGGGCAGGGATCTGGGGACCATGGTTTCAGGGGACATCTAGTTCAATGGGTATAACAATGTTTATTAAGAAAATGATCTGCATCTCATTTTGGTGAGTGGTGACTGGGGTCTTAAAAGCTAGGGAGTGGCCATCTAAGATACATCAATTGGTCCCAACCCTCCTGTAGCAAAGAAGAATGAAGAACACCAAAGACACAAGAAAAATGTGACCCCAAGAGACAGATCCACATAAAGCAGAGACTCCATCAGCCTGAGAGAATAGCTAGATGGCGCCCAGCCCATCAATGACCACCCTGTCAGGAAACACAACAGAGAGTCCCTGACGAAGCAGGAGAAAAGTGGGGTGCAGAACTCAAATTCTAGTAAAAAGGCCAGACTTAGTGGTCTGACTGAAACTGGAGGGACTCTGGAAGACATGGCTCCTGGACTTTCTGTTTGCCCAAAACTAAAACCATTCCCAAAGCTAACTCTTCAGGCAAAGATTAGACTGGACTATAGACATAAAATGATACTCCTAAAGAGCGTGCTTCTTAGCTCAAGTAGGTACTTGAGACTAAATGGTCAGCTCCTGTCAAGAGGAGAGATGAGAAGGCAGAAAGGGACAGGAGCTGGTTGAATGGACACAGGAAATACAGGGTGGAAAGGAGTATGCTGTTACATTATAGGGAGAGCAACCAGGGTCACATAACAACGTGTGTATGAGTTTTTGCATGAGAAACTAACTTGAACTGTAAACTTCAACTTAAAGCACAATAAAAAAATATTATTTTTTTGAATCTAAAAAGATGAAAAATTAGAAAAAAACGTTCCTGAGTATGTCCTTGATTGTTCAATATATAGATGATTTGCTTTTATGATCTGATATTCTCAAAGACAATGAAGCTGATTCATTATAGCTTCTTCAGCAATTACCTGAGAAGGGCCACAAAGTCTCCAAAGACAAATTATGGTTTTGTTTGTCCCAAGAGCTATTCCCAGGGCTTGAATTAAGTGAACAAAGACAAGCCTATTTACTTATATGTTCGTGAATAAGATGGGTCAAGCCCTAGTGGTGTTGACTCAAGAACATGGAAATAAACAGAGACCTGTAGCTTACTTTAGTTTGCAACAGGATCCTGTAGTCATAGCTTTTGCCTGGGTGCTTAAATGCCATGCCTTCAGGAGCAAAAATGGTAAACGCAACCTTAGATATAGGGTTTCATAATCCTCTCACTCTATATGTGCCTTACGCCATTGAAGTCTACTCAATCAAAGTAATAATCAGCATTTTTGGCCAGTGGGCTTACAGCTTACAAACTCTCCCTTTTATCCTCATCTCATATCTCTAATCAGAGGTATGATAATCTAAATGCAGACACTTTTTCTACCCGATGATGGAGAGCCACTGGGGTGGGGATGGAGAGCCACATGATTGTCAATTGCTTTTTAACAATGAATTAAAACACTTTCCCTGTTAGAAAGCAGGCACAGTCCCTGAAGAAAAAAAAAAGAGAAAAAAACCTTTTAAACATGTTTTTCCTGCGTGGTGACTGCGTTTACAAATGTCTAGTGATTGAGGCACCCATTTCACGGTCAAATAATTAAACATTTGGTTAAAGGGCTCTCCACCAAATGACATTATCATTGCTCCTATCATCCACAATGTTCAGGAAAAGTAGAAAGATTAAATGGTATTTTGAAAATTAGAACTATCAAAATTAATAAAAGAGACCTGTCTCCCTTGTCTGAAGGACTTTGCACTATTAGATCCACCTCTTTTGAAGAACATAAATTGTCCCCTTATGAAATTATAACTGGTTGGCCAATACCCCTTTTATATCATGTTTCCTGGAATCTTGCTATTTGTTACTAAGATACAGTCACATACTGTAAATCATTCATGATTTATGCTAAAAGACATTCACCATTAGTATTTAAAATGTTAATATTATGGCTAAGATTAAAATTTTGCAAAAATTCATCTCCTCAGCTTGAACAACACTGAGCACAGAGAGGCTGCCTTAAATGAAAAAAATGTAGCCAAGAGGTAGGTGGTGTTACAAAATTGGATGACTTTAGACATAATTTCTGTGGCTCAAGGAGGTACCTGTGCTTTACTAAAATCAACTAAAATAAGAAATTCAACTAAAAGTTGAATGCTGTGTATGTACTCCTGACAATAAAGCTTTAGTAAATCAGTCCCTCATACATTTACAGACATAATTAGGTAGAATTAAACACCTTGGAGATGGTACTTGGTAGACTGAGATCAAGGGGTGACTCTCTAGATAGAGAAGACATTACTATTTGATTATTATGTATAATAATTGGAGGAATATTTTGTTACACTTGTTTTAGTGTTAAGTATGGATTTTGTTTACAATGTTCTACAAAATTGGAACATAAGGCCCTATTGACATTACTCCCCTCTCTTGCAGGCTCATGGACAATCTCAGAAGAAGAAGGCATGTGAAATTGTATGAGCCAGACTGGAAGGAGTGGATTGAGAGGGCCATATACAATACAAGATGAATCTTTCCCACAAAAGACTCTGGAAAAGAACCAGAATACCTGACTGAGCAGTGACCTGGGTCAAGACAAAACATACCTGACACCTGAATCCATCGTAACGTCAATCAGAACCCATAAATTAGTACAAAAACAGCTCTTTAATCATGATGAAAAGGACCTTTTCCAGTTCTCCTGACTACTCACACTGCTGCAAAATTAAAAGACATTGAGCCTTGGATTCACATCTCTCAATTACAGGGTGCTCCAGAATCTCTTTGGACAACTGAGCTTACTGGTGATCTTTAGCTTAGGTTAAAAAAAAAAAAAACATTCTGACTAACATGTATTTCTCGTTCAGAGTATGTTTGCCTGCTATTTTTACTTATCAGGAAACCCTGGTGGTGTAGTGGTTAAGTACTACAGCTGCTAAGCAAAGGGTTGGCAGTTTGAATCCACCAGGCACTCCTTGGAAACTCTATGGGGCAGTCCTACTCTGTCCTACAGGGTCGCTATGAGTCAGAGTCGACTCGATGGCACCGGGTTTCATTTTGTTTGTTTTTTTTTACTTATCAAGATCATAATTCTTTTATAAATTTAGCCAGACAAATTTCTACTGTAACAAATCAAAGTGTTGGACTTGTGCACAAGCATCTACAAGTCCCCAGACACACATTCTCTGATTGAGATTTCTTACAACTTTAGAAGAAACAGTATATAGTATAGCTCTTTTGCAAAATATAATGATCATACACCTTACTAGCATGATTCAAACATAATAAATTAATATACTGTGCATATGAATCTGCTGTAGAAACTAAAAGAAAGTGGTGACCAATATTGGAGATCAGTTTGTTAGTATTAGTACATGTTCTAATTATATTTATAGACATGGTTAGTATTTTTCAGAACAAAATACTTTTTATCCGGGTCTATTTCCTTTTAAAGACAAAATAGCTTTCAATCCTCAAGATAAAATGTTCAGTTACTCCTCTATAACTCCCAATATTAGTGAAGAATGCTTTTTAAATGGATGCATTGTTCGTGAACCCAACACTTACATAGTTAATGGTTATGTGCTTCCTTTTGGTATTTACCTCTTTTTTAACATTACCAGGACCTTGAGGAACCTTCCCTCATGTGGCCTTAAAGGATGTTATTTTGTGTGTGGTCATCATGCCTACAAAGTGCTGCCACCCAATTGGATTGGAACTTGTTATTTGGCTTATGCGATGCTTTAAGTTTTCTTCCACTCTAAACTACCTTCTGGTGAAATCAGAAATGCAAAAGCCACAATACCTGTAAAACACTGAGAAAAAGCCATCAATCATCTGACAGAACAGCTATCACAAGAAGGACTCTTTAATAAAGGCATTTTAATTGGTTGTTTCATGGTGGTCACAATCCCTGGAATCAATGGAATAGCCCTTGCTTGTATTGGAAAAAAAAATGAAGTTACAATCAGTGTTAGACAAGGTTGCCTTAGAACTTCAAAGTTCTATTGGTAGTCTGAGTAATGCTGTATATTCTTTGTCCATTGAAGTAACTAAAATTAAAAGCAATGATTTTATAAAACAGGTTAGCTCTTGATTATTTGCTTGCTTCCCAAGGAGAAATGTGTGTTTTAATAAGAAAAAAAGTTGTTCCATGTATGTTAATGACATCCAAGTTGAAGCATATCAAGGCATAGTAACAGCTGAAGCACACTCTAGAGAAGCATCTAATGCCAACAAAGCCCATACTAATGCTTCTTGGGATTTGTTTTCTTGGCTAGAAACTTTAGGTTCATGGGTTAGATAAATCTTTCAAACAATTGGCTTATACATTCTCCTCATTTTGATCCTTCGTGTTATTATTAAACTACTAAGTTTTTTGGCAACTGGGGTCTTAAAAGTTCAAGAGTGGTCACCTAAGGTACAGCAAATGGACTCCTGACTGGAACAACGAAAGGAAAAAGCCAAGGAACCAACAGAGGTAGCATGTGTCACAGCAAGTGCCTGGCCAATCTTTTATTTCATAATATCTTCTTAACTTCTTCTCCATATGGAAATTCTATGACTACATTGTTTAATCGCCCTTCCCCCCCCTTTTTTTTACATTGTCATTGTTTACATATTGTTGTCTCTGGTTCCCTATGTTCAGTCTTTTAACTTTGACTTGTTTTTGTGAATTCCCTATCTTGGTTGATACCTGGTTAATCTCTCCTGTGTTCTAGTCTTGGGTTGTTGTCTGATATTGTTGGTTCTCTAACTGGAGGACTGTCTTTGATATTTCTTGTAATTTTGATTTGGTTTTTAAAAATTCCCTTAATTCCTGTTTATCTGAAAATGACCTAATTTCACCATCGTATTTGAGAGACAGTTTTGCTGGATATATAATTCTTGGCTGGCAATTTTTTTCCTTCAAGGCTTTTGATATGTCACCTCTTTGCCTTCTTGCCTTCATGGTTTCTGCTAAGTAGTCAGAGCTTAGTCTTATTGGTTCTCCTTTGTCTTAGGCTGGGTTCTCTAGAGAAAGCAAAACCAGTAAAGCATATATATATGTATATATATATCTAGAGAGAGAGAGAGATTTATATGAAGGAAATGGCTCATGCTGTTGTAGAGGCTGTAACTTCCCAAGACTGTGGGTCATGATAAAGGCTTCTCCTGATTCACGTAGCCGCAGGGGCTGGCGAACCCAAGATCAGCAGGTCAGAGAGAAGGGCTGTTGTTAAAACAGGCTGTGAAGATTGACGAATCCCAAGATCAGCAGGCAAGACTGCAGGTAAGCTGCTGGCTCAAGTCCCAAGAACTGGAGGTCAGACAAAAAAAGGCAGCTGCAGGATCCAGAACCAGAAAAAGCCCCAAGCTTGCCAGAATGTCCACCCACACTGCATGTAGGCCACATGCTCAAGGAAACTCCCCTTCAACCAATTGGCTACTCACAGAAGATAAACCTTCAGGTGAGTGATCACATATCAAATTTCAGTAGGGAAGTGACCGCGATATCACAGGGCTTCCAAAACACTGAGAATCATGGCCCAGCCAAGTTGACACAAAATCTTAACCATCACAATCCACCCTTTGTCAGCTTGGCACCCCTACACATCTCCTTAAACCATACATAATCTCTGAATAAAGACAATTATAAAGTCATGCTTGCACCTAACATGATCCAGCTACCACCATACAACTGAAAACGCACTAGCTCTGTTTACATCTTATATTTTATTGGTGAAGAAAACAAAAACATTTGGTGCACACATATAAAGCAGAAATACTCTTAACAGTTGCAGTCATTGTTTCTGCAACTGGTCACATGGCCGTAACTCGTGTTTAGAACTACTTTCTTCCACCACCCATTCCGCATTCCCTTTGCCCTCAGCAAGCACCTCAGCTGATCATGGTTCTTTGCCTGGTGGGGGTGACCCAAACCTTCATTCCTGAAGGGTCTGGGCCATTAGCAATCATGTTGAAATTGACCTGCTGTAGTTTTCCGTTGACTTTAATCACAGGGCATGGTAGTACTAAGAGATGCCCTAAGGGATCCTCACTTTATCTCCAAAAGCCTCTCGAGGTTGGCAGTTGGTTGGCCTTGTAATTCAGCCACTCTAACAATAAGACTCTGGGTTTGGTTTTCAGCAATATCAGCTCTGTTACTACAAGAAATAAGGCTTTCTCTCAAGGCACAAGCGGAAACTTTGAGGTTGTTTATGAGGCACTTGAGCTTTGACTCTGAAGCCCTGAGCTCATCTCTTTCTTTCACCAGTGCATCTAGAGAAAGTAGGACCAACCAACCAGCTTCCTTATACCTCTCATTATGACAAAATTATAGAAGGTATCATACATGGAATCACCCAGAGTCTTGTCTTTCACCAATACCTGATCTATTGGTGGTGATATTTTGTGTATTTGTATTGCTGCCTCACACCATGGGTTAGCAGAGCCCTCTTTACTACTGGAAGCAGTCATCAACATCCTTAAGATTAACCAGACTTGAGAACCAATTTAGAAAATTCATTATTAAAATTTTGTTTATCTAGAACCACTCTCAGTACCAAATGTCTCAGGCTGAGTTCTCTAGAGAAAGCAAAACCAATAAAGAGTATAAATATATGTACACAGAGAGATTTATATCAAGGAAATGGCTCATGCTGTTGTAGAGGCTGTAATGTCCCAAGACCATGGGTCAGGATAGAGGCTTCTCCTGGTTCATGTAGCCATGGGGACTGGTGAATCCAAGATCAGCAGTTTGGGGACCAGGGCAGTTGTTCATAGGCTGTGAAGATTGAAGAATACTAGATCAGCATGCAAGACTGCAGGTAAGCTGCTAGCTCAAGGTCAGATGAAAAGGAGGCAGCTGCAGGATCCAGAACCAGCAAAAGCCCCAAGCTTGCCAGAACGTCCACCCACATTTGATGCAGACCACATGCCCAAGGAAACTCCCCTTCAGCTGATGGCTGCTCAAAGCAGATCCCATCATGGGGGTGGCCACATTTCAAATATCAACAGAGAAGTGACCACAACATCACACAACTGCCAAAACACTGAGAATCATGGCCCAGCCAAGTTGACAGACAATTTTAACCTTCACATCCTTTGTAGGTGACTTTTTTTTATCCCTAGCCACTCTCAAGATTCTATCTTTGTCTTTGGTTTTGGCCAGTTTGATTATGATATGTCTTGGTGACTTTCTTTTGGAATCTCCCCTGTGTTGGGTTCGTTGAGCTTCTTGGATAGATATCTTCTTGTCTTTCAGGGATGCTTTATGCCAGCAATTTTCTCTGTTTTCTGTCATGACCTCCCCCCCCCCAGCTCTGGTACGCCAGTCACTCTTAGGTTTTTCCTCTTTATAGTGTCTCACACAATTCTTAGGTTTTCTTCATTTTTAAAAAAAAATTTTTCTGATTTTTCCTCAAATAAATTGGTGTCAAGGGATTTATCTTCAGTCTCACTAATTCTGACTTACATTGTCTCAATTCTGCTCCTATGACATTCTATTGAGTTGCCTAATTCTGAAGTTTTATTGTTAATCTTTTGGATTTGTTTATCTATGGTTTCTGGCAGCTTGTTAAATTTATGATTTTGTTCTTGTGTTGTTTTCCTGAATTCCTCTATTGCTTTGTCTTTGTGTTCCTTGACTTGATCTGAGTTTTGCCTGACCTCCATCCTGATCTCTTGGAGAGCTCTGTATATTAGTCTTTTGAATTCTAACTCAGGTAATTTCATGACCTTATCTTCTTCCAGAAGGTTTTCTGTTCTTTATTTTTGTTGCTTGCTGGAGCCATCTTGACCGGCTTCTTTACCTGATTTGATGTTAACTGTTTTGGATGAGGCATCAATAAGTTATTTTATTTATTTACTGTACATTTGTTTACTCTTTCCTAAATTTTTGTTTTGTTGTGTTTTCATATGCCCAAGTAGGCTGCATGTGTGAGCTACTTTGGTCTTTGAAGCTCTAATGTCCTGTCTCCAGGTGGTTACAGCAGCTACTAGGGGTGTCAGCCCAGGAGTCTCTTCGCTTTTCTTGTGCAAGTGTGGCACAGGTGTCATGGTTGTCAGTCACCCAATGTGTGGTGCAGGATCTCACCTGCACTCCTAGAGGGGCAGGGATGCCTAGCAGTGTTTGGAGCAGGTGCAGGTATCTGGCTGCAGTAGGGGACGATGTGCAGAGTAAGGCAGGGACTGAGGGCCACCCCCAGGGGTGTGGGTGGAGGGTGTGCCCTAGTCCCCTAGAGGGCATAGTGGGTGGAGTATTGCAGTCGGTCCTTGGGAAGCTGGTGCTGTTGGCTGGAGGGACTGGGAGTGGGAGGTACCACTTATTCTCAGACCCCTATTGCGGGTGGCTAGATAGATTGGGTGCTATCCCTAGCCCTCAGGCCCCTGATACGGGTGGGTGAGGTGCCTGCTTAATGAGAAGAGTGGTGTCAAATGTCAGGAATCTGCACCTCCCCCTTGGCTGCTGCAGTTGAAAATGAGCTTCAGGTGTATGCCATGTTGTCTTACACTAACAAGGGCACGCAATGTTGAATCAATCCATGCAGGTCTAGGCAGGGGTGAAGTGCACTGAAAGTCTGTGGACCCCTTATGTCAGTGGCTGGATGCAAGGGCAGGGTCTCCTGAACTGCCCTCAGTTTCTGGCTTAGTTGGGATGGTGTTTTTTAAAGCTGCTAGGCTGGGGTGGTGCAGATAGCCTTGAGTTCCTTCTTAGGAGTCGTGTCAATTGTTGAATACTGCTGTACTGGTGTCAGAACAGAGTGGGATGGGGGATGCGTGAGGGGAAGTACTTCTCTGCTGTGAAACTCCCAGAGGGGAGGGGTTATTTTGCTCACTTGCAGTAGGTTAGACGGTTGCCCTTAACTTTCACAGGTCTGTGCTACTTCCATGGTCTCCAGACTCTTCACCACCCAGTCTCTCCTGACGTGGTGAGATGCCACCCGGCCTTTCCTGACGTGGTGAGACGCATCTTCCATGCTACTGGTCACCTCAGCCTGTGTGTGCCCGCCGACCCAGCCAGCAGGGTGCCGTCAACCTTATGACAGGAACTTCTTCATTGTTTTTGAATTGTCTCTCCTTCCCCATACGGCTCAGTCTGACTCTTCAGCTTTGTCTTTGATGATCGGAGCTCCCAGATTGTCATATATAACCAATTCACTTGTTTTTCAGGTCTTTGTTGTAAGAGCGATGACAGGAAGTGTCTGACTAGTCTGCTATCTTGGCTGCCTCGGGGCATTGCCTCTTTGTGCCTATATTTTAGCACATATTTTGCATTCCAGACCTTTCTGGTATGGGGTTACAAGGAACGTCGTTGTTGTTTTTCCATGAAATGAGAAGAGGGAATGCGTAGGAAGGGGAAGAAATCAAATTCTTTTTTAAAAAACTGCCTTACAGCTCAAACGATTTTTGAAGATGGTCTACATGATGGCTAGACACTGCATCAAATTTGATCAGTTGAACATATCAGTTGTATTGATTCTATCAACTTTGATCAGTCATCACTGCTTCTCAGACAAATGTGACTCATTAGGCCTGGTCATAAAATCCTGCTTTCCTGTGCTCAGTATTGGCTTTAGGGTTGATTACTCTGAACAGGGAAATGGTAGATCAGTGAACCCTATCCTATGGGCATTCCAGCATACCCCTGAATATCTGTGGTGATATTGGGGAAAGGGGGGCAGGAAAAATAGAGTGTATTAAGCATCTAATATGGTTCAAGTACCTTCCCAGTCACTTTACATTTTAACTTATATTAATGCTATTCTTTGAGTGCTTACCTTGAGACAGGTTCTTAATAGCCACTATCTCATTTAATCTTCATAGCAAATTCTGTTGTTGTTATGAGGTGCCATAGAGTCGATTCCAAATCACAGTGACCCTGTAGGACGGAATAGAACTGCTGCATAGGGCTTCCTAGAGTATAATCTTTACCAGAGCAGATTTGACCAATGCAATACATGGTTTGTTTTCTTGACAGCTGCTTCCATGGGGATTGACTGTGGATCCAAGTAAGGTGAAATCCTTGACAACTTCAACCTTTTCTCTGTTTATCATGATGTTGCTTATTGGTCCAGCTGTGAAGATTTTTGTGTTCTTTATGTTGAAATGTTATCCATACTGAAGGCTGTAGTCTTTGATCTTCTACAGTAAGCATTTCAAGTCCTCTTCAGTTTCATCAAGCAAGGTTGTGTCATCTGCATATCACAGGTTGTTAATGAATCTCCCTCCAATCTTCTTTATATAGTCCAGCTTCTTGAATTATTTGCTCAGCATACAGATTGGATAAGTATGGTGAAAGGATACAACCCTGACACACACCTTTCCTGACATTAAACCATGCAACATCCCCTTGTCCTCTTCAAACGACTGCCTCCTGGTCTATGTACAGGCTCCTCATGAGCACAATTAAGTGTTCTGGATTTCCCATTCTTAGAAAGTTAACCATAATTTGTTATGATCCTCACAGCCTAATGCCTTTGTACAGTCAATAAAACACAGGTAAACATCTTTCTAGTATTCTCTGTTTTCAGCAAAGATCCATTTGACATCAACAATGATATCCCTTGTTCCACAATCTCTTCTGAATCTGGCTTGAATTTCTGGCAGTTCCCTGTCGATGTACTGCTGCAACTGGTTTTGAATGTTCTTCAGCAAAATTTTACTTGTGTGTGATATTAATGATATTGTTGGATAATTTCTGAATTTTGTTGGAGTACCTTTCTTTGGAATGGATCTCTTCCAGTCACAGCAAACTCTATAGGGTAGTAATTACTATTATTATGTCCAATTTACAAATAAACAAAAGTTCAAAGAGAGGGAAGGAAATTGTCTGATTCAAGCTAACGTCAGTGGCAGAGCCTGAATTTAATCCCAGGTTTGTTTGATTCTTGGAGATTTATGTCTTTTCTCCTGCACCATTGTGTCTTAGGCCTTAATGAAATCCCAAGAGTGCTTCTCAGACCAAGGAAACCTATTGAGAGAGGGATTATAAGTGACTTCTCTTGACTTTTATCAACAGTGATGTTATGGAAAAGAAAAGGACAAATAGATAGTACATTCCCATTACATAGCCAGAAAAAAAATGCAATTTGGGGATCCCATGGTTACAAATGACTCCAAGAGGGAAAATAGGCAGGATAAGTCTGAACTCTGACAGCCAAATTCACTTTTCATCTGGTTGCACCACCATTTTTATGGCTACATCTTGTAACTGAATCTGCCTAGCATTCAGGCTCCCTTTTTAGAAAAATAACCAGAACTAAAAGGGACATCTTTCAGAGTCTTTATGTGCATGATTTAATGATTTAGCTGATTCAAAGGCCACCTGGGGACAAGACGCAATCTGGACCCCATTTTATGTAACTATGATTCTTTGGGTTCCAGGGATAAAGTAGAGAAGATCAAGACTTGTCTGAATTGCAGAACCTTAAAATGTTTTTTTGTTCTTTTTAAAACCTCACAGTTCCTACCAGCATTGTGGAAGCAAGCTCTGAATATTCCAAACCCAGTTCGAAAGAGTATATATGTCAAGAAGGCTTATAGAAGTCTTTTTAAAAGTGTTCCCCGGTTGTACTATTTTACAGTCCCATACCAATTACACCCCTTTGCCAATTCAACTACCTCATCAACAGTACATATGTCATAGGAAGTAATGTAATAATTATTGAGGAGATAGGAGATAAAAGCAACTTGACCATTGTAACTTTTGCTTCCATTTATAAGGTATTCATTTTGGAGGGCTTATTTTATCTCCCCTTGATCTGTGTAAAGGTTCCTCATGAGCACAATTAAGTGTTCTGGAATTCCCATTCTTCGCCATGATATCCATAATTTGTTATGATCCACACAGTCGAATGCCTTTGCATAGTCAATAAAATACAGGTAAACATCCTTCTGATATTCTCTGCTTTCAGCCAGGATCCATCTGACATCAGAAATAATATCCCTGGTTCCACGTCCTCTTCCGAAACCGGCCTGAATTTCTGGCAGTTCCCTGTCAATATACTGCTGCAGCCGTTTTTGAATGATCTTCAGCAAAATTTTGCTTGCATGTGATATTAATGATATTGTTCTATAATTTCCACATTTGGTTGGATCACCTTTCTTGGGAATAGGCATAAATATGGATCTCTTCCAGTCAGTTGACCAGGAAGCTGTCTTCCATATTTCTTGGCATAGACGAGTGAGCACCTCCAGCACTGCAGCTGTTTGTTGAAACATCTCAACTGATATTCCATCAATTTGTGGAGCTTTGTCTTTTGCCAATGCCTTCAGTGCAGCTTGGACTTCTTCCTTCAGTTCCATCGGTTTCTGATCATATGTTACCTCTTGAAATGGTTGAACATCGACTAATTCTTTTTGGTATAATGACTCTGTGTATTCCTTCCATCTTCTTTTGATGCTTCCTGCATCGTTTAATATTTTCCCCATAGAATCCTTCACTATTGCAACTCAAGGCTTGAATTTTTTCTTCAGTTCTTTCAGCTTGAGAAATGCCGAGAGTGTTCTTCCCTATTGGTTTTCCATCTCCAGCTCTTTGTACATGTCATTGTAATACTTTGTCTTTTCAAGAGGCCCTTTGAAATCTTCTGTTCAGTTCTTTTACTTCATCAATTCTTCCTTTTGCTTTAGCTGCCCGACACTCAAGAGCAAGTTTCAGAGTCTCCTCTGACATCCATCTTGGTCTTTTCTTTCTTTCCTGTCTTTTCAGTGACCTCTTGCTTTCTTCATTATGATGTCCTTGATGTCATTCCACAACTCATTTGGTCTTCGGTCACTAGTGTTCAATGCATCAATTCTATTCTTCAGATGGTCTCTAAATTCAGGTGGGATATACTCAAGGTCATATTTTGGCTTTTGTGGACTTGCTCTGATTTTCTTCTGTTTCAGCTTGAACTTGCATATGAGCAATTGATGGTCTGTTCCACAGTCGGCCCCTGGCCTTGTTCTGACAGATGATATTGAGCTTTTCCATCATCTCTTACCACAGATGTAGTCAATATGATTTCTGTGTGTTCCATCTGGTGAGGTCCATGTGCATAGTTGCCATTTATGTTGGTGAAAGAAGGTATTTTCAATGAAGAAGTCATTGGTCTTTTTAAATTCTGTCATTTGATCTCCAGCATTATTTCTATCACCAAAGCCATATTTTCCAACTACTGATCCTTCTTGTTTCCAACTTTTGCGTTCCAATCACCAGTAATTATCAGTGCATCTTGATTGCATGTTCGATCAACTTCGGAATGCAGCAGATGATAAAAATCCTCTATTTCTTCATCTTTGGCCTTAGTGGTTGGTGCTTAAATTTGAATAATAGTTGCATTAACTGGTCTTCCTCATAGGCATATGGATATTATCCTATCAGTGACAGTGTTTTACTTGAGGCTAGATCTTGATATGTTCTTTTTGATGATGAATGCAACACCATGCCTCCTCAAGTTGTCATTCCCAGCATAGTAGACTATATAATTGTCTGATTCAAAATGGCCAATACCAGTCCATTTCAGCTCACTAATGCCTAGGATATTGATGTTTATGTGTTCCATTTCATTTTTGATGATTTCCAATTTTCCTAGATTCATACTTTGTACATTGCAGGTTCCAATTATTAATGGATGTTTGCAGCTGTTTCTTCTCATTTTGAGTCGTGCCACATCAGCAAATGAAGGTCCCAAAAGCTTTATTCCATGCATGTCGTTAAGGTCAACTCTAGTTTGAGGAGGCAGCTCTTCCCTAGTCATCTTTTGAGTGCCGTCCAACCTGGAGGGCTCATCTTCCAGCACAATATCAGACAATGTTCTACTGCTATTAATAACGTTTTCACTGGCTAATGCTTTTCAGAAGTAGACTGTCGGGTCCTTCTTCCTAGCCTGTCTTTGTCTGGAAGCTCAGCTGAAACCTGTCCTCCATGGGTGACCCTGCTGGTATCTGAATACCGGTGGGATAGTTTCCAGCATCACAGCAACACACAAGCCCCGACAGTACGACAAACTGACAGACATGTGGGGGCTCATGAGGAACTTTTACACAGATCAAGAGGCAGTTGTCCGGACAGAAAAAGGGAATACTGATTGGTTTAAAGTCAGGAAATGTGTGCATCAGCGTTGTATTCTTTCACCATACCTATTCAATCTGTATGCTGAGCAAATAATACGAGAAGCTGGACTATATGAAGAAGAACTGGGCATCAGGTTTGGAGGAAGACTCTTTAACAACCTGTGTTATGAAGATGACACATTGCTTGCTGAAAGCGAAAAAGACTTGAAGCACTTACTAATGAAGATCAAAGACCACAGCCTTCAGTATGGATTGCACCTCAACATAAAGAAAACAAAAATCCTCACAACTAGACCAATGAGCAATATCATGATAAACGGAGAAAAGATTGAAATTGTCAAGGATTTCATTTTACTTGGATCCACAATCAACAGCCATGGACGCAGCTGTCAAGAAATCAAAAGACACATTGCATTGGGCAAATCTGCTACAAAGGACCTCTTTAAAGTGCGAAGAGCAAAGATGTCCCCTTGAAGACTAAGGTGCGCCTGACCCAAGCCATGATATTTTCAATCGCATCATATGCATGTGAAAGCTGGACAATGAATAAGGAAGACCGAAGAAGAATTGACGCCTTTGAATTTTGGTGTTGGCAGAGAATATCGAATATACCATGGACTGCCAAAAGAACGAACAAATCTGTCTTAGAAGGAGTACAACCAGAATGCTTCTTAGAAGCAAGGATGGCGAGACAGTGTCTTACATACTTTGGACATGTTGTCAGGAGGGGTCAGTCCCTGGAGAAGGACATCATGCTTGGCAGAGTACAGGATCAGCAGAAAAGAGGAAGACCTTCAAGGAGGTGGATTGACAAAGTGGCTGCAACAATGAGCTCAAGCATAACAACGATTGTAATGATGGCGCAGGACTGGGCAGTGTTTCTTTCTGTTGTCCATAGGGTTGTTATGAGTCAGAACCGACTCAATGGCTCCTAACAACAACAATTTTATCTCCTCGTGAATTCTCAGCATCTCGTGGCATACAGCACTTGCCTGTCAGCAATGACAGTACTTCAGATAGATCCAGAATTTTTCCATGGTTTGGCACCAGAGGTATCACTTAAGACTTTCCTGAGTCATTCTCAGAATTTTATTTGGTTTAGTTGCTCAGTAAATATTTGTAGAATGAATGAAAATAAAGAGCCATATATACATCTCATATAGAAAAAAATACAACAAATAGCATTCCCTAGGGAGATAAACCTCCTACCCATCATTTAATGTCCAAGTAAAATTCTATACCCTTCATGAAGACTTCCCTGTTGGACTTTTTCCTATCTATGTTCCTTTAGAATTTCAAACCGTTCAAATAATATCTAGAAACTTCTTATATTGAAAAGAGCTTAGTTTTGGAGTCAGATAGACTTGAATTTAGTTCCCAGTTCTTTCATTTACTAACTGTGGGAGCTTGGGTAAGTTGTAAAACCCCTTCTGAGTCTCAGGTTTCTCACATGCAAATGAGTTTCCTCATCTGTAGCAATCTCACAGCATTGTCTTAAGGATGGAACAGGAGTGTAGGTGATAGAACCTAACATGTCTGGTTTATTAGTTTATTTTTCTTTCCTTTTCTGTCAGATAATGACAGACAGTATGAATTTTTGTAGTGGGAATAAAATAAATACAGGATGTTGTTACTTTTTGCATTTTTACACGTGGAAGGTGTGTCATGTGAATTCTCAGATAGATTGGGAGTTAGGAAGCTAACCATTGCCACTGTTTCACTGTGGAAATGGACTGTAGCTCTCCCTGATAACTTCCCTCCTCTCAATTCTTTCCCATTGCCTTGAGGGAAAGGGGCTACCACATATGGAGCCTTGTGCTGGGAGATTTATATACGTTTACCTCTACCTAATAATACCTTTCTCTTTCCCTTACTGTGGTAAGTAAACTGAAGCACAGAACAGTAAAGTAACCCATGCAAGTCACACAGCTGGCAAGTTACAGAGCCAGGATTCAGTAGTATCTTGATAGATATGTAGATATAGGTATAGGTACAGATACAGGTAGAGATGAGTCTTACTGATGTCCCTTTGGTGAACAATGAGTTTTATGGCTGTCCTGTTGGCGAACAACTCTAGTCTCTGAATCCACTAATCAGGGTAGCAGGGTGGCAATATGAAAGGATCACAGAATGTCAGAAAGACAAAAGATATTAGCAGTTCTTGAGTCTAATCTTCTTATCGAGATCTAGAGAATGAAGTAGCCAAGGTGGGATGCTAGCCCAGGGATTCTAATGCAGAGTTCAGTGTCCTCTCCAAACCCCACCTCCTCCACTCTTTGGTATTAGGATGAATGACAGAGTAGCTTGGGGGTGGGGGAGAGGAAGAATTTCAGAACCTCTCCTACCCCCATCTGTATGGCACTCACTGGGTGCTGTGTTTCCAGTAGTGGGGACTGACTGCAGTGACTCAACTCAAGCTCTCATTTAGTTCATTCTGTGGTTAACACATTCACAGGCTGACCTGACTGCCAGAGATCTTTAGTCCTGGGGAAGGTGGAGGAACTGCTAGGTAAAACGGCCCGCTGAGTGAGGAAACTCACCACTGTGGCTTCAATGATAAAAAAAAAAAAAATTTTTTTTGATACAAGTGCTTAAATCAGCTAAACATTCCTCCATCCATGATTCTTTCTATTGCTTAGCACTAGTAGAGAGATTGCAGACATGGATTTTGGTGTCAGGTAATCCTGGATCTCAATCCAGTTTCCACCATATACCAACAATGTGGCCTCAGGCAAATTAGTTAATCTCTCTGAGTTCTTGTGTCCTCACACTTCAAGTGAAGATCGTGATGACTATTTTGAGAAGTCTTTGTGAGGATTAAATGTGGGAATGTAAGCAATGCACTTGGCACTTTCCCAGGTACTTAGTAAAGACTCGGTAAATGAAAGTTATTACAATAATAACTTTATAGGGTCACTATGAGTCGGAATTGACTCAACGGCAACGGGTTTGGTTTGGTTTTTGGTGTTAACAACTGTCACTGAGGAACAAAATTCTACTTTTTAGCAAGTTTAATATGTTTTGCTATAATTCAAAGCTATACTCCCTTGCTTTTACTTGGGGAAACTGAGAGATGCACCTTCTTATCGCTATCATAATAACCCCTGGAAGCCTGTTTCCAATTCCTTCTCATCCTTCTCTTCCCCAGGCTGAACACTGAAGCAATTCTAAGTCTCATTTTCTATTTCGTTAAGACTCTTTGTAGAGGGCAGCTGTCATAAAGGGAAGTGGTGCCTTTATGAGCCCATTGGGATTCCCATGCAAATGCCTCCCCTGTGTCAATATCCAGTTGTGAACTGAATAAAGGAGTCAGAGCAGTTATAAGACCTAAAGCCAACACTCATTCTGCAAGAAACACTGGCTTTTTATTTGCTAAGGCAGGACCTGTGCTCCACAAGAGTGTGAATCCTGAACCTGGAGTTAGGGTTTTCATCTTGGCTTCACTACTTATCATCTGGGTGAACTTGGGCCAATTACTTCACCTCTCTGAGCCCCAGTTTTTCTTATTTACATTATGGAGGGCGCAAGGTACAGATGGCCCACTAAAACTGGGTAATTGAGAAAAGTTTCATGAAATATCTATTCACAAAGTTGTAGGGAGAGTTAAAGGAGTCCTGGTGGCACAGTGGCTAAAGCACTCAGCTGCTAACTAAAAGGTTTGTGGTTCAAACCCACCAGTCACTCCATGGAAGAAAGATGTGGCAGTCTGCTCCCATAAAGATTAACAGCCTTGGAACTCCTATGGGGCAGTTTTATTCTGTTCTACAGGGTTGCTATGAGTCAGAATTAACTCGAAGCCAGTGGGTTTGGTTTTTTGGGGGTGGGGAGAGTTCAGGGAACCAGCATGGAATGGTAAAATACTCTGGAGTTGGAAAAGCTAATTGTTCTTTCCACCCATAGGGGAAGGAGAGAGAGCACTTACCATAACCAAAAAGGACACACACACACACAGAGACAGAGACAGAAGCTATCTGAGAAGACTACCCCACCAGAGGTGTGACCCTAGAAAGAAGTTACTGCCAACATGCTGTCTTGGAGAGAGGGAGTTGGAAGAATAAAGACCTTGATCACTCTCTCTCCTCCCACCCTTTTCCTATTGCCTCCCATTGATAAACTCAACCAGAAGCCAGAAGTCCAGGGAGCTCACTTGTCCTAGTCCACATGGGTCAGCTTCACAGTGCACAGAAGAGGGCAGAGAAGACTGGAGAGTGAATCCAAACAGATAGAGAATAGCCAGCATAAGATCTAGCATTTCTTGAGTATCTGTTCCGTGCTCAGAACTTTGCTAGGCCCTTTACATCCATCATCTTACCTCGTCCTGATGGCAGCCTTGCAAGGTGGGGATTGCTGGATTCATTTTCTAGATGAGGAAATTAAGGATCAGAAATTAATATTCCCATACTAGATTGTTGTAAAGATTAAACAAGACAACCTTTGTAAAGCACCTAGCACCTCTGATTGTTAGAAACATTTATGCATTCATTTACTCAACGTTTTTAGAGATAAATATAGAGATGAATAAGAATCAGTCTGTGCCCCCTAGGTATGCTCAGAATCGGACATTAAACAGGGAAACCATGAAAGAGCAAGATGATGAGGAAGAGAGCAGAATCTTTTGCAGTAAGTTCTTTGGGGAAGGGTTATATTTAGCATGTTTTCCCACGTAATAAACTGACATCTGTACCACACCTTACCACGTGCCAAGCACACCACAACCAATATTTCTTTACCCTCACAGCAACTTTGTGAAATAAGCATTGCTATTGTTACCATTTTTCCAATGAGAAAACTGAGATTCGGAGAGATTGATTTGCTCATGGTATCAGAGAAAATAAAAGGGAGAGCCAGGCCAGGAAGCCAGGTTTTCAGACACTACTTGCATTTGTCATTTCTCACTTTGTAGATACCTGGTGCTGAAGTATTGTCACAGTTTTTAGTGATGCCTCACACTTGGAATTCTAAATATCCCTCTAAAAATATTTTGCTCCAAAGATATTATCATTTTAGGTCCAGGAAAATGGGTTCCCAGAATTTCAAATGGTTCACAGAAAATTTAAAAGCTGCTTTGAAATGTACAGATACACATTCGACACATGCATGCACGTCCCACTCTTGTGTCCAACTCAGTCTGGCCCCAACTCTATTCTGTTTCAGTTTGACCGCAGAAGTTTACATGGGACCAGGCTGAGAGAATAAAGTAAGAAATCCCCAGATAATACACATGCAGAGAGAAATGGGGTGCTTGTCTTCCATAGGATGTCAGGGCTGGAAGAGCTCTATTCCCATTTGAGGCTTGAATCCCCTCTGCTGCACTATCTTCAAGCAGTCATCTAACTCTGGCTCTCTTATCACTTATCCTTGAGGAGACTTCTACCGTTATAAGGAGAATTCTGACTCTTCAGAAGTTCTCCCCTGTGCTGGTCTGAAATTTATCTCCCTGTGGCTTGGACACACTTGTCTCAGCTCTGCCTCCTGGAGCCACATAGAATTTGTCTTCTGCTGTGCCCTGTGAGAGCTTTTCAGAGGTTTGAAGACATAGACCAGGTCACATTTATGTCTTCTCTCCAGACTTACAGTCCTACTCTTAACAAATAAGAGGAAGGCAGAAAAAGTTGAGGATTTCTATCCCTTCCAGCCAGATTCAGGCCCAACCTCAGGCCTCAGACCCACATTTTAACCCAGTCAGTCCAAACCTTTTAATCAACTATTACTCAGTGGTTCAGTCTTTCCCCTTGAATCCTTAGTTTATATTGTGTAGGATGGAAACTTCTGGGCCAGTCAGATTAGGGTTGAAATTCCAGCTTTGCAGCTTACTACCCAAGACACCTTGAGCAAGTTAGTTTAACTTTTGAACTTCAGTTTCCACATCTGTAAAAGAGGATAATGTTATCCACCTATGGCAGAGATTGCTAATTTCCTCCTAATATCTTATTACATTTAGTAATAGAATTTTAGTGGACACATGGTCATTCAGCTAAATTCTAGATTTCCATTCTTCCGTGAATCTAGGTGTAGCTATGTGACTAATATTTGGAAAATAGATGTGAACAGAGAAGACATGAGTAGCTTCCAGGTGGTACCCTTAAACGGAAGGGGTATGTCTTCTGCTTTCCCTCTCCTGCTGGCTGGAATACAGATGTAATTGTGGGAACTGGGGAAGCCACCTTGAACCATAAGAAGAAAGCTACATGTCGAACAGAACAACACGATTGAAGTAGCCTGGGTCTCTGATGATTGTGGAGTTATCACACGAGCCTTGGACCACCTCCCTGGATCTTGACATGAGAAAGAAACAAATTTCTATTTTCTTTAAGCAGCCATTATTTTGGGCATCTGTTACAGCAGAGGAATGGGCATCCAAACTCATACAACGATTCTTGGGAATTAAATGAGATAAATGCATGCAAAATATCTATCAAGGCACATGGTACAAAATTATTACTCAATAAATGATGGCTATCAATGTTCTATATAGCCAAGGTGCCGATTGCACCATAAAAACCAAAAACCAATCTCAGTGCTGTCGAGTCGATTCCGACTCATAGTGACCCTATAGGACAGAGTAGAACTGCCCCATTGAGTTTCCAAGGAGCGCCTGGTGGATTTGAACTGCCGACCCTTTGGTTAGCAGCCATAGAACTTAACCACTACTCCACCAGGGTTTCCAGTTGCACCATAGAACAGTAAATTATGGATTTGAACAGACTCCTACTTTATGCCACTAACATTTATTGAGTTTCTGTTTTATGTCTTGCAGTTTCCTTATACTGGAGGGTTAGTTCTCCTATTACTATTTTGGTGGGAAGAACATTGGCCTTGGACTATAACTCACCTAGTTCAAATAAATTGAGCCTCAGTCCCCCTGTTGTAAAATGGGGTTTCAACATGCCAGTGTTTTATAAACACTGGGTAATCTCAGGATTCAAAGTGACCTTCAGCTGAATGCCTCTAGTCCAGTTCTGGGACACTTGGTTACTCCTGGTGATTTAGACATTTCCCTGGGGAAGGAGAGGCTGTAGCCATCTACCTGAAAAGTCAGCTTTCCTGGAAACCCTGTGCAGGTTACTCCAGAGATTGTGGAGACACAGTTAATAAATTGTGTGGTTCTTTCAGCCTTTGCTACATCAATCTCCATGGTTCTAAACCACAAAATTCAGAGGAGTGGGCTGTGGGCAGTTAATAAGGCAGCACTGAGCTATAGCAAAAAGGAAATAGCCTGTTTATGCTTTTCTTCCCTTCTTTTTGGTATCTGTGGGCCTTTTCACACCCTGTACCTGGTTTCTTCTGTATCTCAAAGAATTTTCCTTGGAACCGGAACACTTAGATTCAAGTTCTTGCTCTACTAAGTGCTTGGAAAGCCAGTTTCTAATTTCCACATCTATAAAAAGGAGACAAAAATGTTGATCTTTAGAGATGTTGGGAAAGTTCAGTGAGAGAATGGGTTTGAAAGTACTTTGAATTGGTCAAGGAATTATGATTTTTTTTTAGGGATGAAATACAACCCAAAACATGGAAGGAGGCTTTGGATTTGGAGGACACCAGATTCTAATCTCATCTCAGTCACTTAACTAATGTGATATTGTGCAAGATTCAAAGCATTTATCAGCTTCAGTTTCTTCAACTGTAAAATAAGGAATAATCATACTGCCTCTCAGGGATGTTGAGAAGATTAATTGACATACTATCTGTGAAAATGTTTGGCACACAGTAGATGCTTGATAAATGTTTCTTTTTTTTCCTTTCCCCCCTCTTCCTTCCATATACATCTAGTGTACACAATCCTATCTGGGTGAAGACTCTTATGGGCATCATGAAGATAATCAGGTGCTAGTGGAGAAGGGAGAAAGATGGTAATGCTGGTAGATGAACAAAAAGCAATCTCTACATTGGCTTATTCTGTATCATTTCCTATCATGCCCACTGAGCATTTATTTTTTCTTCTCAGCATGGCCTGGACATGAAACTGGTGCCTCAGTTATTTTGTGCCATGAACTCTTTGGGCAATCTGATGAAGCCTATTGACCCTCAGTAGAATAATATTTTAAATGTATGAAATAAAATGTAGAGCATTACAAAGGAGGCCAGCACTACACTAGTCAAATCATATGAAAACAAAGTTTGTGATATAGAAACACATGTAGAAATCTTAAATAAAAATATCTAATGGCAGATTACATAACTAACATAATTTCAAAGTACTGATGAGCACAAATGGTATGTTGTGCTATCTGCAACAATTGTAATGTGATGTGAATATTTCCTGATTTCTATTAGTAATCAGATGCAAGTACAGCCAAAAATACTATTGTTTGTGGTTTATGTTCATAATTGAAGGAAAAGTCAAATTTTAGTTACATGCTAGTGAAAGTAAAAAATATTTTTTTCATCAAAGTTCACAGCTGCCTGCCTTAGACCCTGCATGAAGTAATTCTTATAACAAAGATTTCATGATATGCAAGCATACCATTGACAATAAAATGAGCAAACTCAAGCCAATTTGATACTACCTAGACTAATTTGATTGATTCAAAGCAGACCTAAAGTTTAGAGAGAACTTATAAGTTATGTCTTTTATCCATCCCATTCCACAGTTTGAGGATGCAGAAGTGAAGTGACTTGTTCAAGGTCACGCAGCTAGAACAACACCAGAACCTAGGTCTCTTGACTCCCAGGCCAGCAGTATAATTCAGTCAAACTAATTTTGAAGTATTGACATGTGATAGAAATGAAGCCAGAGATTGCATGATAGACTTTTGCAAGACCAAAGACATCCTCATTGCAAATGCCTTTTTTCAACAACATAAACAGCGACTATACTTGTGGACCTCGCCAGGTAAAATACACAGGAATCAAATCGACTACATCTGTGGAAAAAGACGAGAGAAGAGATCAATATCATAAGTCAGAACAAGGCCAGGGGCCAACTGCAGAACAGATCATCAATTGCTCGTATGCAAGTTCAAGCTGAAGCTGAAGAAAAGTAGAACAAATCCACAAAAGTGAAATTATGACCTTGATTATATCCCACCTGCCCTTACAATCTCAAGAATAGATTTGATGTGTTGAATACTAGACCAGATGAATTGTAGAATGACATCATACGTGAAGAAAGGAAAAAGTCACTGAAAAGACAGGAAAGAAAGAAAAGACCAAAAAGGATGTCATAAGAGGCTCTGAAACTTGCTCTTGAAAGCACAGTAGCTAAAAAGAAAGGAAGAAATAATGAAGCAGAAGAGCTGAACAGATTTCAAAGGGTGGCTCGAAAAGACAAAGTAAAGTATTATAATGAAAGGTGCAAAGACCTGGAGATGGAAAACCAAAAGGGAAGAACACACCTGGCAGTTCTTAAGCTGAAAGAACTGAAGAAAAATATTCAAGCCTCAAGTTGCAATACTGAAGGATTCTTCCGGGAAAATATTAAACAATGCAGGAAGCATCGAAAGAAGATGGAAGGAATACACAGAGTCACTGTGCCAAAAAGAATTGGTCTACATTCAACCATTTCAGGAGGTAGCTTATGATCAAGAGTCAATGGTACTGAAGGAAGAAGTCCAAGCTGCACTAAGGCATTGGCAAAAAACAAGCAGGAATTGACTGGATACCAGTTGAGACACTTCAACAAAAGGATGCAACTGTGGAAAAGTTCACACATCTATGCCAACTGACTGGAAGAGATCCATATTTGTGCCCATTCTAACAGAATGCAGAAATCATCAAACAATATCATTAATATCACAGGCAAGTAAAATTTTGCTGAAGATCATGCAAAAGCGGTTACAGCAGTACAGCGACAGGGAACTGCCAGAAATTCAAGCCGGATTCAGAAGAGGACAGGGAACACGGAACATCATTGCTGATGTCAGATGGATCTTGACTGAAAGCAGAGAATATCAGAAAGATGTTTACCTGTATTTTATTGACTATGCAAGGGCATTCGACTGGGTGGATCATAACAAATTACAGACAATACCGAAAAGAATGGGAATTCCAGAACATTTAATTGTGCTCATGAGGAACTTCTACATAGACCAAGAGGTAGTTGTTTGGACAGAACAGGGGGATACTGCGTGGTTTAAAGTCAATAAAGTTGTGTGTCTGAGTTTTATCCTTTCACCATACTAATTCTGTCTGCAAGATGATCAAATAATCCAAGAAGCTGGACTATATGAAGAATAACACAGCCTCAGGATTGGAGGAAGACTCATTAACAACCTGTGATAACCTTGCTTGCTGAAAGTAAAGAGGACTTGAAACGCTTACTAATGAAGATCAAAGACCACAGCCTTCAGTATGGATTACATCTCAACATAAGGAAAAGAAAAATCCTCACAACTGGAACAATAAGCAACATCATGATAAATGGAGAAAAGATTGAAGTTGTCAAGGATTTCATTTTACTTGGGTCCACAATCAACACCCATGGAAGCAGCAGTCAAGAAAGCAAACCATATATTGCACTGGTCAAATCTGCTGCAAAAGACCTCTTTAAAGTGTTGAAGAGCAAAGATGTCACCTTGAAGACTAAAGATGATGTGCCTGGCTCAAGCCGTGATTTTTTCAATTGCCTCATATGCATGTGAAGCTGGACAATGAATAAGGAAGACCGAAGAAGAATTGATGCTTTTGAATTTTGGTGTTGGTGAAAAATACTGAATATACCATGAACTTCCAGTAAATGAACAAATCTGTCTTGGATGAATTACAGCCAGAATGCTCCTTAGAAGTCAGGATGGTGAGACTTCATCTTACATGCTTTGGACATGTTATCAAGAGGGACCAGTCCCCGGAGATGTACATCCTGCTTGGTAAATTAGAGGGTTAGTAAGAAACAGGAAGTCCTATAAGGAGATGGATTGACACAGTTGTTGCAACAATTGGTTCAAGCATAACAAAGATTGTGAGGATGGCACAGGGCCATGCAGTATTTTGTTCTGTTGTACATAGGGTTGGGATGAGTTGGAACTGACTTGATGGCACCTAACAACAACAACAACAATTTTGCATTTTTCGGAACTACAAGCCAGGATGGGCTCTATTTGCATGCTATGCTAAACTTAACTCACCGATTTTGTTTCTTATTGCTAGGTTTACCAGACTGAGAGTTTAATATAATCTTTTAGCCAGAGGGTATCTCAACTTTGGCCTGGTATTTGACAAAGTATCTAAGGATATCCCTATGGATATTACTGAGAACTGAAGATGTGGTTTACAGTATAATTGAGATTTGTGAATGAATGAAGCCTCATAATAAAAAGCAAATTGGGTAAACGTAGGCAGAGCTCTCCAGGGTGTGCTGCAGGAGTCAGCCTTTAACCCTGGCTCATTAACGGTTTGATGATGACTCTAATGTTGTTGTTAGATGCCATCAAGTTGATTTTTGTCTCTTAGCTACCTCATGTGGCAGAATAGAACTGGCCCATAGGGTTTTCTAGGCAGTAATCTTTATGGGAGCAGATCTCCAGGGCTTTCTCCAGTGGAGCTGCTGGGTGGGTTCAAATCTCCAACCTTTTGGTTAACATCCAGGCTTTTAACTGTTGAACCACCAGGGCTCTCCTAGGACTCTAATAAACCCAACCAAACCCAAACTCATTGCCTTCTAGGACTCTAATATCACATCACAATTACAGATGACAGGAAGCTGAGATGAGGAGAGGAGAGTGAATGAATTAGGAAATAAAGTCAGGATCCCAGAAGATAACCACAGGCTGGAATGACAACCTGGACAGCACCATGTGGAATTGAAGATAAGTTTATATAAAGCCCTCCATTTAGTTTCAAAAATTGCATAGACACAGGATAGAAAACCCGAGGTTTGACATTGGCATGTGGGGAACAGAAAAGGGAGGAGGTATTTCAGTGAGGCTCAGCAGTGGAAAGTGGAGCTACAAAAGTATTTTTTATGTGTCTATTACCTAAGGTAGCACCAACCGCTACGAATGAAAATCCCTAAAACCTCAATCACTTCACTCAACTGAATGTTCTCACTAATGGAAATTTTAATAAGTGGTGGTAGTGGTAGGTTCTGCTTTCTCCACAGTCATTGAGGGACTCAGGCTGATGGAGGCTCCTCATCTTCAAAGTATGGCTTACAAGATCTTCTTGGGAGTTTATATCCAGCTGGAAGATGAGGGAAAATTGTGAAGGTATTTATGTGCCAGGTCTGGAAGTGGCACATATCACTTCTCTCTATATTCCATTTGCTGTAATTCAGTTACATGGCCATATATAACAGCAAGGGAGATTGGCAAATGTAGTCCAGATGAGTAATGAAGAGGAAAGCAAAACATGTTAAATGCACAGCTAGGCAGTCTTTGTTACAGAGCCTTAGACCATAATGGCTGGAAGAGGAATATGATAGTCCTGTTCTCTTCTGCCCTGGCCCCACACCTTAAAGGTGAAACAGACTAACTAGAGGGGAACAAGTAGAGTAGGGAGGAGGCTGGATTTCAGGTTCCATAAAGAGTGATTGAAGGATCTAAGATTGCTTGGTCTGGAGAAGGATATGGTCTCTGTCTTCAGACTGTTGAAGGATTGTCACAGAGAAGACGGAGAAGATGAAATCTATGTGGCTCCAGAAAGTAGGAGCTGGTTTTATGGGTGAAAGTTACAGGAAGGATTGTTTCAGTTCAATAGAAGGAAGAGCTGCCTGTGGATGGAATATGTTGCCTTTGGAGGTGGTGAGCTGTTTATCACCTGAAGTGTCCAAGGGCTTCATAAGCCATCTTTCAGGGATACTGCTGAAGGGATTATACCATTGCATGGAAGGTTGTACCACTTCATCTAAGAACCTTTCCCAGTATGAGATGCTATTATTCTATAGTCTTTCCGTGCTATAGTCTCAGACTTCTTTCTCTGGTTCTAATATTTGGAGAGGAATATCAAATGAAGAAAAAATAATTGAAATACATCTTTATGAAAAATAAAAACCAGGACAAAGGACAATATTAACTCACTGCAAAGCTTGCAAGAATTGCACTAACAGACAAATTTTCCAGACTAACAATAGAGTAATTGTGTCTTGTAAGGTAGAGCTTCATTGCAAGTTTTAAAAGGAAAATATCCAAGTGACTAATCTTTGATCAATCTGGCAATTTTAGGGGTATAACCATACCAAGTGACTGCTGGAAAATGTAATTGTTTGTCGTCAGATTTTGGCAATCTATTAGATTTAGGTTAACAGAGTCTGGTATATTTTATCTTGAAAAATAAAATGACAGTAGAAGAGTTATCCAAAGAAATATTTTTAGGTAGAAAGAGTCCTTATCATACTATTAGGACTGCTATGAGTTGGAATTGACTTGACTGCATTGGGTTCGGTTTTTATCACATTATTAAAAAAATTAAACAGTGACAAGTCCCCAGCAGAAACTTTGAAGTTGCACTTTTAGTGTGTTCAGACTGGATAGGAGTCCAGATACTATGGAGTCAAATCTTTTTGACAGAAACAAAGACTCACAAATATTTAGAGAATATGGAGATAACTTTTAGCAGGACATTCGGGGACACCTTCATGGAAGAGGTGCCATTGAGTTGAGTCTTAAAAATGGTATAATTTTGTCAGGAAGTGATAAGAAGACACATTCATTCACTCATTCACTCACACATTCACTCAATAATTCAACAGATATTTATCTACTAGACATTGCTTTAGGCTGTAGGGATACATCATATCCTTGACCTTATAGTTATTACATTCTAGAAGGGAAGACAGGCAATAAATTCCAGTGGTAATACCTGCTTTGAAGAAAATCGATTAAGGTTTTATAGGCCATTGAAAGGCCATTGCTTGAATTGCAATGGAAAGCCGTAGGAGGGTTTTAAGAAATATTACCATCACCCTTCTGTCATTTTGTTACACTGTGGTGACTTGCATGTGGCTATGGTGCTGGTAAATGGAGAAAAGATTGAAGTTGTCAATTTCATTTTACTTGGATCCACAGTCAACACTCATGGAAGTAGCAATCGAGAAATCAAATAACACATCACACTGGGCAAATCTGCTGCAAAAGACCTCTTTAAAGTGTTAAAAACCAAAGACATCACTTTGAAGACTAAGGTGTGCCTGACCCAAGCCATGGTGTTTTTTATTGTCACATATGCGTGTGAAAGCTGGATGATGAACAAGGAGGATCAAAGAAGAATTGATGCCTTTGAATTGTGGTGTTGGTGAAGAATATTGGATATACTACGGACTTCCAAAAGAACAAGCAAATCTGTCTTGGAAGAAGTACAACCAGAGTGCTCCTCCTTCTACCATTTCCAACTTTGGCATTCCAATCACCGGTAATTATCAAGGCATCTTGAAGGCACATTTGATTAATTTCAGACTACAACAGGTCATAAAAACCTTCAATTTCTTCATCTTTGGCATTCATGGTTGGTGCATAAGTTCCAATAATAGTCACATTAACTGGTCAAGGATGGCAAGACTACGTCTAACATATTTTGGACAAGTTATCAGGAGGGATCAGTCCCTGGAGAAGGATATCATGCTTTGTGAAGTGGAGGGTCAGTGAAATAAAGGAAGACCCTCAACGAGATGGATTGACACAGTGACTGCAACAATGGGCTCAAGCATAATAACGATTGTGAGGATGGCACAGGACCAGGGAGTGTTTGGTTCTATCGTACATAGGGTGACTGTGAGTCAGGACCAAATTGACAGCATCTAACAACAACAACAACATGAAGCTGGAAAATATACCACTGGTATTTCAAATACTAGCAGGATCACCCATGGTGGATAGCTTTCAGAAGAGCTTCTAGTCTAAGACTGACTAGGAAGAAAGATTTGGTGTTCTACTTCTGAAAATCATTCAACAAAAACCTTATGATAACAATAGAATATTGTCTGATACAGTGCTGGAAGATGAGCCCCTCAGGCTGGAAGGAACTCAAAACACAACTGGTTAAGTGCTGTATCCTCAAAGTAGAGTCAACCATAATGATTAAGATGGAGTAAAGCCTATGGGACCTTAATTTACTGATGTGGCACTACTCAAAATGAGAAGTTGCAACTGCAAATGTCCATTACTAATTTGAACGTGGTGTGCACGAAACATGAATCAAGAAAAATCGGAAATCATTAAAAATGAGATGGGATGCTTGAAGATCAATATTCTAGGTGTAGTGAGCTGAAATGGACTGGTATTAGCCATTTTAAATCTGATGATCATATGGTCTACTATGCCAGGAACAACAAATGGAAGAGGACAGCCATAATATACATTGTTAAAAACAACATTTCAAGATCTATCCTGAAGCACAGTGATAGTTTAATATCCACATGCCTACAAGGAAGACCAGTTAATATGACTAATATTGGAATTTATGTACCAACCATGAATGCCAAAGATGAAGAAATCGAAGTATTTTATGACCTGTTGTATTCTGAAATTAATTAAATGTGCCATCAAGATGCCTTGATAATTACTGGTGATGGGAATGCAAAAGTTGGAATCAGAAGAAGGATCAGTAGTTGTCTTAGCCATCTAGTGCTGCCATAACAGAAATACCACAAGTGGATGGCTTTAACAAAGAAAAATTTATTTCCTCACGGTCTCGTAGGTTACAAGTCCAAATTCAGGGCATCGGCTCCAGAGAAAGGCTTTCTCTCCTGTGGGCTCTGGAGGAAGGCTTCCTCTGGTTGAGAAGCACAGGGACCTTGTGTCCAAAGGATACATTCTGCTCCTGGTGCTGCTTTCTTGGTGGTATGAGGTCCCCAACTCTCAGGTCACTTTCCTTTCCTTTTATCCGTTGAGAGACAAAAGGTGGTGGAGGCCACACCCCAGCGAAACTCTCTTTACCTTGGCTCAGGGAGGTGACCTGAGCAAGTGTGGAGTTAATCCCACCCTAGTCCTCTCAACATAAAATTACAATCACAAAATGGAGAACAACCACACAACACTGGAAATCATGGCCTAACCAAGTTGATACACACATTTTTTGGGGGGGGGCATATATCAATCCATGACAGTAGTTGAAAAATATGGCCTTATGATGGAAACAAAACTGTCAATCATATGATAGAATTCTTTAAGACCAATAACTTATTCATCAGAAATACTTTTTGTTTTTCAGCAACACTATTGATGACTATACGATTGGACCTCACAGGATGGATTACACAGGAATTAAATTGACTACATTTGTGGAAAGAGAAGATAGAGAAGCTCAATATTGTCATTTAATGCAAAGCCAGGGACTGACTGTGGAACAGACCATCCATCAATTGTTCATGTGCAAATTCAAGTTGAGTCTGAAAAAATTCAAAGCAAGTCCACAAAAGCCAAAAGTATGGCCTTGAATACATCCTACCTGTATTTAGAGAACATCTTCAGAACAGATTTGACACGCTGGACATTTATGACTGAAGACCAGGAATGTTGTGGGAACATATCAAGGACATCATACGTGAAGAAAGCAAAAGGCCATTAAAAAGACAGGAAAGAAGGAAAAGACCAAAATGCAGGTCAGATAAGACTCAGAATCTTGCTCTTAAGTGCAGAGTATCCAAAGTGAATGCAAGAAACGATGAAGTAAAAAAGCTGAACAGAAGATTTTGAAGACAGGCTCAGGAAGTCAATGTAAAGCCTTTTAATGAAATGTGCAAAGACCTGGAGTAAGAAAATTAAAAGGGAAGGACAGAATCAGCATTTTTCAAGCTGAAAGAACTGAAGAGTAAATTCAAGCCTTGCATTGCATTATGGAAGGATTCTTTAGGCAAAATACTTAATAGCTCAGGAAGCATCAGAAGAAAATGAAAGGAGCAATCATTGTCACTGAATTGGTCAATGGTCAAACATTTCAGGTGTTAGCATATCAAGAGCTGCTGGCACTAAAGGAATTCAAACCACACTGAAGGCAATGGCAAAAAAAAAAAAGCCTCCAGGAATTGACAGAATTCCAACTGAGGTGCTTCAAGAAATTCAACAAATAGTTGCAATACTGGAAGCACTTACTTGTCTATTTCAAGAAATTTGGAAGACAGGTACCTGGGCAACCAACTGGAAGGGAAACATATTTGTGGCCATTCCAAAGAAAGGCAAACAAATAGAATGCAGAAATTGTCAATGTCACATATTAGAAAAATTTTGCAGAAGATAATTCTAAAACAACTGCAGCCACGCATCTACAGGGAACTGCTAGATTTCAAGCTGGATTCAGAAGATGACGTAGAACGAGGAATATCATTGCTTATGTCAGATTAATCTTGGTCAAAACAGAGAATAACAAAAAGATTTTTTACCTGTGTTTTATCAACTATGTGAAGGCACTTGAATATATGGAGCATAACAAATTATGGATAACATTACCAGGAATGGAATTCCAGAACACTTAATTGTGCTCATGCTGAACCTGTACATGTATCAATCAAAGGGCAGTGTTTTGAACAGAACAAGGGGACTCTGTGTGATTTAAAATTGGAAAACGTGTGCAGTAGGGTTGTATCCTTTCACCTTACTTATTCAGTCTATACGCTGAACAAACAATACAAGAAACTATTTATGCACCCAATGACAGGGCTGCAAGATACATAAAACAAACTTTAACAGAATTAAAAAGTGAGACAGACACCTCCACAATTATAGTCGGAGTCTTCAACACACCAGTTTTAGAGAAGGATAGGACTTCCAGTAAGAAGCTCAATAGAGACACGGAAGAACAAATTGCTACAATTAACCAACTTGACTTCGTAGACTTATACAGAACACTCCACCCAACAGCTGCAAAGTATACTTTTTTTTTCTAGTGCACATGGAGTTTTCATTTTCTGGGTACATGGAACATTCTCTAGAATAGATCACATATTAGGTCATAAAACAAACCTTTGCAGAATCCAAAACATTGAAATATTACAAAACATCTTCTCAGATCACAAAGCCATAAAAGTAGAAATCGATAACAGAAAAATCAGGGAAAAGAAATCAAATACTTGGAAACTGAACAATACCCTGCTCAAAAAAGACTGGGTTATAGAAGACATTAAGGAGGGAATAAAGAAATTCATACAATGCAACAAGAATGAAAACACTTTCTATCAAAATCCCAGGGACACAGCAAAAGCAGTGCTCAGAGGCCAATTTATATCGATAAATGCACACATACATAAAGAAGAAAGAGCCAAAATCAGAGAACTGTCCCTACAACTTGAACAAATAGAAAGTGAGCAACAAAAGAATCTATCAGGCACCAGAAGAAAACAAATAATAAAAATTAGAGCTGAACTAAATGAATTAGAGAACGGAAAAACAATTGAAAGAATTAACAAAGCCAAAAGCTGGTTCTTTGAAAAAATTAACAAAATTGATAAACCATTGGCCAGACTGACTAAAGAAATAGAGGACAGGAAACAAATAACCAGAATAAGAAACGAGATGGGCCATATCACAACAGACCCAACTGAAATAAAAAGAATCATATCAGATTATTACAAAAAATTGTACTCTAACAAATTTGCAAACCTAGAAGAAATGGATGAATTCCTAGAAAAACACTACCTACTTATTTTTTTTTTACCTAAACTAACACAATCAGAAGTAGAACAACTAAATAGACCCATAACAAAAAAGGAGATTGAAAAGGTAATCAAAAAACTCCCAACGAAAAAAAAAAGCCCTGGCCCGGACGGCTTCACTGCAGAGTTCTACCAAACTTTCAGAGAAGAGTTAGCACGACTAGTACTAAAGGTATTTCAAAGCATAGAAAATGATGGAATACTACCTAACTCATTCTATGAAGCCAGCATATCCCTGATACCAAAACCAGGTAAAGACATCACAAAAAAAGAAAATTACAGACCTATATCCCTCATGAACATAGACGCAAAAATCCTCAACAAAATTCTGGCCAATAGAATTCAACAATATATCAAAAAAATAATCCACCATGGCCAAGTGGGATTTATACCAGGTGTGCAAGGTTGGTTCGATATTAGAAAAACCATTAATGTAATCCACCATAAAAATAAAACAAAAGACAAAAAACGCATGATCTTATCAATTGATGTAAAAAAGGCATTTGACAAAGTCCAACACCCATTCATGATAAAAACTCTCAGCAAAATAGGAATAGAAGAAAAATTCCTCAACATAATAAAGGGCATCTATACAAAGCCAACAGCCAACATCATTCTAAATGGAGAGAGCCTGAAATCATTTCCCTTGAGAAGAGGAACCAAACAAGGATGCCCTGTATCACCGCTCTTATTCAACATTGTGCTACAGGTCCTAGCCAGAGCAATGAGGCTAGACAAAGAAATAAAGGGCATCCGGATTGGCAAGGAAGAAGTCAAATTATCTCTATTTACAGATGACATGATCTTCTACACAGAAAACCCTAAGGAATCCTCCAGAAAACTACTGAAACTAATAGAAGAGTTCGGCAGAGTTTCAGGTTACAAGATAAACGTACAAAAATCACTTGGATTCCTGTACGTCAACAAAAAGAACATCGAAGAGGAAATCACCAAATCAATACCATTCACAGTAGCCCCCAAGAAGATAAAATACTTAGGAATAAATCTTACCAAAGATGTAAAAGACCTATACAAAGAAAACTACAAAGTTCTAGTGCAAGAAACTAAAAGGGACCTACATAAGTGGAAAAACACACCTTACTCATGGATAGGAAGATTTAACGTAGTAAAAATATCTATTCTACCAAAAGCCATCTATACATACAATGCACTTCCGATCCAAATTCCAATGACATTTTTTAATGTGATGGAGAAACAAATCAACTTCATATGGAAGGGAAAGAAGCCCCGGACAAGTAAAGCATTATTGAAAAAGAAGAAGAAAGTGGGAGGCCTCACTCTACCTGATTTCAGAACCTATTATACAGCCACAGTAGTCGAAACAGCCTGGTACTGGTACAACAACAGACACATAGACCAATGGAACAGAATTGAGAACCCAGATATAAATCCATCCACATATGAGCAGCTGATATTTGACAAAGGCCCAGTGTCAGTTATTTGGGGAAAAGATAGTCTTTTTAACAAATGGTGCTGGCATGACTGGATATCCATTTGCAAAAAAATGAAACAGGACCCATACCTCACACCATGCACAAAAACTAACTCCAAGTGGATCAAAGACCTAAACATAAAGACTAAAACGATAAAGATCATGGAAGAAATAATAGGGACGTTAGGAGCCCTAATACAAGGCATAAACAGAATACAGAACATTACCAAAAATGACGAAAAGGAACCAGACAACTGGGAGCTCCTAAAAATCAAACACCTATGCTCATCTAAAGACTTCACCAAAAGAGTAAAAAGATCACCTATAGATTGGGAAAAAATTTTCACCTATGACATCTCTGACCAGTGCCTGATCTCTAAAATCTATACGATTCTGTTAAAACTCAACCACAAAAAGACAAACAACCCAATTAAAAACTGGGCAAAGGATATGAACACAGACTTCACTAAAGAACATATTCAGGTGGCTAATAGATACATGAGAAAATGCTGTCGATCATTAGCCATTACAGAAATGCAAATTAAAACTACGATGAGATTCCATCTCACACCAACAAGGCTGGCATTAATCCAAAAAACACAAAATAATAAATGTTGGAGAGGCTGTGGAGAGATTGGAACTCTTATACACTGCTGGTGGGAATGTAAAATGGTATAACCACTTTGGCAATCTATCTGGCGTTTCCTTAAAAAGTACAAATAGAACTACCATATGATCCAGCAGTCCCACTCCTTGGAATATATCCTAGAGAAATAAGAGCCTTTACATGAACAGATATATGCACACCCGTGCTTATTGCAGCACTGTTTACAATAGCAAAAAGCTGGAAGCAAACAAGGTGTCCATCAACGGATGAATGGATAAATAAATTATGGTATATTCATGCAATGGAATACTACACATCGATAAAGAGCAGTGATGAATCTGTGAAACATTTCATAACATGGAGGAACCCGGAAGGCATTATGCTGAGTGAAATTAGTCAGTTGCCAAAGGACAAATATTGTATAAGACCATTATTGTAAGATCTTAAGAAATAGTTTAAACTGAGAAGAACACATTGTTTTGTGGTTACGGGGGGGCGGGGAGGGAGGGTGGGAGAGGGTTATTTACTGATTAGATAGTAGATAAGAACTACTGTAGGTGAAGGAAAGGACAACACTCAATACAGGGAAGGTCAGCTCAACCGGACTGGACCAAAAGCAAAGCAGTTTCCTGAATAAACCGAATGCTTCAAAGGTCAGCGGAGCAAGGGCAGGGGTTTGGGGACTATGGCTTCAGGGGACATCTCAGTCAATTGGCAAAATAAATTCTATTAAGAAAACATTCTGCATCCCACTTTGAAGTATGGCGTCTGGGGTCTTAAATGCTAACAAGTGGCCATCTAAGATGTATCAATTGGTCTCAACCCACCTGGATCAAAGGAGAATGAAGAACACCAAGGTCACAAGATAATTATGAGCCCAAGAGACATAAAGGGCCACATGAACTAGAGACTTACATCATCCTGAGACCAGAAGAACTAGATGGTGCCCGGCCACAACCGATGACTGCCCTGACAGGGAGCACAACAGAGAACCCCTGAGGGAGCAGGAGAACAGTGGGATGCTGACCCCAAATTCTCATAAAGAAGACCAGACTTAATGGTCTGACTGAGACTAGAAGAATCCCGGCGGTCATGGTACCCAAACCTTCTGTTGGCCCAGGACAGGAACCATTCCCGAAGACTACTCATCAGACATGGAAGGGACTGGACAATAGGTTGGAGAGAGATGCTGATGAAGAGTGAGCTACTTGTATCAGGTGAACACTTGAGACTGTGCTGGCATCTCCTGTCTGGAGGGGAGATAGGAGGGTAGAGAGGGTTAGAAACTGGCAAAACAGTCACAAAAGGAGAGACTGGAAGGAGGCAGCGGACTCATTAGGGGAGAGTAAATGTGAGTATGTAGTAAGGTGTATATAAGTTTATAAGTGAGAGACTGACTTGATTTGTAAACTTTCACTTAAAGCACAATAAAAATTATTAAAGAAATAATACAAGAAACTGAACTATATAAAGACTGAGGCAGCGGGATTGGATGAAGACTCATTAACAACCTGTGATATGCAGATGATACAACCTTACTTGGCAAAAATGAAGACGACTTGAAACACTGATGAAGTTCAAAGACTACAGCCTTCAGTAGGATTTATGCCTGAATGTGAAGAAAACAAAAATCCTCACAATTGGATCTATAAACAACACCATGATAAGTGGAGAAAAAACTGAAGTTGTCAATGATTTCATTCTATTTGTGTCAATAATCAACATCCATGGAACTCAAAATATGAAACTATATTGCGTGGGGCAAATCTGCTGCAAATCACCTCTTTAAAGTTTCCAAAGAGGGGCCTTGGTGGCACAGCTGTTAAGCACTCGTCTGCTAACCAAAAAGTGGATGGTTTAAACTTACCCAGTAGCTCTGCAGAAGAAAGGCCTGGCTATCTGCTTCTGGAAAGGTTACAGCTTAGAAAACCCTATGTGTGCAGCTCTACTCTGTCACATGAAATTTCTATGAGTTGAAATTGGCTCAATGGTACCTAGCAACAATAATAACAAAGTTTTTTTTTTAATGATATTTTACTGTGTTTTTTGTGAAAAATTTACACTGTAAGTTAGGTTCCCATTTGACAATTTCCACACAACTTTTTCAGGGACATTATTTAACATTTTCATTAATTGTGTCAACATTTTCTTTAAATGTGTTTTGGTGGTTCTATTTCCATTACCCCAATTACTCTGCCCCCATATCTTCTCATTGCTGTGTTAGAGTAAATGTTGACTTTCTGTTGTCTCATACAAATAGCTTTTTAGTAGAGCATCGTTTTTACAGGTAACATCCTTTATTTTTTGTGCCTTTCTGCTATTTAGCTAAAAGGTGATCACGGGGGATAGTTTCCGTTCAAGGTCTAAAGGATGTCTCAGGGCTATAGTCTTAGGGAGTCTTCTGGCCTCAACTAATCCGGTTAGCCTGGGATTTTAAGAGTTTGAGTTTTGTTCTACATTTTTCTCCCATTCTATCCCGGACCATCTATTGAGACCCAGGTCAGAACAGTCAGTGGTGGTAGCCGGGCACCATCTAGTTATTCTTGTTTGATTGTAGATGCAGCAGTGGCTATTGGCCTTGTAGACTTGTTTCTTCTCTGAGATTTTGGTTACCTTCTTATTTTTTTGCTCCTGACAAGTAGAAAAAAATAGTTGTGTGTCTTAGATGTCCACTGGAAAGCTTTTAAGACCCCAGACGCTACTCGATTCACTAGGATGAATTACATGAATTTTGTGAATTATATTATGCCAGTTGGCCACAACAGCTTTCAAACCTAGAAAACCAATCTCAGAAGGTGTTTATGTCTGAGGAATATTCATAGTTGGGCCTTCAGTGAATATGTGTGCCTGCATACACATATCTGTATTTACATGTACATACAGATACTTCTGGAAACCCTGGTGGCATAGTGGTTAAGAGCTACAGCAGCTAACCAAAAGATTGGCAGTTTGAATCCACCAGGTGCTCCTTAGCAACTCTGTGGGGCAGTTCTACTCTGTCCTATAGGGTTGCTGCGAGTCGGAATTGACTTGATGGCAGTGGGTTTTTTTTTTTTCCCGTGTCATTGTTTTTAGGCCTGTAGGGTATATACCTAGGAGTGGGATTGCTGGATCATAGGTTAGTTTTATTTTTAGTTTTTTGAGGAAGCATCATATTGTTTTCCATAGTAGTTGTACCATTTTACAGTTCCACCAGCAATGGATAAGTGTTCCAACCTCCCCACATCCTCATCAACATTTGTTGTTATCTGTTTTCTTTTCTTTTTTTAAATCAGTGCCACTTTAACCAGGGTGAGATGGTATCTCATCATAGTTTTGATTTGTATCTCTGTAATGGCTAATGGGAGCCCTGGTGGCACAGTGGATAAGAGCTCAGCTGCTAACCAAAAGGTCAGCATGTTTGAATCCACCAATAGCTCCCTGGAAACCCTGTGGGGCAGTTCTACTCTGTCCTATAGGGTCGCTATGAGTCAGAATCAACTCGACAGCAATATGGTTTTTTTTTTTTTTTTTTGGTTAATGGCTAATGATTGTGAGCACCTTTCATGTGTTTGTTGGCTCTGCTGCTAACCAAAAGGTTGGAAGTTTGAACCTACCCAGTGGCTCAGCAGGAGAAAGACCTGGTGATCAGTTTCTGTAAAGATTACAGCCTAGAAAACTCTATGGGGTAGCTCTACTCTGTCACATGGGGTTGCTATGACTCAAAATCGACTCAGTGGCACCTAGCAATGACAACAAAAGTGGAAGCAGAGAGACCAGTTATGAGACTACTGCAGTAGTAGATCAGAGAGGTAGCAGAAGAAATGGAGAGATGTATTCAGACTCAGTATATGGTTTGGAGATAGAGCTGGCTAGACATACTGGTGGATAGGAATACGAAGTAACAGTTATTTGGTACCTAATTTTTACTTAATGTATAAACAACTTCTGAGGTAGGTGGTCTTACTCCCACTGGAGGATTTTCAGGAGAAGAGTCACATGCTCTAACATGTAAATTAATTACGTAAGGTTAATAATCCCTTCCATATCTATTATCTCACTCAACATCATCTACACGGATCTCTGCAGTAGGTCAGGAGAGGAATGTTAACCCCATTTACAGGTGGGGAACATAAAGCTCAAAGTTCACATCCTAATTTGTAACCCCAATCACTGATTTTGAGTGCAGGGATCCTAATCCACTCCAGCCAATGTTGGTACTGCCACTCAGCTCCTATCGAGGTATTTGCACTCAATCTCCTGATTGTTACAGATCTCCAAGATGTCTCATGCACAGAACACTGAGGGCACAGCCTAGTAACCATCATCCCAGGGGCCAACTCAGGAAACAGTTTCAAGCACCTGTGTTTGGCTTCTTTCAAAGAATGTAGTGCTTAGCTGGGAGAATATCTATTCAACTCACCTGGGCTAGGAAACCTATGTGCATGAGGAGAAATGGAAGTGCCAGAGCTCTTCAATGCCCTTTGGGTTCCCACAATCCTGTGTGATCCTTCCCCTGTCTCAGGATATTGATCACACCATTTGGTTCTCATTTATTTTCTAGCTTGTCTTGCCCTACTGAAGGGTAAGCGCCCCAGCCCCCCTCCCCCTGCCACAGGACCTAATTCAGTAAATATTTGTTGAGGAAATGCATTAAAAAATGTAAAAGAATCTTAAGCTCTAACCTGTAATGTATGCTTTGTAGAATATTATCTATACTGGTATGATTTGGGTCATACAAACTTAGCAAATTTGACCAGTGTTCTACCACAACAATACAGGTGTTCCCTCAACTTCTCAACTGTTTAGAAAAATGTCAGATGTATTATCTTTCTACTAACCAGCATTGCCTTACCTAGTTATGGCCTGTAATACCAGCTGACCTGGCTCACTCTCCTCTTGTTCCAGCTTCCAAAAAAACCCCAAAAAAACCAGTTGCCGTCCAGTCAATTCAGACTCATGGGGATCCTATAGCACAGAGTAGAACTGCCAAATAGGGTTTCCCAAGAGCACCTGGTGGTTTCAAACTGCTGACCTTTTGGTTAGCAGCCATAGCTCTTAACCACTATTCCACCAGGGTTTTCTGTTCCAGCTTTCTCCCATTAAAACACAGATTAGCCCATATGACAATTGTGTATTTACTTGGCATTTTTCCCACTCTACTTGCAGCTCCTTGACACCTGGGACCACATCATTCGTGTGTATATCAGCAGAGGCCCCCAGGCTTAGAGCAGAGAAGACTGATATTGTTTTTTGAACTTGCTCCAATTCTGCTGAGATGCACTTTCTCCTGGTATTCATCTCTATTTCCCCCAGTGTCTTCACTTTCTTCAGTAACAGTATTAAGTCACCCATCATAAGATCTTCCTTATGATGGTCAGACACCATACTTCTCTTTTAATTACCAAATTTCAAAATAAAGCCTCCATTTCCTACCACTTGTGTTCTTCCCGTTATCCAATCTGGCTTCTAGCCTCACCAACCTATTGGACATTCATTTTATTATTTTAATTTTATGGTGTTTTAGGTAAAAGTTTACAGCGTAAATTTTCATTCAAAAAATTTATGCAGAAATTGTCTTGTGACCTTGGTTGCAATTCCCACAATGTGTCAGCATTCTCTCCCTTTCCCTTTCCAACCTGGGTTCTCCTTGTCCATTCATCCAGTTTTCCTGTCCCTTCCTGCCATCTCATCTTTGCTTTTGAGCAGGTGTTTTCAATTTGGTCTCAATGCTTGATTGAACTAAGAAGCACATTCCTCACGTGTGTTATTGCTTGTTTTATAGGCCTGTCTAATCTTTGACTGAAAGGTGGACTTTAGGAGTGGCTTCAGTTCTGAGTTAGCAGGGTGTCCTGGGACCATAGTCTCAGGGGTTCCTCTAGTCTCTGTCAGACCAGTAAGTCTGGTCTTTTTCTGTGAATGTGAACTTTGTTCTACACTTTTCTCAGGCTCTTTCTGGGACTCTCTATTGTGATCCCTGTCAGAGCTGTTGGTGGTGGTAGCTGGGCCACTGTTATCTAGTTCTTCTGGGCTCAGGGTGGTGGCGGTTGTGGTACATGTGGTCCATTAGTCCTTTGTGCTAATATTTTCCTTGTGTCTTTGGTTTTCTTCATTCTCCTTTGCTCCAAACCTGATGGGACCAAAAGCTATATTTTAGATGGCCACTTGCAAGCTTTTCAGACCGCAGACACTATTCACCAAATTTGGATGTAGAACATTTTCTTTATGAACTATGTTATACCAGTTGACCTAGATGTCCCCAGAAACCATGGTCCCCAGCCAAAATCTCCAGTAACTTGGTCCCTGAAGGTGTTTGGGTTGGTCTAGGGAGCTTCTGGAAACCCTGGTGGTGTAGTGGTTAAGAGCTATAGCTGCTTCTATGACTTTGCCTTGGTCAAATTCTGCTGCCTTTCCTATATTGTATGTTTTCTTTCCCTTCAACACAATTAACTTATCTGCTATCTACTTGGAGCCCTGGTTGTGCAGGGGTTAAGAGTTGAGCTGCTGACCAAAAAGGTCGGCAATTCAACTCCACCAGCTGCTCCTTGGAAACCCTATGGGGAAGTTCTACCCTGTCCTATAGGATCACTATGAGTCAGAATGGACCCAACGGCAACAGTTTTACGATCTAGTTAGTGATTTCACCTCTTCACTTATCCCCTCCCTTGTAACTATCAAAGTTTTTTTCCTGTGCGCACTGATAGTTATGGTTTGTATTCTATTTATGCAATGTATTAGGACCCCTAGCAGTGTCCCTATTTTTTCCTCCATGATCTTTATCATTTTAGGTTTTTTTATTTAGGTCTTTGATCCATTTTGAATTACTTTTTGTGTATGGTGTGTGGTAAGGGTCCTGTTTCTTTTTTTTTTTTTTACATATGAACATCCAGTTTTGCCAGCACAGTTTGTTGAAAAGGCTGTCTTTTCTCTATTTAATAGACTTTGTTCCTTCATCAAAGATCAGCTGACCATAGGTGGATGGATTTACATCTGGGTTCTCGGTTCTGTTCCATTGGTCTATGTGTCTGTCATTGTGCCAGTACCAGGCTGCTTTGACTACCATGGCTGTATAGTAAGTTCTGATACCAGGTACTGTGAGGCCTACTACTTTGTTATTTTTCTTCAACAATGCCTTGCTTATCCAGTGCCTCTTTCCTTTCCATATAAAGTTGGTGGTTAGTTTTTCCATCTCTTTAAAGAACGCTGTTGGTATTTGGATCAGGATTGCATTATATCTGTAGATCATTTTGGGTAGGACTGACATTTTCACAATGTTGAGTCTTTCTATCCATGAGCATGGTTTGTTTTTCCATTTATGTAGACCTCTCTCAGTTTCTTGCAACAGTATTTTATAGTTTTCTTTGTACAGGTCTTTTGCATCTTGGTTAGAGTTATTCCTAAGTATTCTATTTTTTTAGGGGCTGTTATAAATGGTATTGTTTTCCTGATTTCCTTTTCAAAGTTCTTTTTGCTGGTATATAGGAATCCAACTGATTTTTTCTGCTACTCTGCTGAATCTTCCTATTAGTTCCAGTAGTTTTCTTATGGAATCTTTGGGCTCTCTGTGTATAGGATCATGTCATCTGTGAGTAGTTTTACTTCTTCCTTTCCAATTTGGATGACCTTTGTTTCTTTTTCTTGCCTTATTGCTCTAGCTAGGTCTTCCAGCACAATGTGAAATATGAGTGGTGATAAAGGGCATCCTTTTCTTGTTCCTCTTCTCAGAGGGAATGCTTTCAGACTCTCTCCATTGAGAGTGATTTTGGCTTTTGGTTTTGTATAGATGCCCATTATTATGTTAAGGAATTTCCCTTTTATTGCTATTTTATTTAAAATTTTTATCAGGAATGGGCATTGGACTTTATCAAATGCCTTTTCTGTGTCGATTGAGATGATCATGTGATTTTTATCTTTTGTTCTATTTATGTGGTGGATTACATTGATTTATTTTCTAATGTTCAACCATCCTTGCATACCTGGTATGAATCCCACTTGGTAGTGGCATATTATTTTTTTGATACGATGCTGAATTCTATTGGCTGGAATTTTGTTGAGAATTTTGCATTTATATTTATGAGATATATTGGTCTGTAATTTTCTTTTTGTGGGGATGTCTTTGCCTAACTTTGGTGTCAGTATTACGATGGCTTCATAAAATAAATTTGGGAGTGTTTGGACCTTCATTCTTGAAGGTAGTATTTAAAGACTTCTTTGCAAACCCAGTGGTCTGTTTATTCCTCTTTCCCTTCGAGTCCTTTGCAGTATTTGTCAGTGTTGATAACCCTTGTCCTTTAAAATGTCCTCTCTTGTAATGTATAAAGTAGATTAGTAATACTTAGCTCCATAAGATGGTCATGAAGCTTAAATGAGATCGTGTATGTGCACAGTCGCTGTTATCACAGGTGCCATGCATCTGACATTTGTAAGACCTGGGGCAAAAATACAAATGTTCTTAGATGCCATTGAGTGGATTTCGAGTCATAGCAACTCTGTCTACAACAGAACAAAACACTGCTCGGTCCTGCACCATCCTCAAAATCATTGCTATGTTTGAGCCCATTATTGCAATTACTGTGCCAATCCATCCTGTTGGCTGTCCCTTTACTTTATGAAGCATGATGTCCTTCTCCAGGGACTGGTCCTTCCTGATAATATCTCCAAAGTATGTGAGATGAAGTCTTGCCATGCTCACTTCTATGGAGCATTTTGGCTGTTCTTCTTCCAGTACAGATTTGTTTGTTCTGGCAGTCCATGGTATAGCAATATTTTTTGCCAACACCATAATTCAAAGGTATCAATTCTTCTGTGGCGTTCCTTATTCATTGTCCAGCTTTCACAGACATATGAGGTGATTGAAAATACCATAGCTTGGGTTGGGTGAACCTTAGTTCTCAAACTGACATCTTTGCTTTTTAACACTTTAAGGAGGTCTTTTGCAACAGATTTTTCCAAAGCAATACATCATTTGATTTCTTGACTGCTGCTTCCAAGGGCATTGACTGTGGATCCAAGTAAAATAAAATTGTTGACAACTTCAATATTTTCTCCATTTTTCATGATGTTGCTTATTCGTCGAATTGTGAAGATTTTTCTTTATGTTGAGATGTAATCCATATTAAAGCCTTCAGTAAGGGCTTCAAGTCTTCTTCACTTTAAGCAAGGAAGGTTGTATCACCTGCATATCACAGGTCTCTAATGAGTATTCCTTCAATTCTCATGCCATGTTCTGCTTCATATATCCCGTCTTTTCAAATTATTTGCTCAGAATACAGACTAAATAAGTATGGTGAAAGGAAACCCTAACACAGACCTTTCCTGATTTCAAACCACAAAATATCCCCTTGTTCTGTTCTGAAATTCCCGTTTTTCACAATGTTATCCTTAATGCGCTGTAACATAATTCCTTTGCATCCCCTACGTGTCTGTCAGTTTGTCATACTGTGGGGGCTTGTGTGTTGCTGTGATGCTGGAAGCTATTTCACTGGTATTCAGATACCAGCAGGGTCACCCATGGAGGACAGGTTTCAGCTGAGCTTCCAGACTAAGACAGACTAGGAAGAAGGACCTGTCAGTCTACTTCTGAAAAGCATTAGCCAGTGAAAACCTTATGAATAGCAGCATAACATTGTCTAATGTAGTGCTGGAAGATGAGCCCCCAGGTTAGAAGGCACTCAAAAGATGACTGGGGAAGAGCTGCCTCCTCAAAGTGGAGTCGACCTTAATGATGTGGATGGAATAAAGCTTTCGGGACCTTCATTTGCTGATGTGGCATGACTCAAAATGAGAAGAAACAGCTGCAAACATCCATTAATAATCAGACCCTGGAATGTATGAAGTATGAATCTAGGAAAATTGGAAATCATCAAAAGTGAAATGGAACACATAAACATCAGTATCCTAGGCATTAGTGAGCTGAAATGGACTGGTATTGGCCATTTTGAATCGGACAACCATGTAGCCTACTATGCTGGGAATGACAACTTGAAGAGGAATGATATTGCATTCATCATCAAAAAGAACATTTCAAGATCTATCCTGAAGTACAATGCTGTCAGTGATAGGATAATATCCATACGCCTACAAGGAAGACCAGTTAATACGACTATTATTCAAATTTATGCACCAACCACTAGGGACAAAGATGAAGAAATAGAAGATTTTCATCAGCTGCTGCAGTCTGAAATTGATCAAACATGCAATCAAGATGCATTGATATTTACTGGCGATTGGGATGCGAAAGTTGGAAAGAAAGAAGAAGGATCAGTACTTGGAAAATATGGCCTTGGGGATAGAAACAATGTCGGAGATCGAATGATAGAATTTTGCAAGACCAACGACTTCTTCATTGCAAATACCTTCTTTCAGCAACATAAACAGCAACTACACACATGGACCTTACAAGATGGAACACACAGAAATCAAATTGACTACATCTGTGGAAAGACACAATGGAAAAGCTCAATATCATTGGTCAGAACAAGGCCAGGGGCCAACTGTGGAACAGATCATCAATTGCTCATATGCAAGTTCAAGCTGAAACTGAAGAAAATCAGAGCAAGTCCATGAGAGCCAAAATATGACCTTGAGTATAACCTACCTGAAGTTAGAGACCATCTCAAGAATAGATTTGACGCACTGGTGACCGAAGAACAGACCAGTTGTGGAATGACATCAAAGATACCATCCATGAAGAAAGCAAGAGGTCACTGAAAAGACAGGAAAGAAAGAAAAGACCAAGACGGCTGTCAGAGGAAACTCTGAAACTTGCTCTTGAGTGTCGAGCAGCTAAAGCAAAAGGAAGAATTCATGAAGTAAAAGTACTGAACAGAAGATTTCAAAGAGCCTCTCAAGAAGAAAAAATAAAGTATTATAATGACATGTCCAAAGACCTGGAGATGGAAAACCAAAAGGGAAGAACACGCTTGGCATTTCTCAAGCTGAAAGAACTGAAGAAGAAATCCAAGCCTCAAGTTGCAATAGTGAAGGATTCTATGGGGAAAATATTAAATGATGCAGGAAGCATCAAAAGAAGATGGAAGGAATACACAGAGTCATTATACCAAAAAGAATTAGTCGATATTCAACCATTTCAAGAGATGGCATACGATCAGGAACCTATGGTACTGAAGGAAGAAGTCCAAGCTACTCTGAAGGCATTGGCGAAAAACAAGGCTCCAGGAATTGATGGAATATCAAATCGAGATGTTTCAACAAACAGATGCAGTGCTGGAGGTGCTCGCTCGTCTATGCCAAGAAACATGGAAGACAGCTTCCTGGCCAACTGATTGGAAGAGATCCATATTTATGCCTATTCCCAAGAAAGGTGATCCAACTGAATGTGGAAATTATTGAACAATATCATTAATATCACACGCAAGCAAAATTCTGCTGAAGATCATTCAAAAATGGCTGCAGCAGTATATCGACAGGGAACTGCCAGGAATTCCGGCCAGTTTCAGAAGAGGACGTGGAACCAGGGATATCATTGCTGATGTCAGATGGATCCTGGCTGAAAGCAGAGAATACCAGAAGGATGTTTACCTGTGTTTTATTGATTATGCAAAGGCATTTGACTGTGTGGATCATAACACACTGTGGATAACACTGCGAAGAATGAGAATTCCAGAACACTTAATTGTGCTCATGGGGAACCTTTACATAGATCAAGAGGCAGTTGTTCAGACAGAACAAGGGGATACTGATTGGTTTGAAGTCAAGAAAGGTGTGTGTCAGGGTTGTATTCTTTCACCATACCTACTTAATCTGTATGCTGAACAAACAATACGAGAAGCTGGACTATATGAAGAAGAATGGGGCATCAGGATTGGAGGAAGACTCATTAGCAACCTGTGTTATGCAGATGACACAACCTTGCTTGCTGAAAGTGAAGAGGACTTGAAGCGCTTACTAATGAAGATCAAAGACCACAGCCTTCAGTATGGATTACACCTCAACAAAAAACACAAAACTCCTCACACCTGGACCAATGAGCAACATCATGATAAATGGAGAAAAGACTGAAGTTGTCAAGGATTTCATTTTGCTTGGATCCACAATCAACAGCCATGGAAGCAGCAGTCAAGAAATCAAAAGACACATTGCATTGGGCAAATCTGCTGCAAAGGACCTCTTCAAAGTGTTGAAGGGCAAAGATGTCACCCTGAAGACTAAGGTGCACCTGACCCAAGCCATGGTATTTTCAATCACATCATATGCATGTGAAAGCTGGACAATGAATAAGGAAGACCGAAGAATTGACGCCTTTGAATTGATGCCTTTGAATTGTGGTGTTGGTGAAGAATATTGAATATACCATGGACTGTCAAAAGAACGAACAAATCTGTTTTAGAAGTACAACCAGAATGCTCCTTAGAAGCAAGGGTGGTGAGACTGCATCTTACATGCTTTGGACATGTTGTCAAGAAGGATCAGTCCCTGAAGAAGGACATCATGCTTGGTAGAGTACAGGGTCAGCAGAAAAGAGGAAGTCCCTCAACGAGGTGGATTGACACAGTGGCTGCAACAATGAGCTCAAGTATAACAACGACTGTAAAGATGGCGCAGGACTGGGCAGTGTTTCATTCTGTTGTGCATGGGGTCGCTATAAGTCAGAGCCGACTCGATGGCACCTAACAACAACAACAATTCCTTTGCATAGTCAATAAAACACAGGTAATTATCTTTCTGGTGTTTTCAGCTTTCAGCCAAGATGCATTTGACATCAGCAATGATATCCGTTGTTCCACAACCTCTTCTTAATCCAGTTTGAATTTCTGTCAATTCCCTGTTGATGTACTGCTGCAACTGCTTTTGAATTGTCTTTAGCAAAATTTTACTTGCTTGTGATATTAATGATATTGTTCAATAATTTCCACATTCTCTTTGGATCAACTTTCTTTGGAATGGGCACAAATATGGATCTCTTCCTGTCGGTTGGCCAGGTAGTTGCCTCCCAAATTTCTCGTCATGGATGAATGAGTGCTTCCAGAAACCGTTTGTTGAAACATCTCAACTGGTATTCCATCAATTCCTGGAAACTTGTTTTTCCGGCTATGCCTTCAGTGAAGATTGGACTCCTTCCTTTAGTACCATTGATTCTTGATCACATGTTACCCTCAACCAATTCTTTTTGGTAGAGTGACTCTGTGTATACCTTTCATCTTCTTTTGATAATTCCTGCATCTTTCAATATTCTACCCATAGAATTCTTCAGTATTGAAACTCAAGGTTGAACTTTTTTCTTCAGTTCTTTCAACTTGAGAAATGCTGAGTGTGTTCCTCCCATTTGTCTTTCTAAATTCAAATCTTTGCACATTTCATTATAATACTTTGTTTTCTTGAGCCGCCCTTTGAAATCTTCTGTTCAGCTCTTATACTTCATTATTTCCTGCACTCAATACAGCTACTCTATGTTTAAGAGCAAGTTTCAGAGTCTCTTCTGACACCCATTTTGTTCTTTCTTTCATCCCTGTCTTTTTAATCGTCGGTTGTTTTCTTCATGTATGATGTTATTCCACAGTTCCTCTGGTCTTAGATCATTAGTATTCAATGCATCAAATCTATTTTTTTTATTTATTTATTGTGCTTTAGGTGAAAGTTTACAAATTAAATCAGTCCCTCATAAAAAAGTCATACACACCCCGCCGTGCACTCCCAGCTGCTCTCCTCCTAATGAGACAGCATTGCTCCTTTCCAACCTGTATTCCCCATGTCCATTCAACCAGCTCCTGTCCCCCTCTTCCTTTTCATCTCACCACCAGACAGGAGTCTCCTAGATAGTATCATGAGCCTACTTGAGCCACAAAGTTCACTCCCCACCAGCATCATTTTCTATCTTATACTCCGGGCCAATCCCTGGCTGTAGACTTGGTTTCAGGAATGGTTCCAATCTTGGGCTATCAAAGGATCCGGGGACCATGACCATCAGGTCCCTCCGATCTCAGTCAGACCATTAAGCCTGGTCTTTTTATAAGAATTTAAGATCTGCATCCCACTGTTCTGCTCCATCAGGGATTCTCTGTTGTGTTCCCTGAAGGGCAGTGATCGGTGGTAGCCGGGCAGCATCTAGCTCTTTGGGTCTCAGGCTGATGGAGTTTCTGGCTTATGTGGCCCTTTCTGTCTCTTGGGCTCATATTTACCTTGTGTCTTTGGTGTTCTTCATTCTCCTTTGCTCCAGGTGGGTTGAGACCAATTTTTGCATCTTAGATGGCCGCTCGCTAGTGTTTAAGACTCCAAAGCCTCTCACCAAAGCGGAATGCAGAATGTTTTCTTTATACATTTTGTTATGCCAATTGACCTAAAACCGTGGTCCCCAGACTCCCGTCCCTGCTACCCTGGACTTCGAAGCTTTTGGTTGTATTCAGGAAACTTCTTTGCTTTTGGTTTAGTCCAGTTGTACTGACTATCCCTGTGTTATGTGCTGCATTTCCCTTCACTTAAAATTTTTTTTTGTCTACTATCTAGTTAGTGAATATCCTTCTCCCTCCCTCCCAACCCTTGTAACCATCAAAGAATATTTTTTTCTCTATTTAAACTTTATCTAGAGTTCTTATAATAGTGGTCTCATACAATATTTGACCTTATGCAATTGACTAATTTCACTCAGCATAATGTGTTCCAGATTCCTCCATGTTATGAAATATTTCAAAGATCCATCATTGTTCTTAATGGTTGTGTAGTATTCCATTGTGTAAATATACCATAATTTATTTATCCATTCATCCTTTGATGGGCACCTTGGTGGCTTCCATATTTTTGCTATTGTAAGCAGTGCTGCAATGAACATGGGTGTGCATATGTCTGTTCATGTGAGGGCTCTTATTTTTATAGGGTATATTCCAAGGAGTGGAATTGCTGGGTCCCATGGTAGTTCTATTTCCAGCTTTTTAAGGAAGTGCCAAATTGATTTCCAAAGTGGCTGTACCATTTTACATTCCCACAAGCAGTATGTAAGCGTTCCAGTCTCTTCATAACCTCTCCAACATTTATTACTTTATGTTTTTTGGATTAATGCCAGCCTTATAAATTTTTTATTTTTTTTTGTTGGAGTGAGAGGAAATCTCATTGTAGTTTTGATTTGCATTTCTCTAATAGCTAATGGTGGTGAGCATTTCCTCATGCATCTGTTAGCAGCCTGAATGTCTTCTTTGGTAAAGTGCCTGTTCATATGCTTTGCCGATTTTTTTCATTGGGCTATTTGTCTTTTTGTAGTTGAGTTTTTGCAGTATCATGTAGATTTTAAATATCACACTCTGATCAGAAACGTCATAGCTAAAAACTTTTTCCCAGTCTGCAGGTAATCTTTTTACACTTTTGGTGAAGTCTTTGGATGAGCATAGGCGTTTGACTTTTAGGAGCTCCCAGTTTTCTAATTTCTCTTCTGGTGTTTGTACATCGTTAATAATGTTTTGTAAACTGTTTATGCCATGTGTTAGGGCTCTTAGCATTGTCCATATTTTTTCTTCCATGATCTTTATCGTTTCAGGTTTTATATTTAGGTCTTTGATCCATTTTGAATTGGTTTTTGTGCATGCCATGAGGTACAGGTCTTGTTTCATTTTTGTGAAGATAGATATCCAGTTATGCCAGCATCATTTGTTAAAGAGACTGTCTTTTCCCCATTTAACAGGCTTTGGGCCTTTGTGAAATATCAGCTGTGGATGAATTTATGTCTGGATATTCAGTTCTGTTCCATTGGTCTATGTATGTGTTGTCATACCAGTACCAGGCTGTTTTGACTACGGTGGCAGTGTAATATGTTCTCAAATCAGGTAGTGTGAGGCCTCCCACTTTGTTCTTCTTTTTCAGTAATGCTTTACTAGTCCAGGGCCTCTTTCCCTTCCTTATGAAGTTGGTGATTTGTTTCTCCATCTCATTAAAAAATGTCACTGGTATTTCGATCGGGACTGCATTGCATCTATTAGATCGCTTTGGGTAGAATAGACATTTTTACAATGTTGAGTCTTCCTATTCATGAGCAAGGTATATTCTTCCACTTATGTAGGTCTCTTCTGTTTTCTTGCAGTACTGCCTTATAGTTTTCTTTGTATAGGTCTTTTACATTTCTGGTTAGATTTATTCCTAAGTATTTTATCTTCTTGGGAGCTATTGTAAATGGTATTGATTTGGTGATTTCCTCTTTGACCTTCTCTTTGTTGGTGTAGAGGAATCTAGCTGATTTTGTATGTTTATTTTGTATCCTGATACTTTGCCGAACTCTTTTATTAGTTCCAGTAGTTTTCTTGTCAATTCTTTAGTGTTTTCCGTGTATAAGATCATATTACCTGCAAATAGAGAATCCTTTACTTCTTCCTTACCAATCTGGATGCACTTTATTTTTTATCTAGCTTAATTGCTCTGGCTAGGACCTCCAGCTCAGTGTTGAATAAGAGTGGTGATAAAGGGTATCCTTGTCTGGTTCCCGTTCTCAAGGGGAATTCTTTCAGACTCTCTCCATTTAGGATGATGTTGGCTTTGTATAAATGCCCTTTATTATGTTCAGGAATTTTCCTTCTATTCCTATTTTGCTGAGAGTTTTTTTCCTGAGTGGGTGTTGGACTTTGTCAAAAGCCTTTTCTACATCAATTGATAAGATCCTGTGCTTCTTGTCTGCTTTATTTATGTGGTGAATTACACTGATTGTTTTTCTAGTATTAAACCATCCTTCCATACCTGGTATGAATTCCACTTGATTGTGGTGAGTTACTTTTGTGATATGTTGTTGAATTCTATTGCATAGAACTTTGTTGAGGATTTTTGCATCTAAGTTTATGAGGGATAATGGTCTGTAATTTTCTTTTTCTGTTGTGTCTTTACATGGTTTTGGTGTCAGGGTTATGCTGGCTTCATAGAATGAGTTTGGGAGTATTCAATCCTTTTCTGTGCTCTGAAATATATTTAATAGTAGTGGTATTAACTTTTCTTTGAAAGTTTGGTAGAATTCTCCAGTGAAGCCATCAGGGCCAGGGCTTTTGTTGTTGTTGTTGGAGTTTTTAATTTCCTTTTCAATCTCTTCTTTTATTTTATAAGTTTATTTATTTATTTATATATATAGCTGTTCTACCTCAGTTTGTGTTAGTTTAGGTACGTAGTAAGTTTCTAGAAATGTTTCCGTTTCCTCTAGGCTTTCAAATTTGAGTACAATTTTTCATAGTAATCTGTTATGATTCTTTTAATTTCAGTTGGGCCTGTTGTGATATCGCCCATCTCATTTCTTCTTTGAGTTATTTCTTTCCTCTCCTGTTTTTCTTTTGTCATTTTGGTCAATGGTTTATCAATTTTGTTAATCCTTTCAAAGAACCAGGTTTTGCTCTTGTTAACTCTTTCAATTGTTTTTCTATTCTCTATTTCATTTAATTCTGCTCTACTTTTTTATTATTTGCTTTCCTCTGGTGCCTGAGGGCTACTTTTCCTGCTCTCTTTCTTTTGGTTCAAGTTGTAGGGATAATTCTTTGGTTTTGGCCCTTTCTTCTTTTCGGATGTGTGTATTTATTGGTAAAAATTGAACTCTGAGCACTGCTTTTCTGTGTCGCAGAGGTTCTGGTGGGATGTGTTTTCATTCTCATTTGATTCTGTGTAATTCCTTATTCCGCCCTCGATTTCTTCTATAACCCAGCAGTTTTTGAGCAAGGTGTTGTTCAGTTTCCATGTGTTTGATTTTTTTCCTTGCTTTTTCTGTCATTGATTTCTACTTTTAAGGCTTTATGGTCAGAACAGATGCTTTGTAATATTTCGATGTTTCAAATTCTGTTAAGGTTTGCATTTTTGCCTAATATGTGGTCAATTCTGGAGAATGTTCCATGTGCGTTGGAAAAGAAAGTATACTTCCATTTAACGCACTTCCGATCCAAATTCCAATGTCATATTTTAAGGGGATAGAGAAACAAATCACCAATTTCATATGGAAGGGAAAGAAGCCCCGGATAAGCAAAGCACTACTGAAAAAGAAGAAGAAAGTGGGAGGCCTCACTCTACCTGATTTCAGAACCTATTATACAGCCACAGTAGTCAAAACAGCCTGGTACTGGTACAACAACAGGCACATAGACCAATGGAACAGAATCGAGAACCCAGACATAGATCCATCCACGTATGAGCAGCTGATATTTGACAAAGGACCAGTGTCAATTAATTGGGGAAAAGATAGCCTTTTTAACAAATGGTGCTGGCATAATTGGATATCCATTTGCAAAAACATGAAACAGGACCCATACCTTACACCATGCACAAAAACTAACTCCAAGTGGATCAAAGACCTAAACATAAAGACTAAAACGATAAAGATCATGGAAGAAAAAATAGGGACAACCCTAGGAGCCCTAATACAAGGCATAAACAGAATACAAAACATTACCAAAAATGATGAAGAGAAACCCGATAACTGGGAGCTCCTAAAAATCAAACACCTATGCTCATCTAAAGACTTCTCCAAAAGAGTAAAAAGACCACCTACAGACTGGGAAAGAATTTTCAGCTATGACATCTCCGACCAGCGCCTGATCTCTAAAATCTACATGATTCTGTCAAAACTCAACCACAAAAAGACAAACAACCCAATCAAAAAGTGGGCAAAGGATATGAACCCACATTTCACTAAAGAAGATATTCAGGCAGCCAACAGATACATGAGAAAATGCTCTCGATCATTAGCCATTAGAGAAATGCAAATTAAAACTACGATGAGATTCCATCTCACACCAGCAAGGCTGGCATTAATCCAAAAAACACAAAATAATAAATGTTGGAGAGGCTGCGGAGAGATTGGAACTCTGATACACTGCTGGTGGAAATGTCAAATGGTACAACCACTTTGGAAATCTATCTGGCGTTATCTTAAACAGTTAGAAATAGAACTACCATACAACCCAGAAATCCCACTCCTCGGAATATACCCTAGAGATACAAGAGCCTTCATACAAACAGATATATGCACACCCATGTTTATTGCAGCTCTGTTTACAATAGCAAAAAGTTGGAAGCAACCACGGTGTCCATCAACGGATGAATGGGTAAATAAATTGTGGTATATTCACACAATGGAATACTACGCATCCATAAAGAACAGTGAGGAATCTGTGAAACATTTCATAACATGGAGGAACCTGGAAGGCATTATGCTGAGCGAAATTAGTCAGAGGCAAAAGGACAAATATTGTATAAGACCACTATTATAAGATCTTGAGAAATAGTAAACCTGAGAAAAACACATACTTTTGTGGTTATGAGGCGGGGAGGGAGGGAGGGTGGGAGAGGGTTTTTTATTGATTAATCAGTAGATAAGAACTGCTTTAGGTGAACGGAAAGACAACACTTAATACATGGAAGGTCAGCTCAATTGGACTGGACCAAAAGCAAAGAAGTTTCCGGGATAAAATGAATGCTTCAAAGTTCAGCGGAGCAACAGCGGGGGTCTGGGGAACATGGTTTGCGGGGACTTCTAAGTCAATTGGCAAAAGAATTCTATTATGAAATCATTCTGCATCCCACTTTGAAATGTGGCGTCTGGGGTCTTAAATGCGAACAAGCGGCCATCTAAGATGCATCAATTGGTCTCAACCCACCTGGAGCAAAGGAAAATGAAGAACACCAAGGCCACACGACAACTAAGAGCCCAAGAGACAGAAAGGGCCACATGAACCAGAGACCTACATCATCCTGAGACCAGAAGAACTAGTTGGTGCCCGGCCACAATCGATGACTGCCCTGACAGGGAGCACAGCAGAGGACCCCTGAGGGAGCAGGAGATCAGTGGGATACAGACCCCAAATTCTCATAAAAAGACCAAACTTAATGGTCTGACTGAGACTAGAGGAATCCCGGCAGCCATGGTCCCCAGACCTTCTGTTGGCACAGGACAGGAACCATCCCCAAAGAAACTCATCAGACATGAAAGGGACTGGTCAGCGGGTGGGAGAGAGACGCTGATGAAGAGTGAACTAATTATATCAGGTGGATACTTGAGATTGTGTTGGCAACTCTTGTCTGGAGGGGGGATGGGAGGATAGAGAGAGAGGGAAGCCGGCAAAATTGTCACGAAAGGAGAGACTGAAAGGGCTGACTCAAGAGGGGGAGAGCAAGTGGGAGTAGGGAGTGAGATGTATGTAAACTTATATGTGACAGACTGATTGGATTTGTAAACGTTCACTTGAAGCTTAATAAAAGTTAATTAAAAAAAAAAAGAAAGTATACTTGGCTGCTGTTGGGTAGAGTGTTCTGTATATATCTATGAGGTCAGGTCAAGTTGACTGATTGTGGCATTTAGATCTTTGGTGTCTTTTTTGAACTTCTTTCTGGATGTTCTGTCCTTCACCGAAAGTGGTGTGTTGAAGTCTCCTGATATTATTGTGGCGTTCTCTCTCTCTTTTCAATGCTGTTAGGGTTTGTTTTATGTATTTTGCAGCCCCGTCGTTGTGTGCTTAAATATTTATCATGGTTATGTCCTCCTAGTGTATTGATTCTTTAATCAATATATAGTGTCTGTTTCCATCCTTTGTGCGTGGATTTTACTTTAAAGTCTATTTAGTCTGAAATTAATGTTGCCAATTCTCTTTTCTGATTGTTGTGTTTGATATATTTTTTCCATCTTTTGTGTTTTAATTTGCATCTTAGGCCTAAGCTGTGTCTCTAGTAGGCAGCATATAGACGGAACTTTTTTTTTTAAATTCATTCTGCCACTCTCTGTCTCTTTCTTGGTTCATTTAGTCCATTTACATTCAGAGTAATTATTGATAAGTATGAATTTAGTCCTGTCGTTTTGATGTCTTTTTTTTTTGTGGTGTTGACAGTTTATTTGTTCCACTTAATTTTCTGTGCTGAGTTGTTTTTCTTTATTATTTTCTTTCCCTCTTTTTCATTGCTGTTGCTTTTGTATTTGCTGTAGTTACGTTTTTCTTGTTTTTTATTTTGATGTGCAGGATTGTTAGTTTCCTTTGTGGTTACCTTAATATTTGCCTGTATTTTTCTATGTTTAAACTGATCTTTTGTTTCCTTATATTGCCTTGACTTCCTCTTTATATGAAAGATCTATGACTACATTTTTTACTCCTCCTTTTTCGTTTTAATGTTGTCATCTTTTACATAATGACATCTCTGTTTCACTGCTTTGAGTGTTTTAGTTTTGATTTATTTTTGTGATTTCCCTATCTGGGTTGATATCTGGTTGCTCTGTCCTGTGTTCTAGTCTTGGGTTGATATCCGATGTTATTGTTTTTCTAACCAGAGAATTCCCTTTAATATTTCTTGTAGTTTAGGTTTGGCTTTTGCAATTTCCCTAATCTTCTTTTTATCTGGAAATATCTTAATTTTGCCTTCGTATTTGAGAGACAGTTTTGCTGGATATATGATTCTTGGCTGGCAATTTTTTTTCCTTCAATGCTTTATATATGTCATCCTTTTGTCTTCTTGCCATCAAGGTTTCTGCCGAGTAGTCCAAACTTATTCTTATTGACTCTACTTTGTAGGTGACTTTTTGTTTAACCCTAAAAAAAAAAAAAAAAAACCCTAGCTGCTCTTAAATTTATCTCTTTATCTTTGGTTTTGGCAAGTTTGATTATAATATGTCTTGATGACTTTCTTTTGGGATCTACCTTGTGTGATGTTTGATGAGTATCTTGGATAAATACATATCTTCTCATCTTTCATGATATCAGGGAAGTTTTCTGCCAACAAATCTTCAACAATTCTTTCTGTATTTTCTGTTATCCCTCTCTGTTCTGGTACTCCAATCAGTCGTAGGTTATTTCTCTTGATAAAGTCCCACATAATTCTTAGGGTTTCTTCATCTTTTAAAATTCTTTTATCTGATTTTTCCTTAAATATGTTGGTGTCAAGTGCTTTATCTTCAATGTCACTAATTCTGACTTCCATTGCCTCACTTCTGCTCCGACGACTTACTATTGAGTTGTCTAATTCTGAAATTATATTGTTGACCTTCTGGATTTCTGTTTGCTATCTCTCTATGCATTCTTATAACCTACTAAATTTGTCATTATGCTTTTCCATAATCTTCTTAAGTTTCTCTAATGCTTTGTGTGTTCCTCGGCTTTTTCTGCATTTTGCCTATCTCCTTCCTGATCTCTTGAAGAGTTGTATACATTAATCTTTTGTATTCTATCTCTGGTAATTCCAGGAAGTTCTCTTCATCCAGAAGATTTCTTGAGTCTTTGTTTTCGGAGCTTGCTGAAGTCATCATCATAGTCTGCCTCTTTATGAGATTTAATATGGACTGTTGTCTCTGAGCCATCAAGTTATTATATTTATCTATTTTATGTTTGCTTACTGTGTCCTAGCTTCTTGTTTTGTTTTGCTTTGATATGCCCAAATAAGCTGCTTGAGTGAGCTAGTTTGATTACTGGCACTTTAGAAGCTTGAATGTCGTGTCACCAGTGGTTAGAGTTGTTACTATGTATATGATTCCAGGAGTCCATTTACTTTTCTTGCACGGATTCAGCTCAGGTATACAGGTAGTTGGTCACCAAGTGTGTGGTGCAGGCTCTCAACTAGAGCCTTAGATGAGCAGGAGTGATTGTGTAGGCACAGGTATGTGGCTGTAGTAGAGGGTCATGACCTGAGCAAAGCAGGGGGACTGACAACCACCCCTGAGAATGTGTGAGGAAAATGTGTCCCTGTGCCTTAGATTGTGTAGGTGGGTGCATTTTTCAGCCAGATTATGGGCATCCAGTGCTGTTGGCTGTAAGGACTGGGAGGCACCACTTATACTTGGACCCCTGTCATGGGTGGTTAGGTGGCATGTGTGGAGCCACCAGTCCACAGACCCGAGATTTGGGTAGGTGAGGACCCTGCTTAATAGGCAGAGTGGTGTCAAACATCACAAACCTGTCTCTCCACCATGTAGCTGAAACAGTTAAAGTTAGATTTCAGGTATATACCCTGTTGTACTGAGCTAAGCAGGGCCTATGCTGTTGAAAGGGACCCACACAGGCCTATGCAGGGGTGAAAGGCATTCAAATTCCATTGACCCCTTATTCCTGTGCCTAGGCAATGGAGCTGTTTTTTTCTGAGTTCTCATCTTAGGGGAGTCGGAAGCTTACTTTTTCCCTGTTTGTTTATTTTTTCTTCTTCATGTCTGGAAGAATGGCTCAGGGCATGTGACAGATCTACTTCCTGCCCACAGAAAGCGGCTGTCACTGAAGGTAACTTGGGATGCAGTGCAGAGTGGGGAGGAGTCAGGTAAATGTGAGAGACTTTTTTCCCAAAGAGGTGTTTTTTGGTCTGCATGGTAGATTAGACACATGTAATTATCTTTTGCCGAGAGTGCTGTTTTTCAATGATTCTGGAGGTGTGAGTGGACTCTCTGCCCCTTGATCTCTCCTTATGTGGAAAATGCATCCTGAATGCCACTGCTTGCTTTGCCATGCTCACATTGATAGATCTGTTCCTGCTGGGTCAGGTCTGGCAACTCCTTGCTGCTTCTGAACCGTCTCTTCCTCCCCCTGTCACTCAGTCCGATTCCTCAACTTTGCCTTTGATATTCAGGGCTCTTAGATTGTCATGTAGAATCAATTTCGTTTTTTGGGGTCTTTGCTATAAGAGGGACCACAGGAAGCGTCTGACTACTCCACCACGTTGGCCCTGCCTCTCCATCTTTTTCTATGTTTGAAGTATCTTTAGTAGTAGCAGAATTAACTGTCCTCTGAAAGTTTGGTAGACTTCTCCAGTGAAGCTGTCAGCACCAGGGATTTGTTGTTGTTGTTGTTGGGAGATTTTTAATTACATTTTCAATCTCTTCTTTTGTAATAGGTTCATTTAGTTGTTCTATTTCTGTTTGTGATAGTTTAGGTAGGTTTCTGGAAATTTGTCCATTTCGTCTAGGTTTTCAAATTTGGTAGAGTACAATTTTTCATAGCATTCTGTTATTATTCTTCTAATTTCTCTTGGGTCTGTTGTGATATCACTCATCTCATTTCTTATTTGGGTTATTTGCTTCCTCTTTTGTTTTTCTTTTGTCAGTTGGGCCAATAGTTTATCGATTTTGTTGATCTTTTCAAAGAACCAGCTTTTGGTGTTATTAACTATTTTAATTGTTTTTCTATTATCTAAAAAAAAATTTTTTTTTCTTTTTTTATTTAATTCTGCTCTGATTTTTATTATTTTCTTTCTTCTGGTGCCCAAGGGCTACTTTTGCTTCTCTTTTTCTATTTGTTCAAGTTATAAGGAGAATTCTTTGATTTTGGTCCTTGTTCTTTTTTGGATATGTGCATTTATTGCTATAAATTGACATCCTGACTCTGAGCACTGCTTTTGTTGTGCCCCAAAGGTTCTGGTAGGAAGTGTTTTGTTTTTCATTTGATACTGTGAATTTCTTTATTCCTTTCTTAATTTCTTCTATAACCCAGTAGTTTTTGAGCAAGATGTTGTTCAGGAAAACAAAAATATTTGGTCCACACATACAAAACAGAAATGCTCATAACTATTACACTCCTCATTTCTGCAACTGGTCATGTGGTCATAACTGGTATTTAGAACTACCTTCTTCTACCACACATTCTGTATTCCCTTTGCCCTTAGCAAGCACCTCAGCTGGTCATAGTTCTTTGCCTTTTGGGGTGACCCAAACCTTCAGTCCTGAATGGTCTGGGCCGTTAATCATCATGTTGGAACTAGGTTGCTGTAGTTTTTCACTGACTTTAATCACAGTGCATGGTAGCACTGAGATGTCCTAAGGGATCTCTTGCATTCCGGACATACTCTTCTTTACCTCCATTATGTAATATCAATCTGATTTCCTCTTGGTAATCAGGATCAATTACACGAGCCAGTATGGCAACTGCCTCCTTTGCCTGATGATCCAGAGACATAAGGAGCCCAAAGTGGCCAGATGGCATTTTTAGCCTCCAGTTCAATGGAATCAGTGATGTGTCTCCAGGTGGGAACATTCCCCCCTTTGGAACTAAGACCTTTAGACCCGCAGAGGATAAGGCCTTGGGGTCTCAAGGGGTAATAGTGAGTGGTATGTCACTCCCGTTTAACCCCTTGATTCCTGGACCCATGGATCCTGGCTATAGGAGAAATAGCACCATACATTGGATACCGGTTTAGAGCATATACAGCCTCTTGGAGAACAATGCCCAAACCCTGCAAGGTATTGCCCCCATCTGGAGCCATAATTGTATATTTAGAAGGCCATTTCATTGTTCTATCAAACCAGCTGCTTCAGGATGATGGGGAACATGATAAGACCAGTGAATTCCATGAGCATGGGCCCATTCCTGCACTTCATTTGCTGTGAAGTGAGTCCCTTGTTCCAAGGCGATGCTGTGTGGGATACCATGACAGGGATAAGGCATTCTCTAAGTCCACATATGGTGGTTTTGGCAGAAGTATTGTCTGCAGGGACGACAAATCCATGTCCAGAGTGTGTCTATTCCAGTAAGAACAAAATTTTTCCCTTTCCATGATGGGAGTGGTTCAACATAATCAACTTGCCACCAGGTTGCTGGCTGATCACCTTGAGGAATGGTGCCATCTTGGGAACTCAGTGTCTCAAGCTTCCTGACTATTTGCCCAAATGTCCCCACCCCATTTCAGGATCCCTTTTCTTTCCAATCAATGCCCTCACTTTAAATCTAGGTATCCCTCAAGGTTGACAACTGAGTTGATATTGAAATTCAGCCACTGTTACAATGAGACTCTGAGTTTGGTTTTTGGAAATATCAGCTCTATTACTACAAGAAATAAGGCTTTCTTTCAAGGCACAAGTGGAAATTTTGAGGTCGTTTATGCAGCACTTGAACTTTGTCTCCGAAGCCCTGAACTCATCTCTTTCTTTCACCAATTTGTCTAGCAAAAGTAGTACCAACCAACCAACTTCCTTATACTTCCTATTATGACAAAATTGCAGAAAGGTATCACATTTTCTTTTATCACGTATGCAGTCACCCAGAGCCTCACCTTTCACCAATACCTGATCCATTGGTGGTGATATTTTGTGTATTTGTATTGCTGCCTCATACCATGGACTAGCAGAGCCCTCTTTATTACTGGAAGCGGAGTCATCAACATCTTTAAGACTAACCAGACTTGAGAACCAGTTTAGAAAACTCATCCTTACAATTTTGTTTTGCTGGAACCACACTCCGTACCAAATGTCTTAAGCTGGATTCTCTAGAGACACAGAGAACAGAGCCATGAAGGTTAGAACTTGTTGTGTATGGCAAACATGGACTGTCATATAAGAATAGAGTCATAGAGGTTAGAACTTGTTGGGTATGTATGGGGAATAGTGATTAGTCCAATGTCCAACTTGTCCTAAGTATACACAAAAGGGAATAGAAATTAAGTATAAAATGTGGCTTAGTGCCAGATGGGCACTAAAAGACAGATCTTAAAAAAAAAGACAAATCAAAGAAATTGGACACTAATCATTAAGATAGCAGAAATTCATCAGCATTTTTTATTTTATTTTTTGACAAGTAGATATGCATTTGGTAATAAATGAAAACAGGAAAAATGAAACAAATGATCTATCCTTGACCCCCAAGTCTACCAATTTCTTTCTCTATACAATACTACAATAATATATGTATGCTTGCCTTGTTTAAAATATAATGGTTGCACACTCTACACATTGTTATGCACCTTACTTTTTATTACTTAACATGTCTTGAAGATCAGTCCGTATAAAACTGATTCCTTATTTTTAAAGGCTGCATGGTATTTTATTTTATTGTTATGGATATACCATCATTCATCTAACCAGTAGTAAGGAGTCCTTAAAAGCTCTAAAATATGGATGTGACATAATGAAACCTGCGTTTACTCTGGCTGGCAGGATTGGAGAATTGAGAGACTGGAACAGAGAAACCAATTAAGAGGATCGATGAGAGAATATATGTGAAAGTACTTTTCAGCTGTAATACACTATATAAATCTGCGTTACTAGAACTCATGTCAGAGTTAATGAGGGGCTTGAGATGAGGATTTCTGACTCCCAATCCAGGCCCTTCTTTCCATGTTATGCTCTTTGGACAACCCCACCCAGCTTTGCCATTTGTATTTGTGGTAATGCGGTCCATTAACACTCTTACAGTGCTTTATCATTTTCTGAGGTCTTGATATTCAGGATCTTGGACTCCTACCAGCACTCTGGTGAGGTAGGCCTCACCCCTGATTTGCAGCTGCTGAAGTGACAGTTGAAGTGGGAAGACCAAATCAGCTCACCAAAGGAGAAAAGAAAACAGGATCTTGAGACATAGGTACTGTGAGGGGGGCTAACAGGAGGAAGTGGAAAGAAATAAAGAGCTAGAAAAGGAATGGTCTGCAAGGTAGGGAGAAGAGCAAAAATTCCATATCAGAGAATTATGATCATGTAGTTACTCTTTTGTGTATAGCACCTTATAGTTTACAAAGTACTTTCCATCGGAACTTAAAATTCAGCCTTGAAAGCAGATAACATTTGTTCTCCCTCCTCCAAAAAATTTAATAGCAAAAAGGACTAGGAGAGGAGCAAAGGGAGACAAGGAATTATTTATAACATCCCTGCCATGTTCCAGTGCCTCAATTAAGTGATTTACGAACATGATCTCATTGAATTACCCCTGTGAGGTACATATTATACTCTCATTTTACAGAGAAGGAGACTGAAGTTCAGCATGGTTAACTAAGCTGCCTAGGATCATACAGCTGACAAGTGTCAGATCTTGGAGTCGGCCCACACTCTTTCGATTGTACCTCAACATCCCTGCCTGAAGCACCCAAAAGGGATATCACAGATGTCCAGATTGCTTACAGAAGAACAGTCCAAATTCACTCAGTCTTCTTGTTGTTGTTGGGTGCCGTTGAGTTGGTTCTGACTCGTTGCGACCCTACGTACAACAGAATGAAACACTGCCCAATCCTGCACCATTCTCACAATTGTTGTGATGCTTGAGCCCATTGTTGCAGCCACTGTGTCAATCCATCTCGTTGAGAGTCTTTTTTTTTTTTTTTTTGCTGTCTCTATACTTTACCAAGCATGATGTCCTACTCCAGGGACTGATCTCTCCAATAACATGTCTAACGTATGTGAGATGTAGTGTCGACATCCTTGCTTCTAAGGGAGCATTCTGGTTGTACTTCTTCCAAGACAGATTTGTTTATTCTTTTGGCAGTTGATGGTATATTCAATAGTCTTCACCAACACCACAATTCAAAGGTGTCAATTCTCCAGTCTTCCTTATTTATCGTCCAGCTTTTGTGTGCATATGAAGTGACTGCAAACACCATGGCTTGGGTCAGGTGCACTTTAGCCTTCAAGGTGACATCTTTGCTTTTCAACACTTTGACAAGGTCTTTTACAGCAGATTTGCCCAATGTAATGCATCTTTTGATTTCTCGAACGCTGCTTTCATGGATGTTGATTGTGGATCCTAGTAAAAAGAAATCGTTGACAGCTTCAATCTTTTCTCCGTTTATCATGATGTTGCTTATAGGTCCAATTGTGAGGATTTTTGTTTTCTTTATGATGCAGTGTAATCCATACCGAAGGCTGTGGTCTTTGATCTTCATCAGTAAATGCTTCAAGTCCTCTTCACTTTCAGCAGGCAAGGTTGTGTCATCTGCATATCTCCGTAGGTTAGCAATGAGTTTTCCTCTAATCTTGATATCCCATTCTTCTTCATATAGTCCAGCTTCTCAGATTATTTGATCAGCATAGAGATTGAATAAGTACACTGAAAGATACGATCCTGACGTGCACCTTTCCTGACTTAGAGAGAGGAAATAAGATGCCAATGCTACAGGAGAAATGAAAGGTTCAGAGGCTGATGTGGACCTCATCTTGCATTATACTTTGAACTTTGCTATTTTGTAGGGATGCTACACATCATAGCCTTTATTAGGCAGGGAGCATGGCTGGAGGGGGTGGTGAGGTCTCCTGGGTAGTAGGAGTCTGACCACACCACCCGAGAGGAAAAACTCAAAGAGAATTCTGCTAGACAATGTGAGGCTGGGGCTTTGTCTTCTTCAGCTTCCTCCTCTTCAAAGTGTACGATGACGTGCTTGGCGCATAGTAAGGGCTTAATATAAGCTTCTTGTAGATATGAAATATTTGAGTTCAGCTTGGAGGTAGGAGAATAAAAATGTTCTTTTTTTTTTCCCCAAAACATGCCTCTTCACTTAATTTTTTAGACAGCCATACAGATTCACATAATCTCTGTAAAGTTCTCACTTTTGTTGTTCTAGCAATATCAAGTACTTTGCAACTTGTTCTGAATCAGCCATAGAAAAATCATGTTGCTGGCCTCACCACTTTGACTGCAGAGGCCAGCGCCACAGAAAACTCAGCTTGCTAGAATGAAAACGAAGCTTGCAAACCAACACCAAGTACCTTGGAGCTACTCTAGGCAAAAACTTGGCTCTAAACTCAAGCCATATCTATTTATCCCCCAGAAAGGAGGGTCAATTTAAGTAGGAATGAGCTTGGCTGTTTGAGTTCAGTCCATACAAATATTCTAAGTAGGGGCAGTCTGTTTCTCACCTCGGAGGACCCAGTGTAACATGAATGGAATTTTGAGGAGCTCTTTAGTTGGAGGGCAGGGGAGATGCTTCTTGTCTCAGTTAGGCCCTCTCAAGCAATGAGACGGGGGGCACAATGACCTTTGAAAGGCTCTTCAAGGCTTTTTTTCAGCAAATCCTGTTGAACAAGTTAGTCTTCTTCCAGGCACTAACTATGCTAGTCCTTATGGGGAGTAGGGATGAAAAAAATATTTATTATACCTCAGGGATCTTACACAAGGAAATACGTAAATGAAAGTCAAATTATGCCAGAGTTTGGGGAGAGGGTGGTCAGGGAGGACATCAGAGATTCCTGCAGTAGGTGGCATTTGAGCTGGTCCTTGAAAGCTGAATTATTGTTAAAGATTTGGAGAAATACATCCAAGGAACCGTGAGAGCAGAGGTGCTCAGGTGAGAGTGGGCATGGTTCACTCCAGGTGGTGGTGACCAGGCCCAAGTGGCCTGGGTGATCTAAGATACTCCACTGGTCTCACCCCATCTGGAAGAAGGGAGAATGAAGAAAACCAAGGACACAAGGGAAAGATTAGTCCAAAGGACTAATGGGCCACAACTACCACAACCTCCACCAGACTGAGTCCAGCACAACTAGATGGTGCCTGGCTACCCCCATTGACTTCTCTGATGGGATAACAATAGACAGTCCTGGGCAGAGCTGGAGAAAGGTGGAGAACAAAATTTTAACTCACAGAAACAAACAAAAAAGACCAGACTTACTGATCTGACAGAGACTGGAGAAAACCCTGAGAGTATGGCCCCTGGACACCCTTATAGCTCAGAAATAGAGTCACTGCTGAGGTTCACCCTTTAGCCAAAGATTAGACAGGCCCATAAAACAAACTGAGACTAAATGGGTACACCAGCCCAGGGGCAAGGACAAGAAGTCAGGAGGGGACAGGAAAGCTGGTAATGGAGAACCCAAGATCAAGAAGGGGCGACTGTTGACATGTTGTGGGGTTGGCAACCAATGTCAAAAAAACAGTATGTGTATTAATTGTTTAATGAGAAACCAGTTTGCTTTGTAAACCTTCATCTAAAGTACAGTTATAAAAAAAAACTTTGGACAAGCCAAGTGGCCTGAGTGTGTGGTGAGTAGGGAAAATGGTCATTTTCAGAGGCCTGGCTGCATTATAGCTGCTCCCCTATGATCAGACAGCAAGCACGGTTTGACAAAATTTGAGCACTGAAGAGTGGCCGTAAGGATGAGAACTCTATTTTACAGAAGTTCTACAACACAAACTTTACAACCATGCTGAGAACCCTAGAAAGGCAGAGGTCTAGACTCCCCATTTGTTAGGTGAAAAAACTAAGGCCCAGAGAAGGAAAGGGAATTGTATCAAGGTAAAACACCATCTCTGAGGCAGAGCCAACACTTTAAGCCAAGTCTCTTGAACCTTAGGCAAGTATGCTTTCAGGCTTGAAGAGTTTATGAATAAACAATTTGTGGGAAGCATAATATTGTTAAGGATTATTTATGAAAATAATCTAACAGAATGCACGGCATATGGTAGCTACTAAATAGACAGGAGATACAGCATCACTCATCAGTCATTTTGTCTGTCGTACTGTAGTGGCTTGTGTGTTGCTGTGATGCTGGAAGCTATGCCACTGGCATTTCAAATACCAGCAGGGTTACCCTGGTGGACAGGCTTCAATGGTGCCTCCAGGCTAAGACAGAATAGGAAGAAGGACCTGGCAATCTACTTCTAAAAAAAATGGCCAATGAAAACCTTAAGAATAGCAATGGAATGTTCTTTGATATAGTGTCAAAAAATGAGCCCCTAAGTTTGAAAGACACTCAAAATATGAAAGGGGAAGAGCTGCCTCTTCGAAGTAGAGTCGACACTAATGACAAGGATGGAGTATAGCTTTTGGGACTTTCATTTGCTGATGTGGCACCATTCAAAATGAGAAGAAACAGCTGCAAACATCCATTAGTAATCAGAAGGTAGACTGTATGAATATTAATCTAGGAAAATTGAAAGCTGTCAGAACTTGAATGGAATGCTTGAACGTTGATATCCTAGGTATTAATGAGCTGAAATATACTGGTATTTGGCCATTTTTAATTAGACTACCATATGGTCTACTATGCTGGGAATGACAAATTGAACAAGAATGGTGTCACTTTCATCGTTAAAAAAGAACATTTCAAGATCTATCCTGAAGTACAACCTGTCAATGATAAGATAATATCCATACACCTACAAGGAAGACCAGTTAATATGATTATTGTTCCAACTTATACAACAGCCACTAATGCAAAAAATGAAGAGATTGAAGATTTTTAACCAATTTCTTTAGTCCGAAATTGATCTTATGTTCAATAAAGATGCACTGATAATTACTGGTGATTAGAATGTGAAAGTTGGAAACAAAGGAGGATCAGTAGTTGGAAAATATAGCCTTGGTTATACAAATGACACCAGAGATCGCATGATAGAATTTTGCAAGTCCAACTATCTATTCATTGGAAGTACTTTTTTTTCAACAACATAAACAGCGACTATACACATGGACCTCACCAGATGGAATATACAGGAATCAAATCTACTACATCTGTGGAAAGAGATGATGGAGAAGCTCAACATCATCAATCAGAACAAGAGTAGGGGCGGACTGCAGAACAAACCATCTGTTGCTCTTAGGCAAGTTCAAGTTGAAAATGAAGAAAATTAAAACATGTCAACAAAAGTCAAAGCATGACCTTGAGTATATCTCTCCTGAATATAGAGACCATCTCAAGGATAGATCTGATGCATTGAATGCTAAGGACCAAAGGCCAGACGAGTTGTGAGATAACATCAAGGATGTCATACATGAAGAAAACAAAAGGTCATTAGAAAGACAGGGAAGAAAGAAAAGACCAAATGGATGTCAGAAGAGACTCTGAAACTTGCTCTTGAAATTAGAGTAGCTAAAGTGAGCAGAAGAAATGACAAAGTATAAGAGCTGAATAGAAGATTTTTAAGGGTGCACAAGAAGACAAAGTAAAGCATTATAATGAAATGTACAAAGACCAGGAGTTAGAAAACCCAAAAGGGAAGAGCATGCTCAGCATTTCTCAAGCTGTAAGAACTGAAGAAAAAGTTCAAGTTTTCCATTGCAATATTGAACGATCCAGGGAGCATCAAAAGAAGATTGAAGGGAGGCAGGGCCAAGATGGCAGGGTAGTCAGAAGCTCCCAGTGATCCCACTTACAACAAAGACCTGAACAAACAAGTGAAGTGATAATATATGACAAGCCAGGAGCCCTGAACATCAAAGGCAAAGTTAGGAAACCAGACTGAGCAGTGGGGTTCAGACGTTTCAGAAGCAGTGAGGCGTTGCCGGACTTGACTCTTCGGGGACTGGAACCCCTCAGGCACAATCCTCTGGTGCGACCATGGTGGGGCTGGTAGTAGTGTTTGGGATGTGGTTTCCTCAGGGAGAGACAGCAAGCCACACAGTCTACTCATACATCCAGAATCAGAGAAGAACAGTGCTCTCAGCAAAAGATCAGTACGTGTGTCTAATTTACCATGCCCTCAGCCCAAGCCAGCTTCAGTGGTTGTTTATTTCCCTGGGCCTGAGCTGGGTCCTGCTGCACATCCTGAGTCATTCTCTCAGCCTTGGAGAATGAATAAATTAACAACTGGGGAAAAAGATAATCTGCTGGCTCTCCTAAACTGAAAACTCAGGGCAGAAGTGGCTTCTGTCCAGGCACAAACAGTACATGGACTTTGAATGCCTTTCACCCCTGTATGGAACTGTGTGGGCCCATTTCAGGAGCTTATGCCCTTGTTCCAGACTGCAATGGTGTATGTGACTTCAACTGTTGCAACTGTGCAGTGGAAAGGAGGGTTTTTGATGTTTGACACCACTCTATTAAACAGGGTCTTCATCTACCCACATCAGGGACCTGAGGACTGGTGGCTCCACGCATGCCACCTAGTCACCTGCAACAGGGGTCCAAGGATAAATGGTGCCTCCCTGTCCTTACAACCAAAAGCATTGGGTGCCCACAGTCAGGCCGCAGATACCATTCATCTGTGCATTCTAGGGAACAGGGAAGCACTTTATTCACAGACACTCAGGGGACAGTTATCAGCCCCTTGACTTGCTTTGAGCACAACCCCTGCTGCAACCAGATACCTGTACCTATACCAATCACTCCTGCCCCTCTAAGACTGTAGGACAGAGCCTGCACCACACACTTGTTGACCAACTACCTGGACACCTGAGCTGAATCCATACAATAAAACTGAATGGATTCCTAGGCTTGTACACCTGGTAACATTTCTAGCCATCTGGTGACAGGGCATTAGAGCTTCAAAGGTGCAAAAATTCAAGCTCGCTCACTCAAGGAGCCTATTTGGGCACACCAAAACAGAACAAAGCAAGAAACTAGGATGCAGTAAGCAAACATAAAATAAATTAATACTTAGCATATTGATGGCTTGGAGACAACAGTCAATATCAAATCACATAAAGAAGCAGACCATGATCGCTTCAACAAGGTCTCAAAACAAAGATTCAAGGACTTTTCAGGATGAAGAGGTCTTCCTGGAATTACCAGAGGTAGAATCCAAAAGATTAATATACAGAACCCTTCAAGAGATCAGAAAGGAGATCAGGCAAAACACAGAACAAGCCAAGGAACACAGATAAAGCACGTGAGGAAATTAAGGAGGTTATTCAAGAGCATAATAAAAAAAAATTTAATAGGCTGCAAGAATCCATAGACAGACAACAATTAGAAATTCAAAAGATTAACACTAAAATTTCAGAATTAGACAACTCAACAGAAAGTCAGAGGAGCAGAACTGAGGAAGTGGAAGGCAGAATTAGTGAGATTGAAGATAAAACACTTGGCACCAATACATTCAAAGAGAAATCAAATAAAAGAACTTAAAAAAATGAAGAAACTCTAAAAACCATGTAGGACTCCAGCAAGAGAAACAACCAACGAGTGACTGCAGTACCAGAACAGGGAGGGATAACAGAAAATACAGAGAATTGTTGAAGACCTGTTGGCAGAAAACTTCCCCGATATCGTGAAAGATGAGTAGATATCTATCCAGCATGCTCATCAAACACCACTTAAGGTAGATCCCAAAAGAAAGTCATCAAGACGTTATAATCAAACGTGCCAAAACCAAAGATAAAGAGATAAATTTAAGAGTGGCAAGAAGACAAAGGGATGACATATATAAAGCACTAAAGGAAAAAAAAATCATATATCCAGCAAAACTGTCTCTCAAATATAAAGGTGAAATTAGGATATTTCCAGATAAACAGGAGATTAGGGAAATTGGAAAAACCAAACCTAAAGTAGAAGAAATACTAAAGGGAGTTCTTTGTTTCGAAAAACAATAACATCAGATATCAACCCAAGACGAGAACACATGACAGAGCAACCAGATATCAACCCAGACAGGGAAATCACAAAAACAAATCAGGATTAAAAAAAATGCTCAAAAGAGGGAAACATGGATGTCATTATGCAAAAGATGACAATAAGTTGATAAAGAGGGTGTAAAAAATGTAGCCATAGATCATTCAAATGGCGCGGAAGACAAGACAATATAAAGAAATAGTTCAGTTTTAAATTAGAAAGAAAGGAGAAAATATGAAGGTAACCACAAAGGAGAATAACAATCCTACACATCAAATTTAAGCACAAGAAAAAAAATAGAGACTCAGCAGAAACAAAATCAATGACAATGAAAAAGAGCAAAAGACAATATGTAAAGATAAACTACTCAGCACAAAAAAATTAAGTGGGAAAAAGAAACTGTCAACAAAACACACAAAAAAGACATCAAAATCACAGCATTAAACTCATACCTATCCATAATTATGCTCAATGTAAATGGACTAAAGGCACCAATAAAGAGAGGGTGGCAGAATCGAAAAGAAAACACATTCCGTCTATATGCTGCCTACAAGAGATACATCTTAGACTTAGAGACACAAATGAACTAAAACTCGAAGGATGGAAAAAAATATATCAAGCAAAAAAGAATCAAAAAAGAGCAGGTGTGACAATACTAATTTCTGACAAAATAGACTTTAAAGTTAAATCCAACACAAAGGATAAGGAAGGACACTATATAATGATTAAAGGGAAAATATACCAGAAGAATATAACCATGTTAAATATTTATGTACCCAACGCAGGGCTGCAAAATACATAAAACAAAGTCTAACAGCATTGAAAAGCCAGATAAACAGCTCCACAATAATAGTAGGACACTTCAACGCACCACGTTCAGTGAAGGACAGAACAACCAGAAAGAAGCTCAATAAAGACAGGGAAGATCTAAATGCCACAATCAACCAACTTGACCTCATAGATGTATACAGGACACTCCACTCGACAGCAGCCAAGTATACTTTCTTTTCCAAAGCACATGGAACATCCTGTAGAATAGACCACATATTATGTTATAAAGGAAGACTTAACACAATTGAAAACACCGAATATTACAAAGCATCTTCTCTGACCATGAAGCCATAAAAGTAGAAATCAATAACAGAAAAAGCAGGGAAAAGAAATCAAACACTTGGAAATTGAACATCGTCTTGCTCAAAAACGACTGGGTTATAAAGAAATTAAGGATGGAACAAAGAAATTCATAGAATCCAATAAGAATGAAAACACTTCCTATCAGAACCTTTGGGACACTGCTAAAGCAGTGCTCAAAGGTCAATTTATATCAGTAAACACACACATCCAAAATGAAGAAAGGGCCAAAATCAAAGAATTATCCCCACAACTCGAACATATAGAAGGAGAGCAACAAAAGAAACCTTCAGGCACCAGAAGAAAGCAAATAATAAAAATTAGAGTAGAATTAAAGGAAATAGAGAACAGAAAAACAACTGAAAGAGTTAACAAAACCAAAAGCTGATTCTTTGAAAAAATTAGCAAAACCAATAAACCACTGGACAAACCAACAAAAGAAAAACAGGAGAGGAAGAAAATAACCTGAATAAGAAATGGGATAAGTGATATCACAACATACCCAAATGAAATGAGAAAAACTCACAACAGATTACTATGAAAAATTGTACTCTAACAAAATTGAAGACCTGGAAGTAATGCATAAATTTCTAGAAACACACTACCTACCCGAACTAACACAAAGAGAGGTAGAACAGCTAAGTAAACCCATAACAAAAGAAGAGGTTGAAAGGTAATTTAAAAACTCCCAACAACAACAAAAAATTCCTAGCCCTGAGGGCTTCACTGGAGAATTCTACCAAACTTTCAGAGAAGAGTTAACACCACTATTACTACAGGTATTTCAGAGCATAGAAAAGGATGGAATAATCCCAAACTCATTCTATGAGGCCAGCATATCCTGATACCAAAACCAGGTAAAGACATCACAAAAACAGAAAATTACAGACCTATATCCCTCATGAATTTATATGCAGAAATCCTCAACAAAATTCTAGCCAATAGAATTCAACAAAATATCAAAAAAATAAATCATGACCACCAAGTGGAATTCATTTTTTTATGCAGGGATAGTTCAACATTAGAAAAACAATGTATTCCATCATATAAATAAAAGACAAGAACCACAGGATCTTAACAACTGATGCAGAAAAGGCATTTAACAAAGTCCAGCACCCATTCATGATAAAACTCTCAGCAAAATAGCGATAGAAGGAAAATTCCTCAACATACTAAAGAGCATTTGTACAAAGCCATCATCATCCTAGATGGAGAGAGTCTGAAAGCATTCCCCTTGGGAACGGGAACCAGACCAGGATGCCCTTTATCACCACTCCTATTCAACATTGTGCTGGAGGTCCTAGCCAGAGCTATTAGGCTAGATAAAAAATGAAGTGCATCAAGATTGGAAAGGAAGAAGTAAACGTATCTCTTTTTGCAGATGACATGATGTTATACACAGAAAACCCTGAACAATCCACAAGAAGATTACAGAAACTAATAAAAATATTTCAGCAGAGTATCAGGATACAAGATAAACATACAAAAATCCTTTGGATTCCTCTACGTCAGCAAAGAGAACGTCGAAAAGGAAATCATCAAATCAATATCATTTACAGTAGCCCCCAGGAAGATAAAATACTTAGGAATACATCTAACCAGAGACATAAAGACCTATACAAAGAAAGCTACAAGACACTACTGCATGAAACCAAAACAGTCCTACATAAGTAGGAAAAATATACCTCACTCAAGGATAGGCAGACTCAACATTATGAAAATGGCTGTTCTACCCAAAGTGATCTAGAGATACAATGCAATCCCAATCCAAATTCCAATGGTATTTTTTAATGAGATAGAGAAATAAATCATCAGCTTCATATGGAAAGGGAAGAGGCCCGGATAAGTAAAGCATTACTGAAAAAGAAGAACAAAGTGGGAGGCCTCACATTATCTGATTTTAGAACCTATTATACTGTCACAGTATTCACAGTAGTCAAAACAGCCTGGTACTGGCACAGCAACAGATACATAGACCAATGGAACAGAATTGAGAATCCAGGCATAAACCTATGAGACCTGAAATCTGTTAAACGGGGAAAAGGCAGTCTGTAATAAATGGTGCTGGCATAACTGGTTACCCATCTGCAAAAAAATGAAACAAGGTCATACTTCATACCATGCACAAAAACTAACTCAAAATGGATCAAAGGCCTAAATAGAAAATCTAAAATGATAAGGATCATGAAAGAAAGAATAAGGACAACCCTAGTAGCCTTAATACATGGCATAAACAGTATACAAGATGTTTGTATAAATGCATAAACACCTTAAGAGAAACTAGATAACTGGGAGCTTCTAAAGATCAAACATTTATGCTCATCCAAAGAATTCACCAAAAGAGTAAAGAGATTACCTACAGACTGGGAAAAAAATTTTGGCTACTACAAATTTGATCAGTGTCTGATCTCTAAAATCTACATGATACAGCATAAACTGAACAACAGAAAGACAAATAACTCATTTAAAAAATGGGCAAAGGATATGAACAGACACCTCACCAAAGAAGACATTCAGGCAGCTAGCAGATACATGAGGAAATGCCCACGATCATTAGCCCTTAGAGAAATACAAACCAAAACTACAACGGGTTGCTATCTCACCCCAACAAAGCTAGCATTAATCCAAAAAACACAAAAGAATAAATGTTGGAGAGGTTGTGGAGAGACTGGAACACTTATACACTGCTGGTGGGAATGTAAAATGGTACAACCACTTTAGAAATCGATTTGGCACTTCCTTAAAAAGCTAGATATAGAAGTACCATATGATCCAGCAATCCCACTTCTTGAAATATGTCCTAGAGAAATAAGAGCCTTTGCATGAACAGATATGTGCAGACCTGTATTCATTGCAGCACTGTTTACAGTAGTAAAAAGACGGAAGCAACTAAGGTGCCCATCAACAGAAGAATGGATAAATTGTGGTGTATTCACACAATGAAACACTATGCAATGATAAAGAACAATAATGAATCCGTGAAACATCTCATAACATGGAGGAATCTGGAAGACATTATGCTGGGTGAAATTAGTCAGTTGCAAAAGGACAAATATTGTATGAGACCACTATTATAATAACTTGAGAAATAGCTTAAACAGAGAAGAAAATATTCTTTGATGTTTATGAGGATGGGGAGGGAGGGAGAGAGGTGTTCACTAATGAGATAGTAGACAAAAACTATTTTAGGTGAAGGGAAAGAAAACATGCAATACAGGAGATATCACCACAACTGGACAAAACCGAAAGGAAAGAAGTTTCCTGAACACAACTGAACACTTCAAAGGCTGGAGTAGCAGGGGCAGGTGTCTGGGGACCATGGTTTCATGGGACATCTAGGTCAACTGGCATAACAAAATGTATTAAGAAAACATTCTGCATCCCACTTTGGTGGGTGGCGTTTGGGTTCTTAAATGCTAGCAAGCAGCCATCTGAGATGCATCAATTGGTGTCAACCCACCTAGAGCAAAGGAGAATGAAGGGCACCAAAGACACAAAATAATTATGAGCCCAAGAGAGATAAAGGGTCACATAAACCAGAGACTCCATAAACCTGAGACCAGAAGACCTAGATGACGTCCACCTAGAACTGATGACTTCCCTGACAGAGAACACAACAGAGAATCCCTGATGGAGCAGGGGAGCAGTGGGATTCAGACCTCAAATTCTTGTAAAAAGACTAGGTTCAGTGGTCTGACTTAGACTAGAAAGACCCCAGAGGTCATGATCCTCGGACCGTCTGTTAGCCCAAGACTGGAACCATTCTGGAAGTGAACTCTTCAGACAGGAATTGGACTGGACTGTAAGACTGCAAATGATACTGGTGAGGATTGAGCTTCTTGGCTTAAGTAGACACGTGAGAATATGTGTGCAGCTCCCGTCTGGAGGCGAGATGAGAAGCCAGAGGGGGACAGGAGCTGGTTGAAGGGACACGGGGAATACAGTGTAGAGAGGAGGAGTGTGCTGTCTTACTAGGGGAAGAGCAACTAGGAGTACTTAGCAAGGTGTATATAAGCTTTTGTATGAAAGACTGACTTGATTTGTAAAAAAAAAAAAAAAATGATGGAAGGAATACAGAGAGTCACTGTACCAAAAAGAATTAGTGGACATTTAACCATTTCAGGAGGTAGCATATGATCAAGGATCGATGGTACTGATGGAATAAATCCAAGTCGTGCTGAAGGCATTTGTGGAAGACAAGCCTCCAGGAATTGACAGAATATCAATTGACATGGTTCAATAAAACGTTGCAGTGCTGGAAAGGCTCACTTGTCTATGCCAAGAAATTTGGAATATGGTTACCTGCCCAATCGGCTGGAAGAGATTCATATCCGTGTCCATTCCAAAGAAAGGCGATCCAACAGAACGCACAAATTATTGAACAATATCATTAATATCACATGCAAGTAAAATTTGGCTTAAGATAATTAAAAAAAATCCTTGTGGCGGTACATTGACAGGGAACTGCCAGAAATTCAAGCTAGATTCAGAAGAGGATATGGAACCAGGGATATCATTTTTGATGTCGGATGGATCTTAGGTGAAAGCAGAGAGTACCAGAAAAATGTTTACCTGTGTTTTATTGACTATGCAAAGGGATTTGACTGTGTAGATCGTAACAAATTATGGATAACATTGAGAAGAATGGGAATCCCAGAACACTTCATTGTACTTATGTGGAACTTGTACGTAGACCAAGAGGCAGTCATTTGAAGAGAACCAGGTGATACTGTATGGTTTAAAATTAGGAAGGGTGTATGTCACGGTTGTATCCTTTCACCATAATTGTTCTATCTGTATGCTGAGCAAATCATTCAAGAGCTGGACTATATGAAGAAGGATTGGAGGAAGACTTGTTAACAACCTACGATATGTAGATGACACAGCGTTGCTTGCTAAGAGGACTTGAAGCACTTACTGATGAAGATCAAAGACCACTGCCTTCAGTATGGATTATACCTTAACATAAAGAAACCAAAAATCCTCACAACTGGGCCAATAAAGCTACATCTTGAGAAACGGAGAAAATATTGAAGTTGTCAGTGATTTTCTTTTACTTGGATCAACCATCAGCATCCATGGAAGCAGCAGCCAAGAAATCAAATGATGTATTGCATTGGGCAAGTCTGCTGCAAAGACTTCTTTAAAGTATTAAAAAGCAAAGATGTCTCTTTGAGAACTAACGTGCGCCTGACCCAAGCCATGATATTTTCAATTGCCTCATGTGCTTGTGAAAATTGGACAATAAAAAAGGAAGACTGAAGAAGAATTGACACATTAGAATTTTGGTGTTGGTGGAGAATATTGAATATATCACAGACTGCCAGAAAAATGAATAAACCTTTCTTAGAAGAAGTACAGCCAGAATGCTCCTTAAAAGGGAGGATGAGACTGTCTTATGTACTTTGGACATGCTCTGTTTTAAACTTATTCATGTGGAATCAGGGAGATGGAAGAGGTCATAGCACTGAGTTGTACTGTAAGTCTTTCGTTTAGAACTGGTGTGTTGCTTCTGTACAGATAATGTGTTCTAGTTTGTCCCTTTGGGCTCTAGGCACTGTTAGCCAGTTGGTGGCATACAAGAAATAACTAAGGAGTCTGTCCTCACCACTCCTCTGTCCCTCTCTTGAAGGTCAGAGTCCTGGCGAACATCAGCATTTTGGCCATGTCAGACATGAGTTGTGTAACCCAAGAAAGGAGAAGACAAAGCCCACGTGATTGCTCCCAATCATTATGTGCCTCATGCATTCCAAATGAGTAGAATAAAAAAAAAAAAAACGTTGCCATCGAATCAATTTTAACGTACAGCGACCTTAAGGACATAGTAGAACTGCCCCGTAGGGTTTCCAAGGAGTGGCTGGTGGATTCGAGCTACCTACCACTTGGCTAGCAGCCAAGATCTTAACCGCTGAGCCATCAGGGCTCCTAGTAACTAGAGTGTTGTTGTTGTTGTTGTTAGGTGCCATTGAGTCGGTTCTAGCTCATAGCGATCCTATGCACAGCAGAATGAAACAATGCCCAGTCCTGCACCATCCTCACAATCACTGTTATGCTTGAGCTCATTGTTGCAGCCACTGTGTCAATACACCTCGTTGAGGGTCTTCCTCTTTTCCACTGACCCTGTAATCTGCCAAGCACGATGTCTTTCTCCAGGGACTGATCCCTCCTGACAACATATCCAAAGTATGTAAGACGCAGTCTTTCCATCCTTGCTTCTAAGGAGCATTCTGGTTATACTTCTTCTAAGACAGATTTGTTTGTTCTTTTGGCAGTCCATGGTATATTCAATATTCTTCACCAACACCACAACTCAAAGGCGTCAGTTCTTCTTTGGTCTTCCTCATTCATTGTTCAGCTTTCACATACCTATGATGCGATTGAAAATACCATGGCTTGGGTCAGGCACACCTTAGTCTTCAAGGTGACATCTTTGCTCTTCACACTTTAAAGAGGTCCTTTGTAGCATATTTACCCAATGCAATGCATCTTTCAATTTCTTGATGGCTGCTCCCGTAGCTGTTGATTGCGGATCCAAGTAAAATGAAATCCTTGACAACTTCAATCTTTTCTCTGTTTATCATGATATTGCTCATTGGTCCAGTTGTGAGGATTTTTGTTTTCTTTATGTTGACGTGCAATCCATACTGAAGGCTGTGGTCTTTGATCTTCAAGTCCCCTTCACTTTCAGCAAGCAAGATTGTGTCACCTGCATAACACAGGTTGTTAATATGTCTTCCTCCAATCCTGATATCCAGTTCTTCTTCACATAGTCCAGCTTCTCGTATTATTTGCTCAGCTTACAGGTTGAATAGGTATGGTGAAAGAATACAACCCTGACATAAACCTTTCCTGACTTTAAACCAATCAGTATACCCTTGTTCTGTCCAAACAACTGCCTCTTGATCTATGTAAATGTTCCCCATGAGCACAATTCAGCGCTCTCGAATTCCTCTTCTTCACAATGTTATCCATAATTTGTTATGATCTACACAGTCGAATGCCTTTGCATAGTCAATAAAACACAGGTAAACATCCTTCTGGTATTCTCTGCTTTCAGCCAGGATCCATCTGACATCAGCAATGATATCCCTGGTTCCATGTCCTCTTTTGAAACCAGCCTGAATTTCTGGCGGTTCCCTGTCGATATACTGCTGCAGCTGTTTTTGAATGATCTTCAGCAAAATTTTGCTTGAGTGTGACATTAATGATGTTGTTCTATACTTTCCACATTCGGTTGGATTACCTTTCTTGGGAATAGGCATAAATATGGATCTCTTCCAGTCAGTTGGCCAGGAAGCTGTCTTCCATATTTCTTGGCATAGACAACTGAGCACCTCCAGTGCTGCATCTGTTTGTTGAAACATCTCAATTGATATTCCATCAATTCCTGGAGCCTTGTTTTTTGCCAATGCCTTCAGAGCAGCTTGGACTTCTTCCTTCAGTACCATCAGTTCCTGATCATATACCACCTCGTGAAATGGTTGAACATCAACTAATTCTTTTTGGTATAATGACTCTGTGTATTCCTTCCATCTCCTTTTGATGCTTCCTGCATCGTTTAATATTTTCCCCACAGAATCCTTCACTATTGCAACTCAAGGCTTGAATTTTTTCTTCAGTTCTTTCAGCTTGAGAAATACCAAGCATGTTCTTCCCTTTTGGTTTTCCATCTCCAGCTCTTTGCTCATGTCATTATAATACTTTACTTTGTCTTCTCAAGATGCCATTTGAAATCTTCTGTTCAGCTCTTTTACTTCATCAATTCTTCCTTTTGCTTTAGCTGCTTGACATTCGATAGCAAGTTTCAGAGTCTCCTCTGACATCCATCTTGGTCCTTTCTTTCTTTCCTGTCTTTTTAATAATCTTTTGCTTTCTTCACGGATGATGTCCTTGATGTCATTCCACAACTTGTCTGGTCTTCAGTCACTAGTGTTCAATGCATCAGTTCTATTCTTGAGATGGTCTCTAAATTCAGATGGGATATACTCAAGGTCATATTTTTGCTCTCATGGACTTGCTCTGATTTTCTTCAGTTTCAGGTTGAACTTGCATATGAGCAATTGATGGTCTGTTCCACAGTTGGCCCCTGGTCTTGTTCTGACTGATGATATTGAGCTTTTCCATCATCTCTTTCCACAGATGTAGTCAATTTGATTTCTGTGTGTTCCATCTGGTGAGGTCCATGTGCATAGTTGCCGTTTACGTTGATGAAAGAAGGTATTTGCAATGAAGAAGTCGTTGGTCTTGCAAAATTCTATCATTCGATCTCCGGCATTGTTTCTATCACCAGGGCCATATTTTCCAAGTACTGATCCTTCTTCTTTGTTTCCAACTTCCGCATTCCAATCACCAGTAATTACCAATGCATCTTGACTGCATGTTTGATCAATTTTCAGACTGCCCCCAAAAAAGACTGCAGTAGCTGATAAAAATCTTCTATTTCTTCATCTTTGGCCCTAGTGGTTGCTGGGTAAATTTGAATAATAGTCGTATTAACTGGTCTTCCTTATAGGCGTATGGATATTATCCTATCACTGACAGCGTTGTACTTCAGGATAGAATAGTGACTAGAGTAGTCCCTGTCATATAGTAGAGACTCAGGAAATGTCTATTGAGTAAATAAATGCTTAAATAAATACCTCTTAGTTCTCTACTACCAAGGACAAAAGATTTTTTTTTCTGAGTACCTTCTCACCTCTCACCTCAATCTTTTATGTGTCAGATTATTCCCACTGATCCTAGAGAACGGAGGGCCTATATATAGGGATGAGAGAAGATTTTGGGGCCATAATGGAGTCCCTCTCAGAATATTCCAGGTAGTTAATTAGATTATTTGCAGAGTGCAAATTTCCTGTTAGTGAGAGAAATAGCATATAATTTCTGATTCAGTTGCCACTTACTTTGTTCTTTCCTAAAACATGAAATCACAGGAAAATACTCTCACAACCAAATCAGCCTTGAAGTTTTCCTCAATTGCCCAGACTCCCTGGATTACTTATCCAAAGCTTAACAACTCAGTCTTGGAGTCTGCTCTACTCTCTAACCAAGTATTTCATACATGGAAAACATTCTAGAAGGAGTTGATGGCATAGAATGCTAGTGCCAAAGATGGAAGGGGCTTAGAAATGACAGATTCCAACCCCTTTCCTTTAACAGATAGAGAAACTGGGATCCAGAGTGTAGAAGATATTGGAAGATTGGTCTTCTGACCTCCAGGCTAGTGTTGTTCCCACCACACCATACAATTTTCCAGTGTTGGTCAATTCTACTTATAGACTTTTGCCACCATTCCTACAGAGGTATAGAGTGTAGTGCCCTGCATTAGAAACACCAGGTGGATAAGAAAAAGAAAGGGGCTTCGGTAACTTTCAAGAACCACATTGACTGGTTCATTTTGGCCTAGATACCTTGTGTGTTCCCACGGAAGAGCCAGAGCTCTCAGAGCCTGTATATCTCTCCCACTAAGCTGAGTCAGGTATGCTGGGGCATGTTCACACAGCACCCTCTCTTCCCACTCCCCCCCCCCCATTTTCTTGGAACAGAGGCTCCAGGCCAAGTACATGTTAGCACAGCTATGTAGAGTCTCTAAGGCTCACAGGTCCTGGAATGGAAAGAAATTAGGTCAGCTGAAAAGAAACCAGCTGTGGGGGAAGAAAAATTGTAATTAAAGATGAGAAAATATCTTAGTGCAATGAAGAAAGCACTGGGCTTCCAAGATCTACATTTTTAATCTTGGCTCTGCCTCTAATTGTTGGCTGGCTCTAGTCAAATTACTTAACCCGTCTGACCATGGTTTCCTCATCTGTAAAATGGAGATAATTAGATCTCATTCAACTATTTTAATGGACCTGTGAAAATTGTTTGTAAGTAATGGTATTATGCAAAGGCTCTTTGTGACCAGACCTGGTCTTTTTCAATCCCTTGTGTCAAGTACCTCCAGTAGAAGATACCACTGCCTTGATTCAGATAACTGTGGGAAAGGAAAGAATGGAATGGTTAAAGCAGGATTGGGGGCTTCATTTAAACTTAAATGTAGTCTGAAACTGTGGTTTCCAAGCACAGTGATCTTCAGATCCAGGTGCTTCAGCTCCACCCTGGATATGAGGTTAAGAATTTTAGGGAGAATGATGAAGTACGAGTTAGCCAGTACAGCTGTATTTTTTAAATAATCTCTGGTTGATTCTCATGATCAGCCAAGTTTGGAAACAACTGATCTAGAAGATTGATCAAGGCAGTGAGGTATAGTAGGAAGGGCCCAAGCTCTGGCTTCAGACAGACCAAATTCAAGTCTTGACCTGGGACAAATCACTTCCCTCTCAGAGCCTTCGTTTCCTCATCTATAAAATAGAGAGATCTACCTCTTGAGGTTACTGTGAAAATTATTAGATATGACGTATGTAATGTGCAAGACATAGTTCATCTCATTATAGTAGGCATTCAAAAGTGTTCTTGGCCTGGGTTTGTTGTAAGCTCTTAGATGGCATGGGCCCTATCTATTTAACTTATTTTGCACGATGCCCAGGGTTGTAGGGTGACAGCAGAGTGTGATGTGTAGGAGGAGTAGCTTAATAACTGCTTCGTGATTTTTTTTCAGTCAGAAGTGGAGACCTTCAAGTAAAGGAGAGTTTATTGCAAGGCTATAGAAGGCCTGACACAGGAGAAGTGAACCTAAGAAGCTAAAGAGACCTCAACAACTGGAGTTCATAAACGGACCTTCATTAGTGTGATTCGATTACCCTCTGCTTCCTTCAGTTCCCTTACCAACTGCATCCCTCATAACTTTAGCTTGAACACAGTACACTGCAGCCTTTCCTGCTACAACTCAATCCTGTGTCTTTCAGTTGCAGCTCTTACAACTTGTTGGCATTTTTTCATATCTCTCAGTTCAAATATGACAGACACAGAGAGAATCTGATTGGCCCAGCTCATCTTTTTGTGCCAAGTTAAACAAGTCATAGGTTACAGGCTAGCCTGAAGATTGATTTCCCTTGGGTCAGATTCAATCAAGGTGAGGTCATTTGGTACAAAACATGGCAGCCTGTGCTTTAGAAACAGTTTGTTGTGGAAGGAGTTATGATTTAGTCAGGGACCATGACTGGTGTAACATTGTCCTCTGGGGTTGAAGTAGGTAGGGACTCAGCAGTTGAAGTGAACCCATTGTTTAAGTAATGCCATACAGTCTCTTCTTTGGACAGTAGTGTGGATAACCATCCTCTGGGAAGTAGCAAAGCTACCTATTTTAAGTAGATGGTCGTAGGATGACAAGGAGAAGTCATGATGCCACATATATGGGACATAAAGTGAGGTGAAGTGTGAGCGTCCAGAGGCAACAGCAGAAATAGTGAAAGATTATACCCCCTAGTAGGTAACTGAGACCTGAGTGGGCCTGGTAAAAGTGGGATACAAGTGGAGGTGCCCAGTCCCTGAGATATGGTCTTTTCTCTCCTCTGATCTGTGCCTCTGAGAATAGTCCACAGACAAGCCCAAGAAAATGGACAAGAGGGAGTCCTAATCCAAGAAGGGCTAATTCTACACTGCCGCATGTAAGGTCCTCATGAGTTGGAATTGACTCGATGGCAATTTTTTTTAATCTTCTTTGAGGATCAAAACAACCTGTGAGATGGATAAATTTTTCTTTTTTATAGGTGAGGAAACTGAGGTAAGAAGAGAAGTATCTCGCAACTAAGAGTTAGGGGTCTGCTTCTCAATTTCTTACTCCTCCCATTGTTCTCCAGCTTTGTTCTTTCTCATTATTAGCACAAGAGGCTGCAATGAAGTATGCCATTTCCAATTTTGCAGATGGAGAATCTAGGGCATAAGAGATCACCCGGGCTGGGTCTGTACCGATTAATTGAGGCAGACGATGGACCTCTTTTAGAGGAAAATTCAGATGAAGTTGCCGCTTTCACTAGATTTATCTAAAGGTATCCCAGAATCCCCTGGCAAGCTTACTAAACAGAGATTGCTGGCCCTGCCCTTAGAGTAAGGAGCCCTGGTGGCACAAATGCTTAAGCACTAGGCCGCTAACGAAAAGGTTGGAGGTTCAAACTCACCCAGCAGCTCCATGGAGAAAGACCTGGTGATCTGCTTCTGTAAAAATTACAACCAAGGAAACCTTCTGGGGGCAGTTATACTCTGTCACATGGGGTTGCTGTAAGTTGAAATTGATGGCACCAGTCCACAACAACACCACCCTCAGAGTTTCTGATTCAGTAGATCTAGGGTGGGGCCCAAGAGTTACAATTCTACAAGTTTCCATGTGCTACTAATGGAGCGTGTATAGGGGGCCACACATTGAGAACCAGCGTTATAGCCAAAGCATTGGTTTAAACAGTTGGCTTATGGCATCAGGTTTTCAGGCACCAGGCACTAGAATAAAGTGGTTAAAGTAATGTTGATATTTGAGGTCCCAGGCAATATCTGTGAGAGTCTACTGATGCTACATACAACCTTCATCTCCTGCATAGGTCCTAGCAAAGACAGTAGTGAGGATATAGGACTTAGGGCCAGACTGATGGGCACAACTTCCTAGTTACCTATCTAAAGCAAGTCATATGGCTTCCCTTGGTCTCAGTTTCCTCACCTCTAGAAGGGGAGTTAATGACATTTCTTCACAGGGCTGTTGTGAAAATCATGTCAGTCAACAGATGCAAAAGCCATTTGAAGACTAGTTGGTTTTGCTTTGGGTGGAAAGCCATTTTGAAAAAGAATAGCAAATTCTTCTGGTCACCCTCTCCTTCTTGGCATTTTAGACCACTTGGATACCTGGCCTTTTGTTACAAAATGCAGCAGGCAAGAAGGTCTGGAAGTGGCTGCGGCAGAGCTAGCTGGGACTCTTCAGGTGTTTATTCACCTGTATCGACACTGGCTAAAATTCAGTTCACCCAGGAACTTAGCACTGGATCTTGTTAATCTGATGCCTCCAATAGTCAAACTGTACTCATTTTCAGAACCTGAGAAATACAGATGGCCCTGCAGTTCTCCCTATCCATTCTTCATCTTTAGAAGATTGGGCCTTTGAAGTGAATTGACAATTCCATAAGCGGTAGGTAGCAGATACAACTTTTTACAATTGTGCCAAATAGTTCTTTGCTAGAGGATGGAATATAGAGGCTACCAATATGGAAACCAAGAAAGCTGGATCCTAGACCTTGTTCTGCAACTGACTTACTGTGTGGCTCTCCTGCTGTCCAGATCTCAATGTTTTGACTGTAACAGCAGGGATTCATTCAGATTTGATGGTTTTGAATTTTAGGATCAGTAAGACAGCAGACTTACTTCCAACTTTGGCTATATTTCTGGACTCACGATGTGATCTTAAGAAAGTCCCTTTTCATTTCTGATGTTTAGTTTCCCCATCTATAACCTCCCTTCTGATGTTTGTGGCAATGGTCAAATACGTGGTATTGAAAATTTATTTGAGAACTGGCGAGTGCTCTACAAATTTAGGGAATCTGATTTGAATTTCAAATACAGCAATTTTCTTCAGATTTTGGGAACCACAGCTCCACGTTCATTTTATGATGAAACCAATTGAGGCCTGAAGAAAGGCCCAGTGTCCCTCCCTGCTTGGGGCTATTTCTCTGGCTCCAGATTGTATATTCTTTTTAAACACTTCAGAGTATATAAGTTGACAAAGTGAACTTTTGAGTTAGAAACTGAGGAAGTAAACTCCCAGGTTGAAAGCTAAGGCCTGATTTTCCTGATTTGAAAAATGTCATAGTCTTGTTTAAAAACAATCTTCAAGGAAAATTAACCCTAACATTGTAGTAACAGACAACTTGGCCATGACAGGGAATGGAAGTGACAAGAAACTATTATTCTCTATCTTCACACCTCCCTGTCTCCAACTACCTATTCTCCCTCCACACTGATGTAGCTAATATCTCTTGGCCCAAATGTGCCCAAATGAGCCTAGTAATTTTTTCACATTGATGCCTTTTCCCAGGAGAGCCTGGGACTTGGGCTTGGCGTGCTGGGTCACAGAAAAAGTGATCCTACTGTTATTGCAGTAGTTCTCAAACTTTGGCCCTCATGAGAATCATCCAGAGGATTTGTGTGGTAAAGCAGATCAAAGGTCTGAATCTAAAGCATTAGAATAAAATCAGGGCAAGTGCAAAGTACGGCCACTAGGTCCTAAAACCAAATACTTAAGGCTAGAGAGACAGGGCTCAGCCACATCCTTGTGAAGGAGACAGGAGTTCTAGGTGATCAGGTGCAGGTAATAGGTTGTGGCTGCCTCCAAAGCCATTGTGGTCTTAAGCTGTATCAGTAGACATGTAAAACCTAGAAGGAGAGAAGAGAAAAGAAGTCTTCTGTCATGGTCAAATTCCCTTGGAGGACTGTGTTCAGCTTTAGAATCTCCCTCCACTTTAAAGGTAACAGCAGAAAAATAGGAATATGTCTAGAGAAACATGACTGGGGAGCGGGTTGGAACCCAGGTGTCATGAAAATGATTATAAAGCTGTAGATACCTAGATTGAAGCAGAGGGGACTCAAGAGGATATGTCTGCTGTTCTCAGACACTTAAAGGGCTATTGTAGGGCAGAGGGGGCAGACTGGGTCAGTGTGGCCCCCACAGGTAGAATGGGAACCCCTGTATGGAAGGCACAGGCATATTTTGTTTCATTATAAGGGTAAATAACGAACTTTTCAAACTCTCACAGCTGTGCATGGAAGGAACGGATTGTCTTGTGAGGCAATGAGCTTCCATCGTTGGAGATACCCAGAGAGGTGGGATCCTTTCTTTATGGTGATTCAAACATCAGATGGGCATGGTGGGGTACAATTTGATTCCCCAGTCCCTTCCAGACTTGAGTTCCTGTGATACTAGTGGGAATGTATTGGAGTGGGTGTTAAGACACTATGACTACAGTCAGAGCATTGCCTTTTCCTGGCTGAATGATTTTGGGTAAGTCTATTTTCCTCTCTGGGCCTGTCTATCCTTCATAATATAAGGTTATCAGACGAGATAATCTTAGATCTTTCCAGATCTTTAGGCCTCTGAGTCCTTGATTATATCAAGGTAGTTTGGAAGTGGTCTAGAAACCACAGAATCAAGTATATTGCTAAAGGAGATTGGGAGGCGAGTCCCAGTTGCAGCTGTCTTCAAGCTGCCCATATACACCTGCTGCTTTTTTGCAGCCTTGAAAGCCTTGTCAAATGAGGACACCTGGGTCCTCCTTAGCTTCCAACTCAAAACCTAACGTTTCCCCCAAATCCTCATCTCATCCCACAGCCTCAAGCCCAGTACTTAACTGGAGACCCTACTGTTGACTCTGCCCCAGGTTCCTGGAGCATCTTAGCTTTCTTGCCTGATTTGGGGTAACCTGTCCTCTTCTGGAGGCCCTAGATTCTCTATTTCCTCTTACCAGAGGATATTGGAAGCAACCTGGTGGGGGAAAAAAAAGGTCTTGGACTTGTAAAAGACAGAAGATGAGGCTTGGTCACTCACTATGGGACCTTTGTGAGACTTCTCTGGGTCTCATTTTTCTTATCTGTAATATGAAAAATTAGGACTTGATCAATGGTCTTTAAACTAGTTTTAGCGGGGCTATTCTTTATGTTTAAATGAAATCTTATATGGATTCTTATGATATGTAGATACAAGTTTTAAATGTATTTTTAGACATTCATATTCAACAAATATGTATTGAGCACCTACTATGTGCCATACATTGTTTTAGGTGTTGGGGATAAATGGTGAATCAGAAAAAGATCCCTTACCCGTACAGAAATTACATTTTAGTAGGGAGAAATAGTAGAATATGTAATAGTTTAAATCGTGATAAGTTATATGGAAAAATTAAGAAGGGAAGAACAGACTGCTCTGGGATGGTGATAACGATTTTAAAAGGGTGACCAGAAAAGGCCTGAGAAGAATACCTATTTGGCAAAACCTTGAAGGAAGTAAGAATGCAGACATATGGGGGAAGAGTATTCCAGAGGAAAGAACTGCTAAAGCAGAGGCCTGAGGCAAGAACATGTCTCTTGCTTTTAGGGATATCAGGGAAGCCTTTTGGTTGGAGTAGAGTGAGTGAGGAGGAGAGTGGTAGGAAAACAGGTCAAAGAGGTCATGGGAGGGGGGGTAGTTGTAGATCGTAGTGAAGACTGCCTTTTGCTTTGAGTGATATGGGAAAGCATTGGAGGGTTTTGAACAGAGAACTGATGTGATCCGACTTATATTTGAAAAGTATTTGAGTGTGTGCATATGGATTTTTCATAAAGTATTTGAAATGTACTTTTTAAATTACAATCAAATTTTGAGGATGCAACTCTGGGCAACAGGAGTCCAGTTTAAAAAACTGCAGGATTGGATCTTTCAGACAAGCTTTTCAAGCTCCGGAATTATAGGTCATATCACCTCTTTGAACCTCAGTTTCCTCACTTGTAAAATGGAGACATAAATTTCAGCATATTTTATGCACTTATTGCAAGGATCACAGGCATTACCAAAGCACAAAACATTATGGTTCAGGCTGGTTGAAGCAGTTCCAATTATGAATAGATTCAAGAGTGTAAAACACTTTACAGTTTATAAAGGACTTTCGCACATAGGATTACATCTGAGTCTTACAACCACCCTGTGAGTAAGACAGGGCAAGTATCCTTTATCCCCATTTTACAGGTGAGAAATCTGAAGCTCAAAGAGGCAAAACAATTTTCGTAAACTCACACAGTTAGAGAGTGGGGCTAATCATACCTTAAGTGTTAAATAATAAAAAAAAGTGTTAGATAATATGAAATGGAAGGGGAAGGATTTGAACTTAGGTCTTCTGGGTCCAAGTCAAATATGTTTTATACCTTAGAGGGTTTACCACTCTTACCATTTCTTTGCCAGTACACCACAGTAGTGGTGTTATCTTCCCTTTTCTCATAAAGCAGCATGGTATAGTAGAAAGAATGGAGAAAACTGGGATTCAGAAACGCCTGGATTTTAAACCTTGACTCTACTACTAGCTGTGTATTCTTAAGCAAGTCACCTCACCATCAAAGCCTCAGTTTTCTCACCTACAAAATGGGGGTATTTACACCTAACTTACAGGGTGAATATGTGAATTTTATAAAGTAACAGACATTGGAGAATGTGCATATCCATTAATCCCACTTTTGGAACTCTATTACAGAAATTAAAAGTACACATACTTAAAGATGTTTGGTGGCAATTTGAATGTCCTTTGGTGAAATGTCTGTTCAAGTCCTTTGTACATTGTAAGATTGAGTGATTTTTCTTCTTTTGTTAAGTTGTCAAAATGTATTTATATTTTAGTTTATTACATTCTTATCAGATACGTGGTTTCCAAAAATATTCTCCAGTCTGTAGCTTGTCTTTTCATGTTTTTGGTAGTCTTTTGATGAACAAAAGTTTTTAATTTTTATGAGGTTCTTTTATTTATTTATATAGTCTTTTGTTTTTGTGCTTTTGTTATTATATTAGAAAATCCATTGTTAAAACTAGGCTTGACATCATCGCTCCTGCATATTCTAAGAATTTTATGGTTTAGTTTTCGCATTTAGGTCCCTAATCCGTTTTAAATTTGGCTTTGTGTATAGTGTGAGGCATGGATCCTGTTTCATTCTTCTGCATGTGGAAATCTAATTTCCCCGACACCGTTTATTGAAGAGACTGTTCTTTCCCCATCAAATAGACTTAGTATCCTTGTCAAAAATTAGTTGACCATAGATGTGTGGGCTTATTTCTCAACTCTCAATTCCATTCCATGCATCTATATGTCTTTTGTTATACTAGTACCGGGCTGCTTTGATTACTGTAGCTATATAAACCAAAACCCAAACCTATGGCTGTTGAGTCAATTCTGACTCATAGTGACCCTATAGGACAGAGTAGAACTGCCCCGTAGAGTTCCCAAGGAGCACCTGGTGGATTCAAACTGCCCACCTTTTAGTTAGCAGCCGTAGCTCTTAACCATTATGCCACCAGAGTTTCCAATGTAGCTATATACCATGTTTTAAAATCAGGAAATGTGAGTCCTACTTTGTTCTTCATTTTAGCATTGCTTTAGCTATTAGGGGCCTCTTGCCATTCCATATAAAGTTGAGGGTTGGTTTTTCCATTCCTGTAAAGAAGGCCGTTGGAATTTTTATTGGGATTGCATTGAATCTATAGATGGTGTGGGTAGTAATGATATCTTAGCAACATTAAGTCTTCCAATTCATGAACATGGAACATCTTTGCATTTACGTAAGTCTTTTTTAATCTCTTTCAGCCATGTTTTATAATTTTTATTGTATAAGTCGTTCACATCCCCAGTTAAAATTATTCCTAGGTACTTTTTTCTCTTAGCTGCTATTGTAAATAGAATTATTTCCCTAATTTCCCTTGCAGATTTCTCATTATCGGTGTATAGAAACCCACCTGTTTTTTGTTTGTTGACCATGTACCCTGCAACTTTGCTAAATTCCTCTATTAGCTCTAGAAGTTTTCTTGTGGACTCTTTGGTATTTTCTGTATATAGAGTCATGTCATCTTGAATAGAGATAATTTTCCTTCTTTTCCAATCTGGATACTTTTTATTTCTTTTTCTTGCCTTATTGCTCTGGCTAAGACTTCTAACATTGAATAGAGCTGGTGAGAGCAGGCACCCTCATCTTGTTCCCGAATTCAAGGGAAAGCTCCCAGTCTTTCTCCATTAAGAATAATTTTGGCTGTTGGCTTTTCATATATTCCCTGAATCATATTGAGGAATTTACCTTCTGTTTTAATCCTCTTTAGGGTTTTCATCAAGAAAGGCTGTTGGATTTTATCAAATGCTTTTTTCTGCATCCATAGAGATGATCATGTGGTTCTTTTCCTTTGTTCGGTTGATGTGGTATATTACATTGATCGATTTTCTAATGTTGAACCATCTCTGCATTCCTGGATTAAATCACAGCTGGTCATGGTGTATGACTCCTTTAACAGGCTGTTGGAGTCTGTTTGCTAGTATTTTGTTGAGAATCTTTGCATCCATATTCATAAAGGATATTGGCCTGTAGTTTTCTTTTCTTGTGGTATCTTTGTCTGGTTTTGGTATCAGGGTTATGTTTTCTTCACAGAATGAATTAGGGAGTATTCCTTTCTTCTCTGTCTTTTGGAAGAGTTTAAACAGGATTGCTGTCAATTCTTCTCTAAATGTTTTGTAGAATTCCCCAGTGAAGCCATTTGGTCTAGGACTTTTTGCTGGGAGGTTTTGTTCACCGATTCAATCTCTCCACTTGTTATGAGTCTGTTGAGATTTTCTATTTCCTCTTGAATTAAATTGTGTAGATTATGTGCTTCTAAGGTTTGTCCATTTCTTCTAGGTTGTCCAGTTTGTTGCTGTAGAGTTGCTCATAATATTCTGGTATAATTCTCTTTATTTCTATTGGGTCAGTTGTAATGTCCCCTCTTTCATTTTTTATTTTGGTTATTTTCATCTTTTTCTTTGTCATTCTAGCTAAAGGTTTGTCCATTTTATTGATCTTTTCAAAGAACCAACTTCTGGTTTTTGTTCTTTCTATTGTTTTTCTATTTTCAATTCTATTTATTTCTACTCTGATCTTTGTTATCTCCTTTCTTCTGTTAGGTCTAAGCTTAGTTTGCTCTTCTCTTCCTGGTTTTGTCGGGTTAGGCTGTTGATTTGAGATCTTTCTTCAATTTTCATGTAGGCATTTATTGCTGTAAGTTTCCCTGCGAGTACTGACTTCACTGCATCCCTTAAATTTTGGTATGTTGTGCTTTCATTTTCATCTGACTCTAAGAAATTTGTGATTTTGCTTTTGATTTCTTCCTTGACCCACTAGTAATTTAATAGTGTATCATTTAATTTCCATATGTTTGTTTATTTTCCAGTTTTTTTTTTTCTTTTATTGATTTTTAGCTTCACTCCATTGTGGTCAGAGAAAATACTTTGCATGATTTCAATATCTTTAAATTTATTAAAATTTACTTTGTGACCTAACATGTTTTCTGTCCTGGAGAATGATCCATGTGCATTGGAGCAGAACGTATATTGTGTTGTTGTCGGGTAGAGTGTTGTATATATGTCTGTTAGCTCTAGTTGGTTTATAGTATCATTCAGTTCCTCTGTTTCCTTGTTGATATTCTTTCTAGATGTGCTGTCCAATATTGAAAGTGGTGTATTGAATTCTTCAACTATTACTGTGGTGCTATCCGTTTCTAACTTCAATTCTATCAGTGTTTGTTTTAAATATTTAGGTGCTCTGGTGCTGGGTACATATATATATTTATGACTGCTAAATCTTCTTGATGCATTGACCCTTTTATCAATATATAATGTCCATTTTTATGTCTTCTAATGGATTTTGTCTTAAAGTCTACTTTGTCTGATGTTAAGATTGCCATGGCCCCAGCTCTCTTTTTGTTATTATTTGCATGGAATATTTTTTCTATCCTTTCACTTTCAAACTATTTGTGTCTTTGGATCTAAGGTGTGTCATGTGTAAACAGCATATAGTTGGATCATATTTTCGTATCCATTCTGCCATTCTCTGCCTTTGATTTTAGCATTTAGTCCATTTACATTTACTGTTAATGCCAATAAGAATTGACTAACTTCTATCTTTTTATTATTTTGCTTTTATGTGTCTTACCCCTGTTTGTCTTTTTCCTTTACTACTGCTTGTTTTGTGTGTTGTTGGTTTGTTGTAGTGAGCCATTTGGTTCCCTTCTCCTTTCCTTTTGCATGTGTTTTTTTAGGTATTTTCTTGGTGGTTACCATGAATATTACATTTAACAGCTTGTATTCATAACATCCTAGGGTAAGTTAGTACCATCTTAACTTCAGTAACATACAAGAAATTCTATACCTATACCATTCCTCCCCCTCCCCCACTTTGTTATTGCTATCACTAATTACATCTTTATATTTCATGTCTCCTATAACAATTTTATTTTTGCTTTTTATACATTTAGGCTTTTCAATCTAAAAAAACATGTAGCATGTGTGATAGTGTCTATAACATAGTAGTTGTTTAGGAAACATTAGTGTCCTGTTTCCTTTTTTCTATTTATTTCTAGCCCAGGAAAATTGGGGATTCTATCTTTTGAACAGAGGAAAGAGAGCGGCACACAGAGGCATAAACCTCTTGTTTTTTGACAAGAAGAGTCCCCAGCCTTCTCATCTAGATGAGGAGAGTCCTAAGCCTTTCACCACCCACAGTAAAGAGAGTTATTACACAATGGTGGCTTATACCTTTTGGGCTGAACTTTCTAATACTGGCCTCCAACAACCAGGTTATGCAGAGGATAATTTACTTGTCAAAGTCTGCATAGCGAGAATAGCATAACTAAGATTGGAACATAGACCTGTCTGTCTCCACAGCCTATGTTCTTCCTACTGTGCTGTACTACCTCACTCCATAAGGAAATCATCTCCCATGTTATTCCAATAACTCAACATCCTGGGAGAATATTGTGATACAACTCCTGAAGCAGGGCTGATGAGCACCACCTGAGGGGATCATAAAAGTCAATGAGGAGTTGAGTTGGCAGGGCATTTTGAGATAATATACATGAGACTGAGCAGCAGAAAAAGAAAATGACTTGCTCAATATCATATGTCAGTTAGTGGCAGAACTAAAACCTAGGTCTCTTAATTTCTTAGTCCTTCTTTTCCTAGCACACCATGCATCCATCCATTCATTCAATAAACATTTTAGTGTCCAATCTATGGCAGACGCAGAAGAGGAAATGTGATTCTTGCATTCATGAGGCTTCTAGTCTAGTAATTAATTGAATCGTTATACTTGGTAACCTGATGGAAAGGTGAACAGGCTGGTCACTATCCAATCTCCATTTTCTATTCTCTCCATTCCCTGGTAATTCAGTCTAGGGTGAATGACAAGAAAGGATACAGAGCAATTTGGCCTCATTGCATTCAGGATCTGATAGTGCTATAGAAGGGTTTTGACCTATGTGGGGCCTGATGGCCTGGAAACTAGACAAACTTTCATGGAGTTCCCAGGAGTACATTGGTAGTTGAAAATTTTGCTTATAGTTTCATAATCCTGCATTGCTAACTCCTGCAACACAGTATCCTTACTGGGTTTTTTGTTTATTTCCTGGCCACTAAGGATTTCCCGGTAAATATTCAAAGTCCAGAATCATAAGCAGCTTCAGATGGCAATGGCTTGAAGATTCCTTCTCGTAACCTAATCTCTGGCATTAGCAACTGGAGCTCCAGCCCCTAAGGTGAGGCGAAATCAAAGAAAGAACATTCAAGAAGTCGTTAACCCTGGATGATATTCTTGCAGAAACCATGTCCAAGGTCACAGTCAGAATATTTCTTCTGGTGCTGACTGGTCCTTGGAGGATAGAGTCATGAGCCAAACCTAACAGCTGCCACACAGGAAATCCTCTTAATTGGACATTTCAGGGGTTTTCTCAATAGAAATTCTGGCCTTGGTCTTAATGGAAATTTTACTGCTACTCTCTGCATGATGGCGGCTCCTTTCCTCAGTGCTCCTTTCCTGTGTACTCATCTGTTTTCAGCCTCTGACAGATCTCCTGGTGGCAAATTAGCAGATGACAGTAGTCTCCAACCTACACCAGCCACCCCGAACCCTCCAAGAAAGGGAGTAAATACCTATTTATCTATTATAAGCCAGGCACTTTACCACCATTACTTTATTTAATACTCCCCTAAAAACCTGCAAGGAAGATATTTTTATTATCAGCATTTGACAGACAGGACTCAATGAAACAGAATAAACTTGCAAAAGTCATACGACCACAGTGGTAGAATCAGGATTTGAACCCAGGTCTGTCTGGCACCAGGGTTAACCAAGTGTCCTTATATACTTTCTTATTTTAGATACCATTATTATCTATATGGATCCTTGGCTCTAGGAATTTCCATCAAGATAGGAAGTGACAGGATCTGGATCATTGTCCTTGAAAGATGGAGCCCAGAGGCAGTGATCATGCGTGTTTTCAACTGTCTGTCCACTCTACCCAGCTACTTCATTGTCATCTATACAATGCCCTACTGAACTCCATCTGTGGCTGTTGCTGTAACTGCTCAATAAGACCACAAGAGAACCAAATTATAGAATTCTACTGTCTTAAAGCTAGAATATATTGAGTTCAACTTCTCATATTGTAGAAGGTGGAAATAAGGCCCAGAGAGACAAGACTGGCCCAAGGTAAATTTAGCTGGTTAGTGATATTGCTGAGACTTGAATATTGGTCTTATGATTTAGTCCAATGCCCTTTTTTATAATATCAAAGCTATTTTGGGAAAAGTTGACAGTGATTCCAGGTCTCCTGATTTCCATATCAAAGCTAATTTCAGAGCACTGCCTTAGGCCTTCTGCCTTCTGGATTTTGGAGTGTGTGAACACCCATAGGAAGGATCAATTTGATACTAAGATGAAACAGACGGCTGTTCATGAACATGCTTAGTTTGCCTTTCTGCCCCTGCCCTACCCTAGTTTAACATTATTTTTGAATTTCCAACATCAATGCTTCATTTCTGGAAAACTTCTAGTAGTACAAAGTCCGTTTTGGAAAGGCAGAACAAGTAAGCTGATTTTATTTCAGTCATTAAAACCTAAGCAGATCTATAGAGTCTCTGCCTATATGTGTGTGTGTAGATATGCAGGGGGCAAGGGTTGAAGAAGTAGGGGTAATTTAAAAACTTATCACAAAAATAGCACTTAAGGAGTCCTATTTGCATAAAACTGATAAGACTCCTAGGAAAGACACTGAAGAAGCCATTAGGATAATACCCTGGAAAATTCCTATAAAAATTTTGGAAAAAAATTCAAAGCAAGTTGATACCCCCAAGGTCTGAGGCAAGCAGAGCATTTTATTTTATCTTTTTATATTATTGTAAGTGGAATTGTTTATTTAATTTCATTTTTGAATTGCTCATCTGGGTTACTGCATAGAAATACAATTGCTTAACATATATTGATCTTGTATGTTGCAATGTGAGGGGTTCATCTTCTCAGGTTGCAAGACAAAAGATCAATATACATTAAGCAGTTGCATTTATACAGTAGCAATGAGCAATTCGAAAATGAAATTAAATGAACAATTCTATTGCAGTAACACACACACAAAAAAAGGAAGAACATGCTTGGCATTACTCAAGCTGAAAGAACTGAAGAATAAATTCAAGCCCTGAGCAGCAATAGTGAAGGAGCATATGGGCAAAATATTAAACAACACAGGAAGTATCAAAAGAGGATGGAAGAAATGCACGGAGTCACTGTGCTGAAAAGAATTGGTAGATGTTCAACCATTTGGAGGTAGCATATAATCAAGAACCGATGGTTATTTGTGATAGTTGAGGCTGTGTGTCAACTTGGCTGGGCCATGATTCTCAGTGGCTTGGCAGTTATGTAATTATATAATTTGCAGACATTGGACTGACTGCTTTTCCATAATGTATTCACCTTCATGAGGAGATCTGATATAATGTGATCACCTCCATGATGAGATCTGCTATGAGCAGCCAATCAGTTGTAAGAGGAGCTTCCTTGGGTGTGGCCTGCGTCCAATACCTATGGATGCTCTGGCAAAGCTCTCTGACTTTTGCTCACTCTGGGTCTTGTATCTGGCAAGTCACTGTCTGGCTTCTGATTCTTGGGACTTGAGCTAGCAGCTTACCTGCCAATCTTGGGATTTATCAGCCTCTGCAATATGTGAGCAAACAGCCTGTTGTCTGGTCTGCCCATCCTGGCATCCTCAGCCCCTGCAGCTGCATGAGTCAGGAGAAGCCTCCAGCATGATGCCTGACCCACAGACTTGGGACTTGCCAGCCTCTACAACTGGTGAGTCATTTCCTTGAGATAAATCTCAGTTTATCTCTCTCTCTCTATCTCTATATCATATCTATATCATCTATATCTGTATCTGTATCTGTATCTATATCTATCTATATGCTTATTGGTTTTGTTTCTCTGGAGAACCCAGCCTAAGACAGTATTGAAGGTAGAAGTCCAAGCTGTACTAAAGGCGTTGATAAAATACAAGGCTCCAGGGACTGACAGAATACCAAGTGAGATGTTTCAACAAATGGGTGCAACGCCGGAAGTGCTTACTTGTCTATGCCAAGAAATTTGGAGGATAACTACCTGGCCAACCAACTGGAAAAGATCTATATTTGCACCCAATTTGATCCAACAGAATGAAGAAATCATTGATCAATATCATTAATATCACACACAAGTAAAATTTTGCTGAAGATCGTTCAAAAGGGGTTGCAGCAGTACATCTGCAGGGAATTGCCAAAAATTCAAGCTGGAATCAGAAGAGGACATGAAACAAGGGATATTATTGCTGATGTCACATGAAATTAAAAAAAAATGAAACGCTTAGGTGTAAATTTAATAAAACATGTACAGGCCTTGCATGTTGAAAACTACAAAATGATTATGAAAAGAATCAATGATAATCTGAATAAATGGAGAGATGTGCTGTGTTTATGAATTGGAAGGCTCAACATCATAAAGAAGACTCATAGAGATGTCAGCTTTCCCCAAACTGATATACATGTTTAACATAATTCTTATCACTATTCCAACAAGGTTTTTTTTCTTTTACATACATAGACAAAATTATCTTAAAAATTATCTGAAAAGGCAAAGAAACTAGACTAGACAAAACAATTAAAAATATATATAAAGTGGGAGGAATCACTATCAGATATTAAAGATATATCAGCTATACAGCTACAGGTAGTTGATTTGATTCCAGTGTATTCCATCTGGCTAAGTCCACATGTATACTCGCCATTTATGCTGTTGAAAAAAGGTATTTGCAATGAAGAAGTCGCTGGTCTTACAAAATTCTATCATGCGATCTCCAGCATCATTTCTATCACCAAGACCATATTTTCCAACTACCAATCCTCAATGAATATCGGAGTCAGAACAAGACCAGGGGCCTACTGTGGAACAGACCATCATTGCTCATATGCAAGTTCAAGCTAAAGTTGAAGAAAATTAGAATAAGTCCACCAGAGACAAATTAGGACCTTGAGTATATTCCACCCGAATTTAGAGACCATCTCAAGAATAGATTTCACGCAACCGAACGCTAATGACTTAAGACCAGACAAGCTGTGGAATGACATTAAAGGCATCATACATGAAGAAGTAAAAGGTCATTAAAAAGACAGGAAAGGAAGAAAAGACCAAAACGGATGTCAGAAGAGACTCTGAAACTTGCTCTTCAACATTGAGTAGCTAAAGCAAAAGTAAGAAATGATAAGTAAAAGAGTTGAACAGAAGATTTCAAAGGGTGGCTCCAGAAGGCAAAGTGAAATATAATGACATGTGCAAAGACCAGGAGATAGAAAACCAAAAGGGATGAACATGCTTGGCATTTCTCAAGTTGAAAGAACTGAAAAACAAAGAAAGAAAGAAATCAGACCTCAAGTAGCAGTATCAAAGGATTCTATGGGCAAAATATTAAATCACACAGGAATCATCAAAAGAAGATGGAAAGAGTACACAGGGTCACTGTACCAAAAATAATTGGTCAACATTCAAACTTTTCAGAAAGTAGCATATGATCAAGAACCTTTGGTACTGAAGGAAGAGGTGCAAGCTGTACTGAAGGCATTGGTGAAAAACAGGTTCCAGGAACTGATGGAATAATAGTTGAGATGTTTCAACAAATGGATACAGCAATGGAAGTGCTCGCTAGTGTATGCCAATAAGTTTGGAAGACAGCTACCTGGCCAACCTACTGGAAGAGATCAATATTTGTACCCATTCCAAAGAAAGGTGATCCAACAGAATGCAGAAATTATCAAACGATATCATTAACATCACAAACAAAATTATGCTGAAAATCAATCAAAAGCAGTTGCAGCAGTACATACACAGGGAACTGTCAGAAATTCAGGTCAGATTCAGAAGAGGATGTGGAACAAGTGATATCATTGCTGATTTCAGATGGATCTCGGCTGAAAGCAAAGAATACCAGAAATATGTTTACCTGTGTTTTATTGACTATGCAAAGGCATTTGACTGTGTGGATCATAACAAATTATGGATAATATTGCAAAGAATAGGAACTCTAGAGCACTTAACTGTGCTCATGAGGAACCTGTACTTAGAAGAAGGGGTAGTCGTTCGAATAGAACAAGCGGATACTGCATGGTTTAAAGTCAGGAAAGGTGTGCACCTGGGTTGTATCCTTTCACCATAGTTAATCTATATGCAGAGCAATCCAAGAAGTTAGACTATATGAAGCAGAATGGGGCATCAGGATTAAACCTGCAATATGCAGATGACACAACCTTGGTTGCTGAAAATGAAGAGGACTTGAAGCACTTTCTGATGAAGATCAAAGACCACAGTCTTCAGTATAGATTACACCTCAACATAAAGAAACCAAAAATCACAACTGGACCAATAAGCAACATCATGATAAATGGAGAAAAGGTTGAAGTTGTGAAGGGTTTCATTTTACTTGGATCCACCATCAACACCCATGGAAACAGCAGTCACGAAATCAAATGATTATTGCACTGGTCAAATCTGCTGCAAAAGACCTTTTAAAGTGTTAAAAAAAAAAACCAAAGATGTCACTTTAAGGACTAAGGTGTGCCTGACCCAAGCCATGGTGTTTTCAGTCACCTCGTATGGATGTGAAAGGTAGACAATGAATAAGGAAGACCTAAGAAGAATTGATGCCTTTGAATTATGGTGTTAGCAAAGTATATTGATTATACCATGGACTGCCAGAAGAATGAACAAATCTGTCTTGGAAGAAGTACAGGCAGAATGCTCCTTGGAAGCATGAATGGTGAGACTTCATCTCACATATCTTGGGCGTGTTTTCAGGAGGAACCAATCCCTGGAGAAGGACATCATGCTTGGTAAAGTAGTGGGTCGGTGAAGAAGAGAAAGACCCTCAATGAGATGGACAGACACAGTGGCTGCAACAATGTGCTCAAGCATAGCAACCATTGTGAGGATGGCGCAGGACAAGACAGTGTTTCGTTCTGTTGTACATAGGGTCGCTATGAGTTGGAACTGACTAGATGGCACCTAGCAACAACAACACCATGTAGTTACAGGAGCCCTAGTGGCACAGTGAGCTCAGCTGCTAACCAAAAGTTCAGCACTTTGAATCACCCAGCTGCTGCTTGGAAACCCCGTGGAGCAGTTCTACTCTCTCCTACAGGGTCATTAGGAGTTGGAGTTGACTGGAAGGCAGAGGTTTAGTTTGTTTTTTGGTATATTGCTACAGTAGTAAATAGTGTGTGGTATTGGTAGAGGCATAAACACACAGATGAGTGGAACAGAATACAGAACATGAAGAGGATATACGGATGGCAAATAAGTGCATGAAAGATGTTGAACATTATTACTCATTAGGAAAAAGCAAATTAAGACCACAGTGGGAGATCACTATATACAAGATAGAAGAGCCAAAATAATTTTTTTAAAGAAGTTACAATATCAAATTCTGACGAGGATAGGGACAAAGTGGATCACTCATAGATTGCTGATGAAGATGTGAAATGGTACAGCCAACTTTGGAAGAAAGTTTTGCAGTTTCTTACAAAACCCATACACAACGACCATACAACACAGCAATCATATTCTTCGGTGTTTATGGGAGAGAAATGAAAACTTACATCCATACGAAATATATACAGGATTTTTCTTAGCAGCTTTACCTGTAATATTTCAAAATTGTAGATCACCAAAATAGTCTATAATAGGTGAATTCTTAAACAAATTGTGCTACATTCATACTATGGAATACTACTCAACAGTAAAAAGGAGTGAACTACTGATGCACCCACAACTTGGGTAGATCTTACACATTTCTGTGTCAAAAAAAGCCAGTTTCAATACATCACATATAGTATGATTCAATTTATACAACATTCTTTTTTTTATAATGTTTAACCAGTGCCGTCGAGTCGTTTCCGACTCATAATAATGTTTACTGTGCTTTGTGTGAAAGTTTACAAATCAAGTCAGTCTCTCACACAAAAACTTATATACACCTTGCTACATACTCCCAATTACTCTACCTCTAAATAGATAACCCACTCCCTCCCTCCACTCTCTCTTTTCGTGTCCATTTTGCCAGCTCCTAACCCCCTTTACCCTCTCATCTCCCCTCCAGACAGGAGATGCCAACATAGTCTCAAGTGTCCACCTGATCCAAGGAGCTCACTCCTCACCAGCATCCCTCTCCAAACAATTTTCCAGTCCAATCCATGTCTGAAGAGTTGGCTTCGGGAATGGTTCCTGTCCTGGGGCAACAGAAGGTCTAGGGGCCATGACCACCGGGGTCCTTCTAGTCTCAGTCAGACCATTAAGTCTGGTCTTTTTTATGAGAATTTGGGGTCTGCATCCCACTACTCTCCTGCTCCCTCAGGGGTTCTCTGTTGTGTTCCCTGTCAGGGCAGTCAACGGTTGTAGCCGGGGACCATCTAGTTCTTCTGGTCTCAGGCTGATGTAGTCTCTGGTTCATGTGGCCCTTTCTGTCTCCTGGGTTCCTAATTACCTTATGTCCTAGGTGTTCTTCATTCTCCTTTGATTAAGATGGGTTGAGACTCATTGATGCGTCTTAGACGGCTGCTTGCTAGCGTTTAAGACCCCAGACTCCACTCTTCAAAGTGGGATGCAGAATGTTTTCTTAATAAATTTTATTATGCCAATTGACTTAGATGTCCTCTGAAACCATAGTCCCCAAACCCCTGCCCGTGCTACGCTGGCCTTCGAAGCATTCAGTTTATTCAGGAATCTTCTTTGCTTTTGGTTTAGTCCAGTTGTGCTGACCTCCCCTGTATTGTGTGTTGTCTTTCACTTCACCTAAAGTAGTTCTCATCTACTATCTAATTAGTGAATACCCCTCTGCCTCCCTCCCTTCCTCCCTCCCCCCTCTCATAACCGTAAAAGAATGGTTTCTTCTCAGTTTAAACTATTTCTCAAGTTCTTATAATAGTGGTCTTAAACAATATTTGTCCTTTTCCAACTGACTAATTTCACTCAGCATAATGCTGTCCAGGTTCCTCCATGTTATGAAATGTTTAAACAGATTCATAACTGTTGTTTATCTATGCGTAGTATTACATTGTGTGAATATACCATAATTTATTTATCTATTCATCTGTTGATGGGAACCTTGGTTGCTTCCATCTTTTTGCTATTGTAAACAGTGCTGCAATGAACATGCATGTGCATATATCTGTTCGTGTAAAGGTTCTTATTTCTCTAGCATATATCCCGAGGAGTTAGATGGCTGGATCGTATGGTAGTTCTATATCTAGCTTTTTATGGAAGCGCCAAGTCGATTTCCAAAGTGGTTGTACCATTTAACATTCCCACCAGCAGTGTAGAAGTGTTTCAATCTCTCCACAGCCTCTCCAACATTTATTATTTTGTGTTTTTTGGATTAATGCCAGCCTTGTTGGAGTGAGATGAAATCTCACTGTAGTTTTGATCTGCATTTCTCTCATGCCTAATGATCCTGAGCGTTTCCTCATGTATCTGTTAGCTACCTGAATGTCTTCTTTAGTGGTGTCTGTTCATATCTTTTGCCCATTTTTTAATCGGGTTATTTGTCTTCCCGTAGTTGAGTTTTTGCAGTATCATGTAGATTTTAGAGATCAGGCACTGATCGGAAATGTCATAGCTAAAACCTTTTTCCCAGTCTGTAGGTAGTCTTTTTACTCTTTTGATGAAACCTTTGGATGAGCGTAGGTGTTTTCATTTTTAGAAGTTTCCAGTTATCTAGTTTTTCTTCTGCATTCTTAATAATGTTTTGTATACTGTGGGTTGGCAGTTCGAATCCACCAGGTGCTCCTTGGAAACTCTATGGGGCAGTTCTACTCTGTCCTATAAGGTCGCTATGAGTCGGAATCGACTCGACGGCACTGGGTGCTTGCTATGTATTAGGGCTCCTAACCTTGTCCCTATTTTTTCTTCCATGATCTTTACCATTTTAGATTTTATATTTAGGTCTTTGATCCATTTTGAGCTCATTTTTGTCCATGGAGTGAGGTATGGGTCTTGTTTCATTTTTTTGCAGATGGAGATCCAGTTATGCCAGCACCATTTGTTAAAAAGACTGTCTTTTCCCCATTTAACTGTTTTGTGGCCTTTGTCAAATATCAACTGCTCATATGTGGATGGATTTATGTCTGGATTCTCAATTCTGTTCCATTGGTCCATGTATCTGGTGTTGTACCAGTACCAAGCTGTTTTGACTACTGTGGCTGTATAATAGGCTCTAAAATCAGGTAAAGTAAGGCCTCTCACTTTGTTCTTCTTTTTTAGTAATGCCTTATTTATCCGGGACCTCTTTCCCTTCCATATGAAGTTGATGATTTGTTTCTCCATCTCATTAAAGAATGTCATTGGAATTTGGATCGGAATTGCATTAAATGTATAGATCGCTTTTGGTAGAATAGACATTTTTATAATGTTAAGTCTTCCTATCCATGAGAAAGGTATGTTTCTCCACTTATGTAGGTCTCTTTTGGTTTCTTGCAGAAGTGTACTGTAGTTTTCTTTGTATAAATCTTTTACGTCTCTGGTAAGATTTATTCCTAAGTATTTTATCTTCTTGAGGGCTACTGTAAATAGTACTGATCAGGTGGTTTCCTCTTCGATGTTCTTTTTTGTTGCTCTAGAGAAATCCAACTGATTTTTTTTAATGTTTATCTTGCATCCTGATACTCTGCTGAACTCTTCTATTAGTTTCAGTAGTTTTCCTGAGGATCCCTTAGGGTTTTCTGTGTATAAGATTATGTCCTCTGCAAATAGAGATAACTTTACTTCTTCTTTGCCAATCTGGATGACTTTTATTTCTTTATCTAGCGTAATTGCTCTTGCTAGGACCTCCTACACAATGTTGAATAAGAGTGGTTATAAAGGGCATCCTTGTCTGGTTCCCGATCTCAAGGGGAGTGCTTTCAGGCTCTCTCCATTTAGGATGATGTTGGCTGTTGGCTTTGTATAAATGCCCTTTATTATGTTGAGGAATTTTCTTTTTATTCCTATTTTGCTGAGAGTTTTTATCATGAATGGGTGTTGGACTTTGTCAAATGCCTTTTCTGCATCAATTGATAAAATCATGGGATTCTTGTCTTTTTTTAATTTATGTGATGGATTACATTAATTGTTTTTCTAATGTGGAACCATCCCTGCATACCTGGTATGAATCCCACTTAGTCATGGTGAATTATTTTTTTGATATGTTGTTGAATTCTATTGGCCAGAATTTTGTTGAGGATTTTGCATCTACGTTCATGAGGGATATAAGTCTGTAATTTTCTTTTTTTGTGGTGTCTTTACCTGGTTTTGGTATCAGGGATATAGTGGCTTCATAGAATGAGTTTGGGAGTATTCCATCCTTTTCTATGCTCTGAAATACCTTTAGTAGTAGTGGTGTTAACTCTTCTCTGAAAGTTTGGTAGAACTCTGCAATGAAGCCGTCCGGGCCAGGGCTTTTTTTGGGGGGTGGGGGGCAGTTTTTTGATTACCTTTTCAATCTCTTCTTTTGTTATGGGTCTATTTAGTTGTTCTACCTCTGTGTTAGTTTAGGTAGGTAGTGTGTTTCTAGGAATTCATTTCTCCTAGGTTTTCAAATTTGTTAGAGCACAATTTTTCATAGTAATCTGATAAGATTCTTCTAATTTCAGTTGGGTCTGTTGTGATATCGCCAATCTCATTTCTTATTCGGGTTATTTCCTTCCTCTCCTGTTTTTCTTTCATCAGTTTGGCCAGTGGTTTATCAATTTTGTTGATTTTCCAAAGACCCAGCTTTTGGTCTTGTTAATTCTTTCAACTGTTTTTCTGTTTCATTTAGTTCTGCTCTAATTTTTATTATTCTTTTTTTTTTGTGCCTGGAGGATTCTTTTGTTGCTCTCTTTCTATTTGTTCAAGTTGTAGGGATAATTCTTTGATTTTGGCTCTTTCTTCTTTTTGGATGTGTGCATTTATTGATATAAATTGGCCTCTGAGCACCACTTTTGCTGTGTCCCAAAGGTTCTGATAGGAAGTGTTTTCATTCTCACTAGATTTTATGAATTTCTTTATTCCGTTCTTAATGTCTTCTATCATCCAGTCTTTTTTGAGCAGGGTATTGTTCAGTTTCCAAGTGTTTGATTTCTTTTCCCTGCTTTTCCTCTTATCGATTTCCACTTTTTTGGCCTTATGGTCAGAGAAGATGCTTTGTAACATTTCAATGTTTTGGATTCTGCTAAGGCTTGCTTTATGCCCTAATATGTGGTCTATTCTAGAGAATGTTCCATGTGCACTAGAAAAGAAAGTATAGTTGGTTGCTGTTGGGTGGAGTGTTCTGTATATGTCTATGAGGTCAAGTTGGTTGATTGTGATATTTAGACCTTCCGTACCTGTAGGGTTGCTATGAGTTTGAATCAACTCAACGGCACTGGGTTTGGTTTTTTGGTTTTTGGCGTCTTTATTGAACTTCTTTCTGGATGTCCTGTCCTTCACCGAAAGTGGCGTGTTGAAGTCTCCTACTATTATCGTGGAGCTGTCTCTCTGACATCTCAATGCTGATGGTGTTTGTTTTCTGTACCTTGCAGTCCTGTCACTGGGTGCATAAATATTTAATATGGTTATATCTTCTTGATATATTTTCCCTTGAATCATTATATAGTGTCCTTCCTTATCCTTTATGATGGATTTAACTTTAAAGTCTATTTTGTCAGAAATCATTATTGCTACTCCTGCTCTTTTTTGATTGTTGTTTGCTTGATATATTTTTTTCCATCCTTTGAATTTTAGTTTGTTTGTGTCTCTAAGTCTAAGGTGTGTCTATTGTAGGCAGCATATAGACGGATCTTACTTTTTAATCCATTCTGCCACTCTCTGTCTCTTTATTGGTGCATTTAGGCCATTTACATTTAACGGAATTATGGATAGGTATGATTTTTTTTATGAATTTAGTGCTATCATTTTGATGTCTTTTGTGTTGTTGGCAGTTTTCTTTTTCTCACTTAATTTTATGTGCTGAGTAGATTATCTTTATGTATTATCTTTTGCTCATATTGGTTGTTGTTGATTTTGTTTCTGCTGAGTCTGTATTTTTTTCTCGTATTTTATTTTGATGTGTAGGATACTTTGTCTCCTTTGTGGTACCTTATTATTTACCCCTATTTTTCTATATTTAAAGGTAACTTTTATCTTTGTATCGCCATATCTTCCTCTCCATTTGGAAGATCTATGATTACATTTCTTAGTCCCTCTTTATTGTTTCAATGCTGTCTTCTTTTATATAATAACCTTGCTGTTACCCTGTTTTGAGGTTTTTATTTTATTTTATTTTAACCTTGCTTTGTTTTTTTATTTCCCTGTCTGGGTTGACTTCTGATTGCTCTGCCCAGTGTTCTTGTCCTGGCTTGATACCTGATATTATTGATTTTCTCACCAAAGAGCTCCCTTCAGTATTTCTTGTAGTTTTGGTTTGGTTTTTATGAATTCCCTAAACTTCTCTTTATCTGGAAATGTCCTAATTTTACCTTCATATTTATTTAAGAGACAGTTTTGCTGGATATATGATTCTTGACTGGCAATTTTTTTCCTTCAGTTTTTTAAATATGTCATCCCTTTGCCTTCTTGCCTGCATGGTTTCTGCCGAGTAGTCCAAGCTTATTCTTATTGGCTGTGCTTTGTAGGTGACTTTTCGTTTATCCCTTGCTGCTCTTAAAATTCTCTCTTTATCTTTGGTTTTGGCAAGTTTCATCATAATATGTCTTGGTGACTTTCTTTTAACATCTACTTTATGTGGAATTCGATGAGCATCTTGGATAGATATCTTCTCATCTTTCACGATATCAGGGAAGTTTTCTGCCAACAAATCTTCAACAATTTTCTCTGTATTTTCAGTTATCCCTCCCTGTTCTTGTACACCAATCATGCTGTAGTTTATTTCTCTTGATAGAGTCCCACTTGATTCTTAAGGTTTCTTCATTTTTTAAAATTCTTTTATCTGATTTTTCTTCAAGTATGTTACTGCCAAGTGATTTATCTTCGAGTTCAGAAATTCTGCCTTATAATTGCTCATTTCTGCTCCTCTGACTTTCTATTCAGTTGTCTACTTCTGTAATTTTATTGTTAATCTTCTGAATTTCTGATTGCTGTCTGTCTATGGATTTTTCCAGCTTATTGAATTTTTCATTATGTTCCTGAATAATATTTCTAATTTCTTCAGTTGCTTTATCTGTGTGTTCCTTGGCATGTTCTACATATTGCCTCATTTCCTTCCTGATGTCTTGAATGGTTCTGTATATTAAGCTTTTGTATTCTGGCTCTGGTAATTACAGGAATGCACTTTCATCTAGAAGATCCCTGGATTCTTTGTTTTGAGAGCCTGTTGAGGTGATCATGGTCTGTTTCTTTATGTGTCTTGATGTCGACTGTTTTCTCCGAGCCATCTATAAGTTGTTGTATTAGTTTCTGCTTGCTTACTGTGTTGTAGCTTCTTGCTTTGTTTTGTTTCGATATTCCCAAATGGGTTGCTTGAATGAGCTAGCTTGATTATTTTCACCTTTGGAGCTCTGACGTCCAGTCCCCAGCTGGCTAGAGCTGTTATCAGGTATATCAGTCTAGGAGTCCATTCACTTTTCTTGTATGAATTCAGCTCAGGTGTCCAGGTAGCTGATCATCAGGTGTGTGGTACAGGCTCTGTCCTACAGTCTTAGAGGGGCAGGGGTGTTTGGTGTATGCACCGGTATCTGATTGCAGCAGGGGGTCATGATCTGAACAAAGCAGGTGGCTGAGAACCGACCTCTGAGTTTCTCTAAGGAAAATGCATCTCTGTTACCTAGAGCGTGCTGGTGGGTGGTCTGCAGAGGGAACATGGGCACCCAAAGTTTTTGTTGTAAGGACTGGGAGGTACTAGTTATCCCTGGACCCCTGTCATGGGTGGCTGGGTGACCTGAGTGTAGCTACCAGTCCTTAGTTCCCTGATGTGGGTAGGTGAAGACCTTGTTTATCAGGCAAAGCAATGTCAAACATCAAGTACCCACCTCTCCACTGCATAGCTGAAACGGTTGGAGTCTGCCAACAAGGGCATATTCTCCCGAAATAGGCCCATGCGTGTCCATGCAGAAGGGAAAGATGCTCAAAGTCCATGGACCATTTATGCCTGGATGGGAGCTGCTTCTGTCCTGAGCTTCCCCACTTAGTGGAGCTGGCAAATTATCTTTTACACCAATTGCAATTTTTTTCCCTTCTCCAAGGCCAGGAGGATGGCCCTAGGTACTCAACAGGGCCTATCTCAGGCCCAGGGAATTCAGCTGCTGAAGCCAGCTTGGGGGTGGGGCAAGGCACAATAAAATATACGCAAGTACTTAGCTTTTGCCGAGGGCATCGTTCTTCTCTGGTTCCAGAGGTGTGAGTAGGCTGTGTGGCTGGCTGCTTCTCCGTGATTAAACTGTGGCCGAACGCTAGTACCAACCCACCACCTCCGCTCCAGGAATGATGCCTGCGGGCTCCCTGCGAATCAGGTCCAGTAACTCCTCTCCTCTCCTGAACCGTCTCTTCCCCCCCGCCCCTCAGTTCATTTTCTAATCTGTCTTTGAAGCTCAGCTCTCCCAGGTTGTCACAAATACACTTGTTTCACTTGTTTTTTCGGGTCTTTGTTATAAAGAGGGCTAGCCAGAAGTGTCTGTCTATTCCGCCATCTTGGCTCCGCCCCTTCTATACAACATTCTTGAAATGACAAAATTATGGTGGTGGCCAGGTGTTAGGAATGGTTGTGGGTGTAGGTATAAAGGGATTGTTGTTGTTAGATGCCATTGAGTTGATTACGACTCATAGAGACCCTATGAACAAAAGAACGGCACTGCCCAGTCCTGTGCCAGCCTCAAAATCGTTGTTCTGCTTGAACCCATTGTTGCAGCCACTGTGTCAATCCATCTCATTGAAGATCTTCTTTTTCACTGTGTCTCTATTTTACCAAGCATGATGTCCTTCTCCAGGGATTAGTCCTTCCTATAACATGTCCAAAGTACAGGAGAGTAGCAAAGGTCTTCAATCATTTGCTACTTCCTGAAATGGCTGAACATCTACTAGTTCTTTTTGGTACAGTGACTCTGTGTATTCCTTCTATCTTCTTTTGATGCTCCATGCATTGTTCAATATTTTCCCAGTAGAATCCTTCAATATTGCAACTCAAGGCTTGAATTTTTTCCTCAGTTTTTTTCTTCTAGAGAGATGCCAAGCGTGTTCTACCCTTTTGGTTTTCTAATTCCAGCTCTTTCCACATTTCATTATAATACTTAACTTTGCCTTCTTGAGCAGCCCTTTGACATCTTCTGTTAAGCTCTTTTTCTTTATCATTTCTTCCTTTTGCTTTAACTACTCCATGTTCAAGAACAAGGTTTCGAGTGTCTTCTGACACCCACTTTGTTTTTTTCTTTCTTTCCTATCTTTTTAATGACCTTTTGCTCTCTCCATGTATGATGTCCTTGATGTCACTCCACAACTTATCTGGTCTTTGGTCATTAGCTTTCAGTGCATCAAATTTATTCCTGAGATGGTTTCTAAATTCAGGTGGGGTATATTCGAGTCATACTTTGGCTGTCATGGACTTGCTCTCATTTTCTGCAGCTTTAATTCGAATTTCCATGTGAGAAATTGATGGCCTGTTCTGCAGCCAGCTCTTGGTCTTATTCTGGCTGATGATATTACACTTTTCCACAGTCTTCTCCTACAGATGTAGTCGATTTGATTTCTGTGTATTCCATCTGGTGAAGTCCACCTGCATAGTCATCATTTATGTAGTTTTAAAAAGGTATTTGCAATGAAGAAGTCTTTCCTCCTGCAAAATTATATCATTTTTTTCTCCAGCATCCTTTCTATTACCAAAGCCATATTTTCCAACTGCTCACCCTTCTTTGTTTTCAACTTTTACATCCCAATCACCAGTAATTATCAATGCATGCTGATTGCATGTTTGATCCATTTCAGACTACAGAAGTTTGTAAAAATCTTCAATTTCTTTACCTTTGGCTTTAGTGGTTGGTGTATAAACTTGAACAATCCATATTAACTTGTCTTCCTTGTAGTTGCATGGATATTATCCTATCACTGACCGTATATTTCAGGATAGACCTTGAAATATTGTTTTTGACAATGAATGTGACACCATTCCTCTTCAATGTGTCATTCCTGGCACAGTAGACCATATGATTGTCCAACTCAAAATGGCCAGTACCAGTCCATTTCAGCTCACTAATACTTAGGGTTTTGATCTTTATGCATTCCATTTCATTTTTTACTACTTCCAATTTTCCTAGATTCATACTTTGTACATTCCATATTCCTATTATTAGTGGATGTTTGCAGCTGTTTCTTCTCATTTTGGGTCATGCCACATCAGGAAATGAAGGTCCCAAAAGCTTAACTCCATCCCAATCATTTAGGTCAACTCTACTTTGAGGAGACATCTCTTCCTCAGTTATAATTTGAGTGTCTTCCAACCTGAGGGGCTCTTTTTCTGGCACTATATCAGACAATGTTCTGCTGCTGTTCATAAGGTTTTCACTGGTCAGTTTTTTCAGAAGTAGACAGCCAGGTCCTTCTTTCTAGTCTTAGTCTGGAAGCTCTGCTGAAATCTGTCTACCAAGGGTCACCCTCCTGGTATTTAAAATACTGGTGGCAAACTTCCAGTATCACAGGAAGACACAAGCCACCACAGTATGACAAACTGACAGGCTTGTGGTGGATAAAGCGGTAGCATGTGGGAGATCTATGTGGTAGTGGAATAATTCTGTATCTTGATTTCAGTGGTGGTTCCAGGAATCTGCACATGTGGTTAAATAACATAGAAGCATGTACACATATTCTACCAAGGTCAATTTTGTGGCTTTAATATTGTGCTATAGTTGTATAAAATGTGATTCTTGGAGGCAAGTGGGTGCATGGTACACAGGACCTCTTTGTATATCTTTCGGAAAGGGAAAGGGTGTGTGACTTTCATTTGGTAAAGGAGGTAGCATGACTGAGAGAGGACAAGATTCTCCCAGACTGAAAGAGAAACGGAGGTTGGGTGGTGAGAGTGTGAGGCCCTGGAATTCTCAGAATGGAATATGTGAGCTAGAACCATAGGCACTTCATCTGTAACTAATGTGGACCAAAGACCTAAGAGTTTTCCTGATATTTTGGCATAGTGTAAGACTCCCATAACCTTTGTACCACTTAGAATCTGCCCCAGTCATGACAGCTTAAATTTCCAGCTAGCCCTACAAGATGGGTACACAAATTTTGATTTAATTTGATCTAAAGGGAAATAATCAATTCTCATTCAACAATGACTTATATACATATAATTACTTACATACATATAATAGACTCCTGGCACTGAGCCAGATACAGTACCTACCTTCATGTAGTTTTCATTCCATTGGAGCTGACAGATATGATTCAGAGAGTGGATGCCCACAGTTCTGTCTACACATCTACAAGTTTTCCATGAGAGGAGATGGCTTCTGGGTACTATCTCTCTTCTTCCTCTACCATAAGGTCTTAGCCTCAGTTTTCCCAAGAACACGTCTGATCAGGTAGCCCAGATATCCTAACAGTTGAGCCTGGAATTGCTCCTGATCTTCTCAAACCTATACTAGGGGATACATAGGCAACTGCCCTTGGATTCCAGGTACTCATCTCTGCATGCCCTTTCACAGCCAATCTACCTGCCCATACTTGCCCAATTGCACAACCTGAGACATGAGATAGATTTCTTCTCCCAGGTACTTACAATTTACATTTGGTGGCACATACAGATTTCCTGAGGCCAGTGGATCATGGCCTCCCCATGCCTTGTTTACATCCAAGGCAGGCTTCCCTCCCAGAACTTGGTCCACCAATCCTCTGAGAAAGGTACGAATCAAATAGCTTTCACACAGTACTAGCTGTCCTGGCAAGTGGGTGGACGGAACACAGTAATGAGGCAACCAGCAATTGGCATCAGGGAGCAGACTTTCAGCCATGGGCCAGGGATCTGGGGATAAGACTCTAGGATGGGAAGAAGAAACTGACAAGAGATACCAGAGTCCTAGGACATTTTCAAGAAAGGCCCATACACAAAGAACCTGGCTGAACTAGTGAAGAGGACAGAGATAAGAAGGCAAGACCAGATCAAAAACAAAGGGGGTAGTGGTGGCTAATAGCATGTCCCAGTCTGGTGAAACAGAAGCTGTTCCCACCTGCTCCAGGTCAGGATTGATGCTAGATACCCAGGCAAGGCTGAGCCTGCAACGGGAGAACAGAGAATCTAGCAGGGGAGGCAGGATGAAGTCAGAAACCTTACTACAGAGTCTGACACCTGTCTCTATAGGGTTAATTAGTACACAGTATGCTGAATTTCTTCTGTGACTAAGGCATGGGATGCTGTCAAGATTGCCATGCCCCTCTCCCTGGCTAAGCCCTCAAACCAAACCGCGCTATCAGATGTCCTTCCCTAGATCTTTTGTATTCTGTATCCCTAGCACCTAAAATGAAGCCCTTTGGAAGTAATTCACGCAGCATTGTGAAAACACACTTGAGTGAGGGGGATGCTCAGAGACAGCTTTATTCCAGCCACAGGATCTCAGCCATCTTCTTTTATCTCCCAATTTGGTGGCTTCTCGTTATGTTTAGCATTTCTGAGCTGGGGGATGCAAACAACATTAACAAAAGAGAGTGCATGTCAGAACCCTACCACTTTTTAAAGTAGACTTGCTTTTGAGTGGGCATATTGGTGTCTTAGCAACTGATACAGTTTATGTTGAAGAATCCAGAAAGAAAATTAGGATCCTCAAGAAGGCTAAGAAAGCAGAAATTTCCAGAACTTGACCATTATTTTGTTCATCAAGGCAGCAAATGCTCATTTGGAGCTAGAGGGTGGTGACAGCAGTGGTGACAAGAACCAGTGGTGGTGAAGGGGTTGCGGTTGTCAAAGGGTATGATTGTTGGTATGGGTCAATAAGCCTGAGGATAAGAGCATAAATAGATGACTTGAAAAACTCCTTCCAGAATTTATTCACTCACCAAACATCTCCTGAGCACCTCATGGGTTAGGGGTTTTGGATACAGAAGTCAATAAGAGACAGTCTATCCCTTCAAGTAGCTCTTAAACATGTGGGAGTGGTAAAACATGGAAACAATTGCAACAGGGAGTTATGCCATCACAGAAATATGTAAGACAGTAGAGTGAAGTGTTTAAAAATGCAGACTCTAGAGGCAAACTGCCTGGGCTTAAATCCTGGCCTTGTTATTAATTGGCTCTGTGACCTTGGAAAAGTCATTTAACATCTCAGTAACACAGTTTCCTTATGTGTAAACTGGAGGTAAACTACTTTGTATGTGGAGATCATCATCTGTTGGACTAGCCTTGGGTAAAGCAGAAAAATATATCATTGGTCAGACACACCTACCCCTAGGGGACTTCTCCAGCTCTTCTTTTATACATTGAGTGGTACACAGACAAACTTGAGCATTTTCAGGGTGGTTGAGTACTGGAAACCAGGGGCCATGAAGAATGATTTGAGATTTCTAGGCTGTTGTGCCTAGAGAAGATTCAGAGGGACCTTCTCTGGCTTTATATCTCTGAAGAATTGTCAGAGATGGGAGTAAATGATAGAGCTGGGACCAAGGGTGGAACTTCCAGGGAAATAGAGTTCTCTTCAAACCCAGTTCTGCTCCTGTCTAAAAAATAAACTCAAAACTCCTTAGTTCAATAGCCAAGGTGGGTAGAATTTGAAGCTGGGCTAACTTTCCATGGTCGTCCTGCCCTGTATTCCCTCTTCAGCCCTCAGCCCTCCCATCACCATGTTCCAAGCTCTCAGTAATACTCCCTGAGTTTTATAGTAGTGTTCTTTGGGCATGCCTTTGTACTTGCTGTTCCATTTATCTAGAATGCCCCCTCCCTCCCCAAATCCACCTGGTGAGGTCGTAGCCATCCTTCAAGATTCTGCTCAAATGATGTTCCTTATTTATGGCTTTTGTTGAAATCCCTGTCCTCCCCTCACGTCCATGAAATATTTACTGCTCTATGTTTTCTGCTGTGAATAGTAAATGATCACATTGTCTTATAAGAAATATTTTGTTTCTTCCTCTAATCTATATTGACTTTCTCCAGTGTTTCCCGAAGAGTAGGTGCTCATAAAAATTTGTGGAATTAAACAAAAAGCTTTTTAACAATCCAAAACTGTTGCAAAAAATGAGCCTCTTACACTCCAAAAAAACTAAAGCTGTTGCCATCAAGTCGATTCTGAGTCATAGCAACCCTATAGGAAAGATAACTGCCCCAAAGAGTTTCCAAGGAGCACCTGGAGGATTCAAACTGCTGGCCCTTTGGTTAGCAGCCGTAGCACTTAGCTACTACACCATCAGGCAAATGAAGGCTAGATGATTATTTGCCAGAGAAGGTACAAGGAGATTCCTGTGCTGACTGGAAAATTGGAGGCAATGAGGTTTGAGGACCTCACTCACCCTACACTTCTTTGAGGGAGATGTGGTGTTGTGACTTGTGCTAATAGGGATACAAACGGTATGTTTGGGAGTCAGATAGAACTGGATGTGGATCTGAGCTTTGCCATTGACTTGCTGTGTGACCTTGGGCAAAGTCTCTTACCTCTCTGGGTCTTGATTCTTTTATCTGTACAAGTTGGCTAAACCAGTGGTTTCCAAACTGTTCTTCTCTGGGGTGCTTTGGAGTGGAGGCTACTACGAGAAAGATGTAAGGGAAGGCAGTGCAGGTGATTCTGTGCCAGACCCTCTCCCAAATCTGGCTTCAACCACAGTAGTTCTTTTGATCTTATTTTTCTGCATTATTTTATTATTTGGTGTTCTCCTTTTTGTTTTTAATTATGAAAGTGGTGTGTGCTCACTCTACAAATTTCAAACAACATAGGAAACAGTAAAAAATACTAATAGCACACATGTATGTAGTGCTGACTGTGTCAGGCTTTGTACTAATCACTTCACAAATATTAACATTTAATATGGACATATATAGGGTAAATAGTGAAAAATAACTAAAGCTCCTTCACCATCCTTTCTCCACACCAATTCCATTCCTCTCCCTAAAGGTAACCCCTATTTTCTGATTTTTATCCTTCTAAATTTTTTTCTGTTCATTAAAAAATATGTGTGTTTTACATTTCTGTAAATATTATACATTTTTATATAAGTAGAATTACACCCTTCATATGTTCTGCACTTTTCTTTTTTACTTATCTTGGGTACTCTTCCTTCTTGGTGCTTAATGAGCTGTTTCACTCTCCTCTAGGGCTGCATTCCATTATATGGCTGTACCATAATGCATCTAACAGATCCTTGCAACTCACAACAACAAATTTGTTTGAAATATTTTGCCATTACAATATTACGGGGGATATCCCAAGACACGTATTTATGCACAAGTGCAAATATTTCCATAGGATAGATTTCCATTGGAAAAATATTGGGACATAGTTTTTGTTTTGTTATTCTGCCAAATTGACATCCAAAACAACTGTACCTATTTATACTCCTATCAACAGGCTTTTTTCTACACATCCTCGCCAACAATGGATATTAGTCTTTAAAATTTTTGTCAATCTGATGCATTAAAAGTGATACCTCATTGCTGATATAATTTGCGTTTCCTTGACTACTCATGAGCTAGAGCCTATTTTCATATGTTAAATGTTCATTTGTATTTGTTCTTCTGTGAATTGCTTTTTAAAAAAATATTTGATTACTTGTCTTTTTCTCTTTTTTTAATTCCTAAGCTTTTTTGTTTATTATAAATACTAAACCTTTCCTCCGTTAATGACATTAGAAGTTCAATCTCCCTGTTTTTTCTTATATTTAAATTCTGTTTTTAATTTTTATGAAGTCAAACCTGTCATTTCAAAAAAAATTATGCCTCCATGGTTTGAGTATTGCTTGGGAAAGCTTTCCCACTCCAAGATTTTAATAATCTTCTCCTTTATTTTCTCCTTGTATTTTTTACTATTTTGTTTTCTATGTTCTCATATTAATCCAATAGTATTTATTTTAGTATATTTTATGATGTGTGTGTCTAAATTTTTTTTTACAAATGAGTAAGTAAACATTTAAGCACCATTTCCCCCACTCAATTTGAATGCTACCTTTATCACACAGTAAATTCCATATACACATGGACTCATTTCTGATCTCTGTTCGGCTTCATTGATCTATTTATGTCTTTATAGGTCTTTCATTTATTAGGGTTCTGCACATGAAGAAAGGTGACAGTGGCAGTTCAGTGGTAGAATTCTTGCCTTCCACACAGGGAAAGTCAGGCTTGATTCCCAGCCATTGCACCTCATGTGTTTATCTGTCAGTGGAAGCTTGCGTGTTGCTATGATGCTGAACAGGTTTCAGCGAAGCTTCTAAACTGAGACAAACTAGAATCTGGGGATCTAGTTCTGAAAATCAGTTAGTGAAAACCCTATGGATCACAATGGTCTGATTCCATTGTGCATGGAGTCACCATGATTCGGGGACCAACTCAACAGCAGCTAACAACAACAAGCATTAGAAGAAAGATTACTAGAAAAAAATTTTTTTTTCTGCCTCTAGTTTTTTTTTTTTTTTTTTTTTGAGGGCAGTGAACACTTCAGGACCACCTCGATGGTCCCTGAACCTAACTTATCATCCAGATCAACTGGGGTGCTTTAAAAAAAATTCCTACTTTCATGTCCCATGATCTTTTGTTGACCTTGTGATTCTGGTGCAGTCAGGTTTGGGGGTCCTTGGCTTAAGTGATTTTGAATGGTCCATTCAGATCTCCCCATTCTCTGCTTCTCTTTCCTTCTGTTACCACTTGCCTCTCAGGTTGCTTTCTTTAGCAGTGCAGCAAAGTAGGAGCAAAGCAGGTCACAGACTCTCCCAGACTAGACCTTTTGCCCCAGCATTACAGCAAGCAGTCTAGGCTGCTTGTGCGTTGTCTGGCTATAGGCAACCACTAGATGGGTCTTCTTCCTCTACCACTCACTTGTCCTTCCAGGAATCTTTTCATAAATTTGGGAGAAAGCTCATTTTGTTTCCTGCTGACTGTGTGCCTCAAAGGAGACATATTTTTAGTGTAATCCCCATGTGACAGGTTGCATTCTACACAGAGGCCCATGCCTCTCAGCCTTCATCATGACCTACTTTGCTATGCAGAGTGGTGACTCTTTCTATGCTCCAACTCTATATTTTCCAGGAATTGCTGTTGGATGATCCAGCCTATCCTGAGATAACTTTACAATCTCTAATCAAGAGAGGAAGTGTAGGGATTAGAAGATTCTGGTAGATCTCCTGTGTGGCATTGTCAGGGGGAAATGAAACTGTGTTCATGACTGTCTGAGCCATAGTTTTAAGATTTAATAATAATCTAATAATATGTACCATGGACTGCCAAAAGAATGAACAAGTTTGTCTTGGAGGAAGTACAGCCAGAATGCTCATTAGAGGCAAGAATGGTGAGACTGCATCTTGCATAATTTGGACATGTTGTCAGGAGGGATGGGTCCCTGGAGAAGGACATCATGCTTGGCAAAGTACAGGGTCAGCGGAAAAGAGGAAGATGCTCAACGAAGTGGATTGACACAGTGGCTGCAACAATGAGCTCAAGCACAACAACGATTGTAAGGATGGCGCAGAACCAGGCAGTGTTTCATTCTGTTGTGCATAGGGTCACTATGAGTCGGAACCAACTCGACGGCACCTAACAACAATGACAATATGGATAAAATTTTGTGAGTACCTACTATGCTGAATTACTTTATACATACTCTTTCCAGTCCTCAGAATAACCCTGTGAGGTATAAATTACTATTCCCAGTTTAGGGATTAGGGAGTTGATATTTACAGAGGTGAAATTACTTGCCTAAGATCATATACTTAGAAGCCAAAAGAGGGGAAGGGGTGCAATATCCAGAAAATATGGTCTTTAGAAACAGTGTAGCTCATACCCCAGTTCTGTTGCTTGCTAGAAGAATGGCCTTGAAAAAATCACTTCCCTTTTCTGAGCCTCAGCTTCTTTACCTGTTGAATGGGACTGTCTATCTTGCCTACCTCACAGAGCTATTGTAAGATTTAAATGTAATAACTAATGTAAAGCACCTGGCCTAGAGTAGATGTGCAGGAAATGGTTACTCTTAATACCCAAGGTCACCCTAGCCTGGATTGCAACCCAGATATTTCGACCTAATCCAGTCTCTGAATCGTTGTCTTTAGAAATCAAGTAGAGCTGCTCCTGTGCAGGCCATGTAACATGCAGAGGAATGTCCTGGGTGGGGCCCTACCCATGGGAAAGAGAGCCCTATCCCCTGATCTTGTACCTCAGCTCTGGCAGCAAGATGAGTGTTAAAAAATCTTGCTCCACGACTTATCAGCAAGAGGCTAGGCCTGGCTGGTTCTGGGAATACAGGTATACTCACTGTCTGTAGTTTAGCTTCTCTTTCAGTCTCATCTGCCCTCCCTTCTTCTAAAGCTTCCCAAATTCAGGTCCCAATTTAAGGTAACTAACACACTGGTGGCGTGGTGGTTAAGACCTCGGCTGCTAACATAAATAAGGTCAGCAATTCTACCCTATCCTATAGGGTCAATATGAGTCGGAATCGACTGGACCGCAATGTTTTTTTTTTTTTTAACATGCACTGAATACCTACTGTGTGCAAGGTTCTACACTGTAATCATTTATCAAATATTTTCTCATGCAATTCTCATAACTCTCTGACAGGTACCAAAAAAACCAAAACTGTTCCCATCAAGTCGATTCTGACTCATAGCAACCCTAAGGACAGAGTAGAACTGCCCCAAAATGTTTCCAGGGACCAGCTGGTGGATTTGAACTGCCAACCTTTTTTGGTTAGCAGCCATAGCATTTAACCATTATGCCACCAGGGCTCATGTAGTCCTTAGAACTCTCTGAGAGAGAGGTAGGCATTATTATTTCCATTTAACTGATGACACTGAGAGACCAAGGGACTTGCTTAAGGTCACTTAGTTAGTGATTGTCAGAGCTAGGTTTTGAAGCCTAATTGCTGCCTGTCAAACCAGCCCATCCTAGTCTCCCAAGTCCCTCATTTCAATAAGGATATCCTTATATCCTTCCCCCATACACACAAAAACACATGAACAACCCAAGAACCCGTCTGAGTCTAGGTGGCTAAAACAAAACCAAAAAACCAAGCCTGTTGCCATCGAGTTGACTCTGACTCATAGTGAGCATATAACACAGAGTAGAACTGCCCCCATAGGGTTTTCAAGGCTGTAAGTCATTATGGACACAGACTGCCACATCTTTCTCCCATGGAGTGGCTGGTGGGTTGGAACAGCCAACCTTTCAGTTAGCAGCTGAGTGCTTAACCACTGTGCAACCAAGGCTCCTTAGGTGGCTAAAGGATCTATTTTTCTCTCTGATAGTATGTCTAGCTATTCTTCCACTTGAGGCCTTCAAATCGGGCATGGTTTGGGATTACAGAGCCTTTGTTTGCTGCCATTGAGTAAACTCATGGTGACCTCATGTACAACAGAATGAAACGTTGCCCAGTCCTATGTCATCCTCACAATCACCAGTTTGACTTCATCATTGCAGCTACTGTGCCAATTCATCAAAATTAAGGAACTCCCATGCCCCTGTAGGCCCTCCATTTCACCAAACATGTCCTCCTCTAGCTACTGATTCCTCTTGATGATGTGTCCAAAGCAAGCAAGCTGAAGAGTGTTCTGTTGTGATCCACCAGGCTTTGACTGGGTAATTTTCAGAAATAGATCTCCAGGCCATTTTCCTAGCCTATTGTAAAAAAAAAAAATTTTTATTGTAGTCTGGAAGCTTTGCTGAAACCTGTCCACCATGGGTGACCCTGCTGGTGTGTGAAATGCTGGTGGCATAACTTCCAGCACCATGACAACACACAAGCCACCTCCTGTCAGTCAGTTTGTCATAGTTTGGTATATATATATGTATCCCATTGTGGTCGAGTCAATTCCAACTCAGAGTGACTCTATCTATCTATCTATCATCTATCTATCTATCTATCTATCTATCTATCTATCTATCTATCTATCTATCTATCTATCTATCTATCTATCTATCTATCTATCTATCTATCTATCTATCTATCTATCTATCTATCTATCTATCTATCTATCTATCTATCTATCATCTATCTATCTATCATCTATCTATCATCTATCTATCTATCTATCTATCTATCTATCTATCTATCTATCTATCTATCTATCTATCTATCTATCTATCTATCTATCTATCCATCCATCATCCATCCGTCTATCTATCCGTCTATCTATCCGTCTATCTATCCGTCTATCTATCCGTCTATCTATCCGTCTATCTATCCGTCTATCTATCCGTCTATCTATCCGTCTATCTATCCGTCTATCTATCCGTCTATCTATCCGTCTATCTATCCGTCTATCTATCCGTCTATCTATCCGTCTATCTATCCGTCTATCTATCCGTCTATCTATCCGTCTATCTATCCGTCTATCTATCCGTCTATCATCTGTCTATCTATCTGTCTATCTATCTGTCTATCTATCTGTCTATCTATCTGTCTATCTATCTATCTATCTATCTATCTATCTATCTATCTATCTATCTATCTATCTATCTATCTATCTATCTATCTATCATCTATCTATCTATCATCTATCTATCATCTATCTATCTATCTATCTATCTATCTATCTATCTATCTATCTATCTATCTATCCATCCATCATCCATCCGTCTATCTATCCGTCTATCTATCCGTCTATCTATCCGTCTATCTATCCGTCTATCTATCCGTCTATCTATCCGTCTATCTATCCGTCTATCTATCCGTCTATCTATCCGTCTATCTATCCGTCTATCTATCCGTCTATCTATCCGTCTATCTATCCGTCTATCTATCCGTCTATCTATCCGTCTATCTATCCGTCTATCTATCCGTCTATCTATCCGTCTATCTATCCGTCTATCTATCCGTCTATCTATCCGTCTATCTATCTATCTATCTATCTATCTATCTATCTATCTATCTATCTGTCTGTCTGTCTGTCTGTCTGTCTGTCTGTCTGTCTGTCTGTCTGTCTGTCTGTCTATCTATCTATCTATCATCTATCTATCTATCTATCATCATCTATCTATATCATCTATCTGCATAGACAGAGAGAGAGAGAGAGAAAGGTTTTAAAGAATGGGATAGCGATTGTAGGGGGTTGACAAATCCAAAATCTGTAGGTCAGGTTACAAACTGGAGGCACAACCTTCAGGCTTGAATCCCAAAATTCATATGATAGTCAGTGGGGATAGTGAAAAGTAAGGCAGTCCTAGTAAAATGTCTATCTATAGCCTGGAAGCAGAGCACATCCTACGGAAACTCCCTTTTTGCTCTTAAGACCTTCAACAGGTTGGATGAGGCCCACCCACGTTATGGACAATAATCTGCTTTACTTAAGTTCAACCAATTGAATCATATGTAACTACTTCATAACAGAAACTAGACTTATGTTTTACCAAACAACTGGGCACCATAGCCTAGCTTTTTGACATGTAAAATTAACCATCACAATTCACCCCTTATCAGCTTAGCGCCCATACCCATCTCCTTAAATCATACCTATTCTCCAAATAAACCAAGAAAATCCGTTGCTGTAGAGTTGATTCTGGCTCATAGGGACCCTATAGAACAGAGTGAGTAGAACTGCCCCAAAGAGTTTCCAAATAAAGACTATAACAAAATCATACTTCTACTTAACATGATACAACTGTCCTGTGTACAACTGAAAATGTACCAGAGAGGATGGGAAGTTAATACATTTTATGTTTCATGATAAGTAATAGGGTAAGAGAGGGAAGATAACAAAGATATTTTATATATATGTGGAAACCTGCTGGTGAAGTGGTTAAGAGCTTGGTTGCTAACCAAAAGGTTGGCAGTTCAAATCCACCAGGCACTTCTTGGAAACCCTATGAGGCAGTTCTACTCTGTCCTATAGGGTCACTATAAGCACGAATCGACTCAATGGCAATGGGTTTGGGTTTTGCACACAAACATGTATGTGCCACACAAACATATTCGTAACAAAACAAGGAAGAAATACTCATAACAATTACAGCATTCATTTCTTCAACTGATCATGTTACATGGTATAACCTTTTGCCACCATTCATTTCATATTCCCTTTGCCCTCAGCAAGCACCTCAGCTGGTCTTGATTCTTTGCCTGGTAGGGTAACCCAAACTGTCATTCCTTCAGGGTCTGGACCATTAACAGTCTTCCCTGAATTGGATGATTGTGATTTTCCATTGACTTTAATGACAGGTCACGGTAGTACTAAGAGACGCCCTTAGGGACATCCTGTATTCCAGGCATACTTTTCTTTACCTTCATTGTGTAATAACAGCCCAATTTACCATTGGTAATCAGGTTCAATCACACCAGCCAACATGGTAACACCTTTTCCTGCCCGTCGATTCAGAGGCATAAGGAGCTCAAACTGGCTGGGTGGCATTCTGAATTTCCAGTTCAATGAAATCAGTGTTGCATCTCCTGGTGTGAGTATTCCTCCCTTTGGAACTAAGACCTCTAGACCGGTAGAGCATAGGGTCATGGGAAAGGATGAAAAAATTTTGTGAGTCGTTAGGGGTAATAGTGAGTGATACCATTGCCTTTTCCACTCTTTGGTTCCTGGACTTGTGACTACTGGCTATTGGACAAAGATCACCATATACTCGATACTGATTTAGAGCATTTGAAGTCTCCTGAAGAACATTGCCCCAGCCCTGCAAGGTATTGTCACCAAAATTGAGTTTTCAAAAGATCATTCTATCATTATATGAAGCCAGCTGCTTCAGGACGGTGTGAAACTCGTGAATTCCATGAACAAGGTCTCATTGCTGAACTGCATTTACTGTGAAATGAGTTCCTTCGTCTGAGGCAATGCTGTGTGGAATAACATGATGGTAGATAGGGCATTCTGTAAATCCATGGATGGTAGTTTTGACAGAAGCATTCTATGCATGGAAGACAAACCTATATCCAGAGCAAGCATCTATCTCAGTATGAACGAAATGCTGCCTTTTCTATGATGGAAGTGAAACAATGTAATCAGCCTGCCACCATATTACTAGCTGATGCTGTATCAGGGACTTCGTGTTGGTCTCTGATGTTGGAAGGTTGGTCATTGGGCAGTGGCTATAGCCAAGTTGGCCTTATCCAAAACCCAGTGCCGTCGAGTAGATTCTGACTCATAGCGACCCTGTAGGACAGAGTAGAACTGCCCCATAGAGCTTCCAAGGAGCGCCTGGCAGATTCTAACTGCCTTAGTGAGTGGAATTCCACGTTGTTGAGTCCAGGCATAACCTCCATCCCTGCCACCATGACCACTTTGTTCCTGAGCTGACTGGGCAATGACAGGATTGGTTGAGGAACGAGGCTGACTGGAATCCACAAAATGTCCCATCCTGTATGCTTATTTATTAAAACCCATGTCTGCTAAGTTTACCTTTTGGTGAGCATTCACACTAGACACAATATCATCATGGCTTTGGCCCATAGTGTCACTATGAGCTGGAATTGACCCTACAGCAGGGTTTATTTTATTTTTTTAATTTTTATTGTGTCTAAGTGAAGTTTACAAATCAAGTCACTCTGTCATACAAAAATTTATATACACCTTGCTATATACTCCTAATGAGACAGCGCACACCTTCCCTCCACTCTCTCTTTTTGTGTCCATTCAGCCAGCTTCTCACCCCCTCTGTCCTCTTATCTCCGCTCCAGACAAGAGATGCCCACATATTCTCGTGTGTCTACTTGATCCAAGAAGCTCACTCTTCACCAGTATCATTTTCTATCCCATAGTCCAGTCCAATCCCTGTCTGAAGAGTTGCCTTTGGGAAGGGTTCCTGTCTTGGGATAACAGAAGGTCTCTGTCAGGCCATTAAGTCTGGTCTTTTTGCAAGAATTTGAGGTCTGCATCCCACTGCTCTCCTGCTCCCTCAGGGGTTCTCTGTTGTGTTCCCTGTCAGGGCAGTCATCGGTTGTAGCTGGGTACCATCTAGTTTTTACCATCTAGTTCTTCTGGTCTCAGGATGATGTAGTCTCTGGTTTATGTGGTCCTTTCTGTCTCTTGGGCTCATAATTACCCTGTGTCTTTGGTGTTCTTCATTCTCCTTTGCTCCAGGTGGGTTGAGACCAGCTGATGAATCTTAGATTGCTGCTTGATAGCGTTTAAGACCACAGACGCCACTCTGCAAAGTAGGATGCATAATGTTTTCTTACTAGATTTTATTATGCCAATTGACTTAGATGTCCCCTGAAACTATAGTCCCCAAACCACCACCTCTGCTACACTGGCCTTCGAAGTATTCAGATTATTCAGGAAACTTCTTTGCTTTTTGTTTAGTCCAGTTGTGCTAACCTCTCCTATATTGTGTGTTGGCTTTCCCTTCACCTAAAATAGTTCTTATCTGCTAATTAGTGAAAACCCCTCTCCCTCCCTCCCTCCCTCCTTCCCCACTCTCGTAACCATCAAAGAATATTTTCTTCTCTGTTTAAACTATTTCTCAAGTTCTTATAATAGTGATCTCATACAATACTTGTCCTTTTGCAACTGACTGGTTTCACTCAGCATAATGCCTTCCAGATTCCTCCATGTTATGAAATGTTTCACAGATCCATCATTGTTCTTTATCGATGCATAGTATTCCATAGTGTGAATATACCATAATTTATTTATCCATTCCTCCATGGGTGGGCACCTTGGTTGCTTCCATCTTTTTGCTATTGTAAACAGTGCTGCAATGAACATGGGTGTGCAATGAACATGGGTGTTCATGAAAAGGCTCTTATTTCTCTAGGATACATTCTGAGGAGTGGGATTGCTGGATCATATGGTAGTTCTATTTCTAGCTTTTTAAAGAAGTGCCAAATAGATTTCCAGAGTGATTATACCATTTTACTTTCCCACCAGCAGTGTATAAGTGCTCCAGTCTCTCCACAACCTCTCCAACGTCTATTATTCTGTGTTTTTTGGATTAATGCCAGTCTTGTTGGAGTGAGATGGAATCTCATTGTAGTTTTGATTTGCATTTCTCTAATGGCTAATGATCGTGAGCATTTCCTCATGTATCTGTTAGCTACCCGAAAGCCTTCTTTAGTGAAGTGCCTGTTCATATGTTTTGCCCATTTTTTAATTGTCTTTTTGTTGTTGCGTTTTTGCAGTATCATGTAGATTTTAGAGATTAGACACTGATCGAAAATGTCATAGCTAAAAATTTTTTCCCAGTCTGTAGGGTAATCTTTTTACTGTTTTGGTGAAATCCTTGGATGAGCATAGGTGTTTGATTTTTAGGAGCTCCCAGTTATCTAGTTTCTCTTCTGCATTGTTAGTGATGTTTTGTATACTATTAGTGCCATGTACTAGGGCTCCTAGCATTGTCCCTATTTTTCCTTCCATGATCTTTATCATTTCAGATTTTATATTGAGGTGTTTGATGCATTTTGAGTTTGATTTTTTTGCATGGTGTGAGGTATGGGTCTTGTTTCCTTTTTTTGCAGATGAATATCCAGTTATGCCAGCACCATTTTTTAAAGAGACTGTCTTTTCCCCATTTAACTGACTTAGGGCCTTTGTCAAATATCAGCTGCTCATATGTGGATGGATTTATGTCTGCATTCTCAATTCTGTTCCATTGGTCTATGTATCTGTTGTTGTACTAGTACCAGGCTGTTTTGACTACTGTGACGGTATAATAGGCTCTAAAATCAGGTAGAGTGAGGCCTCCCACTATGTTCTTTTTCAGTAATGCTTTATTTAGCCAAGGCCTCTTTCCCTTCCATATGAAGTTGGTGATTTGTTTCTCCATCTCATTAAAAAATATCATTGGAATTTGAATCGGAATTGCATTGTATTTGTAGAACGCTTTTGGTAGAATGGACATTTTATACAATGTTGAGTCTTCCTATCCATTAGCAAGGTACGTTTTTCCACTTATGTAGGTCTCTTTTGGTTTCTTATAGTAGTGTCTTGTAATTTTCTTTGTATGGGTCTTTTACATCTCCGGTAAGATTTTTTTCCTAAGTAATTTATCTTCCTGAGGGCTACTGTAAATGGCATTGATTTGGTGATTTCCTCTTTGATGTTCTTTTTGTTGGTGTAGAGGAATCCAACTGATTTTTGTATGTTTATCTTGTATCCTGATAATCTGCTGAACTCTTCTATTCATTTCAGAAGTTTTCTTGAAGATTCTTGAGGGTTTTCAGTTTATAAGATCATATCATCTGCAAATAGAGATATTTTTCCTTCTTCCTTACAAATCTGGATGCCCTTTATTTCTTTATGTAGCCTAATTGCTCAGGCTAGGACCTCCAGCACAGTGTTGAATAAGAGTGGTGATAAAGGGCATCCTTGTCTGGTTCCCGATCTCAGGGGGAATGCTTTCAGAGTCTCTCCCTTCAGGATGATGTTGGCTTTGTATAGATGTCCTTTATTATGTTGAGGAGTTATCCTTCTATTCCTATTTTGCTGATAGTTTTTATCATGAATGGGTGTTGAACTTTTTGTAATATGATTTCTGCATCAATTGATAAGATCATGTGGATCTTGTCTTTTGTTTTATTTATAGGATTACATTAATTCTTTTTCTAATGTTGAACCATCTCTGCATACCTGGTATGAATCCCGCTTGGTCATGGTGAATTATTTTTTTGATATTTTGTTGAATTCTATTGGCTAGAATTTTGTTGAGAATTTTTGCATCTAAGTTCATGAGGGATATGGGTCTGTAATTTTTTTTTTCTGGTGTCTTTAACTGGTTTTGGTATCAGTGATATGGTGGCTTCATAGAATGAGTGTGGGAGTATTCTGTCCTTTTCTATGTTCTGAAGTACCTTTAGTAGTAGTGGTGTTAACTCTTCTCTGAAAGTTCGGTAGAATTCTCTAGCGAATCCGTCAGGGCCAGGGCTTTTTTTGTTGAAAGTTTTTAAATTGCCTTTTCAATCTCTTCTTTTATAATGGGTCCATTTAGTTGTTCTACCTCTATTTGTGTTAGTTTAGGTAGATAGTGTGTTTCTAGAAATTTGTCCATTTCTTCTAGGTTATCAAATTTGTTAGAGTACAGTTTTTCATAATAATGTGATATAATTCTTTTAATTTCCTTTTGGTCTGTTCTAATATCACCCATCTTATTTCTTATTCGGGTTTTTTGCTTCCTCTCCTTCTTTTGCCAGCTTTGCCAATCGTTTATCAGTTTTTTAAAATTTTTTCAAAGAACTAGCTTTTGGTCTTCTTGACTCTTTCAATTGTTTTTCTGTTTTCTATTTCATTTAATTCTGCTCTAATTTTCATTATTTGTTTTCTTCTGGTGCCTGAGGGTTTCTTTTGTTGCTCTGTTTCTATTTGCTCAAGTTGTAGGGATAATTCTTTAATTTTGGCCCTTTCTTCTTTTTGGATGTGTGCATTTATTGATATAAACTGGCCTCTGAGCACTGCTGTTGCTCTGTCCCATAGGTTCTAATAGGAAGTGTTTTCATTCTCATTGGAGTCTATGAATTTCTTTATTCCATCCATAATGTCTTCTATATCCCAGTCATTTTTTAGCAGGGTATTGTTCAGTTTCCAAGTATTTGATTTCTTTTATCTGCTTTTTCTGTTAATGATTTCTACTTTTATGGCCTTATGGTCAGATAAGATGCTTTGTAATTTTTCGATGTTTTGGATTCTGCTAAAGCTTGCTTTATGACCTAATATGTTGTCTCTTCTAGAGAATGTTCCATGTGCACTAGAAAAGAAAGTATACTTGGTTGCTGTTGGGTGGAGTGTTCTGTATATGTCTATAACGTCAAGTTGGTTGATTGTAGCATTTAGATCTTCTGTGTCTTTACTGAACTTCTTCCTGGATGTTCTGTCCTTCACCGAAAGCAGTGTGTTGATGTCTCCTAGTATAACTGTGGATCTATCTCATTTTTCAGTGCTATTAGAGCTTGTTTTATGTATCTTGCAGCTCTGTCACTGTGTGCATAAATATTTAATATGGTCATATCCTCCTAGTATATTATCACTTTAATCAGTGTATAGTGTCCTTCCTTATCCTTTGTGGTGGATTTAATCTTAAAGTCTATTTTGTCAGAAATTATTATTGCCACTCCTGCTCTTTTTTGATTATTGTTTGCTTGATATTTTTTTTCCATCCTTTGAGTTTTAGTTCATTTGTGTCTCTAAGTCTGAGAGTGTGTCTCTTGTTGACATCATATAGATGGATCGTGTTTTTTTAATCCATTCTGTCACTCTCTGTCTCTTTATTGGTGCATTTAGTCTACTTACATACAGCGTAATTTAGAATAGGTATAAGTTTAGTGCTGTCATTTTGATGTCCTTTTTTTGTGTGTTGCTGACAGATTCTTTTTCCCACTTAATTTTTTGTGCTGAGTGGTTTACCCTCATATATTGTCTTTTCCTATTCTTCGTTGTTGTTGATTTTGTTTCTGCTGTGTCTCTATTTTTTTCTTGTATTTTATTTTGATGAGTAGGATTGTTAGTCTCCTTTGTGGGTTTTTTTTTTTTTTTTGTGGTTACCTTAATATTTACCCCTGTTTTTCTAAGTTTAAACCTGACTTTTATTTGTTTATATCGCCTTGTCTTCCTGTCCATATGAAAGGTCTATGACTACATTTCTTAGTCCCTCTTTATTGTTTTAATGTTGCCTTCTTTTACATAATAACATTGCTGTTTCCCTGTTTTGAGAGTTTTTTTTATCTTAATGTATTTTTGTGATTTCCATATCTGGATTGACATCTCATTGCTCTCTCCAGTTTTCTAGTCTTGGGTTCATACCTGATATTATCGATTTTCTAACCAAAGAACTCCCTTTAGTATTTCTTGTAGTTTTGGTTTTGTTTTTATGAATTCCCTAAACTTCTGTTTATCTGGAAATGTCCTAATTTCAAGTTCCTATTTGAGAGACAGAAACCCTGGTGGCGTAGTGGTTAAGTGCTACGGCTGCTAACCAAAGGGTCAGCAGTTTGAATCCGCCAGGTGCTCCTTGGAAACTCTATGGGGCAGTTCGACTCTCTCCTATAGGGCCGCTATGAGTCGGAATCAACTCGACGGCACTGGGTTTGGTTTTTGGTTTGGTTTATTTGAGAGACAGTTTTGCTGGCTATATGATTCTTGGCTGGCAATTTTTTTCCTTCAGTGTTTTTTGTAAGTCATCCCATTGCCTTCTTGCCTGCATGGTTTCTGTCAAGTAGTCTGAGCTTTTTCTTATTGACTCTCCTTTGTAGGTGACTTTTCTTTTATCCCTAGCTGCTCTTAAAAATTCTCTTTGTCTTTGTTTTTTGCAAGTTTAATTATGTCTTGGTGACTTTCTTTCGAGATCTACCTTATGTGGATTTCACGATATCAGGGAAGTTTTCTGCCAACAAATCTTCAAAAATTCTCTCTATATTTTTTTTGTTATCTCTCCCTGTTCTGGTACTTCAATCACTCATAGGTTATTTCTCTTGATAGAGTCCTACATGATTCTTAGGGTTTCTTCGTTTTTTTTTTTTTTTAATTTTTCATCTGATTTTTCTTCAAATATATTGGTGCCAAATGTTTTATCTTCAGTCTCACCAATTTTGCCTTCCACTTGCTCAATTCTGCTCCTCTGACTTTCTATTGAGTTATCTAATTCTGTAAATTTATTGTTAATCTCCTAAATTTCTGATGGCTCTCTCTGTATGGATTCTTGTGCTTATTAAATTTTTCATTATGTTCTTGAATAACCTTTTTAATTTTTTCAACTGCTCTATCTGTGTATTCCTTGGCTTGTTCTATGTATTGCCTGATCTCCTTCCTTATCTCGTTCCTGATGTCTTGAAGAATTCTGTATGTCAATCTTTATTCTGCATTTGATAATTCCAGGAATACACCTTCATCTAGAAGATCCCTTGATTCTTTGTTTTAAGAACTTGTTGATGTGATCATGGTCTGCTTCTTTATGTGATTTGATATTTACTGGTGTTCCCGAGCCATCTATAAGTTATTGTATTAGTTTATTTAATGTTTGCTTACTGTATACTATCTTCTTGCTTTGTTTTGTTTTGTTTTGATATGCCCAAATGGGTTGCTTGAGTGAGCTAGCTTGATCGTTTTTGACTTTGAAGCTCTAATGTCCTGTCACCAGATGGCTAGAGCTGTTATCAGGTATATCAGCCTACGAGTCCATTCACTTTTCTTGTATGGATTCAGCTGAGGTGTCCTGGTAACTGGTCATCAAGTGTGTGGTACAGGCTCTGTCCTACAGTCTTAAAGTGGCAGGGATGATTGCTGTAGGTACTGGTATCTGGTTGCAGCAGGGGGTCACACTCTGAACAAGACAGAGAGCTCACAACCATCCCCCGAGTGTGTATGCGGAAAGCGTGTTCCTGTTCCCTAGATTACTGGTGGGTTGGTTGTGCAGATGGACCATAGGCACCCAAATCTTTTGGGTGTAAGGACTGGGAGGTACCAGGTATTCTTGAACCTCGTCACAGGTGGCTGGGTGACCTGAGTGGCACCACCGGTCCTTAGGCCCCTGATGTGGGTAATTGAGGACCCTTTTTTAATAGGCAAGCAGTGTCAAACATCCAACATGCACCTCTCCACCACACAGCTGAAACAGTTGCAGCCTGCCAACAAGGGTCTATTCTTCCAAAATAGGCCCACACAGACCTATGCAGGGGGAAATGTATTCAAACTCCACGGACCATTTATGCCTGGACAGGAGCTGCTTCTGTCCTAAGCTTCCCAGGTTAGTGGAGCTGGCAAATTATCTTTTCCCCCAATTGTGAATTTATTCCTTCTCCAAGGCTGGGACAATGGCTTAGAGCACTCAGCAGGGCCTATCTCAGGCCCAGGGATACCAACAGCCACTGAAGCTGACTTGAGGGTGGGGGGTGTGGTAAAATATACACAAGTACTTAGCTTTTGCTGAGAGTGCTGTTATTCTCTGGTACCGGAGGTGTGAGTAGGCTGTGTGGCTGGCTGTTTCTCCCAGAGGAAGCTGCAGCCAACTGCTACCACGAACCCATCACAGTCACTCCCAGAATGGTGCTGTGTGTTCCCAGCAATTCAGGTCTGGCAAGTCCTCTCCACTTCTGAACCGTCTCTCTGTCCCCCTGCTGTTCAGTCCTTTTTCTAACTTTGCCTTTGATATTCAGGGCTCCTAGCTTGTCATAAATATAATCATTTCAGTTGTTTTTTCAGCCCTTTGTTGTAAAAGAGATTGCCAGAAGTGTCTGGCTGTTCTGCCATCTTGGCCCCACCTCTGGGTTTTTTTTTTTTTTTTTTTTTTTTTTGCTCATTCAGGGAAGTCTCTGAACATACCTCTGTCCCAGGCATCCTTGTCATGATTTTACAACATAGTCCTTTCAAATCCTTGAACATCCAGCCAAACCATTGGCCACACCCCATACATTATTATACAGTTGTATATCTTGCTATTTCTCCTTCCAAGCAAAGAGAACAACCAGGAGCACTGCTCTAAGTTTTTTCCTCTTGAAGAATTTTCCTTCACCACTGCCCTTCAGGGAAGTCCCGTAAAGGGGCTGCAGTGCTACGCTGTCCATTTTCAGGTGGTGCCTGCATATTGTGCAGAAAGGAAAGCAAAGCAAACCAAACCAAACAAACAAATCAGTTCCAGTTGAGTGGATTCTGACTCACAGCAATTACGTGTTTTCAGAGTAGAACTGCTCCCTAGAGTATTCAAGGTTGTAATCTTTTGGAAGCAGATCATCAGGTCTTTCTTCCAAGGCACCTTTGGGTGTGTGTGAACCTCCAACTTTTCAGTTAGTAGTTGAGTGCTTAACCATTTGTGCCACCCAGGGACTCCAGATATTGTGTAGAACCATCTGTAAACCAGGCCCAAGTTTTCTATTCCTCAATCAGCTGATCGTAGAGAACTCCCCATGAGGCCATAGGTGCAGGCTGGGAGAGAAAAGGTAACATAACCAGAGTGGAGATCATGGGCATTTGGGCCACTTCCTCATGTAACTTACTCATGCCTTCAGGATTGGCTGGAGCCCGTTCTACTATATACCACTTTAGTATTATGATGGAACGCTGCTGTACACACCTGACTTTATAACTTTGTGGGTTAGGCCACAGCCAGTTCCTGGTAGGCAGCTCAGGTCATGTGGTAATTTGGTGGCCCATGGTTAAGTGTCCAGTCTCTACTAATGTCCAGTAGCAAGACAAAAGCTGTTCCTCAAAAGGGGAATGTAATTCTCAGAGATTTTGGGCTTTGCTCCAAAATCCTAAGCACCTGTACTGTGATTCACCAAAAGGGCCTTCCAAAGGCTCCAAACAGCATATATATCTGCCACTGACATTTCAATAACCATTGGATATGCTGGGTCATATGGCTTGAATGGCAGAGCAGCTTTCACAGCAGCCTGGACCTGTTGCAGAGCCTTCCCTTGTTCTGGACACCACTCAAAGCTAACAGCTTTTCAGGTCACTAGGTAAATGGTATAGATAGCACCCTCAGATGAGGAGTATGTTGCTTCCAACATCCAAACAAGCCAACTAAGCATTGTGCCTCCTTTTTATTTGTAGGAGGGGCCATAGGAAACAACTTATCCTTCACCTTAGAAGGGACATAGGACTGGAGAGTCAATATGTCCCTGTGGCAGATCAAGGAAGGTGGATTATTGGTCTTGTAAGCTGAAAGCACACTACTTCTGGTGGTCTCTGCTAACAGGAAACAAGCAAGAAAAGCAAACAAACAAAAAACATTTTCCAGATCAATATCTGTGTAGCAGGTACCAAACAATGTATTAATTTGCTTAAGCAATGAAACCACATTTGAAACAGCAGCAACAAGTGGAGTCATGGTCTGCTTAAATTTATGATAAGCCACTGTCATTCTACAAAATACATTTGCTTTCTGCACAGGCCAAACAAGCACATTGAATTGGAATGTATTGGGATCACCACTACTCCATCCTTGAAGTCCTTAATGTTGAAACTAACCTCTGTAATCTGTCCAGGAATATAGTATTGATTATGGTTTACTACTTTCCTAGATATAGGCAGTTCTAGTGGCTTCCAAATGGCCTTTCTTCCCATAATAGCCCTCACTCCACAGGTCAGGGAACCAATGTGAGGATTCTGCCAATTTCTGAGTATGTCTATTCCAATTATGCATTTTGGAACTGGGGAAATCACTACAGGGTGGAGGGACCCACCGTGAGGCAGACATGATCTAAGACTCCATTGATAACATGACCTGTATATGCCCCTACACTGATTGGTGGACCACAGTGATATTTTGGGTCTCCTGGAATTAGTGTCGCTCAGAGCCAGTGTCCAGTAACCCCTGAGAAATCTAATTATTTCCCTTTTCCCAAAACACAGTCACCCTGGTAAAAGAACATAGATGTCTTTTGGGAAGGCTAGGATAAAGACCAGCACTATAAATTTTTGGCAGTGCAGTTGTGTCCTTCCTGAAGAGGACACACTTTCCCTTCCTTTAAGGGATTGTGGGTCTATAAACTGCCTGAAGTTTGGGAAGTGATTGAGGAGCCGTTAGACTTCTGTTCCCTTGATCTAGAACTCTTCATCTTATGCAGATAAAGTAAATATTTAGAAGGTTTTCTCTGTATTTCACTCTTAGGGACACCATGACCATTTAGCCGACGCCATATGTCTATAAAAGTCAGACTATACTGATTACAGCTTTGACTCTGCTGTCTATTATGGTAACTACACCAATCTTGCCTTTGGTGATTAAGTGCTGCCACTTGGCCCCTGTCACCTGGGATCTAATCACCTTCATTGTAGTTAGGTTCCCCAATTCAGTGAGGGAAGTTCCCACTGTAATAGTTGACCTACAGAGAAGAACAATCACAACGCTCTTCAAGGGTGCTGGGGCTCCCTTCAGAAATTTATTCCTCACAGTATGGTGAAAGGCACATCCACTGGGCACGCATGGAATGTGTGAATGGATCTGACATGACAAATCCACTCTACCATTCCAATTTCCCCAAGCCTTTGAATACTTTCTTCTAAAGTATACCAAAGCAGTTTTGGCATTTCATCTTCATTTAGTGTAGGCCACACTTTTCTCCATGTTTCAGCCAACCAGCCAAGCAAACTGTTAGATCTCTTCCTAACTACTTGAGCTGAGACACTAAATAGAGAATTGTCATTGTTGTTGTTAGGTACCATCGAGTCAATTTTGACACCTAGCAAACACAAGTGACATAGCAGAACTTCCCCATAGGTTTTTATAGGCTGTAATCTTCAAGCCACAAGTTGCAATATTGAAGGATTCTATGGGCAAAATATTGAACAATGCAGGAAGCATCAAAAAAAGATGGAAGGAATACACAGTCACTGTACCAAAAAGATCTGGTTGACATTCAACCATTTCAGGGGGTAGCATATGATCAAGAACTATGGCACTGAAGGAATAAGTCCGAGCTGCACTGAAGGCATTGAAAAAAAAAAAAAAAACAAGGCTCCAGGAAATGGTGGACTATCAATTGAGATTATTTCAACAAATGAAAGCAAATTTGGAAGCACTCACTTGTCTATGCCAAGAAATTTGGAAGACAGCTAGCTACCTGGCCAACTGACTGGAAGTGATTCATATTTGCGCCCATTCAAAAGAAAGGTGATTCAACAGAATGTGGAAATTGTCAAATGATATCATTAATGTCACATGCAGTTAAAATTTTGCTGAAGATCATTCAAAAGTGGCTGCACCAGTACATAGACAGGGAGCTGCCAGAAATTCAATCCGGATTCAGAAGAGGACATAGAACAAGGGATATCATTGTTCATGTCAGATGGATCTTGGCTGAAAGCAGAGAATACTATGAAGATGTTTGCCTGTGTTTTACTGACTATGCAAAGGCATTCCACTGTATGGATTATAACAAATTAAGGGTAACATTGCTAAGAATGGGAACTCCAAAACACTTAACTGTGCTCAGGCGGAACCTGTACATGGACAAAGAGGCAGTCATTCTAACAGAGCGAGGAGATACTATGTGGTTTAAAATCAGGAAAGGTGTGAGTCAGGATTGTATCCTTCCACCATACTTATTCAACCTGTCTGCTGAGCAAATAATTCAAGAAGTTGGACTATACAAAGAAGAATGCAGCATCAGGATTGGAAGTAGACTCATTAACAACCTACAATATGCAGATGACACAACCTTGGTTGCTGAAAGCAAGGAAGACTTGAAGCACTTAGTGACGAAGATCAAAGACTACAGTCTTCAGTATGGCTTACATCTCAGCATAAAGAAAACAAAGATCCTCACAACTTGACCAATAAGCAACATCATGATAAATGGAGAAAATATTGAAGTTGTCAATGATTTCATTTCACTTGGATTCACAATCAATGCCCATGGAAGCTGCAGTCAAGAAATCAAGACACAATGCTTTGGGCAAATCTGCTGCAAAAGACCTCTTTAAAGTGTTAAAAAAGCAAAGATGTCACCTTGAGCAGTAAGGTGCCCCTGACCTATGCCTTGGAATTTTCAATCGCCTCATATGCATGTGAAAGCTGGGCAATAAATAAGGAATACCAAAAAAGAATTGATGCCTTTGAATTATGGTGTTGGTGAAGAATGTTGAATTTATCATGGACTGCCAGAAGATCTGTCTTAGAAGATCTACCGCCAGAATGGTCCTTAGAAGGGAGGATGGTGAAACTTCTTTGGACTTACATATTTTGGACGTGTTATCAATAAAGACCAGTCCCTAGAGAAGGACATCATGCTTGGTAAAGTAGAGGGTCAGGGAAAGAGGAGGACCCTCAATGAAATGGGTTGACACATTGCCTGCAACAGTGGGCTAAAACACAGCAATGATTTTGAGGTTGACTCAAGACTGGCCACAGTTTCCTGTTGTACAGAGTGTAGCTATGAGTTGGAACAAACTCTATTGCACCTAACAACGACATCAATGCCTTCAGTACAGCTTGGACTTCTTCCTTCAGTATCACTGGTTCTTCATCATATGCTACCTTATGAAATAGTTGAATTTCAACCAGTTCTTTCTGGTAGAGTGTCTCTGTGTATTCCTTCCATCTTCTTTTGATGCTTCCTGGGTAGTACAATATTTTTGCCCATAGAATCCTTCCATATTACTACCCAAGGCTTGAATTTTTTCTTCACTTCTTTCAACTCAACAAGTGCCAAGCATGTTCTAACTCCAGGTCTTTGCAAATTTAATTAAAATATTTCACTTTGTTTTTTTCAAGCAGCCCTTTGAAATCCTCTTTTCAGTTATTTTACTTCATGATTTCTTCCATTTGCTTTAGCTACTCTACTCACGAGAGCAAGTTTCAGAGTCTTTTCTGAAATCCATTTTGGTCTTTTCGTTCTTTTCTTTTCTTTTTAATGACCTCTTGCTTTCTTCACATATGATGTCCTTGATGTCATCTCACAAATCTTCTGGTCTTCAGTTATTAGTGTTCAGTGCATCAAATCTATTCTAAATTTAGGTGAGATATACTCAGGGTCATACTATGGCTCCCAGAGACTTGTTTTAATTTTCTTCAGCTTCAACTTGATCTTGCATGTGAGCAATTGATGTTCTGTTCCACACCCAGCCCCAAGTCTTGTTCTGACTGATGATATTGAACTTCTCCATCCTTTCTTTCCCCAGGTATAGTCAATTTGATTCCTGTGTATTCCATCTGGCAAGATCCATGTGTATAGTTGCCATTTGTGTTGTTGAAAAAAGTTATTTCCAATGAATTGGTCGTTGGTCTTGCAAAATTCTTTCATGTGATCCTTCTTTGTTTCCAACTTTCACATTCCAATCACTAGTAATTATCAATGCATCTTGATTGTATGTTTGATCAATTTCAGACTGCAGAAGGTGGTAAAAATTTTCGATGTCTTCATCTTTGGCATTAGTAATTGGCACTTAAAGTTGAAAAATAATCTTATTAACTGATCTTCTTTGTAGGTATATGGATATTATCTTATCACTGACAGTGTTGTACTTCAGGATTGATCTTGAAATATTCTTTTTGAGGATGAATGCAACACAGTTCCTCTTCAATTTGTCATTCCAGCATAATAGACCATATGATTTTCCATTTCAAAATGGCCAATATCAGTCCATTTCAGCCCACTAATAGCTAGGATATGGGTCTTGAAAGGTTCCATTTCATTTTTGACAACTTTTTCTTGATTCATACTTCTTACATTCCACGTTCTGATTACTAATGGGTGGTTGCAACTGTTTCTTCTCATTTTGAGTCGTTCCATGTCAGCAAATAAAGGTCTTGAAAACTTTACTCCAACCACGTCATTAAGGTTGACTACTTTGAGGAGGCTGTATTTTGACTGCCTTCCAACCTGAGGGGCTCATCTTCTAATCCTATATCAGACAAAGTTCCACTGCTATCCATAAGGTTTTCACTGGCCAGTTTTTTTGGAAGGAGATTGCCAGGTCCTTCTTATTCTGTCTTAGTCTAGAAGCTCTGCTGAAACCTGTCCACCATGGGTGATGAGGCTTTTTCTTGACATACTGGTGGCTAACTTCCAGCATCACAGCAACACAAAAGCCACCACAGTATGACAAACTGATTGGCAAGTAATGGGATAGAGACATTCACAAAAGCATTAGTGCCCTTAAATTTACCCATATTTTAGAATCAATTCCAGAAACCCCAACAACACTTCAGAAAACTCATTCTTTAGATCCAGCTCCTCTAGAGTCACTCTCATTACCAAAATTTCTTAGAGAGAGAGACGTAAATTAAAAAAATTTTTTTTTCTCATGTGATTGTGGGGGGCTGACAAAGTCTAAAATCTGTAGGCCAAGATATAGGCCGGAGATTCCTGCAGGCTTGTGCCCCAAAATACATTGTCAGGTGATGGAAAGAGTGAAGAGAAAGAGAGATCTGTCAAAATGTCTATTTATAGTCTGGAGGCAGGACACACCCTAGGGAAACTCCCTTTTAGCTCTTAAGGCTTTTAACTGATTGGTTGAGGCTGACCCACATTATGGAAGGTAATCTTCTTTGCTTAAGGCCAACTAATTTAATCGCACATAAGTACTCAATAACAACATATAAACTAGTGTTTTACCAAATAACTGGGGGCCATTACCTAGCCAAGTTGACATGTAAATTTATTCATCATAAGTAGAATATAATTCATCACTCTGATCCAATTTCAGGAACTAATTTACATTTTCTCCAAATATAGTCTTTGTATTCTCAGGTATTTGAAGTAGGGGTGAATTTGAGTGGGGAGGTTGGCAGGCATGCATAGTTTGAAGAAACATATTTAAAATGGTAACTAAAAGAAAATTTAGGCAAAATTGTCTTGAGGAAAATATCCAGAAGTTAGAGTTAGGATATATATAGAGTGTAAGGGATAAAAAGGTTGAGATGCACGATAATTCAACTCTTCTCTCTAGTTGTAATACCTATATCTAACAGAATAATGTTCATTTGTATACTGATGGCTTTTAGAGGATTTTCATATCCATTTTTCTCATTTTCTTATCAAACCAGTACTTCCACTATTCACTTATCAACATGGTTGGTTAAGTTCCAAAGACCAAGCTGTTATGCAAAAATTGACTTTAGGTGAAAATGGAGGATGACTACATCAGATCACAATAGTTGGATAGTAAATTTTTTACCGTTGTCATAAATATAAAATGTCAGATAATGAGATATTTGATAAGTGAGGAGTAGGTATATTGTGACCCTTTATACTCCCATTTATTTCTGTAACCCCTTATTTTAAATATCACGCTTGTTACTCTAACTTGTCCATCTCCACCACTACTGTCCTTTACTATTTACCACTGTCTCACTAGCATTTAGCACAGTGCCTGACACTTAATAAGCAATCAGCATATACTTTTGGATTAAGGAATGAATTGTTGTGTTATAGCTGACTGAGGGTCAGAGAGGAGGAATGTGTTGCCCAAGGTCAAACAACATCGAAGTGGCAGGGGCAGGACTCCAACACAGGTCTCTCGATTTCCAGCCAGGTCAGTACTCTTTCTGCCACTGGCTATATAGTAATAGTAGAAACAATAGTAATAGTTGCTAACAGTTGCTCTTGGCCTACTATGTGCCAGATACAGTACATTACCTGATCAGACTATGTGCTATCCCTAGAACTTTATAGCTGACCCCTCTTCCTGGAACACCTTTCTCCAACTGTCTTGCTTCTCTCCTACTCATTCTTTAAGAGAATATCGAGCACTTTCCTCTAGGATTTTTTCCCTAATCCCACCTATGTAGGGTTAGATCTCTTTGAATTTTGTACACACCTCTGTCCTAGAATGTATTACACTGAGTTGTCATTATTTGTCTACTTATCTGTGTCACCTACTTAGATAATGAGCTCCTTGAGACAGGGACCATGTCTTATTTATCTCATACAGCTTACTTTATGTTATCAGCAAATATTTGGTACATGAATAAATGATTGAATTTTATTCTATCTTTAGAGTCACTCTTTGGGAAAGGTAATAATAATAATTAAAAAAAACCCAAACCCATTGCCATCAAGTTGATTCTTCTCATAGTGACCCTGTAGGACAGAGTAGAACTAACTGCCCCATAATGTTTCCAAAGCTGTAATCTTTATGGAAGCAGATTGCCACATCTTTCTTCCGCATAGTGACTGGTGGGTTTGAACCATTGACCTTTTGGTTAGCAGCTGAGTGTAAGGATTATTTTGCTAAAGCAATGGGTCTCACACTTCATTATTCGTTATAGCACGTTGCATGTTTGTTAAACATACAGATCCCAGTTTCTTCTCCCTTCCCTTACCTCTGCAGATTTAAATTCAGTAGGTCTGGAGTAGGAGGAGATATTTGCATGTTTAATAAGTCTCCCAGGTGATTCTGATGCAATAAACATACTCCAAGAACTGCTGGACTAGGGTGTAAAAGTGAGCTGTACTACCCATAGAAATGGCTCTGAAAGCCTGATGGAACTGCATAGATGAAGAAGGGTGCAGTGGCAACCCTGCCCTGTGGTTCAGTCCCCCACTGTGAATTTCAAGGACTATCTAGAAGACTGGTTTATTGAGGCACCCATGAAAGAGGCTTGGCTGCCTCAATATTCTTCCCTTCTTGAGACATTATGGTGTAGTGGGGTGTATATTGTCCTGAAAGTGAGGAGATCTGAGTATGACAGGGTGGCCTGAGTATGTCACTTGTCCTCTATGCATCTCAGTTGGTCATCTGTAAAACTGGAATATATTGGTCTTTCTGCTTCATAGGGTTGTCTTGAAAATTAAATGAAATAAAGTAGATCAAGAAAATAAGTGTCTGACACAGAATGGGTGTACATTAAATTAGAATGAAATGCACAAAATGAAATCATCCCAACTCTGCTGCTAAATCAGAGTCTCTTCTTTGGGTTTCAGCTTCCCTGTTTGTCAAATGATGTGGGTAGGAATTATACAGCCTCGTTTCCAAGGTGTGTTTCATCCTAATGCTGTGATTCTAATCTCAGTTCTGTGCTGTGGGCTGTGGGACAGAGTTCAATGTTCACCTTGATGTGGGTTTTCTTGAAGTAGGCCATGATCTTGTCACTGTGTAGTGTTGCCAACAAGTTCTGGTCTGATGCATTGCCCTCCCTTTTTCCTGTCTCCTTGCTCTTTGACTTTGCTCCACATTCTGCTCAAGGATGACACATTTTTTAGAGCAGGCAGTAGTGAATGGGAGATTTGCAAGGCAAAAGAAAGAGCAAAGTAATCAGCAAGATATGGAATAATCTCTTTATTGTAATCTTGATTGTATTCTGAGTACTTTTCTGTAAAAGATGGGCTGGTTGGCATTCCAAAGCTTCCCAAAATGTTTTCTTTGGTGTTTGTGTTGAATACTATCTTCAGTATTAACTAAGTAAAGAGGAGAGGGAGGAAGGTTAGGAAAGAGTGGGTGGTTTGGTTGTAAAGTTGTTTGTTTTATGGCTGCAAACAGGCAGTGGCTTAGAGAGCCATTGCAGCATTGGCAGACTTGAACATTGTGGAGCAGCACCCATTAAAAGAGCTTTCAAGGGGTTAGAAGGGCAGGAGCTAAGGGAATCATAATTTCTGTGCCACACTCCTAGAAAGGATGTCTTTGCTACATAATGCTAATAATAGCCAATAATTAAATTTCTGTACTGTATAATATGTGCCAGACACAAGTTTAAACATATTTAAATGTCTTAACTCTTTCAAATCCCATAACAATTTATGTGGTAGTTACTATTAATATTATCTGCATTTACAGTTGAAGAAATTGAGGCCTAGAGCAATCAAGTGACTTGCCTCGGGTCACACATAAGATATGTGACAGAGCCCAGATTTGAACCCTGAATGGATGACTCCAGATTATGTGCTATTATCACTATGCTACACTGCCTCTCAGGAGAGGGTTTGGGTGAACACTATCTGGAGGTGGGAGGATGTTCTATCTCTACTTTGGGGAGCTTTTTATTTTGATAAGGCCCAGGTCTCCTCATCACTTTTTAAAAAAATAAACCTTTTATTTTGGAATAATATTAGATTTACAGAAAAGTTACAAAGATAACACAGAAAATTCCTGTTTACCTTTTTTGATGGTTAATGTTATGTGACAACTTGGCTAGGCTATTATTCTCAGTAGTCTGGCAGACACTATGTAATCACCTTCCATTTTGTGATCTATGTGAGCAGCGCATCAGTTGAAAGGGGATTTTCCTTGAGGGTGTGGCCTGCTTCCAGTATATAAATAGTATGTTCTGGCAAAGCTCACTCTCCTTCTTGATCCTGCAGTCTTCTTGTCGCTTGACTGTCAGCTCTTGGGGCATAATCCTACAGAAGTCTCTGGTTTGCCACTTGACATGCAGATTTTGAGTTCTCCAACCCCCACAACCCTGTAAACCAGCAGACGCCTCCAGCCTGCCACCTGACTTGCAGATTTTGGATTTGTCAGCACCTGAAACCATGTGAGCCAGCAAAGGTCTTCAGCCTGACCTACGGATTTGGGACTTTCCAGCCCCCACAATTGTGTGATCCATTTTGTTGTTGTTGTTAAGTGCCGTCGAGTCAGTTCCGACTCATAGTGACCCTATGCATGACAGAACGAAACACTCCCTGGTTCTGTACCATCCTTACAATCGTTGTTATGCTTGAGCTCATTGTTGCAGCCACTGTGTCAATCCACCTCTTTGAGGGTCTTCCTCTTTTCCGCTGACCCTGTACTCTGCCAAGCATGATGTCTTTCTCCAGGGACTGACCCTCCTGACAACATGTCCAAAGTATGTAAGACGCAGTCTTGCCATCCTTGCCTCTTCGGAGCATTCTGGCTGCACTTCCTCCAAGACAGATTGTTCGTTCTTTTGGCAGTCCATGATATATTCAATATTCTTCACCAACACCACAATTCAAAGGTGTCAACTCTTCTTTGGTCTTCCTTATTCATTGTCCAGCTTTCACATGCATATGATGTGAATGAAAATACCATGGCCTGGGTCAGGCACACCTTAGTCTTCAGGGTGACATCTCTGCTCTTCAACACTTTGAAGAGGTCCTTTGCAGCAGATTTGCCCAATGCAATGTGTCTTTTGATATCTTGCCTGCTGCTTCCAGGGCTGTTGATTGTGGATTCAAGTAAAATGAAATCCTTGACAACTTCAATCTTTTCTCCGTTTGTCATGATGCTGCTCATGGGTCCAGTTGTGAGGGTTTTTGTTTCTTTATGTTGAGGTGTAATCCATACTGAAGGCTGTGGTCTTTGATCTTCATTAGTAAGTGCTTCAAGTCTTCTTCACTTTCAGCAAGCAAGGTTACGTCATCTGCATAACGCAGGTTGTTAATGAGTCTTCCTCCAATCCTGATGCCCCATTCTTCTTCATATAGTGCAGCTTCTCAGATTATTTGTTCAGCATACAAATTAAATAGGTATGGTGAAAGAATATAACCCTGAGGCACACCTTTCCTGACTTCAAACCAATCAGTATCCCCTTGTTCTGTCCAAACAACTGCCTCTTGATCTATGTAAAGGTTCCTCATGAGCACAATTAAGTGTTCTGGAATTCCCATTCTTCGCAGTGTTATCCACAGTTTATTATGATCCACACAGTCAAATGCCTTTACATAATCAATAAAACACAGGTAAACATCCTTCTGATATTCTCTGCTTTCAGCCAGGATCCATCTGACATCAGCAATGATATCCCTGGTTCCACGTCCTCTTCTGAAACCAGCCTGAATTCCTGGCAGTTCCCTGTTGATATACTGCTGCAGCCATTTTTGAATGATCTTCAGCAGAATTTTGCTTGCATGTGATATTAATGATATTGTTCTATAATTTCCACATTCGGCTGGATCACCTTTCTTGGGAATAGGCATAAATATGGATCTCTTCCAGTCAGTTGGCCAGGAAGCTGTCTTCCATATTTCTTGACATAGATGAGTGAGCACCTCCAGCGCTGCATCTGTTTGTTGAAACATCACACTTGATATTCCATCAATTCCTGGAGCCTTGTTTTTCACCAATGCCTTCAGTGCAGCTTGGACTTCTTCCTTCAGTACCATAGGTTTCTGATCGTATGCCACCTCTTGAAATGGTTGAATATCGACTAATTCTTTTTGATATAATGACTCTATGTATTCCTTCCATCTTCTTTTGATGCTTCCTGCATCGTTTAATATTTTCCCCACGGAATCCATCACTGTTGTAACTCGAGACTTGAATTTTTTCTTCAGTTCTTTCAGCTTGAGAAACGCCGAGCATGTTCTTCTCTTTTGGTTTTCTACCTCCAGCTCTTTGTACATGTCATTATAATACTTTGTCTTCTCAAGAGGCCCTTTGAAATCTTCTGTTCTGTTCTTTTACTTCATCAATTCTTCCTTTTGCTTTAGCTGCTCAATGTTCAAGAGCGAGTTTCAGAGTCTCCTCTGACATCCATCTTGGTCTGTACTTTCTTTCCTGTCTTTTCAGTGACCTCTTGCTTTCTTTATGGATGATGTCCTTGATGTCATTCCACAACTCGCCTGGTCTTCGGTCACTAGTGTTCAATGTGTCAAATCTATTCTTCAGATGGTTTCTAAATTCAGGTGGGATATACTCAAGGTCATAGTTTGGCTCTCGTGGACTTGCTCTGATTCTCTTCAGTTTCAGCTTGAACTTGCATATGAGCAATTGATGGTCTGTTCCACAGTCAGCCCCTGGCTTTGTTCTCACTGATGATTTTGAGCTTTTCCATCGTCTCTTTCCACAGATGTACTCGATTTGATTTCTGTGTGTTCCATCTGGCGAGGTCCATGTGTATAGTCGCCATTTATGTTGGTGAAAGAAGGTATTTGCAATGAAGAAGTTGTTGGTCTTGCAAAATTCTATCATTCGATCTCCAATATTGTTTCTATCACGAAGGCCATATTTTCCAACTACTGATCCTTCTTCTCTGTCAATTTCTCATAATGTGGGGGCTTGCGTGTTGCTGTGATGCTGAAAGCTATGCCACCGGTATTCAGATACCAGCAGGGTCACCCATGGAGGACAGGTCTCAGCTTAGCTTCCAGACTAAGACAGACTAGGAAGAAGGACCCGGCAGTCTACTTCTAAAAAGCATTAGCCAGTGAAAACCTTACGAATAGCAGCAGAACATTGTTGATATAGTGCTGGAAGATGAGCCCCTCAGGTTGGAAGACACTCAGAAGATGACTAGGGAAGAGCTGCCTCCTCAAAGTAGAGTCGACCTTAATGACGTGCATGGAATAAAGCTTTTGGGACCTTCATTTGCTGATGTGGCACAACTCAAAATGAGAAGAAACAGCTGCAAACATCCATTAATAATCGGAACCTGGAATGTACGAAGTATGAATCTAGGAAAATTGGAAATCATCAAAAATGAAATGGAATGCATAAACATCGATATCTTAGGCATTAGTGAGCTGAAATGGACTGGTATTGGTCATTTTGAATCAGACAATCATATAGTCTACTATGCTGGGAATGACAACTCGAAGAGGAATGGTGTTGCATTCATCGTCCAAAAGAACATTTCAAGATCTATCCTGAAGTACAACGCTGTCAGTGATAGGATAATATCCATACACCTACAAGGAAGATCAGATAATACGACTATTATTCAAATTTACTTACCAACCACTAGGACCAAAGATGAAGCAATAGAAGATTTTTATCAGCTGCTTCAGTCTGAAATTGAGTGAGCCATTTTATTGAAGTATATTTCTCTCTGTATTTATATATGCTTCACTGGTTTTACTCCTCTAGAGAGCCCATATTAAGACAACTTTGATCCAGCTTCCCCTAATAATCACATCTTCCTTAACTGCTACACATTTCTTAAAACTAAAAAATTAACATTTTCACAATAAAACTATTACCTACAAACTATGTTCAGATTTCACCATTTTTTAACTGATCTTATTTTCTTTTTAACATGCAAAATCAATTGTATTTCTAAATACTAGTAATGAACGTGAAAACTGAAATTAACAATAAAGTACCATTTATAATCATTCAAAAAATGAAATAACTAAGTGTAAATCTGACAAAACTTGTACAGGACTTTTATGCTGAAAACTACAAAATGCAAATGAAATAAATCAAAGAAGATCTAAATAAATGGAGAGACTTACTGTGTTAATAGATTGGAATACTCAGCATAGCAAAGATGTCAGTTATCCCCAAATCGATATATAGGTTTTCTTCTTTTTTTTTTAATTGTGATAAAATACATATCAGAAAATATTTTGATGTTTCAACCATTTTTGAGTGTACAATTCAGTGACATTAATCATATTCACCATGCTTTGAAACTGCACCACTATCTAGTTAGTTCCAAAAGTTTGTCATCACCCCAGGTAAAAAGCCAGTACTCCTTGAAAAATAACTGTCCATTCCCCCTTGTCTTATCCCTGGTAACCACTGAAAAAGCTTTGTCTCTATGCATTTGCCTGTTCTAGATATTTCATGTAAGTGGATGTGATGATTAAGGTCGTGTGCCAACTTGGCTGAGCCATGATTCTCAGTGGTTTCGCAGTTATGATGTAGTTTGGCCATTATGTAAAGATGTAATTTGACAGTTATATAATGGTGTAATCAACTTTATGATGAGATCTGCTATGAGAAGCCAAACAGTTGAAAGGGAGTTTCCTTTGGGATGTGGCCCACCTCCAGTATATAAATGGATCTTCTAGGAAGGCTCTCACTCTGTATCCTGCCTCTGGCTCATCATCAGCTGACCTCTGGTTTTTGGAACTTGAGCTACCAGCTTACCTGGTGATCTTGAGATTCATTGGCCTCTGCAGCCTGTGAGCCAGCAGCCTGCTCTCTTACCTGCAGATCTTAGATTTCTCAGCTTCGGTAGTCTGAGACGTGTGCCTGCCTTCTGACCTGCTGATCTTGGGTTCATCAGCCCCTGCAGCTACATGAGTCAGGAAAAGCCTGATGCCTGACCCATGGGCTTTGAACTAGCCAGCAGCCTCTACAACTGCATGAGACATTTCCTTGAGATAACTCTCCCTCTCAATCTCTGTCTCTATATATGTGTTTATGTATATATATATATAAGCATGTATACATATATATGTATGTATACATATATATGTGTGTGTGTGTGTGTATGCTTCACTGGTTTTGGTTTTCTAGAGAAACCAGCCTAAGACAGTGGAGTAGTATTTGTCCTTTTGTGTCTGACTTTTTTCACTCTGCATAATGTTTTCAAGGTTCATCCATGTTTTAGCATGGATCAGAACTTCATTTCTCTTTATAGCTGAATAACATTCCACTGTATTTTTGTACCAGGTTAATGTCACAGGTTGAATTATGTCTCCCCGAAAAATATGTGTATCAGTTTGGCTGGGCAATGATTCCCGGTATTGATTGATTTTCCTATATGTTGTAAATCCTGCCTCTATGATGTTAATGAGAGAGGGCGGGCAGCAGTTTTGTTAGTGAGACAGGACTCAGTCTACAAGATTGGATTATGTCTTGAGGCAACCTCTTGAGATATAAAAGAGAGAAGCAAGCAGAGAGATGGGGGACTTCACACCACCAAGAAAGAAGCACAGGGAGCAGAGTGTGTCCTTTGGACCTGGAATTCCTGCACAGAGAAGCTCCTAGTCCAGGGGAAGATTGACGAGAAGGACCTTCCTTCAGAGCCAACGGAGAAAGAAAGCCTTCCTCTGGAGCTGATGCCCTGCACTTGGATTTTTAAGACTACTAGACTGTGAGAAAATAAATTTCTCTTTGTTAAAGCCATCCACTAGTGTTATTTCTATTATAGCAGCATTTGATGACTAAGACACAGGCATTATCCTAGGCATGATCCTAGAAATGTCTTACTCCAGCTCCAGTGTTCTAGCTAATATACCACTTCCTCTGCTTTCTTGGAAGCCATGCAGAACGCTTATTTAGGTTCCTTGAGTAGAGGAGAGAATAAATGTTTATTGAGCCAACATTATTCAGTAGACTAGGGATTTTATTTGCATTTGTTGTCTTACTGAATATTTTTAAAACCCTGAAAGTTTGAGATTTGTATTTCCGTTTTCAGGTGAGGAAGTTGAGGAGTGAGGCAGACCCCCAGTTTGAACTGGCTCCCTTTTTCCTCTCTAGAGTTCCATGTCCCAATGTCCCAGCTCTCTCTCTCTTTCTCTCTGTGTGTGTCTCCCAGGTCCAGGAACTTCTCAACACAGGGATCTTAGGTCCAAAGGATGCTCTCAGCTCCTTGTTCTTCTTCCTTGGTGGTGGAGATCTTTTTGCTTTGGAATTGGAACTCTTTTAAGCTTAGCAGGATGCCAAAACTGACCAGTCCCCTTGGTGGACTCCAATTATCTTATTTTCACAGTCCCACCCAATCACTTGGGTGGGAGTTAAAAGACCATGGCGAGAAAGGCCATAAAAAAGTGATCCATTGCACAACAATCCTCTGGCAGATTCTGCTGAAACCATTCCTTGGAATGCTGAGCCCAATATGAACACATCTGTTCATGTATTCATAGTTGCTTCCATGGTTCTCTCAGCAGAATCATAAACAAGATAAGTGGAAAGGAGTCAGGTCAGTGAAGGAAAAAGGAAATGAGGCCTAGCCCTTGGGTCATACTCTGAGACCTCACACCCTCTAATGCCTAATGTGTCCATCAAGCCTAGATCACAGGTGGGTGGAGAGGGTCTCCTGCAGAAGTCCTCTGAGGTATGGCCTAGTTATGATGCTTAAGACTCCGCTGGCATCTCCAGTTGCTGCTTCTCATTTCTCAGACCTAGCCTGCATTGTCAAAGAAGGAGGGGCTCAAAAAGTCAAGTAGGTATGTGAGAAGAGGCTTGCTCAGAATCCGATCATGTCTCTTAAGGGCATGGAGCTCTGCTTTGTTGAGACAGCTTCTCTTGTTTCCTGTGGAGAGGGCCTGACGATCAGCCTTCTGCTGACGTTCTTTCTGGTGGTGGCCAGGCTTCAGGGGATGACATATTATAGTATTTAGGAAATGTCATGTCTCAGGTCAGCCTGCTTACTTGCTTCAACTCACTGGCAGGAGGACTTCTGACACTCTGAGCCATCTCTCACCTCTCATATCTTGGGCCTTATCATTCTTAAACTTGGAGGATAAATATAGAATCATATAGTCCTTTGGCCAGGAATACCTGCTAGGATCATCTTTTCCACCTCTCATCTCAGATCATGATTTCCTTAACTACTAAGACCTTTGTGAATTTCCCCTGTTCATAAAGGTCCTGTGGGAAAGATTCCACCACTCTCTTTGATTAATTAAAAAACCTCCACACTAATCCAGACTTTCTGGAGCCATTGAGGCTGGATGAACCCTCAAAGCTATTGTCCCGAGATAATCTTTAAACCTTAAGCCAAAAGTAAACCCTGAAATCTTTAAACCAAGAGATAAAGTTTAGCTTAATTAGTAAAGAATGTCTACCTTGAACATTATACTCTTTTAAAGAAATTTCTACATGGGATCAAATTGGTAACAGCAACTGGAAAGTTTAGATAGGAATTTGAACCTAAGTGGCTGTGAGTTTCTATTAGTGGGGGAGGAACAACTCAGAAAAGAAGGACAAGAATCTTTGCACAACCCAAAAAATGTAGTCAATGTGACTGAATAATACATGTAGAAATGTTGAACGCTCATATGTTCTGCTGTGTATATTTTCAACAACAACAGCAAAAATAAAGTATTAAAAAAATACCTCCACACTTTGAATGCCATTTTTTTCATTGGACTTGATTCCTTACACCTTCATTTAGTGTCGTAAAAAACTTAGAACTAGAGGAGGTGGGGCCAAAATGGCAGAATAGTCAGATGCATTCTGTGGTGCCTCTTACAACAGAAACTCGAAAAAACAAGTGAATCAATTATATGTGACAATCTAAAAGCCCTGAACATCAAACACAAAGTTGAGGAGTCAGACTGAGCAGCAGGCAGAGGGAGAGACAGTTCAGAAGCTGTGAAGAAGTGCCAGACTTGAGCTAGCTGGCACCCTGTGGATTGGGAAAGACTTAGCTGCAGAGAGTCTGCACAAGCCTCTGGAGCCAGGGGGAAGCAGCGGGATCTGCAAAAGAAAAGTGCAAGTGTCTAACCTACCCCGTGAGATCAAAATAACCCCTCCCCCTCTGGGACTTTTGTAGAAGTGCCTCTTTTCCCCTCACCCACCCCTTCCCTGCTCTGCTCCAATAGTGGTCCTGCAGTATCCACCAATTGCCATGCCCCTAAGCTGGAAATAGGAGCTCTCTGTGCCCGAACTAGTCTCCCAGTTTTAGGGGAAAAACAAACAAACAAACATCATCAACTCCGCTAAGCTGGGTACTCAGAACTAGCTATGCCCAAGCCAGTCTCATAAAAAAAAAAATTTTTTTCTCATAGCTTTAAAAAATTGCTATGCCCCCTAAGCCATGAACTCATGGCAGGCACAGCCATTTTGCCTAGGCACAGGCATAAGGGTTTCATGGACTTTGAACATCTTTCACCCCTGCCTAGACATGTGTGGGCTGATTCAAAAGCAGACTCTCTTTAGCATAGAACAACAGGGTATATACCTGAAACCTATTTTCAACTGCAACAGCCAAGGGGGAGTGGAGTTCATGACATTTGACACAGCCGTACCCATTAAGCAGGGTCCTCATCCACCCACATCAGGGGCCTGAGGATAGGTGGTTTCACCCATTCCACCAAGCCACCCGTGACGAGGGTCTGAGAATAAGTGGTGCCATTCAGTCCTTGCAGCCAACAGTATTGGGTACCCAAAATATGGCTGCAAAATCCTCCCACCTATGCACCCTAGGGGACAGAGACATGCCTTTTATCTAGGCACTCAGGGGTAGCCATGAGCTGCCTACCTTTTTCAGCACATAGACCCCTACTGCAGCCAGATACATCTGCTTGATCCAATCACCCCTACATAACCCTGGCTGTCTAGTACTGTAGATGAGAGTCTTCTCCACATACCTGGTGACAGACAACCTGGACACCTGAGCTGAGTCCACACAAGAAATGTAAACAGACTCCTGGGCTCACATACCTAGTAGCAGTTCTAACCACCTGGTGACAGGATGTGAAAGCTTCAAAGAAGCCAATAACAAAAGTAGCTCACAGGCCCAGCCTACCTGGGCATATCAAAGCAAAACAAAAGCAAGGATACAATAAATAAACATACAATAAATAAATCAATAACTTATTGACGGCTCAGAGACAACAGTCATTATCAAATCACATAAAGAAGTGGCTAAAGATGGTTCCAGCAAGTGACCAAAACAAAGAACCAGGAAACCTACCATAGGAAGAGAAAATCTTGAAATTACCAGAAGTAGATTTCAAGATTAATATATAGAGCTCTTCAAGAGATCAGGCAAAACCCAGACCAAGCCAAGGAACACACAGAAAAAGCAATAGAGAAAATGAGGAAAGCTATACAAGATCAGAATGACAAACGTAACAGGCTGCTAGAATCCATAGGGAGACAGCAAGTGGAAATCTAAAAGATGAATAATAAAATTTCAGAATTAGACAACTCAATAGAAAGTCATAGGAGAAGAATTGAGGCAACGGAAGTCAGAATTAGTGAGATTGAAGATAAAGCACTTGACACCAACTTATGTGAGGAAAAATCAGACAAAGAAATTTTTTAAACATGAAGAAACCCTAGGAATTATGTGTGACTCTATCAAGAGGAATAATCTACGAGTGACTGGAGTACCAGAATGAGGGTGGGGGGAGATAACAGAAAATACAGAGAGAATTGTTGAAAATTTTCTGGCAGAAAACTTCCCTGATATCATCAAAGATGAGAAGGTACCTATCAAATAAGCTCATAAAACCCTAAACAGGATAGATCCCCAAAGAAAGTCACCAAGTCATATTATAATCAAACTTTCCAAAACCAAAGATAAAGAGAGAATTTTAAGAGCAGGTGGGGATAAACAAAAAGTCACCTGCAAAGGAGAGCCAGTAAGACTAAGCTCTGACTACTCAGCAAGAACCATGCAGGCAAGAAGGCAATGGGATGACATATGTAATGCTTTGAAGGAAAACAAATGCCAGCTAAGATTTATATATCCAACAAAACTGTCTCTCAAATATGAAGGTGAAATTAAGGCATTTTCAGATAAACAGAAGTTAAGGAAATTTGTAAAAACCAAACCAAAATTACAAGAAATATTAAATGGAATCCTTCAGCTAGAGAACCAACAATATCAGATAACAACCCAAGACTAGAACACAGGACAGAACAACCAGATATCAACCCAGATAGGGAAGTCACAAAAATAAGTTAAATCTTAAACACTGAAAATAGGGAAACCAAGATGTCAATATGTAAAAGTGGGCGACATTAAAATAAAAAAAGAGGGACTGAATAGTGTAGTCATGAACTTTCAAGGGGAAAGAAAGTTAGGGTGATAGCAAGAAATAAAAGATTAGTTTAAACTTAGAAAACTAGAGGTAAATTTTAAGGTAACCACAAGTAAAAAATGTACACATCAAAATAAGAAAGAATAAAAACATAAAGCCTCAGCAAATACAGAATCAACAATAATGAAAAAAAGAAAAGAAAATACATAAAGAAAAATGACTCAGCACAGAAAATTGCATGGAAAAAAGAAGCTATCGACACCAGAAAAAAATACATCAAAATGACAGCAGTAAACTCATATCTATCAATAATTACACTGAATGTAAATGGAATAAATGCTCCAATAAAGAGACAAAGAGTGGCAGAATGGATTAAAAAAAAACACTTCATCTATATGCTGCCTACAAGAGACACAACTCAGACTCAAAGACACAAACAAACTGAAATTCAAAGGATGGAAAAAAATATATCAACCAAAAAATAACCAAAAAACAGCAAGAGTGGCAATATTAATCTCTGACAAAATAGGCTTTAAAGTAAAAACCACAATAAAGGATAAGGAAGGATACTACATAATGATTAAAGGAGCAATACACCAGGAGGACATAACCATAATAAACATTTACAAACCCAATGGTTAGGGCTCCAAAATACATAAAACAGAGTCTAACAGCATTGAAAAGAGAAATAGACAGCTCCACAATAATAGTAGAAGATTTCAATACACCATTTGCCGTGGAGGACAGAACATCTAGCAAGAAGCTCAATAAGAACATGGAAGATCCAAATGCCACAATCAACCAACTTGACCTCATAGATGTATACAAACACTCCACCCAATAGCAGCCAAGTATACTTTCTTTCTAGTGCACATGGAACATTCCCTAGAGTAGACCACATATTAGGTCATGAAGCAAGTCTTAGCAGAATCCAAAACATTGAAATATTATAAAGCATCTTCTCTGACCATAAGGCCATAAAAGTGGAAATCAGTAACAGAAAAAGCAGGAAAAGAAAGCAAACACTTGGAAACTGAACAATACTTTGCTCATAAACGACTGGGTTATAGAAGACATTAAAGATGGAACAAAGAAATTCATAAAATCCAATGAGAATGAAAATATTTCCTATCAGAAACTTTGGGACAAAGAGAAAGCAGTGCTCAGAGGTCAATTTAGATCAATAAATGCACACATCCAAAAAGAAGAAAGGGCTGAATCAAAGAATTATCCCCACGATTTGAACAAATAGAAAGAGAGCAACAAAAGAAACCCTCAGGCACCAGAAGAAAGCAAATAATAAAAATTAGAGCAGAATTAAATGAAATAGAGAACAGAAAAACAATTGAAAGTGTTAACAAGACCAAAAGCTGGTTCTTTGATAAAAATTAACACAATTGATAAACCATTGGCCATATCGACAAAAAGAAAAACAGGTGAGGAAGTAAATAACCCAAACAGGAAATGAGATGGGTGATATCACAACAGGCTCAACTTAAATTAAAAGAATCATATCAGATTACTAGGAAAAATTCTACTCTAAAAATTTGAAAACCTAGAAGAAATGGATGAATTCCTAGAGACACATTGAATATCTGAACTTACACAAACAGAAGTAGAATAACTAAATAGACCCATAATAAAAGAAGAGATTGAAAAGGTAATCAAAAAACTCCCAACAACAACAACAACAAAAAAGCCCTGGCCTGGACGGCTTCACTGCAGAGTTCTACCAAACTTTCAGGCAAGAGTTAACAGCACTACTACTAAAGATATTTCAGAGCATAGAAAAGGACAGAGTACTCCCAAACTCATTCTATGAAGCCAGCATATCCCTGTTACCAAAACCAAGTAAAGATATCACAAGAAAAGAAAATTACAGACCTATATGCCTCATGAACCTAGCTGCAAAAATCCTCAACAAAATTCTAGCCAATAGAATTCAACAACATATCAAAAAAAATTATTCACCATGACCAAGTGTGATTCATACAAGGTATGCAGGAATGGTTCAACACTAGAAACACAATTAATGTAATCCACCACATAAATAAAACAAAAGACAAGAATCACATGATTTTATCAATTGATGCAGACAAGACATTTGACAACGTTCAACACCCATTCATGATAAAATCTCTCAGCAAAATGGGAATAGAAGGAAAATTCCTCAACATAATAAAAGGCATTTATACAAAACCAACAGCCAACATCATCCTAAATGGAAAGTCTGAAAGCATTCCCTTTGAGATCAGAACTAGACAAGGATGTTCTTTATCCACTCTTATTCAACATTGTGCCGGATGCCCTAGCCAGAGTAATTAGTCTAGATAAGGAAATAAAGGGCATCCAGATTGGTAAGGAAGAAGGAAAAGTAACTCTATTTGCAAATGACATAATCTTATACACAGAAAATTCAAGGAAAAAAAAAAACTACTGAAACTAATAGAAGAGTACAACAGAGTATCAAGAATCAGCTGGATTCCTCTACACCAACAAAAAGAACATTGAAGAGGAAATCGCTAATTCAATACCATTTACAGTAGCCCTGGAGAAGATAAAATACTTAGGAATAAATCTTATGAAAGACCTGTACAAAGAAAGCTATAAGACACTACTCCAAGAAACCAGAGGAGACCTACATACCTTGCTCGTGGATAGGAAATCTTAACATTGTAAAAATGTCTATTCTACCAAAAGTGATCTATAGATACAATGCAATTCCAATCCAAATTCCAATGACACTTTTTACTGAGATGGAGAAAGAAATCACCGACTTCATATGGAAAGGAAAGAGGCCCTGGAGAAGTAAAGCATTACTGAAAAAGAAGAACAAAGTGGGAAGCCTCACTGTACCTGATTTTAGAACCTGTTAAACCACTACAGTAGTCAAAACAGCCTGTTACCGGTCCAATAACAGATACACAGGCCAAAGGAACAGAATTGACAATCCAGACATAAATCTATCCACATATACGTAGCTGATATTTGACAAAGGCCCTAAGTCAATTAAATGGGGAAAAGATGCTCTCTTTAACAAATGGTGCTGGCATAACTAGATATCCATCCGCAAAAAAAAAAAAAAAAAAAATGAAACAAGACCCATACCTCACACCACGCACAAACACAAGCTCAAAACGGGTCAAAGACCTAAATACAAAATCTAAAACAATAAAGATTATGGAAGAAAAAATAAGGACAGTACTAGGAGCCCTAATACATGGCATAAAGAGTATACAAAACATTACTAACAATGCAAAAACACCGGAGGAGAACGTGGACAACTGGGAGCTCCTAAAAACAAACACTTATGCTCATCTAAAGACTTCACCAAAAGAGTAAAAGGATCACCTCCAGATTGGGAAAAAGTTTTTAGCTATGACATTTCCCATCAGCATCTGATCTCTAAAATCTACATGATACTGCAAAAACTCAACTGCAAAAAGACAAATAACCCAATTAAAAAGTGGGCAAAGGATACGAACAGGTACTTAACTAAAGAAGACTTTCAGGTAGCTAACAGATACTTGAGGAAATGTCCACGATCATTAGCCATAAGAGAAATGCAAATCAAAACTACAATGAGATTCAATCCCACTCCAACGAGGCTGGCATTAATCCAAAAAACACAAAATAATAAATGTTGGAGATGTTTTGGAGAGACTGGAACACTTATACACTGATGGGCATGTAAAATGGTACAACCACTGTGGAAATTGATTCGGTGCTTCCTTAAAAAGCTAGAGATAGACCTCCCATACGATCCAGCAATCCCACTCCGTGGAATATATCCTAGAGAAATAAGAGCCTCTACACAAACAAATATACGCACACCCATGTTCTCTGAAGCACTGTTTACAATAAAAAAGAAGGAAGCATCCAAGGTTCCCATCAACACATGAACGGATAAATAAATTATGGTATATTCACACAATGGAATGCTATGCATTGATAAAGAACCATGATGAATCTGTGAAACATTTCATAACATGGAGGAATCTGGAAGGCATTATGCTGAGTGAAATTAGTCAGTTGCAAAAGGACAAATATTGTATGAGACCACTCTTATAAGAACTCAAGAAATAGTTTAAACAGAGAAGAAAATATTCTTTGATGGTTACAAGAGTGGGGTGGGAAGGAGGTAGAGGGGTATTCACTGATTAGATAGTAGACAAGAACTATTTTAGGTGAAGGGAAAGCCAACACGCAATATAGGAAAGGTCAGCACAACTGGACTAAACCAAAAGCAAAGAAGTTTTCTGAATAAACTGAACACTTTGAAGGCCAGTGTAGCAGGGGCCCGGGACTGGGGACCATTTTTTTCAGGGGACTTTTACGTCAATTGGCATAATAAAATCTATTAAGAAATCATTCTGCATCCCACTTTGGAGAGCGGCATCTTGGGTCTTAAACGCTAGCAAGCAGCCATCTAAGATGCATCAATTGGTCTCAACCCACCTGGAGCAAAGAGGAATGAAGAACAGCAAGGATACAAGGTAATTATAAGCCCAAGAGACAGAAAGGAGCAGATAAACCAGAGACTACAGCAGCTTGAGATCAGAAGAACTAGATTGTGCCTGGCTACAAATGATGACTACCCTGACAGAAAACACAACAGAGAACCCCTGAGGGAGCAGGAGAGCGGTGGGATGCAGACCTCAAATTCTTGTAAAAAGACCAGACTTAATGGTCTGACTGAGACTAGAAGGACCCTGGAGGTCATGGTCCCCAGACCTTCTTTAGTCCAAGACAGGAACCATTCCTAAAGGCAACTCTACAGACAGGGATTGGACTGGACTAAAAACAAAAAAGCCAAATCCGTTGCCATTGAGTCGATTTTGACTCATAGGAACCCTATAAGATATAGTAGAGCTGCCCCATATGGTTTCCAAGGCAGCGCCTGGTGGATTCGAACTGCTGACCTTTTGGTTAGCAGACATAGGTCTTAACCACTGGATTGGGCTATGGGATAGAAAATGGTACTGGTGAGGAGTGAGTTTCTTGGATCAAGTAGACACATGAGACTATGTGGGCAGCTCCTGTCTGGATGGGAGATGAGAGGGCAGAGGGGGTCAGAAGCTGGCCAAATGGACATGAAAATAGAGAGTGGAAAGGAGTGTGCTGTCTCACTAGTGGGAGAGCAACTAGGAGTATATATTAAAAAAATATAGTGAGGCATATATAAATTTTTATATGAGGGACTGACTTGATTTGTAAACTTTCACTTAAAGCACAATAAAAATTTTTAAAAATGCCAGAAAAGATAAGAACCACATGATCGTATTAATTGAGGCAAAAGGCATGATAAAAAACTCTCAGCAAAATAGGAATAGAAGGAAAATTCCTCAACATAGTAAAGGATATTTTTCCAAAGCCAACAGCAAACATCATCCCAAACGGAGAGAGTCCAAAAGCATTCCCCTTGAGAAAGGGAACCAGATAAGGATGCCCTTTATCACTACTCCTATTCAGCATTGTACTGGAGGTCCTTGCCAGAGCAATAAGGCAAGAAAAAAAAAAAGATAAAGGGCATCCAAATTGTTAAGGAAGAAATGAAAGTGACCGTATTTGCAGATGACATGATCTTATACACAAAAAACCCTAAAGAATCCACAAGATAAATACTGGAACTCATAGAAGATTTCAGCGAAGTAGCAAAATACAAGATAAACATACAAAAATCAGTTAGCTTTCTCTGCACCAACAAAGAGAAAGCTGAAACTGAAATCACCAAATCAATACCATTTACAGTAACCCCTAGAAGATAAAATACTCAGGAATAAACCTAACCAGAGAGGTGAAAGACCTATACAAAAAAAATACAAGACACTACTGCAAGAAACCAAAAGAAACCTACGTACGTGGAAAAACACACCATGCTCAAGATAGGAAGTCTCAACATTGTGAAAATGTCAATTCTACTCAAAACGGTATACAGATACATGCAATCCTGACCCAAATTCCGTCGAATGTTTTTAATGAGATGGAGAAAATAAATCACCAACTTTGTATGGAAAGGGAAGAGGCCTGGGATAAGTAAAGCATTACTGAAGGGGGAGAACAAAGTGTGAGGCCTCACACTACCTGATTTTAGAATCTATTTTACCTTCGCATTAATCAAAACAGCCTGGTAATGGTGCAACAATAGATACATAGATCAATGGAACAGAATTGAGAACCCACACGTAAATTCATTCACCTATGAGAAGCTGGTATTTGACAAAGTCCCAAAGTCAGTTAAGTGGGAAAAAGACAGTCTCTTTAACAAATGGTGCTGGCATAACTGGATATCCATCTGTAAAGCAATGATACAAGACTCATACCTCACACCATGCACAAAAACTAACTCATAATGGATCAAAGACCTAAATATAAAATCTAAAATTATAAAGATTATGGACAAAACAATAGGGACAATGCTAGGAGCCCTAGTACTTGGTATAAACAGAATACAAAGCATAACTAACAATGCACAAACACCAGAAGAGAAACTAGATAACTGGGAGCTTCTAAAAATCAAACATGCTCATCAAAAGACATCACCAAAAGAATAAAAGAGAACCTTCAGACTGGGAATAAATACTTGGCTACAACATATACAATAAGGATCTAATCTCTAAAATCTACAAGATACTGCAAAACCTCAATGATAAAAAGACAAATAACCCTATTAAAAACGTGCAAAGGATATGAACAGACACTTCACCAAAGAAGACATTCAGGTGGCTAACAGATACACGAGGAAATGCTCATGATCATTAGCCCTTAGAGAAACGCAAATCAAAACTGCAAGGAGATAGCATCTCACCCCAGCAAGACTGGCACTAATCTAAAAAACAAAAAATAAGAAATGTTGGAGAGGTTGCAGAGAGACTGGGACACTTATGTACTGCTGGTGGGAATGTGAAATGGTACAGCCACTTTGGAATTCGATTTGGTGCTTCCTTTAAAAGCTAGAAATAGAAGTTCCACAGGATCCAGCAATCCCACTCCTAGGAACATAATCTAGAGAAATAAGAGCTGTCACAGAAATAGACATAGGCACACACATGTTCATTGCAGCACTTTTCACAGTAGTGAAAAGATGGAAACAACCTAGGTGCCCAGCAACAGAAGAATGGATAAACAAATTGAGTTTCATAATACAATGGAATATTACACAACAATAAAGAACAATAGTGAATTGGCGAAATAGCTCATAACATAGATGAATCTGGAGGGTATTATGCTGAGTGATATTAGTCAGTTGCAAAAGGACAAATACTGTATGGAACTATTATAAGGACTCTATCATCAGAACACAAGAAAGGGTTTAAACACAAAAGAAAACATTCTTTTGTGGTTAGGAGGGTGGGGAAGGAAGGAGCAGGTATTTCAGTAACTAGATAGACAAGATTCATTTTAGGTGAAGAGAAAGACAGTACGCAATACAGGGGAAGCTAGCACAACTTGACTAAAGCAAAATCTAAGAAGTTTCCTGAACACAACCAAAACTCTGAGGGACAGAACAGCTGGGACTGAGGTCTGGGGACCATGGTTTTGGGGAACATCTAAGTCAATTGGCACAACAAAGTGTGGTGAGTGGTATCTGGGATCTTAAAAGCTTTCGAGTGGCCACTGAAAATGGATCAGTTGGCCCCAACCCACTTGTAGCAAAGGAGAATGAAGAACATCAAAGACACAAGGAAAATATTAGCACAAGAGACAAAAAAAAAAAAAGTCCAAGAGACAAAAGGGCCACATAAACCAGAGACTCCATCAGCCTGAGACCAGAAGAACTAGGTGATGCCTGGCTACTGTCAATGACCACGCTGACAGGGAACACAATGGAGAATCCCTGAAGGAGCAGGAGAAAATTGCAGAGCAGAACTCAAATTCACGTACAGACCAAACTTAATGGTCTGACTGATACTGGAGGAACCACCGAAGCCATGGTTCCCAGAAGCTCTGTTAACCCAGAACTAGAACAATTCCTGAAGCCCGCTCTTCCTACAAAGATTAGACTGGCCTATAAAGCATAAAATAGCACTTGTGAAGAGCATGCTTCTTAGTTCGAGCAGATACACGAGACCAAATGGGTGGCCCCTGTCTGGAGGCATGATGAGAAAGCAGGAAGGGACAGGAAGTGGTTGAATGGACACAAGAAACCCGAGGTGGAAAGGGGGAGTGTCCTGTCACATTACAGGGATTGCAGCTAATGTCGCATAACCATATGTATATAAATTTTTGTTTGAGAAATTAACTTGAACTGTAAACTTTCACTTAAAGCATACACACACACAAAAGTTAGAACTAGAAGCATCTAGCACGGTTCCTGGCATATTAGATCTTGATGTTAGTATTACATGAGAAGCTTTGCAATCCATAAAGTACAGCACAGATGTAATTGATCATTATTGCTACCTTGTGCAACCTCCGCATTTAAAAAATACTAAGGCCCTTTGGGATAAAGTGATTTGCCAAAAAAGACACAGCTCATAAATGACAGCTCCAGGTCTCAAGTCCAGGTTTTCTGGACCAATCACCATGTCCTTTTCACTGTGCTCATTGACTGTTGTCCTGCTACAGCTGAATTGGTGAAGAGAATGCCATTATCTCCTGAATATTTATACTGAAGTTTTTTTTGTTGTTAGGATGTCATTGATTAACCTTCTCTTCCTCAGGCTACATCAAGGGATTGGTGTTTTTCATCCCAATGACTTATTTCCAACTCTTCAGTCCTTCCAGTTCCCTGAGGAGGAGATGTGTACTTCAACAGCAGAAAGATGCCCACTGAGTTGGCCTAGGAAGGACCAGGGATGTTTTACTCTTGATCATCAGAATACAGTTCTGGTGAGAGAAGTGGGAGTTGACATCTTTTTCCAGGCACCAGGATTCCAGCATACTGAAACTCGTGTTTTATTTGGGTAGACAAAATAGACTGCTGTCTGGGGAAAAATAATATTATAGCTACCACTTACTAAGTGCTTATAATATGCCTGGAACTGTGCTAGGTGCTTTACAAACATCATCTTAATTAATCCTTGCAGTCACACACATGTGCACACACAGAGAAAATGAGAGAGATTATTAGCTCCATTTTATAAATGAAGAAAGCAAGTGTGATCGTTAAGGTTGTATGTCAACTTAGCTGGGCCATGATCCTCAGTGGTTTGGAAGTTATGGTGCAATTTGGCAGATGATGTGATCACTTCCATGATGAGATTTGATATAATGTGATCACCTCCATGACGGGATCTGTTGTGAGCAGCCAATCAGTTGATAAGGAAGTTTTCTTGGGTGTGTGGGATGCATCAAATATAAGTGGACTCTCTGGGAAGGCTAGTGGGCTTTTACTCTCTTTGGATTCTGCAGCTGGCTCCTGTTCATCTGACCTCTGGTTTTTGGGACTTGAGCTAGCAGTTTACCTGTAGTCTTGCCTGCCAATCTTGGGTTCACCAGCCCCTGTGGCTATGTGAATCAGGGGAAGCCTTTATCCTGACCCACAGCCTTCGGACATTCCAGTCTCTACGTCTGAGTGAGCCATTTCCTTAATATAAATCTCTCTCTATATATCCATTTACATGCTTTGCTGGTTTTGCTTCTCTAGAGAACTCAGTCTAAGACAGCAAGGCACAGCTACTAAGTATTTCAGACAGCATTTGAACCTGGGTCTTTCTGGCAACAGTGCCCAGGTTATTTTCACTTTTTAAGCAGCTTCTGTGAACAGTAAACTTCTCTCTATTTGATGTGGCCTGAGATATGTTAGAAAGCATCCACTACCCATCACCTTAAAAGGTTTTTCCTACCTCAGTGTTATTGTCATTATTGTTAGTTGCTTTCAAGCCAATTCCAACTCATGGCAACTCCATGTGTGCTGAGCAGAACTATTCCATAGGGTTTTCAGGGCTGTGGCATTTCAGAAGCAGATCTCCAGGCCTATATTTTGAGGCATTCCGGGTGGGGTTGAACCACCAGCCTTTGGGCTAGTAGTTGAGTACTTAACCATTTATGCCACCCAGAACACATTTCTTGGTGTTACAGTGCCTGAGAATTCACAATTAGAGACTCAATTTCTAGCAGAAACTATACTTGTCTAGGGGTTAGCAATCCTGAGTTTTAGTACGAGCTCCACCACTAAGTCACTATGTGAACTCAGGCAAATTACTTTACTCTGTGCCTCAGTTTCCTCATTCTTACAGTGGACAAGATGTTTGATGAGGCCTCTTAATTCTCTAAAATCTTGAGATTCTCTGAAAATGATGACCAAATTCGTCCAGGCTTTCTTGTGAAAATTGATGACAGATTGGGAGTATGAGGATGTTTCTTGCTATGTAGTAGTTAATCTAAGTATAACTTTTCATGATGAGCCCAATCCCAAGATGTTCCTCAACCTTAACTTGTCCAAATGGAACCAAGATTAGTCTTTCGACTTGTTCTTATTGCCTCATATCTTTTTTAATGGAATGAGAACTGGGCATGAGAGCTAGGGAGCATGCTAGCTCTGATGGTAAGAATAACATGCCTTAGATTCAAATCCCGCTGGCCTAGGCCAAAAAGACCCAGGAATCCACATGTTTATAAGTACCCTCAGGTGCTCTGACGCACAGTAGAGTTTTAGGCTCACTGCCTTAGGAAAATATAATTTATTTTACTTTTCTCAAGGAGTGATTATAAAGATAAAATGGAGCTGCATTCATTCATTTATCTCTCTTTCATGTAACAAGGGTTTACTGAACACGTCTGTGTTAGGCTTTGTGAAATAAATAAGACGCATTCTCTATCCATGATAAGTTTAAGGTCTAGTGGGTGAGACAAACTGATGATGATCAGACATGGGAATCAGTGCTCTGACAGATATGTATAAAGGCTAGAGGAGCCAGAGGAGCCTAGCCAGCAAAACTGGGATTTAGGGTGGCTTCCAGGAGGAGGTCGTGGCTAAGGTGAATCTTAAGGGATGAGCAAAGATGTCACCTTGAAGACTAAGGTGCGCCTGACCCAAGCCATGGTATTTTCAATCGCATCACATGCATGTGAAAGCTGGACTATGAATAAGGAAGACCAAAGAAGAATTGATGCCTTTGAATTGTGGTGTTGGCGAAGAACATTTAATATACCATGGACTGCCAAAAGAATGAACAAATATGTCTTGGAAGAAGTACAACCAGAATGCTCCTTAGAGGCAAGGATGACAAGACTGCATCTTACATACTTTGGACATGCTGTCAAGAGGGATCAGTCCCTGGAGAAGGGCATCATGCTTGACAGAGTACAGGGTCAGCAGAAAAGAGGAAGATCCTCAACGAGGTGGATTGACACAGTGGCTGCAACAATGAGCTCAAGCATAACAACAATTGTAAAGATGGCTCAGGACCGGGCAGTGTATTGTTCTGTTGTGCATAGGGTCACTATGAGTGAGAACTGACTTGACGGCACCTAACAACAACAACAACAAGGAGTTAGGCAGGACAAGGGCAGAAGGTGTTTCAGGCATAAAGTTCAGCTGTAAGTTTCAGAAGATGTTATTTAGTCTGATTGAACAATGTATAGTAGCATTCCTGGCACATTGTAGGTAAACAACTGATAGATATTTTTTGCCATTGTGTATGTTATGCTTCTGTGAGGTTTGCTAGCCAAAGAGGTCATCCAGGAGATGCTAAGACTTGAGGAATTCAGCAAGCTTAACCATGAAGATTACCGGAGAACAGAGGGTATTCCCCATCCCATTATTGTTAATATTTGCAGTTCAAATCGACCCAAGATTGACCATAAAATATCATATCTTAAAGGTCATCTGACCAACTTCTCAGTGGAGTTACTCTCATTCCCAAGGCACATGAAAAGTCTATGTACTTCAGTTCAATTCACAGTTTGTTCTCATGAACTTTGGCCTCCCAAATTTCTTTGCTCTTTGAGGCTGATTACTACATGTACATCAGAGCTAAATGGCCTGTACACAGCACCTATTCCAACTCTTGTATTTTACAGATAAAAAAGGGAAAGGAAGGAATTTGATCTCTTGCTAACTGATTTCAAGTTTCTTACCATCTCTGATAACTAAAGAACTTTCCTGTTTTTCTGTGGTATTTTATTAAAGTTAGATCTTACCATTGGTTTAAGGCCCCAAAACTCAGGGTTGCAGAATCCAAGATCTGGGATTCATGGCAGAGATTACCTAGTCCAGTAGACTAAAGAAAAGCCATATAAGTAGGCAGTTGTCTACCTTATTCTTCAAGATCCTCAGAGAAGGCACTTTTTTATTCCTCTGGATAGGCTAGTCTAATATTTTCTCTTCCTTGCCGTCTTGTGCCTAGTAGAGTGCTTGGTATATAATAGATGTTCAATAAATATTTATTAAATATATTTTTTGGAGGAATTCTTATCTCTTTTTTTCCTTTTTAATTTTCAAATTCAGTGTATTTTTATCATTAAAAAATAACTTCGAAATTGGATAAATAGGGGAAAAATTCACCCATAGTTCCACCACCCTAATATTACAACTTCTGGCATTTTGGTATATTTCAACCCAAGGTTTTAAAACACATATCTATGCATATATGAAAAAAATAATCCTTTGCATATAACATTCTGTCCTGTTTTCTTACAATATCTCACATGCATTTTTCAGTTATTATATATCTTATACTAAGTATCGTTTTATGACTCCATCGTACTATTTATTTCCTTTTGCTTGGCATTGCCATGAAGTTCTTATGTCTGTGTTTTATTGCATCTTCATTCCCCAATCTTGTAAACAGGCACCAAAAAATACCAGGCCACCAGGACTTTTTGACTATCACAACCACTCCATTCCAAACTTTTCAGACTATAATATCAGTAGACCCTCTCCTTTCCTCTTCCTTATCTTTAAACATTCATATGCATCAGAAATGTAGACTGTTGGTCTACAAAAGTCTATTATACATATTAGATTCCTGTCCTTATAGTCTAAGAGAAAATAACTTGAACCTGAGGTAGGAGATAACTTAGGAAAATTCCAACGTGAAGAAATTCTTCAAAAGTAAAACATTTGCATCAGGAACAATTAGAAGAAGCACATCTTAGTGGTGATTGGAGTGTGTGAGAGGGCTATATGGTGAGTATAAAACTGAGAAGAAAATTTAATTGCAATTCATTTCCAGACAGGGCAAAGTAAGGGGAATTGGTCTGCTCTTCTCTGGTCAGTTTGGGAAAACTTCCTGGAAACATTACCACTGTCACCATCATATATTATTTTGGGCCTCAGACATGTGAACATGTGGTTCTCTCTGGGATTGGGTAACTGGGTGTGTGTGAGGATGAGCTTTTCTCATATTAGATATGGTTTTGCAATATGATAAGGTAACTGAAAGGGGCCAGTGTTATTTCCAGAAGTGTTCTGAGAGACACTGTGTTATGCTGAGATGGCACCTAGGATGTTTGAGTCAGTATGGGGCCATAAGAGGCTCTGAATGATGAGGACACAGGGTAGGAAGTCATAGAGAAGCTGTAGACATGATTGATGAAGTGGGAAGGTTTTATTGGCAGGGAAAGATTAAAGGAGCTATGTTTCCCCAGACACACTTGATGAGGAGGTACAGAGAATAGGCCACATGGTTCTCTATAACTATCTGGAAGGCATTAACACTAGTAAAAGGAAAAATATTTTCTGGGTTGGGGTAGGGTGGAAAAGCGAGGATTCACAGATGAAGGTAACGGAAGATATAAAAAGGTGGTTACCTTTGAGATGTTTAAAGATGATGTTCAAAATATCACATAGCAAAGATGCTGATCAGTCAGAATGGACACTGGCCCATGGCACTGAAGAAAGCTCCTGAAAGCATTGTTGTGTCAGACAACACTCAATGATGAAGAGATATGGGGATGGCACTGGGAAAGCCAGTGCAGCAGGAATATACTTGGGAGGCATGAGGTAGCTGTTTTCCAACTAATATGAAAGTGTTTCAATATTTTATCACTTGGTATGGCTATTCAGGAAACCCTGGTGGCATAGTAGTTAAGTGCTACGGCTGCGAACCAAAGGGTCAGCAGTTCAAATCCATGAGGTGCTCCTTGGAAACTCTATGGGGCAGTTCTAATTTGTCCTGTAGGATCACTATGAGTCGGAGTAGACTCAACGGCACTGGGTTTTTTTTTTTTTTTTTTTTTTTGGTATGGCTATTCAACAGTGTTTCTAAAGTGGAGGTGATTTTACACTTCAGGGCATATTTGGCAATGTCTGGAGACATTTTGATTGCTATAACTCGGGAAGCACTACTGGGTAGTGGCCAGGGATGCTGCTAAATATCGTACCATGTACAAGACAGCCCCCCACCCCATGCGCACAACCAATAATTATTTGATCCAAGGTGTCGATAATACCGAGGTTGCTAAATCCTGGCCATACAGGTACAGACCAGTGAATACCGGCCTTGAGGATGCCACCATTCTCATTGATGAGGCTAAGGTGGTATGAGAGTTTCACAAATGACTGATGATCATCCCTTTCTCCTGGACTCCCCTGACACCATTACCTCTCCAGGCTGTTAAAGTAGAAAACTTTCATCCTCCTTACTCCTTATTTTCCCTCCTTCCCCACAGTCAATTGTTCACAGAGTTCTTTGAATTTGATCTCCTAGCTCTCCCTCTAATCCAGTCTCTCCTCTCCATTCCTATTTCCATTGCCTTAGTTCAAGTCTTTATCATCATTCTTTTCCTAGTCAGTATCTCTTTCCAGGACTACAGGTTTTTCAAACTCTACGCTTCTCCTGTTCTAATCCTTTTTTTATACTGCCTATCTTTGTTTTTTTTTATCTTGTTTACTAGCGTAGCCCTGTGCCTAACACACACTACCATATCCAGAGTAGACAATGAGTAAACATTTATTTAATTAATTAATAAAACATGGATTCTGTTATATCTCTGCTCCAGAATTTCCAATGGTCCTTGGATGCCTACTGAATAAAAAATCCCATAACATGGTATGCGAGATTATTCTAAATATCAATTTATCTTGCCAGTTTAATTTTCCATGTGTCTCAATCTCCTCTCAAATCCCAACCCCCACCATGGGCCTTATGTTCTAACTCAATGACTTTCTCCCCATTTCCCCCAAATGCTACATTGTTTCCCATTTATGTTTTCATATATGCTATTGTGAAACCCTTTCAACTTTGTTCCCTGGAAAATGCTTCTTCATTCCTCAATGGAAAGAAAATAGGGATGGAGAGAAGAGACTGGATTAGAGAGAGAGCCAGGAGATAAAATTCAAAGTACCCTCATTCCTCAAGATCCAGCTCAAAGGTAACACTATGTCTGAAATTTCCCCCAACTTCTCCTTACCCTCAAATAAGCAGAGTTCATTGCTCTTCTGTGCTTCTAGAGTATTTAGTATATGTATGAATCATTTCACTGATTACACTTCACTATAATTACTTTTTTGGTTCTTCCTTCACCTGCCTGGGAATCTCTATCTTATTTATTTTATCTTCTCATGTCTACAAAGCCACCAGGCTCACGTGTGTGTGTCGTGTTAGGTGCTGTTCAGTCAATTCTGACTTATAGCTATTCTGTGCACAACAGAATGAAACACTACCTGGTCCAATGCCATCCTCACAGTCGTTACTCTTGAGCCCATTGTTGCAGCCACTGTGTCAATCCATCTTGTTGAGAGTCTATCTTTTTCGCTGACCTTCTACTCTACCAAGCATAATGTCCTTCTCCAGGGACTAGTCTATCCTGATAACATGTCCAAAGTATGTGAGATGAAGTCTTGCCATCCTCACTTCTCATGCGCATTCTGCCTGTACTTATCCCAAGACAGATTTGTTCGTTCTTATGGCACTCCACGGTATATTCAATATTCTTTGCCAACACCATAAATGAAAAGCATCAATTCCTCGCCAGTCTTCCTTATTCATTGTCCAGCTTTCACACATATAAGAGGTGATTGAAAACAGAATGGATTGGGTCAGGTGCACCTTAGTGTTTAAAGGGACATCTTTGCTTTTTAACACTTTAAAGAGATCTTTTGGAGCAGATTTGCCTAATGCATTGTGTCGTTTGATTTCTTGACTGCTGCTTCCATGGGCATTGATTACAGATCCAAACAAAATGAAATTCTTGACAACTTCAATCTTTTCTCCACTTACCGTGATGTTGCTTATTGGTCCAGTTGTGAAGAGTTCTCTTTTCTTTGAGGCATAATCCGTACTGAAGGCTGTGGTCTTTGATCTTCATCAGTAAGCACTTCAAGTCCTCTTCACTTTCAGCAAGCAAGGTTGTGTCACCGCATAATGCGGGTTGTTAATGCGTCTTCCTCCAATCCTGATGCCCTATTCTTCTTCATACAGTCCAGCTTCTCAGATTATTTGCTCACCATACAGATTGAATAAGTATGGTGAAAGGTGACTTTAAACCATGCAGTATCCTCTTGTTCTGTTTAAATGACTGCCGCTTGGTCTAAGTACAGGTTCCTGATGAGCACAATTAAGTGTTCCTAAATTTCCATTCTTCTCAACGTTATCCATAGTTTGTTATGATCCACACAGCCAAATGCCTTTGCATAGTCAATAAAACACAGGAAAACATCGTCCTGGTATTTTTGGCTTTCAGCCAAGATCCATCTGAAATCAGAAATTATAGCCCTTGTTTCACATCCTCTTCTGAATCTGACCTGAATCTCTGTCAGTTCCCTGTATATGTACTGCTGCAACCACTTTTGAATGATCTTCAGCAAAATCTTGTGTGCGATATTAATGATCTTGTTCGATAATTTCTGCATTCTGTTGGATCACCTTTCTTTGAAATGGATACAAATATAGATCTCTTCCAGTTGCTTGGCCAGGTAGGTGTCTTCCAAACTTATTGGCATAGCAAGTGAGTGCTTCCAGGGCTGCATCCATTTGTTTAAATATCTCAATTGATATTCTGTCAGTTCCTGGAGCCTTGTTTTTCACCAGTCCATTCAGTGAAGCTTGGGTCTCTTCTTTCAGTATCATTGGCTCTTGATCATATACTACATCCTGAAATGGTTGAATGATGACCAATTCATTTTGGTACAATGACTCTGTATTCCTTCTATCTTCTTTTCATGCTTCCTGTGTCGTTTAGTATTTTCCCCATTGAATCCTTCAATATTGTGAGTCAAGGCATGAATTTTTTTCTTCAATTCTTTCATCTTTAGAAACGCTGAGCATGTTCTTTCCTTTCTTTTTCTATCTCCAGGTCTTTGCACATTTCATTACAATACTTTACTTTGACTTCTCTAGCCGCCCTTTGAAATCTTCTGTTCAGCTCTTCTACTTCATCATTTTTCCCTTTTGCTTTAGCTACTCTATGTTCAAAAAAAAAAAAATTTTTTTTTTTTTTTTTACTCTATGTTCAAGAGCAAGTTTCAGAGTCTCTTCTGACATCCATTTTGGTCTTTCTTTCTTTCCTGTCTTTTTAATGACCTCTTGCTTTCTTCATGTATGTTGTCCTTGATGTTGTTCCACAGCTCATCTGGTCTTCCGTTATTAGTGTTCAGTTAGTCAAATCTATTCTTGAGCTGGTCTCTAAATTCAGGTGGGATATACTCAAGGTCCTACTTGCATCTTGTGGACTTATTCTAATTTTCTTCAACTTCCACTTGAACTTGCTTATTAGCAACTGGTGGTCTATTCTACAGTCCACACCTGGCCTTTTTCTGATTGATGATTTTGAGCTTTCCATCCTCCCTTTCCTCAGATGTAGTCTATTTGATTTCTGTGTATTCCATCTGGTGAGATCCACATGCATAGTCACCACTTATGTTGTTGAAAAATGGTATTTGCAATGAAGCAGTCTTTGGTCTTGCAAAATTCTATCATGCAATCTCCAGCATCATTTCTATCAGCAAGGCCATATTTTCCAACTACCAATCCTTCTACCAGCCTCATAAGACTCAGTAAATATTTAAATGAATGAATAAATTATAATGACGCAGCCAGTCTAACCAAAAGTATTTCTTAAAAATTCCAACACCTTTATCATAAGGGTGAAATCTTGAAATCTCTTTAACCCTGTTGACTCTTAGTTTCTTCATCTGTAATGTGAAGATTGTACAAGTATCTTCTTCACAGGGTTTTATGAGAATTGCATGAACATAATAATATACTTACTTCACAGTTGCTGACAAGCTGATTCCAAGTCATAGTGACCCTGTAGGAAAGAGTAGAACCATCCCTTAGGGTTTCCAACGAGCAGCTGGTGGATTCGAACTGCCGATCTTTTGATTAGCAGCTGAGCTCTTAACCACTGTGCCACCAGGTCTCCTGCTTCACAGTACGACATTTAAATTATCTTTTTTTTTTTTTTTTTAGCTGATCTCTTATTTATAGAAAGCACAGTAAAGACAATTATAAGAAGGTTGACAGCTCATGATTTCAGCAATACTGGAGAAAAACAAGATCTGTTTTAGGATGAGAAAATAAATGCCTTGATGTTAAACAAACTTTCCTCATGGTCCACAATGATAATATTGCCTTTTGAATCTCAAGCATTTCTTGAACCAACAACAGAGCAATCCAGAAGAGAGATAGAGGAGAGAAGAGGAACTCAATCTCTAGATGAGGAGACCAGAGATATATCAACAAGTAGAAAACAAACCCACAGCACATGGACTAGATTCCAATTTCACTGACCCTGCTCTCATCTCCATTTGGAATTGAGTCCATGAGTCGATCCAGTGATTCTTTTTTTTTCAATTTGGTTAAAGTGCTGTTTACTTATAAAATTTCCATTTGGTTCATGCTTATTATGTTCTTTTTCTTTACCCAGCCTTTCTTTCTTTCCATTCCTTTCAAGTGTGTCCATCCTTACTTCTTGGAGCATGGTTTTATTAGTTGTTTTATATTTTTTCTGTTTGATAATTCCAACATTTGTGTCATCTCAGGGTTTGCATTTGTTAATTATCTTTTCCCTTGTGTGGTGCAGTGATAGTGATACAACTGCTAATCAAAAGATCAGCAGTTCAAGTCCACCAGCTGCTCCTCGGAAACTCAAAGGGGCAGTTTTACGCTGTCCTCTAGGGTCACTATGGGTCGGACTTGATGGCAACGGATTTGGTTTTTTTTCTTGTGAGTTGAGATTTTCTTAATTCTTTGCATGTCCAGTGATTTTGGATTGTATCCTGAACATTTTGAATATTATATCATGACAACCTGGGTCTTGTTTAAATTCTAAGGTGAATGCTCATTTTTTTTCTTTTTTTTTTTTTTAATTTAATCCACTACATTAAGTTCAGGTTACAAATTTCAACGTGAATTCTGTGTATTGTGGTTCCAAAGTGATTTCAGTTTTTGAGGTCTTTGAAGTTGTATTTTAATGAGCACTGCATGTGCAGTCCTGTCTGAGACCTGAGTGGTGGTCTACCCTATAGGTCTCAAAACTTGAGGCATACTGTTATGGTCAGATGCATGCATACACAGTTGGAAAGTGTAGCCAGAAGTTCATACACAACATTATGGGATTGCTCTCTTCATCTCCGTCCTCTTAATGATTTGATTTCTTTGACTCTTTCCAGCTCCCTGCCTCCCTTTACAGTTCTTTAACCACTTTGCCTATGTACTTGGGAAGGAAACATTTCCTACTGCTCCCAAAGAGGCAGAAGTGTTTTGCTTCTAATCTTCCTGGAGAAACAATGGATCTTTCCCTGTGTTCTGGGGACAAGCGCATTTTCTGCCTTTCCTCTAGTGGCTTAAGTTTTGCAGGAAAGAAGGATCTGGGGAAGCAAGTGAAGTTTCTTTTTTCTAACATGTTCTCTGTCAGCTGATCACCTCCTGACCAAGGGAGGTTCTCTCTGATCTCCTGGCCTGCCCCAAATCATTCTCATAAACATTTGGTGGAGGGCCATGGAAAAGAGCTTATAAAAATTCCTCTTGTGTTTGAGACCTTTAGCTATTCCAGACTGACATGTCCAGATTTACATGCTAGCCTATATTTGGCCTTTAAAATTTTGTTAAAATTCTAGTTGATTTTTTTTTTCTTACCCTCTTGTGTGGTGGCCACCTCTTTCTCCTCTTCTCTGGTATCAAGGTTATTCTGGTTTCATAAAATATGTTGAAAGTGTTTCTTTTTTCCTTTTTTCTCAAAGAATTTGTGTAAGATCGAAATTACCTGTCCCTTGAATGCTGTTAGAAAGCACCTAAAAACTTTGATCCTATTTTATTATTATTGTCATTTTTATATTTTTGTAGTAAATTGCCAATTTTGATGAAGTCTTCAAATTCATTGTTGTAAAGTTGTTCATATTGTTAAAAACCTTTATATCATGTGGAGTAATGTACATTTTTCTTTCCTAGCATTATTTGTGCTTTTTCATTGTCTTTCTTGATACCTTGCCAGATATTTGTCTATTCAAAAGATCACCTTTGCTTTTGTTGTTCTATTGCATTTTTATATTTCTTTATTTTTATTTTGTATTTATAATTTCTTTCCTTCTACATTATTTACTACCATTTTCTTGTTCTTTTTCTAGTTTTCCCTTAAGATGTATGCTTGACTCATTAGTACTTAGGCCTTCTTCTTTTAGAATATGAGGATTTAAGGCTATATATTTCCTGAATATTCTACATTCTCTGTATTCCACAAGTTTTGATATGTATATTATAATTTAATTTTAAATACTTTATTATTTTCATTATAATTTTTGCTTTGACCAGTGAAATATTGAATGTGTATTTAAATTCCTAAACATGCTTTTAAAATTTTAGTTTGCTATTGATTTCTAAATTATATTGCAGTCAGACCATAGCCTATATGCCACATTTTCTTTGAAATTGAATCTTTAGTGCTTAATATGTAATCAACTTTTTAAATATTTCGTATGTGATTGATGAGAAAGTCTACCTATGTTCTATATATGCTTATTAGATTGTTAATTATGTTATTCAGCTTTCCTATAATCTTACCCATTTTTTGAAAGCTTGAAGTGACAATTTTTAAGGAAGATGTGTTACATTCTTCCATTATATTGATCTCCCATTATATTTGGTTGGTATTTGTCAGGCATATCTATTTTCGGCTGTTGGACTTTCAAACATTCTGTATTTTGTAGGTAAGGTGAGTTTAATTCATTTATCTCTTTTGTGATTATTGGTATATTTGGATTTATTTTCTACTCTCTAGTTTTGTGTTTCTATCCTCTTTTTTTCTATACTACTTTTTCCCCCTTTTTTTGCTGCCTTTCAGATGACAGAATTTACTTTATTGTAATTATTTTCTTGCCTCTACTGGTTTGTAATTTTTACACTCTATTTCTGCTTTTTTTATGATCATATGTAAATTGATAGCATGCTTATTTAACTCAACAAACTCTAAAGTTAATCAAAAGCTTTGTCCTTCTCCCAAAAAGTATGACAGGGAGTATACACAGTGATTAAGATTATAGGCTCCGTTGCCATACTGTCCAAATTTGAAATCACATTACTTATGTGATTTTTGACAAAGTTGTTTTACCATTCTAAGCCTCAGTTCCCTCATTGGTAAAATGGGGATTATAATGGCCCCTTACCTCATAAAATTGCCATGAGAAAAACAAAATGAGATAATGTAGACAAAGTACCTGATATATAAGGGCACGATAAATGTCAATTTATTAGAATGCTTACCTTATTCATTGCTCTTAGAATTTAGTAGATTTTCCTAATAGCCCTTTTCAGCCATTGATTCTCCAGATCGTTTTTCAAATTCTTTCCATCACTGTGATCATTTTAATTGCCTTTATGGGCACCTCGTGCAGTTTTTTTTTAAGTATAATAACCAGTTTCATGTCCAATTTTGATATAAATGCATACAGTCTTATATGGAGAAGAGATACTTTTATTATTATTACTATTTTGTTTTTAATACCCTAGGCCACAGACCCTCACTGAGCCAATCTCTTAAAGGAGTGTTCTGTAGAAAATTTTAAATTCCTTTCTTGAATTGTAACCAGGAGCTGAGAGCCCATAGGCATGGATTGGTTTAATTCCACCTGTCAGTGGTTTTTATCTGGTGTGCATATACCCTCATTACATGTGCACCACCAATCTTTGAACTTTGTGTAAAATTTATTTTTTGCTCCAACTGATGCTGCTAGAGTGAATGTTGAAGTGAGCAGGTCCAGCAGTGGGGTACAGCTGGCTGTGAGTGAGCAGTGAGAGGCATCATCCCAACAAGTGGGTGCCAGAGAAAGATTATGGATTTTACTGGAACAGACAAGAACTTTGCTTTCCAAATATATTTGGGAGCATGGTTAAGAAAGTGAAATGCTGTCTATACTCATATAGTGACATAGTGCTTAAGAGTGGCCACTAGTAACACTTAAGTCCGGCTTGTTATGTGCCAGGCACTTTACATGCATTAATGTATTTAATCAACATAAAAATACTGTGGAGATGGTGTTATTATCATCCTCATTTACAGATAAGAAAACTGAGGCACAGAAGGATTAAATAACTTGACTAATGTAGATGTAAGTTTGAAACTAGGCAACCTGACTCTAGGATTCTGTATTATACTACTTCCAAATGAATAATGAATTAACTGCAGTTGTTTTAGAGACATATTGTATAGTAGTGCTTGTGTCATGTACTTCTCACGGACTATCTCATTATTTGACATTTTGCATTTACGACAATAGTAAAAAATCTACTATCGGATTATTTTGTGCATTAAAGAGATGGCGGGCATGGCAGCAATGAGGGTCTCCAGGCTGCCTCTGGGAAGCTGGGCCACACTGTCCCACACTTTCTGCTCCCTTCTGCTTGCAGGGGTGCTGGGTTCAGCTGCCACGCAGGCCTGACCTTCTCCATGAAGACAGCCTCTGGGTTGGCCTGTAGGCAGCATCAGCCAGCAGGCGCATGTTCCCAGTTCCCATGTGGCCTGAGGCCCTGCATCTCAAAATTGCTGTAGGGTAAGAAGGGAGGATAGGAAGAGGAATTGGAGAGGGTGTTTGGAAGAAATGTGTGCAAGTTTAATGACATCCCAAAGTGAGCCAAACTGGGCCTGAAGCCTCCACTTCGGTGGTTCCGGGTACACTGCCAGGCTCCCAGCACCCTCACAAGTAGCCCCAAGCCTCTGAGACTCACCAGGCCTGGAGGGCAAAGTAGGCTCTGGGATGGTGAACGCAGGGCTTGCAGGGGTAGGGGTGGAGCCCTGGAGCTGATCCACAAGGAAAGCTCTGACCTAACACTGGAGGAAAGTGAAGTGGTTAAGCTGTGGGCCCTCCAGTCACACAGCCTGGCTTCATTCAGCTTTGTCTTGTCCAAGCCTCCTTCTCTGCAGAGGAATAATCCATAACTGAACTGGCCACATCAGTATATCTTAGCTGTTATTATTTCTATGATCATATTTTCTAAATAAAAAAAATTGGACAAATGGGTGATCTGAAAACAAAATAAATCCTCCACTTTCTCATAATGCCGATTTTCAGATAATGACCTGGTCTTTGGAACCTAACCATGTTGATAATTGAGGAGAGGATGTTGTTACTGATGACATTTTTAAGGTCTTTTCTTTACATTAAGCATGCCAACAAACTCTCCACTTTTTTAAACTGTGCCTCAAACATACATACACAATGGTTGATACTCATTGAACTAAAAGCCTGACATTATACAAGTTTACACCAAAGCACCTTTAACTCTGTTCTGCCCACTCAGTCTTAGTACATTTTCTTAGGCTTCATCTCTATAGGGTCGCTATAAGTCAGAATCAACTAGACAGCAACAGGATTTTTTTTTTCACTTCATACAGCTCCTAACTAATCTTTCTTCCAGTCTCACCAAAATTCAATCTATCTTTCACACTGGCTCCAGAGTGTTCTCCCCAAATAAAAAATCCGATCATAAAACCCTTGCTCAAAACTCTTTGATAGTTCTCTATTGCCTATAAATTAAAACTGCTTATCCTTGTACACAAGGGCCATCATAATCTGACAATATTTCTGGTTCCATCTCTAGCCACTATCCTCTTTGAAAATTCTTCATCCCAACTGGAATTTTTTAGGCTCGTTTGCATCTCTCAGTCTTTATATATGTTATTCCTTCTGCCTAATAAAATCTTATACAAAATCTAATATTACCTCTTCCATGAAATCTTTACCAACCTAAGTCAGAGTTAGTTACTCTCTCCTCTGAGTTTCCACAACACTATTTTAACACTGTTATAGGACTTATCACATTGCATGTTTCCCCAAGTTTCACCAGTCTATGTGTCATATAGGGCCACATAATATACATTTCACTGCTCTTCCTCCTACCTGCTCATATAGGACTTAAAATCCCTTCAAAATATGTTCCCTTCACATTCCACAAACATTTCTGTGTTTTCTCAAGGTGTGCCTCAAATATTCTCTCAAACAAGTCTGCTCTTGCTAGGTCCCACTGCTGATCTGTCACCCATTACGGCTCTACTGGCTGTTGTTGTTCTCTTTGGAATCACAGTCTTCCACGGGGTTTGTTCCATTGGTCTTCTCACATTTAAGTCACCCACTGAGTTGCTGTTCTATTGGCCATCAGTTCTAAAATATTGGAGCCCTTGTGGATTCCAGCTGAGTGGTGGATTATAGGGGGGGAAAAAGCTTCAACTTTGGGAGAAGACTGCTCTTTTGTTTTGGAGGGAACAAATACTTCAAAAAATTTTTAAGCTTTTATTTTGAAATAATTATACATTCCCAGGAAGTTGCAAAGAAATGTACATGGAGGTCCCATGTACCTTTACCAAGTTTCCCACAATGTTTACATTTTACATAACTGTAGAATAATATCAAAACCAGAAAATTGACATTGGTGGAATGTGTGTATAGTTCTATGCCATTTTATCACGTTAGTAGATTCAGGTAATCACCACTGCAAACAAGATACAGAACTATTCTACCATCACAAAGGTCTCCCTGGTTCTACCACTTTACAGACACACTCATTCTTCCACCACACCTTTCCTAAGTCCTGGCAACTTCTACTCTGTTCCCCATCTCTATAATTTTATCATTTCAAGAATATCATTCATATAAATAGAATTATACAGTTTGTGATCTTTTGAGATTTGCTTATTTTCACTCAGCCCTTGATATCTATTTAAAATTGTATGTATCTATAGTTCATTCCTTTTCTTGCTGAGTATTATTCTAGGATACATACATACTGCAGTTTAGCTATCTACCTGCTGTAAGACATTTTGCTTGTTTCCAGCTTCGGGCTATTATAAAAATTCAGGTACAGGTTTTTGTGTGGACCTAAGTTGTCATTTCTCTGGGGTAAATGCCCAAGAAGGTAGGCAGAGACACTTAGTCCAAGGTGTTAGGTCACTTTTCACTGACATGATAACCTTGAACACATTGTCTCTACCCAAACACAGGACCTTCCCTAAGCCCTCTTTGCCTTAAAAAAAAAAAAAAAAAGAATGGAGGAATTCCTCTCCCCCTGGTCAAATATGATAATCTCCAAAGAGAAGCAACTCATTTCCCAAGTGATGACAAGACAACACTTAACAAGATTATGCAAAGCAATTTAACTCCTCAATGCTGCATGTTCTCTACTCCAGAACACGGTCTGAAATTTGACCGCTATATGTTAAAGAAAGACCCATTGTTAGCCTCAACCTAAGCCTCACACTTCATACAAAAAATTACTCTGAATCGATGGTAGATTCAAATCACGACATAAGACTATAAATATTTTTGAAGAAAATCTTTGGAATTAGAGAGGTCTAAGTTTGAATGCTGGCTCAAAACCTCAATCTTTTTTATCTGCTATTAAATTCCTCATAGGCTTGTCATGACGGTTAAACAAGGTAACGAATGTGAAAGGTACTTAGCAGGGCTTGAGGAGTCTCTAGATAATGCAAACAGTTAACACACTTAGTTGATAAATGAAACACTGGAGGTTTGAGTCCACCTCGGAAGAAAGGCCTGGTGATCTACTCCTGAAAAATCAGCCATTGAAAACCCTGTGACACACAGTTCTGCTCTGATACACATGGGGTCACCATAAGTCAGGGTCAACTTGATGGCAACTCAATGTGACAGGGTTTGGATGGGACAGTACATTTAGTGTAGTTTTCTGGATATTTTGTGGTAATATCTTCCTCCCTATGGCCTTCATTCATTGGGCCAAACTCTATCACCATGAGCCATCCTCAGTCAGGCTAATCTGTCTTCCCTATAATAAAAGCTACTCTAAATCTAGAAAAACATGCTGTCACAGAAAATATGCCACGTAATGAGGTGGTTGATTTGGTCAGTCCTTTCAACTCTCAGGTAATAAAGAGGGGGAAACAGAGAGAAGCTAGGCCATAGGCACATTGTGGGGCTTGTTTAGGGCATGAATTCAGTGGGCTACAAGGCCATCCTTCATAACAGGAACAAACATGGCTGCTTGTTGATTTTGTTGGAGTAAGAACCTTCTCCACAGTAAATTCTGCCTTTTCTTATCAGGCATGTGCAATGAAGTCATCCTAATCTTCGGGCTGACCAAAGTAAATGTTGCCATGGAGACAAACTGTGTTGGCTGGAACACTCTGAACAAGAGCAACATTATAGAAGACTGGGGTCTCTTATTCTTGCACAGACACAGTCTATACACCAGGCTTGATTTTAAAAATTCTTGAGTGGGTAAGGAGTGAGGGAATGTCCTAAGGTGCGTGGTGGTCAGAGGTGCTAGGAGCCTCATGTAGGCCTCCCATTACTTAGAATCCCTAATTGGACCTTGAAATATTTTAATCCAAGCCTTGCCTCTATCCTACCAGGTCACCTTCAGCTAATAGATTGAAAATGTCGTATGTTCTACTTCTAAGTCAGTGGGATTTGATTTTTCAAAATGGAAGAACTTGTTGGAGAAGAGCCCTAGGCAGTACCATTTCCTGATTTTTCTCATATATTCAGCCTTGCATTTCATTCCTGATTTTTACGGGTCATCTTTCTATTTTAGTCACTGTCCTCATTATTAACCAGGAGTTTTAGAGCTCTGGCCAGTTTCAATGCATTGAGTAATGGGTCCGAGGCTCTTACAAAACTGAATGTCCCAGTCACATGTCAGTATTTCTTCAGGAGACATGAATTTCCTGATTTTTAGATATAGATGGTAGTTTAGAGAGCATCAAGTTCAGTGGCGCCCATCACAATTACTTGGGAAGCTTTTTAAAATATCAGCTCCCAGGGCCATACTCCAGGCCTATTAAATATGAAGCCTAGGCATGTGTATTTTTAACACTCTCCTCCAGCAACTCTGACATACCACAAAGTTTGAAAACCATTGATTTAATCCATCCGTTTCTTCTCCCATTTTATATAATAGAGACTGGGGCTAAGAAGGGAGTATGACTTCCTCAAGTTCACAAATATAACTGAAAGAATGTTCAGAAGCAGAAGCGTGGACATCATTGTAATTTCTAAAATTTCTTTCTCCCTACAAATTATTTTTGCAACATGCAAAAGTCAGACTTGACCTATGGTAGCCAATTCAATTAGGTCAGATTTATGGGGCTCTCAGCCTCAAAGAAATCAGGCCTTGTCACAAAGAAACAGGTTTTTGTAAGATCTGCACTTTAATAAAAATGAAAATGAAGACCCCGGAGTTTGCGTCTTAAAATTCAAGCCCTAAACAGGCTTCAGGTCAAGTAAAAGATAGGGAACTTAGATTGAGAGGCCCAAAGACCTTTTTGAGCTTTCCTTCAGGGAAGCCCTGAAGCCACAGCCTGCTAATGGCTCTGGGGGTTAATTGAGCTAAAAATAAAACATAAAATGTGTTTGAGGTTTCTTTCTCCCTTTCTATTTTCACAGAATTTGATTAAGAGATGTGTTTCTTGAAGGATGAGATTAGAACTGCGTGGGATTAGAAGAAAATAGACAAGATTTTTTTTTTTTTATTTTTCCCATAGCTCTCCAGCTGCCTCTGCAGAAGACATCTCCCAAGGCTTGGGCCATGAGCTCATGTTCTTTAGAAATTTTGAGTGGGTTCAGATATTTTTGAGATGGGCCCTTTCATCCGTGTCAGAAGAACAGCTTAGTTCCTTGGTTCTTCTCCAAGTCAAGGACAGATTCTATGATGCTATTTTAATTTGCTCATTCTGAAACTTCAATCAGTGGTTAGGAAAGATATTTTTCAGTAAATGAGTAGCCAGGCACACACATAGGCCCTATAGTTAAGATGAAATTCCTGACAGTGTTGCACCCTAAACTCTAGTGACTTGTCAGTGACTGTGGTTTGCTAACAATGCTAACATCAGTGAATGAGCTTCTGGGAACTAGAAGACTAGGAGAAGGAAAGGAATGAGAAGAGAAGGAACCAGCTCTGGGGAACTGAACAAATGAAGAAATTAGTGAAGATGATTCCTGGAACTTTGAGAGTGATTCAGCCACAGAAAAAAAGGCTTCCCTAATTTTTCAAATTGACATTTATTTTAAAAGCCATCAAGGTAAAATGTGGCCCCCCCAAAAAAGAAGAAAATGTTTTGCCTTGATATCTTATTGCAGTTGACACCAAATCTCTTAACCTCCTGCCCATTTTTCCCCACCTATGTCTCATTTTCTAGGGGGAATGCCATTAGTCCCTACTGAATATGGGGGGTGTTGAAGCTTGAGTAAGACAGTGAGAAACCTAGTGTCGTGATTGTATATTGGTCCTGGTAAGAGCTGGAGAGGTGGTGCTGACTCACATCCTCCCAATCTTTCCAATGTAGGAAAGGTTAAGATTACTTACCAGGTACTTGATGAGCTTTAGTAGTAAAAAAAAAAAATCTTCCCACACATCCTGGTGTTTGATATAAACCATTGCTTATTACTGAGTTGTAATCAACTTGACATCAATGGGTTTGGTTTTTTTTGGTCCCTAAAGTAGATAAGACCATGGAAACAATTTTGTTGGAAATGGCACTGGCTGAGGACAGAGGAAGCCATGGTCAAATAGGGGCTCTGCCATGGACCTGTGGATAAGATTGCCTTTGGCAATTAATGTGACAATTCTACGGTCTACATAGACCTTCCTCACAGAGCAATTGACTAACATCTCATGAGAGGCAAACAACCTGTCATTCTAGGCCTTCCACTATCTAAAAAAAAATAAAAATTTTATTTATTTTTTAGATACTTCCAAATGTTTAAATTTTCCCCTGCCAAATCATCTGACTATAACCAAACCTGTTTACTTATCCCTTAAACAGGGTTTGGGCATCCTCTTCCTCCATACCTCAAATTATTCTTCCTATTTGGAAGGCTTAACCCTTTTCTCTCATCCTATCCAAACCCTCCTCTTCCACCAAGGCAAAATGAAAGTCCCACCTTTTCAAAATAATACTTCCCTTGTGTCCCTTCAGGACTCTTTCCGCTCTACTTTTACTGTTCATACCACTTACTTGGTAGCCATGAGTCAGAATTAACTCGATGACAACTAACAACATCAACAGCGTGTTTATGTCTGGCTACTCCAACTAGACTATGTTTCTTGATTGAAGGAACAACATCCTACTTAATGAATTCAGTTAGTGGATGTAAAATTTCTTCATAACTTGTCAAGTATATTGTCGATATCAGTTACTGATGCATCAGGTACTGATGCAGGACCTTCACTTAACTGTGTGACTTTGGGGAAATCACTCCTGACTTCAAACTTAGTTTCCTCATCTGTAAAATGGGGAACAACAGGTAACATTCTTAAGAAATTGTTATGGGAATGAAATACCATTAATGGGCCTGGAAGTTTTTTTTTTTTTAATTTCCATGTGTTGCAGGTATTGTAAGTATAAACCCAGTGCCATCGTACTGTTACCCAAATATGAAATTTCCTGTTATAAAGCCAATTTGTGGCTTACATAATTTTTGCCTTGGTATTCATCTTAGTTCCTCTTCTGCTCCTGTCCCACACAGATAAGTCACCCATTCAGCAGTTGCTTGCTTAGATAAAATGTCCCTATCCCTTTTCCCTAGTTTCCTCTGAACTCCCAGAAATCTATGCCAAGTGCATGCTTCAAACCAACCAATGCCACGGGAAATATACCCAGCAATGCCCTTAACCCCAATAAAGGTTAAAGCCTCTGCGTTACTCCACAGCTTGCTCCCCGCCCACTGGTTGAGCTCACCCTTCTGCGCAGCCTTCCTGTAGACCCTTATTAGCACCCCTTTCTACCTGTGGACCTGTGAGTAATAAACCTCTTTGAGTTTTTCCTGCACTTTATTGTCAGTTTCCCCTGTGTCTAACCAGATTGACACCCATGTGTACGGACCTTTAATTTACTACAGAGTGTTGGTCATATGTACAAATGACTTAAACGTGGTGGGTACAAGTCTGACACTTCAGAGACAGAGCATTCACCACTATAAAAAAAAAGTCTTCTCATGACAGGATAAGTTGGACACAGGCCAAGCACAGATGACCTTAGGTTGCTCACCAGTCTAAACAAGCACCCCATGAAAGGCACACTGTGAAACAAAACAAGACCCCAAACCCTTCAAAATCCCTGCAGAATATAATACATATATTGGATAAAGACTCATCATCTATTGACCAAATTTATAACATTTCCCCATCATAAGTTACACACAGTAGGCCACACAAAATGTTTCTTGGTGACCACGATAACAATGGTGATTAACAGCATCACTTATTCCTTTCCAGGCCAAGGAAGGAAACAGCCATGCTATAAGCCCACAAATCTGTCCAGTGGCTTTTTTGTGGAGACCAGCCTTTATGGTTATCCTATGTTGTTTTCACAGAATATTAGAGTGGAAGGGCCCTATACAGAATATCCAATTGAGCTTCTTCATGTCACTGATGTGGATAGTGATGTTCAGAAGAAGGAAGGTGTTTGCCTAAGGCTGCACAGCAGGTCAGGTGTAGGGGCCATAAATGACTTGGATTCTGATACAGATAGGGTTGCAAAGAGATAGGTCTTTCTTGTGAGGTCTGTGGATTTTTCTTTAAATTTCCATTTTTATATTCCAGCCTACTTACTGAGGCTTAGCAGAGGTGGAGCCCACAGTCACACAGCCAGAAAGTAAAGGAACCAAGACTTGAGTCTAGTTCTGTCTGCCTCTCAAGCCCCAGGACTGCCGCCCTCCCCAAATCATCACTTCGTCTGATGTTCTCAGCTTCTTCCAGTTGATTATCTACAAGAAAGTCATATAGTCTCTTTCCCTCCTGGTGTCTTAGCTACAAGCAATGGTGTGAGGATTTCTGAGGAAGTATTAGAATAAAGTACAGATTGGTACATATCTGGGTAGCATAGTCCAGACAGAGGGCATGGAACAAGTCAAACTGACCAGCCTTAGGCCTAGCAGCTCCTTTTCCTCCACATTTATCATTTATTGGGAAAATTACTTAACCTTTCTGTATATAATTGAGCAAAACACTTAACGTCTCCAAGCCTCAAGTTCTCTATATGTAAAATGATGATAACAGTAGTATTTATCTCATATGGAGGTTGGAAAGTTACGAATGAAATAATCTATGTAAAATAATAAGAATAGTGGCTGACACACAGAAGCACTCAAGAAATGTTAGCTATTTTTATTGTTACTATACAAGAAATTCGTAAGAATCATAACAAAGGTACAAATAAATTACTGTGGGTACAACAACAACTAAAAATATATGCGTGGGTATGTATGTATGCATATATGTGTATAAGTATGTATATGTGAGTATATATTATGTACATATAGTTATATGCATATGTATATGCATCTATATGACCATATGCATATATATTCATATATATAACAAAGCACATGGGGGCACAGTTAAACATACTTCTTAGACGTAAACACTTCGCAGAATTGGTTTTCTGGGTTTGAAGGATTAGGACCATAGTCTTGTGGGACCTCTCTGTCAATTGGCATAATATAGTTCATAAAGTTATGTTCTACCTCCTAGTTTTGTGAGTGTTGTCTGGGGTCTTAAAAGCTTGCAATTGGCCACCTAAGATACAACTATTGGTTTCTATTAGTCCAGAGTAAAAGAGAAAGATGAAAACCGAAGACTCAAAGGACAGTCTACACGAACCATGGCCTCATCTACCATAAGACCAGAAGAACTAGATAGTGCCCAGCTACCACTACCAGTTGTTCAAATCATGGCCACAATAGATGGACCATGATTGAATGGGAGACAAATGTGGAACAGAACCTCAAATTCCTAAACAAACAAACAAAAAAACCCAAAAAACAGACTTTCAAGACTGATTGATTGAAGGACTCCCTGAGACACTCTTCAAACTTTGAACTGAAACTAATCCCTTGAGGTTATCTTGCAGCTATATAATAGATTGGCTCGCAAAATAATGAATATCACCTGAAGGCACTGTGCTCCTTTAAAACAAATCACCGATAGGGACCAAATGGTCAACAATTACTTTAAAACTACGATGAAAATGTAAAGGGTTAGGGAAACTAGATTAATGAAAATGGAACAACCAGAATGGAAATAATGTTCATTCATTGTGAAGAACGTAACCAATGTCACTGAACAATTTGTGTAGAAATTGTTGAATGGGAACCTAAACTGGTGTGTAAAGCTTCACTGAAAACACAATAAAATATTTTTTAATTACTATGGGTAGACAAAGATTGTCAGATTGAATCAAAAAAAGAAAAAGAAAATAAGTGAACCCAAGTATTAGCTGGCTACAAGAAATCCTTTTTAAATATAAATAATGATAAGCTGATAGTAAGATTTAAAAAATATATATATATACTTTGCAAACACAAATTAGCAGAAAGTGATGGAGATTAGAAGGATTTTTTTTTTTTATGAAAGAGATGGTATTTTAGCTGGTACTTGACCCATAGATATAAGATTTAGACAGAGATAGATGAGGGGAAAAAGTGGAACACAGGGCTTGTTTTTGGAGTAGTCAGTATTATGGTTTGACTGGAGCAGTGTTATCATGCAGAAATGTAGGGGAAGATACAGCTGGGAAGGTAGGTCATGACAATTTTGATGCTTTTTTTTCCTTAAGGTAGCATGGAGTCATTGAAAGCTTTTAAGTGGAGAAATAATATAATTAGAATGGGGCCTTAGGATTATTATTCTCACACTTGGGGCCAGGAGTAGCAGCCTATTGCAATTATCCAGAGAAGTAAAGAATATCTAAATTAGAACAAGATCAATGTGGATAGAGTGAGGAATGTACTCAAGAGATGATATCATGATATGAATATAGAATCTGTAGAACTTGGCAACTGACTGAACTGGGATGAGGGGATGGAGGGATATACGAATCTGTGTTTTTGAAATTGGGATGTGGCTAGGGTGATAGTGCATTAACAGAGACAGAGGCAGACAGAAGAGGAGAATATTTAAGGGGAGGATATTACCTAATGATTTTCACTGCACAAAAACCATGAAACCAGTCTGCCTTAACTAATCAAATTTGTCCTTCCCCATACTGGGCATTAGTTTAAGTCAAAGATGGTATTTTGTGCATTTGATTGTTCCAGTTATCAAGTATTGGCACAGCTGATTGGCATCTATAAATTTGATTCCAACTATGCTGGTTCAGGAAACCCTGGTGGAGTAGTGGTTAAGAGCTACGGCTTCTAACAAAAAGGTCAGCAGTTTGAAGCCACCAGGAGCTCCTTGGAAACTCTACAGGGCAGATCTACTCTGTCCTATAGGGTTGCTATGAGTTGGAATCAACTTGATGACAACAGGCTTGGGGTTATGTTGCTATAAATATCAAAAATGAAACCTGAGAAGTCTCAATTTCAAACACCCGACATTGCCCTTCTCACCTGACCCAGCTCAACACTTTAGCGTGAGTCTTATACCATTTAGAATAATTAGCAGCAGTTCTGTGAGGACTGAGCTTCTCACTTCCTTTTCTTCTCTCCAAAAGGTCTTTGCATAGGGAAAAGGACCATGAAAACAAGTGATCAAACATAAAACAAAACAAACAAACCAAACCCATTTTCATCGAGTCCATTCCGACTCAAAGCAACTCTACAAGACAGAGCAGAACTGCCGCATAGAGTGTACAAGGAGCAGCTAGTGGATTCAAACTGCAGCCTCTTGGTTAGCAGCCAAGCATTTAGCCACTGTACTACCAGGGCTCCAATCAAACATAGTGGAATCAATATTACTGCCCTTCCCTGAGAGGTCCAGGGACCGAGACAGAGTCTTAATTCCATTCACCATGCCACCTCCACAGTCACACTTTAAAACAGATTTCATGTTCTACTTCTGGAGCTATGGAGTAAATGTATTTTTTCCCTATTCCTCCAGCTATGTATAATTAAAAACCCATGGCATTATATATAAAACAAACATAAAAAGATGCTGAAACCTAGAGAGAAGATGGCAGACTGGCTAGGATGACAAGGCTCAAGGAATGACATGCTAGTGAGTTTCCTAAGTTTCTTTTTACCATTCATATATCCCACACGTGAAGCTAAAGAATCCAGAAACTCAAAAACACTACCAGGCAGAGGCAGAACCAGGATGGCGGAATAGACAGATGCTTCTGGTGAGCCCTCTTACAACAAAGACCCAAAAAACAAGTGAAACAAGTATATTTATTTAGGAGCCCTTTTTTTTTAGGAGCCCTAAACATCAAAGGTGGTTTAGAAGCAGAGAGGAGTTACTGGAACTGAATCACAGGGAGCCCTCAGGCACCATTCCCGGGCTGGTACTAGCTTTCGGCCATGGTTTCCTCAGGGAGAAGCAGCCAGCCACATAGCCTACTCACACCTCTGGAGCCAGAGAAGAGAGGTGCTCTCTGCAAAAGCTAAGTATTTTTGTATATTTTGCTGCCCACCACCCCCCCAGCCTCCAAGCAGGCTTCTTCAGTGGCTGAATTCCCGGGGCCTAAGAAAGGCCTTGTTGAGTGCCTAAAGCCATCCTTCCAGCCTTGGAGGAGGAAAAAACTTGCAGTTGAGGAAAAGATAATTTTCCAACTCCTCTAACCGGGGGAGCTCAGGACAGAAGTGGCTCCTGTCCAGGCATAAATGGTCTATGGACTTTGAGCAGCTTTCCCCTCTGCATGGCCCTGTGTGGGCCTATTTCAGGAGAATAGGTACTTGTTGGCAAACTCCAACCATTTCAGCTGTGCAGTGGAGAGGTGGGTGTTTGATGTTTGACATTGCTTTGCCTATTAAACAGGGTCCTCACCTACCCACATCAGGGGCCTAAGGACTGGTAGCTCCACTCAGGTCACCCAGCCACCCATGACAGGGGTTCAGAGATAACTTGTACCTTCCGGTCCTTACAACCAAAAACATTGGGTGCCCATCGTCCACCTGCAGAGCCCACCCACCTGCATGCTCTAGGGAATACGGATGTGCTTCCTTCACAGACACTAGGGGGTCGGTTCTCAGCCCCCTGCCTTGTTTAGAGCATGACCCCCTGCTGCAATCAGATACCGGAACCTACACAAACCACCCCCTGCCCCTCTAACACTGTAGGACAGAGCCAGTATGACACATTACATGAGCAGCTACCTGGACACCTGAGCTGAATTCTTACAAGAAAAGTGAATGGACTCCTAGACTAATATACCTGATAACAGCTCTAGCCAGCTGGGGACAGAATGTCTGTGCTCCAAAGGCGAAAATAATCAAGTTAGCTCACTCAAGTAACACATTTCGGCATATAAAAACAAAACAAAGCCAGAACCTATGACACACTAAGCAAGCATAAACTAATACAATAACTTATAGATGGCTCAGAGACAACAGTCAATATCAAGTCACATAAAGAAACAGACCATGATCACCTCAACAGGCTCTCAAAACAAAGAATCCAGGGATCTTCTAGATGAAAGTGCATTCCTGGAATTACCGGATGCAGAATACAAAAGATTAATATACAGAACACTTCAAGACATCAGGAAGGAAATGAGGTAATATGCAGAACAAGCCAAGGAACACACAGATAAAGCAATTGAAGAAATTAAAAAGATTATTCAGGAACATAATGAAAAATTTAATAAGCTGGAAAAATCCATATACAGACAGCAATCAGAAATTCAGAAGATTAATAATAAAATTACAGAAGTTGACAAGTCAGTAGAAAGTCAGAGGAGCAGAATTGAGCAAGGAGAAGGCAGAATTTCTGAACTTGAAGACAAATCGCTTGCCACTAAAGTATTGGAAGAAAAATCTGATAAAAGAATTAAAAAAAATGAAGAAACCTAAAGGATCATGTGGGACTCTATCAAGACAAGTAACCTACGAGTGATTGGATTACCAGAACAGAGAGGAATAACAGAAAATACAGGGAGAATTGTTGAAGATTTGTTGGCAGAAAACTTCTCTGATATTGTGAAAGATGAGAAGATATATATCCAAGATACTCATCAAACTCCACATAAGGTAGATGTTAAAAGAAAGTTGCCAAGACATATTATAATCAAACTTGCCAAAACTGAAGATAAAGAGAAAATTTTAAGAGCAGCTAGGGATAAAGGAAAAGTAATCTAAAAAGGAGAGCCAATAAGAAAAAGCTCAGACTACTCAGCAGAAACCATGCAGGCAAGAAGGCAATGGGATGACTCATTGTAAACATTGAAGAAAAAAAATTGCCAGCCAAGAATCATATATCCAGCAAAACTGCCTCTTGAATATGAAGGTGAAATTAGGACATTTCCAAATAAATGTAAGTGTAGGGAATTCATAAATACCAAACCAAAGTAACAAGAAATACTAAAAGGAGTTCTCTGTTTATAAAATCAATAATATCAGATATCAACCCGAGACTAGAACACTGGGCAGAGCAATCAGAAGTCAATCCAGATGGGGAAATAAAAAAAAAAAAGCAAGATTAACAAAAAAAGCTCAAAACAGGGTAACAGTGATGTTATTGTATAAAAGACAACATTAAAACAATAAAGAGGGACTAAGAAATGTAATCATAGCTCTTCCATAAGGAGAGGAGGATACGGCGATACAAGGAGATAAAACTGAGGTTTAAATTTAGAAAAATAGGGGTAAATAAGAAGGTAAACACAAAGGAGACAAACTATCCTACTCATCAAAATAAAATACAAGAAAAAAACAGACAGCAGAAACAAAATCAACAATGACAAATATGAGGAAAGGACAATACATAAAGATAATCTACTTTTTACTCAGCACATAAAATTAAGTGGGAAAAAGAAACTATCAACAACACACAAAAAAAGACATCAAAATGATAGCAGTATATTCATAAAAAAAATATTCATATCTGTCCATAATTACGCTGAATGTAAACGGACTAAATGCATCAATAAAGAGACAGAGAGTGGCAGAATGTATTAAAAAACACAGTCCATCTATATGCTGCTTACAAGAGACACACCTTAGACTTAGAGACACAAACAAACTAAAACTCAAAGGATGGAAAAAATATATCAAGCCAACAACAATCAAAAAAGAGGAGGAGTGGCAATATTAATTTCTGACAAAGTAGACTTTAAAGGTAAATCCATCAGAAAGGATAAGGATGGACACAATATAATGATTAAAGGGACAATATACCAAGAAGATATAACCATATTAAATATTTATGCACCCCATGACAGGGATGCAAGATACATAAAACAAACTCTATCAGCATTGGAAAAGTGAGATAGACAGCTCCACACTAACAGTAGGAGACTTCAACACACCGCTTTTGGTGAAGGACAGGACATCCAGAAAGAAGCTCAATAAAGACACAGAAGATCTAAATGCCACAATCAATCAACTTGACCTTGTAGACATATACAGAACACCCCACCCAACAGCAACCAACTATACTTTCCTTTCTAGTGCACATGGAACATTCTCTAAAATAGGCCACATATTACGTCATAAAGCAAGACTTAGAAGAATCCAAAACATTGAAATACTACAAAAGCATCTTCTCTGACCATAAGTCCATAAAAGTGGAAATCAATAACAGAAAAAGCAGGGAAAAGAAATTAAACTTTGGAAAGTAAACAATAGCCTACTCAAAAAAGACTGGACTATAGAAGACGTTAAGGAAGGAATAAAGAAATTCAGAGAATCCAATGAGAATGAAAGCACTTCGTATCAGAACCTTTGGGACACAGTGAAAACAGTGCTCGGAGGTCAATTTATATCAATAAATGCACACATCCAAAAAGAGAAAGGGCCAAAATCAAAGAATTATTCCTACAATTTGAACAAATAGAGAGCAACAAAGGAACCCTCAGGCACCAGAAGAAAACAAATAATAAAAATTACAGCAGAACTAAATAGAAAACAGAAAAGCAATTGAAAGAATTAACAACACCAAAAGCTGGTTCTTTGAAAAAAATCAACAAAATTGATAAACCATTGGACAAACTGACAAAAGAAAAACAGGAGAGGAAGCAAGTAACCCAAATAAGAGATGAGATGGGCGATATTACAACAGACGCAACTGAAATAAAAAGAATCATATCAGATAACTATGAAAAATTGTACTCTAACAAATCTGACCAATCTAACAAATCTGAAAACCTAGAAGAAATGGTTGAATTCCTAGAAACAGACTACCTACCTAAACTAAAACAAAGAGAGGAAGAACAAATAAATAGACCCATAACAAAAGAAGAGCTTGAAAAGGTAATCAAAAACTTTCCAACAAAAAAAAGCCCTGGCCCTGACGGCTTCACTGCAGAGTTCTACCAAACTTTCAGAGAAGAGTTAACACCACTACTACTATAGGTATTTCAGAGCATAAAAAAGGAGTGAACACTACCAGACTTATTCCATGAAACCACCATATCCCTGACACCAAAACCAGATAAAGACACCACAAAAAAAGAAAATTACAGACCTATATCCCTCATCAAAAACCATGGTGGCGCAGCGGTTAAGTGCTACAGCTGCTAACCAAAGGGTCAGTAGTTCGAATCCACCAGGCACTCCTTGGAAACTCTGTGGGGCAGTTCTACTCTGTCCTATAGGGTCGCTATGAGTCGGAATCGACTCGAAGGCACTGGGTATACCCCTCATGAACTTAGATGCAAAAATCCTCAACAAAATTCTAGCGAATACAATTCAACAACATATCAAAAAATAACTCACCATGACCAAGTGGGATTCATAACAGCTATGGAACCATTTTACCATTTTTTTATGCAGGGATGGTTCCACATTAGAAAAACTATTAATGTAATCCATCACATAAATAAAACAAAAGACAAGCATCACATGATTTTATCAATTGAAGTAGAAAAGGCATTTGACAAAGTTCAACAGCCATTCATGATAAAAACTCTCAGCAAAATAGGAATAGAAGGAAAATTCCTCAATATAATAAAGGGCATTTATACAAAGCCAATAGCCAACATCATCCTAAATGGAGAGAACTTGAAAGCATTCCCCTGGAGATCAGGAACCAGGCAAGTTTGCCCTTTATCACCACTCTTATTCAGCATTGTGCTGGAGGTCCTAGCCAGAGCAATTAGGCTAGATAAAGAAATAAAGGGCATCCAGATTAGCAAGGAAGAAGTAAAATTATCTGTATTTGAAGACGACATGATCTTATACACAGAAAACTCTAAGGAATCCTCAAGAAAACTACTGAAACTAATAGAAGAGTTCAGCAGAGTATTGGGATACAAAATAAACATACAAAAATCAGTTGGATTCCTCTACACCAACAAAAAGAACATCGAAGAGGAAATCACCAAATTAATGCCATTTACAGTACCCCCCAAGAAGATAAAATACTTAGGAATAAATCTTACCAGAGATGTAAAAGACTTATACAAAGAAAGCTACAGTACACTTCTGCAAGAAACCAAAAGAGACTTGCATAAGTGGAAGAACATACCTTGCTTGTGAATAGGAAGACTTAACATTATACAATGTCTATTCTACCAAAAGCGATCTATACATTTAATCCAATTCCTATCCAAATCCCAACGACATCCTTTAATGAGATGAAGAAACAAATCACCAACTTCATACGGAAGGGAAAGAGGCCCTGGATAAATAAGGCATTACTGAAAAAGAAGAACAAAGTGGGAGGCCTTACTTTACCTGATTTTAGAACCTATTATACCGCCACAGTAGTCAAAACAGCCTGGTACTGGTACAACACCAGATACATGGACCAATGGAACAGAATTGAGAATCCAGACATAAATCCATCCACATATGAACAGTTGATATTTGACAAACGCCCCAAAATAGTTAAATGGGGGAAAAGACAGTCTTTTAAACAAATGGTGCTGGCATAACTGGATAACCATCTGCAAAAAAAATGAAACAAGACCTATGCCTCACTCCATGCACAAAAACTAACTCAAAATGGACCAAAGACCTAAATATAAAATCTAAAACAATAAAGATCATGGAAGAAAAAATAGGCACAATGTTAGGAGCCCTAATACAGGGTGTAAACAGTATACAAAACATTATAAAGAGTGTAGAAGAAAAACTAGATAACTGGGAGCTCTTAAAAATCAAACACCTATGCTCATCCAAAGACTTCACCAAAAGAGTAAAAAGACTACCTACAGACTGGGCAAAAGTTTTTAGCTATGACATTTCTGATCAGCGCCTGATCTCTAAAATCTACATGATACTGCAAAAACTCAACTGCAAAAAGACACATAATCCAATTAAAAAATAGGCAAAAGATATGATTAGACACTTCACTAAAGAAGACATTCCGGTAGCTAACAAATATATGAGGAAATGTTCATGATCATTAGCCATTAGAGAAATGCAGATCAAAACTACTATGAGATTTCATCTCAATCCAACAAGGCTGGCAGTAACCCCCAAAACGTAAAATAATAAATGTTGGAGAGGCTGTGGAGGGATTGGAACACTTCTACGCTGCTGGTAGGAATGTAAAATGGTACAACCCCTTTGGAAACCGATTTTGTGATTCTTTAAAAAGCTAGAAATAGAACTACCATAGGATCCAGGAATCCCACTCCTTGGAATATATTCTAGAGAAGTAAGAGCCTTTACACAAACAGATATATGTACACCCATGTTTATTGCAGCACTGTTCACAATAGCAAAAAGATGGAAGCAACCAAGGTGCCCATCAGCAGATGAACGGATAAATAAATTATGGTATATTCACACAATGGAATACTACGCATTGATAAAGAACAGTGATGAATCTGTGAAAGATTTCATAACATGGAGGAACGTGGAAGGCGTTATGCTGAGTGAAATTAGTCAGTTGCAAAAGGACAAATATTGTATAAGACCACCATTATAAGAACTTGAGAAATAGTTTAAACTGAGAAGAAAACATTCTTTTGTGGTTACGAGGAGGGGAGGGAGGGAGGGTAGGAGAGGGGCATTCACTAATTAGATAGTAGATAAGAACTACTTTAGGTGAAGAGAAAGACAGCACACAATACAGAGGAGGTCAGCACAATTGGGCTAAACCAAAACAAAGAAGTTTTCTGAATAAACTGGATGCTTTGAAGGCCAGTGTAGCAGGGGCAGGAGTCTGGGGACCATGGTTTCAGGGGACATCTAAGTCAATTGGCATAATAAAATCTATTAAGAAAACATTCTGCATCCCACTTTGGAGAGTGGTGTCTGGGGTCTTAAACACTAGCAAGCAGCCATCTAGGATACATCAATTGGTCTCAACCCACCTGGATCAAAGTAGAATGAAGAACACCAAGGACACAAGGCAATTACGAGCCCAAGAGACAGAAAGGGCCACATGAACCAGAGACTATATCATTCTGAGACCAGAAGAACTGAATGGTGCCTGGGTATAACCAATGACTGCCCTGACAGAGAACACAGCAGAGAACCCCTGAGGCAGCAGGAGAGCAGTGGGTTGCAGACCCCAAATTCTCATAAGACCAGACTTAATGGTCTGACTGAGACCAGAAGGACCCGGGTGGTCATGGCCCCCAGACCTTCTGTTGGCCTAGGACAGGAACCATTCCCGAAGCCAACTCTTCAGACATGGATTGGACTGGACAATGAGTTGGAGAGGGATGCTGGTGAGGAGTGAGCTTCTTGGATCAGGTGGACACTTGAGACTATGTTGGCATCTCCTGTCTGGAGGGACATGAGAGGGTAGAGGTGGCTGGAAGCTGGTAAAATGGCCATGAAAAGAGAGTGGAGGGAGAGAGTGGGCTGTCTTATTAGGGGGAGAGTAATTGGGAGTGTGTAGCAAGGTGTATTGGAAACCCTGGTGGTTAGTGGTTAAGCGCTACAGCTGCTAACCAAAGCGTTGGCAGTTCAAATCTGCCAGGCGCTCTTTGGAAACTATGGGGCAGTTCTACTCTGGCCTATAGGGTCGCTATGAGTCGGAATCGACTCGATGGCATTGGGTTGGGTTGGTGAGCAAAGTGTATATGGGTTTTTTGTGAGAGACTGACTTGATTTTTAAACTTTCACTTAAAGCACAATAAAAATTATAAAAAAAAGATAAAAGGAAGTGTCAGAAACTATCGCTGTGGTAGCCCAGATAATGGACAGATTTGTTGTGGCTAGTTGCCATTGAGTCAACTTCCATGTGTGTCAGCGTAGAACTGTGCTTCATGGGGGTTTCAAGGCTGTGACCTTTTGGAAGTATATCACCAGGCCGGTCTTCCAATGCACCTCTGGGTGGGTTTGAACTGCCAACCTTTCTGTTAGTAATTGGGCACCTAACTATTTGTGCCACCCAGGATCTTCTTGTGCACAAGCTAGAAAACTTAAAAAAAAAACTATTAAATGCATGCAAAGAACAAAAAAAACAAAAGGGAAAGGACTAAAGAAAATCAGGAAAATGACACATAACAAAATGAGAATATCAATAAAGATCTAGAAACTATAAAAAGGAACCAAACAGAATTACTTGAGTTGAAAAAGACAATAAGAATGAATAATTCACTGGACAGTCTCAATGGCACATCCAAGATGACAGAAGAAAGATTTAGTGAACTAAAAGATAGGACAAATTATCAAGTCTAAGAAGCAAAAAGAGAAAAGAATAAATAATAGTAAACAGAGCCTAAAGGGCTCATGGGACACCATCAAGCAAACTGACATGTACATTATGGGAATACGAGAAGGAGAAGAGAAACACAAAGACAGATAGAATATTTGAAAAAATAATGGCAGAAAATTTCCCAATTTTTATAAAGAACTTGAATCTACACAACCAAGAAACTCCAAGTAGAAGACACCCAGAGAGACACACACCAAGGCATAATCAAACTTTAAAAAACCAGCAACAAAAAAAAAGGGAATCATGGCGTATCAGGGATTCTTGATAAACTTAAGTGCTGATTTCTCTTAGGAAAGCATGGAGGACAAATGTGGTGGGATGACATTTAACATGATGAAAGAAAATAACTCTCAACCATGAAGTCTACATCTGGCAAAACTTTCCTTCAAAAATAAGGGCAAATGTATGTATAACAAAACATTTCAACATTCTTCCTTGTAAAATTCCATGAAATTAATTATGTTTATTATGTTGTTCAATCATGATGATCATCTATTTTCAAATTTTACCATCGCCCTTAACAGACTGTCAGTGTCCCCTAAGCAGTGAGTCTCCCTTTTCCCATCCTTCCAGTCCACCCTTGGTAACCAATAATTTACTTTGATCTTGATACACTTGCCTATTCTAGATATTTTGTGTAAGTGGGATCTTACAACGTTTGTCCCTTTGTGATTGACTTATTTCACTAAGCATGTTGTTTTCAAGGTACATCCATGTTGTAGTATGTGTCAGGACTTCACTTATCTTTATGGCTGAGTAATATTCCATTATATGCATGTACCACTTTCCATTCATTCATCTTTTGAAGGAGATTTAGGCTGTTTCCACATTTTGGCTTTTGTGAATAGCATTGCAATGAACATTGGTTTATAAGTATCTGTCTTGTGTTCCTCCTTTCAATTCTTTTGGGTATATACGTAGGAGTGAAATTGTTCAATCATATGGTAATTCTATTTTTAACTTTTTGAGGAACCACCGAACTGTTTTTCACAGTGGCTGTACTATTTTATAATCTCACCATCAAGGGATGAGGGTTCCAATTTTTCCACATCCCTGACAACACCTGTTGTTTTTAGTTTCTTTTTTCTTTTTAACCACACACACACACAAAAGAATGAAGCACTGATAACGCTTCAACGTGAATGAATCTTGAAAACACTGTGCCAAGTGAAAGACCAAAAAAACCCAAACCCAGTGCTGTCGAGTTGATTCTGACTCATAGCGACCCTATAGGACAGGGTAGAACTGCCCCATAGAGTTTCCAAGGAGCACCTGGTGGATTCGAACTGCTGACCCTTTGGTTAGCAGCCGTAGCACTTAACCACTACACCATCAGGGTTTCCCAAATTAAAGAAGAGAGTCAAAAAAGACCATTATTATAAAAAGGCCAATTAATCAAAAAGACATAATAACTATAACATAACATCAGAGAACTAAAATCTATGAAGTAAACACTGTCAAAATTTAAGGGAGAAAAAAGTTAAACACAGAAATATTATATACCCAAGATAATGGAAAGCAGAATTGCAAATAGATATGTGTACAAGGTTCATTGCAACCCTAAACACAATAGCCAACAAGTGGAAACATTCTAAATGTCTGTCAACTGATGAACGGATAAATAAATTGCAGTACATACATACCATGGAATAATACTAAGTCATAAAGAGAAATTAAGTCCTGATGCATGCTACAACATGGATGAATCTTGAAAATATGTTTAGTGAAATAAGTCAGTCACAAAAGGACAAATATTGTGTGATTCCACTTATGTGAAATATCTGAAAGAGTCCGAAGTTTATTAGTGGTTACTAGGTGTAGGTAGGAGGGACGGACACTGAGATTTGTTAACAGTGATGGCTTAATTTGGGAATGAATAAGGGTGATAACTGAACAACACGGTAAACATAATATCACTGAGTTGTACATTTGAAAATTGTTGAAATGTGAGATGTCTGCTACATATTATTTATCACAATAAAAAAGGAAAAACATAACAGTTGAAGATTTCAATACACCACTTTCAATAATGGAAAGACACTTAGAAAAAAGATTAATAAGAAAATAGAAGATTAAAAGAACACTATTAACCCCTAGATCTAACAACAACAACAAAATAAGTCATGTAAAAATAGCCCACCTAACAGCAGTATAAAACACATTCTTCTCCAGTGCACATGGATTATTCTCCAGCATAGACCATGTGATAGGTCAAAAAACAAGTCTCAATAAATTAGAACAGATTGGAATCATAGAAATTGTCTTCTCTGACTATGTTGAATGAAACCAGAAATTAATAATAGAAGAAAAATTGGAAATTACACAAACATGTAGAAATTAACCATATTATTAAACAACCAATGAGTCCAAGAAAAACACAAGAAGGACATTATAAATTACATACAGATGAATGAAAATGAAAGTGAAACATACCAAAACTTACGGGATGTAGAGAAGGCAGTGCTCAAAGTAAACTTTATAGCAGCAAATGTCTACATTAAAAACGAAAAAAATAAAGAGGAAAGGAGAAATATCTCAAATCCGTAACCTAAATTTACAACTTAACTAGAAAAAGAAGAGCAAACTAAGCCCAAAGCTACCAGGAGGAAGGAATAAGGAAAGATTGGAGTGGAGTTGAATGAAATAAGTTGTTTTTGTAAGAGCAACAAGTCAATTCTGACACATAGCTACACTACGTACAACAGAGTGAAACACAGCCTGGTCCCGTGCCATTTTCACAGTTCTTATGTCTGAGTCCATTGTTGAAGCCATGTGTCCATCAATTTCATTGAGGGTCCTCCTTTTTTTGCTGACCCTCTACTTTACCAAACGTGATGTCCTTCTACAGAGACTGGTCCCTCCTGACAACATCTCCAAGATACCTAAAAGAAAGTCTAGCCATCCTCACTTCAAAGGAGCATTTCCACTACAGTGACTCTGTGTATTGCTTCCATTTTCTTTTGATGCTTCATGCGTTGTTCAGTATTTTTCCCGTAGAAGACTTCAGTATTGCAACTTGAGGCTTGAATTTTTTCCTAAGTTCCTTTTTTTCTTCTTTTCGGCTTGAGAAATGCCAAGCAAGTTCTTCCCTTTTGGTTTTCTAACTCCAGGACTTTTGCACATTTCATTTTAATACTTTACTTCGTCTTCTCAAGCCGTTCTTTGAGATCTTCCATTCAGCTATTTTTCTTCATCATTTCTTCCATTTGTTTTATCTGGTCTATTTTCAACAGCAAGTTTCAGAGTCGTTTCTGACATTCATTTTAGTCTTTTATTTCTTTCCTCTCTTTTAATGACGTTTTGTTTTTTTCATCTATGATGTCCTCGATGTCATCTCACAACTCCTCTAGTCTTCAGTCATTAGTGTCCAATGCCTCAAATCTGTTCTGGAGATGGTCTCTAAATTGAGGTGCGATATACTCAAAGTCATATTTTGACTATCGTGGACTTGTTTTAATTTTTTTCAGCTTCAACTTGAACTTGCATAGGAGCAATTGATGGTCTTTTCGGAAATCGGCCCCTGGCCTTTTTCTAAATTATGATATTGAGCTTCTTCATCATCTCTTTCCACAGATGTAGTCTATTGTACTCCTGTGTATTCCATCTGGGAAGGTCCATGTTTGTCGTCAATGTTTATGTTGCTGAAAAAAAAGCTATTTCCAGTGAATAAATCCTGGGTCTTGCAAACTCTACCATGCAAATTCTGGTGTCATTTCTATCACCAAGACCATATTTTCCAACCACTGATCCTTTTTCTTTGTTTCCAACTTTCACATTCCAATCACCAGTAGTTATCAATGAATCTTTTTAAAAATATTTTATTGTGCTTTAAGGGAAAGTTTACAAATCAAGTCAGTCTCTCATACAAATATTTACATACACCTTGCTACATACTCCTAGTTGCTTTCCCCCTAATGAGACAGAACACTTCTCTCTACCCTGTATTTCCATATATATTCAGCCAACTTCCGTCCCCCTCTGCCATCTCATCTCCCCTCCACACACTAGCTGGCAACATAGTCTCATGTGTCTGCTTGAGCTAGGAAGCTCACTCCTCACCACTACCATTTTCTATCGTATAAGCCAGTCCAATCCTGTTCTGAAGAGTTGGCTTTGGGAATGGTTCCTGTCTTGGGCTGACAGAAGGTCTGAGGACCATGACATCCAGGGTCCTTCTAGTCTTGGTCAGACCCTTAAGTCCAGTCTTTTTATGAGAATTTCAGATCTGCATCCCACTGCTTTCCTGCTCCTTCAGGGATTCTCTGTTGTGTTCCCTGTCAGGGCAGTCATCGGTTGTTGCTGGGCACCACCTACTTCTTCTGGTCTCAGGCTGATGAAGACTCTGCATTATGTGGTACTTTCCGTCTCTTGGGCTCATAATTACCTTGTGTCTTTGGTGTTCTTCATTCTCCTTTGTTCCAGGTGGGTTGAAGTCAATTGATGCATCTTAGATAGCCACTTAATAGCATTTAAGACCCCAGACACCACTCACCAAAGTGAGATGCAGAGTGTTTGCTTAATAGATTTTATTATGCCAATCGACCTACATGTCCCTTGAAACCAAGGCCCCCAAACCCCCGTCCCTGCCTCACTGGCCTCTGAAGTGTTCAGTTTATTCAGGAAACTTCTTTGCTTTTGGTTTGGTCCAGTTTTGCTAACCTCTCCTGTATTGTGCATTGTCTTTCCCTTACACTAAAATAGTTCTTGTCTACTATCTAATTAGTGAGTACCCTCTCCCTCCTTCCCTGCATACTCTTTTAACAATCAAAGAATATTTTCTTCTCTGTTTAAACTATTTCTTGAGTTCTTATAATAGTGGTATCATACATTTGTCCTTTTGCAACTGACTAATTTCACTCAGCATAATGCCTTCCAGATTCTTCCATGTTATGGAATGTTTCACAGATTCATCATTGTTCTTTATTGATGCCTAGTATTCCATTGTGTGAATATACCATAATTTGTTTATCCCTTCATCCATCAATGGGCACCTTGGTTGCTTCCATCTTCTTGCTATTGTAAACAGTGCTGCAATGAACATGGGTGTGCATATATCTGTTCATGTAAAGGCTCTTCTTTCTCTAGAATATATTCCAAGGAGAGGAGATTGCTGAATCCTAAGGTAGCTCTATTTCTAGCTTTTTTTTAAAAAGTGCCAAATGGATTTCCAAAGTGGTTATACCATTTTACATTCCCACCAGCAGCGTATAAGTATTCCAGTCTCTCCACAACCTCCCCAATATTTATTATTTTGTGTTTTTTGGATTAATGCCAGCCTTGTTGGTGTGAGATGGAATCTCACTGTAGTTTTGATTTGCATTTCTCTTATGGCTAATGATCGTGGACATTTCCTCAAGTATCTGGTAGCTACCTGAAAGTCTTCTTTAGTGAAGTACCTGTTTGTATCCTTTGCCCACTTTTTAATTGGGTTATTTATCTTTTTGTTGTACAGATTTTGCAGTATCAGGTAGATTTTAGAGATCAGATGCTGATCGGAAATGTCGTAGCTAAAAACTTTTTCCCAGTCCATAGGTAATCTTTTTACCCTTTTGGTGAAGTCTTTGGATGAGCATAGGTGTTTGGTTTTTAGGAGCTCCCAGTTGTCTACATTCTATTCTGGTGTTTGTGCATTGTTAGTAATGTTTTGTATACTGTTTACACCAAGTATTAGGGTTCCTAGTGTTGTCCCTATTTTTTCTTCCATGATCTTTATTGTTTTAGATTTTATATTTGGGTCTTTTATCCATTTTCATTTAGTTTTTGTGCATGGAGTGAGGTATGGGTCTTGTTTCATTTTTTTGTGGATAGATATCCAGTTACACCAGCACCATTTGTTAAAGAGACTGTCTTTTCCCCATTTCACTGACTTTAGGCCTTTGTCAAATATCAGCTGCACATATGTGGATGGATTTATGTCTACATTCTCAATTCTGTTTCATTGGTCTATGTATCTGTTGTTGTACCAGTACCAGGCTGTTTTGACTACTGTGGTGGTATAAGAGGTTCTAAAATCAGGGAGAGTGAGGCCTCCCACTTTGTTCTTCTTTTTCGGTAATTCTTTACTTATCCAGGCCTCTTTCCTTTCCATATGAAGTTGGTCATGTTCTTCTCCATCTCATTAAAAAATGTCATTGGAATTTGGATCGGAATTGCATTTTATCTATAAATCACTTTTGGTAGAATAGATATTTTTACAATGCTAAGATTTCCTATCCATGAGCAAGGTATATTTTTCCACTTATGTAGGTCTCTTTTGTTTTCTTGCAGCAGTGTCTTATAGTTTTCTTTGTATAGGTCTTTAACATCTCTGGTAAGATTTATTCCTAAGTATTTTATCTTCTTGGAGGCTTCTGTAAATGGTATTGATTTGGTGATTTCCTCTTTGATGTTCTTTTTGTTGGTGTAGAGGAATCCAGCCAATTTTTGGATGGTTATCTCGCATCCTGATACTCTGCTGAACTCTTCTATTAGTTTCAGTAGTTTTTGTTTTTTGAGGATTCTTTAGGGTTTTCTGTGTATAAGATCATGTCATCTGCAGATAGAGATAATTCCACTTCTTCCTTATCAATCTGGTTGCCGTTTATCTCTTCATGTAGCCTAATTGCTCAGGCTAGGATCTCCAGCTCAATATTGAATAAGAGAGGTGATAAGGGGCATCCTTGTCTGGTTCGTGTTCTCAAGGGGAATGCTTTCAGACTCTCTCCATTTAAGATAATGTTGGCTGTTTGCTTTGTAAATGCCCTTTATTATGTTGAGGAATTTTCCTTCTATTCCAATTTTGCTGAGAGTTTTTATCATGAATGGGTTTTGGACTTTGTCAAATGCCTTTTCTGCAGCAATCGATAAGCTCAGGTGATTATTGTCTTTTGTTTTATTTATGTCACGGATTATTGTTTTTCTAACGTTAAACCACCCCTGCATACCTGGTATGAATCCTGCTTGGTCATGGTGAATTATTTTTCTTTGATATGTTGTTCAATTCTGTTGGCTAGAATTTTGTTGAGGATTTTTGCATCTAAGTTCATGAGGGATATAGGTCTTTTTTTGTGGTCTCTTTACCTGATTTTGGTGTCAGGGGTATTCTGGCTTCATAGAATGAATATGGGAGTATTGCAACTTTTTCTAAGCTCTGAAATACATTTAGCAGTGGTGGTGTAAACTGTTCTCTGAAAGTCTGGTAGAACTCTCCAGTGAAGCTGTCCGGACCAGGGCTTTTTTTTTTTTTTTATTACTTTTTAAATCTTTTTTTTACTGTGGGTTTATTTAGTTGCTCTACCTCTGTTTGTGTTAGTTTAGGTAGGTAGTGTGTTTCTAGAAATTCATCCATTTCTTCTAGGTTTTCAAATTTGTAAAAGTAAGATTTCTCCTGGTAATCTGGTATGATTCTTTTAAGTTCAGTTGGGTCTGTTGTGATATCACCAATCTCATTTCTTATTAGGGTTATTTGCTTCCTCTCCTGTTTTTCTTTTCAGTTTATCCAATGGTTTATCAATTTTGTTAATTTTTTTCAAAGAACCAGCTTTTGGTCTTGTTAACTGTTTCATTTGTTTTTGTGTTCTCTATTTCATTTATTTCTGCTCTAGTTTTTATTATTTGCTTTCTTCTAGTGTCTGAGGGTTTCTTTTGTTGCCCTCTTTCTATTTGTTCAAGTTGTAGGGATAATTCTTTGATTTTGGCCCTTTCTTCTTTTTGTGTGTGTGCATGTATTAATATAAATTCACCTCTGAACACTGCTTTCACTGTGTCCCAAAGGTTCTGATAGGAAGTGTTTCTCTCTCATTGGATTCTATGAATTTCTTTATTCCATCCTTAATGTCCTCTGTAATCCAGTCTTTTTCAAGCAGGGTATTGTTCAGTTTCCAAGTGTTTGATTTCTTTTTCCTGCTTTTTCTGTTATTGATTTCTAGTTTTATGGCCTTATGGTCAGAGAAGATGCTTTGTAATATTTCTATGTTTTGTATTCTCTTAAGGCTTGCTTTGTGACCTAATATGCTGTCTATTCTAGAGAATGTTCCATATGCATTGGAAAAGAAAGTATACTTGGCTGCTGTTGGGTGGAGTGTTCTTTATATGTCTATGAGGTCAAGTTGGTTGACTGTGGCATTTAGATCTTCCTTGTCTTTAATCAGCTTCTTTCTGGATGTTCTGCCCCTCACCAAAAGTGGTGTGTTGAAGTCTCCTACCATTGTTGTGGAGCTATCTATCACACTTTTCAATACTGTTAGAGTTTGTTTTATGTATCTTGCAGCCCTGTCATTGGGTGCATAATTATTTAATATGGTTATATCCTCTTGCCCTTTAATCATTATATACTGTCCTTCCTTTTCCTTTGTGGTGGATTTAACTTTCAATTCTATTTTGTCAGAAATTAATATTGCCACTCCTGCTCTTTTTTGATTGTTGTTTGCTTGATTTTTTTCCATCCTTTGAGTTTTAGTTTGTTTGTGTCTTTAAGATGTTTCTCCTGTAGGCACCATACAGACCAAAAAAAAAAAAAAACGGAAACCAAACCCACTGCTGTCCATTCAATTCTGACTCATAGCGACCCTATAGGAACCACCTGATAGAGTTTCCAAGGAGCGCCTGGAGGATTCAAACTGCCGACCTCTTGGTTAGGAGCCATAGCACTTAACCACTATGCCACCAGGGTTTCCAGCATATAGACGGATTGTGGTTTTTTGTCCATTCTGCCACTCTCTGTCTCTTTATTGGTGCATTTAGTCCTTTTACATTCAGCATAATTATGGATAAGGATGAGTTTAGTGCTGTCATTTTCATGTCTTTTTGTTGTTGTTGTTGACAGTTCTTTTTCCATTTAATTTTTTCTGCTAAGTTGTTTATCTTTTTATATTGTCTTTAACACTTATTTTTTGGTGTTGATTTTCTTTCTGATGAGTCTCTATTTTTTTCTTGTATTTTATTTTGATGAGTAGGATTGTTAGTCTACTTTGTGGTTACCTTAATATTTATCCCTTTTTTTCTAAGTTTAAACCTAACTTTTATTTCTTTATATCACCTTGACTTCCTCTCCATAAGAAAGATGAATGGCTACATTTCTTAATCCCTCTTTATTGTTTTAATTTTGTCTTCTTTTACATAATGATATCACTGTACCCCTGGTTTGAGCATTTTTTTATCTTGATTTATTTTTGTGACTTCCCTGTGTCGTTTGACATCTGGTTGCTCTGTTCTGTGTTCTAGTCTTGGGATGATATCTGATGTTATTGATTTTGGAGCCAGAGAACTCCCTTTAGTATTTCTTTTAGTTTTGGTTTGGTTTTTACGAATTCCCTAAACTTCTGTTTATCTGGAAATGTCCTAATTTTGCCTTCATATTTGAGAAACAGTTTTGCTGGCTATATGATTCCTGGCTGGCATTTTTTTTCCTTCAATGCTTTATATAAGTCATCCCATTTCCTTCTTGCCTACATGGTTTCTGCCAAGTATTCTGAGCTTATTCTTATTGACTCTCCTTTGTGGGTGACTTGTTGTTTATCCCCAGCCACTCTTAAAATTCTCTCTTTATCTTCGGTTTTGGCAAGTTTGATTATAATACGTCTTGTTGACTTTCTTTTGAGAGCTACCTTATGTGGAGTTCGATGAGCGTCTTGGATAGACATCTTCTCAGCTTTCATGATATCGGGGAAGTTTTTTGCCAACAAATCTTCAACAATTATCTATTTTCTGTTATACCTCCTTGTTCTGGTACTCCAGTCTCTCATAGGTTATTTCTCTTGATAGAATCCCACAAGATTCTTACTGTTTCTTCGTTTTTTTAAAATTCCTTTATCTGATTTTTCTTCAAATATATTGGGTCCAATTATTTTATCTTCCATCTCACTAATTCTGCCTTCCACTTCCTCATTTTGCTCCTCTGACTTTCTATTGAGTTGTCTAATTCTGTAATTTTATATTTAATCTTCTGAATTCCTGATTGCTGTCTCTGTACGGATTCTTGCAACTTATTAAATTTTTCATTATATTCTTGAATAACCTTTTTAACTTCTTCAAATGCTTTATCTGTGTGTTTCTTGACTTGTTATGTGTTTTACCTGATCTTGTTCCTGATGTCTTGAAGAGCTCTGTATATTAATCTTTTGTGTTCAACGTCTGGTAATTTCAGGAATACACCTTCACCTGTAAGATTCCTTGAGTCTTTGTTTTGAGAGCTTGTTGAAGTGATCATAGTCTGCTTCTTTATGTGATTTAATACTGACTGCTGTCTCCGAGCCATCTATAAGTTATTGTACTAGTTTATTTTATGTTTGCTTACTGTATCCTAGCTTCTTGCTTTGTTTTGTTTTGATATGGCAAAATAGGCTGCTCAAGTGAGCTAGCTTAATGATTAACACCTTTGAAGCTCTATTGTCCTGTCACCAGATGGCTAGAGCTGTCATGAGCCTAGGAGTCTATTCACTTCTCTTGTATGGATTCGGCTCAGGTGTCCAGGTAATTGGTCATCTAGTGCATGCTACAGGCTCTGTCCTACAGTCTTATAGGTGCAGGGGTAATTGGTGTAGGTATAGGTATGTGGTTGCAGCAGAGGGTCATGCTCTGAACAAGGCAGAGGACTGACAACTTTACCCTGAGTGTTGTGAGGAAAGAGTGTCCCTGTTCCCTGGAGTGCACAACATGGATATGTTTTGCAGCTGGACCATGGCCATCCAATGCTTTTGGTTGTAAGGACCGGGAGGTACCACTTTTCCTTGGACCGCTGTCACAGGTGGCTAGGTGACGTGGGTAGAGCCACCAGTCTGCAAGCCCCTGATGTGGGTAGGAGAGGACCTTGTTTAATAGGCAAATCAGTATCAAACATCAAATACCCACCTCTCCACCACACAGTTGAAACAATTGCAGTCTGCTAACAAGGACCTATTCTCCTGAAATGGGCCCTCAAGGTCCATGCAGGGGTGAAAGGTATTCAAAATCCATGGACCATTTGTGCCTGGACAGCAGCTGCTTCTGTTCTGAGCTCCCCAGCTTATTGGAGCTGGCAAGTAGCTATTCCTGCAGTTGTGTGTTTATTCCTTTTCCAAGGCCAGGAGAATGGCTCAGGGCATGCAGCAGAGCCTATTTCAGGCTCAGGGAAATTGACAGCCACTGAAGGCAGCTTGGGTCTGGGGTCGTGGTAAAATAAATGCAAGTACTTAGCTTTTGCCGAGAGGGCCATTTTTCTCTGGTTCCAGAGGTGTGAGTAGGCTGTGCAGCTTGCTGTCTCTCCCTGAGGAAACTGCTTCTGGAATGCTACTGCCAGCCCTGCCACGGTTGATCCGGGGAATGATGCCTTAGGGTTCCCAGCAATTCAGGTCTGGCAGCTCTTTGCCGCATCTGAACCATCTCTTTCTCCCCCTGCTGCTCAGTCTGTTTTCTAACTTTGTCTTTGATGTTCAGGGATCCTAGCTCATCATAAAAAAACAACAACAAAAAAAGCTTATCATATATGTAATAATTTCACTTGTTTTTTGGGATCTTTGTTGTAAGAGGGATCACTGGAAGCATCTGACTACTCCACCATTTTGGTCCTGCCTCTATGTTTAACTATTTTTGAGGAACTATCAGGATGTTTTTCATGATGGCTGCACCATTTCACATTCCCACAAGCAAAGTACAAGCGTGCCAATTTCTCTATATCCTCACCAACATTTGTTATTTTCTCTTTTTCTGATAATAACCATCATAGTGGGTGTGAAGTGGTATTGTGGTTTCGATTTGTATTTTCCTAAAGATTAATGATGTTGAGCATCTTTTTATGTGTGTATTGGTCATTTGCATATCTTCTTTGGAGAAATGTCTGTTCAAGTGCTTGGCTCATTTTATAATTGGGTTGTTTGTCTTTTTGTTGTTGAGTTGTAGAAGTTCTTTATATATTCTAGATATTAAAGCCTTATCAGATTAATCATTTTGAAACATTTCTCCCATACTGTAGGCTATCTTTTCACTTTGTTCATAAAATCCTTTGATGCACAGAAGTTTCTAATTTTGATGATGTCCAATTTATCCATTTTTTCGTTGTTGCAGCTTTAACTTTTTGTGTAATATCAGAGAAGCCATTTACAAAAACGAGACCTCAAATCTTTACCCCTATAATTTTTCTGAGAATTTTATGGTTTTGGTTCTTATATTTAGGTCATTGATCCACTTTGAGTTAAATTTCATACATGGTGTTAGACAGGGGTTTAAATTCATGTTTTTGTATGTGAAGATCCAACTGTCCCAGCACCATTTATTGAAGAGGTTATGTCTCTCTTTGGTGGACCAGGCACTTTAATCAAAAATCAATTGGTCTGAGACAGAGCCAACATAGCTCCCTAAATAGGTGCATCATGCTGTCTCCCTGCAATGAAGACCAAAAAAACCTAACTAAAACAGACACGAATGTCAATCCTGGAATTCTAAGTATTAAATGAAGGGATAAAGAAATAGATTGAACACCAAATGGAAGAAGAAACTGAAGGAAAACAGAGAATGAGAAGAGATACACGGTGGAGGTCCTCTGCCAGCTAACAAGGAATAGCATAGCCACCTTGGAGCACAGCCATCAATGACCCTGGGCAGGAAGTACAAGGCAAATTCACAGAACTCCCAACAGGAGATAGAGCACCTGGTAACAAGAGAAACATGATTTTCAGCCCCTCACCCTTCTGCCCTGTACACCATCTCTCCCCATGGACTATGCTGAGCTGCATTGGCTAGAGAGCTACCAGCCTGTTGACAGCCCAGGTCCAAACTGCCCCCACCTGCTGACTCCTGCTACATCATTTTTTTCTCCCTTTTCTCTTTTTCATTCTCCTTCCCACCTATCCCATACCTCACTTCTACCCCTTCCTGCCAGGCCATGCCACACCACCTTCGCTAGACAAGACTAGAAGGACACTGGCCTGCCACCAACCTATGTCTGCCCAACTCCCACCAGCTGGATCCTGCATGCCATTTTATTATTATTGTTTACCCTTTCCTCCTTTTCTTTTTCCTTCCCACCTAGTTGGTACCTGACCTCTACCCCTTCCCACTGAGTCATGCCGTGCCATGTTGACTAGAGAGACACCAGCCCAAGTTGGCCCCACACCCACTTGCTGGTCATACTATTTTTAATTTTTATTTATTTTTTCCATTTCTTCCTTTTCTTTCTCCCTCCCACCAGCCCATACCTCACCTCTACCCCTTCCCGCAGGGCCACACTATGTCACCTTGGCTACAGAGACATTGGCCCACCACCATCTTGGGTCTGCACCCCTACCCGCCAGTTCCTACCACACAATTTTTTCCCTTTCCTCCTTTTCTTTCTCACTCACATCTAGCCCTGTACATCATCACCCCTCCATGCCCTCCAACCCCCAGGTCTGCCCAGAACCTAGGACACAGGACAACATCTGCCAGACACCAACCTAGGTAAAGAACTAGAAGTCTTAAAACAGGGAAAGAGAAAAGTCAATGTGTTAATGATGACATCATCAAAGACAATAAAAGGGGGAATTAATGGTGTAGGTATAGAACTATCAAATGGAAAAGAATTTGAGATGACATCAAATAATAAAAGACTGGCTCAAACTTAGGAAGATAAGGGAAATTTCAAGGTAACCACAAAGAAAGTTAACAAACCTACTCATCGGAATAAAAAGAAGAAAAACATAAAGTCTCAGTAAACTCAAAATCTATAATTATGAAAGGATAGAAAAGAAAATCCACAAACAAAAGAAACTCAGCACAGGAAAGTAAGAGAGATGAAGAAAATATCAGCACTACAAAAAAAAAAAAAAACCCACAACAGTATAACAGCAATAAACTCATACCTATCGAAAGTCACACTGAATATAAATGGATTAAATGCACCTATAAACAGAGATGTTAGAATGGATAAAAAGCATGGCCCTATAAGAGACACACCTTAGACACAAAGACATAAATATATTAAAAATCAAACAATGAAAAAAGCATATCAAGCTAACAGTAACCAAAATAGGCAGGAATGGTAATGCTAATCTCAGATAAAATAGATTTTAAAACAAAATTAATCTTAAAAGACAAGGAATGACATTATATAATGACTAAAGGGACAATCCATTAAAAGACATAACCTTGATAAGTATCTGCACACCCAATGACAGTTTTCCAAAATACATAAAGCAAACTCTAACCGCACTGAAAAGAGAAATAGACAGCTCCACAATAGCAGTAGGAGGCTTCAACACACCACTCTTGGTAAAGGATAGAGCATCTAGAAAGAAATTCAGCAAAGATACAGAAGATCTAAAGGACAACGTAAATCCGCTTGAACTCATAGAACACTCCATTCAACGACAGTAAAATATACATTCTTTTCCAATGCACATAGAGCATTCTCCAGAATAGAACACATTTTTGGGCACAAAGCAACCCTCATTATAATCCAAAGCATCAAAATAATACAAAACATACTCTCTGATCACAACACCATAAAAGTAGAAAAGCAGGAAGAGCAAGGAAAAACAACCAAAACACTTGGAAACTGAGTAACACTTTGCTTACAACTGGGTAATAGAAGAAATCAAAGAGGGAATAAAAAAGATTTCTAGAATCAAATGAGAATGAAAGCACATCATACCAAAACCTTGAGGACGCAGCAAAGGCAGTGCTCAGAGGTCAATTTATAGCAATAAACACACGCATGGGCCAAAATCAAAACATTAGCGCTAGAGCTGGAGCAAATAGAAAGACATCAGCAAAAGAAGCCCACAGTTGCCAGAAGAAAGGAAACAATAAAGAACAGAACAGAAATAAATGAAATAGAGAACCAAAAAACAATAGAGAAAATCAATAAGACCAAAAGTTGGTTCTTCGAAAAGATCAACAAAATTGGGAAACCATTGGCCAAGCTGACAAAAGAGAAATGGAAGAGGAAGAAAATAATTCAAATAAGAAATGTGATGGTTATACAACAACAAATCCAACTAAAATAAAAAAAACATCATAACAGAATACTATGAAAAATGGTATTACGACAAGTTTGAGAAATTAGAGGACATGGACAAATTTCTACAAACACACTACCTCCCTAAATTAACACAAGCTTAGATACAAAATCTGAACAGACCCATAACAGGAGACTGAAGAGGTAATAAAACACCACCTAACAACAACAACAAAAAAAAAGCCCTGGCCCAGGCAGCTTCACTGGAGAATTCTACAAAACATTCAGAGAAGAGCTCACACCAGTACCACTTAAACTATTTTAGAGCATAGAAAAGGATGGAATACTTCCAAATGCATTCTATGAAGCCAGCATAACTCTGATACTAAAGCCAGGCAAATACATCACAAAAAAGAAAATGACAGACCAATCTCTCTTGTGAACACAGACACGAAAATTCTCAACACCGTTCCGGTCAATAGAATTCAGCATCATATCAAAACAATAATATACCACAACCAAGTGGGATTCATGACAGGTTCGCAAGGATGGTTCAACATTAGAAACTCAATAAAAATAATTCATCACATAAATAGAACAAAAGAAAAGAGTCACATGACCATCTCAATTGACACAGAAAAGGCATTTGATAAAGTCCAACACTCATTCATGAAAAAAACTTTTGATAAAATAAGAATAGATGGGAAATTTCTCAAAATGATAATAATAATAATAAAAGCATTGCCTTTAAATGGATTCCAACTCATAGGAACTCTATAGGACAGAGTAGAACTGCCCCATAGGGTTTCCAAGGAGCACCTCATAGATTAGAGTGGCCAAACTTTTGGTTAGCAGCCAAGCTCTTAACCACTGTGCCACCAGGACTCCCAACATAATAAAGGGCAACTATAAAAAACCAACCGCCATCATCATTCTCAATGGAAATAGGCTGAAAACATTCCCCCCTGTGAATGGGGACAAGACAAGGATGCCTTATCACCACTCCTATTTAATATTGTGCTGAAGTACCAGCTAGAGCATTAGTGAAATGGAAAGAAACAAAGGGCATTCAAATAGGAAAGGAAGAAGTAAAACTATCCCTATTCATAGATAATATGATGCTATACATAGAGAACCCCAAAGATTCTGCAAGAAAAATACTGGAACTAATAGATTCAGCAGAGTGGCAGCATACAAGGTTAAAATACAAAAGTCAGTTGGATTCTGATATACCAACAAAGAAAACTTTGAAAAGGAAATCAGGTAATCAATACCATTTATAATAGCACCTAAAAAGAAAAAAAATACTTAGGAATAAATCTAACCAAGGACGTAAAAGACCTATACAAAGAAAACTACAAAACACTATTGTAAGAAACGAAAAGAGACCTACATAAATGGAAAAACATTCCATGCTCATGGATGGGAAGATTCAACATTGTGAAAGTGTTAATCCTGCCCAAAACAATCTACAAATATGATGCAGTCTCAATCCAAATACCAACAGCATTCTTTAACAAGGTGGAAAAACCTATCACCGACTTTATGTGGGAAGAAAAGAGGCTCTGGATAAGCAAAGCATCACTGAAGAAAAAAGACAAAGTAAGAGGCCTCACACTACCTAATCTCAGAACCTACTATATAGCCAGAGTAGTCAAAACAGCCTGATACTGCTCAATGAGAGACACATAGACCAATGGAAGAGAATAAGAACTCATATCTACCCACCTGTGGTCAGCAAATGTTTGATAAAGGGCCAAAGTGCATTAAGGGGGAAAAGACAGTCTTTGTAACAAGTAGTGATGGCAAAAGCAGATTCCATTTGTAAAACGCTAAAACAGGGCCCATACCTCACACCATACGCAAAAACTAACTCAAAATGGATCAAGGACCTAAATATAAAACCTAAGACGATAAATATTGTGGAAGAAAAAATAGAAACAACAGTAGGACCCTAATACATGGCATAAATAGAATATAAACCATAAATAACAATGTACAAACATGAGAAGATAAACTAGATAACTGGGAGCTCCGAAAAATTAAACACTTATGCCCATGAAAAGATTTCACCAAAATAGTAAAAAGAGAGCCTACAGATTGGGAAAAAAATCTTGGGTTCAACCTGTCCTACAAGGGCCTAATATATAATATTTAGAACATACTTCAACACCTCAACAGCAAAAGTACAGTTAACCCAGTGAAAAAATGGGCAAAGGATATGAACGGACACTTCAGTAAAGAAGACATTCAGGTGGCTAACAGACACATGAGGAAATGCTCGCAATAATTGGCCATTAGAGAAATGCAAATCAAAACTACAATGAGATCCCATCTCTCCCCAACTTTACTGGCACTAATCAAAAATAAATAAATAAATAAAGCAGAAAATAATAAATTTCGAGAGGCTACAGGGAGACTGGAACTCTTATGCACTGCTAGTGGGAATGTAAAATGGTACAACCACTTTGGAAAAGGATATGGCTCCTCCTTAAAAAGCTAGAAATAGAAATACTATATGATCCATCAGTAACACTCCCAGGAATATATCCTAAAGAGATAAGAGCCTTCACATCAATAGACATATGCACACCCATGTTCATTGAAGCATTATTTAAAATAGGAAAAAGATTGGAACAACCTAAGTGCCCACCAACAGATAAATGGATAAACAAATTGTGGTACATACACATGTGTCTATCAGTTTGTCGTACTGTGGGGGTTTGCATATTGCTGTGATGCTGGAAGCTATGCCACAGGTGTTCAGATACCAGCAGGGTCATCCATGGAAGACAGGTTTCAGCTGAGCTTCCAGACTAATACAGACTGGGAAGAAGGACCTGACAGTCTACTTCTGAGAAGCATTAGCCAGTGAAAACCTTATGAATAGCAGTGGAACATTGTCTGATATAGTGTTGGAAGATGAACCCCCCAGGGTAGAAGGCACTCAGAAGATGACTGGGGAAGAACTGCCTACTCAAAATAGAGTCGACCTTAATGACGTGGATGGAGTAAAGCTTTCGGGACCTTCATTTGCTGATGTGGCACAACTCAAAATGAGAAGAAACAGCTGCAAACATCCATTAATAATCGGAACCTGGAATGTACGAAATATGAATCTAGGAAAATTGAAATCATCAAAAATGAAATGGAAAGCGTAAATATCAATATCCTAGGCATAAGTGAGCTGAAATGGACTGGTATTGGTCATTTTGAACCGGACAATCATATAGTCTGCTATGCTGGGAATGACAACTCGAAGAGGAATGGTGTTGCATTCATCGTCCAAAAGAACATTTCAAGATCTATCCTGAAGTAGAACGCTGTCAGTGATAGGATAGTATCCATATGCCTACAAGAAAGACAAGTTAATACGACTATTATTCAAATGTACCCACCAACCACTAAGGCCAAAGATGAAGAAATGGAAGATTTTTATCAGCTCCTGCAGTTTGAAATTGATTGAACATGCAATCAGGATGCATTGATAATTACAGGTGATTGAAATGTGAAAGTGGGAAACAAAGAAGGATCTGTAGTTGGAAAATATGACCTTGGTGATAGAAACAGTGCCAGAGATCAAATGATAGAATTTTGCGAGACCAAAGACTTCTTCATTGCAAATACCCTTTCTCACAAACATAAACGGCAACTATATACATGGACCTCGCAAGATGGAACACACAGGAATCAAATCAACTACATATGTGGAACGAGATGATGGAAAAGCTCAATATCATCAGTCAGAACAAGGCCAGGGGCTGACTGTGGAACAGACCATCAATTGCTCATATGCAAGTTCAAGCTGAAACTGAAGAAAATCAGAGCAAGTCCACAAGAGCCAAAGTATGACCTTGAGTATATTCCATATGAATTTAGAGACAATCTCAAGAATAGATTTGATGCGTTGAACATTAATGACCCAAGACCAGGTGGTTGTGGAATGACATCAAGGACATTATACATGAAGAAAGCAAGATGTTAAACAGACAGGAAAGAAAGAAAAGACCAAGATGAATGTCAGAAGAGACTCTGAAACTTACTCTTGAGCATCGAGCAGCTAAAGCAAAAGGAAGAAATGATGAAGTAAAAGAACTGAATAGAAGATTTCAAAGAGAGGCTCAAGAAGACAAAGTATTATAATGGCATGTGCAAAGAGCTGGAGGTAGAAAACCAAAAGTGAAGAACATGCTCAGTGTTTTTCAAGCTGAAAGAACTGAGGAAAAAATTCAAGCCTCGAGTTGCAATAGGGAAGGGTTCTATGGGAAAATGTTAAACAACAAAGAAAATATCAAAAAAAGATGGAAGGATTACACAGTCATTATACCAAAAAGAATTAGTCGATGCTCAACCATTTCAAGAGGTAGCATATGATCAGGAATCGATGGCACTGAAGGAAGAAGCCCAAGCTGCACTGAAGGCATTGGCAAAAAAACAGGAATTGTTGGAATATCAATTGAGATGTTTCAACAAACAGATGCAGTGCTGGAAGTGCTCACTCACCTATGCCAAGAAATATGGAAGACAGCTTCCTGGCCAACTGACTGGAAGAGATCTACGTTTATGGCTATTCCAAAGAAAGGTGATCCAACTGAATGTGGAAATTATAGAGCAATATAAAAAAAAAAATTATCATTAATATCACACACAAGCAAAATTTTGCTGAAGATCATTCAAAAGCAGCTGCCGCAGTATATTAACAGGGAACTGCCAGGAATTCAGGCTGGTTTCAGAAGAGGACGTAGAACCAGGGATATCATTGCTGATTTCAGATGGATAATGGCTGAAAGCAGAGAATATCAGAAGGATGTTTACCTGTGTTTTATTGACTACTCAAAGGCATTCAACTGTGTGGATCATAACAAATTATGGATAACTTTGTGAGGAATGGGAATTCCAGAACACTGAATTGTATTCATGAGGAACTATACATAGATCAAGAGGCAGTTGTTCAGGCAGATTAAGGGGATGCTGCGTGGTTTAAAGTCAGGAAAGGTGTGCGTCAGGGTTGTATCCTTTCACCATATCTATTCAATCTGTATGCTGAGCAAATAATCCAAGAAGCTGGACTATATAAAGAAGAACAAGGCATCAGGATTGGAGGAAGAGCCGGTAACAACCTGCGTTGTGCAGATGACATGACCTTGCTTGCTGATATTGACGAGGACTTGAAGCACTTACTAATGAAGATCAAAGCCACAGCCTTCAGTATGGATTAAACATCAACATATATATATTTTTTTATATAGAAAACAAAAATCCTCACAACTGGACCAATAAACAACATCATGATAAATGGAGAAAAGATTGAAGTTGTCAAGTATTTCATTTTACTTAGATTCGTAATCGTTATCCATGGAAGCAGCAGTCAAGAAATCAAAAGATGCATTGCATTGTGCAAATCTGCTGCAAAGGACCTCTTTAAAGTGTTGACAAGCAAAGATGTCACCTTGAAGACTAAGGTGCCCCTGTCCCAAGCCATGGTATTTTCGAACGTATTACATGCATGTGAAAGCTGATCAATGAATAAGGAAGACCGAGGAATTGATGCCTTCGAATTGTAGTGTTGGCAAAGAATATTGAATAGACCATGGACTGCCAAAAGAACGAACAAATCTCTGGGAAGAAATACAACCAGAATGGCTCCTTAGAAGCAAGGATAGGAAGACTGCATTTCACATATTTTGGATACGTTGTCAGGAGGGCTCCGACCCTGGAGAAGGGTATCATGCTTGGCAAAGTACAAGGTCATTTGAAAAGAAGAAGACCCTCAAAGAGGTGGATTGCCACAGTGGCTTCAACAGTGGGCTCAAGAATAAGAACGATTGTAAGGATGACGGAAGAAAGGGGAGTGTTTCGTTCTGTTGTGCATAAAGTTGCTATTAGTCAGAATCAACTTGACGGCACCTAACAACAAACAACAAGTGGACAGAAATGTATCTGATTTATCAGTCTTCCCGGGGCACAGCACAGGGCTTGGCACTGAGTAGGTACTCAGGGAGTGTTTGTTGAACAGAAGCAAATTTGTTGAGCCCCTCAACTAAGTCCTCCAATTACCCCACTCTTATCTAGCTGTCAGAAGCTGAAGGGCTGAAAGGTCACTTTATGGATCTAGGTGGATGGAAAGAAGAACATTGTTTAAATCATAACATGCTTGGATCATTGTACTGTAGCCAAATACGATGCTTCTTAAGTTCCCTGGATTTGAAGGCACCAGGTTGGCAGGGACTGCCACTGCTCAGGGATCCTGACCTAAAAAGGACTAATTGAGATGGACACATCTGTGCAGGAGGCCCTCCCTACCTGTTGACAACCAAGATGAGCTGCCTCGTCTTCTGCTCTGGATTTGGATTTCTATTCCTTCATCTGAGGAGCATTTTGCTGCTTGGTCTCTATTTATTATTTAGTTCTTTGATTTTTAGAAAGTTGTCCTCTGCCTTAAAAGCTTGATGGCAGAAGTTCAGTAAATATAACATTAATTAAGGACATATAAAATGATGTACAGCAACCATAATAAGGAAGAAAAACAAGTAGGGCAAAACTAGCTTGCCTTATGTGCTGCAACTTTTTTTTCCCCAACAAGTTCAAAACTGGTCCCAGGATTCCTTGACCTATATAGACGTTTTACTGAGCTCTTACTATGTGCAGAGTTCTTAAGGGCCTTATGACATAGTCCGTGAAGATGAATGCATCCAACATCACATCTGTGGTGGACTTAAATGAGCTTCGAGTCTCCCTACAAGAATGAATAAGTAATTTATTTTCCTGCCTGCTGGGAGTGACACCAGAAAATGGCCCTTAGTTGTCAGCCCCCATCAGGGATTGCCCCAACTGAAGACAGCAGCCTTGCCCAAGATCACATCCTTTTCCAGGGGGAGGGCAGAGAGGTGTGCCTCCTATAAGAGATAGGTGTTTTTAGTTATGGTCGAGTTGATTCGGCATCATGGCAACCCCGTGTATGCAGGGTAGAACTGCTCCATAGTGTTTTCAAGGCTGATACCTTTCAGAAGCAGATAACCATGCTTCTCTTCTTAGGTGCTTCTGGGTGGGTTCAAATCACCAATCTTTTGGCTAGCAGTCGAGCACTTAACCCTTGCACCACCCAGAGACATATGGGGATATAAAAGCCGGACCACCTTGTCCCAATTCAGAACAACTCTGAAGGGTCATTCCAACTTTAGAATTTCCTTTAGGTGTTGCCAGAGTCCTCTGTTGAGACTACATAACAACCCTCTCTCTGCCCATTTCTGCTTCCCTTCCCTTCCACGGTTGTTTCTCGTAAAAATAATCCTGATCTACCTCCTGCATGCTAATCTCTGGCTGAGATTCTGCTTTCTAAGGAATCAATTTGTGACATCATCTTACTTTATGGGTCCCATAATGGATCTTGAACACATCAGGCTTCTCTGCTAGGCTGTGAGTTTCTTATGGGCAGTGACTTTGGGGTCTGAACTACATGTAGCCTATCACTTGGTAGGTGTATACTGTGTGTTCAGAAAATGTTCACAGAACTTAATTGAATAGTCCTAATAATAAAATAAATGACTGTTGTCTTAGTTGTCTAGTGCTGCTATAACAGAAATAACACAAATGGATGGCTTTAACAAAGCGAAATGCATTCTCTCACAGTCTAGTAGGCTAGAAGTCCAAATTCAGGGCATCAGTTCCAGGGGAAGGTTTTCTCTCTCTCTCTCTCTGTTGGCTCTGGGGGAAGGTCCTTGTCATCAATTTTCCCCTGGTCAAGGAGAGTTTCAGCGCAGGGACCCCAGGTCCAAAGGATGGGATATTCTCCTTGGTCTTGTTTCTTGGTGTTTTGAGGTCCCCATGCCTTTCTGATCCTTTCACTCTTTTATATCTCAAAAGAGATTGGCTTAAGACACAACCTATTCTTGTAGATTGAGCCCTGCTTCATTAACATAACTGCCACTAATCCTACCTCATCAATATCTTAGAGGTAGAATTTACAACACATAGGAAAATCACAACAGAAGACAAAATGATGGGCAATCTCACAATACTGGGGATAATGGACTAGCTATCCCACTTTTCTCCTGCTCCATCAGGGACTCTGTTCTGTCCCTGTCAGGGCAGTCATTGGTGGTAGCGAGGCACCATCTAGTTCTTCTGGTCTCAGGCTGATGGAGTATCTGGATTTTTCAGCCCTTTCTATTTCTTGGGCTCATATTTTCCTTGTGTGTTTTGTGTTCATTCTCCTTTGCTCCAGGTGGGTTGAGACCAACTGATACATCTTAGATGGCCACTTGCTAGCCTTTAAGACCCAAGATGCCACTCACCAAAGTGGGATGCAGAATGTTTTCTTAATACACTTTGTTATGCCAATTGAACTAGATGTCCCCTGAAACCATGGTCCCCAGACCCCCACTCCTGCTACTCTGTTCCTCAAAGTGCTTGGTTGTGTTCAGGAAACTACTTAGATTTTGGTTTAGTTCAGTTGTACTGACTCTCCCTGTGTTATGTCGCCCTTCCTTTCACCTAAAATAATTCTTGTCTAATATCTAATTAGGGAATACCTCTCTCCCTCCCTCTGCACCCTCATAACCATCCAAGAATGTATTCTGTGTTTAAATCTTTTCTTGAGTTCTTATAACAGTAGTCTCATACAATATTTGTCCTTTCGCAATTTACTAATTTCAGCATAATCCTTTCCAGATTCCTCCATGTTATGAAATGTTCCACAGATTCGTCATTGTTCTTTATCCTTGCATAGTATTCCATTGTGTGAATATACCATAATTTGTTTATCCATTCATCCATTGGTGGTCACCTTGGTTGTTTCCATCTTTTTGCAATTGTTAACAGTGCTGCAATGAACATGGGTATGCATGTATCTATTTGTGTGAGGGCTCTTATTTCTCTAGGATATATTCCAAGGAGTCAGATTGCTGGACCGTATGGTAGTTTTATTTCTAGTTTTTTAAGGAAGTGCCAAATCGATTTCCAAGGTGGTTGTTCCATTTTACGTTCCCACCAGCAGTGCATAAGTGTTCCAGTCTCTCCAAAACTTCTCCAACATTTATTATATTGTGGTTTTGGATTAATGCCAGCCTTGTTGGGGCAAGATGGTATCCCATTATAGCTTTGATTTGCATTTCTCTAATGGCTAATGCCCTGTTGGCGTAGTGGTTAAGTACTGCGGCTACTAACAAAAAGTCAGCAGTTCCAATCCACCAGGCTCTCCTTGGAAACTCTATGGGTGCAGTTCTACTCTGTCCTATAGTGTCACTATGAGTCGGAATCGACTCAACAGCAATGGGTTTCGTTTTTTCAGTTTACTGGCTAATGATCCTGAGCATCTCTTCAGGTATCTGTTAGCCACCTGAATGTCTTCTTTGGTGAAGTGTGTGTTCATATACTTTGCCCATTTTTTAATTGGGTTATTTGTCTTTTTGTTGTTGAGTTTTTGCAGTATTTTGTAGATTTTAGAGATTAGACACTTATTGGATATGTCATAGCCAGAAATTTTTTCCCAGTCTGAAGGTTGTCTTTTTACTCTTTTGGTGAAGTATTTAGATGAGCATAAGTGTTTGAGTTTTAGGAGCTCCCAGTTATCTAGTTTCTCTTCCGATGTTTGTGCATTGTTAGTAATGTTTTGTATACTATTTATGCCATGTATTAGGGCTCCTAGCATTGAGTCCATTTTTTCTTCCATGATCTTTATCATTTTAGATTTTATATTTAGGTATTTGATCCATTTTGAGTTAGTTTTTATGCATGGTGTGAGGTATGGGTCTTGTTTCATTTTTTTTGCAGATGGATATCCAATTATGCCAGCACCAATTCTTAAAGCAACTGTCTTTTCCCCATTTAATGGACTTTTGGCCTTTGTCAAATATCAGCTGCTCATATGTGGATGAATTTATGTCTGGATTTTCAATTCTCTTCCTTTGCTCTATGTATCTGTTGTTGCACCAGCACCAGGCTGTTTTGACTACTGTGGCAGTATAATAAGTTCTAAAATCAGGTAGTGTGAGGCCTCACACTTTGTTCTTTTTCCGTAATGTTTTACTTCTTCAGGGCCTCTTCCCCTTCCATGTGAAGTTGGTGATTTTTTCTCCATCTCATTAAAAAATGGCATTGGAATTGGGATCGGAATTGCATTGTATCTATAGGCTGCTTTGGGTAGAATAGACATTTTCAGAATGTTTAGTCTTCCTATCCACCAGCAGGGTATGTTTTTCCAGGTGTGTAGGTCTCTTTTGCTTTCTTGCAGTAGTGACATGTAGTTTTCTTTGTATAGGTCTTTTACGCCTCCGGTTAGATTTATTCCTAAGTATTTTATCTTCTTGGGGGCTATTGTAAATGGTATTGATTTGGTGATTTCCTCTTCGACGTTCTCTTTGTTGGTGTAAAGGAATACAACTGATTTTTTTATGTTTATCTTGTATCCTGATGCTCTGCTGAACTCTTCTATTAGTTTCAGTAGTTTTCTTATGGATTCTTTAGGGTTTTCTGTGTATAAGATCATATCATCTGCAAAGAGAGATAATTTTACTTCTTCCTCACCAATTTGGACGCCTTTTATTTCTTTTTCTAGCCTAATTGCTCTGGCTAGGATCTGCAACACAATGTTGAATAAGAGTGGGTCATAAAGGGATTCCTTGTCTGGTTCCCGTTCTCAAGGGGAATGCTTTCATACTGTCTCCATTTAAGATGATGCTGGCTGTTGGCTTTGTATAAACGTCCTTTATTATGTTTAGGAATTTTCCTTCTATTCCTATTTTGCTGAGAGTTTTTTATCCTGAATGGGTGTTGGACTTTGTCAAATGCCTTTTCTGCATCAATTGGTAAAATCATGTGGTTCTTGTCTTTTGTTTTATTTATGTGATGGTTTACATTAATTGTTTTTCTAACGATAAACCATCCTTGTATACCTGGTATGAATCCCACTTGGTCATGGTGAATTATTTTTTTGATATGTTCTTGAATTCTATTGGCTAGAATTTTGTTGAAGATTTTCGTGTCTAAGTTCATGAGGGATGTTGGTCTGTAATTTTCTTTTTTTGTGGTGTCTTTCTTGGTTTTGGTGTCAGAATTACGCCAGCTTCATAGAATGAGGTTGGGAGTATTCCATCCTTTTCTATGCTCTGAAATACCTTTCTCAGTAGTGGTGATATCTCTTCTCTGAAAGTTTGGTAGAATTCTCCAGTGAAACTGCCAGGGCCAGGGCTTTTTTTTTTCTAGGAGTATTTCAATTACCTTTTCAATCTCTGCTTTTGTTATATGTTTATTTAATTGTTCTACCTCTGTTTGTATTAGTTTATGTAGGTAGTCTTTTTCTAGAAATTTGTCCATTTCTTCTACGGTTTTAAATTTCTTAGAGTACAATTGTTCATAGTATTCTGTTACGACTCTTTATATTTCAGTTGGATCTGTTGTGATTTCGCCCATCTCATTTCTTATTTGGGTTATTTGCTTCCTTTCCTGTTTTTCTTTTGTCAGTTTGGCCAGTGGTTTATCAGCTTTGTTGATCTTTTCAAGGAGCCAGCTTTTGGCCTTGTTAACACTTTGTATTGTTTTCCTATTCTCTATTTCATTTAATTCTGCTCTAATTTCTATTAGTTCCTTTCTTCTGGTTTCCGAGGGTTTCTTTTTCTGCTCTTTTTCTATTTGGTCAAGTTGTAGGGAGAATTCTTTGATTTTGGCCCTTTCTTCTTTTTGGATGTGTGCATTTATTGCTATAAATTGAACTCTGAGCACTGCATTTGCTGTGTCCCAAAGGTTCTGGTAAGAAGTGTTCTCTCTCTCATTGGATTCTGTGAATTTCTTTATTCCATCCTTAATGCCCTCTATAACACAGAAGTTTTTGAGCAAGGTGTTGTTCATTTTCTATGTGTTTGACTTTTTTTTCTCTTACTTTGACTGTTATTGATTTCTACTTCTATGGCTTTATGGTCAGAAAAGAAGCTTTGTAATATTTCAATGTATTAGATTCTGTTAAGGCTTGCTTTGAGGCCTAATATATGGTCTATTCTGGAGAATGTCCCATGTGCACTGGAAAAGAAAATATACTTGGCTGCTGTTTGGTGGAATGTTTTGTATATGTCTATGAGGTCAAGTTGGTTGATTGTGGCATTTATGTCTTCTGTGTCTTTATTGAGCTTCTTGCTGGTTGTTGTTCTGTTTTTCACTGAAATTGGTGCATTGAAATCTCCTACTATTATTGTGGAGCTGTCTGTTTCTGTTTTCTATGGTGTTAGAGTTTGTTTTATGCATCCTGAATCCTTGTTATTGTGTGCATAAATATTTATTATGGTTATGTCCTCCTGGAGTATTGACCCTTTAATTATTATACAGTGTCCTTCCTTATCCTTTGTGGAAGATTTTGCTTAAAAATCTATATTTTCTGATTAATATGGCCACTCTTGCTCTTTTTTGCTTGTTGTTTGCTTGATATATATATATTTTTCCATCCTTTGAGTTTCAGCTTTTTTTTTGTCTTTAAGTCTAAGGTGTGTCTCTTGTAGGCAGCATATAGACAGATCGTGTTTTTTAATCCATTCTGCTACTCTCCATCACTTTATTCGGGCATTTAGTCAATTTACATTCAGCATAATTAGTGATAGGTATGAGTTTAGTGCTGTCATTTTTGTCAGGTTTTTTTTCCACTTAATTTTCTGTGCTGAGTAGTTTTTCTTTATGTATTGTCTTTTCCTCTTTTTCATCATTGTTGCTTTGTATTTGCTGAGTCTTTGTATTTTTCTTGTTTTTTTATTTTGATGTGAAGGATTGTTAGTTTTCTTTCTGGTTACCTTAATATTTACCCCTTTTTTCCTAAGTTTAAACCAAACTTTTATTTCTTTGTATTGCCTTGACTTCTCTATATGAAAGATCAGTGACTGCATTTTTTAATCTGTCTTTTTTGATTTAATGTTCTCATCTTTTACTTAATGACACCTCTGTTTCTGTCTTTTGAGCATTTTAGCTTTGATTCATTTTTGTGATTTTCCTATCTGGGTTGATATCTGGTTGCTCTGTCCTGTGTTCTATTCTTGGGTTGTTATCTGATGTTATTGATTTTTCTAACCAAAGGACCCCCTTTACTATTTCTTGCAATTTTGTTTGTTTTTTTTTTTTACAAATTCCCTAAACTTCTCTTTATCTAGAAATGTCCTAAATTTGCCTTCATATTTTTTTTTTAATTTTTATTGTGCTTTACGTGAAAGTTTACAAATCAAGTAAGTCTCTCAGACAAAAATTTATATACACCATGCTATATACTCCTAATTACTCTCTCCCTAATGAGACAGCCCATTCCTTCCCTCCACTCTCTCATTTTGTGTGCATTCCTCCAGCTTGTAACGCCCTCTACCCTCTCATCTCCCCACCAGATAGGAGATGCCAAAGTAGTCTCAAGTGTCTACTTAATCCAAGAAGCTCATTCTTCACCAGCTTCTTTTTCTATCCCATTGTCCAGTCCAATCCCTGTCTGAAGAGTTGGCTTTGGGAATGGTTCCTGTCTTGGGCTAACAGAAGGTCTGGGGGCCATCACCAGAGGGGTCCTTCTAGTCTCAGTCAGACCATTAAGTCTGGTCTTTTTACGAGAATTTGGGATCCGAATCCCACTGCTCTCATGACCCCTCAGGGGTTCTCTGTTGTGTTCCCTATCAGGGCATTCATCAGTTGTAGCCAGGCACCATCTAGTTGTTCTGGTCTCAGGTTGATGTAGTCTCTGGTTTATGTGGCCCTTTCTGTCTCTTGGGTTTGAAATTACCTTGTGTCCTTGGTGTTCTTCATTCTCCTTTGCTCCAGGTGGGTTGAAACCAGTTGATGCGTCTTAGATGGCAGCATGCTAGCCTTTAAGACCCAGGACGCCACTCTCCAAAGTGGGATGCAGGATGTTTCCTTAATAGATTTTATTACTCAAGTTGACGGGATGTCCCCTGAAACCATGGTCCCCAAACCCTCACCCCTGCTATGCTGGCTTTAGACTAAGTATTCAGTTTATTCAGGAGACTTCTTTGCTTTTGCTTTAGTCCAGTTGTACTGACCTCTTCTGTATTGTGTGTTGTCTTTCCCTTCACCTAAAGTATTTCTTTTCTACTATCTAAGTAGTGAACACCCCTCTCCTCCCCTTCCTTCCTCCCCCCCTTTTACCCATCAAAGAATATTTTCTTCTCTGTTTAAACTATTTCTCGAGTTCTTAAAAAAGTGGTTGTATACAATATTTGTCCTTTTGCAACTGACTAATTTACTCAGCATAAAGCCTTCCAGATTTCTCCATGTTATGAAATGCGTCACAGATTCGTCACTGTGCTTTATCGATGCATAGTATTCCATTGTGTGAATACGCCATAATTTATTTAACCATTCATCCACTGATGGGCACCTTGGTTGCTTCCATCTTTTTGCTATTGTCTACAGTGTTGCAACGAACATGGATGTGCCTATATCTGTTAGTGCAAGGGCTCTTATTTCTCTGGGATATATTCCAAGGAGTGGGATTCCTGGATCCTATGGTAGTTCTATTTCTAGCTTTTTAAGGAATCATCAAATTGATTTCCAAAGTGGTTGTACCATTTGACATTCCCACCGGTAGTGTATAAGTGTTCCAGTCTCTCCAAAACCTCTCCAACACTTATTATTTTGTGTTTTTTGGATTAATGCCAGCCTTGTTGGAGAGACATGGAATCTCATTGTAGTTTTGATTTGCATTTCTCTAATGGCTAATGATCGTGAGCATTTCCTCATGTATCTGTTAGCTACCTGAATGTCTTCTTTAATGAAGTGCCTGTTCATATCTTTTGCCCAATTTTTAATTGGGTTATTTGTCTTTGTCTAGTTGGGTTTTTGCAGTATCATGTAGATTTTAGAAATCAGGCACTGATCGGAAATATCATAGCTAAAAAATTTTCCCAGAGTCTACGTAATCTTTTTACACTTTTGGTGAAGTCTTTGGATGAGCGTAGGTGTTTGATTTTTAGGAGCTCCCAGTTATCTATTTTTCTTCTGCATTGTTAGTAATGTTTTGTATACTGTTTTTGCCATGTCTTAGGGCTCTTAACATTATCCCTATTTTTTCTTCCATGATCTTTATCATTTTAGATTTTATATTTAGGTCTTTGATCCATTTTCAGTTCGTTTTTGTGCATGGTGTGAGGTACGGGTCTTGTTTCATTTTTTTTTTTCAGATGGATATCCAGTTATGCCAGCACCATTTGTTAAAAAGACTTTCTTTTTCCCGTTTAACTGCTTTGGGCCTTTGTCAAATATCATCTACTCATATGTGGATGAATTTATGTCTAGATTCTCAATTCTGTTCCATTGGTCTATGTTTCTGTTGTTGTACCACTACCAGGCTGTTTTGACTACTTTTGCCGTTTAAGCGGTTCTAAAATCACGATTGTAAGGATGGCTCAGGACCGGGCAATGTTTCGTTCTGTTGTGCATAGGGTCGCTATGGGTCTGACCCGACTTGATGACACCTAACAACAAACAACAACAAAATCACGTAGAGTAAGGCCTCCCACTCTGTTCTTCTTTTTCAGTAATGCTTTACTTCTCTGGGGCCTCTTGCCCTTCCATGTGAAGTTGGTGATTTCTTTCTCCGTCTCATTAAAAAATACCGATGGATTTGGATCGGAATTGCATTAAATCTATAAATCGCTTTTGGTAGAATACACATTTTTATAATGTTAACCTTTCCTATCCATGAGCAAGGTATGTTTTTCCACTTACCTCGGTCTCTTTTAGTTCCTTACAGTAGTATTTTGTAGTTTTCTTTGTATAAGTCTTTTTCATCTCTGGTTAGATTTTTTCCTAAGTATTTTATCTTCTTGGCAGCTACTGTAAATGGTATTGATTTGGTGATTTCCTCTTCCATGTCCTTTTTGATGGTGTAGAGGAATCCAACTGATTTTTGTTGTTTATCTTCTATCCTGATACTCTGCTGAACTCTTGTTAGTTTCAGTAGTTTTCTGGAGGTTTCCCTAGGGTTTTCTTTGTATAAATCATGTCTTCTGCAAATAGAGATACTTCTACTTCTTCCTTACCAATCGAGATGCCTTTTATTTCTTTGTCTAGCCTAATTGCTCTGGCTAGGACCTCCAGCACAATGTTGAGTAAGAGCGGTGATAAAGGGCATCCTTGTTTAGTTCCCGATCTGAAGGCGAATGCTTTCAGACTCTCTCCATTTAGAATGATGTTGGCTGTTGGCTTTGTATAAATGCCCTTTATTATGTTGTGGAATATTCCTATTTTGCTGAGAGTTTTTATCATGAATTGGTGTTGAATTTTGTCGAATGCCTTTTCCGCATCAATTCATAAAATCATGTGATTCTTGTCTTTTGTTTTATTTATATGATGGATTACATTGTTTTTCTAATGTTGAACCATCCCTGCATACCTGTATGGATCCCACTTGGTCATGGCAAATTATTTTTTTGATATGTTGATGAATTCTATTGGCTAGAATTTTGTTGAGGACTTTTGCATCTAAGTTTATGAGGGGTATAGGTCTGTAGTTTTGTTTTGTTGTCTTTAGCTGCTTTTGGTTTCAGGGATATGCTGGCTTCATAGAATGGGTTTCATAGTATTCCATCCTTTTCTACGCTCTGAAATACCTTTAGTAGTAGTGGTGTTAACTCTTCTCTGAAAGTTTGGTAGAACTCTGCAGTGTAGCCGTCCAGGCCAGAGCTTTTTTTTTTTTTGTTGGGAGTTTTTTGATTGTCTTTTCAATCTCTTCTTTTGTTGTGTGTCTATTTAGTTGTTCTATCTCTGTTTGTGTTAGTTTAGGTAGGTAGTGTGTTTCTAGGAATTCAACCATTTCTTCTAGGTTTTCAAATTTGTTAGAGTACAATTATTCATAGTATTGTTGTATGATTCTTTTAATTTCAGTTGGGTCTGTTGTAATATTGCCCATCTCATTTCTTCTACAGGTTATTTGCTTCCTCTCTTGTTTTTCTTTTGTCAGTTTAGCCAATGGTTTTTCACTTCTGTTAATTTATTCATAGAACCACCTTTTGGTCTTGTTAATTCTTTCAATTTTTTTTGTTTTCTATTTCATTTAGTTCTGCTCTAATTTGTATTATCTGCTTTTTTCTGTGGTCTGCGGGTTTCTTTTGTTGCTCTCTTTCTATTTGTTCAAGTTGTAGGGATAATTCTTTGATTTTGGCCTTTTCTTCTTTTTGGATGTGTGCATTTATTGATATAAATTGACCTGTGAGCACTGCTTTCTCTGTATTCCAAAGGTTCTGCCTGGAGGTGTTTTCATTCTCATTGGATTCTATGAATTTCTTTATTCCATCCTTAATGTCTCTATAACCCAGTCTTTTTTGAGCAGGTTATTGTTCAGTTTCTAAGTGTTTAATTTATTTCCCTGCTTTTTCTCTTATTGGTTTCTACTTTTATGGCCTTATGATCAGGGAAGATGCTTTGTAACATTTCAATGTTGTAGATTCAGCTAAGGCTTGCTTTATGACCTAATATATGGTCTATTCTAGAGATTGTTCCATGTGCACTAGAAAAGAAAGTATACTTAGCTGCTGTTGGGTGAAGTGTTCTGTGTATGTCTATCAGGTCAAGTTGGTTGGTTGTGGTATTTAGATCTTCCGTGTCTTTATTGAGCTTCTTTCTTCATGCCCTGTCCTTCACCAAAAGTGATGTGCTGAAGTCTCCTACTATTATTGTGGAGCTGTCTATATCATTTTTCAATGCTGATAGATTTGTTTTATGTATCTTGCAGCCCTGGTCATTGGGTGCATAAATATTTAATATGGTTATATCCTCCTGTTATATTGTCCCTTTAATCATTATTTAGTGTCCTTCCTTATCCTTTACGATTGATTTAACTTTAAAGTCTATTTTGTCAGAAATTGATATTGCCATTCCTGCTCTTTTTTGATCGTTGTTTGCTTGATATATTTTTTTTCATCCTTTGGGTTTTAGTTTGTTTGTGTCTCTAAGTCCTTAAGTCTAAGGTGTGCCTCCTGTAGGCAGCTTATAGACGGATCTTGTTTTTTAATCCATTCTGCCACTCTCTGTCTCTTTATTGGTGCATTTAGTCCATTTACATTCAGTATAATTATGGATAGGTATGAATTTAGTGCTATCATTTTGATGTCTTTTTTGTGTGTTGTTGACAGTTTCTTTTTCTCATTTAATTTTTTTGTGCTGAGTAGATTATCTTTATATATTGTCTTTTTGTCATATACATTGTTGTTGATTTTGTTTCTGCTGAGTCTCTGTTTTTTTCTTGTATTTTATTTTGATGTGTGGGATAGTTTGTCTCCTTTGTGGTTACCTTATTATTTACCCCAATTTTTCTAAATTTAAACCTAACTTTTATTTCTTAGTATCACCTTGTCTTCCTCTCCATATGAAAGATCTATGACTACGTTTCTTAGTCCCTCTTTGTTGTTTTAATGTTGTCTTCTTTTACATAATAACAATGCCATTTCCCTGTTTTGAGTGTTTTTTTATCTTGATTTATTTTTGTGATTTCCATGTCTGGGTTGACAATCTGATTGCTCTCCCCATTGTTCTAGTCTTGGGTTGATACCTGATTTTATTGATTTTCTAAACAAAGAACTCCCTTTAGTATTTCTTGTAGTTTTGGTTTGGTTTTTACGAATTCCCTACACTTCTGTTTATCTGGAAATGTCCTAATTTCACCTTTGTATTTGAGAGACAGTTTTGCTAGATATATGATTCTTGGCTGGCAATTTTTTTCCTTTAATGCTTTATATAAGTCATCTCATTGCCTTCTTACCTACATGGTTTCTGCTGAGTAGTCCAAACTTATTCTTATTGGCTCTCCTTTGTAGGTGACTCTTCGTTTATCCGTATCTGCCTTTAAGATTCTCTCTTTATCTTTGGTTTTGGCCAGTTTTTTTTTATAGTATGTCTTGGTGTCTCTTTTTTGGGATCTACCTTGTTTGATGTTCAATGAGCTTCTTGGATAGATATTATCTCATCTTTCACACTATCAGGGAAGTTTTCTGTCAACAAATTTTAGCAATTCTCTCTGTATTTTCTGCCCTGCCACCCCTGTTCTTATACTCCAGTGACTCATAGGTTATTTCTCTTGGTAGAAAAAAAAAATAGAGTCCCACCTAATTCTTAGTGTTTCTTCATTTTTTAAAAATACTTTTATCTGATTTTTCTGATAAAAAAATTTTGGGCTCAAGTTCTTTATCTTCAGTCTCACCTCTTCTGTCATCTATTTCCTCTGGCTTTATTGAATTGTCAGTTCTGAAATTTTATTTTTAATCTTCTAAAGTTCTGTTTTCTGTCTCTTATGGATTTTGATAGCCTATTAAATTTGTCATTATGCTCTTCTCTAATCTTCTTAAGCTCTTCTCGTGCTATGTCTGTGTATTCCTTGTCCTGTTCTGCATTTTGCCTGATCTCCTTCCTCTTCTCTTGAAGAGTTCTGTATATTAATCTTTTGTATTCTACCTCTGGTAGTTCCAGGAAATTCTCTTCATCCAGAAGATTTCTTGCTTCTTTGTTTTGGGACATTGCTGAAGTCATCATGATCTGCCTCTTTATGTAATTTGATATTGACTGCTGTTCCAGTTATGAACAAGTTATTGTATGTATTTATTTTATGTTTGCTTACTGTGTCCTAACTTCTCATTTTGCTTTGTTTTGATATGCCCAAATAGGCTGCTCGAGTGAGCTAGTTTGATTATTGGCACCTTTGAGGGTGTAACTTCATGTCACCAGGTGGTTAGAGCTTTTACTAGTATATGAGCCCAGGAGTCCATTTACTTTGCTTGTATGGATTCAGCTCAGGTGACCCGGTAGTTGGTCACTGAGTGTGTGGTGCAGGCTTTTACCTACAGTCTTAGAGGAACGGGGGTGTTTGGTGTAGGCACAGATATCTGGCTTCAGTAGGGGGTCATGCACTGAGGAAAGCAGAGGAGTGACAACCACCCCTGAGAGTTTGTGAGGAAAGTGTGTCCCTCTTTCCTACAGCCAGTAGGTGGGTGGGTTTTGCAATCAGTCAATGGGCACCCAATGCTGTTGGCTGTAAGGGCTGGGAGGCACCACTTATCCTCAGAGCCTATCGAGGGTGGCTAAGTAGTGTGGGTGAAGCCACCAGTCCTCAGGACCCTGAAGTGTGTAGGTGAGTATTCTGCCTCTCCATCATATAGCTGAAACAGTCGAAATTAGACTTCATATATATAAATCTTGTACTGTGCTAATGAGGACCTAAGTTGTTGAAATGGGCCCACAGAGGTCTATGCAGAGGTGAAAAGGCATTCAAAGTCTGTGGACTGCTTATGCCTGTGTCTAGGCAAAGGAGCTGTTTCTGCCCTGACTCCCCAGTTTAGGGGAACTGGAAGATTATTTTTACACCCTCTTTGTTAATTTGTTCCTTCTCCAAGTCCTGGAGGATGGCTCAAGGTGCACAACAGGTCTTACTTCCCTCCCAAGGAAAGCAGCTATCACTGACGCCAACTCAGTGCCTGGCGCAGGGAGAGGTCAGTTAAATGGGAGAGAGTTTTTCCAGACATGTGTTTTTTGTTCCACACTGTAGATTGGACCCAAGTACTTATCTTTTGTTGAGAGTGCCACTTTTCTCTGATTCAGGAAGTGTGAGTGAACTCTCCACCACTCGGTCTTTCCTGATGTGGAAAACAAGTCCTGAATGTCACGGTTTGTCTCACCACATCCAAGCCAGTGGATCCGGCCTGTGGGTGCCTGTTCCCACTGGGTTAAGTCTGGCAGCTTCTCCCTCCTTCTGAACCATCTCTCCGTCCACCTGCCACTCAGTCCAATTCCTCAACTTTGCCTTTGATGTTCAGGGCTCCTAGATCATCATATATAACCAACTCACTTGTTTTTTCAGGTCTTTGTTGTAAGAGGGACCACCGGAAGCTTCTGACTACTCTGCTATCCTGGCCCCACCCCACTCTTTTTCTCATCTTTGTATTGCTAAGAGCAGTTTTCCTTCCAGTCAATTCTTATGTATATGTTTTTATTTTATTTTATTATTATATTTTATTGTAAAGTAAAAAAAAACTTATGTATATATATATAAAGTATAAAAAAATAAATAGTTTATGGTAAACAGGCAGGTAAGAACCACTGAAGTAAAGAAATATAACATTAATGTCTTCCTAGATTTTCCCCATTCATCCCTGGAGAATTGTAACTCCTGTATCTCCCCCGATAGTAATCATAGCTTGACTTTTCCAGTAATAATTAACGTGCTTTAGGGAGAATGAAGAAAACCAGAGACTGAAGGGAAAGATTAGTCCAAAGGACTAATGGACCATGACTACCACAGCCTCCACCATACTGAGTCCAGCACAACTAAATAGATGGTGCCCAGCTACCACCACTGACTGCTCTGACAGGTATCACAATAGAGGGTTCTGGACTGAGCTAGAGAAAAATGTAGAACAAAATTCTAACTCACCAAAAAATACCAGACTTACTGGCCTGACAGAGACTGGAGAAGCCCAGAAAGTATGGCCCCCATGCACCTGAACTCAGTGCTGAAGTCACTCACAAGGTTCATCCTTCAGCCAAAGATTAGACGGGCCTATAATACAAACAATAACACATGCAGTTCACCACTGTATACGAGACTAAATGAGCACACTAGCCCCCAAACAAAAACAAGAAGGCACGAAGGAACAGGAAAGATGAGAGAATGGAAATGGAGATTCCATGGTGGAGAAGGGGAAAGTGTTGACACATTGTGGGGTTAGCGACCAATGTCATAAAACAATATGTGTATTAATTGCTTAATGAGAAACTAACTTGTTCTGTAAACTTTCACCAAAAGCACAATAAAAAGACAATTATAATCAATAATAATTAACTCTTTTTTTCTTTATGGTGCTACATGTGTGTATGCATCCCTAAACATTACAGAGCAAGGGTTGGCAAAATATGGCTTGCCATTTGTTTTGTAAATAGAATTTTATTGGAACACATCTATGCCTACACATTTTTGTATCATCTATGGATGCTTTCGGAGCACTAGTAGCACAGCAGTTAAGAGCTTGGCTGCTAACCAAAAGATCAGCAGTTTGAATCCTCCAACTGCTCCTTGGAAACTTTATTGGGAAGTTCTACTCTATCCTGTAGGGTCACTATGAGTTGGAATTGACTAGACGGCAATGGGTTTGTGTTTTAGTCATCTAGTGCTGCCATAAAAGAAATGCCAAAACTAGGTTTCTTTAACAAAGAGAAATTTATTTTCTCACAGCCTAATAGGTTACAAGTCCAAATTCAGGGTGTTAGTTCAAGGGAAATGCTTCCTCTCTCTGTCGGCTCTGGAGGAAGGTCCTTGTCCTCAATCTTCCCCTGGTTGAGGAGCTTCTCAGACACAGGGACCCCCGTGTCCAAAGGATGCACTCTGCTCCTGGTGCTGCTTCTTTGGTGGTATGATGTCCCCAACACTCTACTTGCTTCCCTTTCCTTTTCTCTTTTGAGAGATAAAAGGTGGTACAGACCACACACCAGGGAAACTCCCTTTACCTTGGATAAGGAAGGTGACCTGAGTGAGGGTGGTGTTACAATCCCAGCCTAATCCTTTTAACATAAAATTACAATCACAAAATGGAGGACAACCACTCAATACTGGGAAGCATGGCCTAATCAATTTGATACACAGATTTTGTGGGAGACATAATTCAATCCATGACAGTTTGTTTGTTTTTCGTTATGGTTGCTTTCATACTATCACAGCAGAGACTATATGGGCACAAAGCTTAAAATGTTTTCTACTTAGCCCTTTACAGAGAAAGTTTGCCAGATATAGATTAGTTTTGCCTGTTTTGGGGCTTTTATATAAAGAAAACATACATTATGTACTCTTTGTCACTTGTTTTTTTTCCCCTGAATTTATAAGATTCATCCATGGCGAGTTCTTATTTATTTCCAGGCATCCATTGCTAACATATAAAGAGTAAACTATTAATTTCTGGAATGGGAATTCCAGAACACTTAATTGTGCTCATGAGGAACCTGTACATAGATCAAGAGTCAGTTGTTCAAAAAAAAAAAGTGTATACTGCATGGTTTAAAGTCAGGAAAGGTGTTTGTCAGGGTTGTATCATTTCACCATACCTATTCAATCTGTATGCTGAGCTAATAACCCTAGAAGCTGGATTGTATGAAGAAAAACAGGGCATCAGGGTTGGAGGAAGACTCATTAACAATCTGAGGTATGTAGATGACACAACCTGGCTTCCTGAAAGTGAAGAGGACTTGAAAGATTTACTGATGAAGATCAAAGATCACAGCCTTCAGTATGGATTACACCTCAACATAAAGAAAACAAAAATCCTCACAACTGGACCAATAGGCAACATCGTGATAAACGGGGAAAACATTGAAGTTGTCAAAGATTTCATTTTACTTGGATCCACAATCAACACCCATGGAAGCAACAGTCAAGAAATCAAAAGACACATTGCATTGGGCAAATCAGCTGCAAAAGACTTCTTTAAAGTGCTGACCAGCAAAGATGTCACCTTGAAGACTAAGGTGCGCCTGACCCAAACCATGGTGTTTTCAATCACCTCCTATGCATGTGAAAGCTGAATAAGGAAGACGGAAGAAGAATTGAGGCCTTTGAATTGTGGTGTTGGCGAAGAATATTCAGTATACCATAGGCTACCAAAAGAACAAACAAATCTGTCTTGGAAGAACTACAACCAGAATACTCCTTAGAAGCAAGGATGGCGAGACTATGTCTCAAATAGTTTGGACATGTTGTCAGGAGGGATCAGTCCCTGAAGAAGGGAATCTTGCTTGGTGAAGTAGAAGGTCATCAAAAAAGAGGAGTACCCGTGATGAGATGGATTGAAACAGTGGCTGCAACAATGGGCTTAAGCATAACAATGATTGTGAGGATGGCGCAGGACCAGGCAGTGTTTCTTTCTGTTGTACTTAGGGTCATTATGAGTCAGAACTGACTCGATGTCTCCTAACAACAAAAATTTTAACTTCTTATTTTATTAGCGTGTGTCATGGATTGAATTGTGTGCCCCCAAAATATGTGTCAGCTTGCTTAGGTAGGCCATGATTCCCAGTATTGCATGGTTGTCCTCCATTTTGTGAGTGTAATTTTGTGTTAAGGGGATTAGGGTGGGGTTGTAAAACACTTGCTAAGATTCGCATCCTTGATCCAATGTAAATGGTGTTTCTCTGGAGTGTGGCCTGCACCACTTAAAAGAGATTAAAGGAAATGAAAGCAAGCAAAGAGTTGGGGACCTCATACCACCAAGAAAGCAGCACCAGGAGGACCTCGCCTCCTTTGGACCTGAGGTTCCTGTGCTGAGATGCTCCTAGACCAAGGGAAGACTGAGGACAAGGATCTTCCCCCAGAGCCCACATAGACAGAAAGCCTTCCCCTGGAGCCGGCACCCTGATTTCAGCCTTCTAGCCTACTAGACTGTGAGAGAATAAACTTCTCTTTGTTAAAGCCATCCACTTGTGGTATTTCTGTTATAGCAATAGTAGATGACTAAGATAGTGTGTGTTATATTTCTACTATTTGTAAAGTCATTTTCTGTATATATATATATATATGAAACATAGAAAATATGGAAAAGTATAAATAAGAAAAGTAATTTGCCTGTAAAAAAAAAAACTGCCTTCCATTACATCATTTAAAGAAAGCAACTTTTTTTTTGATAACAACTCTTGATTTCACTATTTTAAAAAGTTTTAAAAAAGAGAAAAACTCTACAGAGAATAGAAAAATAAACAAAATGGAAAAATGAAGTATAAATTTATCAGAAATAACTGCTGTTAATATTTTGGTGCCTGTCTTTTCAATTTTTTGTTTTTATGCTTAGCTTTTTAATCTATTAAACCTGATAATGAAAGCATTACATGTCAAAATATTTATGATGTAAACAAAGCAACACTCTGAGGAAAATTTTCAAGTTTACATATGTTTATTAGAAAAAAGGTGCAAAGTAAATGATCTAAGCTTTTAACTCTAGAAGCTGAGTTATTGCAAAATATTTATTTTCTAATTATATGTCTCTGTGTATTATCATTTGATGTTAATTCCTCATTTAATTATATTGTTTTTATTGTTAGTTGCAGTCTAGTCCTTTATAATTCTGAGAGGCTTATCATCTCCCCTATGCCTGTGAATAAACTCATTTTTTCCTTTCATTTCTAACAGTTTTGCATGCAGATTTCAAAATTATATCATTACATCAGTAGAAAATCAGGTTTATGACAGCTTCTTGGAGCATCATTTGCTCCTTTTACAGGATAAAATCCCCTCTTTGTCCTATTTAAATCTCTTTCACCTTGAAACCTATTGTGTCTGGCATTAATACTGTCAGATGTTAATAGTGCTAATAATGTTTAATATACATTTTTCACTCTTTATTTTCATTTTTTCTATCTTTTAAAAAGTTCCTGCTATCTTATTGTCATTTTGTTTTCTTCTTACCATGCTTTCTTTTTTTTTCCTTCATGTAATTGCAGCTCCGATCCCTCTCACACAGACGTTCACCCTTCTCATCTTTTGTTGACTTGAACAAGATTTCTCTGCTTCCTGTTTTTCTTCTAGTGGATTTGAAGTTATAATTTTTTTATTAGAAGTTACCCTTAAATATTTATTGCATATTTAAACTTCTATTTTCTATCAAAGCCTAGAATGTAAAACAAGTTGGCATGCTCTCACTTCCTCTCCACCCCTCCCATGTTGTAATCATCTAGAATTTAGGTTTGCAATTATTATGAACTTTTTATGTTTAAATGGAGACATGTAATTTTTTCCTTAAGTAACAAATATGATCTATAGGGGTTTAACTCCACTTAAATCAGAAAGAAGATTATCAGGGAAGAATGTGCACAACAATATTCAACCAGACAAGACAGTTGCTGGTATCCCATGTTAGGTCAAGATCCAAAATAGCAGTTAAAAAACAAGAAAATCCCTTTAGAAGGAAGCTTCACAGCTGGAGTTATAATCCCAACAGCTGCTGAGCCAACCCAGTGGCCAAAGCCTGCATGCATTACAATTAAATAGTCAGTGATACATCTTAGTGCAATGAACTTGCATTCACTCTTAGAATACATCCAAGTTCTTCAAAACTAGGACCCCCACTTACGTATTATAGAATAATAGTCAGAGTGCTCTTTTAAGCAAAGCCTATTATATTATTTCCCCCCTCATAGGTTTTTTTTTTAATTGTGCTTTAGGTGAAAGTTTACAGAGTAAATAAGTTTCTCATTAAACAATTAATACACAAATTGTTTTGTAACATTGGTTGCCTGTTAGGAACTTTTTAACATTATTGAAGTTTAGCTATAATTTTATTGGCCTTGTTTTTACCTATATTTCTTGTATTTACATTTTCCTTTTTCTTGGATTTTTGTTTTCAAGTAATTATTTTACTTCAAGTGTTGTAACATTTCTAATATTTTCATATCTGAAAACATCTTTATTATTAGTTTCATTATTAGTTTGACTGAGTATATATTCTAAGTTCAAAATAAGTTTCCTACCAACATTTAAAGTTCTTATGCTGTTGCCTTCTTGTATCCAGTGTTAACAGTGAAGAGTTAGATGACAAACTGATTTTCTCTCCTTTTGGAAAAAAGCTGATTTTATTCTTCCTAATCTGGAATCTGTCAGAATTTTTCTCACTATAGTCCTGAAATGTAATAAGAAGTGTATAGGATAGGTTTTGGCTCCTTTTATTATTATCCTACAATTATTATTCTATTTATTATTACTCATGCTATTTGGAGGCTTAAGAAAATTGTCTTTGATATTACTCTGATTATTTCCTCCCCTTTACTTTCTCTGTTCTCTACCTTTAGAACTCCTTAGACATATGATGAAACTTCTGCCTCACTCATCTGTATTAGTCATCTAGTGCTGCTATATCAGAAATACCACAAGTGGAGGGCTTCAACAAAGAGAAGTTTATTCTCTCACAGTTCAGTAGGCTAGAAGACTGGCGCCAGCTCCAGTGGAAGGCTTTCTCTCTCTGTAGGCTCTGAAGGAAGGTCCTTGTGATGCATCAGTCTTCCCTTGGTCTGGTAGCATCTCAGTGCAGCAACCTCAGGCCCAAAGGACACGCTCTGCTCCTGGCGCTGCTTTCTTGATGATATGAGATCCCCATGTCTCTCTGCTTGCTTGTCTTTTTTATAGCTCGAAAGAGATTGGCTTACAACACTACCTAATCTTGTAGACCTCATCAATATAATTGCAGCTAATCCATTTTATTACATCATAGTGATAAGATTTACAACATATAGGAAAATCATATAAAATGGTGGACAATTACATAATATTGGGACTCATGGCACAGATAAGTTGGCAGATTTTTTGGGAGACACAAGTCAATCCATGACATTCCATGCTTTGGCCCTCAAAAATTCTTGTCCTTGCCACATGTAAAACACATTCATCACGTCATATCATAGCAAAAGTCTTAAATCAACTCCAAGTCCAAAATACAAAAATTCCTTTTCTTCTGTAAAATCCAGAGTACAAGTTATCTGCTTCCAAAGGTACAATGGCAGAACAAGCACAAGCCATATATTTCCACTACAAATGGGAGAAACTGGAGGGAAAGAAGGAATAACAGGCACCAAGCAAACCAACAGAACACATTACATTAGCTCTCAAGGCTAGAAAATAATCCTCTGTCCTCTAAGTCCATTTACACAATGGCCCTCACCTCCAGTCTCTAAGTACTGGCCACACTCTTCAGTTTCTTTGTGGAGGCCCTTTGGCTCTGGGCTTCAGCTCCGCCTTCCAGGCCTTCTGGGACAGCAACTGTGCTCCCTCAGCTTTAGACACACCATTCTCCTAGTCCGTCTGAGTGGTAACTACACCATTAGAAACACCAGAGGCTCAGGCTTTTAAAACCCCTGAGATCATGGTCACACCTTTTGAGACTGAGGCAGCTCGGCTTCTTTTGTCCCTTGTCTCTTCAGCTTCTGCTTCCTGGTTTCTCAGCCTCTCGGCTCCTCGGGCCTCAATCCCACATCTGCCTTGCTGGGGCAAGTGTTCCATGGCTCTTTAGCTCCACTGATAAGTGCCTGGAGGCACCCCACTCCACCAGGAAGCCTCCTGCACACAGGCACTCAGTTCACTCACTCCATGAGTAAGCTCCAGAATGTCTGGCACTGGTCTCCTGGTTCTGCTGCTGCTGGTTCTCTGCTCCTGCCAGTCCTTTGCTGCTTCCATTCCTCTATCCACTCAAAGTTTTAAAACCAGTTTGCATTTTAGGTATCCGTTAGAGCAGCACCCCACTCTTGGTACCAAATTCTGTCTTAGGGAAACCCTGGCGGCATAGTGGCTAAGTGCTACGGCTGCTAACCAAGAGGTCAGCAGTTCAAATCCACCGAGCACTCCTTGGAAACTCTATGGGGTGGTTCTACTCTGTCCTATAGGGTCGCTATGAGTCGGAATCGACTCGACGGCAGTGGGTTTGGTTTTTGGTTTAGTTATAACAGAAATACCACAAGTGGGTGCCTTCAACAAAGAGAAGTTTATTCTCTCACAGTCCAGTAGGCTAGAAGTTGGAATTGACGGTGTCAGCTCCAGGGGAAGGTTTTCTGTCTCTGTCGGCTCTGAAGGAGAGTCCTTGTGACGCATCAGTCTTACCTTGGTCTGGGGGCATCTCAGTGCAGGAACTTTAGGTCCAAAGGACACGTTCTGCTCCTGGTGCTGCTTTCTTGGTGGTATGAGGTCCCCATGTCTCTCTACCCACTTCTCTTTTTTATATCTCAAAAGGGATTGGCTTAAGACATTTCCTAATCTGGTAGACCTGATCAATATAATTGCAGCTAATCCATTTTTTTACACCATACTGATAGGATATACAGCATATAGGAAAATCACATAAAATGGTGGACAATCACACAATACTGGGACTCATGGCTCAGCTAAGTTGGCAGATATTTGTTTGGGGACACAATTCAATCCATGACATTCACCCATTTGTATAAATTTTCTTTCCATAGTTCCCTTTGTTTCTGTCTGTGGTATCTTGGATTTCCTCAACTTTATGATCATGAATTCAATCTCCAGCCATAATCATTCTATTGTAAGGCTCTTGTAAAGATTTTTAATTTGAGTGATCTTATTTTTCACAATCAACACCTAGGGAAGAAGCAGTCAAGAAATCAAACTCAGCATTGCATTGGGCAAATCTGCTGCAAAAGGTCTCTTTAAAGTGTTAAAAAGTAAATATGTCACTTTGATGACTAAGGTGTGCCTGACCCAAGCCATGGTATTTTCAATCCCCTCATATGAATGCAAAAGCTGGACAATGAATAAGGAAGACTAAAGAAGAATGGATCATTGGAATTTTGGTGTTGGCGAGGAATATTGAATATCCTACAGACTGCCAGAAGGACGAATTAATCTGTCTTGGAAGAAGTACAGCCAGAATGCTCATTAGAAGCCAGGGATGGGAACACTTCTTCTCAGGTATTTTGAACATGTTGTCGGGGGCGGGGGCAGTCCCTGGAGAAGGACAGCATGCCTGGTAAAGTAGAGGGTCAATGAAAAACAGGATGACCCTCAACAAGATGGATTGACACTGTGGTTGCAACAATGGCCTCAAACATAGCAAGGATTGTGAGGATGACACAGGACCATGCAGTGTTTCTGTTGCACTTGTGGTCACTACCGACTCGACTGTACCTAACAAAAACAAAACAAAACAAAAAAACAAGACATTATTTCCTTTCTTGTTCTGTCAAGGAATTTTGGAGATTAATTGGTCTCTTGCTACTTTGTTTCTGTCACTTTCTGCTAGTATTTCTGAGAGGTTTTGCTTTAAGTATTTTGATGCGATGCTATCTGGCATATAAAGGTTCATGGCCATCATATTTTCATTTTTAATATGAGATAACTTTCCTGGTCCAGCTTAATGATTTTCTTTTCTTTTTTATTGTACTTTAGATGAAGGTTTACAGAACAAACTAGTTTCTCATCAAACAGTTAGTACACACATTCATATATGACATGGGTTAACAACCCTACAACATGTCAACACTCTCCCTTCTCAAACCTGGGTTCCCTATTACCAGCTTTTCTTTTCCCTCCTGCCTTCCAGTCCCTGCCCCAGGGCTGGTATGCCCCTTTAGTCTTGTTTTGTTCCGTGGGCCTGTTCAACCTTTGGCTGAAGGGTGAACCTCAGGAGTGACCTCATTACTGAGCTGAAGGGGTGTCTGGGGGGCATAATCTCACTGTTTCTCCAGTCTCTGTCAGGACAGGAAGTCTGGTCTTTCTTTTTGAGTTAGAGTTTTGTTCTACATTTTTCTCCAGCTATGTCTGGGACCCTCTATTTTGATCCCTGTCAGAGCAGTCAGTGGTAGTAGCCGGGCACCATCTCACTGTTCTGGACTCAGTCTAGTGGCAGCCGTGGTAGATGCAGTCCATTAGTCCTTTGGACTAATATTTCCCTTGTATCTTTAGTTTTTTTAATTCTTCCTTGCTCCTGAAAGGGTGAGACCAGTGGAGTATCCTAGATGGCCACTCATAGGCTTTTTTTTTTTAATTTTTATTGTGATTAGGTCAGTCTCTCATACAAAACTTCACATACTCCTTGCTATACATTCCTAATTGCTCTCTCCCTAATGAGATATCACAGTCCTTCCCTCCACTTTCTCTCCTCGTGTCCATTCAGGCAGCTTCTGGCCCCCTCTGCCCTCTTATCTCCCCACCAGATAGGAGATGCCAACATAGTCTCATGTGTCTACTTGATCCAAGAAGCTCGTTCTTCACCAGTATCATTTTCCATCCCATGATCCAGTCCAATCCCTGTCTGAAGAGTTGGCTTTGGGAATGATTCCTGTCTTGTACTAACTGAAGTTCTGGGGACTATGGCACTCGGGGTCCTTCTAGTCCCAATCTGACCATTAAGTCTGGTCTTTTTTCAAGAATTTGAGGTCTGCATCCCACTGCTCTCCTGTTCCCTCAGCGGTTCTCTGTTGAGTCCCCTGTCAGGGCACTCATCGGTTGTGGCCGGGCACCATCTAGTTCTTCTGGTCTCAGGCTGATGTAGTCTCTGGTTTATTGGTCCTTTCTGTCTTTTAGGCTCATAATTACCTAGTATCTTTAGAGTTCTTCCTTCTTCCTTGCTCCAGGTGGGTTGAGACCAATTGATGCCTCTTAGATGGCCACTTACTAGCGTTTAAGGCCCCAGACAACACTCTCCCAGGTGGGATGCAGAGTACTTTCTTAATAGATTTTATCATGCCAATTGTCTTAGGTATCCTCTGGAACCACAGCCACCAAATCCCTGCCCCTGCTACGCTGGCCTTCGAAGCATTCAGTTTATTCAGGAAACTTCTTTGCTTTTGCTTTAGTTCAATTCTGCTGACCTCTCTGTATTGTGTGCTGTCTTTTCTTTCACCTAAAGTAGTTCTTATCTACTAAGTAGTGAATACCCTTCTCCTTCCCTCCTTCCCTCCTCCCTCTCGTAACCATAAAAGAATATTTTCTTCTCTGTTTAAACTATTTCTTGAGTACTTATAATGGTGGTCTTGTACAATATTTGTCCTTTTACAACTAATTTCACTTAGCATGAAGCCTTCCAGATTCCTCCATGTTATGAAATGTTTCACAGATTCGTCACTGTTCTTTATTGATGCATAGTATTCCATTGTGTGAATATACCATAATTTAATTATCTATTCATCTGTGATGGGTACCTTGATTGCCTCCAACTTTTTGCTATTGTAAACGGTGCTGCAATGAACATGGGTGTGCATATATCTGTTCGTGTAAAGGCTCTTATTTCTCTAGGATACATTCCAAGGAGTGGAATTGCTGGATCCTATGGTAGTTCTATTTCTAGCTTTTTAAGGACCTGCCAAATCGATTTCCAAAGTGGTTGGACCATGTTACTTTCCCACCACCAGTGTATAAGTGTTCCAGTCTCTCCACAGCCTCTCCAACATTTATTATTATGTGTTTTGTGGATTAATGCCAGCCTTGGTGGAGTGAGATGAATCTCATTGTAGTTATGATTTGTACTTCTCTAATGCTAATGACTATGAGCATTTCCTCATATGTCTGTGAGCAGTCTGAATGTCTTCTTTTTTTAATTTTTATTGTGCTTTTTTTTTAAGTGAAAGTTTACAAATCAAGTCAGTCTCTCACACAAAAACCCATATACACCTTGCTAAAACCTTGCTACACACTCCCAATTACTCTCCCCCTAATGAGGCAGCCCACTCTCTCCCTCCACTCTCTATTTTCGTGTTCTTTTTGCCAGCTTCTAACCCCCTCCACCCTCTCATCTCCCCTCCAGTCAGGAGATGCCAACATAGTCTCAAGTGTCCCCCTGATCCAAGGAGCTCACTCCTCACCAGCATCCCTCTCCAACTCATTGTCCAGTCCAATCCATGTCTGAAGAGTTGGCTTCGGGAATGGTTCCTGTCCTGGGCCAACAGAAGGTCTGGGGGCCATGACCACAGGGGTCTGTCCAGTCTAGTCAGACCATTAAGTCTGGTCTTATGAGAATTTGGGGTCTGCATCCCACTGCTCTCCTGCTCCCTCAGGGGCTCTCTGTTGTGTTTCCTGTCAGGGCAGTCATCAGTTGTAGCCAGGCACCATCTAGTTCTTCTGGTATCAGGATGATGTAGACTCTGGGTCATGTGGCCCTTTCTGTCTCTTGGGCTCGTAATCACCTTGTCTCCTTGGTGTTCTTCATTCTCCTTTGATCCAGATGGGTTGAGACCAAGTGATGCATCTTAGATGGCTGCTTGCTAATGTTTAAGGCCCCAGACGCAACTCTTCAAAGTGGGATGCAGAATGTTTTGTTAATAGATTTTATTATGCCAATTGACTTAGATGTCCCCTGAAACCATGGTCTCCAGACCCTTGCCCCTGCTACGCTGGCCTTCGAAGCATTCAGTTTATTCAGGAAACTTCTTTGCTTTTGGTTTAGTCAAATTGTGCTGACCTCCCCTCTACTGTGTGCTGTCTTTCCCTTCACCTAAAGTAGTTTTTAAAGTAGTTTTTATCTACTAATTAGTGAATGCCCCTCTCCTACCCTTCCTCCCTCCCCCCTCTCGTAACCACAAAAGAATGTTTTCTTCTCAGTTTAAACTATTTCTCAAGTTCTTATAATAGTGGTCTTATAGGCAATATTTGTCCTTTTGCAAGTGGCTAATTTCACTCAGCATAATGCCTTCCAGGTTCCTCCATGTTATGAAATGTTTCACAGATTCATCACTGTTCTTTATCGATGCATAGTATTCCATTGTGTGAATATACCATAATTTATTTATCCATTCATCCGTTGATGGGCGCCTTGGTTGCTTCCATGTTTTTGCTATTGTAAACAGTGCTGCAATAAACATGGGTGTGCATATATCTGTTCGTGTAAAGGCTCGTATTTCTCTAGGATATATTCTAAGGAGTGGGATTGCTGGATCCTATGCTAGTTCTATTTCTAGCTTTTTAAGGAAGCGCCAAATCAATTTCCAAAGTGGTTGGACCATATTACATTCCCACCAGCAGTGTATAAGTGTTCTAATCTCTCCACAGCCTCTCCAACATTTATTATTTTGTCGTTTTTGGATTATTGCCAGCCTTGTTGGAGTGAGATGAAATCTCATTGTAGTTTTGATCTGCAATTCTCTAATGGCTAATGATCGTGAACATTTCCTCATATATCTCTTAGCTACCTGAATGTCTTCTTTAGTGAACTGTCTATTCATGTCTTTTGCCCATTTTTTAATTGGGTTCTTTGTCTTTTAGCAGTTGAGTTTTTGCAGTACCATGTGGATTTTAGAGATCAGGTGCTGATCAGAAATGTCATAGCTAATTTAGGTGGTCTTTTTACTCTTTTGGTGAAGTCTTTGGATGAGCATAAGTGTTTGATTTTTAGGAGCTCCCAGTTATCTAGTTTTTCATCTACATTTTTTATAATGTTTTGTATACTGTTTACGCCATGTATTAGGGCTCCTAACATTGTCCCTATTTTTTCTCCCATGATCTTTATGGTTTTAGATTTTATATTAAGTCTTTGATCCATTTTGAGTTAGTCTTTGTGCATGGAGTGAGGTATGGGTCTTGTTTCATTTTTTTGCAGATGGTTATCCAGTTATGCCAGCACCATTTCTTAAAAAGACTGTCTTTTTCCCCATTTCACTGTTTTGTGGCCTTTGTCAAATATCAACTGCTCATATGTGGATGGATTTATGTCTGGATTCTCAGTTCTGTTCCATTGGTCTATGTATCTGTTGTACCAGTACCAGGCTGTTTTGACTGCTGTGGTGGTATAATAGGTTCTAAAATCAGGAAAAGTAAGGCCTCCCACTTTGTTCTTCTTTTTCAGTAATGCCTCATTTATCCGGGGCCTCTTTCCCTTCCATATCAAGTTGGTGATTTGTTTCTCCATCTCAATGAAGAATGTCGTTGGGATTTGGATCAGAATTGCATTAAATGTATAGGTTGCTTTTGGTAGAATATTTTTATAATGTTAAGTCTTCCTATCCACGAGCCAGGTATATTCTTCCACTATTGTAAGTTTCTTTTGGTTTCTTGCAGAAGTGTGCTGTAGTTTTCTTTGTATAAGTCGCTTACATCTCTAGTAAGATTTATTCCTAAGTATTTTATCTTCTTTCTTCTTGGGGGCTTCTGTAAATGGCATTGATTTGGTGATTTCCTCTTCGGTGTTCTTTTTGTTGGTGTAGAGGTATCTAACTGATTTTTGTATGTTTATTTTGTATCCCGATACTCAAGTGAACTCTTCTATTAGTTTCAGTAGTTTTCTGGAGGATTCCTCAGGTTTTTCTGTGTATAAGATCATGTCATCTGCAAATATAGACACTTTTACTACTTCCTTACCAGTCTGGATTCTCTTTATTTCTTTATCTAGCCCAATTGCTCTGGCTAGGACTTCCAGCACAACGTTGAATAAGCGCGGTGATAAAGGGCATCCTTGTCTGGTTCCCAATCTCAATGGGAATGCTTTACTGCTCTCTCCATTTAGGCTGATGTTGGTGTTGGCTTTGTATAAATGCCCTTTATTATGTTGAGGAATTTTCCTTCTGTTCCTATTTTGCTGAGAGTTTTTATCATGAATAGGTGTTGAACTTTACCAAATGCCTTTTCTGCATCAATTGATAAAGTCATGTGATTCTTGTCTTTTGTTTTATCTATGTGGTGGATTATGTCAATCATTTTTCTAAAGTTAAACCATCCCTGCATACCTGTATGAATCCCACTTGGTCATGGTGAATTATTTTTTTGATATGTTGTTGAATTCTATTGGCTAAAATTTTGTTGAGGATTTTTGCATCTACGTTCACAAGAGATATAGGTCTATAATTTTCTTTTCTTGTGGCGTCTACCCGGTTTTGGTATCAGGGATATGGTGGCTTCATAGAATGAGTTTGGAAGTATTCCATCCTTTTCTATGCTCTGAAATACCTTTACTAGTAGTGGTGTTAACTCTTCTCTGAAAGTTTGGTAGAACTCTGCAGTGAAGCTGTCCGAACCAGGGCTTATTTTTTGTTGGGAGTGTTTGGTTACCTTTTCAATCACTTCTTTTGTTATGGGTCTATTTAGTTATTCTACCTCTGTTTGTTTTAGTTTAGGTAGGCAGTATGTTTCTAGGGATTCATCCATTCCTTTAGGTCTTCAAATTTGTTTGATTATAGTTTTCCATAGTAGTATGATATGATTCTTTTAATTTCAGTTGAGTCTGTTGTAAAGTCGCCCATCTCATTTGTTATTTGGGTTATTTGCTTCCTCTCCTGTTTTTCTTTTGTCATTTTAGCCAGTGGTTTATCAATTTTGGTGAGTTTTTCAAAAAACCAGCTTTTGGTCTTGTTAATCCTTTCAATTGTTTTTCTGTTTTCTATTTCATTTACTTCAGCTCCAATTTTTATGATTTGTTTTCTTCTGATGCCTGAGGGTTTCTTTTGTTGCTCTCTTTCTCTTTGTTCAAGTTGTAGGGATAATTCTTTGATTTTGGCCCTTTCTCCTTTTTGGATGTGTGCATTTACTGATATAAATTGGCCTCTGAGCACCACTTTTTCTGTGTCTCAAATGTTTTGGTAGGAAGTGTTTTCATCCTCATTGGATTCTATGAATTTCTTTATTCCATCCTGAGTGTCTTCTATAATCCAGTCTTTTTTGAGCAGGGTATTGCTCAGTTTCCAAGTGTTTGATTTCTTTTCCCTGCTTTTCCTGTTATTGATTTCCACTTTTATGGTCTGATGGTCATAGAAGATGCTTTGTAATATTTCAATGTTTTGGATTCTGATAATGCTTGCTTTATGACCTAATTTGTGGTCTATTCTAGAGAATGTTCCAAGTGCACTAGAAAAGAAAGTATACTTGGTTGCTGTGGGGTGGAGTGTTCTGTATATGTCTGTGAGGTCATGTTGGTTGATTGTGGCATTTAGATCTTACGTGTTTTCATTGAGCTTCTTTCTGGATGTTCTGTCCTTCACCGAAAGTGGTGTGTTGAATTCTCCTACTATTATTTTGGAGGTCTATCTCACTTTTCAATGCTAATAGAGTTTGTTTTATGTATCTTGCAGCCCTGTCATTGGGTGCATAAATGTTTAATATGGTTATATCTTCTTGGTGTATTGTGCCTTAGTCATTATATAGTGTCCTTCCTTATCCTTTCTGATGGATTTAACTTTCAAGTCTATTTTGTCAGCAATTAATATTGCCACTCCTGCTCTTTTTTGATTGTTGTTTGCTTTATATATTCTTTTCCATCCTTTGAGTTTTAGTTTTTTTGTGTCTCTAAGTCTAAGGTGTGTCTCTTGTAGGCAGCATATACACGGATCTTGTTTTTTAATCCATTTTGCCACTCTGTCTCTTCATTGGTGCCTTTAGTCCATTTACATTCAGGGTAATTATGGATAGGTATGAATTTAGTGCTATCATTTTGATGTCTTTTTTAGTGTGTTGTTGATAGTTTCTTTTTCCCACTTGATTTTATGTGCCAAGTAGATTTTCTTTATATATTGTCCTTTCCTCATATTTGTTGTCGTTGATTTTGTTTCTGCTGAGTCTGTATTTTTCCCTTGTATTTTATTTTGATGAGTAGGATAGTTTGTCTCCTTTGTGGTTACCTTATTATTTACCCCTATTTTTCTAAATTTAAATCTGACTTTTATTTCTTTGTATCGCCATATCTTCCTCTTCATATGGAATGTGTATGATTACATTTCTTTGTCCCTCTTTATTATTTTAATGTTGTCTTCTTTTATACAATAACATCGCTGTTACCCTGTTTTGGGCTTTTTTTTTTAATAATCTTGGTTTGTTTTTTTGAATTTCCCTGTCTGGGTTGACTTCTGGTTGCTCTGCCCAGTGTTTTAGTCTTAGGTTGATACCTAATATTATTGATTTTCTAACCAAGGAACTGCCTTTAGTATTTCTTGTAGTTTTGGTTTGGTTTTTATGAATTCCCTCAACTTGTGTTTATCTGGAAATGTCTTAATTTCACCTGCATATTTAAGAGACAGTTTTGCTAGATATATGATTCTTGGCAGGCAATTTTTTTCCTTCAATATTTTAAAAAATATGTCATCCCATTGTCTTCTTGCCTGCATGTTTTCTGCTGAGTAGTCCGAGCTTATTCTTATTGGCTCTCCTTTGTAGGTGACTTTTTGTTTATCCCTCGCTGCTCTTATAATTCTTTCCTTATATTTGGTTTTGGAAAGTTTGATTGTAATATGTCTTGTTGACTTTCTTTTCAGATCTACCTTATGTGGAGTTCAATGAGCGTCTTGGATTGATATCTTCTCATCTTTCACAATATCAGGGAAGTGTTCTGCCAACAAATCTTCAACAATTCTCTCTGTATTTTCTGGTATCCCTCCCTGTTCTGGTACACCAGTCACTCGTAGGTTATTTCTCTTCATAGAGTCCCACATGATTCTTAAGGTTTCTTCATTTTTTAAAATTCTTTTATCTGATTTTTCTTCAAATATATTAGTGCCAAGTGATTTATCTTTGAGTTCAGAAATTCTAGCTTCTACTTGCTCAATTCTGCTCCTCTAACTTTCTATTGAGTTGTCTACTTCTGTAATTTTATTGTTAATCTTCTGAATTTCTGATTGCTGTCTGTCTGTGGATTTTTCTAGCTTATTAAACTTTTTATTATGTTCGTGAATAATGTTTCTAATTTCTTCTGTTGCTTTATCTGTGTGTTCCTCGGCTTGTTCTGTGTATTGCCTCATTTCCTTCCTGATGCCTTGAAGGGTTCTTTATATTAAACTTTTGTATTCTGCAATCTGGTAATTCCAGGAATGCACTTTCATCTAAAAGATCCCTGGATTCTTTGTTTTGAGAGCCTGTTGAGGTGATCATGGTCTGTTTGTTTATGTGACTTGATATTGACTCTTTTCTCCGAGCCATCTATAAGTTATTGTATTAGTTTATGCTTGCTTACTGTGTCGTAGCTGCTTGCTTTGTTTTGTTTTAGTATACCCCTATGGGTTGCTAGAGTAAGCTAACTTGATTATTTTTGCCTTTGGATCTCTGATGTCCTGTCCCCAGCTGGGTAGAGTTGTTGTCAGGTATATCAGTCTAGAAGTCCATTCAGTTTTCTTGTATGAATTCCGCTCAGGTTTCCAGGTAGCTGATCATCAAAATTGTGGTACAGGCTCTGTCCTACAGTCTTAGAGGGGCAGGGGTGATTGGCGTATATACCAGTATCTGATTGCAGCAGGGGATCATGCTCTGAACAAGGCAAGGGCTAAGAACCGACCCCCAAGTGTCTCTGAGGAAAGTGCGTCCCTGTTCCCTAGAGCGTGGAGGTGGGTGTGTGCTGCAGATGGACCATGGGCACCCAAAGATTTTGGTTGTAAGGACTGGGATGTACCAGTTATCTTTGGACCCCTGTCACGGGTGGCTGGGTGACCTGAGTGGAGCTACCAGTCCTTAGGTCCCTGATGTGTGTAGGTGAGGACCTTGTTTAATAGGCAAAGCAATATCATACATCAAACACCCACCTCCCCACCGCACAGCTGAAATGGTTGGAGTTTACCAGCAAGGGCCTATTCTCCTGAGATAGGCCCACACAGTTCCATGCAGAAGGGAAAATTGCTCAAGGTCCATGGGCAGTTTATTCCTGGACAGGAGCTGCTTCTGTCCTGATCTCCCCCGGTTAATGGAGCTTGCAAATTATATTTTCCCCCCATTTGCAAATTTTTTCCTTCCTTGAGGCGGAAAGGATGGCTCTACGTGCTCAACAGGGTCTATCTCAGGCCCAGGGATTCAGCCGCTGAAGCCGGCTTGGGGGTGGGGGACACAGTAAAATATACACAAGTACTTAGCTTTTGCCGAGAGTGCCATTCTCCTAAGGTTCCGGAGGTGTGAGTGGGCTGTGTGGCTGGCTGCTTCTCCCTAAGGAAACTGCAGCTGAACGCTAGTACCAGCCCACTGCCGCCACCGCCCCTGCCGCCGCCACTCCGGGAATGGTGCCTGAGGGCTCCCCGCTATTCAGGTCTGGTAACTCTTCTCCACTTCTGAACAGTCTCTTCCTCCCCCTGCGCGTTAGTTCATTTTCCACACTTGCCTTTGATGCTCAGGGCTCCCAGCTGGTCACAAATATACTCATTTTACTTGTTTTGGGGGGTCTTTGCTGTAAAGAGGGCTCACTGGAAGCATCTGTCTGTTCTTCCATCTTGGTTCCACCTGAATGTCTTCTTTAGTGACGTGACTGTTTATATCCTTTGCCCATTTCTTAATTGGGTTATTCGTCTTTTTGTAGTTGAGTTTTGCAGCATCATATAGATTTTAGAGATCAGGCACTGATCAGATATGTTAAAGCTAAAAATATTTTCCCTGTTTCTAGGTAATCTTTTTACTGTTTTGGTGAAGCCTTTGGATGAGCATAGGTGTTTGATTTTTAGGAGCTCCCAGCTATCTGGTTTGTCTTCTGCAGTTTTAATATTGTTTTGTATACTATTTATGTCATGCATTAGGGCTGCTAAAGTTGTCCCTATTTTTTCTCCCATGATCTTTATTGTTTTAGATTTTATGTTTAGGTCTTTGATCCATTTTGAGTTAGTTTTTGTGCATGGTGTGAGGTATGAGTCTTGCTTCATTTTTTTGCAGATGGATATCCAGCTCTACCAGCACCATTTGTTAAAAAGACCGTCTTTTCCCCCACTGAACTGTTTTGTGGCCTTTGTCAAATATCAACTGCTCATATGTGGATGGATTTATGTCTGGATTCTCAAGTCTGTTCCTTTGGTCTATGTATCTGTTGTACCAGTACCAGGTTGTTTTGAGTACTGTAGTGGTATAATAGGTTCTCAAATCAGGTAGAGTGAGGCCTCCCACTTTGTTCTTCTTTTTCAGTAATGCTTTACTTATCCAGAGTCTCTTGCCCTTCCATATGAAGTTAGTGACTTGTTTCTCCATCTCATTAAAAAATGTCATTGGAATTTGGGTTGGAATTGCATTGTATCTCTAGATGGCTTTTGGTAGAACAGACTTTTTTACAATGTTAAGTCTTCCTGTCCATGAGCAAGGTATGTTTTTCCACTTATCTAGGTCTTTTTTGGTTTCTTGCAATAGCGTACTGTAGTTTTCTTTGTATAGGTCTTTTACATCTCTGGTAAGACTCATTCCTAAGTATTTATCTTCTTGGAGGCTACTGTAAATGGTATTGATATGGTGATTTCCCCTTAGATGTTCTTTTTGTTGGTGTAGAGGAAGCCAACTGTTTTTTTATGTTTACCTTGTATCCTGATACTCTGCTGTACTTTTCTATTAGTTTCAGTAGTTTTTTTTTTTTTTTGAGCATTCCTTAGGGTTTTCTGCATATTAGATTATGTCACCTGTAAGTACAGATGGTTTTATTTCTTCTTTAACAATCTGGATGCACTTTATTTCTTTATCTAGCCTAATTGTTCTGGCTAGGTCCTCCAGCACAATGTTGTATAAGAGTGGTGATAAGGGACATCCTTGTCTGGTTCCTATTCTCAAGGGGAATGCTTTCAGGCTCTCTCCATTTAGAATGATGTTGGCTGTTCAATTTGTATAAATGCTCTTTTTTGTGTTGTGGAATTTTCCTTCAGTTCCTATTTTGGTGAGAGTTTTTATCATGAATGGGTGTTGGACTTTGTCAAATGCCTTTTCTGCATCAATTAATAAAATCATGTGGTTATTGTTTTTTGTTTGAATTATCTGGTGGATTACATTAATTGGTTTTCTAATGTTGAACCATCCCTACATACCTGTATGAATCCCACTTGGTCATGGTGAATTTTTTTTTTTTGATATGTTGTTGAATTCTACTGGCTAGAATTTTGTTGAGGAGTTTTGCATCTAATTTCATGAGGGATATCAGTCTATAATTTTCTTTTTTTGTGGTGTCTTTACCTGGTTTTGGGTCAGGGATATGCTGTTTCCATAGAATGAGTTTGGTAATATTCTGTCCTTTTCTATGCTCTGAAATACCTTTAGTAGTAGAGGTGTTACCTCTTCTCTGAAAGTCTGGTAGAAGTCTGCAGTGAAGCCATCAAGTCCAGGGCTTTTTTTATTGGGAGTTTTTTGATTACCTTTTCAATCTCTTCTTTTGGGTTTACTTAGTTGTTCTACCTCTGTTTGTGTTAGTTTAGGTAGGTAGGGTGTTTCTAGGAATTCATCCATTTCTTCTAGATTTTCAAATTTGTTATAGTACAAAGTTTCATAGTAATCTGATATGATTCTTTTAATTTCATTGAGATCTGTTGTGATATTGTCCATCTCATTTCTTACTCAGGTTATTTGTTTCCTTTCCATAATCGCATTTGCTAAAACCAAGAGTGAAAAAAGAATCCCAAGAGTAGCTCAAGAAAAACAGAAAGTCACATACAGTTGGGAAACAGTAAAACTAAGCTCTGATTTCTCTGCAGAAACCATGCCAGTAAGAAGGCAATGGGATGACATGTATAAAACCTTGAAAGAAAAAAAATTGCCAAACAAGAATAACATATCCTGCAAAAGTCTCATTAAAATATTATGGTAAAATGAAGACATTTCTAGATAAACCGAAATTAAGGGAATATGGAAAACCATACCAAACTGACAAGAGTTTTTAAAGGAAGTCCTTTGGTTGGAGAACAAATAACATCAGATGCAGCCTGAATCTAGGACACAAGACTGCACCAGCCAGATACCAACCTAGGAAACGAATTCTCAAAGATTAATTAAATCTAAAAAATTAACAACAGGGGACCAGAGACATTAATCTGTAAATGACAACAACATCAGAAGAATAAAAGAGGGAATAAACGGTGTAGGTATAAATCTTTCAAATTGAGAGGGAGGTAAAATGATACCAAGTGATAAATGACTGGTCCAAACTTATGAAGATAAGGGTAAATTTCAAGGTAACCACAAAGAAAATTAGCAAACCTACTCATCAAAATAAAAAAAGAAAAATATAAAGCCTCAGTAAATAAAAAAATCTACAAAAACAAAAGAAGTACAAAAACCCACAAACAAAAAAAATTCAGCACAGAAGAGTAAGAGGAACAAAGAAAATGTCAGCACCACACACACACACACAAGCTACAAAATAACAGCAATAAACTCACATCTATCAATAATTACACTGAAGGTAAATGACCTAAATGCACCAATAAAGAGAAAATGACAGAATGAATTAAAAAAGGGATCCATCAATATGTTGTCTACAAGAGACATGTCTTAAACACAAACAGGTAGATTTATTAAAAATCAAAGCATGGATGGAAAAAATATATCAAGCAAATAACTGCCAAAAAAAAAGCAGGAGTGGCAATACTAATCACAGATAACATAGACTTTAAAAGAAAATCCACCATAAAGACAAATAAGGGCGTTTTATAATGATTAAAGCAATGGTCCATCATGAAGATATAATCATTATAAATATCTACGCACCCAATAACATGGCTACGAAATACATAAAACAAACTCAAATGCACTGAAAATAGAAATTGACAGTTCCTCAATAATAGTAGGAGACTTCAAAACACCACTCTTGGTAAATGACAGAACATCTAGAAAGAAACTGAACAAAGATAGAGATCATCTAAAGGCCACAATCAGGCAACCTGACCTCATAGACATATATAGAACACTCCACCCAACAGCAGAAAAGCACACATTCCTTTCCAAATTACACGGAACATTCTCCAGAATAGACCACATCTTAGGCCTCAAAGCAACTCTCAACAAAACTAAAAACATTGAGATAACACAAAGCGTTTTCTTTGATCAAAACACCATATCAAAGTAGAAAGAAGCAACAGGATGAGCAAGGAAAAAAAATCAACTATATGAAAACTGAATATTAAAAAATTACCCTGCTTAAAAACCACTGGGTAACAGAAGAAATCAAAGAGGAACCAAAAATTTCCTGGAATCAATCAAGAATGAAAACACATCATACCAAAACCTTTTTGACACAGCCAAGGCAGTGATCAGAGGTCAGTTTACAGCAATAGATGCACACATCAAAAAAGAAGAAAGGGACAAAATAAATCATTAGCTACACAACTCAAACAAATAGAAAGAGAAGAGCAAAAGAAGCACACAGCCACCAGAAGAAAGGAAATAATAAACATCACAGCAGAAATAAATGAAATAGTGAATAGAAAATAGAAAGAATCAACTAGATCAGAAGTTAGTTCTTTGAAAGGATTAACAAAATTGACAAAGCACTGGCCAAACTGATAAAAGAAAAACAGGAGAGGATGCAAATAACACAAAGAAAAAATGAAATGGGGAACATTACAGCAGTCTCAACTGAAATTAAAAGAAGCATAACACAGTACCATGAAGAACTACAGTCCAACAAATTTGAAAACCTAGAGGAAATGGACAAATTTCTAGAAACACAGTACCTACCCAAACTAACACAAAATGATGTTAAAAATCTAAACACACCCACAACAGGAGAAAAGATTGAAAAGGTAATAAGAGAAAAAAAAACTCCCAACAATAAAAAGCCCTGGGCCAGATGGCTCCACGGATAATTCCACCAAATATTCACAGAAGAGCTTACACCAGTGCTACTCAAACTATTTCTGAACATAGAAAAGGAAGGGATACTTCCGAATTTATTCTATGATGCTAGCATAACACTAATGCCAAAACCAAGCAAAGACACCACAAAAAAGAAAATTGCAGACCAATATCTCTAATGAATGTAGATACAAAAATTCCCAACACATTCTAGCCAATAGAATTCAGCATCATATAAAAAAAATAATACACCATGACCAAGTGGGATTCATACCAAGTATGCAAAGATGGTTCAACATTAGAAAATCAATCAATCTAATTCACCACATAAATAAATGGAAAGGATCACATGATCATCTCAATCGATGCAGAAAAGGCATTCTACAAAAAATCCAACACACATTCCTGATAAAAGCACCCAATAAAAATAGAAGGGGAATTCCTCGGCATAATAAAGGGCATCTATAAAAAATCAAAAGCCAACATCATTCTTAATGAAGAGAGGTTGAAAATATTCCCCTTGAGAACAGGAACAATACAAGGATGCCCTTTATCACCATACCTATTTAACATTTGCTGAAGTCCTACTTAGAGCAATAAGGCAAGAAAAAAATAAATAAATAAAGGGCATCAAAATTAGTAATGAAAAAGTTAAACTGTCCCAATTTGTGGCTGTTATGATACTATACATAGAAACCTCAAAAGACTCCATGAGAAAACTACTGGAACTAATAGATACAGTAGAGAAGCAGGATACAAGATAAACATAGAAAAATCAGTTGATTTCCTGTACGCCAATAAAGAGAACTACTAAAAGGAAATCAGGAAAACAATGCCATTTGTAATAGCCAAAAACACCCACTGCTGTTGCCATTTATAATAACCCCTAAAAAAATAAAATACTTAGGAATTAATCTAACCAGGGATGTAAAAGACCTATACAAAGAAAACTACAAAACGCTAGTGCAAGAAACCAAACAAGATCTACATGAATGGAAAAACATACCATGCTCATGGATAGGTAGACTCAACATTGTGAAAATGACAATTCTACCCAAAAACCTAAAGCAATCTACAAATTCAGTGCAATCCTGATCCAAATACCAACAACATTCTTAAAAGAGATGGAAAAACTAATCATTAACTTTATATGAAAAGGGAAGAGGCCCTGAATAAGTAAACACTACTGAAGAAAAAAAAAAGAGGAAGACGTGCACTACCTGACCTCAGAATCCACTATAGAGTTAACGGTAGTCAAAACAGCCTGGTAGTGGTACAACAACAGACACATTGACCAATAGAACAGAACTGATAACCTGAACTTCTACAAGGGCCCAAAGTTAAAAATGAGGAAAATGTCAGTCTTTTTAACAAATGGTGCTGGCAAAACTGGATGTCCATCTGCAAAAAAATGAAACAGGACCCATACCTCACACCATACACAAAAAGTAATACAAAATGGATCAAAGTCCTAAATATAAAACCCAAAACTATAAAGATCATAGAAGGAAAAATAGGATCAATGCTACAGGCCCTAATATGAGGCTTTAATAGGATACAAACCACAAATAACAACACACAAACTCCAGAAGATAAACTAAATAACAGGAATCTTCAATAAATTAAACACTTATATCCATCAAAAGACTTCACCAAAAGACTAAAAAGAGAACCTACAGACTAGGAAAAAAATTTTGGTATGACAAATCCGATGAAGGGCTGATCTCTAAAATCTGCAGGAAAATCCAACACCTCTACAACAAAAACACAAAAAATCAAATTTAAAAATGGTCAAAGGAAATAAACAGACATTTCGCCAAAGAAGACATGTAAGCAGCTAACAGACATATGAGGAAGTTCCTTCTATCACTAGCCATTAACCAAAACAAAGAAACAAAAAAAACCCATTGTCGTCACGTGGATTCCGACTCATCATGACCCTACAGGACAGAGTAGAACTGTTCCATAGGCTTTCCCAGGAGCGCCTGGTGGATTCAAACTGCCGACTTTTGGTTAGCAGCTGTATATCTTAACCACTACGCCATCAGAATTTTCCACTAGCTATTAGAAAAATGCAAATCAAAACCACAGTGAGATACCATCTTACACTGAAATTACTGGCACAAATCAAGAAAACAGAAAATAACTAACGTTGGACAGGCTGCAGGGAGATTAGAACTCTTATGCACTGCTGGTGGGAATGCAAAATGGTACAACCATTCTGGAAAACGATATGGTGCTTCCTAAGAAAGCTAGAAATACCATATGACTCAGGAATCCCACTCTAGGAGTATATCCTAGAGACATAAGAGCCATCACACGAATAGACATATGTGCACCCATGTTCATTGCAGCATTGTTTACAATAGCAAAAAGGTGGAAACAACATAGATACCCATCAAGAGATGAATGGATGAACAAACTATTGTACATACACACAGGGGACTACTATGCAACGATAAAGGACAAGGGATCTGTGAAACATCTCAGGACATGGATGAATCTGGAGGGCATTATGCAAACAAGGCTACTCTAACATTTGTTTTGTTTGTGCATATGCTTTTATTTTTCTTGATGTGCAAGAATGGAATGGCTAGGTCATATGGTAGGTAAAAAAAAGTGATTAACTTTTTCTTTATTTTTCTAAAAACCAGTTTTTGTTTCTCTTTGGGATGAAGGTTTAAAGAACAAACTAGTTTCAAATTAACACACATATTGTTTTGTGACATTGGTTGCCAACACCATGACATGTCAATGCTCTCCCTTCTAGACCCTGGGTTTCCCATTACCAGCTTTTCTGTCCCCTACTGCCTTCTTGTCCTTGCTTCTGGGCTGATGTGCCCATTTAGTCTCCTTTTGTTTATGGATCTGTTTAATCTTTGGGTGAACTTCAGGGTGAACCTCTGAAGTGACTCATCTCTGAGCTATATGGGTGTCTGCGGGCCATACCCTCAATGCTTCTCCAGTTTCTGTCAGACCAGCAAGACTGGTCTTTGTGTGTGTGTGAGTTAGAATTATTTTGTACATTTTTCTGCAGCTCTGTTCGGGACCCTCTATTGTGATCCCTGTCAAAACAGTAGGTGGTGGTAGCCGTGCACCATCTAGTTGTGCTGGACTCAGTATAGTGGAGACTGTGGTAGTTGTGGTCCATTAGTTCTTTGGACTAATCTTTCCCTTGTGTCTTTGGTTTTCTTCATTCTCCCTTCCTCAAGACGGGGTGAAGGCAGTGGAGTATCTTAGATGGCTGCTCACAAACGTTTAAGACCGCGGACGCTACTCACCAAAGTAGAATGAAGAACATTCTCTTTATAAACTATGTTATGCCAGTTGAGCTAGATGTTCCCGGAGACCATGTTCCCCACAGCCCTAAGCCCAGTAATTTGATCCCTCAGGGAGTTTAGATGTCTCTATGGAGCTTCCATGGCCTTGTCTTTGACAAGTTGTGCTGGCTTCGCCAGTATTGTGTACTGTGTTCCTGTTTCAAGAGGAATGTTTTCAGCCTCTCGCCATTAGGAATGATGTTGGCTATTGGTTTTCCATGCCAGTGATGCCCTTTATTATGTTTAGGAATTTCCTTCTATACCTATATTATTCAGGGTTTTTATCAGGAATGGGTGTTGTACTTTGTGGAATGCCTTTTCTGTGTCGATTGAGGTGATCACGTGATTCTTTTATTTACGTGGTGGATTAGGTGATTGATTTTTTAATGTCGAACCACCCTTGCATACCTGGTATGAATCCCACTAGGTGGTGGTTTTTGTTGTTTAATATAGTGCTGAATTCTATTGGCTAGAATTTTGTTGAGAATTTTTGTATTCATATTCGTGAGAGATATTGGCCTGTAATTTTTTTTTCATAGTATCTTTGCCTGGTTTTGGTATTTGAGTAGTACTGGCGTAAGCTCTTCTCTGAATGTTTGGTAGAATTCTCTAGTGACGCCATCTGGGCCAGGGCTTTTTTTTGTTGGGAGTTTTGGGTGTTTTTTTTTTTTTTTAATTACCTTTTTAATTTCTTCTCTTATTATGAGTCTGTTCAGATTTTCAACTTCAGTTTGCGTTAGTTTGGGTAGGTAGTGTGTTTCTAGAAATTCGTCCATTTCCTCTAGGTTTTCCAATTTTTGGAGTATAGTTTGTCACAGTACTGTCTTATGTTACTTTTGTTTCAGTTGGGTCATTTGTAATGTCTCCCATTTCATTTCTTATTTGGGTTATTTGTGTCCTCTCTTGTTTTTCTTTTGTCAATTTGATCAGTGGTTTGTTGATTTTTGCAAAGAACCAGTTTTTGGTTTTGTTGATTCTTTCTATTGTTTTTGTATACTCTATTTCATTTATTTCTGCTCTGAACTTTATCATTTCCTTTCTTCTGGTGGTTGTGTCTCCTTTTGCTGTTCTCTTTCTATTTGTTTGAATTGCGTAGCTAATGTTTTGATTTTGTCCATTTCTTCTTTTTTGATGTGTGCATCTATTGGTATAAATTTTTCTCCAAACACTGCCTTTGCTGTGTCCCAAAGGGTTTGGTATGATGTGTTTTCATTCTCTATTGATTCTAGGAATTTTTTGATTCCTCTTTGATTTCTTCTATTTTCCAGTGGTTTTTACACAGGGCATTATTTAGTTTCCATGTATTTGATTTTTGTTCCTTGCTCTTCTGGTTATTAATTTCTACTTTTATGGTGTTGTGATCAAAGAAGACACTTTGTATTATCTCAAGGCTTTATTGCTGCCATTTTGCAGTGCTTTTTTTGTGGTGCTGACTTTTCTTTGTTCTTTACTCTTCTGTGCTGAATTCCTTTTGCTTGTGTATTTTTTTCTGTTTCTTTTTTGTAGACTTTTCATTTAATAAGACTATTTTTTCTACTTTATTTTGGTGAGTAGGTTTGGTAACTCTTTGTGGTTACCTTGAAATTTACCCCTATCTTCTTAAGTTTAAACTGTTTTTTTTTTTAATTATTTGACTACACATTGACTTTCCATCTGAAAGTTCTATATCTACCCCGTTTATTCCCTCTTTTATTTTTCTGGTGTTGTTGTCGTTTACAGGTTGACCACTCAGGTTCACTGTTGTAGATTTTTTTTGTTTTGTTTTATCTTTGAGAGTTCATTATCTGGGTTGGTATATGGGTGATGTTGCCTTTCCCATCACCAAAAATATCAAGCATCTACTATCTAGAAAGTGATTTCCTTTCCTTCCCCTCCCATCCCTGGTAACCATCAAAGAGTGTTAATTTCTGGGTGTATACCTATTCTTGACATCTTACAAAAGTGGGGCCATTCAATATTAGTCTTTTGTGATTGATTTTTTTCACTCAACATAAGGTTCTCCAGATTCATCCATGTTATCAGATGTTTTGCAGACTTATCATTATTCTTTATAGTTGTATATTATTCCACTGCATGTATGTACCACAATTTGTTTATCCATTCATCCATTGATGGGCACTTAGGTTGTTTTCATCTTTTTCTATTATTAAAAATGCTGCAATGAACACAGGTGTGCATATGTCTCTTCATGTCAATGCTCATGTCTCTAGGATATATAACTAAGAGTGGGATTGCTGGATCATAAGGTATTACTATTTTTAGCTTTCTGAGGAAGCACCATACCATTTTTCATAGTGGTTGTACCATTCCATCAACACTGTATAAGAGTTCCAATCTCCCCACAACCTCATAAGCATTTGTTGTTTTCTGTTTTTTTTTTTTTAAATCAATGCCATTTTTGCAGAGGCGACATGGAATCTCATTGTAGTTTTGATTTGCATCTCTCTTATCGCTAATGATTACAAGTGTCTTTTCATGTGTTTGTTTGTTACCTGCCTGAATGTCTTCTTTGATAAAGTGTCTGTTCATGTCCTTTGCCCATTTTTCTTTTTTATTGGATGGTGTCTTTTTGTTGTTGAGTTGTCGAAGTTTTCTATATATTTTAGAGATTAGACCCTTATCAGATATGTCCTTACCAAATATTTTTTCCCAGTCTGTTCACTCTCTTTTTACTCTTTTGGTAAAGTCTTTTGATAAGTAAAAATATTTAGTTATTAGAAGGTTCCAATTATCTAATTTGTCTTCTGTTGTTCATGCATTTGTAGTTTTGTTTGATAGACTGTTGGATCAGTGATTTTACCCTTTATCATTATACAATGTCGTTTTTGTTTCTTGTAACAACTTTTATTTTTTTTAATTTTTTCTTGTGTTTTAGATAAAGGATGAGAGAGCAAATTTTTTTCTCCATAAGTAATTAACACACACATTATTTTGTGACATTGGTTGCCAACCCTGCAACCTGTCAACACTCTTTCTTTCTCAACCTTGGGTTTCCTATTTCCTTTCATCCAGTGTTCCTGTCCCCTCCTGCCTTCTTGTCCATGCCCCTGGGCTGGTGTGCACATTTAGTCTCATATATGTGGTTTAGCTATGTGTATTATTGTTTGTTTTATGGGCCTGTCTAATCTTTGGCTAAAGGGTGAGCCTCAGGAGTGACTTCAGTACTGATTTAAAAGGGTGTCCAGGGGCCATACTCTTAGGGTTTCTCCAGTGTCTGTCAGACAAGTAAGTGGTCTTTTTTGTGAGTTTGAATTTTGCTCTACATTTTTTTTCTCCTACTCTGTCTGGACCCTATATTGTGATCTTTGTCAGAGTAGTTGATGGAGGTAGCCAGACTCCATCTATTTGTGTTGGACTCAGTCTGGTGCAGGCTGTGGTAGTAATGATTTTCTTAAAATCTCTTTTGTCCAATGTTAGTATATCTACTCTAGCTCTTTTTGGGTTACTGTTTGCATGCTGTATTTTTCCATCTCTTTCATTCTATGTGTGTCTTTGGTTCTAAAGTGAGTCTTTTATAGACAGCATATAGTTAGATGATAGATTTTTAAAAAATCTTTTCTGTCGATCTCTGCCTTTTGATTGGAGAATTTAATCAATTTATGTTTAATATAATTACTGATAAGATTTATCTTAGCCATTTTGCTATTTGTTTTCTATATATCCTATGATATCTTTTTGTTCATCAATTCCTCTATTATTCCCTTTATTTTTTGTTAAAGGGTTGTTTTTAGTGTACCATTTTAATTCCCTTTTAATTTCTTTAACTATATAATTTTAATTTATTTTATTAGTGGATGCTCTGGGGATTACCATTAACATCTTAATTTATAACAATGTATTTTGGATTAGTACCAATTTAATTTCAGTACGATACAAAATCGTGCTCCTATGTAGCATTGAACTCCCCTTATTTATGCTGTTATTGGCATAAACTATATCTTCATGCATTGCTTTCCCATCAAAATAGATTTGTAAATAATGATTCATGCAGTTGTGTTTTAGTTCAGAAAGCAGAAAAAAGGAGTTACAAACTAAAAAAAAAACACTGATACTGTCCTTTATATTTACCTATGAAGTTATCTTTACTGGTGCTGTTTACTTCTTCATGCAGATTTGAATTACTGTTTGATGTAATTTCATTTCAGACTCAAGGAATCCCTTTATTATTTCTTGTGGGGCAGGTCTGCTAGGGACATATTAAATCAGGTTTTGTTTATCTTCAAGTACCAGCTTCTGTCAGGTCTAACCTGACTCAATGACCCTATGTGGCTGATATTTGCAGAGGTAGATCACGGACTTCAGAAGACTGAGGCACATCTTGGTAGGCAGAAACTTTAAGCCTTTTTGGGTAGCAACTGAGAGTCCTCACCATTTGCATTACCCAAGGACTCCTTTTGTTTAGGAATGTCTTAATTTTTCCTTCATTGTTGACGGATAGTTTTGTGTATAGAATCTTTGTTGACATATTTTTCTCTCAGCACTTGAATATGTCATTTCACTGGCTCTGGCCTCCATGTTTTTTTAATGAGAAACCAACTGTTAATATTATTGGGCATCACTTGCATGTGATGAGTTGCTTCTCTCTTGCTGCTTTCAAAATCCTTTGTTTCTCTTTTGGCAGTTTGACTATTATGTGTTTGAGTTCATCTTACTCTAAGTTCTCTGAGCTTCTTGGGTGTATAGATTCATGTTTGCCATAAAACTTGTGAATTTTTTGACATTTTTTTCCAGATATTCTGTCTGTCCCTTTCTCTCTCTTTTCTGTTTCCGAAACTCCTGTTATGCTGGTATGATTAATGGAGTTCTACAGATCTCAAAGACCCCATTCATTTTTCTTCATTCTTATTTCTTTCTCTTTATCAGACTGGATAAAAGCAATTAACCTTTATTTAAATTCACTGATCTGATCTGTACATGTAAAAAATGTTGAAATGGCAGATGTTTTGTTACTTAACAAATATTACTCATAAGCAAGTACAAGTTGAAACTGTAGAAAATTAGAGCAAGCCCACGAAAGCCAAGTTATATATCCCACCTGAATTTAGAGACCATCTCAAGAATAGATTTGCCACATTGAACACTAATGACCAAAGACCAGATGAATTGTGGAATGACATCAAGGACATCATACATAAAGAAAGCAAGAGGTCATTAAAAAGACAGGATAGAAAGGAAAAAAAAACTAAATGGATGTCAGAAGTGACTCTGAAACTTGTTCTTGAATGTTGAGTAGCTAAAGCAAAAGGAAAAAATGATGAAGTAAAGGAGCTGAACAGAAGACTTAAAAGGGTGGCTCAAGGAGACAAAGTAAAGTATTATGATGACATGTGCAAAGACCTGGAGATAGAAAACTGAAAGAGAAGAACAGGCTCAGCATTTCTCAGGCTAAAAAAAACTGAAGACAAAATTCAAACCACAGGTTTGAATACAGAAGGATTCTATGGGGAAAATATTAAATGACACAGGAAGCATCAAAAGAAGATGAAAGGAATACACAGAGTCACTATACCAAAGAGTTGATTGATGTTCAACCATTTCAGGAGATAACACATGATTGGGAATCAACAGTACTAAAGGAAGAAGTACAAGCTGCACTGAAGGCATTGGCAAAAAACAAGGCTCCAGGAATTGGCGGAATACCAAATGAGATGTTTCAACAAATGGATGCAGTGCAGGAAGCACTCACTCGTTTATGCCCCAAAATTTGGAAGACAGCTACCTGGCCAACTGGCTGGAAGAGATCTATATTTATGCCTATTCCCAAGGAAGATGATCCAACCAAATGTGGGAATTATAGAACAATATCACATGCTAGCAAAATTTTGCTGAAAATCGTTCAAAAGAGGCTACAGCAGTATATCAAAGGGAACTTCCAGAAATTCAAGCCAGATTTAGAAGAGGACGTGCTGATGTCAGATGGATCCTGGCTGAAAGCAGAGAATACAAGAAAGATACAATGGCACAGGATCGGGCAGTGTTTTGTTCTGCTGTGCATAGCAACAGTATGAGCTGAAACCAACTCTAAGGCATCTAACAATAACATATAAATAAAACAAAATATTTACATATAAGTATATATATTCATTTCTGTTATTGTACATTGACTTCCTAATGAATACTTTCCATTAATTGATTTTATTCCTGTTTACAAATCATAATTTTTTGATGTTCTGGAATTTTTGTTGAAAATTGGGCATTTTAAGTGATACGATATGGCAACTGTGGAAATCAGAATCTTCCCCCTCTCCAGGGCTTCTGGTTATTGCTGCTTGTTTTAGTTATTGTTTGTTTGTTTAGTGATTTTTGTGAACTAATTCTGTAAAGTCTATATTCTTTGTCAGATGTCGCCACTGAAATCTTTTCTTGCTTAGGTTAGGGATCATCTAGTAATTGGATGGTTTTTCTTAAGTACCTGGAATCAATAAATTTCCCAGTCTTTTCAGAGGATCTCTGTGTGAACGCAGGGAGCACTGTTTCAACTCTCAGCCAGGCAGTTTATAACATTTCTTTAGCTATCACTTCCTCTGGCACAGAGCCTCAAATTCAGGCATCAGTGAGACCTCAAGGCCTCTCAGGTCTTTCCTGAGTATGCACACAGCTCTATGCTTGTGTTTGCCTTTGGAATCCCAGGAATATGTCAGAGCTATTCAAAGCCCCTGTGGACTTCTACTACTCAGTTTTTCCTTTTAAACATTTTTGTTAGTCTATGGTTTGCTCCAGTTTTCATCTATCAACCCAGTCAGCCACTAAGTTAAAGCACATGTTTGTCAATGTTTTCAAAAAATGCTGATTCAGAGCTCCTATTCAGAGCAAAGCAAGACAACCTTGCAAGTGAGCCTTTCCAGTGAGCCACCAGACAGGTCAAATAATGACAAATCTTTGGGAATAAAGTTTGAAAAACTCCAGCCCCATTCTGATACAGCCTGTACTAGAAATGTGGCTGTTATTTTTAAAAGCCGCCGCTGAGAACAAAAGTGGGGAGTGGGACTAGGATAAGTTAAAATTCCACAAAGCTCACTGTTTTTAACAAGATTCAAATAATGCTTCTTGACGTTATGGAAGACTTTGATTAATTTCCAGAGTTCTGAAAAGCTTCATTCCGATATTTTTAAAGAGTTTCTTCATTACATTTACACAGGTGTGAATTTTTGGAGGCCCTTACTCTAACATTTTTGCTGACATCACCAATCTGCTGGGATTTTGGGGGGATCACATTGAATCTACAGATCAATTCAGGGAGAATTAACATCCTAACAATACTATCTTCCAATCCATGAACATGGTATATCTTTACATTTATTTGGACCTTCTTTAATTTCTCTCAGAAATGCTTTAAAAATTTCAGCGTACAGGTCAGAAGACCCATTGAATGGAATGTTTTGCCTTCTTTTTTATTTCTTTTCTTCCATCGCCCCATACAACACTTTTATAGATATGAATTCATAGTTAGTTCTGATTAATTCTTTTATTATATCTATCCAGAACTTATTCTTTAATCAATGCACTCACTAATGATATGCATATATCATTGGTGCATATGTATATTTTAAAATAAATTGCCGTTGAATCTATTCTGACTCATACCGACACTACGGGACAGAGAAGAGCTGCCCTATACAGTTTCCTAGGAGTGCCTGATAGATTTGAACTCCTGACCTTTTGGTTAGCAGCTGTAGCTCTTAACCATCATGCCACTGGGGTTTTCATATGCATATATTATGATATGTGTATATCACTAGTCAAGTGAAAACGAATCTGCTACTTCTTTTTGCTGGTTTCAGGGTTTGTTCAATAGCAGAACCATTAATATTCTCAGTGTTTTCACCTCTTGGAAAAATGGTCTTTTTGAAGTTGCCTTTTTTGTACTTGAATGTTACATATCCTGTGTAGAATTTGAAGTATTTCAGCAAGTTCACAGTATGAAGTAATGAAAAACAAGGCAAACAAACAAAAACAATCTCAGAAGAATCCAGTGAACTGTTTTGACACCAACTTTATTTCTAAATCAGAGTATGAACTTGACAAGCTCCTTTCTATTCTGGAATTATTTCCCCACGTGGATAATCAGAGTTGGCAGAGATAATCTATTCATTCTTTTTCAATACTGACTATCTATTATTCTAGTAAGAGAGGGTTCCTCAATGTTCGTTTCATGAAATACTAGATACTCTTTGAAAAGTGGATTTTGTGATCAAATAAGTATGGTGAAAGTTGCGTAATTATCATTTTAGAGATTCGCAATTGATATTAGCATATTAAAATTCTAAAGGCATCACATTAAAGAGATCTCAACAACCCCATTCAATCCAGTATTCACCAGACTTTGAAAAAATAGAACCCACCCAATTCTGCTAAAAGAAAAAAAAAACTCTTCAAAGTTTATGGAACATACTTCTAGAAACCATTCTTCCTTTAGAAAGGCTAAAAACATGGAAAAGTCTAACTGAAAAAGGAGATTCAGAAATGTCTGAGTAATAATAGTGAGGAAATGCCTCCAAGAATCTCTTCCTGAGTGGGATAAAGAGTTCCCTGACACAGTCATGAAATAGGCTTGTGGTACAGAAATGTAAAGGGACCTCTGAGACCTGAGGCAAATGAATGAATACAAGTTTATAACTCTTCTTTAGGGAGGAAGTGGATTTATTAGGTCCATTCTCAGAAATAAAGCAAGGACGTTTGTTTAGAATGTTTTGAGATATGGAGGATTTTGTCCTTTACTGTGAGTGTTTTCTTTGCTGTCTTTATCAATTATTATTTTTTTAACTGTACTTTAGATGAAGGTTTACAGAGCAAATTCGTTTCTCATTAAACAATTAATACACATATTGTTTTGTGACATTGGTTGCCAAACCCATGACATGTCAACACACTGCCCCTTTCAAACTTGTGTTCCCCTTTACCACCTTTCCTGTGCCCTCCTGCCTTTTTGTCCCTGCCCCTGAGGTGGCGTACTCATTTAGTCTCTTTTTTGTATTATGGGTCTGTCTAATCTTTGGCTCCTTTCTGACATCCACCTTGGTCTTTTCCTTCTTCCTGCCTCTTCAATGAACTCTTGTTTTCTTCGTGTATGATGCCCTTGATGTCATTCCACAACTCGTCTGGTCTTCAGTCATTTGCGTTCAGCGCGTCAAATCTGTTCTTGAGGTGGTCTCTGAATTCAGGTGGGATATACTCAGGGTCAGATTTTGGCTCTCATGGACTTGCTCTGATTTTCTTCAGTTTCAATTTGAACTTGCATATGAGCAATTGATGGTTTGTTTCACAGTTGGCCCGTAGCCTTCTTCTGACTGATGATGTTGAGCTTTTCCATCATCTCTTTCCACAGATCTGACAGATTTGATTCCTGTGTATTCCATCTGGCAAGGTCCATGTGTATAGTTGCCTTTTCTGTTGGTAAAAAAAAGTATTTGCAATGAAGAAGTCATTGGTCTTGCAAAATTCTATTATTCAATCTCTGGCATTTTTTCTATCACCAAGGCCATATTTTCCAACTACCGATTCTTCTTTGTTTCCAACTTTCACATTCCAATCACCAGTAATTGCCAATACATCCTGATTGTATGTTTGATGAATTTCAGACTGCAGAAGCTGATAAAAATCTCCAGTTTCTTCATTTTTGGCCTTAGTGGTTGGTGCATAAATTTGAATAATAGTCATATTAACTGGTGTTCCCTGTAGGTATAGGGATACTATCCTATGACTGATAGCGTTGTACTTCAGGATAGATCTTGAAATGTTCTTTTCGATGATGAATGAAACACCATTCCTCTTCAAGTTGTCATTCCCAGCGTAGTAGACTATATGATTATCCAATTCAAAACGGCCAATACCACTCCATTTCAGGTCACTAATACCTCGAATATTGTTGTTTGTGGGTTCCATTTCATTTTTGATGATTTCCAATTTTTATAGTTTCATACCTCATACATTCCATGTTCCAATTATTAACGGGTGTTTGTAGCTGTTTCTTCTCATTTTAAGTCTTGCTGCATCAGCAAATGAAGGTCTGGAAAGCTTGACTCCATCCACGTCATTAAAGTCGACTCTACTTTGAAGAGGCAGCTCTTCCCCAGTCGTCTTCTGAGTGCCTTCCACCCTGGGGGGCTCATCTTCCAGCACTATATCAGACGATGTTCCCTGGCTATTCATAAAGTTCTCACTGGCTAATTCTTTCCAGTAGTAGGCTGCCGGGTCCTTCTTCCTAGTTTGTCTTAGTCTGGAAGCTCAGCTAAAACCTGTCCTCCCTGGGTGACCCTGCTAGTATCTGAATACCAGTGTCATAGCTTCCAGCATCACAGCTACACACAAGTCCCTACAGTACGACAAACTGACAGACCCCTGGGAGGACTCTGAAACTTGCTCTTGAACATCTAGCAGCTAAAGCAAAAGGAAAAAAATGATGCAGTAAAAGAACTTACTGGAAGATTTCAAAGGGTGGCTCAAGAAGACAAAGTAAAGTTTTATAATGACATGTGCAAAGACCTGGAGATAGAAAATCAAAAGGGAAGAATATGCTTGGCATTTCTTAAGCTGAAAGAACTGAAGGAAAAATTCAAGCATCGAGTTGCAATAGTGAAGGATTCTATGGGAAAAATACTAAACGGTGCAGGAAGCATCAAAAGAAGATGGAAGGAATATACAAAGTTATTATACCAAAAAGAATAGTCGACGTTGAACCATTCAAGAGGTAGCATATGATCAGGAACTGATGGTACTGAAGGAAGAAGTCCAAACTGCACCGAAGGCATTGGCAAAAAACAAGGCTTCAGGAATTGACGGAGTATCAATTGAGATGTTTCAACAAATGGATGCAGCACTGGAAGTCCTCACTCATCTATGCCAAGAAATATGTAAGACAGCCTTCCGGCCAATCGACTGGAAGAGATCCATATTTATGCCTATTCCCAAGAAAGGTGATCCAACCAAATGTGGAAATTATGGAACAATATCATTAACATCACACCCAAGCAAAATTTTGCTGAAGACCATTCAAAAGTGGTTGCAGCAGTATATCAACAGGGAACTGCCAGAAATTCAGGCTGGATTCAGAAGAGGACATGGAAACAGGAATATTATTGCTGATGTCAGATGGATCCTGGCTGAAAGCAGGGAATATCAGAAGGATGTTTACCTGTGTTTTATTGAGTATGCAAAGGCATTCAACTGTGCGGATCATAATAAATTCTGGATAACATTGCGAAGAATGATATTTCAGAACACTTAATTGTGCTCTTGAGGAACCTGTACATAGATCAAGAGGCAGTTGTTCAGACAGAACAAGGGGATACTGAGTGGTTTAAAGTCAGGAAAGGTGTGCGTCAGGGTTGTATCCTTTTACCATACCTAATCAAACTGTATGCTGAGCAAATGATCCGAGAAGCTGGACTATATGAAGAAGAATAGGGAATCAGTATTGGAGGAAGACTCATTAACAGCCTGCATTATGCGAATGACACAATCTTGCTTGCTGAAAGTGCAGAGGGCTTGAAGTACTTACTGATGAAGATCAAAGACCACAACCTTCAGTATGGATTACCCCTCAACATAAAGAATATAAAAATCCTCACATCTGGACCAATAAGCCACATCATGATAAATGCAGAAAGGATTGAAGTTGTCAAGGATTTCATTTTACTTGGATCCACAATCAACAGCCATGGAAGCAGCAGTCAAAAAATCAAAAGACCCATTGCATTGGGCAAATCTGCTGCAAAGGACCTCTTTAAAGTGTTGAAAAGCAAAGATGTCACCTTGAAGACTAAGGTGTGCCTGACCCAAGCCATGGTATTTTCAATCGCATCATATGCATGCGAAAGCTGGAGAATGAATAAGGAAGGCTGAAGAATAATTGACGCCTTCAAATTGTGGTGTTGATGAAGAATATTGAATATACTGCAGACTGCCAAAAGAATGAACAAATCTGTCTTGGAAGAAGTACAACCAGAATGCTCCTTAGAAGCAAGGATGGCAAGACTACCTTTCACATACTTTGGACATGTTATCAGGAGGGATCAGTCCCTGGAGAAGGACATCATGCTTGTTAAGGAACAGGGTCAGTGGAAAAGAGGAAGACCCTCAACGAGATAGATTGACACAGTGGCTGCGACAATGGGCTCAAGCATAAAAATGATTGTAGGGATGGTGCAGGACCAGGCAGTGTTTTGTTCTGCTATGCATAGGGTCGCTATCAGTCGGAACCAACTCAGAGGCACCTAACAAAAAAAATAAGAATCTTTGGCTGAAGGGTGACCCATAAGAGTGACTTCAGTACTGAGTTTAAAGGGTGTCCAGGGTCCATACTCTTGGGGTTTCACCAGTCTCTATCAGACCAGAAATTCTGGTCTCTTTTTGTGAGTTAGAATCTTGTTCTACATTTTTACAGTTCTGTCTGAACCCTCTCTTTTGATCCCTTTCAGAGCAGTCAGTGGTGATAGCTGGGCACTATCTAGTTGTCCTGACCTCAGTCTGTTGGGGGCTGTGGTAGTTGTGATCCATTAGTCCTTTGGAAGAAATTTTCTCTTGTGTCTTTGGTTCTCTTCTATCAATTATTAATGAAGGAAAAGGAAAAAGAGAAGGTGTGGGGAATGCAGTCCTTAAAGTGTGCATGTGGTAATCTATGCTTCACTTAATTATCAGTCCTGTGGAGAAATAGGGCACAAGATAGACTTTGAGTGATCTTGGCTTAAAAAGTAAAGCAAAACCCATAATGGTCTTGATTTGCATTTTCCTTATGGCTAATGATATTGAGCATCTTTTCATGTGCTTGTTAACCTTTTGTATTTCTTCTTTGGCTAAATATCTGTTCACGTCATTTCTTCATTTTTTAATTGGGTTGCTTGTCTTCTTGTTGTTAAGTTGTAGTAAGTCTTTATTATTCTGGATATTAAACCCTTATTAGATATATGGTTTCCCCCATTTTTTCTCATTCTTTAGGTTGTCTCTTCGCTCTAATTCACCCTCACTGATGGAAAATAGCCAATTTTTGAAGAAGATGTAGAGAAATTGAAACCCCATCCATTGCTGGTGAGACTGTAAAAAGGTACAGCTACGGTGGAAAACTGTTTGGGTGCTCCTCAAACAGTTAAGCATAGACTTATTATATAATCCAGAAATTCCACTCCTAGGCATATACTCAAAAGAATTGAAAGCAGGAACACAAATAGATACATTTACTCCAGCAGCACTAGATGAATAAGACTATCACCAAATAAAAAATCTTAATTAACTTAAAAATTTCCCTAAAAATGTCAAACAAGAGGCAATTAAAAAATGGGGAAAGAATATGAGTAGACATTTTTCCAGGGAAGATATACAAATGACCAATAAGCACATGAAAAGATGCTCAATATTGTCATTAGGGAAATGCTAATTAAAATCACAATTTTAATCTCACACTTCAAAACCATGGGATGGCTATAATAAAAGAGAAAACAAATGTGCTGAAGATGTGGAGAAACTGGATCCTTCCTAAATTGCTAGTAAAAGGGTAAGACGGTGAAGCTGTTGTGAAACACATTCGACAGTTCTTCAAAAAGTTAGTTATCATATAACCCAGTAATTTCACTTCTAGGTACATACCCAAGAAAATTGATAACATATGTCCACACAAAAAGTTGTACATGAATGTTCATAACAGCATTATTCCTATGGCCAACGTGTGGAAACAACACAAATATCTATCAACTGATGAAGAGATAAACAAAATGTGATAGATATATTCATACAGGAAACCCTGGTTGTGTAGTGGTTAAGTGCTAGGTCTGCTAACCAAAGGGTTGGCAGTTCAAATCCGCCAGGCGCTCCTTGGAAACTCTATGGGGGCAGTTCTACTCTGTCCTATAGGGTCACTATAAGTCGGAATAGACTCGATGGCACTGGGTTTGGTTTGGTTTTTTGGCTATAGCCATACAGTGGAATACTAAAGCAAAACCCGTTGCTGTTATGTCAATTCCTGCTTGTAACGACCCCATAGGAGAGAGTGGAACTGCCACATAGGGTTTCCAAGGAGCGCCTGGTGGATCCGAAGTGTCAATCTTTTGGTTAGCAGCCCTAGATCTTAACCACTATGCTGCCAGGGTTTCCAAATGAAATATTATTCAACCACAAAAAGAATGTGATGCATGCTACATGATGAATCTTGAAAACATTATGCCAAGTAAAAGAAGCCAGTCACAAAAGACCACGTGTTATATGACTCCATTTACACAAAACATCCAGAATAGGCAAACCTGTAAAGACAGAAAGTAGATTAGTGGTTGGTTAAAGCTGGGGGAATGTGGGGACAGGGACTTCTTTTTTCTTTTTTTAATTGGTTTTCTCTTTCAGTTTTCTTTATTTTAATTGTTAAAGTCTGTATTGAGGAATACTTCACATAAAATACAATTCACCAATTTTAAGTGGACACTATGATGATTTTTTCTCCACGTTTCTCCCTGTCCTTATCCCCTACTAATCACCAATCTTCTTTTGTTCTGGTGTATTTACCTATCCTAGATATTTAACATAAGTGGATTCATACAATATTTCTGTGGGTGTCTGGTTTATTTCATTCAACAGTCTTTTCAAGATTCGTCTATGTAGTAGCATGCATCAGAACTTTATTTTTCTTTACAGTTGAATACTACTCATTTGTGTGTATACACCACAATTTGTTTATTCATTCATCAGTTGATGGGCACATGGGTCATCTCTACTTTTTATCTATTGTGAATAATACTGCAATGAGTGTACATGAGTCTTTCTGAGTCGCTGCTTTCAATTCCTTAGGATACATACCTAGGAGTGGAATTGCTGGGTTACATTGTATTTCTTGGAGCCCTGATGGTTCAGTGATTAAGAGCTTGGCTGCTACCCAAAATGTTGGCAGTTTGAATCCTCCAGCCACTCTTTGGAAACCCTGTGGGGCGGTTCTACTCTGTTCTATAGGGTTGCTATGAGTAGGAATCAACTTCACAGCAACGGGTTTGATTTTTTGGTTTTACGATATTTCTATATTTAATGTTTTTAGAAACCGCCAAACTATTTTTCACATCAGCTGCACTTTTTACAAGTCTCCAACAATGTGTATGAGTGTTCTGATTTCTCCACATACTTGCTAACATTTTGTTTTATTTTTACTTTTCAATAATAGCCATCCTAGCAGGTGTGAAGTCATACTTCATTGTAGTTTTGATCTGCATTTCTCTCATGACTACTCAGGTTGAGCATCTTTTCATGTGCTTATTGGACATTTGTATACCTTCTTTGGAAAATTTTCTATTCATGTCTTTTGCCCATTTTTAATTTGGGTTTTTAGTCTTTTTGTTGCTGGGTTTAAAAGTTCTTTATAAATTTTTGTTATTAAACCTTTATTTGATGTATGGTTTTCAACATTTCAAAATATTTTTAATTTTGATGAAATCCAATTTCTTTTATCTCCGTCACGCTATCTAATAATTAAACCTTTATTTGATGTATGGTTTTCAACATTTCAAAATATTTTTAATTTTGATGAAATCCAATTTCTTTTATCTCTGTCACGCTATCTAATGATTTTAGTGTGATATCTAATAATTCATTGTCATAAACTAGTTCCTGAACATTACTCCTATGTTTTCTTATAAGATTTTTATGGTTTTAGTTCTTACATTTAGGTCCTTAATCAATTTTGAGTTAATTTTGTATGTAGTGTGAGGTATGGGTCCAGGTTAATTCTTTTGCATGTGGAAATCCAGTTGTTCGAGCAGCATTTATTCAAGAAGCTATTCTTTCCCCATTGAATGGACTTAGTATCTTTGTTAAAACTCAGTTGGCGTGTTTATTTCTGGATTCTTAATTCTACACCATTGGTCTATCATTATTCCAGAACCAGACTTTTTGATTCCTGTAACTTTATAGTATTTTCTGAAATTGGAAAGTATAAGTCCTGCTATTTTGTTCTCTTTCAAGAAGTTTTGGCTATTTGGGCCCCCTTGCAATTCCATATGAATTTAAAGATTGGATTTTCTAATTCTGAAAAAAATTGCTATGGAATTCTTTTAGAAATTGCATTGTATCTGTAGATTGCTTTGGGTACAATTGACGTTTTAACAATATTAAGTTTTCTAATCCATGAATATGGAATGTTTTTCCATTTGTGTAGCTCTTCTTTGATTTTATTCAGTAGTGTTTCCTTCATTCTCTCTAGTGGTTAAGTGCTTGGCTGCTAACCGAAAGTTTGGTGGTTCAAATCCACCAGCCACTCCATGGGAAAAAGATGTGGCAGTCTGCTTCTGTAAAGATTACAGCCTTGAAAACCCTATGAGGCAGCTCTACTCTGTCCTATAGGGTCATTATGATTTGGAATTGAGTCCACTCCACTGCAACATGTTTATTTTTGGGGCTTTTTATCCAGCATTTCTATTACTCTCCCTTGCCCTAGGCAGCCATGGGTTCTTTTGTTCACATTAGAGTGCCCCAGGCTGTGCCTGCTGCTCCTCTGTCCCAGAAACCTTCAACATTGTGAATCAGACACAAGCACATTTTTTTAGTCCTTTGGGAAGATACTCAATTGATTCAAGCATCCAGCACTATATCCTCTCAATATAGTACTCTCTGCTCACTTATAAACCAGGACCAATATGCCAATCTGAAAACACAGCTGCAGCTTCTAGCTTGCTGCAGAATGTGGGCAGGCCTGGTGCTCAAGCCAGTAGCAAGAAAAAAAAATCCGAAATATCTCTACCATTCCAGAAGTCTTCACCCCCTGCTGTGATCTACATGCTGTTTACCAGCATGCCAACAAGATAAGCTCTGATGCATTTTTTTGTGTTTACTTTCCCTGTGGGAAGAAGTGAGTGTGGTGCCTCCTACTCCACCCTCTTGATTCCCCTATTATGGGCTTTAGAGGCGATGAAAATGTTCTAAAATTGATTGTGGTGACAGTTGCATGTACTTTTGAATACGATAAAAACCATTGAATTGTATACACTTTAAATGGATTATTAGGTATGTGAATTACATCTCAATAAAGTTATTTTTAAAGTTGGGTATAAGATAAAACTAAAACAAGTAAATTAGCTATGATCATCAGTGTAAGGGGAGAAAAATGTCTCGATACATTACTAAGTGAAAATGCAGTTTACAAAATTATACCCAATACATACCAGTTTGGAGAAGGAGAGAGAAATTGAAATAAAGAAAGATATTATTTGGGGTTGATAGAAGTACCCTATTTTTCTTCACATTTCTGTACTTTTATAAGTTTACTATGGTAAGAATATATTACCTTTTAATCACAACAGAGGTTATTTAAAAGCCGTTCAGGAGTGGGAGCCAAGATGATGGAGTAGTCAGATGCTTTCTGCGGTCCCTCTTAAAACAAAGACCCCCCCAAAAAACAAGTGAATCAATTTTATATGATAATTTAGGAGCCCTGAACATCAAAGGCAAAGTTGAGGAATCAGACTTAGTGACGGGGGAGGGAGAGACGGTTCAGAAGCAGAGAGGAGTTGCCAGAGCTGACCCAGTGAGAACCCGCACCCAGCAGGCAAGACTGGCTGTGTGCAGTGAGGCAAGCAGTGGCACCCAGGATGCATTTTCCACATCAGGAGATACTGAGTGGTGGAGAGTCTATTCACGCCTCCAGAACCAATGAAAAGTTATGCCCAACTGGCAAAAGATAAGTACATGTGTCTAACCTACCCTGCAGACCAAAAAACAACCCTTTGGGAAAAACCTCTCTCCCATTTACCTAACTGTTCCCTGCTCTGCACTAGGTCCTGAGCTGGCTTCAGAGATTGCCATGTCCCCTGGGCCAGAAGTAGGACCCGTCACGTGCTCTGAGTCATTCTGCCGGTCTTGGAGAGGGAACAAGTTAACAAACAGGAAAAAATAATCTGCCAGCTCCCCTAAACTGAGAACTCAGGGCAGGCACAGCTCCTTTGCCTAGGCACAGGCATAAGGGGTCCATGAACTTTGAATGCCTTTCACCCCTTCATAGACCTGTGTGGGCCCATTTCAACAGCGTAAGCCCTCATTGGCACAGTACAACAGGGGATATACCTGAAGCCTAACTTCGACTATATCAGCTATATGGTGGAGAGGCAGGTTCGTGACATTTGACACAGCTCTGTCTATTAAGCAGGGTCTTTACCTACCCATGTCAGGGGCCTAAGGACTGGTGGCTCCACCCATGCCACCTAGCCACCTGCTACAGGGGTCCAAGAATAAGTGGTACCTACCAGTCCTTGCAGCCAACAGCATTGGGTGCCCATAGTCCACCTGCAAAACCCACCCACCTACACACTCTAGGGAACAGGGGAGTGCTTTCCTCCCAGACACTCAGGGGCAGCAGTCAGCCTCTGCCTTGCTCAGAGCATGACCCCGTACTACAGCCAGATACTTGTGCCTACTCCAATCACCCTTGGCTGTCTAGGACTATAGGTGAGAGCCTGCACCACATACTTGGTGACTGACAACCTGGACACCTGAGCTGAATCCACACAAGAAAAGTGAATGGACTCCTGGGCTCACATACCTAGTAATAAATCTAACCACTTGGTGACAGGACATTTAAGCTTCAAATGCACCAATAATCCAACTAGCTCACATGAGCAGCCTATTTGGGCATATCAAAACAAAACAAGAAGCTAGGACACAGTAAGCAAACAAAATAAATAAATATAATAACTTATTGATGGCTCGGAGACAACAGTCAATATCAAATCACATAGAGGCAGATCATGATGGCTTCAACAAGCTCCCGAAACAAAGAATCAAGAAATCTTTCAGATGAAGAATACTTCTTGGAATTACCAGAGGTAGAATACAAAAGATTAATATTCAGAATTCTTCAAGAGATCAGGAAGATCTGGCAAAATGCAGAACAAGCCAAAGAACACACAGACAAAGCAATAGAGGACCTTAAGAAGATTATAGAAGACCATAAAGACAAAACTAACAGGCTGCAAGAATCCATAGAGAGTCAGCAAACAGAAATCCAGAAGATTCACACTAAAACCTTAGCCTTAGACAACTCAATAGAAAGTCATAGAAGCAGAATTGAGGCAATGGAAGTCAGAATTAGTGAGACTGAAGATAAAGCACTTGACACCAACTTATTTGAGGAGAAACCAGATAAAATAATTAAAAAAATGAGGAAAACCTAAGAATTATGTGGGATTCTATCAAGAAGAATAACCTGTGAGTGATTGAAGTGCCAGAACGTGGTGGGAGGGGGATAACAGAAAATACAGAGAGAATTGTTGAGGATTTGTTGGCAGAAAACTTTCCTAACATTGTGAAAGATGAGAGAATATCTATCCAACATGCTCATCGAACCCCACACAAGGGGTAGATCCTGAAAGAAAGACACCAAGGCATATTATAATCAAAGTTGTCAAAACCAAAGATAAAGAGAGAATTTTATGAGTGGCTAGGGATAAATTAAAAGTCATCTAAAAGCTGCTCAATTGTTTAATGAATAAAGAAAGAAGAGAAAGAGGAAGGACATTGAATACTTGGGAACTGAATGAAGAGACAACAGAACACAGGAAACACAAAAGGGCTAAAAAAAAAGGGGGGGTCTTAGGGTTTAAGCAGGTACCTGTGATTCTTCAATCAAAAAACACTAGCAGCACCAGCTATGCACCGGGGAAACAAAGTTGGAGCAACAATTTGAGAGGAATCAAGAAGAGACTTTGAAAGAACAAGTGCTCAGAAGAAGAAACCGGCACCGAAAAATGTAGAAAATTCAAGTCCCATAGGAGAAGCAGGATCGCTCAGTTAAAAAAAAAAAAAGTCAGTCATTGTTGTTAAGTGCTGTTCAGTCCTTCTGATTCATAGTGACCAGATGTACAACAGAACAAAGCACTGCCCAGTCCTGTACCATCCTCACAATAATTGCTATGTTTCAGCCCATTTTTGCAGCCACTGAGTCAATCCATCTCCTTGTGGGTCTCCCTCTTTTTCTCTGGCCCTCTACCAAGCATCATGTCCTTCTCCAGAGACTGGACCCTCCTTATAACATGTCCAAAGAACCTGAGAGGAAGCCTTGCCATCCACGCTTCTAAGGAGAATTTTGGCTGTACTTCTTCTGGCAGTCCATGATAAATTCAATATGTTTGGCCATTGCCATAATTCAAAGGCATGAACTCTTCTTCTGTCTTCCTTATTCCTTGTCTAGCCCTCACATACATATGAGGTGATTGAAAATATCATGGCTTGGGGGCAGGTGCACCTTAGTCCACAAAGTGACATCTTTGCTTTTTAACACTTTAAAGAGGTCTTGATTTCTTGACTTCTGTTTCCATGGGCGCTGATTGTGGATCTACAACTTCAATATTTTCTCCGTTTATCATGGTGTTGAATATTGGTCTAGTTGTGAGAATTTTTATTTTCTTTATATTGAGGCGTAATCCATACTGAAGGCTGTAGTCTTTGATCTTCATCAGTAAGTTCTTCAAGTCACCTTCACTTTCAACAAGCAAGGTTGTGTCAGCTGCATATTGCAGGTTGTTAATACATCTTCCTCAAATCCCGATGCCCTGTTCTTCTTCATATAATCAATCTTCTCGGATTGTTTTCTCAGCATACAGGCTGAATAAGTATGGTGAAATGATACAACCCTGACACATAACTTTCCTGATTTTTAACCATGCAATATCCCTTTGTTCTGTTCAAATGTCAAACTCTTGGTCTATGTACAGGTTCCTAAGGAACACAATTAAGTGTTCTGGAATTTCCATTCTTTGCAATGTTATCCATAATTTGTTGTGAACCACACAGTTGAATGCCTTTGCATAGTCAATAAAACACAGGTAAACATCTTTCTGATATTCTCTGCTTTCAGCCAAAATCCATCTGACATCAGCAATGATATTCCTTATTTCCCAGACACTTCTAAATCAGGCTTGAATTTCTGGCAGTTTCCTGTCCATGTACTGGTATAACCACTTTTGAATTATCTTGAGCAGAATTTTACTTGTGTGTGATATTAATGATATTATTAGATTCTGTTGGATCACCTTTTTTGGAATGGGTACAAATACGGATCACTTCCAGTTGGTTGACTCGTTAGCTGTCTTCCAAATTTCTTTCATAGATGAGTGGGCACTTCCAAGGCTGCATCCCTTTTTTTGAAACATCTCAACTGGTGTTCTGTCAATTCCTGGAGCCTGGTTTTTCACCAATACCTTCAATGCAGCTTGGAATTCTTCCTTCAATGCTATAGTTTCTTGATCACATGCTACCTACTGAAATGGTTTAACGTTGACCAATTCTTTTTGGTACAGTGACTCTGTGTATTCTTTCCACCTCCTTTTGATGCTTCCTGTGTCATTTAATATTTTGCTCATAGAATTCTTCAATATTTCTACTCGAGTCTCATTTTTTTTTTCAGTTCTTCAAGTTTGAGAAATGTGTTCTTGTTGGTTTTCTAATTCCAGGTCTTTGCACATTTCATTATAATACTTTACTTTGTCTTCTTGAGTTGCCCTTTGAAATCTTCTGTTCAGCTCTTTTATGTAATTATTTCTTCCTTTCCCATTAACTACTCTATGTTCAAAAGCAAGTTTTAGAGTCTCTTCTACATCCATTTTGGTCCTTTCTTTCTTTCCTGTCTTTTTAATGACTTTTGGCTTTCTTCATGTATGATGTCCTTGATGTCATCCCACAACTTGTCTGGTCTTCGGTCATTAGTGCTCAGTGCTTCAAATCTATTTCTGAGATTGTCTCTAAATTCAGGTGGGATATACTCAAGGTTGTACTTTGGTTTTTGTGGATGTGTTTTAATTTTCTTCAGCTTCACCTTGAACTTGCATATGAGCAATTGACGGTCTGTTCTTTAGTCAGCCCCTGGCCTTGTTCAGACTGAAGATATCAAGGTTCTCCATCAAGTCTTTCCACAGATGTAGTTGATTTGATTCCTGTGTATTCCATTCCTGCAAGGTCCATGTGTATAGTCACCATTTATGTTGTTGAAAAAAGGTATTTTCAATGAATAAGTGCTTGGTCTCGCAAAATTCTATCATGCAATCTCTGGCATTGTTTCTATTAACAAGGCCACATTTTGCAACTACTGATACTTCCTCTTTGCTTCCAACTTTTGCATTCCAATGACCAGTAATTATCAGTGCATCTTGATTGCGTGTTTGATCAATTTCAGACTGCAGAAGTTGGTAAAAATCTTCAGTTTCTTCATAATTGGCATTAGTGGTTTGTGGGTAAATTTGAATAATAGTCACACTAACTGGTCTTCCTTGTAGGCATATGGATATTATCCGATCACTGACAGTGTTGTATTTCAGGATAGATCTTGAAATGTTCTCTTTGATGATAAATATTACAATATTCCTTTTCAGTTTGTCATTCCCAACATAGTAGACCATATGATTGTGTGATTCAAAATGGCCAATACCAGTCAATTTCAGCTCATTAATGCCTAAGATATCGATCTCTATGTGTTCCATTTCATTTTTGACAACTTCCCATTTTCTTAGATTCATGTTTCGATTAATGGATGTTTGTAGCTGTTTCTTCTCATTTAGAGTTGTGTCACATCAGCAAATGAAGGCCCAGAAAGCTTTACTCCATCCATGTCACTAATGTCAACCCTACGTTGAGGAGGCAATTATTCCCCAGTCATTTTTTGAGTGCCTTCCAACCTGAAGGGCTCATCTTCTGGCACTATACCAGATAATGTTCCACTGCTATTCATAAGTTTTTCACTGCCCTATTTTTCTCAGAAGTAGATCATCAGATCCTTCTTCCTAGTCTGTCTTAGTCTGGAAGCTCTGCTGAAGTATGTCCACTAGGAGTGACCCTGCTGGTATTTGAAATATCGGTGGCATAGCTTCCAGCATCACTGCAACACCCAAGCCAGCACAGTATGACAAAATGACAAGTGAGTGGTGGAGATATACAGTATGAAGTATAAATAATGAAGAAGCAAAGGCTGAGGGAATTTAAGCAACATTTTTAAAGCTACACAGTTAGTAAGTGATGAAGTCAGATTTTTAACCTAGCCCACCCGTATCTCCATCACCATAGATATAAATATAGTATGGTGATACTGGTTGTTGGTCTAGGTTCAAAACCTGATTCTACCACTTACTAACTATGTGGCTTTAACAGAGTTACTTAAATTCTCTAAACCTTTGCTTTTTCAATTATAAAATGTGAAATATAACAGCTATCACATGGGGTAACTCTGAGAATTAAATGGGTTATTCCACTGAATCTACAGACAGTCTTATGAACAGCATTTGGAACACTGTGTTTTTAATAAATGATAGGTATTATTATGTACCTGATGGCTTCTAACATGCGATTCAAGAGGTAAACCCTAGAACTTCTTTGCATATTTATTTTTAATCTCATATTTTAAAAATAACAGCTTTATCAATATATCATTCTCATACCTTAAAATTCACCCTTTTAAAGTGTATAATTCAGTGTTTTTTAGTACAGTCACAGAGTTGTGGAACCATCACCACCACCTAATTGCAGACATTTTCATCATCCCCAAGAGAAACCTCATACCCATTAGCAGTCATTCCCCATCAACTGTCCCCACCCTCAGCCGTAGGAAACCATTTTCTGTATCTATGGATTTCCCTATAACCCATTGCCTTGGAGTCGATCCAGACTCATAGTGACCCTATAGAATAGAGTAGAACTTCCCCACAGGGTTTCCAAAGCTGTAATTTTTACAGAAGTGGACTGCCACATCTTACTTCTGGGGAACAGTTGGTGGGTTAGAACCACTGAGCTTTCTGTTAGCAGTTGAGCATTTTAACCACCAGGGTGCATATAAATGGAATCATACAATATGTGGTCTTTTGTGACTGGCTTCTTATACTTAGTATAACGTTTTCATGGTTTATCCATGTTGTAACAGGTATCAGTACTCAATACTTTTTATGGCTGAACAATATTCTACTGTATGTATACACCAAATTTTGTTTCTCGTCATCAGTTGATGGACATTTGTGTTGTTTCCACTTTTTGGCTATTATGGATAGTGATTCTATGAAATTCATGTACAAAATTTTGTGTGGACATAAGTTTTCAATTCTCTTGGATATATACCTAGGAGTGGAATTGGTGAGCCATATGGTAACTCAGTGTTTAACATTTTGAGGAACTGCAAGACTGTTTTCCAAAGTGGGTGAACCATTTTACATTCCCACCAACAATGTATAAGGGTTCCAATTTCAACACATCCATGTCAACACATGCTATTGTTTTTCCTTTTTTTATTATAGCCATCCTAGTGGGTGTGAAGTAGTATTACATTGTGGTTTTGATTTTCATTTTCTTAATGAATAATGTTGAGCATTATTCGCACAATTATAAGCTACTTGCATCTTTTTAGTAGAAACTTCTGTTCAAATATTTTGTCTATTTTCCTTTTATTTTATTGTGGTAAATATATGTAACAAAACATTTAACACTTCAACAATCTTCACTTGTACATGTAAGTTCAGTGGCATTAATTATGTTCATCATGCTTTCCAACCTTCATTCACCCTTATCTATTCCCAAATTATACCATCACCTTAACAGAAGTCCAGTTTATGCTAAGCATGGAGTCCTCCTTCCCCCCTCCTGCGCACCTGCCCCTTGTAACCACTAATTAAAACACTTTGGTCTCTATAAAAAACCCAGTTGCCTTCAAGTTGATTCTGACTCCTGGTGGCCTCCCGTGTGTGACAGAGTAGAACTATGTTCATATGGATTTTTCAGTCTGTGACTTTTTGGATGCATATTGCCAGGCCTTTCTTCCAAGGTACCTCTGGGTGGATTTGAACCTCCAGTCTTTCAGTTAGTAGTCGAGTGCTTAATGTTTGTACCATTCAGGGACTCCTTGGTCTCTATACATTTGCCTATATTTTATATAAGTGAGATCATACAATATTTGTCTTTTTGTGACTGACATAATGCTTCCAAGGTTCATCCATGTTGTAGCATGTATCAGGACTTCATTTTTCTTTATGGCTGAGAAATATTCCACTGCATGTATATACCACATTTTGTTTATTCATTTATTTAGATGAACATTTAGGCTGTTTTCATCTTTTGGCTACTGTGAATAGTGCCAAAAATGAACATTGTTGAAAAAGTATCTGTTTGCATTTCTGCTTTCAATTTCTAGGAGTGAAACTGATGAATCATATGGTAATTCTATATTTAACTTTTTGAAGAACCACCAAACTGTTTTCCACAGAAGCTGAGCTGTACCATTTTATAATCCCACCTGCAGTAGATCAGGGTTCCAATTTCTCCACATACTCTCCAACACCTATTGATTTCCACTTTTCTCATTATCCTCATCCCAGTGGATGTGAAATAATATCTCATTTTAGTTTTGATTTACATTTCCTTTGGATCTCGGGCTGCTGGAATCAACTTCACAGCATGCAAAAACAACAAATGGCTAATGACATTGAGCATCTTTTTCATGTTCTTGTTCACTTTTTGTATATTCTTTTTGGTGAAATGTCTATTCAAGACCTTCGCCCATCCTGTGATTGAGTTTATCTATTTTGTTGTTAATTTTTAAGATTTCTTTATATATTCTGGATATTAAACCCTTATCCCATATATGATTCCCAAAATTTTTCTCCCAATTTTTTATTGTCTCTTTTTTTTTTCTTGGTAAATTCCTTCAATAAACAAACATTTTTAATTTTGATGAGGTCCCATTTATCTATTTTGGTTTTTATTGTTCATGTTTTCAGCATCATATCTAAAAATCCATTGTCAAAAACTGGGTCTTGAAGCATTATTCCTATGTTGTCTTCTAAGAGTTTTGCCTTTTCAGTTCTTACATTTAGGACTTCAATCCTTTTTTTTTTAACTTTTTTATTGTGTTTTAGGTGAAAGTTTACAGGGCAAATAAGTTTTCCGTTCAACAAATTTAAACAAATTGTTTTGTGACATTAGTTGCAATCCCTGCAATATGTCAGCACTCTCTCCTTTTCCTTTTCCACCCTGGGTTCTCAGTGTGCTTTTATCCAGTTTTCTTGTCCCTTCCTGCCTTCTTATCTTTGCTTTGGGCAGGCATTGCTCATTTGGCCTCCCGTACTTGGTTAAATTAAGATGCACATTTCTCACGTGTGTTATTGTTTGTTTTATAGAGCTGTCTAATCTTTGGCTGAAAGGTGGATTTCGGGAGTGGCTTCAGTTCTGCATTAGCAGGGTATCCAGGAGCCACAGACTCGGGGAGTCCTCCAGTCATATTCAGACCAGTAAGTCTGGTCTTGTGAATTTGAATCTTGTTCTTCATTTTCTTCCCACTCTCCCCTGGACCCTCTATTGTGGCCCCAGTCAGAGTGGTCAGTGGAGGTAGTTGGGCACCATCTAGATCTTAGGGTCTCAGGTTAGTGGAGGCTGTAGTTCATGTGGTCCAATAGACCTATGGACTAATATTTTCCTTGTGACTTTAGTTTTCTTCATTCACCTTTGCTCAGAACATGCCAGGAGCAACAGATGCATCTTAGGTGGCTGCTCTCAAGCTTTAAATATCCCAGATGCTACTCACCAAAGTAGGATGTAGGATATTTTCTTTATAGACTATGTTATGCCAGTTGATCTAGATGTTCCCTGAGATCTTGGTCTCCAGCCCTCAGACTCAATAACTTAGTCACTCAAGATGCTTGGATATGTTTGAGAAGCATCTATAACTTTGTCTTGGTCAAGTTGTGCTGACCTCCCTTTTATTTGTTGTATTTCCCTTCGCTAAATTTAACACTTGTCTACTATCTAGTTAGTGATTTCCAGTCCCCATCACGCCCCTCTCCAGTAACCGTCAAAGATTTTTGGTTTTGTTTGTGTGTGTGTGTGTAGACTTTTTCTTGGATTTTAGTGATAGTGGTCTCATACATATTTTTCCTTTTGCGATTGGCTTGTTTCACTCAGTGTAATGCCCTCCAGATTCATCCACGTTAGATGTTTCACGGAGTCATCATCGTTGTTCTTCATCGTTCCATGGTATTCCATTGTGTGTATGTACCATAATTTGTTTATCCATTCATCTATTGATTGGCACTTAGGTTGTTTCCGTCTTTTTGCTATTATGACTAATGCTGCAATGAACATGGGTGTGCATATGTTTATTCATGTGATGGCTTTTACTTCTCTCTACTCTATATTCCTAGTAGAGGGATTGCTGGATAGTATGGTATTTCCAGATTTTTTTTTAACTATTAGTGTCAGTAATGTTAGGGTGAGATAATATCTCATTGTAGTTTTGATTTGCAGTTCTCTAACGCTTTTTTTTTTTAATGGCTAGAGATCGTAAACATTTCCTCATATATCTGTTAGCCACCTGACTGTCTTCTTTGGTGAAGTGTTTGTTTATATCCTTTGCCCATTTTTCAATTGGATTATTTGTCTTTTTATTGTTGAGCTTTTGCAGTATCTTGTAGATTTTAGAGATTAGACCCTTATTGGATATGTCGTAGCCAAACATTTATTCCCTGTCCGAAGGTACTTTTTTTACTCTTTTGCTGAAGCCTTTTGATGAGCATAAATGTTTGATTTTTAGGAGCTCCCGGTTCTCTAGTTTATCTTCTGATGTTTGTGCATTGTTAGTTATGGTTTGTATTATATTTGTTTAATGTATTAGTGCCCCTAGTGTTGTCTCTATTTTTTTTTTCCATGATCTTTATCGTTTTAGGTTTTACATTTAGGTCTTTGATCCATTTTGAGTTAGTTTTTGTACGTGGTATTTTGTATGTGTGTATGGGGTGAGGAACTGGTCCTGTTTCATTTTTATTTAGAGATGAACATCCAGTTTTGCCAGCACCATTTGTTCCATGGGCTTTTAATGGCGTTTTGGTCCTTTGTCAAAGATCTGCTGACCATAGTGAATGGATTTACATCTCTGTTCTCGATTCTGTTCCATTGGTCTATGTTCCTGCTATTGTAACAGTACCAGGCTGTTTTGACAACCGTGGCTGTATAGTAGATTCTCAGATCAGGTAATGTGAGGCCTCCTACTTTGTTATTTTTCTTCAGTAATGCTTTGCTTACCCAGTGCCTCTTTCTTTTCCACATAGATTTGGTGATTAGTTTTTCCACCTCGTTAAAGAATTCTGTTGTTATTTGGATCAGAATTGCATTATATCTGTAGATCGCTTTGGGTAGGATTGACAATTTCATGATATTGAGTCTTCCTATCCATGAGCATGGTATGTTTTTCCGTTTATGTAGGTCTCATTTGGTTTCTTGCAGTAGTGTTTTTGTAGTTTTCTTTGTTTAGGCCTTTTTAAGTCCCTGGTTGCATTTATTCCTCAGCCCTGGTGGTATAGTGTATAAAAGCTCAACTGATTACCAAAAGGTTGGCAGTTTGAATCCACCAGCTGCTCCTTGGAAAACACTCTATCCTATATTGTTACTATGAGTCGGAATCTACTGGACATCAATGGGTTTTTATAAAAGATATAGTTTCGTGATTTCCTTTTTAAAGTTCTCTTTGTTGATGTACAAGAATCCAACTGAATTTTGTATGTTGATCTTGTATCCTGCTACTCTGCTGAATCTTTCTATTAGTTCCTGTAGTTTTCTTGTGGGATCTTTGGGGGTCTCTATGTATAAGTGGGGATAAAGGGCATCCTTATCTTGTTCCTCTTCTCAGGGGGAAAGCTTTCATCCTCTCTCCATTGAAAATGATGTTGCTCGTGGGTTTTGTAGAGATGTCCTTTATTTTATTGAGGAATTTCCCTTCTATTCCTATTTTATTTAGAATTTTTAATAAAAATGGGTGTTGAACTTCACCAAATGTCTTTTCTGCATTGGTCGAGATGATCATGTGATTCTTTTCTTTTTCTCTATTTTTGTGGTGGATTACTTTGATTGATTTCCTAATGTTGAGCCATCCTTGCATACCTGGTATGAATCCCACTTGGTCATGGTGTATTTTTTTTTTTTGATATGATGTCAAATCTATTGGCTAGAAATTTGTCGAGAATTTTACATCTATTTTCATGACAGATATTAGTCTGTAATTTTCTTTTTTTGCGTGGTATCTTTTTCTGGCTTTGGGATCAGAGTTATGCTGACTTCATACATTTGGGAGTATTCCTTCATTTTATATGCTCTGAAATAGTTTGAGTAATACTGGTGTGAGCTCTTCTCTAAATGTTTGGTAGAATTCTCCAGTGAAGCCATCTGGGCCAGGACTTATTTTGTTGGGAGTTTTTTTTTTTTAACCTCTTCAGTCTCTTCTCTTATTATTTATTATGAGTCTGTTCAGATTCTCTACCTCTGCTTGTTAGTTTAGGTAGGTAATGTGTTTCTAGAAATTTGTCCATTTCCTCTAGGTTCTCAAATTTGTTGGAATACAATTTTTCATAGTATTCTGTTATGATCATTTTTGTATCACTTGGGTCTGTTGTAATGTCCCCCATCTAGTTTTTATTTGGGTTATTTGCTTCCTCTCCTGTTTTTGTTTTTTCAGGTTGGCCAATGGTTTGTCAATTTTGTTGATCTTTTCAAAGAACCAAGTTTTGGTCTTGTGATTCTTTCTATTGTTTTTCTGTTCACTTATTGTTCATTTATTTCTGCTCTAATTTTTATTATTTCCCTTTATCTGGTGGTTGTGGGCTTCTTTTGCTGTTCTCTTTGTATCTGTTCAAATTGTAGGGCAAATCTGTTGATATTGGCCTGTCTTTTTTTTTTTTTGATGTGTTTGTTTATTGTTATAAATTAATCCCTGAGTACTGCCTTTGCTGTGTCCTCAAGGTTTTGTCATGCTGTGTTTTCATTCTCATTTAATTCCTGGATTTTTTTTATTCCCTCTTTAATTTCTTCGATTATTCAGTTGTTTTTAAGTAATGTGTTCTTCAGTTTCCAAGTATTCAATTTTTTCCCTTCCTTTTCATGTTATTGATTTCTACTTTTATGACATTGTGATCAAAAACAATGCTTTGTATTATTTTGATGCTTTTGGAATTTATTGAGGGTTATTTTGTAGCCTAAAATATGGCCTGTTCTGAAGAATGTTCTATGTTCATTGGAAAAGAATTTCTACTTTGATGCTTTTGGGTGGAGTGTTCTATGTGTCCATGAGTCAAGTTGATTGATTGTGAGCTTTAGATCTTCTGTATCTTTGCTGAGTTTCTTTCTAGATATTCTGTCCCTTACCAGGAATGGTGTGTTGAAGTCCTCTACTATTATTGTGTAATTGTCTGTTTCTCTTTTCAGTGCTGTTAGAGTTTTTTTTTTTTTAATGTAGTTTGTAGTCCATCATTTAGTGCATAGGTATTTATTAAGGTGAGTTCTTCTTGGTGAATTGTCCCTTTAATCATTATTTAATGTCCTTCCTTGTCTTTTGTGGACGATTTTACCTTAAAGTCTTTTTTATCTGAGATTTGTATCACCATTCCTAGACTTTTCTGGTTAGCTGTTTGCTTGATATATTTTTCCATTGTGGGCTTTTCAATATGTTTATGTCTTCCCATCTAAAACGTTTCTTTTATAGACAGCATATTGATGGATCCTACTTTTTAATCCATTCTGTCACTACCTGTCTCTTTATGGTGGCATTTAAGCCATTTTCTTTCAGAGTGATTGGTGATAGATGTGGATTTCTTGCTGTCATATTATTGTGGTTTGTTTTTGTTGTGCTGATATTTTCTTTGTTCTTCTTGCTCTACTCTGCTCCGTTCCTTTTGTTTGTGAATTTTCTTCTCTTTTCTTTCATTATTATAGAAATTTTGTATTTACTGAGACTTTATGATTTAGTTTTCTTTTTTATTTATTCTGATGAATAGGTTTATTAATGTTCTTAGTGGTTACCTGGAAATTATTACTTAATATCACCTTGACATCCACTCCATCTAAAAGTTGAATACCTAAAACATTCATTTCCCCTTTTATAGTTTTTTTCTTTATTATTATTATTTTCATTTTTATTGTGCTTTCTGTGAAAGTTTACAAGTCAGTCTCTCATATAAAAATTTATATAGACCTTGCTATACACTCCTAGTTGCTCTCCTCCAAATGAGTTAGCACACTCCTCTCCACCCTCTATTTTCGTGTCCATTCAGGCAGCTTCTGATCCCTTCTGGCCCCTCATCTCCCCTCCAGACAGGAGTTTCTCACATAGTCTTTTGTGTCTACTTGATCCAAGAAGCTCACTCCTCACCTGTATTGTATTCTACCTCACAGTCCAGTCCAATCCCTGTTTGAAGAGTTGGCTTTGGGAATGGTTCTTGACTTGGGCTAACAGAAGTTCTGGGAATGATGACCTCCAGGGTCCATCTATTCTCAAACTATTAAGTCTGGTCTTTTTATGAGAATTTGAGGTCAGCAGCCCACTGCTCCCCTGCTCCCTCAGGGGTTCTCTGTTGTGTTCCCTGTCAGGGCAGTCATCGGTTGTAGCCGGGCGCCATTTAGTTCTTCTGGTCTCAGGATGATGTCGTCTCTGGTTCATGTGGCCCTTTCTGTCTCTTGGGCTTGTGATCACCTTGTGTCCTTGGTGTTCTTCATTCTCCTTTGATCCAGGTGGGTTCAGACTTATAGATGCATCTTAGATGGCTGCTTGCTAGCAGTTAAGACCCCAGACACCACTCTTCAAAGTGGGATGCAGAATGTTTTCTTAATAGATTTTACTGTGCCAATTGACTTAGATGTCCCCTGCTATCATGGCCCCCAAACCCCTGACCCTGCTACACTGGCCGTTGAAGCATTCAGTTTATTCAGGACACTTCTTTGTTTCGGTTTAGTCCAGTTGTGCTGACCTCCCCTGTATTGTGTGTTGCCTTTCCCTTACCTAAAGTAGTTCTTATGTACCAACTAATTAGTGAATACCCATCTCTCACCCTCCCTTGCTCCCTCCTCTAGTAACCACAAAAGAATATTTTCTTCTCAGTTTAAACTGTTTCTCAAGTTCTTATAATAGTGGTCTTATACAATATTTGTCCTTTGGCAACTGACTAATTTCACTCAGCATAATGCCTTCCAGGTTCCTCCATGTTATGAAATGTTTCACAGATTTCTCACTGTTCTTTATCGATGCGTAGTATTCCCTTGAGTGAACATACCATAATTTATTTATCCACTCATCCATTGATGGGCACCTTGGTTGCTTCCATGTTTTTGCTATTGTAAACAGTGCTGCAATAAACATGGGTGTGCATTTATCTGTTCGTGTAAAGGCTCTTGTTTCTGTAGGATACATTCTGAGGAGTGGGATTGCTGGATCGTATGGGAGTTCTATTTCTAACTTTTTAAGGAAGTGCCAAATCAAATTTCAAAGTGGTTGTACCATTTGACGTTCCCACCAGCAGTGTATAAGTGTTTCAATCTCTCCACAGCCTCTCCAACAATTATTATTTTCTGTTTTTTGGATTAATGCCAGCCTTGTTGAGTGAGATGAAATCTCATTGTAGTTTTGATCTGCATTTATCTGATGGCTAATGATCGTGAGCACTTCTTCATGTGTCTGTTAATTAAGTGAATGTCTTCTTTATTGAAGTGCCTGTTTATATCCTTTGCCCATTTTTTAATTGAGTTATTTGTCTTTTTCTAGTTGAGTTTTTGCAGTATTATGAAGATTTTAGAAATCAGACCCTGATTGGAAATGTCAGAGCTAAATACTTTTTCCCAGTCTGTAGGTAATCTATTTACTCTTTTGGTGAAGACTTTGGGTGAGCATAGGTGTTTGATTTTTAGGAGCTCCCAGTTATCTAGTTTTTCTTCTGCATTCTTAATAATGTTTGTACTGTTTATGCCATGTATTAGGGCTCCTAACGTTGTCCCTATTTTTTCTTCCATGATCTTTATCGTTTTAGATTTATATTTAGGTATTTGATCCATTTTGAGTTAGTTTTTGTGCATGGAGTGAGGTATGGGTCTTGTTTCATTTTTTTGCAGATGGATATCCAGTTATGCCAGCACCATTTTTAAACAGACTGTGTTTTCCCCATTTAACTGACTTTGGGCCTTTGTCAAATATCAACTGCCCATATGTGGATGGATTTGTGTTTGGATTCTCAGTTCTATTACATTGGTCTATGTGTCTTTGCTGTACTAGTACTAAGCTGTATTGACTACCTTGATGGTATAATAGGTTCTAAAATCAGGTAGTGTGAGGCCTCCCACTTTGTTTTTCTTTTTCCATAATGCTTGATTTATCCGGGGCCTCTTTCCTTACCATATGAACTCAGTGATTTCTTTCTCCAACTCTTTCAAAAATGTGTTTGGAATTTGATCTGATTTGCATTGTATCTATGGATTTCTTTTGGTAGAATAGACATTTTTACAACGTTAAATCCACCCACAGGCAGGAAACCCTGGTAGCGTAGTGGTTAAGAGCTAAGGCTGCTAACCAACAGGTCAGCAGTTCGAATCCACGAGGCGCTCCATGGAAACCTTATGTGGCAGTTCTACTCTGTCCTATAGGGTCCCTATGAGTCAGAATCGACTCGACAGCATTTTTTTTTCCATGAGCAAGGTTTGTTTTTCCACTGATGCAGCTCTCTTCTGGTTTCTTGAAGTACTGTCTTGAGGTTTTCTTTGTATAGTTCTTTTATGTCCCTGGTAACATTTATTCCTGGTATTTTATCTTCTTGGGGGCTAATGTAAATGTATTGATTTGCTGATTTCCTCTTCGATGTTCCTTTTGTTGGTGTAGAGCATTCCAACTGTTTATCTTATATCCTGATACTCTGCTGAACTCTTCTATGAGTTTCAGTAGTTTTCTTAAGGATTTTTTAGGGTTTTCTGTGTATAAGATCATATATAAGATCATACCTGGTATGAATCCTACATGGTCATGGTGATTCTTTTTTTTTTATGTTGCTGAATTTTATGGGCTAGAATTTTGTTGAGGATTTTTGCATCTAAGTTCATGAGGGATATAGGTCTGTAATTTACTTTTTTTTGTGGTGCCTTTACCTGGTTTTGATATCAGGGTTATGCTGGCTTCGTAGAATGAGTTTGGGAGTATTCCGTCCTCTTCTAGGCCTTGAAATACTTTTAGTGGTAGTGGTGTTAACTCTTCTCTGAAAGTTTGGTAAATCTGTCCAGTGAAGCTGTCCAGGTCAGGGTTTCTTTTGTCGGGAGTTTTTAAATTACCTTTTCAATCTCTTCTTTTGTTATGGGTCTATTTAGTTGTTCTACCTCTGTTTGTGTTAGTTTAGGTAGGTAGCATGTTTCTAGAAATTCATACATTTCTTCTAGGTTTTCAGATTTTTAGAGTACAATTTTTCATAGTAATCTGATATGATTCTTTTCATTTGAGTTTGGGTCTGTTGTAATATCGCCCATCTCATTTCTTATTTGGCTTATTTGCTTCCTGTCCCGTTTTCCTTTTGTCAGTTAGGCCAATGGTTTATCAATTTTGTTGATTTTTTCAAAGAACCAGCTTTTGGTCTTGTTAATTCTGTCAATTGTTTTTCTGTTTTCTATTTCATTTAGTTCTGATCTAATTTTTATTACTTGCTTTCTTTTAGTGCCTGAGGGTTCCTTTTGTTGCTCTCTTTTTATTTGTTCAAGTTGTAGGGATAATTCTTTGATTTTGGCCCTTTCTTCTTTGTGGATTTGTGCATTTATTGGTACAAATTGACCTCTGAGCACTGCTTTCGCTGGGTCTAAATGTTCTGATAGGAAGCGTTTTCATTCTGATTGGATTCTCTGAATTTCTTTATTCCATCCTTAATGTTTTCTATAACCCAGTCGTTTTTAAGCAAGGTATTGTTCAGTTTCCAAGTGCTTGATTTCTTTTCCCTGCTTTTTCTGTTAATGTTTTCTGCTTTTATGGCCCTATGGTGAGAGAAGAGGCTTCGTAATATTTCAATGTTTTGGATCCTGCTAAGGCTTGTTTTATGCCCTAATATGTGGTCTATTCTAGAGAATGTTCCATGTGCACTAGAAAAGAAAGTATACTTGGCTGCTATTAGGTCGAGTGTTCTCCATATGTCTTTGAGGTCAAGTTGGTTGATTGTGGCATTTAGATCTTCTGTGTCTTTATTGAGCTTCTTTCTGGATGTTCTGTCCTCCACCAAAAGTTGTGTGTTGAAGTCTTCTACTATAATTGCGGAGCTGTCTATCTCACTTTTCAATGCTGATAGAGTTTGTTTTATGTATATTGCAGCCCTGTCATTGGGTGCATAAATATTTAATATGATTATATTCTCCTGGTATATTGTCTCTTTAATCATTATATAGTGTCCTTCCTTTTCCTTTGTGGTGGATTTAACCTTAAAGTCTATTTTGTCGGAAATTAATATTGCCACTCTTGCTTGTTTTTGATTGTTGTGTGCTTGATATATTTTTCCCATCCTTTGAGTTTTAGTTTGTTTGTGTCTCTAAGTCTAAGGTGTTTCTCTTGTAGGCAGCATATAGTTGTATCGTGTTTTAATCCATTTTTTCAGTCTCTTTTTTGTCTCTTTATTGGTGTATTTAGTCCAATTACTTTCAGCATAAGTATGGATAGGTATGAGTTTAGTGCTGTCATTTTGATGTCTTTTTTTGCATGTTGTTGACAGCTTCTTTTTCTCACTTAATTTTTTGTGCTGAGTAGTTTATCTTAACATGTTGTCTTCTTATTTGTTTTTGTTCTTTTTTTTCTCCTGAGTCTCTATTATTTTATTTTGCTGAATAGGACTGTTAGTCTCCTTTGTGATTGCCTTAATATTTACCCGTTTTTCTTAGTTTAAACCTAACATTCATTTCTTTATTTTGCCTTATCTTCCTCTCCATATGAAAGATCTATATGACTACTTTTCTTAGTCCCTCTTTATTGTTTTAAAGTTGTATTTTTTAAATAATGACATCACTGTTTTCCTGTTTTGAGGGTTTGTTGTCTTGATTTTTTTGTGTGATTTCCCTATCTGTGTTGAAATCTGGTTGCTCTGTCCTGTGTTCTAGTCTTGGACTGATATCTGATATTATTTATTCACTAACCAGAGAACTCCCATTAGTATTTCTTGTAGTTTTGGTTTGGTTTTTACAAATTCCCTAAAGTTCTGTTTATCTGAAAATGTCCTAATTTCACCTTCACATTTGAAAGACAGTTTTGTTGAATATATGATTCTTGGCTGTCAATTTTTTTTTCCTTCAGTGCTTTGTATAAGTCATCCCATGGCCTTATTGCCTGAGTGGTTTCTGCCGAGTAGTCCGAGGCTTTTCTTATTGACTCTCCTTTACAGGTGTCTTTTCATTTGTCTCTAGCTGCTCTTGAAATTCTCAATTTACCTTTGGTTTTTGCAAGTTTGATTACAATATGTCTTGGTAACTTTCTTTTGAGGTCTACCCTATGTGGAGTTCGATAAGCCTCTTGGATAGATGTCTTCGCATCTTTCACGATATCAGGAAGTTTTCTGCCAACAACTCTTCAAAATTCTCTCAGTATTTTCTGTTATCCCTCCCTGTTTTGGTACGCCAATCACTCGTAAGTTATTTCACTTGATTCAGTCCCACATGATTCTTTGGGTTTCTTCATTTTTTTTAATTCTTTTATCTGATTTTTCTTCAAATATATTGGTGCTAAGTGTTTTATCTTCAGTCTCACTAATTCTGCCTTGCTCTTCCTCAATTCTGCTCCTCTGACTTTCTATTGAGTTGTTTAATTCTGTAATTTTATTGGTAATTTCTGATTGGCATCTCTATGAATTCTTGCAGCTTATTAATTTTTTCATTATGTTCTTGAATATCCTTTTTAATTTCTTCAACTGCTTTATCTGTTGTTCCTTGGCTTGTTCTGCTTATTGCCTGGTCTCCTTCCTGATCTCGTTTCTGAAATCTTAAAGTGTTCTGTATATTAATCTTTTGTATTCTGCCTCTGGTAATTCCAGGGAGGCACCTTCATCTAGAAGATCCCTTGATTCTTTGTTTTGAGAGCTTGTTGAAGCAATCATGGTCTGCTTCTTTATGTGATTTGATATTGACTGTTGTTTCCCAGCCATCTATAAGTTATTGTATTAGTTTATTTTATGTTTGCTTATTGTATCGTAGCTTCTTTCTTTATTTTGTTCCGATATGTCCAAATAGGTTGCTTGAGTAAGCTAGCGTGATTATTTTAATCTTTGAAGCTCTAACATCCTGTCATCCGATGGCTAGAGCTGTCATCAGATATATGAGTCTCGTTGTCCATTCACTTTTTTTGTATGGATTCAGCACAGAAGTCCAAGTAGTTGATCATCAAGTGTGTGTTACAGGCACTGTCCTACAGTCTTTGAGGGGCAAGTGTGATTGGTGTAGGTACAGGCATCTGGTTGCAGCAGGGGATCATCTCTGAACAAGTCAGGGGGCTGACAACCGTCACCTGAGCATCTGTGAGGAAATCGTGTCCCTGTTCCATGGAGTGCTCAGGTTGGTGAGTTCTGCAGCTGGACCATGGCCTCCCAATGCTTTTTGTTATAAGGACTGGGAGGTACCATTTATCCTTGAATTCCTGTTGTGGGTGGCTGGGTGATGTGGGTGGAGCCACTAGCCCTTAGGCCCCTGATGTGGGTAGGTGAGGACCGTGTTTATTAGGTAAAGCGATGTAAAACATCAAACACCCACCTCACCACCACAAACTGAAATTGTTGCAGTCTGCCAACAAGGGCCTTTTCTTCTGAAATAGGCCTACACATGTCCATGCGGGGGGAAAGGTATTCAAAGTCCCTGGACCATTTATGTCTGGATGGAATCCACTTCTGTCTTGAGCTCCCCATGTTAGTGGAGCTGGCAGTTTATCTTTCCCCCCAAATGTGAATTTATTCCTTCTCCAAGGCCAGGTGAATGGCTCAAGGCACTCAGCAAGACCTATGTCAGGCCCAGGGAAATTGACAGCCACTGAAGCCAACTTGGGCACTGGGATGCAGTAACATATATGTAAGTACTTAGCTTTTGCTGAGTGTGTCATTATTCTCTGGTTCTGGAGGTGTGAGTAGGCTGTGTGGCTGGATTTTTCTCTCTGAGGAAACTGTGACCAGAATGCTACCACAAGCCTGCCGCCATCACTCCCCAGAATGGTGCTTGAGGGTTCCCGGTGATTCAGGTCCAGCAACTGCTCTCTGCTTCCAAACAGTCTCTCCCCCCACCCTCTGCGGCTCAGTCCATTTTCTAACTTTGCCTTTGATGTTCAGGGCTTCTATATTGTCATAAATACAGTCGTTTCCCTTGTCTTTTCAGGTCTTTGTTGTAAGAGAGATCACTGGAGGCATCTGGCTACTCCATTATCTTGGCCCCCCCATTCATTTATTGTTTTGACATTGTGTATCATTGGTTTTAAGCAAATTGCTTATGATATATTTTGGTGTACCTTTCTTGTGCTTGGGGGTCATTGAACTTCTTGAACCTATGGTTTTCATTACTCTGAGGAACATTTTAGCTATTATTTCCTTAAACATTTTTTCTTTATAGCCCAACACTTTGCCTTTTCGGGGACTCTAATTATATGAATTGTTGACTGCTTGAATTTGTCACACAGTTATCTGATGCTTTGTTCAATTTTTCTGTCTTTGTTCTCTCTGTGTTTCATTTCAGATAGTTTCTTATGACAATTTTATGGATAAAGTTTAGAGGAAGTAATTCACGGTCATTCAGAGACAGCATTATACCACAGTTATCATCAAAATATAATTTAGATAAAAATAAAACTTAAGCTGTCTACTTTGTGTCATGTTAATAAAAGTACAAGTGTATAGAGGGAGATGGGGCCAAGACGGCAGAGTATTCAGATGCTTCTGATGGTCCCTTTTACAACAAAGACCCATAAAACAATGACTAGATTATATATGTGACAAGCTGGAAGCCTTTAACATCAAAGGCAAAGTTAAGAAATCAGACTGAGCAGCAGGGGTATAGAGAGACAGTTCAGAGGCAGTGGGGAGTTGCCAGACCTGACTTGGCAGAAACTGGTTCCCCATAGGACTGATCTTCTGGCACAACAGTGGCAGAGCTGGCGGTAGTGGAACATATTTTTCACTGTGGAAGAGATTGAGTGGCACAGAGTCTACTCACACCTCCGGAACTAGTGAAGAACAGCGTTCTCAGCAAAAGATAAGTAAATGTGTCTAATTTACCACACAGACCACAAAGCACCCCTTTCAAAAGAGCTCTCCCATCTATCTGATCCCTACTCCCCCTGCTCCAGCTCCTGAACTGGCTTCAGTGGTGGTCGCTTTCCCTCAGCCTGAGATAGGTCCTGCTGGGCATCCTGAGCCATTCTCCCAGCCTTAGAGAAGGAACAAATTAACAAATGGGGGAAAAATAATCTGCAGCTCCCCTAAGTTGAGAACTAAGGGCAGAAGTGGCTTCTTTGCTTGGATACAGGAAAACTCAGTCCATGGATTTTAAAAGCCTTTCACCCCTGCATGGACCTGTGTGGGCCCATTTCAGCAGCTTAGGCCCTCATTGTCCCAGTGCAACTGGTGTATGTGCCTCAGGTCTGACTGTGACTGTTTCAGCTGTGTGGTAGAAAGGCAGATTTTTTATGTTCGACGCTGCTCAGCCTAGTAAGCAGGATCCTCACCTAGCCACATCAGAGGACTGAAAACTGGAGGCTTCAACCACGCCACCTACCCACCAGTGACAGGGGTCCAAGGTTAAGTGGTGTTTACCAGTCCTTACAGCTAAAAGCATTGGGTGCCTATGGTCCAGCTGTAGAGTCCACCCAGCTGTGCACTGTAGGGAACAGGGACGTGCTTCCCTTACAGATTCTTGAGGGATGGTTGTCAGGCCCCAGCCTTGTTCAGAGCATGACCCCCTGCTACAGCCAGATACCTATGCCTACACCAATCACCCCTGTCCCTCTAAAACTGTAGATGAGTGCCTACACCACATACCTTATGACTGAGTACCTGAACACCTGAGCTGAATCAATATAAGAAAAGGGAATGGACTTCTGGTCTCATATAGCTGGTAACAGCTTTAGCCATCTGGTGACAGGACGTTAGAGGTTCGAAGGCACCAATAATCAAACTAGCTCCCTAGAGCAGCCTATTTGGGCATATCAAAACAAAACAAAGCAAGAAGCCAAGACATGGTAAGGAAACATAAAATAAATTAATTCAATAACATAGATGGCTTGAAGACAACAGTCAATATTGAATCACATAAAGAAGCAAACCAAGATCACTTCAACAAGCTTCCAAAACAAATAATCAAGGAATCTTCTGGAAGTAGATATCTTCCTAGAATTACCAGAAGAAGAATACAAAAGATTGATATACAGAATTCTTCAAGAGATCAGGAAGGAGATGAGGCAAAAAGCAGAACAAGCCAAGGAACAAAAAGATAAAGCTGTGAAGGAAATTAGGTTATTCAAGAGCCTAATGATGAATTTAATAAGCTGCAAGAATCCATAAACAGACAGAAGATTCAGAAATACAGAAGATTAACAATGACATTTCAGAATTAGACAACTCAATGGAAAGTCAGAGGAGCAGAATTGAGAAAATGGAAGTCAGAATTAGTGCAATTGAACATAAAACACTTGGAACCAATATATTCAAAGAAAAATCAGATAAAAGGATTAAAAAAAATAAAGAAACCCTAAGAATCATGCAGGACTCTATCAAGAGAAATAACCGAAGAGTGATTGGAGGACCAGAACAGGGAAGGATAGCAGAAAATACAGAGAGAATTGTTGAAGGCTTGTTGGCAGAAAACTTCCCTGACATCCTGAAAGACAAGATGATACCTATCCAAGATGCTCATGGAAACTCACACAAGGTAGACCCCAAAAGAAATCACCAAGAAATATTATAATCAAACTTGCCAAAACCAAAGATAAAGAGAGAATTTTGAGAGTGAATAGGGATAAATGAAAAGAAGAGTCCATAAGTTCAGACTATTCAGCAGAAGCCATGCAGGCAAGAAGAAATGGGATGACATATATAAAGCCTTGAAGGAAAAAAAAAATTACCAGCCAAGAAATATATATCCAGCAAAAATGTCTTTCAAATACGAAGGCGATATTAGGAATTTCCAGATAAACAGAAGTTTAGGGAATTTGCAAAAACCAAACCAAAACTACAAGAAATACTAAAGGGAGCTCTCTGGTAGAAAATCAATAGCATCAGATAAAACCCAAGACTAAAACACAGGACAGAGCAATCAGATGTCAAACCAGATAGGGAAATCACAAAAATAAATCAAGATAAAAACGCTGAAAATAGGGAAACAGCAATATCATTACGTAAAATATTACAACATTAAATAAAAAAAGAGGGACTAAAAAATTTAGTTATAAATCTTTCATATGGAGAGGAAGTCAAGGCGAAATGAAAAGTTTGGTTTAAACTTAGTAAAATAGGGGTAAATATTATGGTAACCACAAAAGGAGACTAACAATCCTGCTCATGAAAATAAAATATAAGGAAAACGTAAAGGCTCAGCAAAAATAAAATCGACAATGATGAAAAAGAGGAAAAGACAATATATACAGACAAACTACTTAGCACAAAAAAAAAAAAAACTAAGTGGAAAAAAATACTGTCAACAACACAGAAGAAATGCCATCAAAATGACAGCCCTAAACTCATACCTATCCATAATTATGGTGAATGTAAATGGAGTAAACACAGTAACAAAGGGACAGGGGGGCAGAATGGATAAAAAAAACATGATCCGTCTATATGCTGCCTACAAGAGACACACCTTAGACTTAAAGGCATGAACAAATTAAAACTCAAAGAATGGAATTAAAGATATGAAGCAACCAACAATCAAAAAAGAGTGGGAGTGTGAGGGGCCAAGATGGCGGAATAGACAGACGCTTCCGGCTAGCCTTCTTACAACAAAGACCTGAAAAAACAAGTGAAGTGAGTATATTTATGACAAGCTGGGAGCCTTGAACATTAAAGGCAAGTTTAGAAAATGAACTGAGGGGCCGGGGGAGGAAGAGACAGTTCAGAAGTGGAGAGGAATTACCGGACCTGAATTTCTGGGAGCCCTCAGGCACCATTCCCGGGAGCGGCTGCGGCCACCTTGTACTAGCTTTCGGCCGCAGTTTCCTCAGGGAGAGGCAGCCTACTCACACCTCCGGAACCAGAAAAGAACGGCGCTCTTGGCAAAAGCTAAGTACTTCCGTATATTTTACTGTGCCCCTCGCCCCCAAGCTGGTTTCAGCAGCTGTTCATTGCCCTGGGCCTGAGATAGACACTGATGAGTGCCTAAAGCCATCCTCTGGCCCTGGAGAAGGAATATATTTGCAACTCGGGGAAAAGATAATTTGCCAGCTCCACTAACTGAGGAAGCTCAGGACAGAGGTGGCTTGTGTCCAGGCATAAAAGATCAGTGGAATTTGAAATCTTTCCCCTTTGCATGGACTTGTGTGGGCCTGTTTTAGGAGAATAGGCCAATGTAGGCAGACTACAACTGTTTCAGTTGTGTGGTGGAGAGGTGGGTGTACGATGTTTGACACCGCTTTTTCTATTAAACAGTGTCCTCACCTATCCACATCAGGGGCCTAAGGACTGGTGGCTCCACTCAGGTCAACAAGCCACCTGCTACAGGGTTCCAAAGATACCTCCCAGTCCTTACAACCAAAAACATTGGGTGTCCCTGGTCCATCTGCATAACCCACCCACCTGTGTGCTCTAGGGAACAGGGACACGCTTTCCTCAGAGACACTTGGGGGACGATTCTCAGCTCCCTGACTTGTTACAGTGTGACCCCTTGCTGCAACCAGATATTGATACTACACCAATCACGCCTGCCCCTCTAAGACTTGATGATCAACTACCTGGACACCTGAGTTGAATTCACACAAGAAAAGTGAATGGACTCCTAGACTGATATACCTGATAACAGCTCTAGCCATCTGGGGACAGGACGTCAGAGCTCCAAAGAGAAAAATAATCAAGCTGGCTCACTCAAGCAACCCATCTGGGCATATCAAAACAAAACAAAGGAAGAAGCTGTGACACAGTAAGCTAACATATAATAAACTAATACAATAACTTACAGATGGCTCAGAGACAACAGTCAATATCAAGTCACATAAAGAAACAGACCATGATTGCCTCAACAAGATCTCAAAAAAAAAGAACCAAGAGATCTTCTAGATGAAAGTGCATTCCTGGAATTACCAGAGGCAGAATACAAAAGATTGATATAAAGAACCCTTCAAGACATCAGGAAGGAGATCAGGCAATATGCAGAACAAGCCAAGGAACACACAGATAAAGCAGTTGAAGAAATTAAAAAGGTTATTCAGGAACATAATGAATCGATAGCACTGAGGTGGGTAATGAAAAGTTTAATAAGCTAGAAAAATTCATAGACAGATATCAATCAGAAATTCAGAAACTAACAATAAAATTACAGAATTACAAATTGCAATAGAATGTAACAAGAGCAGAAATGAGCAAGTGAAAGGCAGAACTTGTGAATTTGAACATAAAGCACTTGGCACCAATATATTTGAAGAAAAATCAGATAAAAGAATTAAAGAAAATGAAGAAACCTTAAGAATCGCGTGGGACACTATTAAGAGAAATAACCTACGAGTGTTTGGATTTCCAGAATGGGGAGGGATAATAGAAAATACACAGAGAATTGTTGAAGATTTGTTGGCAGAAAACTTCCCTGATATCATGGAAGATATCTATCCAAGGTGCTCATCGAACCCCACATGAGGTAGATTTTAAAAGAAAGTCACCAAGAGATATTATAATCAAACTTTCCAAAACCAAAGATAAAGAGAGAATTTTAAGAGCAACAAGGGATAAACAAAAAGTCACCTACAAAAGAGAGTCCATAAGAATAATCTCAGACTACTGGGCAGAAACCATGTAGGCAAGAAGGCAACAGGATGACTTATATAAAAAATTGAAGAAAAAAAATTGCCAGTCGAGAACTATGTACCCAGCAAAACTGTCTTTCAAATATGAAGGTGAAATTACGACGTTTCCAGATAAACACAAGTTCAGACTTTGGTAAAAACCAAACCAAAATTACAATAAATAATAATGGGAGTTCTTTGGTTAGAAAATCAATAATATCAGGTATCATTCCAAGACTTGAACACTGGAGAGAGCAATCAGATGTCAACCTAGGTAGGCAAATCACAAAAATAAATCAAGATTAAAAAAACACTCAAAACAGGGAAACAGTGATGTTATTATGTAAAAGAAGACAATATTAAAACAATAAAGAGAGACTAAGAAATGTAGTCATAGATCTTTCATATTGAGAGGAAGACAAAGTGATATAAATAAATAAAAGTAAGGTTTAACATAGAAAAATAGTGGTAAATATTAAGGTAACCACAAAGGAGACTAAGTATTCTACACATCAAAATAAAATATGGAAAAAAAATAGAGACTCAGCAGAAACAAAATTAAAAAAATGAAGATAAGGCAAGGACAATATATAAAGATAATCTACTCACTACAAAAAATGAAGAGGGAAAAAGAAACTGTCAACAACATACAAAAAAAGACATCAAAATGACAGCACTAAATTCATACCTATCCATAATTACGCTGAATGGAAATGGACTAAATGGACCAATAAAGAGACAGAGAGTGGTAGAAGGGATTAAAAAACACTATCTGTCTATATGCTGCCTATGAGAGACACACCTTAGACTTAGAGACACAAACAAACTAAAACTCAAACGATGGAAAAAATTATGAAACAAACAACAATCAAAAAAGAGTGGGAAAAAAAAGAGCGGGAGTGGCAATATTAATTTCTGACAAAATAGACTTGAAAGTTAAATCCATCATAAAGGATGAGGACAACCACTATATAATGATTAAAGGTACAATATACCAGGAGGATATAACCATATTAAATATTTATGCACCCAATGGCAGGGCTGCAAGATACATAAAACAAACTCTATCAGCATTGACAAGTGAGATAGATAGCTCCACGATAATAGTAGGAAACTTCAACACACCACGTTTGGTGAAGGACAGAACATCCAGAAAGGAGTTCAATAAAGACATGGAAGATCTAAATGGCACAATCAACCAACTTGACCTCATAGACATATACAGAACATTCCACCCAACAGCAGCCAAGTATACTTTCTTTTCTGGTGCACATGGAACATTCTGTAAAATAGACCACATATTAAGTCATAAAGCAAGGCTTAGCAGAATCCAAAACATCAAAATATTACAAAGCATCTTCTCTGAACATAAGGCCGTAAAAGTAGAAATCAATAACAGAAAAAGCAGGGAAAAGAAATCAAACACTTGGAAACTGGCCAATGCTCTGCTCTAAAAAGACTGGGTTATAGAAGACATTAAAGATGGAATAAAGAAATTCATAGAATCCAGTGAGAATGAAAACACTTCTGACGAGAACCTTTGAGTCACAGAGAAAGCAGTGCTCAGAGGTCAATTTATATCAATAAATGCACACATCCAAAAAGAAGGGCCAAACTCAAAGAATTATCCCTACAACTTGAACAAAGAGAAAGAGAGCAACAAAATAAACCCTCAGGCACTAGAAGAAAGCAAGTAATAAAAATTAGAGCAGAACTAAATGAAATAGAAAACTGAAAAACAATGGAAATAATTAACAAGACCTAAAGCTGGTTCTTTGAAAAAATTAACAAAATTGATAAGCCATTGGCCAGACTAACAAGAGAAAAAACAGGAGAAGAAGCAAATAACCTGAATAAGAAATGAGATGGGTGATATTACAACAGACCCTACTGAAATTAAAAGAGTCATATCAGATTACTATGAAAAACTATACTCAAATTTGAAAACCTAGAAGAAATGGATGAATTCCTAGAAACACACTACCTACCTAAACTAAAACAAACAGAGGTAGAACAACAAAATAGACCCATAACAAAGAAGAGCTTGAAAACGTAATCAAAAACTCCCAACAAAAAAAAGCCCTGGCCTGGACGGCTTCATTTCAGAGTTGTACCAAATTTTCAGAGAAAAATTAACAGCACTACTATTAAAAGTATTTCAGAGCATAGAAAATGATGGAATACTCTCAAACTCATTCAATGAAGCATATCCCTGGCACCAAAACCAGGTAAAAGACACCACAAAAAAAGAAAATTACAGACTTATATCCCTCATGAACTTAGACTCAAAAATCCTGAGCAAAATTTAAGGGATGAATAGATAAATAAACTATGGTATATTCACGCAATGGAATAATACCCAGTGCTGTTGAGTTGATTCCGACTCATAGAGACCCTATAGGACAGAGTAGAACTGCCCCATAGAGTTTCCAAGGAGCACCTGGCGGATTTGAACTGCTGATCCTCTGGTTAGCAGCCGTAACACTTAACCACTCACCACCAGGGTTTCCAATGGAATAATATGCATCAATAAAGAACAGTGATGAATGTGTAAAACATTTCATAACATGGAGAAATCAGCTGCAAAAGGACAAATATTGTATAAAACCACTATAATAAGAACTCGAGAAATAGTTTAAGTGGAGAAGAAAATATTCTTTGATGGTTACAAGAGAGGGAGGGAGGAAGGAAGGGAGAGGAATATTCACTAATTAGTAAATAAGAACTTACTTTAGGTGAAGGGAAAGACAACACACAATACAGGAGAGGTCAGCACAACCGGACTAAACCAAAAGCAAAGAAGTTTCCAGAATAAACTGAATGCTTCGAAGTCCAGCGTAGCAGGTGTGGGGGTTTGGGGACCATGGTTTCAAGGGTCATCTAAGTCAATTGGCATAATAAAATCTATTAAGAAAATATTCTGCATCCTACTTTGGAGAGCTGTGTCTGGGGTTTTAAACACAAGCAAGCAGCCACCTAAGATGCATTAATTGGTCTTAACCTACCTGGAGCAAAGGGGAATGAAGAACACCAAGGACACAAGGTAATTATGAGCCCAAGAGACAGAAAGGGCCACATAAACCAGAGACTACATCAGCCTGAGACCAGAAGAACTAGATAGTGCCCAGTTGCAACCGATAACTGCCCTGACAGGGAACACAACAGAGAACCCCTGAGGGAGCAGGAGAGCAGTGGGATGCAGACCCCAAATTCTTCTTAAAAGACCAGGCTTAATGGTCTGACTGAGACTAGAAGGACCCTGGTGGTCATGGCCCCCAGACCTTCTGTTAGCCCAGGACAGAAGCCATTCCCAAAGCCAACTCTTCAGACAGGGATTGGACTGGACAATAGGATAGAAAAAGATGCTGTTGAGGAATGAGCTTCTTGGATCAAGTAGACACCTGAGGCTATGTTGGCATCTCCTATCTGGAGGGGAGATGAGAAGGCAGAGAGGGTTAGAAGCTGGCAGAATGGACACGAAAAAAGAGTGGAGGGAAGGAGCGGGCTGTCTCATTGGGGGGAGAGCAATTAGGAGTATATAGCAAGGTGTATATAAATTTTTGTATGAAAGACTGACTTGATTTGTAAACTTTCACTTAAAGTACAATAAAAAATTTTTAAAAAGAGCAGGAGTGGCAATATTAATTTCTTATAAATTGGACTTTAAAGTTAAATCCACCACAAAGGATAAGGAAGGACAGTGTATAATGATTAAAGGGTCAATATACCAGGAGGATATAACCACAATAAATATTTACATTCCCAATGATAGTGCTTCTAGATACATAAAAACAAGCTTTAATGGCATTGAAAGCAAGATATACAGCTCCACAATAACAGTAGGAGACTTTAACACACCACTTTCAGTGAAAGACAGAGCATACAGAAAGGGGCCCAATAAAGATACAGAAGATCTAAATACCACAATCAACCAACTTGACCTCATAGACATATACAGAACACTCCACCAACAGCAGTCAAGTGTACTTTCTTTTTCAATGCACATGGAACATTCTCCACAATAGACCACATATTAGTCCATAAAGCAAGCCTTAACAGAATCCAAAACATTGAAAAAATTACAAACCATCTTCTTTGACTGTAAAGATGTAATAGTAAAAATAAATGAAACGTATGGAAACTGAACAATGCCTTGCTCAAAAACTACTGGGTTATAGAAGAAATTAAGGAAGGAATAAATAAATTCATAGAATCCATTGAGAATGAAAACACATCCTACCAGAACCTTTGGGACACAGTGAAAACAGTGTTCAGAGATCAGTATACAGCAATAAATGTACACATCCACAAAGAAGAAAAGGCCAAAGTCAAAGAATTTTCCCTACAACTTGAACATATAGAAAGAAAGAAAAGAAACCTCAGGGACCAGAAGAAAGCAAATAGTAACAATTAGAGCAGAATTAAATTAAATAGAGAACAGAAAAACAATTGAAAGAGTTAACAATACCAAAAGTTGTTTCTTTGAAAAGCTCAACAAATCGATAAACAACTGGCCAAACTGACAATAGAGAAACAGGAGAGAAAGGAAGTAGCAGGAATAAGAAATGAGATGGGTGATATCACAACAGACCCAACAGAAATTAAAAGAATCATATCAGATGACTATGAAAAATTGTGCTCTAACAAATTTGAGTAAAAAAAAAAAAATTTTTTTTAAACCTAGAGAAAATGGAAACATTTGTAGAAACACACAATCTGCCTAACTAACACAAACAGAGGTCGAACAAATAAAGAAACTCATAACAAAAGAAGAGATAGTAAAGGTAATTAAAAATCTCCCCACAGAAGCAGCCTGGGCCCAGAAGGTTGCACTGGAGAATTCTACCAAATTTTCAGAGAAGAATTAAAACCACTGCTACTAAAGGTATTTCAGAGCATAGAAAAGAATGGAATACTCCCGAACTCATTCTATGAAGCTAGCATATCCCTGATACCAAAACCAGGTAAAGACTCCACAAAAAAAGAAAATTAGAGACCAATATCCCTCATGGACATAGATGCAAAAATCCTCAACAAAATTCTAGCAAACAGAATTCAACAACATATGAAAAAAGTAATTCACCATGACCAAGTGGGATTCATACCAGGTATGCAAGGATGGTTCAACATTAGAAAAACAATTATTGTAATCCATCATATAAATAAAACAAAAGACGAGAACCACATGATCTTATCAATTCATGCAGAAAAGGAATTTGACAAAGTCCAACACCCATTCATGAAAAAAACTCTCAGCAAAATAGGAATAGAAGGAAAATCCCTCAAAATCATTAAGGGCATTTATACAAAGCCAAAAGACAACATCATCCTAACTGGAGAATCTGAAACCATTCCCCCTAAGAACAAGAACCAGACAAGGATATCCTTTATCAACACTCTTACTGAGCATTGTGCTGGATGTCCTAGCCAGGGCAATTAGGCTACAAAAAAGAAACAAATGCATACAAATTGGTAAGGAAGAAGTAAAAGTATCTCTATTTGCAGATGACATGATCTTATACACAGAAAACCCTAAAGAATCCACAAGAAAACTACTGAAACTAATAGCAGAGTTCAACAGAGTATCAGGATACAAGATAAACCTTAAAAAGAAAAAGTTGGATTCCTCTACACCAACAAAGAGAACTTGTAAGAGGAAATCACCAAATCAATACCATTTACAATACCCCCAAGAAGATAAAATACTTAGGAATAAATCTAACCAGAGACGTAAAAGACCTATACAAAGAAAACTATAAGACACTACGACAAAAAACAAAAAAGACCTACATAAGTGGAAAAACATACCTTGCTCATGGATAGGAAGACACAGCATTGTGAAAATGTCTATTGTATCCAAAGCAATCTACAGATATAACGCAATCCCAATCCAAATACCAGCGACATTTTTTAATGAGATGGAGAAACAAATCAACGACTTCATATGGAGGGGGAAGAGGCCCCAAATAAGTAAAGCATTACTGCAAAAGAAGGACAAAGTGGGAGGTCTCTCACTACCTGATTTTAGAACATATTATACTACCGCAGTAGTCAAAACAGCCTGTTACTTGTACGATATCTAGACCAATGGAACAGAATCGAGAATCCAGACATGAATCCATCCACATATAAGTAGCTGATATTTGACAAACGCCCAAAGTCTGTTAAATGGGGAAAAGACAGTCTCTTTAACAAATGGCCCTGGCATAACTGGATATCCATCTGCAAAAAAAGAAACAAGACCCAAACCTCACATCATGCATAAAAACTAAACAAAATGGATTAAAGACCTAAGTATAAAACCTAAAACGGTAAAGATCATGAAAGAAAAAATAGGAACAACATTAGGAGCCCTAATACATGGCATAAACAGTGTACAAAACATTACTAAAAATGCACAACAGCAGAAGAGAAACTGGATAACTGGGAGTTCCTAAAACTCAAACACTTATGCTCACCTAACCATTTCACCAAAAGAGTAAAAAGATTACCTACAGAGTGGAAAAAAGTTTTTAGCTATGAGATTTCCAATCAGCATCTGATCTCTAAAATCTACGTGACACAGCAAAAACTCAAGTACAAAAAGACAAATAACCCAATTAAAAAACGGGCAAAGGACATGAAAACACACTTTACCAAAGAATACATTCAGGCTGCTAACAGATAAATGAGGAAATGTTCACGATCATTAGCAATTAGAGAAATGCAAATCAAAACTACAATGAGATTCCATCTCACCCTAACAAGGCTGGCATTAATCAAAAAAACACAAAATAATAAATATTGGAGATGTTGTGGAGAGACCAGAACACTTACACATTGCTGGTGGGAATGTAACTTGTTACAGCCAATTTGGAAATCAATTTGGCACTTCCTTAAAAAGCTGGAAATAGAACTACCATGGGACCCAGCAATTCCACTCCTTGGAATAAACCGTAAAGAAATAAGAGCCTTCACATGAACAGATATACGCACACCCAAGTTCACTGCAGCACTGTTTAAAATAGCAAAAAGAAGGAAGCAACCATGGTGCCCATCAAAGGATGAATGGATAAACAAATTTTGGTAAATTCACACAATGGAATACTACCCAATGATTAAGAACAATGATGAACCTGTGAAACTTTTCGTAAGATTGATGAACCTGGAAGGCATTATGCTGAGTGAAATCAGTCAATTGCAAAAGGACAAATATTGTACGAGACCACTATTATAAGAACTCTAGATAAAGTTTAAATGCAGAAGAAAATATTCTTTGATGGTTACCAGGGTGGGGAGGGAGGGAGAGGGATATTCACTAACTAGGAAAAAAAAAACTAGATAGTAGACAAAATTTTTTTTAGGTGAACGATAGGTGAACACATAACACAGGGATAATCAGCACAAGTGGACTAAACCAAAAGCAAAGAAGTTTCCTGAATACAACCAAAGTCTTTGAAGGCCAGAGTAACAGGGATGAAGGTCTGGGGACCATGGTTTCAGGGGACACCTAGGTCAACTGGCAAAACAAAATGTATTAAGAAAACGGTCTGCATTCCACTTTGATGAGAGGCATCTGGGGTCTCAAATGTCTTAAACACTAGCAAGCGGCCTTCTAAGATGCATCAATGGGTCTCAACCCACCTGGCACAAAGAAAAAAGAAGAACACCAAAGACAGAATGTAAATATGAGCCCAAAAGACAGAAAGGGCCACATAAACCAGAGACTCCATCAGCCTGAGACCCGAAGAACTAGATGGTGCCAGGCTACCACCAATCACTGCCCTGACAGGGAACACAACAGAGAATCCCTGATGGAGCAGAAGAACAGTGGGATGCTGTTCTTAAATCCTCATAAAAAGACCATGCTTAATTGTCTGACTGATACTGGAGGGACCCTGACGGTCATAGTCCCCGAATCCTTTGATAGCCCAAGAATGGAACCATTTCTGAAATCAACCCTACCAACAGGGATTGGCATGGACTATAAGATAGACAATGATGCTGGTGAGGAGTGAACTTAGTGGCTCAAGTAGATACATGAGACTACGTGGGCGACTCCTGTCTGGTGGTGAGATGAGAAGGAAAAGGGGACACGAGCTGGTTGAGTGGACACGGGGAATAAGGGTGGAGAGGAGGAATGTGTTGTCTCGTTAAGGGGAGCGCAGCTGGGAGCGCACAGTGGGGTGTGTATGGCTCTTTGTATGAGAGACTGACTTGATTTGTAAACTTTCACCTAAAGCACAATAAACGAATTAAAATAAATAAACTTCACCAAAAGAGTAAAAGGACTACCTACACACTGGGAGAAAGTTTTTACTACGACAAATCCAATCAGTGTGTGACCCCTAAAATCTACGTGATACTGCAAAAACTCAACAACGAAAAGACAAATAATCCAATTAAAAATGGGCAAAGGATATGAACAGGCACTTCACCAGAGAAGACATTGAGGTGGCTAACAGATTCATGAGGAAATGCTCATGATCCTTAGAGAAATGCAATTTAAAACTATAATAAGATACCATCTCACCCCAACAAGGCTGGCATTAATCCAAAAAACACAAAATAATAAATGCTGGTGAGGTTGTGGAGAGACTGGAACACTTATACACTGCTGGCAGGAATGTAAAATGGTACAATCACTTTGGAAATTGATTTGGTGCTTCTTTAAAAAGCTAGAAATAGAACTACCATACTACCTAGCAACCCCACTCCTTGGAATATATCCTAGAGAAATAAGAGACCCCACACCAACAGATATATGCATACCCATGTTCATTGCAGCACTGTTTACAATAGCAAAAAAGATGGAAGCAACTAAGGTGCCCATTAACAGATCAAAGGATAAATAAATTATGGTATATTCAGATAATGAAATCCTACACAATGATTAGGAACAACCATGAATCTGTGAAACATCTCATAATGTGGAGGAATCTGGGAGGTATTATGCTGAGTGAAATTAGCTACAAAAGGACAAATATTGTATGAGTCCACTATAATAAGAACTCAATTTAAACACAGAAGAAAATATTCTTTGATGTTTATGGGGGTGGGAAGGGAGGGAGAGGGGTATTTACTAATTAGATAGTAGACAAGAACTATTTTAGTTGAAGGGAAAGACAGCACACAACACAGGGGAGGTCAGCATAACTGGACTAAACCAAAAACAAAGAAGTTTCTTGAATACACCCAAATGCTTAGAAGGCCAGAGTAGCAGGGACGGAGGTCTGGGGATGATGGTTACAGGGGACATCTAGGTCGACTGGCATAACAAAATGTCTTAAGAAAACATTCTGCATCCCACTTTGGAGAGCGGCATCTGGGGTCTTAAACGCTAGGAAGCAGCCATCTAAGATGCATGAATTGGTCTCAACCCACCTGGAGCAAAGGAAAATGAAGAACACCAAAGATACGAGGTAAACAAGAACCCAAGAGACAGAAAGGGCCACATAAACCAGAGACTCCAACAGCCTGACACTTGAAGAACTAGATGGAGCCTGGCTACAACCAATGACTGCCCTGACAGGAAGCGCAACAAAGAATCCCTGATGAAGCAGAACAGTGGGATGCAGACCTCAAATTCTCATAAAAAGACCAGACTTAATGGTCTGACTTAGACTAGAGGGACCCCAGAGGTCATGGTCCCCAGACCCTCTGTTAGCCCAAGACTGGAACCATTCCCGAAGCCAACTCTTCAGACAGGGATTGGATTGGAGTGTAAGACAGAAAATGATACTGGCGAGGAGTGAGCTTCTTGGCTCAAACAGACACATGAGACTATGTGGGCCGTTCCTCTCTGGAGACGAGATGGGAAGGCAGAGGGGAACAGGAACTGGTTGAATGGACATGGGGAATACAGGGTGGAGAAGAGGAATGTGCTGTCACATTAAGGGGAGAGCAGCTAGAGGTACCTTGCAAGGCATGTATAAGTTTCTGTACCAGAGACTGAGTTGATTTGTAAACTTTCACTTAAAGCACAATAAATAAAAAAGTACAAGTTTATAGAACATTATTTTTACTCTTTAATCTTTTTTTTTTTTTTTTTAGCATTTGGAAGATACAACGGAACACATCAGTTTAAAATCTGTATTACTCACTTACTATCGGTCTTTGTGGTGGCAGCACCAAAGCATGGTTCCTGTAGAACAAATAAGCACCTCATTTCCACAATCCAATCCTATAGACATTAAAGCAGCCCTACCTCTGTATGGCCAAAACTCTGACATAGCAACCCATACTGTTATGCCTTTCTTCTCCTCTCACAGTAAAGGACCATATTTTTGTCATTGGCTATTTAACTTCTCCTTTTTCCTCTTTTGAAGAAAAAAAAAAACACATAGATCTTATTCATAAGGACTACCTGTATTGAACACCTACTGTAGAACAGTTTCTCTGATGGGAGCTTTGCATGCATTAAACTATTTATTCTTCACAATAGCCCAGTAAGGTGATATCATGGCTCTAGTTTTCCAGTAGAAATATAGGCACCTAATTGATGCAATTTCATCCAAACTCATTCAAAGTCATGTCTGTTTGGCTGCAGAGCCTTTGCTCTTTCCACGACACAATTTCTCCTTCTCTGTCCCTGTTTCTCTTTCTCTCGTCTCTGTGCAAATCTCTCTCTCTCTTCCTGTTAAAAAAAAATCTTCCTGTTAAGAGATTGTGAAATAAGCTGTGACATGGCAAGAAAAACTTGGAGGTTTGTGAGGTATCTCTGCCCTTTTTCCTCATTTCTGGGCTCAGGTCCTCTGACCCTCCTACTCTCTGGCCTTATCTTACATCCACGTACTCATTAAGCTTCCTCCTTCATTATTGAAGTATAACCACAGACACCTGTTAAAATGATGACCTCAATCTGGATTCTAATACATTTATTGATGACATGGGGGTGATCAAAATAATTATAAACACCATTTTGTGTACTAGACGTGTGTTTTAGACTTCTCAGACATTTTCTTATTTAAATTAATCCTTACAACAACCTAGAAGGAAGGAATTACTAGCCCCATTTTGCAGATGAGGAACCAAGACTCAAGAGAGTGGATTGATTTGCCAGTTCCAAGAAGGTATGGATTTGAACCACAGTTATCTCACTCGAGTATAGCACTTTTCCCACTAAACTACACTTTATCTTAAAGACAAAGATGGGATTGAACTTTCAAATTGCTTGTGTTAATTTTATTCACTGGGTCCAGTCTTATGGTGGGAGAGAGTTGTGTTACAGCAGGGAATAAGCTCTTAATTAAAGTGATGGAGTTCTGATTGTCTGGTTTTAGGCTTAAGCCAGAGAATGGCAAAGTTTATGAGGAATCAGGAAGGTGAAGGCCCTGTGAAAGGAGCCTTATCCCTTGAAAGACTATCTCAGGAAAGCCTCTTCTTCCTCTTCTGCCTATTGGTTCTTTCCCCTCAAACCCCTCCCCAGGCTTCATAATATGTCTCCTGCAAAAGGTAACCAGGCACCTTCCTCTAGGCTGGCCTGGCAATGAAGCAGCATATTTGGATTGAGCCGTCAAAATGTAAAAACACTACTGGTTGATTATCAAGTAGTATATGTAATACACAGCTTTTACCTTTACTCCACCTTTTACCCTCTCACTGTTTTACCTCCTGCCTATACTTTACCCCAACCCAATTTCTATTCCCTATTCCACCCCTTACCTCTACTCCTTCCTTCACCTTATCCACAGAGGTGAGAACATTCAAGGATGGGGAGAAGTTCAGGGGTAAGGTGAAGCTATCTAATGTTTATATGTCTTGTTTAAAAGTTCATATTTAATGGTATTTTTTATAGGATACGTGTCAAAATATCCACCAAAATTAACCTTGTGGAAGTAACTCTGTCAAAAAGTAATGTTTCCTTATTTATAGACCCAGATCTCATGTTTCTAAGCTTCCTTTAGGCTTATGGGGCCATACTCAAATCATTCATTCAACAAACACTTCAGGACAGTCTACTATGTGCCTGGAGTTGTGCTATGTAGCATAAATAGGGAGCTAAACACCATCATTTACCTTCACAGAGTTTCCAATACTATTGGGTGAATAGGTAATGAACAAATGAATTCACAGATAAATTGTCATAAGTGCTTCAAAGGAAACAAATACAGTATTTGTAGAGACTTTGATGGTAGTGGAAGAGGTAGTGGTGGTTGTGGGATGCTGGGTACAGAAGATAAAACTTTGACATCCACCTGGGATCTGAAGCCATCATCATGGCAGGCCCCCTCACGTTTTCCCTCTTCCCTTACCAATGGTGATGGGGTTCCCCAGCTTGACTGAGTAATGTTCTGCATTGAAAGGTGCCCAATGGAGCGTATTTACTCTGCCTGATTTTTGCAGAAATGTACTATCCTTCCTCTCTTATTTGAAAGTCTCACAACCAATATCCCAATCCCAAAGAGGACCCTCTGTAGCACCAAATTTTCACAACTTCCATACATCTACCACGGATGTTATTTCAGCTAACGCCTCCACTCCCACACCAATTTCTACATTGGGTACCGAGCCACTCTAAGTTGTTGATGGCTCTGCCTGTTCCTTGTTCCTTCATTTTCTTATTCTGTGGGTCTATTTCAGGGCCCTGGATGAGCTGAGGCCATTGCTGCCTCTTCTTCCTTGAAAAGACTCAGCTAATCCCATTCCATGTCAATAAGGCCCTTGGGAGGGCCAACCTAGTCTGCAGCTCTCCTTTGGAACTCATTTTAGGAATTACCTCCTCTCTACCATTTTTGAGCCCTTTCGTCTTTGAAGTTTCCCCTATTCCCTGTGAATATTTGCCTCATAACAATGACCACATTGTATTGAAATTATCTGTTCACTCATGTGTTTTCTGCCTAGACTGGAAGTTCCTTGAAGGCAATAATAAAGTTTGATTTAATTTTATTTCCTCAAGTTCCTAGCACAGGACTTGGTGAATGCAGGCTGGATAAAAATGAAGGCCAAGCTGACATCAGGTTGATACTGTTCCTTTCTCTAGTTTAAAAATATTGATGCCTTTCTATAAAGAAAATGTTCTACATTCTACTTTGGCGAGTAGCATCTGGGGTCTTAAAAGCCTGTGAGTGGTCATCTAGGATACTCCACTGGTCTCACCCCTTCAGGAGCAAGGAAGAATGACGAAAACTAAAGACACAAGGGAAAGATGAGTCCAAAGGACTAATGGACCACATCTACCACGGCCTCCACCAGACTGAGTCCAGTACAACGAGATGGTGGCCGGCTACCACCACTGACTGCTCTGAAAGGGATCACAATAGAGGGTCCTAGACAGAAATGGAGAAAAATGTAGAAGAAAATTCTAACTCAAAGAGAAAGACCAGAATTGCTGGCCTGAAAGCGACTGGAGAAACCCTGAGAGTATGCCCCCTGGACAACTTTTCAGCTCAGTAATGAGGTCACTCCTGAGGTTCACCCTTCAACTAAAGATTGAAGAGGCCCATGGAACAAAACAAGACTAAAGGGGCTCACCAGCCCTGGGTCAGGGACTGGAAGGCAGGAAAGAACAGGAAAACTGGTAATTGGAAACCCAGGGTTGAGAAGGGAGAGTGTTGACATGTCGTGGGGTTGTTACCCAATGTCATAGAACAATGTGTGTACTAACTGTTTGATGAGAAACTAGTTTGTTTTGTAAACCTTCATCTAAAGTTAAAAAAAAAATTCATGCCTTTGACCCAGTAATCCCACTTTTAGGAAAATGTCCTAAGGAAATAATCACAGATACAAACAGATTTATGCCTAAGCTTTCTCCTTCCTGAGTTATTTATAATTTTACGTTATTATATTGGGCATTAAGATTATTTATATTGTAAATAACCTTAATGCCCAGTAGTAGAGAAATGATTAAATAAATTCACTACTAATATGAAGCTATTAAAATTATTATTTTGGAGACTATCGACATGGGAAATACTTATGATATGTTAAATCAAAATGTTGGTATAAGGATGTTACAAAATGTAATGTGTCCTATGATCTCAAAATAGGAAATACATCAGTACTTTAACAGTGGCATCTCAGGACTCATATGTTATGTTTATTTTCTTCTTGATCCTTCCATGTGTATTTCAAATTATTTACTATTTTGATTGTTGTTTTTGTTAGGTGCGGTCGAGTCAGCTCTGACTCACAGTGACCCTGTGTACCACAGAATGAAACACTGCCCAGTCCTGGGCCATGCTCACAATCTTTGTTATGCTTGGGCCCATTGTCGCAGGCACTGTGTCAATTCATCTCATTGAGGGTCTTCCTCCTTTTTGTTGACCCTCTACTTTACCAAGGATGATGTCTTTCTCCAGAGACTGATCCTTCCTGACAACATGTCCAAAGTATGTAAGACACAGTCTCACCATCCTTGCTTCTAAGGAGCATTTGGGTTGTAATTCTTCTAAGACAGATTTGTTCGTCGTTTTGACAGTCCGTGGTATATTCAATATTCTTTGTCAACACTGCAATTCAAAGGCTTCAATTCTTCTTCGGTCTTTCTTATTCGTTGGCCAGTTTTGCATGCATATTATGCGATTGAAAATATCATGGCTTGGGTCCAGCGCACCTTAGTCTGACATCTTTGCTTTTCAACACTTTAAAGAGGTCTTTTGCAGCAGATTTGCCAAATGCAATGCATTTTTTGATTTCTTCACTGTTGCTTCCATGGGAGTTGATTCAAGTAAAATGAAATCCTTGACAACTTCGATATTTTGCCATTTATCATGATGTTGCTTTTTGGTTGCTTATTGGTCCAGTTGTGAGGATTTTTGTTTTATGTTGAGGTGTAATCCATACTGAAGGCTGTGGTGTTTGATCTTCATTAGTAAGTGCTTCAAGTCCTCTTCACTTTCAGCAAGCAAGGTTGTGTCATCTGTGAAATGCAGGTTGTTAAAGAGTTTTCCTTCAATCCTGATTCTCTGTTCTTCTTCATATAGTCTAGTTTCTTGGATTATTTGCTCAGCATACAGATTGAATAGGTATGGTGGAAGGATAAACCCTGACGCACACCGTTCCTGACTTTAAACCACTCAGTATCCCCTTGTTCTGTCCGAACAACTGCCTCTTGATCTATGTACAGGTTCCCCAAAAGCACAATTAAGTGTTCTGGAATTCCCATTCTTTGCAATGTTATCCATAATTTGTAATGATCCACACAGTCAAATGCCTTTGCATAGTCAATAAAAGACAGGGAAAACATCTTTCTGGTATTCTCTGCTTTCAGTCAGGATCCATCTGATATCAGCAATGATATCCCTGGCTCCACATCCTCTTCTGAATCCAGCCTGAATTTCTGGAAGTTCACTGTCAATATACAGCTCCAGCCACTTTTGAATGATTTTCAGCAAAATTTTACTTGTGTGTTGTATTAATGATATTGTTCCATAATTTCCACATTCGGTTGGATCACCTTTCTTGGGAATAGGCATAAATACGGATCTCTTCCAGTCGGTTGGCCAGGTAGCTGTCTTCCAAATTTCTTGGCATAGATGAGTGAGCACTTATTTTGATAAGTAGAAAAAATAATTTTTCCAAATATATGGATCCCAGAGCTGATTGCACGTTACGTGAAGTCCAACCCAAACACGAAAGGAGAATGGCCACTTCTTTTGTTCTGGACCTCATACACATGTTGATGTAACTTAAGGTCACATTGGGTTGGCTGGAAGCATATGCCTCTGCTAACAGTAACTAAACTCTGCTGACTAATGTTTTCTGAAATCCCTAAGTCATTTCTATCCACTTTCTTGTCCTGTACTTGTGTGGAAAATACCTTTCTTCTTTTCTTCAGGTGTCAGCTTACTTTGATTTATTTTTCTTTTTTCTATTCCTTGAAGAAAATAGATGTGGCAAAGGCACCCTCCTTCTCTCTCTGATACAGCCTGCCTATTAGCAAGAAGCTACAATTTGGGGTTGTCATACCTTAAGCTGAGCTTTTATGCAGAAAAAGAAAACACATGTAAATCAATTCATGCATATGAATAGGATAGAGAATGGGAGGCATAGACAAAAAGAACTCAACCAATTTTTACATTTGGTAAAAGAAATTCTGTCTCCAAGCCCCATTAAAAAAAAAAAAAGTTGCCATGGAGTTGATTCTGACTCATAGCGAACCTATAATAGAACAGAGTAAAACTGCCCCATCGGGTTTCCACGGAGTGGCTGGTGGATTCGAACTGCTTACCTTTTGGTTAGCAGTGGAGCTCTTAACCACTGCGTCACCAAGCCTGGTTAAGGATGCAAACTGAGGATAACATCAGAGAAGAAGACAGCCTCACCAACTCAAGCATGGCCATCCTTTCACTTAAGTTATTTCTAACCAGCCTCTGGAGGCAAAGCTCCAGAAAACAGAAGTAGAAGCATCTTCTGGCATAGCCAGAAATTGCCTAAATAGGTGCAAGAGTAGCACACTTCTTATCGTCTCACAAATTTTCTTCTGTAGGCCAAAGATAACAATAGTTTTACCGCAGAAAATCAGGCATGACAAGTGAGAGGTAGAAAGGTCATCATCTAAGTTGACCTCCTCCCATTGTAGAGATAGGAACAGTGAGGCAGTTAGTCAGTGTAAGAGCTAGATTTGGGATCCTAAGTAGCTTAGTTATGTAGTGCTGCTATAAGAGAAATACCACAGGTGGATGGCTTTAACAAACAGTTTATTTTCTCACAGCAAAGTAGGCTAAAATTCCAAATTCAGGGTGTCAGCTCCAGGGGAAGGCTTTTTCTCTCTGTTGGCTCTGGAGGAAGGTCCTTATCCTCAATCTTCCCCTGGTTGAGGAGCTTCTCAGGCACGGGGACCCTGGGTCCAAAGGATGTGCTCTGCTCCTGGCACTGCTTTCTTGGTGGGATGGGGTCCCTCTGTCTCTCTGCTTGTTTATTTCTTTTATATCTCAAGAGATTGCCTCAAGACACAATCCAATCCTATAGAGTCCTGCCTCACTAACACAGCTGCCACCCATCCTCCCTCATTAACATCATAGCGGCAGGATTTACAACACATAAAAAAAAATCACACAGTACTGGAATCATGGCCTAACCCAATTGATAAAACATTTTGGGGGGGGGACATAATTCAGTCCATGACACTTGGGCTCATCTATAATCTCTTTCCATGGGAGAAGCCATGTCTGTAAACTAGCCTGTCATGATCTGCAAAACAATTGAACAAACTCTGCACATTGTGTAAGCAGGAATTCTTGAAAGGTCATTCTGCTTCCAGGAAATTGCTTTATGGGGCTATCTTGGGAATCTCCCTTGCTTCCCTGCATGTGACAGAAGTAGCAAAACCTCATTGGCCCCATAACCACTCTGCCCCAACCCTGGGCCACTTTCAGTAGACTCCCTTCCACTTGAGCCTGGCTCTTTCCAAGCCCCTCCACATCTTTACATTGCCCTGACCTTTCCTCTCTTGTTATTACTGTCGAATGTTGTTCTTTTGTGCTGTCCAGTCAATTCCAACTCAAAGCGATCCTATAAGACAGAGTAGAATTGCCCCATAGGGTTTTCTAGGCTGTAATCTTTATGGATGCAGATCCAGGTCTTTTCTCCCTCAATGCAGCTGGTGGGTTCAAACTGCCAACCTTTTAGTTAGCAGCCAAGTGCTTAAACATCAGGGCTCTAAACTTCTCAAATACAATCTTCTGACCCACATTAATGCCCACCCCACTGTCTTCCCACATGGAGTTGATTATAGTAACTGGCTCTGGCCTTTTAAGCAGCCTTTTTGTGGTGCAAAACAACCAGCTTTGAAGTCTCAAGCCATGCCCACATTGCCCAGTATTCTCAGCCTGGGTTCCGAGATGCTTCACAAGAATGTTTCTTTGTCATTTTGAGTGTGCATGTGTGTATGTGTGAACAAGGGAGATTTTTAGTTTCACAGTTGTTCTTTTTCCCTTCCTTCTTAGTCCTGCCCTGCAAGCAGGCAGCCAATTTTCTGTCACAGGGTGGAGGGAAATATTTCAGTTGAGCCTGGGCATTTAAGAATGGCACATTCTCATTTGCCACTTAATTGGCTAGGACTGTGTTCCATGATGGGGGCTGGTACATTTGGGCCAAATAGAAGGCATAGAGTCTGCTCTTGGGTCCCAGCTGTGGTAAAGGAAAATGATTGAGATAACTACTTAATGTTGGACACATAGAATGGGAGAAAATAAAATTAAGGGACCAGCTCATAACATTTTTTAGTCGGGTGGGAGGCAGAGTGGTATAAACTAAAATGTTCCCATGGAGGGGAGCTGCTGGAGAGTAACTGGGGGTAGAAGTGTCAGAGACAGGATGAGAAGGAACTTCAGGGGTTGAACTATGTGTAGCGAAAATAATACTGGATTGGGAGTTAGGAGACATGGCTTCTGATTTAAACTCTGTATAACTTTATGTGAGTCCCCCTACTCTCCACCACAACATGCTCTTGGAGCTTCAGTTCTCCATCTGTAGCATGAATATGTTGAAATATATATTCCATTAAGGGTCCTCCCAGCTTTGATCTTTGAAGCATCTGAGAATTGCAAGAGCATTCCTGACTCTGCCACTCTCTTTAGCCTTGCAGATGGAAACTGCCAAACTTTGGTCAATAGCAGAGAGATGAATACATCAAAGAGTGTTTGAGCTTTCCTAGAACTAGAATTTCCAGATAAAAGTTCAATAAGAAGCTGTTAGAAATTGAATTGTGTCCTCCCAAAATATGTGTTGGAATCCTAACCCATATACATGTAGATATAATGTAGCATAATCACTTTCCATAATGTAACGTAGTCTAATGTAATCACTTTCCATAACGCAACCTAATGTAATCAAATGAATCACTGTACAGTGAATCCTAAACTTAATCACTTCTGAGTTATAAAAGAGGAGAATAGACACAGAGATATACACACACACAGGGGAGAAGACAGATGCCACGTGAGGATCCCGTACAAGTCAAGGAACTAAGGAACGCTTGGGGCTACCAACAAAGAAGAAATTGACAAGGTTATCCTCCAGAACTGTGAGAAAATAAATTTCTATTCTTTAAAGCCATTCACTTGTGGTATTTGTGTTACAGTAGCACCAACTAAGACAGAAACAGCCCCACAGAAGTGAAGAGAGGTTGTAGGAGGGATGGTGAGCAGAGCCAATGAAAACAGGGTATAGCTGGTAAAGATTACAGGGACCAAGTGTTTGGAAAGGGGTATCCCGTGTGAAAACTTTTAGCCTTTGCATCCTGGCTTGGGAGGCTTTTTTTTTTTCAAGAGTTCAAAATCCACTCTTGGCATCTCTGAGGGGAGATTTAGGCACATGCTGCTTCGATACTTTCATCCTGTCCCTCAAAAATGCAAAATCTCCAGAGAATTCTTATGGCTTCGTGATTTGTACATCAATTCCAGGCTTCTCTGCTCAGCTTTCAAGGCTGTAACACTCATTTTCCTAATTCACCTTTATTTACTACACCTTTGCAGATCAAATATTTCCAGTAGTATGATGATGAACACTTTTCCTAACACTGGATTAGAAATCAGAGAATCTGGGTTGTAATACTGGTTCTGTCACCACAGGGTACAGAATTGAGGAAGAAGAATGTTGAGTGTACCTATTATGTGCCAGAAACTGCCACTGATTCTTTCCATAAATGCCTTATCGTTGAAAGGTAACAGCAGCAGCCTTTTGAGAAAAACATTGTTTTCCTGGATTTACAGATGAAGAAATTGAGGCCTAGAGAAAGGATGGATCTTGGCTTTGGTCGTTCAGGGATTCTTTTGCAGAGCAAAGCTCTTTCCAATATACTATCCTTCCTTTCTTCTAAAAAAGAAAGGATAAATGAACTCCTTTAATTAAGACAGGAACCTGGTGGCATAGTGGTTAAGAACTACAGCTGCTTACCAAAAGGTTGGCAGTTCCAATCCACCAGGTGCTCCTTGGAAACCCTATGGGGCAGTTCTACTCTGTCCAACAGGGTCACTATGAGTTGGAATCGACTCAATGGCAATGGGTTTTTTGTTTGTTTGTTTGTTTTAATTAAGACAAAGCCAACAGAAATGAACTTAAATTGCAGCAAGAGAAATTAAGTTAGACTTAAAGAAGAATTTCCTGAGAATGAGGGCTGCTATATACCAGGACCACCTGTCAAGGGTCTTGTACTACCTCTTCTTGCAATAACGGAAACAATGTAGTCAGAGTCTTCACCCCTATTTAACCTCCATCAAGTCAATTCCAACTCATAGTGACCCTATAGGACAGAGTAGAACTGCCCCATAGGGTTTCCAAGGCTGTAATCTTTACTGAGCAGACTGCTACATTTTTCTTCCACCCAGCGGATAGTGGTTTGAACCACTAACCTTTCTGTTAGCAGGTGAGTGCTTCACTACCACATCACCAGGGCTCCTTCCCCCACTTAATAGCCTCCTCAAATACCATTATTGGAAGGCACCATAATAGTTGTTTTTAATACTTTTTCATTGACTTTCAAAGAGTCACAAGAATGAGAAAGTATCTTCCTAAAATCCTTTCCCCTACAATGAGAGTTTGCTTACATCAAGCACAGGGGTCAAATGTTAGGCTGAGGAAATTGACAAGGACATCCCTGAGCTGAGCTTGGAAGCAGGACAATGAGGAACATGCATTTCCTCCACAGATCAGATTAAGCCACCTGAAATGAGGGTGGTGAGGCCAAAACAACAGACAGAGAAGACATCATTTAAAATAATAGTCTATTCAGTGTCACAGTAAGACATTTAGGGACCTTAAACACTGATAAGCAGTCCCTGGGTAGTGCAAAAGGTTAACGTGCTCTGATGCTAACTGAAAACTTGGAGTTTCAAGTCCACTCAGAGGTGCCTTGGAAGAAAGGCTTGGCAATTTACATTTAAAAAATCAGTCATTGAAAACCCAGTGGTGCACAGTTCTACTCTGACACACGTGGGTTGCCTTGATTTGGAATTGGCTTGATGACAAAGATTTTTTACGTTTTACTTAAGCACTGATAAAATTTTAAAGACTTCCTCCCCTTTTATGTAATTCAAATAAAAAAAACATACTAAACCATAAAATAAGTGAAAAAAGTCCATAATTTCCCCCATATATATATTTATACATGATTATTCAAGGTTTTCTTTCTTTTTAATATTGAGAAGCCCATACTTTCATGAGCAAAACAGCATTCTCCTTTAAACCGTTAAGACACAAAATAGAATGTACAAAGGGTACTCCCAATTTACCCTGCACCCACATGCTTTCCTTAGGTGGAAGGTATTATATTAACAACGAATACTTTGAATTAAGTGATTTCTTGAAGGTATTTTTTTTTTTATATACAATGCAGTGTTCAAGTAGCTCCATGTGCTTGGTATTTGTCAAAGAGACAGATGTTTCACTTTGGGCAAGAGACAGTTTCTTTTGTTTTTTTGTAGGTTGCCTTTTTTTTTTAATGGTATTTTATTGTGTTTATGGTGAAGGTTCACACAGCAGTTTAGGTTCCCATTCAACATTTTCTACACAAATTGTTCAGTGACATTGGTTACATTCTTCACAATGCATGAAGATTCTCATTATTTCCGTTCTGGTTGTTTCATTTGCATTAATCTAGTTTCCCTGCCCCTTTACATTCTCATGTTTGTTTTAAAGTAATTGTTGACTGTTTGGTTTCACATAGACTTTTTTTTTTTTAAAGGAGCACAGTACTTATGGGTGATATTCATTATTGTGTAAGGAAACCTATTATTTAGCTACAGAGTGACCTCAGAATTTAGTTATGATTCAAGGTTTCAAAATTATCTCAGGGCAATAGTCTTGGGAAATCCTCAGTCTCAACCGTTCTAGTATGCCTAATTTTTTTAAAGGAATTCGAGGTTCTGTTCCACATTTTTCTCCCAGTCCATCTATTGTGGCCCTGATTAGAACAGTTTGTAGGGGTAGCCAGCACCATCTAGTTCTGATCTCAGGGTACATGAAGCCATGGTTCACGTAGACTATTTGTCCTGTAGAATACTTTCTTCTTTGAGTCTTTGGTTTCCTTTTTTCTTTTTTGCTCTGGATGAGTAGAAACCAATAGTTGTATCTTAGAGGGCTGCTTGCAAGCTTTTAAGACTTCAGTCACTACTCACCAAACTAGCACATAGAACATAACTTTATGAACTGTATTATGTTAACTGACCGAGATACCCCACGAGACTATGGTCGTAATCCTTCAAACCTGTGGTAAGTAGGTTCTGATTTAGGTCCAATAACTCATTTTATTCAGCTTTAATTATTATTATATAGATACAATATTTCATTATATTATTATTATAAAGATATCATTATCTTTATAAATTTGATCTGTATTTGTCCTTAGGGGTTGAAAAGATTACATATATGCTTACAGATATATTTTAATAAGTACATACATTAAAAAAATTCACAAAGGATAAAAATTTACTCCAACAATAAAGAAGAGTTGGATTACATTGGCATTTTGTCAGTTGTGGTAATAACTCCACTTGTGGAAGGCTTTGTATCATCTGGATTATCCCTGGGAGTGGTATGGTGTTTCTAGTCAGAAAATTAGTGAGGGTTGTCTCTATGATCCTTTTCTTTTCTTCTTCTTATATTTCAAAGTAAAAAAAAAAAAATAGTAACTTCTCACTATTTTCCAAATCTGCCTACTGACTTTAGCAGAGCAATTGACATTTGGGTCCGTAATTTAAAGCAACTGAAGCCCCTGATTTAGTTTAGAAAATGAAATCTATACAGCACTGTTTTGAACAGTAAATCATAAAATTGAACATTTGTGAATGAACATCTGAGAATAACACCAAATTACTCACTGCAGCATTGTAAGTAGTACATATTTCTAATGATAAGATAAACACACACACACACACACACACACACACACACAGGGTCATGTGGTTTCTCCTAACTTGAATACATGGTAAGTCAGGGACTACCTATACTCACCAAACTAGGATGCAAAACATAATTTTATGAACTATCTTATGCCTGTTGACCAAAATGTTCCATAAGACTATGGTCCTAATCCTTCAAACCTACAAAACCAATCCTGTGGGTGTTTGGCTATGTCTAAGCAGTGTCCATAACTGCGCCCTCTATGTGCTTTATTATACATATGAATTTATGTGCATACAGTAACATATATACATATACGTGTACATACGCATGCACCTATATATATTTAAAAAATATATACACATGTATAAACTCACATATATATACATACACACATATAAGCCTACTACGTATACATACACCACGCATATAATTTTTGGTTGTTTTTACTGTTGTTTCAAAATAACATATGCCATAGCAATTACCAAACAGTCCTTTGTTCTTGTGTACATTTTGCTGACATCATCTACCTTCATCAAGCTGTGCTCATTTCACCCTCACTCAGTGTTACCTTTTCCATTGCCAAAAATAACAAGTGTCTACTATCTAGAGAGTGAATTCCCCTCTCCTCCACCCCTGGTAACCACTAATGAACATTAATTAGTTTTCGTATATTTACTTTTTCATGTCATTTCATAAAGGCGAGAACATACAATATTTGTTTGTTTGTTTTGTGATTGACTTATTTCACTCAACATAATGTCTTCAGGTTCATCCATGTGCCAAAATGTTTTGGGAACTAGTTTTTCTTTATCCCTGGTTAGTATTCCATTGTATGCATGTACCACATTTTACTTACCCATGATGACTACTTTTTTTTAAATTTTTATTGTGCTTTAAGTGAAAGTGTACAAATCAAGTCAGTCTCTCACACAAAAACTTATATACACCTTGCTACATACTCCCAATTGTTCTCCCCCTAAGGGGACAGCCCGTTCCCTCCTTCCACTCTCTCTTTTCACGTCCATTTCGCCAGCTTCTAACCACCTCCACCCTCTCATCTCCCCTCCAGACAGGAGGTGCCAACATAGTCTCAAGTGTCCACCTGATCCAAGAGCTCACTCCTCACCAGCATCCCTCTCCAGCCCATTGTCCAGTCCAATCCATGTCTGAAGAGTTGGCTTCAGGGATGGTTCCTGTCCTGGGCCAACAGAAGGTCTGGGGGCCATGACCACCACTGGGGTCCTTCTAGTTTCAGTCAGACCATTAAGTCTGGTCCTTTTATGAGAATTTGGGGTCTTCATCCCACTGCTCTCTTGCTCCCTCAGGGGTTCTGTGTTGTGTTCCCTGACAGGGAAGTCACCATGATGACTACTTTGAAGGCTTTTTTTGTGTGGTGTCTGTGTGTGTGTTTTAGGTGAAAGTTCATAGTTCAAGTTAATTTCTCATTCAAAAATTTATACATATATTGTTTTGTGACATTAGTTGCAATCCCCACAATGTGACAGCACACTTGCCCTTTCTACCCTGGGTGCCCTATATCCATTCGACCAGTTTCTGTCCCTCCCTGCCTTCTCAGCCTGCTTTTGGACAGGAGCTACCCACTTGGTCTTGCATATCTGAATGAATTAAGAAGCATGTTCCTCACCTGTATTATTTTTTGTTTTATTTGTTTTATACTCCTGTCTAATCTTTGGCTGAAGAGTGAGCTTTGGGAATGGTTTCAGATCTGGGTTGACAGTGTATCCAACGGCCATAGTATTGGGGGTTCCTCCGGTCTCTGTCAGGCCATTAAGTCTGGTCTTTTAATACTTAAATTCTGTTCTACATTTTTCTCCTGCTCTGTCTGGGATTCTCTGTTGTGATCCCTGTCAGAGCGGTCATTGGTGGTAGCCAGGCACCATCTAAGTTCTTCTGGTCTCAGGTTAGTGGATCCTCTGGTTCATTTGATCCTTTAGTCCTTTGAGCTAGCATTTTCCTTGTGTCTTTGGTTTTCTTCATTCTCCTTTGCTCCACATGGGATGGGACCAATAGATGTATCCTAGATGGCCCTAGCAAGCTTTTAAAACTCCAGACTCTACTCACCAAAGTGGAATGTAGAACATTTTCTTAACAAACTTTATTATGCAAATTGACCTAGATGTCCCCTGAAACTATGTTCCCCAGCTCCCAGTCCCAGCTACTCTGTCCCTCAAAGTGTTTGGATGAATCTAGAAAACTTCTTTGCTTTTGCTTTGGTTCAGTTGTGCTGATTTCCCCTGTATTGTGTGTTGTCCTTCCCGTCACTTAAGATGATTCTTGTCTACTATCTAGTTAGTGAAATCCCCTCTCTGTCCCTCCCCACCCTTGTAACCATCAAGGAATGTGTTTCTTCTGTGTTTAAACCTTTCCAGTTGGGTCTGTTGTGATATCACCCATCTCATTTCTTATTCGGGTTATTTGCTTCCTCTCCTGTTTTTCTTTTGTAAGTTTAGCCTATGGTTTGTCAATTTTGTTGGTTTTTTCAAAGAACCAACTTTTGGTCTTGTTGACACTTTCAATTGTTTTTCTATTCTCTCTTTCATTTATTTTTGTTCTAATCTTTGTTATTTCCTTTCTTCTGGTGCCTGAGGTCTTCTTTTGCTGCTCTCTTTCTATTTGTTCGAGTTGTAGTGTTAGTGTTTTGATTTTGGTCCTTTCTTCTTTTTGGATGTGTGCATTTATTGCTACAATTTGACCTCTAAGCACTGATTTTTCTCTCCCAAAGGTTTTGGTAAGATGTGTTTTCATTCTCATTTGATTCTATGAATTTCTTTGTTCCATTCTTGATTTCTTCTATAACTTAGTAGTTTTTAAACAAGGTGTAGTTCAGATTCCATGTATTTGATTTTTTGTACTTGTTGTTTCTCTTATTGATTTGTACTTTCAAGGTATTATGATCAGAAAAGAAGCTTTGTATTATTTCAATGTTTTGGATTGTGTTAAGGCTTGCTTTGTGGCCTAAAATGTTGTCTATTCTGGAGAATGTTCCATCTGCTTTGGAAAAAGAATGTATACTTTGCTGCTGTTGGGTTAAGTGTTCTGTATATGTCTATGAGTTCAAGTCGATTGACTGTGACATTTAGATCTTCCATATCTTTATTGAGTTTCTTTCTAGGTGTTCTGTCCTTCACTGAAAGTGGTGTGTTGAAGTCTCCTACTACTATTGTGGAGCTGTCTAATTCTCTTTCAATGCTGTTAGAGTTTGTTTTATGTATTTTGGAGCCCTGCCATTGGTGTCAATATATTTATTATGATTATGTCCTCCTGGTGTAAACCAAAAAACCCATTGTCATTTAGTTGATTCCAACACATACTGATCCTATAGGACAGAGTAGAACTGCCCCACAGCGTTTCCAAGGAGAGCCTGGTGGATTCAAACTGCCAACCTTTTGGTTAGGCTATAGCTCTTAACCACTATGCCACCAAGGTTTCCTCTCCTGGTGTATTGACCCTTTCATCATTAAATAGTGTCCTTCCTCATCCTTTGTGGTGGATTTTGTTTTAAAGTCTGTTTTGTCTGAGATTAATATTGTCACTCCTGCTTTTCTTTGGTTTTTGTTTGCTTGATATATTTTATTTTGATAGGGAGAATGAGGAGGCTTGTTTGCTTCCTTTGTGGTTACTTTGAAATTTGACTTTATTTTTCTAAGTTTAAACCAATCTTTTCTTTCTTGATATCGCCTTAACTTCCTCTCCATATAGAAGTTCTATGACTACACCATTTATTCCCTCTTTTTTGTTTTGACATTGTCATCATTTATGTATCGATGTCTCTGGTTTTCTATTTTTAGTCCTTTAGCTTTGATTTTTTTTCATAAATTCCCTGTCTGTGTTGATAACTGGTTGATCTGTCATGTGTCCTAGTCTTGGATTGTTGTCTGGTATTGTTGGTTCTCTAACCGGAGGACTCCCTTTAATATTTCTTGTAATTTAGGTTTGGTTTTTACAAATTTCCTTAACTTCCGACTATCTGGAAATGACCTAATTTCACCATTGTGTTTGAGTTTTGCCGTATATATAATACTTGGCTGGCAATTTTTTTTTTCTTCAAGGCTTTATATGTGTCATTCCATTGCCTTCTTGCCCGCAAGGTTTCTGCTGAGTAGTCAGGAAAAAAAAAACTGCCATTGAGTCTTTTTTTTTTTTTTTGGTATGATGTTGACAGCAACCCTATACAGCCTAATCTTATTGGTTCTCCTTTGTAGGTGACTTTTCATTTATCCCTAGCTACTGTCAAGATTCTATCTTTGTCTTTGGTTTTGGCGAATTTGATTATGATATGTCTTGGTGACTTCTTTTGGGGTCTGCCCTGTGTGCTGTTCATTAAGCTTCTTAGATAGATAGCTTCTCATCTTTCATGATATCAGGGAAGTTTTATGCCAGCAAATCTTCAACAATTCTTTTTCTGCTTTCTGTTCCCCCCCTCCTTTCTGGTACTCTGATCACTCGTAGGTTTTTCCTCTTGATAGTGTCCCACGTAATTCTTAGGCTTTCTTCATTTTTTTTTAATTTTTTTCTCTGATTTTTTCTCATATAAATTGGAAACCCTGGTGGCATAGTGGTTAAGTTCTACAGCTGCTAACAAAAGGGTTGGCAGTTCAAATCCGCCAGGTGCTCCTTGGAAACTTTATCGGGCAGTTCTACTCTGTCCTATAGGGTCACTATGAGTCAGAATTGACTCGACAGCACTGGGGGTTTTAAATTGGTGTCAAGAGGTTTGTCGTCAATGTAGCGAATTCTGATTTCTATTGTTTTACTTCTGCTCCTATGACTTTTTATTGACGTGCCTAATTCTGAAATTTTATTGTTAATCTTTTGGATTTCTAGTTGTCTCTCTGTGGTTTCTACTAGCAGACTTAAATTTGTCATTTTGTGCTTGTATTGTTTTCCTGTATTCTACTACTATTGCTTTGTCTGTGTGTTCCTTGACTTGGTCTGAGTTTTGTCTGATCTCCTTCCTGATCTCTTGGAGAGCTCTGTATATTAGTCGTTTGAGTTATTTCTCAGGTAGTTCCATTGCTTATCTTCCCCCAGGAGGTTTCTTGGTTCTTTATTTTGGTTGTTTGCTGGAGCTGTCTTGACTTGCTTCTTTATGTGATTTGATATTGACTGTTGTCTCTGAGACATCAATAAGTTATTTTTATTTATTTATTGTGTGTTTGTTTACTGTGTCTTGAATTTTTGTTTTTTCTGTTTTGATATGCCCAAGAAGGCTGTGCGTGTGAGCTATTTTGGTTGTTGACGTCTTCGAAGCACTCACATTCTGTCTCCAGATTGTCAGAGCAGTTACTAGGTTTGTGACCCCAGGAGTCTGTTCATTTTTCTTGTGGGGTGCAGCACAGGTATCCAGATCTTCAGTCACCAAATGCATGATACAGTCTCACCTGAAGTCCCAGATGGGCTGGGTTGCCTAGGTGTGTTCAGAGTAGGCACAGGTATCTGACAGCAGCGGGGGATTATGTGTGGAGCAAGGCAAGGGACTGACGGCTGTCCCCAGGTGCCTGGGTGGAGGACTTGTCCCTGTCCCCTAGAATACGTAGTGGGAGGTATTGCAGCTGGTCCTTGGGCACTGGTGCTGTTGGGCGAAGTGACTGGGAGGTGCCACTAATTTGCAGACCCCTGTCATGGGCGACTAGATGGAGTGGGTGGTACTACCAACCCTCAGGCCCCCAGTGTGTGTGGGTGAGTCCCCTGCTTAGAGGGCAGGGTGGTGTCATATGTCACAAATCTGCAGCTCCCCCTTGGCTACTGCTGTTGAAAATGGGGTTCAGTTGTGTGTCCTGCTGTTTTATACTAACAAGGGCATACAGTGTTGAATCAGTCCACACAGGTCTGGGCAGGGATGAAGGGTGCTGCAAGTCCATGGATCCCTTATGCCAGTGGCTGGGCAAAGGGGCCGGGCTTCCATCTAACTTTGAGTTCCTGCCTTAGGGGGTGTGGCATTTTTTAAAGCCACAAGACTGGTGTGGGCAAGGAGAGCCCTGAGTTCCAGGCTTAGTGTGCAAGGCAGTTGTTGAATATTGCCGGACTGGTGTTGGAAACCCTGGTGGCCTAGTGGTTAAGTGCTATGGCTGCTAACCAAAATGTTGGCAGGTCAAATCCACCAGTCCCTCCTTGGAAACCCTATGGGGCAGTTCTACTCTGTCCTATAGAGCCACTATGAGTCAGAATTGACTCGATGGCAATGAGTTTGGTTTTTCTTTGGTGTTGGAGTGTAGCAGGGTGGGGCTTGGGTGAGGGAAAGAAAATACTTCTCTGCTGTGAAACCGTGGGAGGGGGAGGGGTTATTTTGCCCCCACATGGTAGGTTAGAAGCTTGCATTTAACTTTTGCAGGTCTGGTGTCACTTCTACTTGGTTCTGTAGGTGTGTGGAAATTTACTGCTGCTCCTCTGTGCCCATTGTAGTGAGCTCATCTTTGAATGATGCTGCTTGCCTCAGACCATGTGTTCCTCACAGACTCAGCTAGAAGGGCACTGGTGATCCCCAATCTGTACTTCCCCACTGCTTTTGAACCGTCTCTCCTTCCACCTGCTGCCGAATCTGATTGTTCAGCTTTGTCTTTGATGATTAGGTTTCCTAGGCTGTTATATATAATCGATTCACTTTTTTTTTCAGGTCTTTGTTATAAGAGGGATGGCAGGAAGTGTCTGTTTATTGTGCTGTCTTGGCCTAGCCCCTTGTTTTGTTTGTAATACTAAGAATCAGGTTGTTTTGGAAAACTCATTTTTGGAAAGTATCTTTTTGCTGGTTCCTTAAGCACATGCTTGCTCTGCCTATTGGATAGCCTAGCAAGAAGGCCTGTTTGGATTTCTCCCTCCTCAAGTTCTTCTCCCTTACTCAAACCCTGGGGCACCAGTCCCAGGACCATGTGGAAGAGAGTGTTTCAGCCTGTTTCTTCATACTCCCAAACAATATGACTCCAGTTCTCTGAGAAATTCCTAGCTTTGGGCTTTGTTCAAATTACCTTGAATTTCCCCAGTATTTTTTAGATGGATCTACTGAAGTTCTTTTGCCTTAATCAGTGAGAGGTGGGTAGGATATTTTCCCAGTGAAAAAGCAGGCCCAGAGAGGGGAAGAATTTCAACTAAATGTACTCCAATAAAGGCTGGATTCAAATCCTGGTTTTGTCTCTCAACGCTGAGCTCCTCTCAGAGGATTTTAAGTAAATCTATGTTTCAGAATATTTTCCATTTGGCTTGGGTAGGAAAATACAAAAAAACATAATGGCTTCATTGGCTGTCTTAAACTGACAATTTTCTACCTATAAATGTTTTTTGTTCAAGTTTTTAATCAATAGAGACCACTCTTCCATTTTTTTAGTAGGTTTCTAGTTGTTGATTTCCTATCCCTAAGGGCATGAGAGACCTGCTTGTAACAATGCCTGAACTACAAACTGTCATACTGAATCTTCACCTCCAAGAATACTCATAAACCATGGGGCTCAAGGCTGAAATATTATTTGATGCGTCAGAGTGTGCATTCTGCTCTGACCTTTTAATAAGCTTATTTATATTTTAATTTAAACTCCTGGCTGGAGCTTACACTATTTTCATGGAAAAGCCAGAGCAAATGATTCTCTTGTTTGCTCTTTTCACAATTGGCTGACTCTACAGAGATGGAAGCAAATCCTTTTTATCTGGTTTCCATCTCGTGTGCAGGCTTTGCCACCTTATAAAGTTACAGTTACCTGTTGTGTGAGTGTGGGTGAGCCACTCTGTATCTCTGAGCTTCAGTTTATGTATCTGTAATATTAAGGCAATGAACAGTGGCTTTTGCTCTTCCCAGATGAAACAAGTGGTGTGAATGTACTTTGGAAACTTGAAAACATGCCACATTCATGGGAGGGTTTGGCCTCCATGTCAGGGGTCCAGAAAGCTAGGCTTGGTTTCAGGAAGTAGACTCACCTCTGAAATTTTCCCTCACCTCCCTTCTGCCCTCCTTATGAGAAAGCAAATTGGGTCATTGCTGGTCCACTTTACACATGGGCCCAGGCCTAGCTGTCCTCAGAGGGAAGGCCACCTGACCTCACGCTTCACGTGTGTGCTAAGAATATAGTCATGTTTGGTCCTCAGAATTTCTTCTCTCCCCTTCCATCTGGTTCTGGCTCCTGCTCTAGCCCAGCCCAGAAGTATGTGAGTTTAACTGGATGAGTAAACAAGGTACTGTGGTGATTTGATGCCTTACACATGGGGTCTGGGAAAAGGAGAAAACTAGCTTCCTTTGAACTGGTTAAACAGAAAGAAGGTAGAGACGTCTCCACTGGACCACTGAGTATAGGGGTCCCTGAAGATAGGCAAGTCTGAGTGAAGATGAAGAGACAGAAAATAAGGTAAAAATCAGGTCAGATGGGAGAGGAGACTTCTCATTGGATACTGAGGAGCAGGACAGGGATAGGTGGGCATGTGGCAGATGACAAGGGTATGGATGGAAAACACACAAAGTGTTTATGGCTTACATAGGAGTTATGTGATAGCTCAATATGGTAATATGCCATCTGGCTGCACCTCTATAGTACAGAGAGAAGAAGGAGGTAGATGACAGGTTTGCACTACCTGGACCAATCAGGCTTCACCAACAAGTCTGGTTCCATCTCTGAGAGCCATACTCTAAAAGGAACACAGATAAATTAGAGCATGCTCTTAAAAAGAAAAGAGAAGGGTCAGAAAGTTGGTTCTCTTCAGAAACAGTTGCAAGAGTGCAGCTTGTTAGCCTGGAGACCAAAAAATGCAGGACTTATCACAGGGAAGATGTAGAATACAGGTAAATTGTATTCCTTGGGGTCCCATGAGTCAGAGCTAGGAACCCTGTGTAGAAATACACAGAAGTGAATTTCAACTCAAAACTTCATATGCTCAGAATTGTCTGGACTCTGGAAAAGATAGTGAGTTCACAGTTACTGGAAGTGAATGACCAGAGGCTAGAGAACCATTAGGCAGAGATACTCAAAAGAGACTTGAACCTACAGAGCCTTGGGCCAGAAGAGGCTGGAGCTTCCTTCTAGCTCTGAGATGAATATACTCTATAAGGAGGTTGTTTGAAGCAAACAGATCTTAACCCAAAATATAGAGCTACTTTACAACTCCTGTCTATCCCACTTCTTACCTTTTATTGTCTTAGAAGAGACAACCTGTTTCCTACCAACATGTCACCTACAGAGACAGCTGAAAAAGCTTTAATTGTTGTTTATTTCTTCAGTTTCCCCTTGAAATACTTCCCCATAACTTTAAGATCCACTCCAGGGAAGCTCAACCCAAAGGAGAAATGTCTCAGGAGGACCACAAATGGTAGGTTCAAAGGAAAGAGTTTTACAAACACAACTGCAAGTTGCTGCTACTGAGAGAGATGCCCTGCTGGTGGAGGCAGCCTTCTGCTCCTCCAGGGAAGAGGGTGTTTAGCCGTAAGCCAACTCTCCTGGTTCTGTAGTCACTGGCATGATACTTGAGATATGGGTCATACAGGATCTTTTAGGAAGGCCCCACAATAACAACAATACTTTTGTGCAGGCTGCTGTTGGTGACTCTAAAAAGATACTTAGAGTTGGATCTTGGTGGTGGGTGTAAGGTACAATGCCAATTACCCCTAAAACCCAAGAGAGCCTCTTTCCTCTTTCTATTCCATGATCTCTGGCTCTAAGCAGACTGCAATCTGGAGCCTTCGCTAAATAAAGTCAACCTTGATTGAGCAAAATAAGGGTGCCCGTTCAGCTTTTTCCATCAGGACAATAGATTGTCAATGCAGAGGGTGGAGGATTGCCATGGTAACACTCTGAGAACATCAATCCGGCAGTGGGACACGTGTAAGGCTACTGCCCAGCCTCCACAATGGAGAATGGGAAGGAGCAGGAAGGAAGGAGTCCTGGGGGATTAGAAAGAGAGTTTCTCAGATGGAAAAAGAGATTTTCCTGTGCAGAAAACCACAAGCAGGGCTCAGTGCCCACACCCTGGGTCTTGTGTCTTTATTTCATGCAAGGCGTCAATACCAACTATTACATACAGGGCATAAGCATTTTATTGTGTGGATATGGCTCCTTCTGTCCAAGGGACAGAAGATACCCCTCCAATTAACTCTTTCATCTCCAGGGGGCTCCCAACAAAAGAGGGGGTAGTGATTGGGAGTCTAAAGTCCATTTTTCTGCCTCCAGGGAAGAAGTGAGAGCAAGGCACAAAGCAATCTGACTCCAATTATTACCCTCCTCAGTCATTTTTCCCAGTGACTGTCCTGACATTTACCAATTGTCCAAAGAGAGTAAGACAGCAAGATGTTGAAGAAGTTAGGGATCTAAATGTGTCCTTAGGCAAAGGTTCTTAACCTGAGGTCTTTAAGACTTTGATAGTGTTATCAAAATAGTGTATACATTGCAAATGTGCATTTTGGAGGGAGGAGTGGGAAGAAGGTCCACCAGGACTATCCTCAGATTCAAAACACAAAGCACTAGGCTCCCACAGAATACTGTAAGGGACACCTTAAAAATTCAGAGATACAGATACTTTAGATAAAACACTGGATGAGCTTTCTGGATATTTGGGTTTTAGACTGAGCTCTGCCTGTTGTATGAGGTCCTCTGGGCCTCAGATTACATATCTGTAAAATAAGGAAGTTGGGTTAGATGGACTCCAGGGACATTTAGAGCTGTAAAGATCTGAGTTTGTATAAATGAATTGCCCTGATTTGCCATACCCTTGGGATGACAGTGGTTAAAGACTTTTCAGGTGAACTCATTCACCTGCTATATATGCAGCCATACCCTTAATCTGAGTAGATAGAGTAACAAGGAAAATGAAGATCTAGACAATTGGGAAAGGGGTTAGATGAAACCTAATCCCCTGCTGTCTCCCTCCAAAAGAAGTCTGGTAAGCCATTGTTCAGGGTTTTCACAATAGATAAATTTATGGCTTTACTTTTTTCCCCTTCATCCACTAAAGCCCCATGGAACAAAAGGAGTGGAGGGTTGGCTCTTTCAATTCAGCCTAAATCCACATGGGGTGACTTAATGGGCTTTACAGCAAATTGGCTAGTCACCCTTAGATTTTTTTTCCTTGGACTAACTAGTGAGACACCTGGTATGGCATAGAGAGAAAGTAAGTATCCACTCAGTTTATTTTTTCTCTTCTGGAAGGCTTTTAAGGTCTCTTGAGATTTCAGAGATGCGTGACAACTTAAAGTCTTTATCAGTATACATTTGAGTCAGATAATTATTTGAGAAGACCCTGTAGGACCAAGATCGGGCTAGACTGAGGAGAAGCAGAAAAACCTTCATTTTCAGACTACTTTTCAGTGTCTCAGATTGTGGCAAAAGGGGATGTGACACAGGCATAAGGAATATAGTCCTTGAATGGCTCACCCTCTGGTTTGCTTTCCTCCACTGGGGACAAAGGCAAGGCTAGGTTATGTCCTGTGCTTCTTCCCACTTCCTCACCAAATGGTAATATCTTCCTCCCTACTCTCACTGCCACCAGCCAATCTCTGGTGGGAGATCCTGGGTTGAGGTAAGGGAGATGAAGGACTCCCTCTGCTTCTAAAAAGAGAGAACCCAGGCTCTTGCTCATTCATGTTTTCAGAAGTTCTTCATCTATCCATCCATTTCCTACTCAAGGTCTTTCTATACACAGTTTTGATTGCCCAGGTATTCAGGCCAACATCTTGGCTTTCACCTGAATTTCCAGGAGAACTGGCCCAATGGTGGCATTAATTGAACCCCAGACTCTTGGGGACAGCAGGGGATTAGGTTTCATCTAACCCCTTTCCCAATTGTCTAGACCTTCATTTTCCTTGTTACTCTATCTACTCAGATTAAGGGTATGGCTGCATATATAGCAGGTGAATGAGTTCACCTGAAAAGTCTTTAACCACTGTCTATGTACTAACAGGAAACCCTGGTGGTGTAGTGGTTAAGAGTTCGGCTGCTAACCAAAAGGCCGGCAATTCTAACCTGCCAGGCGCTACTTGGAAACCCTATGGGGCAGCTCTACTCTGCCCTATAGGGTCACAATGAGTTGGAATTGACTAGATGGCAGCAGGTTATTTATTTTTTTTATTTTAGTTATGTACTAACAAACTCTCTCTTACAAAAAAACTCTCTCACACACACACATACATACATGCATGTACACATACATGCATGTACACATACACGCACACATGCCTCTATCTGTCAACTTCCAAAGTTGGCAGCATCCACAAATTTAAGGGATGTATAATCCCTTTTTTTTTCCTCTGAGTGACCACCTCATCCCACTTGTCAATTTCCATTTCTCTGGTATGCCCAGAGTTAATCCAGTCAGTAGCACCAACCACTCTATTCTCTTCAAACTCTTGCCACTTAACTGGTCCTTACAGCTGATGTGAAAATCAGGTCCACAATGTATACATATCGTTGTTCTACAAATATTAGTTAAACACTATATTCCAGGAGCTGTAGCAAGTCTTGAGATAGGGGAGAGAATAATAACAATAGCTAACACTTATGTAGCATAGTGGCTACAACACTGGGCTCAAACATATCTACTATGATGAGGATGGCACTGGACTGAGCAATGTTTCATTCTGTTGTACATAGGGTCACTGTGAGTTGGAATTGACTCCAAGGCACCTAACAACAACATATAACACTTAGCTATGTACTAAGTGATTTTGGATGCTTTGCATGAATTTCTTCATTTCTTCTTTTTCAACTTTATGAGATAGTTACCACCCTCAACCCCAATTTACACATGAAGAACCCGAGAAACAAAGGTTAAGTATTTTGCTCAAGGTCATAAGCTTGTAAGTGGTGGAGACAAGATTCAAGTCTAAGGAGTCCAGAACCACAGCCTGCACTTTTTTTTTTAATTTAGAAACGCTTTATTGTTAAAAAATGCTAATCATCATCTGAGCCTTCAACAAGTCGTAATCCTTTTGCTGGTGGAGGATCTTGCCTCGATGTTGATGGCTGCTGACTGCGGTTGCTGAAGGTTGAGGTGGCCATGGAAATTTCTTAAAATAAGACAACAGTGAAGTTTGCCACACCGACTGACTCTTCCTTTCACTAAAGATTTCTCTGTAGCATGCAATGTTGTTTGATAGCATTTTACCCACAGTAGAACGTCTTTCAAAACTGGAGTCAATCCTCTCAAACCCTGGCAATGTTTATCAATTAAGTTTATGTAATATTCTAAATTCTTTGTTGTCATTTCAACAATGTTCCCAGCATCTTCACCAGGAGTAGATTACATCTCAAAAAACCGCTTTCTTTGCTCATTCATAAGAAGCAACTCCTCATCTGTTAAAGTTCTATCATGAGATTTCAGCAATTCAGTCACATCTTCAGGTTCCACTTCTAATTCTAGTTCTGTTGCTATTTCTACCATATCTGCAGTTACTTCCTCCACTGAAATCTTGAAACCCTCAAAGTCATCTGTGAGGATTGGAACCAACTTCTTCCAAACTCCTCTTACTGTTGATATTTTGACCTTCACCCATGAATCAGAGATGTTCTTAATGGCATCTAGAATAGTGAATCCTTTCCAGAAGGTTTTCAATTTACTTTGCCCAGATTCATCAGAGTAATCACTATCTATGGCAGCTATAGCCTTACGAAATATATTTCTTATATAATAAGACTTGAAAGTTGTAATTACTCCTTGATCCATGGGCTGCAGAATGGATGCTGTTAGCAGGCATGAAAACAACATTTATCTCCTTGTACATCTCCATCAGAGCTCTTGGGTGACCAGGTACATTGTCAATAAGCAGTAATATTTTAAAGGAATCTTTTTTTCCAAGCAGTAGTTCTCAACAGTGGGCTTAAAATGTTCAGTAAACCCAGAAGGTCAGCTCAACTGGACTGGACCAAAAGCAGTTTCCGGGATAAAATGAATGCTTCAAAGGTCAGCAGAGCAAGGGCAGGGGTTTGGGGACTATGGCTTAAGGGGACTTCTAAGTCAATTAGCAAAATAATTCTATTATGAAAACATTCTGCATCCCACTTTGAAATGTGGCATCTGGGGTCTTAAATGCTAACAAGCGGCCATCTAAGATGCATCAATTGGTCTCAACCCACCTGGATCAAAGGAGAATGAACACCAAGGTCACACGATAACTTTGAGCCCAAGAGACAGAAAGGGCCCCATGAACCAGAGACTTACATCATCCTGAGACCAGAAGAACTAGATGGTCCCCGGCCACAACCGATGACTGCCCTGACAGGGAGCACAACAGAGAATCCCTGAGGGAGCAGGAGATCAGTGGGATGCAGACCCCAAATTCTCATAAAAAGATCAGACTTAGTCTGACTGAGACTAGAGGAATCCCGGCAGTCATGGTCCCCAAACCTTCTGTTGGCCCAGGACAGGAACCATTCCTGAAGACTACTCACCAGACATGGAAGGGACTGGACAATGGGTTGGAGATGCTGATGAAGAGTGAGCTACTTATATCAGGAGGACACTTGAGACTGTGTTGACATCTCCTGTCTGGAGGGGAGATATGGGAGGGTAGAGAGGGTTAGAAACTGGCAAAATTGTCACGAAAGGAAAGACTGGAAGGAGGGAGCAGGCTGACTCATTAGGGGGAGAGTAAGTGGGAGTATGGAGTAAGGTGTATATAAGCTTATATGTGACAGACTGACTTGATTTGTAAACGTTCACTTAAAGCACAATAAAAATTATTTTTAAAAAATATTCTGTAAACCATGTCATAAACAGATGTGCTGTCATCCAGGCTTTGTTGTTCTATTTATAGAGTATAGGCAGAGTAGGTTTAACATAATTCTTAAGGGCGCTAGGATTATCAGAATGGTAAATGAGTACTGGCTTAAACTTAAACTTACCAGCTGCGTTAGCCCCTAACAAGAGGGTCAACCTGTTCTTGGCAGCTTTGAAGCCAGGCATTGACTTCTTCCTAGGTATGAAAGTCCCAGATGGCATCTTCTTCCATTATAAGGCTGTCTCATCCACACTGAAAATCTCTTGTTTAGTGTAGTCACCTTCATCAATTTTTTAAAATTTTTATTATGCTTTATATGAACGTTTACAAACCAAGTCAGTCTCTCATACAAAAATTTATATACACTTTGCTATATACTCCTAATTGCCCTCCGCCTAATGAGACAGCACACTCCTTCCCTCCACTTTCTTTAGTGTCCATTCGGCCAGCTTCTGACCGCTCTGCCCTCTCATCTCCCCTCCAGATAGGAGATGCCGAACATAGTCTCATGTGTCTACTTGATCTAAGAAGCTCAGTCTTCACCAATATCATTTTCTATCCCATTGTCCAGTCCAATCCCTGTTTGAAGAGTTGGCTTTGGGAATGGTTCCTGTCTTGGGCTTACAGAAGGTCTGGGGACCATGACCACCGGGGTGCTTCTGGTCTCAGTCAGACCATTAAGTCTGATCCTTTTGCGAGAATTTGGGGTCTGCATCCCACTGCTCTCCTGCTCCCTCAGGGGTTCTCTGGTTTGTTCCCTGTCAGGGCAGTCATCATTTGTAGCTGGGCACCATCTAGTTCTTCTGGACTCAGGCAGAGATAGTCTCTGGTTTATGTGGCCCTTTCTGTCTTTTGGGTTCATAATGACCTTGTGTCTTTGGTGTCCTTCATTTTCCTTTGCTCCAGGTGGGTTGAGACCAATTGATGAATCTTAGATGGCCGCTTGCTAGAGTTTAAGACCCCAGACACCACTCTCTAAAGTGGGATGCAGAATGTTTTCTTAATAGATTTTAATATGCCAGTTGGCATAGATGTCTCCTAAAACCATAGCCCCCAAACCCCTACCCCTGCTACGCTGGCCTTCGAAACATTCAGTTTATTCAGGAAACTTCTTTGCTTTTGGTTTAGTCCAGTTGCGCTGACCTCTCCTGTACTGTGTTTTGTCTTTCCCTTCATCTAAAATAGTTCTTATCTACCATCTAATGAATACCCCTCTCCCTCCCTCACTCCTTCCTAATGAATACCCCTCTCCCTCCCTCACTCCTTCCACCCTCTAGTAACCATCAAAGAATATATTCTTCTCAGTTTAAACTATTTCTCGAGTTCTTATAATAGTGGCCCTTATACAATATTTGTCCTTTTGTAACTGACTAATTTCACTCAGCATAATGCCTTCCAGATTCCTCCATGTTATGAAAAGTTTCACAGTTTCGTCACTGTTCTTTATCGATGCGCAGTATTCCACTCTGTGAATATACCATAATTTATTTATCCATTCATCCTTTGATGGGCACCTCAGTTGCTTCCATACTTTTGCTATTGTAAACAGTGCTGCAATGAACATGGGTGTGCATATATCTGTTCGTGTAAAGGCTCTTATTTCTCCAGAATGTATTCCAAGGAGTGGAATTGCTGGATCCTATGGTTGTTCTGGAAGCCCTGGTGGCATAGTGGTGAAGTACTACGGCTGCTAACCAAGAGGTCGGGAGTTTGAATCTGCCAGGTGCTCCTTGGAAACTTTATCGGGCAGTTCTACTCTGTCCTATAGGGTCACTGTGAGTTGGAATCGACTCGATGGCAGTGGGTTTGAGTTTTTTTGTGGTAGTTCTGTTTCTAGCTTTTTAAGGAAGCACCAAATCAATTTCCAAAGTGGTTGTACCATTTTGCATTCCAGCCAGCAGTGTATAAGTGTTCCAGTCTCTCCACAACATCGCCAACATTTATCATTTCGTGTTTTTTGGATTAATGCCAGCCTTGCTGGAGTGACATGGAACGTCCTTGTAGTTTTGATTTGCAATTCCCTAATGGCTAATGATTGTGAGCATTTCCTTATGTATCTGTTAGCTACCTGAATGCCTTCTTTAGTGAAGTGTCTGTTCATACACTTTGCCCATTTTTAATTGGGTTATTTGTCTTTTTGTAGTTGAGTTTTTGCAGTATCATGTAGATTTTAGAGATCAGGTGCTGATAGGAAATGCCATAGCTAAAAACTTTTCCAATCTGTAGGCAATCTTTACCCTCTTTTGGTGAAGCCCTTGGATGAGCGTAGGTGTTTGATTTTTAGGAGCTCCCAGTTATCTAGTTTCTCTTCTGCATTATTAGTAATTTTTTTTTTCAGGGCCAGTAAGCATTTGAGCTCTTTTTTTTAATAATTTTTATTCTGCTTTAAGTGAAAGTTTACAAATCAAGTCAGTCTCTCACACAAAAACTTATATACACCTTGCTACCTACTCCCAATTACTCTACCCCTAATAAGACATATTTTTTTTAATGAGACAGCTCTCTCCCTCCCTCTACTCTCTCTTTTCATGTCCATTTTGCCAGCTTCTAACCCCTTCTACCCTATCATCTCCCCCCCAGGCAGGAGATGCCAACATAGTCTCAAGTGTCCACCTGATCCAAGAAGCTCACTCCTCACCAGCATACCTCTCCAACCCATTGTCCAGTCCAATCCATGTCTGAAGAGTTGGCTTTGGGAATGGTTCCTGTCCTGGGCCAACAGAAGATCTGGGGGCCATGACCACCGGGGTCCTTCTAGTCTCAGTCAGACCATTAAGTCTGGTGTCATTAGAATTTGGGGTCTGCCCACTGCTCTCCTGCTCCCTCAGGGGTTGTCTGTTGTGTTCCCTGTCAGGGCAGTCATCGGTTGTAGCCAGGCACCATCTAGTTCTTCTGGTCTCAGGATGATGTAGTCGCTCATTCATGTGGCCCTTTCTGTCTCTTGGGCTCGTAATTACTTTGTGTCCTTGGTGTTCTTCATTCTCCTTTGATCCAGGTGGGGTGAGACCAATTGATGTATCTTAGATGGCTGCCTGCTAGCGGTTAAGACCCAGACACCACTCTTCAAAGTGGGATGCAGAATGTTTTCTTAATAGATTTTATTATGCCAATTGACTTAGATGTCCCCTGAAACTATGGTCACCAAACCCCTGCCCCTGCTACACTGGCCTTTGAAGCATTCAGTTTATTCAGAAAACTTCTTTGTTTTTGGTTTAGTCCAGTTGTGCTGACCTCCCCTGAATTGTGTGTTGTCTTTCCCTTCACCTAAAGTAGTTCTTATCTACCATCTAATTAGTGAATACACCTCTCCCATCCTCCCTACCTCCCTCCTCTCGTAACCACAAAAGAATGTTTTCTTCTCATTTTAAACTATTTCTCCAGTTCTTATACAATCTTTGTCCTTTTGCAACTAATGTCACTCAGCATAATGCCTTCCAGATTCCTCCATGTTATGAAATGTTTCACAGATGCCTCACTGTTCTTTATCGATGAGTAATATTCCATTGTGTGAATATATCGTAATTTATTTATCCATCCATCTATTGATGGGCACCTTGGTTTCTTCCATGTTTTTGCTATTGTAAACAGTGCTGCCATAAACATGGGTGTGCATATATCTGTTCGTGTAAAGGCTCTTATTTCTCTAGGATATATTCCAAGGAGTGGGATTGTTGGATCATATGGTAGTTCTATTTCCAGCTTTTCAAGGAAGTGCCAACTCTATTTCCAAAATTTGACGTTCCCACCAGCAGTGCATAAGTGTTCTAATCTCTCCACAGCTTCTCCAACATTTACTATTTTGTTTTTTTGGAGTACTGCCAGCCTTGTTGGAGTGAGGTGAAATCTCATTGTAGTTTCCATCTGCATTTCTCTAATGGCTAATGGTTGTAGACATTTCCTCATGTATCTGTTAGCTACCTGAATGTCTTTTTTAGTGAACTGCCTATTCATATCTTTTGCCCATTTTTTAATATGGTTATTTGTCTTTTTGTAGTTGACTTTTTGCAGTATCATGTAGATTTTAGAGATCAGATGCTGATCGGAAATGTCATAGCTAAAAACTTTTTCCCAGTCTGTAGGTAGTCTTTTTACGCTTTTGGTGAAGTCTTTGGATGAGCATAGGTGTTTGATTTTTAGAAGCTCCCAGTTATTTAGTTTTTCTTCTGCTTTCTTAATAATGTTTTGTATACTGTTTATGCCATGTATTAGGGCTCCTAACATTGTCCCTATTTTCTCTTCCATGATCTTTTTCGTTTTAGATTTTATATTTAGGTCTTTGATCCATTTTGAGCTCGTTTTTGTCCATGGAGTGAGGTATGGGTTTTGTTCCATTTTTTTGTAGATAGATATCCGGTTCTGCCAGCACCATTTGTTAAAAAGACTGTCTTTTCCCATTTAACTGTTTTGGGGCCTTTGTCAAATATCAGCTGCTCATATGTGGTGGATTTATGTCTGGATTCTCAATTCTGTTCCATTGGTCTATATCTGTTGTTGGACCAGTACCAGGCTGGTTTGACTACTGTGGCGCTATAATAGGTTCTAAAATCAGGTAAAGTAAGACCTCCCACTTTGTTCTTCTTTTTCAGTAATGCCTTATTTATCTGGGTCATCTTTCCCCTCCATATGAAGTTGGTGATTTGTTTCTCCATCTCATTAAAGAATGTTGTTGGGATTTGGATTAGAATTGCATTAAATCTATAGATCACTTTCGGTAGAATAGTCATTTTTATAATGTTAAGTCTTCCTATCCATAAGCAACTTACGTTTTTCCACTTATGTAGGTCTCTTTTGGTTTCTTGCAGAAGTGTACTGAAGTTTTCTTTGTATAAGTCTTTTATATCTCTGGTAAGATTTATTCCTAAGTATTTTATCTTCTTGGGGGCTATTGTAAATGGCATTGATTTGGTGATTTCCTCTTCGATGTTCTTTTTGTTGGTGTAGAGGAATCCAACTGATTTTTGTATGTTCATCTTATATCCTGATACTCTGCTGAGCTCTTCTAGTAGTTTCAGTAGTTTTCTTGAGGATTCCTTTGGGTTTTCTGAATATAAGATCATGTCATCTGCAAATAGAGATACTTTTACTATTTCCTTGCCAATCTGGATGCCCTTTATTTCTTTATCTAGCCTAATTACTCTGCCTAGGACCTCCAACACAATGTTGAATAAGAGTGATGATAAAGGGCATCCTTGTCTGCTTCCCGATCTCAATGGGAATGCTTTCAGGCTCCCTCCATTTAGGGTGATGTTGGCTGTTGGCTTTGTATAAATGTCCTTTATTATGTTGAGGAATTTTCCTTCTATTCCTATTTTGCTGTGAGTTTTTATCATGAATGGGTGTTGAGCTTTGTCAAATGCCTTGTCTGCATCAGTTGATAAAATCAGGTGATTCTTGTCTTTTGTTTTATGTATATGGTGGATTTCATTAATTGTTTTTCTAATGTTGAACCATCCCTGCATACCTGGTATGAATCCCACTTGGTAATGGTGGATTATTTTTTTGATATGTTATTCATTCTATTGGCTAGAATTTTGTTAAGGATTTTTGCATCTAAGTTCACGAGGGATATAGGTCTGTAATTTTCTTTCTTTTTGTTTTTTTTTTGACATTTTTACCTGTTTTTTTTTTTTTTTTTGTATCAGGGATATGGTGGCTCCATAGAATGAGTTTGGTAGTATCCCGTCCTTTTCTATGCTCTGAAATACCTTTAGTAGTAGTGGCGTTAACTCTTCTCTGAAAGTTTGGTAGAACTCTGCAGTGAGGATGTCCGGACCAGGGCTTTTTTTTCTTGGGAGTTTTTTGATTACCTTTTCAATCTCTTCTTTTGTTTTGGTTCTATTTAGTTGTTCTACCTCTTTTTGTGTTAGTTTAGGTAGGTAGTGTGTTTCTAGGAATTCATCCATTTCTTCTAGTTTTTCAAATTTGTTTGAGTATGGTTTTTCATAGTAATCTGATATGATTCTTTTAATTTCAGTTGGGTCTGTTGTAATATCACCGATCTCATTTCTTATTTGGCTTATTTGCTTCCACTCCTGTTTTTCTTTTGTCAGTTTGGCCAGTGGCTTATCAATTTTGTTGATTTTTTCAAAAAACCAGCTTTCGATCTTAAATCTTTCACTTGTTTTTCTGTTTTCTATTTCATTTAGTTCAGCTCTAATTTTTATTATTTGTTTTCTTGTGGTTCCTTTGGGTTTCTTTTGTTGCTCTCTTTCTATTTGTTCAAGTTGTAGGGATAGTTTTTGATTTTGGCCCTTTCTTCTTTTGTATCTGTGCATTTATTGATATAAATTGGCCTCTGAGCACCGCTTTTCCTGTGTCTCAAATGTTTTGATAGGAAGTGTTTTCATTATCATTGGATTCTATGAATTTCTTTATTCCATCCTTAATGTCTTCCATAATCCAGTCTTTTTTAACCAGGATATTGTTCAGTTTCCAAGTGTTCGATTTCTTTTCCCTGCTTTTCCTGTTATTGATTTCCACTTTTACAGCCTTATGGTCAGAGAAGACGCTTTGTAATATTTCAATGTTTTGGATTCTGCTAAGGCTTGCTTTATGACCTAATATGTGGTCTATTCTAGAGAATGTTCCATGTGCACTAAAAAAGAAAGTATACTTGGTTGCTGTTGGGTGGAGTGTTCTGTATATGTCTATGAGGTCAAGTTTGTTGATTGTGGCATTGAGATCTTCCGTGTCTTTATTCAGCTTCTTTCTGGATGTCCTGTCCTTCACCGAAAGTGTTGTGTTGAAGTTTCCTACTATTATTGTGGAGCTATCTCACTTTTCAATGCTGACAGTTTTTGTTTTATGTATCTTGCAGCCCTGTCATTGGGTGCCTAAATATTTAATATGGTTATATCTTCTTGGTGTATTGTGCCTTTTATCATTATATAGTGTCCTTCCTTATCCTTCATGATGGAATTAACTTTAAAGTCTATTTTGTAAGAAATTAATATTGCCACTCCTGCTCTTTTTTGATTGTTGTTTGCTTGATATATTTTTTTCCATCCTTTGAGTTTTAGTTTGTTTGTGTCTCTAAGTCTAAGGTGTGTCTCTTGTAGGTGGCATATAGATGGATCTTGTTTCTTAATCCATTCTGCCACTCTCTGTCTCTTTATTGGTGCATTTAGTCCATTTATATTCAGGGTAATTACAGACAGGTATGAATTTAGTGCTATCATTTTGATGTCTTTTTTGTGTGTGTTGTTGACAGTTTCTTTTTCTCACTTAATTTTATGTGCTGATTAGATTATCTTTGTATATTGTCCTTTCCTCATATTTGTTGTTGTTGATTTTGTTACTTCTGAGTCTCTATGTTTTTGTCGTCTTTTGTTTTGATGAGTAGGATAGTTTTTCTCCTTTGTGGCTTCCTTATTATTTACCCCTATTTTTCTAAATTTAAACCTAACTTTTTTTTCTTTGTATCACCATATCTTCCTCACCATGTGGAAGGTGTATGATTACATTTCTTAGTCCCTTTTTATTATTCTAATGTTGTCTGTTGCACTGTTACCCTGTTTTGAGTTTTTTTTTTTTTTTTTTTAATAATCTTGCCTTGTTTTTTTTTATTTCCCCGTCTGGGTTGACTTCTGGTTGCTCTGCCCAGTGTTCTAGTCTAGGTATGACACCTTCTATTTTTGATTTTCTAACCAAAGAACTCCCTTTAGTATTTCTTGTAGTTTTGGCTTGGTTTTTATGAATTCCCTAAACTTGTATTTATCTGGAAATCGTTATGAGTCGGAATCAAATCAACGGCATTGGTTTGGGTGGAAATGTCTTAATTTCACCTTCATATTTAAGAGATATCTTTTCTGGATATATGATTCTTGGCTGGCAATTATTTTCCTTCAATTTTTTAAAATATGTCATCCCCTTGCCTTCTTGCCTGCATGGTTTCTGCCGAGTAGTCTGAGCTTGTTCTTATCAGCTCTCCTTTCTAGGTGACTTTTTGTTTATCTCTAGCTGCTCTTATAATTCTCTATCTTTGGTTTTGGCAAGTTTGATTATAATGTCTTGGTGACTTTCTTTTAAGATCTACCTTATGTGGAGTTCAATGAGCATCTTGGATAGATATCTCCTCATCTTTCATGATATCAGGGATGTTTTCTGCCAACAAATCTTCAACAATTCTCTCTGTATTTTCTGTTATCCCTCCCTCTTCTGGTACTCCAATCACTCCTAGGTTATTTCTCTTGATAGAGTCCCACATGATTCTTAAGGTTTCTTCATTTTTTTTAATTATTTTATCTGATTTTTCTTCAAATATATTAGTGTCAGGTGATTTACTTCAAGTTCAGAAATTCTAGCTTCTATTTACTCAATTCTGCTCCTCTGACTTTCTATTGAGTTGTCTACTTCTGTAATTTTATTGTTAAATCTTCTGAATTTCTGATTGCTGTCTATGGATTTTTCCAGCTTATTAAACTTTTCATTATGTTCCTGAATAAACTTTCTAAATTCTTCAATTGCTTTTTCTGTGTGTCCCTTGGCTTGTTCTGCGTATTGTCTCGTTTCCTTCCGAATGTCTTGAAGGGCTCTGTATGTTAAACTTTTGTATTCTGCATCTGGTAATTCCAGGAATGCACGTTCATCTAGAAGATCCCTGGATTCTTTGTTTTGAGAGCCTGTTGAGGTGATCATGGTCTGTTTCTTTATGTGACTTGATATTGACTGTTGTCTCTGAGCCATCTATAAGTTATTGTATTAGTTTATTCTTGCTTACTGTGTCATAGCTTCTTGCTTCGTTTAGTTTTGGTATACCCCTGTGGGTTGCTTGAGTGATCTAGCTTGATTATTTTCCCGTTGGAGCTCTAACGTCCTGTCCTCAGATGGCTAGAACTGTTATCAGGTGTATCAGTCTAGGAATCCATTCAGTTTTCTTGTATGAATTCTGCTCAGGTTTCCAGGTACCTGATCATCAAGTACAGGCTCTGTCCTACAGTCTTAGTGGGGCAGTGGTGATTGGCGTATCTGATTGCAGCATGGGGTCATGCTCTGAACAAGGCAGGGGGTGGAGAACTGACCCCTGGGTGTCTCTGAGGAAAGCACGTCCCTGTTCCCTACAGCATGCAGGGGCTTGTGTTCTGCAGACAGACCATGGGCACCCAAAGTTTTTGTTTGTAAGGACTGCGAGGTACCAGTTATGTTTGGACCCCTATCACGGGTGACTGGGTGACCTGAGTGGAGCTACCAGTCCTTAGGTCCCTGATGTGTGTAGGTGAGGACCTCGTTTAATAGGCAAAGCAATGTCAAACGTCAAACACCCACCTCTCCACCGCACAGCTGACATGGTTAGAGTCTGCCAACAAGGGCCTATTCTCACGAAATAGGCCCACACATGTCCATGCAGAAGGGAAAGCTGCTCAAAGTCCACGGATGGTTTATGCCTGGACAGGAGCTGCTTCTGTCCTGACCTTCTCGGGTTAGTGGAGCTGGCAAATTATCTTTTCCCCCAAATGCAAATTTTTTCCTTCCCCAAGGGCGGGAGGATGGCTCTAGGTGCTCAACAATGCCTCTCTCAGGCCCAGGGAATTCAGCTGCTGAAGCCAGTTTGCAGGTGGGGAGGGCGCATTAATATATATGCAAGTATTTAGCTTTTGCTGAAAGCGCTGTTCTCAGGTTCCAGATGTATGAGTAGTCTATGTGGCTGGCTGCTTCTCCCTGAGGAAACTGCGGCTGAACAGTAGTACCAGCCCTCCACCGCAGCCGCTCCAGTAATAGTGCCTAAGGGCTCCCCACTATTCAGGTCCAGTAACTCCTCTCCACTTCTGAATGGTCTCTTCCTCACCCTGCCCCTCAGTTCGTTTTCTAAGCTTGCCTTTGAAGCTCAGGTCTCCCAGCTTGTCACATATATACTCATTTCACTTGTTTTTTTGGTTCTTTGTTGTAAAGAGGGCTCGCCAGAAGTGTCTGTCTGTTCTGCCATCTTGGCTCCTCCCACCTGTTAGTAATGTTTTGTATACTGTTTATGCCATATATTATTTTTTCTTTTCCCTATTTTTTCTTCCATGATCTTTACCATTTTACAGATATGTTTAGGCCTGTGATCCATTTTGAGTTAGTTTTTGTGCACGGTGTGAGGTACAGGTCTTGTTTCATTTTTTTGCAGATAGATATCCAGTTCTGCCAGCACCATTTGTTAAAAAGACTGTCTTTTCCCCACTTAACTGATTTGGGGACTTTGTCAAATATCAACTGCTCATATGTGGATGGATTTATGTCTGGATTCTCAATTCTGTTCCATTGGTCTATGTATCTATTGTTGTACAAGTACCTGGCTGTTTGACTAGTGTGGTGGTATAAAAAAAAAAAATTTTAATAGGTTCTAAAATAAGGTAGAGTGAGGTCTTCCACTTTGTTGTTCTTTTTCAGCAATGCTTTACTTATCCTGGGCCTCTTTCCCTTCCATATGAAGTTGGTGATTTGTTTTTTCATCAGAGTAAAAAATGCCGTTGAAATTTGGATCGGAATTGCATTGTATCTATAGATCTCTTTTGGTAGAATAGACATTATTACAATGTTAACTCTTCCTATCCATGATCAAGGTATGTTTTTCCACTTATGTAGGTCTCTTTTGGTTTCTTGCAGAAGTGTTCTGTAGATTTTTTGTACAAGTCTTTTACATCTCTGGTAAGATTTTTTCCTAAGTATTTATTTTATCTTCTTCTGGGCTACTGTAAATGGTATTGATTTGGTGATTTCCTCTTCGATGTTCCTTTTGTTGGTGTAGAGGAATCCAACTGATTTTTGTTTGTTTGTTTGTTATCCTGGTACTCTGCTGAAATCTTCTATTAGTTTCAGTAGTTTTCTTGATGATTCCTTAGGGTTTTCTGTATATAAGATCATGTCATCTGCAAGTAGAGGCACTTTTACTTCTTCCTTACCAATCTGGGTGCCCCTTATTTCTTTATCTAGCCTAATTGCTGTGGCTAGGGTCTCCAGCACAGTGTTGAATAAGAGTGGTGATAAAGGGCATCCTCGTGTGGTTCCCAGTCTCAAGGGGAGTGCTTTCAGACTCTCTCCATTTAGGATGATGTTGGCTATTGGTTTTGTATACATGCCCTTTATTATGTTGAGGAATTTCCTTGTGTTTCTATTTTGCTGAGAGTTTTTATCATGAATGAGTGTTGAACTTTGTCAATTGCCTTTTCTGCATCAATTGATAAAATCATGTGATTCCTGTCTTTTGTTTTATTTATATAATGGGTTGCATTAGTTCTTTTTCTAATGTTGAACCATCCCTGCATACCTGGTATGAATCTCACTTGGTCATGGCTGTTTATTATTATTATTTTTTTTGATATGTTCTTGAATTCTATTCGGTAGAATTTTGTTCAGAATTTTTGCATCTGAGCTCATGAGGGATATAGGTCTGTATTTTTCTTTTCTTTTCTTTTCTTTTTTTTTGTGGTGTCTTTACCTGGTTTTGAGATCAGAGTTACACTGGCTTCATAGAAAGATTTTGGGAGTATTCCATTCTTTTCTATGCTCTGAAATACCTTTAGTAGCAGTGGTGTTACATCTTCTATGAAAGTTTGGTAGAACTCTGCAGTGAAGCCATCCGGGCCAGAGCTTTTTTTGTTGGGAATTATTCTATTACCTTTTCAATCTCCTTTTCGTTATGGGTCTATTTAGTTGTTTTACTTTAGGTAGGTAGTGTGTTTCTAGGAATTCATCCATTTCTCCTGGGTTTTTTAATTTGTTAGAGTACAATTTTTTGTAGTAATCTGATATGAATCTTTGACCTTCAGTTGGGTGTGTTGTAATTTCACCCATCTCATTTCTTATTTGGTTTATTTGCTTCCTCTCCTCTTTTTATTTTATAGTTTGTTCCATGGTTTATCAATTTTGTTAATTTATTCAAAGGACTAGCTTTTGGGCTTGTTGACTTTTTCAGTTGTTTTTCTGTTTTCTATTTTATTCAATTCTGCTCTAATTTTCAGTATTTGATCTCTTCTGGTGCTTGAGGATTTCTTTTGTTGCTCTCTATTTGTTCAAGTTGTAGGGATAATTCTTTGATTTTGGCCCTTTCTTCTTTTTGTATGTGTGCATTTATTGATATAAATTGACCTCTGAGCACTGCTTTTGCTTTGTCCCAAAGGTTCTGATAAGAAGTGTTTTCATTCTCATTGGATTCTATGAATTTGTTTATTCCATCCTTAATGTCTTCTATAGCCCATTCTTTTTTGAGCAGGGTATTGTTTAGTTTCCAAGAGTTTCATTTCTCTTTCCTGCTTTTTCTGTTATGGATTTCTACTTTTATGGCCTTGTGGTCAGAGAAAATGCTTTGTAATATTTTAATGTTTTGGATTCTGCTAAGGCTTGCTTTATGACTTAATATGTGGTCTTAGAGAATGTTCCATGTGCACTAGAAAAGAAAGTATACTTGGCTGCTATTAGGTCGAGTGTTCTCCATATGTCTATGAGGTCAAGTTCGTTGATTGTGGCATTTAGATCTTCCATGTCTTTATTGAGCTTCTTTCTGGGTGTCCTGTCTCATACCAGAAGTGGTGTGTTAAAGTCTCCTACTGTTATTATTGAGCTGTCTATCTCACTTTTCAATGCTGATAAAGTTTGTTTTATGTATCTTGCATAAATATTTAATATGGTTATATCCTCCTGGCTTTTTGTCCCTTTTATCATTATATAGTGTCCTTCTTTATCCTTTTTGGTGGATTTAACTTTAAAGTCTATTTTGTCAGAAATTAATATTACCAATGTTGCTCTTTTTTGATTGCTCTTTGCTTGATATATTTTCTTTCCATCCTTTGAGTTTTAGTTTGTTTGTATGTCTAAGTCTAAGGCGTGTCTCTTTTAGGCTGTGTATAGATGGATCATGTTTTTTTAATCCATTCTGCCACTCTCTGTCTCTTTATAGGTGCCTTTAGCCAAATTTCATTCAGCATAATTATAGATAGGTATGAGTTTAGTGGTGTTATTTTGATGCCTTTTTTGTGTGTGTGTTGTTGACAGTTTCATTTTTCCACTTTTTTGTGCTGAGAAGTATTTCTTTGTGAATTGTGTGTTCCTTTTTTTCATTGTGGTTTAATTTGTTTTTGTTGAGTCTTTGTGTTTATCTTGTTTTTTATTTTGAAGTGTAGTATTGTTAGTCTTCTTTGTGGTTACCTTGATATTTACCCCTATTTTTCTAAGTTTAAACCTAACTTGTATCTCCCTATATCACCTTGAATTCCTCTCCATATGAAAGATCTAAAAAAAAATGAAAGATCTATGCCTTTTTTTTTAGCACCTTTTTATTGATTATTGTCATCTTTTAGGTAATGACATCACTTATTCCCTGTTTTGAGTGTTTTTTTTTTTTTAATCTTGATATCTGGTTGTTCTGTTCTGTGTTCTAGTGTTAGGTTGATATCTGTTATGTTTTTTATCTGATATCTGATAAGTTTGTGCTGAGTAGTTTGTCTTTATAAATTGTGTTTTCTTCTTATTCATTGTTGTTAATTATGTTTCTGTTGAGTATCTTTTTTTGTATTTTTTTGAGGAGTAGGATAATTTGTCTCCTTTGTGGTTACCCTAATATTTACCCCTATTTTTCTAAGTTTCAACCTAAATTTTTTTCTCTGTATCGCCTTGTCTTCCTCTCCATATGAAAGATCTATGACTACATTTCTTAGTCCCTCTTTATTATTTTATTATTGTCATCTTTTACATAATGACACTGCTATTCTCCTGTTTTGAGTGTTTTTTTCATCTTGATTTATTTTTGTCATTTCCTGGTCTTGGTTAACATCTGATTGCTCTGTCCAATGTTCTAGCCTTGGGTTGATACTTGATATTATTGATTTTCTAACCAAAGAACTCCCTTTAGTATTTCTTGTAGTTTTGGTTTGGTTTTTACAAATTCCCTAAACTTCTGTTTATCTGCAAATGTCCTAATTTCACCTTCATATTTGAGAGACAGTTTTGCTGGGTATATGATTCTTGGCTGACAATTTTTTCCTTCAATGCTTTATATAAGTTTTCCCATTGCAATCTTGCCTGCAAGGTCTCTGCCGAGTAGTCTGAGGTTACTCTTATTGACTCTTCCTTGTGGGTGACTTTTCATTTATCCTTAGCTACTCTTAAAATTCTCTCTTTATCTTTGGTTTTGGCAAGTTTGATTATAATGTGTCTTGGTGACTTTCTTTTTAAATCTACCTTATGTGGAGTTCGATGAGCATCTTGGATTGATATCTTCTCATCTTTCACTGTATCAGGGAAGTTTTCTGCCAACAAATCTTCAACTATTCTTTCTGTGTTTTCTGTTATCCCTCCCTGTTCTGGCACTCCAAGCACTCATAGGTTATTTCTCTTGATAGAGTCCCACATGATTCTTAAGTTTTCTTCATTTTTTTAAATTCTTTTATCTGATTTTTCTTCAAATATATTGGAGCCAAGTGGTTTTTCTTCAAGGTCAGCAATTCTGATTTCCACTTGCTCGATTCTGCTACTCTTTCTATTGAGTTGTCCAATTTTGTGATTTTATTGTTAATCTGAATTTCTGATTGCTCTCTCTCTATGGATTCTTGCAGTTGATTAAATTTTTCATTATGTTCTTGATTAACCTTTTTAATTTCTTCATTTGTTTTATCTGTGTGTTCCTTGGCTTGTTCTGCATTTTGCCTGATCACCTTCCTGATGTCTTGAAGAGTTCTGTATATTAATCTTTTGAATTCTGCATCTGGTAATTCCAGGAAGGCACGTGCATCCAGAAGATCCTTTAATTCTCTGTTTTAAGACTTGTTGACGCAATCATGGTGTGTTTCTTTATGTGGTTTGATATTGACTTGTCTCTGAGCCATCTATAAGTTATTGTATTAGTTTATTTTATGTTTGCTTACTGTATCCTAGTTCCTTGCTTTGTTTTCTTCTGATATGCCTAAACAGGTTGCTTGAGTGAGCTATCTTGATTATTTTCACCTTTGGAGCTGTGACATCCTGTCCCAAGGTGGCCAGAGCTGTTATCAGGTATATGAGCTTATGAGTCCATTCACTTTTCTTGCTTGGAGTCAGCTCAGGCGTCCAGGTAGCTGATCATCAAGTGTGTGGTACAGGCTCTGTCCTACAGACTTAGAAGGGCAGGGGTGTTTGGTGTAGGTTCCGGTATCTGGTTGCAGCAGGCAGTCATGCTCTGAACAAGGCAGGGGGCTGACAACCATCCCCTAAGTGTCTCTGAGGAGAGTGCATCCCTCTTCCCTAGAGAGTACAGGTGGGTGGATTCTGCAGATGGACCATGGGCACCCAGTGCTTTTGGTTGTAAAGAGTTGGAGGTACCAGTTATCCTTGGACCCCTTTCAAGGGTGGCTGTGTGACCTGAGTGGAGCCACTAGTCCTTAGGCCCCTGATGTGGGTAGGTGAGGACCCTGTTTAATAGGCAAAGTGATGTCAATCATCAAATACCCACTTCTCCACCCCACAGCTGAAACAGTTGCAGCCTGCCAACAAGGGCCTGTTCTCATGATATAGGCCCACACAGGTCCATGCAGGGGGGAAAGGTATTCAAAGTCCATGGACCATTTATGCCTGGACAGGAGCCTCTTCTGCCTGAAGCTCCCCAGGTAGTTGGAGCTGGCAAATTATCTTTCTCCCCATTAAGAATTTATTCCTTCTCCAATTTAAGGAGAATGGCTCCATGCACTCAACAGGGCCTATCTCAGGTCCAGGGAAATCAACAGCTTCTGAAACTGCCTGGGGGTGAGGGGCATGGTAAGATATACACAAGTACTTAGCTTTTGCCAAGACCTCTGTTCTTCTCTTCTGAACCGTCTCTCCCTCCCTCTGCCACTCAGTCCATTTTATAACTTTGCCTTTGATGTTCAGGGCTCGTAGCTTGTCATAAATATAATCATTTCACTTGTTTTTTGGGGTCTTTGTTGTAAAAGGGACCTCTGGAAATGTCTGGCTATTCTGCCATCCTGGCCCCGCCCCCTTCTATACCTATTTTATTTAGATTTTTTTATCAGAAATTGGTGTTGAACTTTGTCAAATGTCTTTTCTGTATCGATTGAAATGATCGTGTGATTCTTTCCTTTCTTTTTATTTATGTGGTGGATTACGTTAATTGATTTTCTAATGTTGAACCATCGTTGCATACCTGGTATGAATCCTACTTGCTTGTGGTGTATTATTTTTTTGATATAATGCTGAATTCTATTGGCTAGAATTTAGCTGAGAATTTTTGCATCTATATTCATGGGAGATATTGGTCTGTAATTTTCTTTTTTTGTGGTTTTTTTGCTTGGTTTTTGTATCCGAGTTATGCTGGCTTCATAGAAGGAATTCGGAAGTATCACTTCCTTTTCAATGTTGTGAAATAGTTTGAGTAGTACTGGTGTAAGCTCTTCTCTGAATGTTTGGTAGAATTCTCCAGTAAAACCATCTGGGCTGGGTTTTTTTTTTTTAATTATCTTTTCTAACTCTTTTCTTCTTATAGGTCTGTTAAGATTTTCACCATCATTTTGTGTTAGTTTGGGTAGGTAGTGTGTTTCTATAAATTTGTCCATTTCCTCTAGGTTTTCAAATTTGTTGGAGAACTATTTTTCATAATACTCTATTATGATTCCTTTTTATTTTGATTGGGTCTATTATATTGTCCTCTATTTCATTTCTTATTTGGGTTATTCACATCCTCCCTGTTTTTCTTTTGTCAGTTTGGCCAGTGGTTTGTCGATTTTGTTGATCCTTTCAAAGAACCAACTTTTGGTTTTGTTGATTCTTTCTATTGTTTTTCTTATCTCTATTTCATTGATTTCTGCTCTCATCTTCATTATTGCCTTTTTTCTGGTGGCTGTGACCTTCTTTTGCTGTTCTCTTTCTATTTTTCAAGTTGTGTAGCTAATGTTTTGGTTTTGCCCCTTTTTCTTTTTTGATGTGTGTATCTATTGCTGTAAATTGACCTGTGAGGACTGCCTTTGCTCTGTCCCAAAAGTTTTGGTGTGATGTGTTTTCATTCTCACTTGATTCTAGGAATTTTTTGATTCCATCTCCGATTTCTTCTATTAATCAGTGGTTTTCAAGCGGGGTGTTATTCAGTTTCCATGTAATTGACTTTTTTCTTTACTCTTCTTGTTGTTAGTTTCTACTCTGATGGCATTGTGGTCAGAGAAGATACTTTATATTATCTCAATGTATTGTATTTCATTGAGGGTTGCTCTGTCACCTACGATGTGGTCTATTCTGCAGAACATTCCATGCATATTGGAAAAGAATGTGTACTTTGCAGCTGTTGGATGGAGTGTTCTATATATATCTTTGAGGTCAAGTTGGCTGATTGTGCTCTTTAGCTCTTCTGTATCTTTGTTGAGTTTCTTTCTAGATGTTTAGAGTCTCTTCTGACAACCATTTCGGTCTTTTCTTTCTCTCCTCTCTTTTTAATGACCTCTTGCTATCTTCATGTTTGATGTCCTTGATGTCATTCCACAACTTGTCTCGTCTTCGGTCATTAGTGTTTCATGCATCAAATCTATTCTTGAAATGGTCTGTAAATTCAGGTGGGATAGACTCAAACTCACACTTTGGCTCCCATAGCCTTGTTCTAATTTTCTTCAGTTTCAACTTGAACTTGCTTATAAGTAATTGATGGTCTGATCCACAGTTGGCCCCTGCCCTTGCTCTGACTGATAATATTGGACTTTCCCATCATCTCTTTCCACAGATGTAGTTGATCCGATTCCTGTGCATTCCATCTGGCGAGGTCCATGTGTACAGTCGCCTTTTCTGTTGGTGAAAAAAAAAAACAAAACTATTTGCAATGAAGAAATCATGGATCTTGCTAAATTCTGTCATGAGATCTCCAGCATTGTTTCTATTACCAAGGTTAGATTTTCCAACTACTGGCCCTTCTTTGTTTCCAATTTTCACATTCCAATCACCAGTAATCATCAGTACATCCTGATTTCATGTTCGATCAATTTCAGACTGCAGAAGTTGGTAAAAATCTTCAGTGTCTTCATCTTCAGCCTTAGTTGTTGGTGAATAAATTTGAATAATATTCATATTAACTGGTCTTCCGTGTCATTGCATGGATATTATCCTATCACTCACAGTGTTGTACTTCAGGATAGATCTTGAAATGTACTTATTGATGATAAATGCAACACCTTTCCTCTTCAATTTGTTATTCCTGGCATAGTAGACCATGTGATTGTCTGATTCAGGATGACCAATACCAGGCCACTTCAGGTCACTAATGCCTAGGATATCAACCTTTATGAGCTCTATTTCATTTTTCACGATTTCCAATTTTCCTAGATTCATACTTCGTACATTTCAGGTTCTAATTATTGATGGTTGCTTGCAACTATTTCTTCTCATTTTGAGTCATGCCATATCAACAAATGAAGGTCCCAACAGCTTGACTGAATCCACATCATTAAGGTCAACCCTACTTTGTGGAGGCAGCCCTTCCCCAGTTGTATTTTGAGTGACTTCAAACCTGAGGTGCTCATCTTCTGGACACTATATCAGACAGTGTTCTGATGCTGTTCATAAGGTTTTCACCGGCTAATTCTTTTCAGAAGTAGACCACCAGATCCTTCTTCCTAGTCTGTCTTAGTCTGGAAGCTTAGCAGAAACCCATCAGCCGTGGGTGGCCCTGCTAGTATTTGAATACCAGTGGCATAGCTTCTAGCATCGCAGAAACACACAAGCCCCAACAGTATGACAAACAGACAGATGCATGGGGGTCACCAAGTTTATAAGTCTGTAAAATGTTACGGAAACAGACTGCCACATCTTTCTCTTGCAGAGCAGTTGGTGTGTTTGAACCAACGTTTTGGTTAGCATTCTGGAGCTTAATCACTGTGCCATCAGCGCTCCCTTCTTCTTAGTATATTGATGTTAGGTGCCTTCTAATTGGTTCTGACTAGAGGGACCCTATGTACAATAGAACGAAACAGTGCCTGGTCCTGTGCCACCCTCGCGATCATTGTTATGCTTCAGCCAGTTTTGCAGCCACTGTGTCAATCCATTTGGTTGAGCATCATCCTCTTTTTCTCTGACCCTCCACTTTACCAAGCATGATGTCCTTCTCCAGGGACTGATTCTCCTGGATAAAATGTCCAAAATATGTGAGGCATAGTCTCACCATTCTTGCTTCTAAGGGGCATTCTGATTGTACTCCTTCTCAGACGGATTTGTTCATTCTTTTGGCAGTCCATTGTATATTCAATATTCTTCCTCAACACTACAATTCAAAGGTGCCAATTCATCTCTGGTTGTCTTTATTCATCGTCTAGCTATCACATGCATATGAGGTGATTGAAAACACCATGGCTTGTTTCAGGGGCATCTTAGTCTTTAAGGTAAATTGTTGCTTTTCAACACTTTGAAAAGGTCTTTTGCAGCAGATTTGCCCAATGCAATGTGCCTTTTGATTTTTTTTTAGTAATCCTTTTGTTGTTTTTTTTTATTGTGCTTGATCATGGTGAATTATTTTTTTGATATGTTGTTGAATTCTATTAGCTAGAATTTTGTTGAGGATTTTTGTGTCTATGCTCCTGAGGGATATTGGTCTGTAATTTTCTTTTCTTTTCTTTTTTTGTGATGTCTTTACCTGGTTTTAGTATCAGGGTTATGCTGGCTTCATAGAATGAATTTGGAAGTCTTCCATCCTTTTCTGTGGCCTGAAATACCTTTAGAAGTAGTGATGTTAACCTCCTCTGAAAGTTTGGTATTATTCTCCAGCGGAACTGTCTTGGCCCCAGTTTTTTTTTTTTTGGTTTGGATTTTTTAAAGTACCTTCACAATCTCTTCTTTTGTTATAGTTTTATTTAGTTGTTCTACCTGTTTGTGTTTTTCTAGAAATTTGTCAATTTCCTCTAGGTTTTCAAATTTGTCAGAGTACAATTTTTTGCAGTACTCTGTTAAGATTGTTTTAATTTCAGTTGAGTCTGTTGTGATATCTCCCATCTCATTTCTTTTTCTGGTTATTTGCTTCCTCTCCTATTTTTCTTTTGTCAGTTCGGCCAGTGGTTTATCAATTTTGTTGATCTTTTCAAAGAAGTGGCTTTTGGCCTTGTTAACTCAATTGTTTTTCTATTCTCTATTTTGTTTGATTTTGCCTAATTTTTATTATTTACTTTCTTCTGGTGCCAGAGGGCTTCTTTTGTTGTTTTCTTTATATTTGTTCGAGTTATAAGGTTAATGTTTTGTTTTTGGCCCTTTCTTTTATTTTGCATGTATGCATTTATTGCTATAAATTGACCTCTGAGAACTGCTTTTGCTGTGTCCCAAAGGTTCTGGTAGGATATGTTTTCATTCTCATTTGACTCTGTGAATTTCTTTATTCCATCCTTAATTTCTTCTGTTACCGAGTAGCTTTTTAGCTAGGTGTTTTTCAGTTTCCATGTGTTTGATTTTTTTTCCTTGCGTTTTCTATTATTGATTTCTACTTTTATGGCTTAATGGTGGGAGAAGATGCTTTGTAATATTTTGATATTTTGGATTCCTTTAAGGCTTGTTTTATGGACTAATATGTGGTCTATTCTGGAGAATGTTCTATGTACTTTGGAAAAGAAAGTATATTTGGCTGCTATTAGGTAGAGTGTTCTGTATGTCTATGAGGTCAGGTTGATTGATTGTGGCATTTAGATTTTCTGTGTCTTTATTGAGCTTCTTTCTGGATGTTCTGTCTTTCACTGAAAGTGGTGTGTTGTAGTCTCCTACTATTATTGTGGATCTGTCTATCTCTCTTTTCAATGCTGTTAGAGTTTGTTTTATGTATTTGGAGCTCTGTTGTTAGGTTCATAAACATTTATTAAGGTTATAGCCTCCTGGTGTGTTGACACTGTAATCATATATAGTGTCCTTCCTTATGCTTTATGATGCATTTTACTTTAAAGTATATTTTGTCAGAGATTAATATTGTCACTTCTGCTCTTTTTTGATCGTTGTTGCTTGATGTATTTCTTTCCATCCTTTGAGTTTAGTTTGTGTCTTTTAGTCTAAGGTGTGTCTCTTGTATGCTGCATATAGAGAGATCGTGTATTTGTATCCATTCTGCCACTCTTTGTCTCTTTATTGGTGAATTTAGTCTATTTACTTTCAGCATAAATATTGATAGGCAGGAGTTTAGTGCTGTCATTTTGATATCTTTTGTGTGTGTGTGTGTGTGTTCTTGACAGATTCTTCTTTCCACTTAATTTTTTGTACTGAGTCTTTTTTATGTATTTTCATTGTTTTTGATTTTGTATTTGCTGAGTCTTTATGTTTTTCTTGTTTTTCATTTTGATGTGTAAGTTTGTTAGTTTCCTCTGTGATTACCTTATTATTTACAAGTATTTTTTCTAATTTATACCAATCTTTTATTTCTTTATATAACCTTGACTTCCTCTCCCTATGAAAGATCTGTGACTACTTTTTTAGTCCCTCTTTTTTGTTTTAATGTTGTCATCTTTTTCATAATGATATCACTAATTCCCTGTTTTGAGCATTTTTTTATCTTGATTTATTTTTGTGACTTCCCTATCAGGGTTGATATCTGTTTGCTCTGTCCTGTGTTCTAGTCTTGGGTTGTTTTTTGATGCTGTTGATTTTCTAACAGCAGGACTTCCTTTAGTGTTTCTTGTAATTTTGCTATGATTTTTGCAAATTCCGTACACTTCTGTTCATCTGGAAATACTCTAATTTCGCCATCATATTTGAGAGGCAGTTTTTCTGGATATATAATTCTTGTTTGGCTTTTTTTTTTTCCTTTAAGGCCTTATTTGTGTCATCCCATTGCCTTCTTGCCTGCATTGTTTCTGCTGAGTCTTATTGACTCTCCTTTGTAGAAGACTTTTCGTTTATCCCTAGCCAGTCTTAAAATTCTCTCTTTACCTAAGTTTGATTACAATATATCTTGGTGACTTTCTTTTGGGATCTAGTGTGGTGATCGATGAGCATCTTGGATAGATAGCTTCCCATTTTTCACTTTATCAGGGATGTTTTCTGCCAACAGATCTTCAACAATTCTCTCTGTATTTTCTGTTATCTGTCCACATTCTCGTATTCCAATCACTTATAGGTTATTCTTCTTGATAGAGTCCCACATAATTTTTAGGGTTTCTTTATTTTTTTTAAAAGTTCCTTTACCTGATTTCTCCTCAAATAAGTTGGTGTCAAGTGCTTTATCTTCAGTGTCATAATTCTGACTCCCATTGCCTCAATTCTGCTCCTAAGTCTTTCTATTGAGTTGTCTAATTCTGTAATTTTATTGTTAATCTGCTGGATTTCTGTTTGCTGTCTCTGTGTGTTCTTGCAGCCTGTTAAATTTGTCATTGTGCTCTTCTATAACCTTCTTTAGTCCCTCTAATGCTTTGTCTGTGTGTTCCTTGGCTAGTTTTGTGTTTTCCCTGATCTCCTTCCTGATCTATTGAAGAGTTCTGTTATTAATCTTTTGTATTCTACCTGTGGTAATTCTAAGAAGTTCTATTCCTCTGGACGATTTCTTTATTCTTTGTTTTGGGAGCTTGCAGAAGCCATCATGGTCTTCCTCTTTGTGTGATTTGATGTGGACTATGTTTACGTAAGCAAACATAAAATAAATAAATATTTATTTATTTTATGTTTGCTTACCGTGTCCTGGCTTCTTGTTTTATTTCGTTTTGAAATGCCCAAATAGGTTGCTACTGTGGGTTAGTTCAATTATTGGCACCTTTGAAGCTCTAACGTTCCATCACCAGGTGGTTAAATCTGTTACTAGCTATGTGAGCCCAGTAGTCCATTTGCTTTTCTTGTATGTATTCAGCTCATGTGTCCAGGTAGTTGGTCACCAAGTGTGTGGTGCAGGCTCTTACCTTCAGTCCTAGATGGGCAGCAGTGATTGGAGTAGGCACAGGTATCTGGCTGCAGTAGGGGGTTATGTACTGAACAAGGAAGAGGCCTGACTGCTGACCCTGAGTACGTGTAAGAAAAGCATGTCCCTGTTCCCTGGAGTGCATAAGTGGGTGGGTTTTGCAGCCTGACTACATGTACCCAATGCTGTTGGCTTTAAGGACCGAGAGTCATCCTTTATTTTTGGACCCCTGTCACAGGTGGCTCAGTGGAGTGGGTGGAGCCACCAGTTCTCAGGTTCCTGATGTGTGTAGGTGGAGGACCCTGCTTAATGAGAAGAGCAGTGTCAAATGTCTCGAACCTACCACTCCACCATATAGCTGATACAGTGAATTTGGGCTTCGGGTATATACCCTGTTGTACTGTGCTAATGAGGGCCTACCCTGTTGAAATGGGCCCACACAAGTCTATGCAGTGGTGAAAGGCATTCAAAGTCCGTGGACCCCTTATGCCTGTGCATAGGCAAAGGGGCTGTGCCTGCCCTGAGTTCCTGTCTTAGGTGAGCTGGCAGATTATTTTTTCCTGTTTGTTAATTTGTTTCCTCTCCCAGGCCGGGAGAATGGCTTAGGGCACGTGACAGGTCCTACTTCCAGGCAAGGGGCAGTGGAAATCTCTGAAGCTGGCATGGGACCCAGACGGGGTGTTTTTTGATCTGCATGGTAAGTTGGATGCATATATTAGTCTTTTGGTGGTTGAGGGCTGCTTCTTGCTGGTTCTGGAGGCGTTGAGCAAACTCTCCATTGCTTGGTCTCTCTTGATGTGAATAACGTGTCCTAAATGCCACTCCTTGCCTCTCCACGCATGGCAGCCAATCTGACCTGCAGGATGCTGGTGCCCACTAGGTCAGGTCTGGTAACTCCTTGCTGCTTCTGAACTGTCTCCCTCACCCTGCCACTCAATCGAATTCCTCAATTTTGCCTTTGAAGTTCAGGGCTTCTAGATTGTCATATATAATTGATTCACTTGTTTTTTTGGTTCTTGTAAGAGGGACCACTGGAAGTATCTGACTACTCTGCTATCTTGGTCCCACCTCTGTCTTTTGATATCTTGACTGCTGCTTCCATGGGTGTTGATTGTGGATGCAAGTAAAATGAAATCCTTGACAACTTCAGTCTTTTCTCTGTTTATCATGATGTTGCTTATTGGTCCAGTTGTGATGATTTTTGTTTTCCTTATGTTGAGGTGTAATCCATACTGAAGGCTATGGTCTTTGATCTTCATCAGTGAGTGCTTCAAGTACTCTTCACTTTTAGCAAGCAAGGTTGTATCCTCTGCATAACGCAGGTTATTACTGTATCTTCCTCCAATCCTAATGCCCCATTCTTCTTCATATAGTCCAGATTTTCAGATTATTTAGTCAGCATACAGATTGAATAAGTATGGTGAAAGGATACAACCCTGAAACAACCCTGAAGCACACCCTTCCTGACTTTAAACCATGCAGTATCCCCTTGTTCTTTTTGAATGACTTCTTCTTGATCTATGTACAAGTTCCTCATGAGTACAATTAAGTACTCTGGAATTCCTATTCTTGGAAATGTTATCCATAATTTGTAATGATCCACAAGGTCAAATACCTTGCATAGTCAATGAAACACAGGTAAACATCTTTCTAGTATTCTCTGCTTTCAGCCTGGATCCATCTGACATCAGCAATTATATCCCTAGTTCCACATACTCTTCTGAATCGGGCTTGAATTTCTGGCAGTTCCCTGTTGATATATTGCTGCAGCAACTTTTGAATGGTCTTCAGCAAAATTTTATTTGAGTGTGATATTAATGATAATGTTTGATAATTTCCACGTTTGGTTAGATACCTTTTCCTGGGAATGGGCACTAATATGGGTCTCTTCCAGTCCATTGGCCAGGTAGCTCTCTTCCAAATTTCTTGGTATAGTCAAGTGAGCACTTCCAGCACTGTATCTGTTTGTTGAGACATCTCAATTGACATTCCATTAATTCCCGGAGTTTTTTTTTTTTTTTTTTAGCCACTGTCTTCAGTGCAGCTTGAGCTTTCTTCCTTCAGTACCATTGATTTCTGATCATATGCTCTCTCCTGAAATGGTTGAACATTGACCAGTTCTTTTTGGTATAGTGACTCTGTGTATTCCTTCCATCTTCTTTTCATGCTTCCTGTGTCATGTAATATTTTCTCTGTAGAAACTTTCAATATTGCAACTTGAGACTTGAATGTTTTCTTCACCACCTTCAGTTTGAGAAGTGCCAAACATATTCTTCCCTTTTGGTTTTCAATATCCAGGTCTTTTCACATGTCATTATAATGCTTTATCTTCTTGAGCTGCCTTTCAAAATCTCCTGTTCAGCTGTTTTCCATCATCATTTCTTCCTTTTGCTTTAGCTATTCAGTGTTGAAGAGCAAGTTTCAGAGTTTCTCGTGACATCTATTTTGGTCTTTTTTTTTCTTTCCTGTCTTTTTAATGACCTCTTACTTTCTTCATGGATGATGTCCTTGATGTCATTACACAACTTGTCTGATCTTTGGTCATTAGTGTTCAATCCGTCAAATCTATTCCTGAGATGGTCTCTAATTTCATGTGGGGTATACTCAAGTTTGTACTTCGGCTTTCATGGACTTGTTCTAATTTTCTTCAGCTTCAACTTGAACTTGTATATGAGCAACTGGGTTGGTTCTGCAACTGGGTTAGCCTCTGGCCTTGTTCTGACTGATGATATTGAGCTTTTCCGTTGTCTCTTTTCACAGATGTAGTCAATTTGATTCCTGTATATTGTACCTGATGAGGTCCATGTTTATAGTCACTGTTTATGCTGTTGCAAAAAGGTATTTTCAATGAAGAAGTCGTTGGTCTTGCAAAATTCTATCATGTGATCTTTGGCATCATTTCTATCATCAAGGCCATACTTTCCAACTATAGATCCTTTTCTTTGTTTCCAACATTTGCATTCCAATCACCAGTAACTATCAATGCATTCAGATTACATGTTCGATCAATTTCAGACTGCAGAAGTTGGTAAAAATCTTCAGTTTCTTCATCTTTGGCCTTACTGGCTCGTGGGTAAACTTGAGTAATCATTGCATTAACTGGTGTTCCTTGTAGGGATATGGATATTATCCTATCACTGACAGTGTTGTGCTTCAGGATAGATCTTGAAATATTCTTTTTGACAATGAATGCAATGCCATTTCTCTTCAAGTTTTTATTCCCGGCGTAGTAGAGCATTTGTCTGATTCAAAATGGCAAATACCAGTACATTTCAGCTCATTAATGCCTAGAATATTGATGATTATATGTTCCATTTCAATCTTGGCTATTTCCAGCTTTCCTAGATTCATACTTAGTACATACCACATTCTGATTATTAATGGATGTTTGCAGCTGTTCCTCCTCATTTTGTGTCATGCCACATCAGCACATAAAGATCCTGATAGCTTGACTCTATCCACGTCATGACAGTTGACTCTACTTTGAAGAGGCAGTTCTTCTCTGCTTGTATTTTGGGTGTCTTCCAATCTGAGCGCTCATCTTCTGGGCACTATATCAGACAATGTTCTACTGCTATTCATAAGGTTTTCACTGGCAAATTCTTTTCAGAAGTAGGCTGCCAGGTCCTTCTTCCTAGTCTGTCTTAGTCTGGAAGCTCAGCTGAAACCTGTCCACCACTGCTGATCCTGCTGGTATTTGAAATACTGATAGCGTAGCTTCCAGCATCATAGCAACACACAAACGCCCACTGTATGACAAACTGAAAGATTTGTGGGGGTATAAAAAGTTTTACGTGAATCCATGCAGTGATGGGGAAATCATTATCCACTATTGTTGAAGAGCTGGGTTAGGTTGTTCTAAGGAGCTGTAATCTGTCTTCCCATAGACTCCATCCTTTTCCCCTTGTTCTTTTCTCTAGGGCTTCAGATCTTTTTCTTCCACTGGATAAACTTTCAGGAGCTGGAAGACAATAAATGTGTTCCTCTACTCTTCTCTCTATTCTAACTAACTATAGTGCTTTTATTTCTTTTTTCTAGGTTGTGGATTTGGAAACTTTGTTCATTTTAGCTGATCTCTGAATGTGCTTCTAATTGGCAATGTCCTTCTAGAATAACCCAGAAACCTTCAGATACGAGTAGGAGATTGAAGTGAGACACTATCATTTCCTCACCTATTATAGACACTGTATTTATTAGTTCAATCCAAATTTATATTATTTTGGAGAAAAGGAAGCCATATTTCACCACTAGATCAAGAAAAGCTCATAAGTCATTGACCACTTTATAGTTCAGGTTCTCTCTGGCTTGGATTTGCGGAAAGTTAATCACTACCCTTAATCCCAGCCACCTGTTTCCATGGAGAGATAATTGGAAACATATTAAGGGGGTGCTACTGGCTGCACATCAACAGAGATTCCATCACGTTTGCAGCTTCTACTCACACTTCTTTGGGAAACTCTGAGCAGGTTACATTTGTGATAGGATAATTTGACTTCACCGATGGCCAATAAAGGAGTTCTGGTGGCACAATGGTTAAATGCTCAGCTGCTAACTGAAAGGGTGATGTTTCAAACCCATCCAGCAGCTCTGTGGGAAAAAGTCCTGGTGATCTGTTCCACTAAAGATTACAGTTTAGAAAACCCTATGGGACAGTTCTACTTTGTCACATGGGGTTGCTATGAATCTAAATTGACTCGATGGCACCTAACAAGGACAACATCCAACAAATCAGATCTTGTTTATATGGTTATGCAGTTTGGGAACAGGTGTCACAAATCCATTGAAAATTGTGTAGTTTTCAGTGGTATGTGGTTATTTCGCCCTTTTTGTCATTTCTTATATGTCTGACTGTCACTTCCTTAACCTAAGAAACCTGTTAATATGAAATATAGACACTCTGTAACCACCTGTCTTAATAAAAGTAAAAGAGTCCTCATTTCTCCACCACTTTCAACAGGGCCCATCCCCTTAAAATCTGTAGTGGTAATGATAGCATCTATCAAACTCTTACCATATTTCAGGCATCATGTTTCGACTTTTTATGTACTTCATCTCATTTAATTCTTACAACAGTCCTATGCGGAAACAAACAACCAAACGTGCTGCTGTCGAGTTGATTCCAACTCATAGATCTTCATCCCATTTGTACATGAAGAAACTGAGTCACAGAGAGGTTAATAAATTCCTCAAGGTCACATAGCCAGTAAGCAGTTGAGCTAGGATTTGAATTTAGGCAATCTGGCTCTGGAGATCTTATTATTGTTACTTACCTCCATGCCACCTCCCCTACTGTCCTCACTGCCTGTCTCAGGCTGAGTTCTCTAGAGAAGCAAAGCCAGTGAAACATTTATATATATATGTAACCCAAACCCAAACCTGTGGCCGTCAAGTCAATTTCCATTCATAACGACCCTATAGGACAGAGCAGAACTGCCTTTTTAGGGTAGAACCCTATAGAACAGAACAGAACTGCCGACCTTTTGGTTAGCTGCAGTAGCTCTTAACTATTGCACCACCAGGGCTCTCTCTCTCTCTCAATCCTGCTCTGTCTCTGCCTCTCTCTCCATATATATATCTATATATGGAGAGAGAGAGAGAGAAGATTTATATCAAGGAAATGGCTCATGCAGTTCTAGAGACTGGAAAGTCCCAAGTCCATGAGTTAGGCTGGAAGCTTCTCTCTACTCACGTAACTGCAGGTGCTGGTGAACTTAACATCCAGTCTGTGGAGGCTGATGAATCCCAAGATCGGCAGGCAAGCTGCTAGCTCAAGTCCTAAGAACCAGAGGTCAGATGACCAGGAGCCAGCTGCAGGATCCAGAGCGAAGAGGGAAGAGGAAGGGTTAGATGGAAGACATTCTAGTGTAGGTTTCGCTTGCTCAGGAGTGGACTGAAATATGTCTTACCAAAAAGCACAGACTTTTTTTTTAATCTTTGATTCACCCCAATCCCTTTTGTTAAGTATTTACTATGCAGTAGACACATGCCTAAGCACTTTGTGTCTATTAATCATAATTAACTTTTAACCCTCACAAAACCCTGTGGAATAAGTGCAATTACTCTTCCTGTTTACAGATGAGGAAAGGGGTCACCTCAAATGCTTTTTGAAATTAGACAATGTATAAATAACTATTTCAGTAGTAATAACTTACACTTGTATAATACTTTACATTGTACAAAGCGCTTTTCTATCCATCCATGGTAGAACTCTTCTGGGTGAAATAGAGCAGGTATTACTTTTACTGCTGTTTTACAGAAGAAGAAAATTGAGGTTCAAAAGTTAAAGTGACACTTAAAGCTGCAGAGCAGGACTGGAAGCAGATTGTTTTCACAAAAGTGCTAATTTAACCATTTTTGCCTCAGTTTCCTCATCTGTAATATGTGACTAAAAATAGGGTCTACCACGTACAGCAGTTTTCAAGACTTAATGAGATAATGTATATAAAGTGCTAAGTACAGTGCTCATCATGCAGATCGTACTCAATAGAGGCCATTTAGCATCATTGTTTTCACCATCATCATTATTATTATCATCACCATTACATCAAGCTATACAGAAAATACTTTGGTGGACTAGATGCAAAGGTCAGCAAACTATGGCCTGTGGGCTGAATTGGGCCTGCTGCTTGGTTTTGCAAATAAAGTTATTTTGGAACACAGCCACACCCATTTGTTTACATATTGTCTATGGCCGTTTTTATGTTACAATGGCAGAAATGAGTAGTTGTAACAAAACTGTATAGCCCTCAAAGCCTAGCCTGTTTATTATCTGACTTTTTACAGGACAAGTTTGCTAAACCCTAGAGATTGATTAACCAAATACAGTTTTGTGATTCTTATGAAGGACTCCTCTATGTACACACATGATGTACACACGTGCACACACACACACACAGACTTAGATTGCATATAAATTGTAATTCTAGTCTTTTCATGAAAGTGATCTTGTACGGATTAATTTAAATGGGATGGGGTGGGTATATTTGTTTTAATGATGGATTAAAAGGCGGTTGCCACAAATAAGACAGCTTCAGAGTTCTGGGAGACAACAGAAAATATGAAGCTGTTTAAGAAAAACTGATAGGAAGCTTTAGGAAAAGCTTCAGCACAGGAAGAAGCAATGGTTAGAGCAGTAACTACCCTGAGCAACCCCAAGTACAGCAGATAGAAACAAAGAGAAGCCAGAGTTAGGCAGAATTAGGGCTAAAGTACTAGAAGAGAAGCTACTTGGGAAACCGACATAAGTAGGGGGGCTTGTTCTTAGGTCAGAATTTGTTGAAGGGCAATTAGGAGTCAGTGCAGGAAAATAAGGTCCAGGACATTAGTAAGACTGTCGTGATAGGAATGGGGCTAGAGCCTAGCCAGATGTTTCTAATAGTTACAAGAGCTGTGTCTCAAATAGAAAAACTGACCTATAGCTGAAAGAGGTGAGAGATGAGGGCAGTACCTAAGTCATATCTTACTACAGAGAACTGAAAACAAAACAATGAAACAAAACAAAGCACCCAGCTTATTCACCATCTTTCATGTGTCGGACTGTGATAGATATTTTTACATGTGTGCTCAGGACCTGTACACCTGATGCTTTCTCACTGACACAAAGAGGGTTTCACTTCCTATGTTTATTGACATGAGGCCTACAGATGACCAGTCAAAAGAAAAAAAAAATTGATGGTGGACATGAAACAGGTAAAAATGAGAAACCCTTGGTTATCTGTGATGACAAATGGATTTAAGCAGCAGTGAATGTGAACAACTTTCAGTTTAGAGGTGCCATGACAAAATTTATTACACTTCCCTTCTTCTTATGATACTATAAGACTTCTTAGAGAGAATGAACCAGCTGGAGACATTTCCCTGAAGCCTATATATATATATATATATATATATATATTTTAATATATATATGTATTTACTTTTAAAACACATTTATTTGAAATAAATGAGCTTTGTTTACAGCTCTTCTCTGCTCCATTTTTCCTAAAGGCTGTCACTACTGTTCCCTTTACATACTTTTCCTATTTTTCCAAGATAGTTATTTTAGAGGGATGATAATTTTTCTTCCCTGCCCCCTCAACAAAAATCCCCACATGCAACTCATATGAACTTGGATGACCAAATTCTAATGTAAATTGACTGTGTAATGGATTTTCAACCCCTAAGTAGTACAGTGGAAACCCTGGTGGCGTAGTGGTTAAGTGCTACGGCTGCTCACCAAAGGGTCGGCAGTTCAAATCCACCAGGCGCTCCTTGGAAACTCTATGGGGAAGTTCTACTCTGTTTTATAGGGTCACTATGAGTCAGAATCGACTCAAAGGCACTGGGTTGGAAGTAGTACAGTCAGCTCAGTCTGAAAAAGTAGATGAACGAGTACAATGTCTCCAAAGATGAAGAGCACTTTTGGTTTTCAGAACAGAACAGGTTTGCTTGAGAGGACCACAAGCCTTAGGTGATTCACCAGAAGCCATTGGATCTGGTTGCTCAGGAGGGCTGTCATTCCATCCAGGACATCATCAGTATCCCCTGGTCCATAGGCTGTGCTCCTATTGCTTCTCAGCTACAGCAAATTCCTGAAACTTTCAGCTTGCCTTTACAAGCCATGCTGGACCTCAACAAATGTTTGCAGAATGAATAAATGATTACAAAAAGTTTAAGGCACCCTCACAAAAAAATTACAACGTTTTACAATACCCAAAATACTCCCATATCCATTTCTATTGGTCCAGTATATCATTACTTACTCTCAGGTAGTGAAGCCTTCATATATTGACCTGCTGCTGCAATGCTATGGAGTCTTTCAAGAAAATGAGAATGTGATTATTACGTAAATTTAACCTTTTTTCTGTTCTGTGGTACAAGAGTGTCAAGGAGGTTCCCACATCAATAGCCTCCCTACTTACATAGAAACCCAGCCTCAGCCATTCCAAAGCCAAGACCATTGCGCGCCTATGTTAGTTTCTTGGAAACCCTGGTAGCATACGGTTAAGTGCTATGACTGCTAACCAATAGGTCGGCAGTTCGAATCTGCGAGGCCCTCCTTGGAAACTCTATGGGGCAGCTAAACTCTGTCCTATAGGGCTGCTTTGACTTGGAATCGACTCAAAGGCAATGGGCTTTTTTTTTCTTAGTTTCTCGATGCTGCTATAACTGAAAGTGCGTGGCTTTAAAGAACAGAAATTAATTTTCTCACAGTTTAATGGGGTAGAAGTTTGAATTCAGGGTGTTGATTCTAGGGGATGGCTCTGTCTGTCCACTCTTGGGGAAAATCCTTGTCTCTTTCAGCTTCTCTTCCTTGGTTTCTTGGTGATCTCCATGTGACATCAATCTTTCCCCATTTGTGCTTCTTTGCCTCCGTCCCTAATCTGCTTCTTTTTACCTTATGTCAAAATGTGATTGGTTTAGGACACACCATACATTGGCATGGCCTCATTAATATAACAAAAAATCTGTATTACCAATGGGATTACATCCACAAATATAACGGTGTGAATTTACAATGCATAATTTTTGGGAGACACAATAAAATCCATAACAGTCCTCATCTTCATACTTGGGAATAACCATTTGACTAAGGTGGCCCAGCCAAACTAGAGGCATTTACACAGGAGCTACTGGGATGGTGAGGAAGCAGAAAATCTACTGTGTGCCAGGCACTGTGCTGAGAATTTTTCATATATTATCTTTGAGTAATTTTCTAACCCTTTCAAGACCCAATTATTTTCTCCTTTGAATTTTTTTGTTGCTATGATGTGTTTTCACTAATGAAGGCATGCTGGTTAAAGGACCAATTCAGAATTTTTTGTTATGAGATAAGGATTTTGGTATGCATTATCTGGAATCACATATGTCCCAGCAGACTCTGGATGACATAAATCCTGCCTATTACTTTCTTTATATACGAATAAATAATAAAATTGGTTTTTTAAAAATTTTTTATGCTATTTCTTGAAAATCTGTAAAATATGAAAGCATGTGGTAATGTTTGTACATACATTTTATGCTTGTCTCCTTTTTATCCTTTTAATTTTTTTTATAAAACTTTTCAAAACATGATACAATGCATTCTTCCTTTCTGCAAAAGTAATACTTATAGTCCAAATAAATAAAGCCAAGGGATTTTTTATCTCAGGAAAATTACCACTACAATGCTTTCTTTATTACTGCAAAAGCAGTACTTACAGGCCAAATAAATGAAACTAAAGGAATTAGAATTTCAGGAAAATAACCACTACCATGTATTCTTCATTATAACAAAAGCAGTTCTAACAGCTAAGGAGAAGAAAAAGATGCCCTGGAATACTGCAGAACTGTTCACAATGGTACATTCCATCTGCTTGGAAGCAATTATTGGGCCCTAAGATTGAATGTACCCTGGTGGCATAGTGGTTAAGTGCTATGGCTGCTAACCAAGAGGCAAGTGGTTTGAATTCACCAGGCACTCCTTGGAAACTCTGTGGGGCAGTTCTACTCTGTCCTATAGGGTCACTATGAGTAGGAATCGACTCAATGGCAACAGATTAAGACTGAATGCAGGGTAAGAAAACCTTATAGGAGTTCCAATCTTTTGAAAAAGTACAACTGCAATACATTATTCATTATTACAAAGGCATTATTTACTGTTCAGAAGCTAGAAAAGCAGGGAGCCAGTAATACCTGAAACAACTAATGGCATCAAGGAGAAAATGGCCACTATGAGTGAATGAAGACTGGCAATAGCTTATTCTTGAGATAAGTACATTCTCACCAGAACATAATGAGAAGGCTTATCTCACAGAAATGAAGTCAAACCTGTCGAAAATTTAGAAAATTCACATATCCAGGAAACATCACCTAAGACAATGTTCAATCTACGCAAAAAGGAGGCTTCAACTCAGGGTTCTTAAGTTTTGCACATTTCAAAAGGCTTCCACCTTGAGGCTAAATATGTTAAAATCAGGCTACCTCCTTTCCAAAGAACTCCAGAGGCATGAAAATGGGTGGGATACTGCATGTTCAACAGGTCTTGAAAGGCCCTGTGGCCTGAGGCTTCTAGTGGAAGACCCCTTTCTTACCCTCTATAGCCAATTTTTAATGCATTGCCAGTTGATGTTTAAGGCAGTGTTTCATTAGGGGGTTGTGAAATCAATTTAATGGGTCATGATCAGAAGTTAAAAAAATAGGTTAGAATCTGTATAGGTTGTGGAATGGGAAACTAATTTGCTTTGTAAACTTTCACAATGAAGTGTTAAAGAATTAGGGTAAAAAAAGGCTAAAATATGTAAGAAAAAGAAGAAAAGAAAATATTACAAATAGTAATGGCTAATGAATGCACAGTGGCTAAGGTCTCAGCTGCTAACTGTAAGGTCAGTGGTTTGAAGCCACCAGCCTGCTCTACAAGAGAAAGATGTGACAGTCTGCTTCCATAAAGAAACTCTATGAGGCAGTCCTACTATGTCCTATAGAATCACTATGAGTCTGAATGGACTGGCTGGCAATAGGTTTAGTTATTTTTTTTTAAGGACTAATATTCTTTCATGAAACTATTGTTTCAGTTTTATTTGTGTGTGTGTGTCCAACATAAAAAGCATTTCTTACTGTGGCTTGTGGTTTGTAAAGTTTGAAAATCACTGATTTAAAATGGAAATAAAATGTTGTCAGGAAAAACCAGACAACTGAGCTTTTCAAACAAGAGCTTGTGTTTTACACATAATACCAAGTTTGTATGTGTCCTTTGAGGCTCTAACACTTCCTTCCAGCTGAGTGCATGCAGTTCTTGCTGCCAGAGACCTTTATACTTTTTTCTAGATCTGTGCTGTTTAATACAGTAGCCATTAACCACAAGTGTCTGCTGAGCCCTTGAAATAAGGCTAGTCTGAATTGAAATGTGCTGTAAGTGCAAAATACACACCAGTTTATGAAGATGTAGTATAAACAAAAAAAGGCCTTAAAATATTTCATTAGTAAATCTGTATTGATCACAAGTAGAAATGATAATATTCTTGATATAATGGCCTAAATAAAAAAACATTGTTATTAAAATTAATTTCTCTTATTTACTTTCACTATTTTAAATGTGGCTACTAGAAAATTTAAAATAATGTGTGACTTACATGTATTTCTATTGTACGTTGATGGAACACGCAACAATACGCATATAGCCAAAATGTGTTTGAAATCGTTAAGTGGGTGACTGCCTTTTGGAGAACTATCCTGGGGCACCTGTATGGGAGGAGTGGCTTTTTGCCAGCTTTAGGGCCCTCCATTGTACATCTCCTTGTCAACACCCCTTGAGAACAAAGCTATTAGGCCATTTTAGCTGCTCACTGACTCCTTCTGTGAGCTCGGATAAAGTTTAGAGAATAAGTTCCCATGGGATACTTTTCTCAGATGCTTAAAAGTGGACCCTGAATCTAGACTCTACCAAGCAAAACCAGGCTTATTAGGCAACCTCCCCTTGCACTAACCCTGAATGACTCAGAGAGAACACAATCTTACTTGGCCCAGTCAATCATGACAACATATCTTTAGGATGACATGGAGCATCTCCAGAGTAGCAAGCATATAGCCATTCTAGAACCTGAATAATTGTAACATGTTTGTATAGACAAAAATGCTAAGGGAATCCTGGGATTGAGTCAAGGGACTGGAATCAGAATTTTAGAGGAAGAGTTGAAGGGATTCTTGTTTATAAAAATAATTATTGGGTGCTGCTTATTTTTCAAGTGTTGCACTAAGCATTTTACATGGTTTATCTTTTTTATCTTATTTAGTCCTCAGAACAACCCTATGAAATGCACAATATTATCCCCATTTTACCAAGTATCTAAGTGAATTAATTTAGTCAAGGACACAAGGCCAGTAGGAGACTCAGCTAGAATTTGAGCCTTACTGTGAGAGGATTCAAAGCTCTCGCTCTTTGTCTTGTACAACATGGGTTTTCAGGGCTGGCTTGATGGAAAAGAAGGCATTGGAAGAATAGATAAGTGAATGTAGGAATGCTTCGAGTTGTGGAGATGAACACGGAGCAGATCTCCCAGAATTTCAGGGTTGGAAGGGTCATTCAAAGTTTGTTTTGGATGTGTGGAATGTGTGAGCCTAAAGAATTGAAACGTATCAGTGATGGAAACTCATGTTGCCTCTTCAGTGATTGGGAACTGGCTCAGCACGGAAGTTACGAGGTCATCAAGAGACTGGAGGCAGGATGATGCAGTAGGTCTGATTTCAAAGGCTGCGCTACCTCTAATGTTGAGGGCTGTGTGATGGTTAAGATTGTGGGTCATTTTGGCTGGTCCATGATTCTCAGTGTTTCGGCAGTTGTATAATGTGATCACTTCCCTGTTGAAATTTGATGTGTGATCACCCCCATGATGGAATCTGCTGAGTGGTACTGGCAGGGGTGGGGCCTCTGGTGGCTCACCACCCCCTCAGCCTTCATCTCTCCAACTTTCACTGCCTACTTCCTTCCTGCTTGCCTTGTCAATGTTATTGGCTTGTTCTGGATCCAGCAGCTGTCTCTTGTCTGTCCTCTGGTTCTTGGGACTTGAGCTAGCAGCTTACCTGTCCATCTTGGGAATTGTCGGTCTTCACAGCCTGTGAGCAAGAGTCCTGCTACCCAACCTGCCTATCTTGGGTTCACCAGCCCAGGCAGCTATGTGAATTAGGGGATACCTTGCAGTCTTGCCTGCCAACCTTAGGAATTCCTCGACCATCACAGCCTGTGAGCTGGAGCACTGCTCTCCGACCTGCTGATCTTGGGTTCACCAGCTTCTGTGGCTCCATGAATTAGGCAAAGTCCTCTATCCTGATCAAAGACTTGGGAAGTTCCAACCCCTACAATCGCGTGAGATCTTTGCTTTATCTAAATCTCTCTATATATATTTATATGCTTTACTGGTTTTGCTTCTCTAGAGAACCCAGCCTAAGACAGACTGGGACACAATTTCTTCCAATTTTCCTATCTACTCCACTATTACTATGAAAGGCTTTTCTCTAATCTTCTAAGCACTTCACAGGGCACAGGCCAGTATATACAGGCACTCAGACTCTGACTGCTACATTGCCCTTCTTCCAAGAAGGCTTAAACAAGCTGAGGTCACTTAATGTTTCATCCTGGCCCAATTCCCACTTACTGTCCCTTCTCTCAGCCCATAGAGTGTTCCTCATCACTCATACACTTAGGACCCATGCAGGATAGCCAATACCTTTCCCACATGTCAGAGCCCCCTTGTCTGAAGACAGTAGTAATCATGCTTTTAATGGGTCTTGCTTTATCCAGAATAAGGCTTTTTTTGTTTGTTTCTTCAGTTCTTCTATGGAAGCCATACTTTAGGCTATGGTTCAAATTCCTCTGGACAAACTTGAATTTGTCAATGCCCTTCATAAGGATAAAGCCCAGAATTAATTGCAGGACTCCCAATTAATTACAGGACTTGTCCCAAGCAGAGGGGATACCCCATTCTTGAGGGCCTCCTGGGAATAATGTGACAACGTTCACTGTTACTTGTGCTACTATTTACCCAGTGCTGTTGAGTCGATTCTGACTCATAGCGACCCTATAGGTCAGAGTAGAACTGCCCCATAGAGTTTCCAAGGAGCACCTGGCGGATTCAAACTGCGAACCCTTTGGTTAGCAGCCGTAGCACTTAACCACTACACCACCAGGGTTTCCAAGTGCTACTATTTAAGAACCCACATTATTAGAAAGCTTTTTATTTTATCTGGCCTAGATCTGTCATGTTATATTTTGTTGTTGTTGTCACTTTAAAAGAAAATTTTTTTAAATATATATCTTATTGGGCTTTCAGTGAAGGTTTACACAGCAGTTTAGATTCCCATTCAACAATTTCTGCACAAATTGTTCAGTGACATTGGTTATATTCTTCACAATGCATGGTTATATTCCTCACAATACATTTTCATTGTTTCCATTCTGGTTGTTTCATTTCCGTTAATCTAGTTTCCCTGCCCCCTTATATTGTCATCTTTGTTTTAAAGTAATTCCTGACCATTTGTTCTCATATAGATGATTTTTTTTTTTAAAGGAGCACAGTACTTACAGGTGATAGTCATTATTTTGTGACTCAATCTTTTATTTAGCTACAAGGTGACCTCAGGGATCAGTTTTGGCTCAAAGTTTCAATACTGTCTCAGGGCAATAGTCTAGGGGAGTCCTCCAATCTCAACCATTCTAGCATGCATGATTTTTTTTTTTTTTTTTTAGCAATTTGAGGGTTTGTTCCACATTTTTCTTCCCATTCTATGAAGGTTCATCTATTGTGGCTCTGATTAGAATGGTGTATAGTTCCTTTGGTCTCAGGGTAGGTGAGGCTGTGGTTCATGTAGACTATTTCTCCTGTAGACTAGTTTCTTCTTTGAGTTTTTGGTTTCCATTTTTCTTTTTTGATCTGGACAAGTAGAAATCAATAGTTGTATCTTTGACTGATGCTCAGAAGGGGAATTTTTTAAAATTTTTTAAATTTTTATTGTGCTTTAAGTGAAAGTTTACAAATCAAGTCAGTCTCTTATACAAGAATTTATATACACCTTGCTATATATTCCCCGTAATGAGACAGCACACTACTTCTCTCCACCCTCTATCTCTGTGTCCATTCAGCCAGTTCGTGTTGCCCTCTGCCTTCTCATCTACCCTCCAGACAGGAACTGGCCACATAGTCTCATGTGTCTACTTGATCCAAGAAGCTCATTCCTCACCAGTATCATTTTCTATCCCATAGTCCAGTCCAATCCTTGTCTGAAGAGTTGGCTTTGGGAATGGTTCCTGACTTGGGCTAACAGGTCTGAGGACCATGACCTCTGGGGTCATTCGAGTCTCAGTCAGACCATTAAGTTTGGTCTTTTTATGAGAATGTGAGGCCTGTATCCCACTGCTGTCCTGCTCCCTCAGGGGTTCTCTGTTGGGTACCCTGTCAGGGCAGTCATTGGTTGTAGCCAGACACTATCTAGTTCTTCTGGTCTCAGGCTGATGTAGTCCCTGGTTTATATGGCCCTTTCTGTCTCTTCAACTCATAATTACCTTGTGTCTTTGGTGTGCTCAGAAGCTTTTAAGACCCCAGACGCTACTCACCAAACTAGGATGTAGAACATAACTTTATGAACTATATTATGCCAATTGACTAAGATGTTCCATGAGACTATGCTCCTAATACTTCAAACCCAGAAAACCAATTCTGAAAGTTATTTGGTTATGTCTAAGAAGTATCTGTAAAAGTGTCCCCTATGTGCTTGATTATATATATATGAATTTATGTGCATATGGTCACATAGATGCATATACATATACAAACACATGCACCTACATATATGCATGTATACCCACATATCCATACCTATACATATATATGCCTACATACATGCATGTATACCTGCACATATATTTTTTGGTTGTATTTGCTGTTGTTTATAAATTATATGTGCCACAGCAATGACCAACAGGTCCTTTTCACTTTTGTACATTTTAGTGACATCATTTACCTTCTTCAAACTGTGTACACTTCACCCCCATTCAGCATTACCTTTTCCATCACCAAAAATGACAAGCGCCTACTATCTAGAGAGTGAATCACCCTTCCTTCCCATCCCTGGTAACCACCAATGAACAGTAGTTTCTGTAAATTTACTTATTCATGTCATTTCATAAAAGCGAGAACATGCAATATGTAATATATATATTTGTGTGTTTGTGGGATGCACTTATTTCACTCAACATAATGTCCTCTGGGTTCATCTGTGTTCCAAGATGTTTCGGGAACTCATTTTTCTTTATCGTTGAGTAGTAGTCCATTGTATGTATGTGCCACATTTTACTCATCCATTCATCCTTTGATAAGTACTTAGGTTGTTTCCATCTTTTTGCTATTGTGAATAGTGCTACGATGAACATACTTGTGTGTACATTTTTTTGTGTCACTTCTATTAGATCCCTAAGATACATACCTAGAAGTGGATTTGCTTTCAGTTTCTTCACATCCCCTTCAACACTTGCTATTTTCTGTATTTTGTTTGTTTTTTTAGCCATTCTAGTGGAATTCAAATGATATCTTTGTGTGGTTTTTATTTGCATTTCTCTGATAGCTAATGAAGTTTAGCATCTTTTCATGTGTTTGTTGGCCGTTTGAATATCATCTTTGGTAAAGTGTTCGTGTTCTTTGCCCAGTTTTTGATCGGGTTATTCGTCTTTTTGTTGTTAAATCATAGAAATTTTCTATATATTTGAGACATTAGACCTTTATCAGTTATATCATTCCCAAATATTTTTTCCCAATCAGTAGGTTTTCTCTTTATTCTTTTCATAAAGTCTTTTGATGAACATAAATATTTAACTTTTATGAGGTCCCAGTTATCTGTTTTGTTTTCTGTTGCTGATGCATTTATTCTTATATTTGATAACCTATCATTGAAAAAAAAATTAGGTCCTAAAGCTTTGTTCATATGTTTTACTCCAAAAACTTTATGGTTTTATATTTAACATTTATGTCTTTGATCCATTTTGAATTAGTTTTTGTGTATAGTGTGAAGTATGAACCTTGATTCATTTTTATGCATGTGAAAATCCAGCGTTACCAACACCATTTGCTGAAGAGACTGTTCCTTCTGCATTGAATGGATTTTCCTTCCTTGTCAAAAATTAATTGACCATAGATATTTGGATATATTTCTGCACTTTCAATTCTACTTGTCTATCGTTAAACATGTACCAGGCTGTTTTGATTATTGTAGCTTTGTAATATATTTGGAAGTCAGGAAGTGTGAGTCCTCCTACTTTGTTCTTTTTCTTCAAAACTTTATTTACCTTTTCAGGGTCTCTTGTCTTTCCATATAAAATAGAGGATTAGTTTGTTTTTTCCATTTCTGTAAAGTGCTGGTGGACTTTTGATCAGGATTGCATTGTATCTGTAGATTGCTTTGCAAGATATTGATATTGATATCTTGATTATACTAAGTCTTCCAGTCCTGAGCATGGAACATTTTTTCATCTGTTTAGGTCTTCTTTAGTCTCTTTCAGCAGTGTTTTATAATTTTCTTAGTATAACTGTTTTACATCCTTGAGTAAATTTATTCCTAGATATTTTCTTCTATTAGATGTTATCATAAATGGAGTTGTTTTCTCAATCTCCTTTTAAGATTTCTTATTGCTGGTGTATAAAAACCCAACTGATTTTTGTGTGTTGACCTTGCATCCTGCAACTTTGCTAAATTCCTCTATTATCTCCAGAAGATTTTTGGTTGATTCTTTGGAATTTTCTAAATATAGGATCATGTGTCATGTTGCATTTTTTATTTCATCTTATTCTCACAAAGACTAATATAACTTTTTGTCTCCTTTCTTCACAGACCTCCTCCCCCAACCCATGGTCTAAGTGTCTCCAGGGAACACAATCCATAATCCTTAAAAGTAAGCTTCTTATGTCTCAGTGGAACCTTGGTCTAGGACCGTCTGCCTCACCTATTTGGAGATAGCCTAGGATAACAGATAGGGACAGGGCCCTGTGTGTGATCTTCAATGCCCATGGGACGAACTGGTCTGGAAAAGCTTGCCTGCTTCTGGGATCTGGGAAGTAGGCCTATGTGTTTGTTTGAATTCGGTTTATTTTCATGCCACCTCATAAATTTCCAGTGTAGAATAGTAATACTCTAGAGCACCAAGGAAGGGATTCAAAGAAGACTTCAGAAAGAAGGGGCGAAGTTCTGCAAGAGACCTGACAAGAAAGGAAGGTGCGGGGGAAGAGAAGAAGAAAGTAAACCATGGACTGAGTGGTGGTGGTGGTGGTGGTCATGGTGATGGTGGATGGTAATGGAACAAAAGGGGAAAATGGGTGGAAGGTTAGAGGATCAGGAGAATAGGGTCATCCTTTAAATCACGTCAGATAGGCTGTGCCAAAGTCTCTCAGACTTTTGAGATAAATCTCCCTGGCCCTCAAGAAATACAATTTGCCTATTTGACAGGCTTTATGTGTCCTCAGCTCTTTACCAAGCAAGACTCCCTCTGCAATGTAGTTCCACCACCTCTTCTCATCAGCTCCAGCCTCAGTTAACATTATGACCTCACCAAGAGCCTAACCTTGGTTCCAACTTGAACATGGAAACAATTCTTTGCTGTCTTTCCTACCCTCCACCTTCCCAAATCACCAGGCCCAAAGTTGTCCCACCTGCTAAGAGGAGTTGCCTCAGGTCAGCTCAAGCAGAGGAGCCAAGCTTGGGAAAGAGAAGCATGGAAAAAAGAGCCAGAGAGACTAAAAAGAGAGGAGGAGGAGAGAGAGGGAAGATAGTTATAATCAGAGTAACTGAACCAAAAGAGTGGGAGTAAGAAAAGGAGAAAGAAAAAGAAAAAGAGGGAAGGAAAGAGAAATAAAATGGGCTTATAGTGAGTATTTTTGACAGTGCTAAGGCACGGTAGAACAGAGTGTCCCTGGCAAAGCTGAAACACTGGGCTCTGGCCAAATGGTTCTATCCTAGTGACCTTTAGATAGCTAACTGTGTCTGCTCAGCACAGACCAAATGGGTAAATAAATAAATGAATTTTAAAGGAAAAAATTAAAAAAAAGAAAGAAAACGAGGAAAACAGCCCAGTAACGGGGAGCTGATCAAAGGCCACCTGTTGTTCCCTATGGCCTGCGGGCAGTTTACTGTTCTAACCTGCAGCAACACTTCCCTCAGCTCCCTAGGGGGGAGGTGAGCAGGAATGATGATGAAAGCTGATAACTCCGGAAACTTTCCTCCTCCCTGCCACTGGCAAAACATTTGGTGGGTTTCTTTATTCTCCACTGTCTTCTTCAAGAGCGCAGTCCTAAAAAGGGTGATTTCCAAACCCACCAGGATAATTTTAACTTCTTTGCTGACCTCAAATTTCCAACTACTTGATGATCATTTCTATTTAGATTTCCAGCTCAACTCTACAGCCACCCAGTCTCAATACCTTAGCGCTGTCATTGGCATGGTATGCATCTTCTGTTTTCATATCCAATTATCACATAACAGTGTTAATTCTTTCTTCATGACAACTCTAATTCTTCATGCTTCTGGCCACTTGTCTTGGTCATTATCTCCCTATTTTTAGATTTCTTTGCTGTCCCTGATCTCTTTTAATATATCCTGCACACTATGACCAGAATAATCTTTCAAAAACATCATTTTTAGCACAATACTCCCCTATATAATTTTTTTTCAATGATTCTTTATAATGAAGAGAATGAAGCCTTAACAGCCTGACAAGGCCCTCAATGACTGCCATGATTTAAGCCCATTCAATCCTTCTACAGAGAAATAACCCGGTTAGTGCTGTGATAAGAGAAAGACCAGGGTGCTGGGGAAGGGCAGAGGAATGGCACCTAATCTGTTTGGTTGTTGCAAAGAAGATGTGATCTGAAGTTTGGATAGATGAAATACCCAAGAATGTCTATTCCTTCATTTAACCACTATTTTTTGAATGCCTATATTATAGCAAGAACTGTGCCAGGCACTAGAAGTGTCAGGGAGGACAAAGATATGAATACTCTGCTCTCATGGAGCATATATTCTTGGGGGTAGATACAGATCATATATATATATATATATATATATATATATATATATATATATATATAAATTTCATGGAGAGAGAGAGAGAGAGTGATCCCTAATGGTGTGATGGTTAAGCACTCGATTACTAACCAAAAGTTTAGCAGTTCAAACCCACAGGCTGCTCTGAAGAAGAAAAGACCTGGTGGTCTGCTTCTGTAAAGACTGCAGCCTAGGATACCCTATGGGGCACTTTTACTCTGTCTTACAGGCTTGCTAGGAGTTGCACAACATAATAACATATATATATATATATATTTATTTATTTATCTCCAGCTGTCATCGAGTTGATTTCGACTTCTGACTCATGCAACCCGTGTGTGTCAGAGTAGAACTGTGCTCTATAGGGTTTTCAATGGCTGATTCTTTTGGAAGTAGATCACCAGGCCTTTCTTCTGAGGTCCCTCTGAGTGGACTTGGACCCCCAAACTTTCAGTTAATAGCTGAGCGTATTTACTGCATCTCCCAAGGACTCCTTGGAAACCCTATGGGGCAGTTCTATGAGTCAGAACTGACTCGATGGCAATGGGTTTGTTTGCTTGTTTACAGGGAAGGAATATAATATATACTGGTATTCATAAGGAGCCCTAGTGGCACAGTGGTTAAGGGTTCAGGCTGCTAACCAAAAGGGTTTTGTTTTTTGTTTCGTATACATAGGCTCAGGCCAGTGTTTTGGGGAAGAAAAAATTGACACCCATAGAATGTTAAGCAGTAATATGATGTATCATTTCTTTCCTGAAAAGTAAAAGTCATCACTAATCATTCCCTGTCTCTAAGTCCCAATATTCAATCAAGCACCAAGATACTACCTCCTAAGTATCTCAAATATTCTCCTTCATTTTTGAACACCCAGCATTTCTCACCCAGATGGATGCAGTGTCCTTTTAATAGGTCTTCATTTGGTCTTTCCTACTCCAATACACTCTCCGCATTGTTGATAGAGTAGTCTTTCTGAAGTGCACATATATCATGTCACTCTCTGATCTAAAACCCTTCAATTGTTCCTCATCATCTTTATAATAGGATAAAGTGAAAATTCCTTAATATGGCTTACAGGTCAGTAGTGATCTGATCTTTACCTTCCCCTTTGGTCTCATCTCTGGCTACTCCCCACAGCCACATTGTATGCTCTGATATAACTGAACTACTTGGAATTCTCCTGTTAAAAATCCAAGGAGCGGCTGGTGGATTTGAACTACCAGCCTTTTGGTTAGCAGCCGAGCTCTTAACCACTGCAACACCCAGACTTCTACTAGATAGTAATTACGGTGCTAGGTGTTTCTTATACAGTGTGATATTTAATTCTTACAACCACCTTTTGAGGGTATTATCCCCATATTGCAGACAGGAAAAGCAAGGCTCAGGCTGTGTCAAATAACCAGTAAGTGGAAGAGACAAATCATACAAAACACGAAGTAATAAAGTTCTAATGCAGTGGCTTTGTAAATTGCCTTGTAGTTTTAGAGCTTTTAACTTACTTTTATTTATTGTGGTTAATATATATGTAACAAAACATTTGCCATTTCAACATTTTTTTACATGTAAAATTCATTGATTGTTATTCAACCATCACAATTATTCATTCCTAAATTTTTCCATCACACTTAACAGAAGCTGTGTCCCCCAAGCATTAAGGTCCCCTTTTTCTCTCCCTCCCACTGACCCCTAGTAACCACTAATAAACTTTGATCTCTATACACTTGCTTATTCTAGATATTTCATATAAGTGAGATCATACAATATTTATCCTTTTGTGACTGACATTTCACTCAGTATAATATTTTCAAGGTTTATCCAAGAGCTTTTAACTTTTAAACTTTAATGAGTAGCTATGCTAGAAACCATCATATAATCTGTGTATGATTACCATCTGTAATCTTAGTGAGGCAATGAACTATGAATTGTATTCTCACAGCTGATAGGGACTTTGATTATGCGAATCACAGGACATGGTTTGCTTTCTTATCTTCAATAGTCTTTTTTGGTTTGCCACAGGGTCTGACATAAAAATACATTCTGTACAATTTTTAATGTAGCTTCCCTAAACTTTGATAAATTTATTTTTAAGTATTGCTTACATTTTTACTATACCAGCAAGCTAAGATATTGATTCATCACTCATTAACTGAGCACCCATACTACTTGCAAGTTTCTGTAGAAGATACAAATGCACAGGAAAGACATTCCCTGATCCCCCACTTTAGGGAGAGTAGTATAACGCAAGAATTATATGAGAGGCAGTAGAGTATAGTAGTTAAATACCTGGTCTCTGAAGCTGGGCTGTCTGCCTGGGATTGAATCCTGGCTCCAGAGTTAGTCTTTGATATGGAGAGAAAACCTGGTGGTTTGTTGTGAATAGGGAACAGTGAAGAGCTACTTTTGCTCAGAGCATGGGGTATACAAAAGGGACTCACACAAGATGCCAGAGCATAGTCACTCCTGAAGGTAAGCCAAAAGGCCGTGGACTTTATTCAAAAGACCAGATCCAGTACTGCAAACCACCGATGTGTCTAAAATAACTTCTTATCCATATGAGTTAAAGTACCAAAGTCTGAAAATGATTTAACTAAAAAGGAGAAAAGTAGAATCAGGGTTATCCTATAATAACACCATTTTCACTAATTTGCTTTCTGATGTGCTTTCTAGAGTAGGAGAGATTGAGCGACATTATAAACTAGCTTTATGAGTTACATATAAACCTCACCCTTATACTTAATTGGAGCCCTGGTGGTGCAGTGGTTAAAAGCTCAGACTGCTAACCAAAAGGTCAGCAGTTTGAATCCAACAGCCACTCCTTGCAAACCCTATGGGGCAGTTCCACTCTGTCTTATAGGGTTGCTATGAGCCCAAATCAACTTGGTGGCAACGGTTGTTTTTGTTTTGTTTTAATACCGGTCTTATTCTTAATTCATTCTATAGTGGGTGACCATGATGCTAAGGACTTGTAAGCTCTAGGGCTTGCAAGTTGTAACTTTAAGTTACTTATATTTTTCTTTTTCACCTTACCCATAGGTACGTTATTAGGAAGAAGGCAAGGCTGGATAAAGAAATGGTGTCTAATGCTCCTACATTCACTTTGTATATGAGTGAGAACGAGACTGAATGTTTATGTTAATAAGAAAACAACAGAGCACAGTACCTGATATATACTAAGTGCTCAATGAATATTTGCTGATTGAGTGAATGAACCACTAAATCAAATGCAGACTGTGCACATTATTATAAACACAAAGGTGATTTTATGTTTTATTCTCTGTTGTACTAGCTACAAAAGCAATCCTAAACCGCAATAACTTTTTGGGGAAGGAGTGCCTAGCCATGGTTGATTTGATCAACAGTTTCAAACAACTTAAAGAAATATTTCATATCACATCCTGTTCATGTTGCCCAGAAGCTGAAAGATTACTCCCATCAACTTTGCTCCTCATTAAAAAAAAAAAAGTATCATCAGAAGTGATTGAAAAGCACTTAAAGTTATCAGATAATTTTCTTGTGGCATAATTCAAAATAGTCAAGGTAACTTAAAAGTCTGATTTAATTACAGTCTTGTAAAATGCATCTGTGAATAGTATGATCAAAAGAATTAAAATAATCTGCAGGGATTTGCTTTATTTCCCTGCAAAAGTTGTTTTGGGGTTTGTCAGAATCTGAGTACATCCATGGGAGGGAATCATATATGCCTACTCTTCACTTGTTGACTGTCTCATTATCTGACATTTTGCATTTACAGCAAGAGTAAAAAATCTACTATCCGGCTATTTTGCACATTAACAATATATATCTGGCAGTAAGGAACACTGAGGTGCTAGTCGAGAGTAATGCTGGCTGTGATGGTTAAGGCTATGTGTCACCTTCACTAGGCCATTATTCTCAGTGATTTGGCAGTTATGTAATGATGTAGTCATCCTCCATTTTGTAATCTGATGTGGACATCCTCCATTTTCAAATAACACTGATTTTTACATAACGACCTGGTCTTTGGAACCTAACAGGGTCAATAAGTGTGGAGTGAATGTATATGAACATTATCTGTTATATGTCAGAAAAATGAGCAAGAACTGAAGTTCTTGCTGGGCTGTGGGCTGAGACAAAGTACGATCAGTAGGTTTGGGGTAATGATACTGTCTGGGGTATGTATATAAGGCAGATTAGTGTGGGAATAGAACCAGGGACAGGAAGACCAAGTAGAAAACTGCTGTACCAGTTCAAGCCTAATGGCCTAATGAAGGAGAAGAATGAAAGGATTTGTGAAACCTTGAGGCAGTATTAGGTTGAACTGTATGACACCATTGATATCCAACCATTTCTGGTCTATTAAAATGTACTTACATATGGTTCAATATAATAGAACTCAGGAGCTCTGGTGGTGAGGTGGTTAATAGAATTCAGGACTTGGTAATTGATCTATTATGAAGAGTGAGGGAAAGGAATGAGTCAAAGATGTTGGATGTTTCAAGTGTTGGAGACTGATAAGATAGTGTATATGTAGTTATAAGACAATACTAATTAATATTGCTACTTATATTTAACTTTTATGACGTGTCAATCACTACTTAAAGCCTTTACATGTGTTAACTTATTTAATCCTTAGAACAACTCCATGAGGTAAGGACTATGTTTATACCCATTTCACGAAAGAGGAAACTGAAGTATAGAGACATTAAGTAACCTGATGAAAGCCATGCATTAGTAAGTCAAAGAGCTTAGATTTAAACTCAGGTAGTTTGGCTCCAGAGCCTTCAGTAAATTCTACACTACAGTTGCCTCTGCAAAGCTACCCCAGGGATGACTATCATAAATGAGTGAGTAGAGGGGGTGAATTCACTTGGTTTCTTTAGCTATGCTTTCTTTTTATAATCTTAGTTTATCTTGATTTTCAAAAGTAATTCATGTTCATTGCAGCCAAATTTATAAAGGAAAAAAATGAAAGCCCCCCTCAGCCCACTTCTCAGAGGTATTTTAGTGTGCATTCTTCCAGATGTTTCCCATTCCTATTGCATTTGTTTGTGTATAAATATACCCACATATAATTTTATCTTCTTTACAAAAATAAAATTATATAATGCATATTGATGTGTCACTTGTTTTTTTCATTTAATGTACCTTGGGCATCTTTCCATGTTATTACATGGATCTACCTCAATCATATCAGTGGTAGCATTTTATTTTATAGTATGGTTATACCAAATTTTTAAAATCAATGCTCTTTTTGGGGGTACTTAAGTTTTTCCAGTTTTTTTTGCTATTATAAGCAATGCCATCCTTATATATACATTTCTGTACACTGGTGCTGCTATTTTTGTAGGGTGGAGTCTTAGAAGTAGGGTTCCTGGGTCATAGCCAAAAAAAAAAAAAGAACCAAACCTGTTGCCTTTGATCTGATTCTAATAGTGACCCTATAGGACAGAATATAACTGTCCCATAGGGTCTCTAAGGAGTGGCTAGTGGAGTCAAACTGCTGACCTTTTGATTAGCAGCTGAGCTCTTAACCACTGTGCAACTGGATCATAGGGTACACATATTTAAAATGTTTATAGATGTTACCAAACTACCTTTTACAAAATCTCTGACAATTAACACTCCTACCAGGAATATATAAAAAGTTATACCTCCTCACACCCTCTTCTTGAGCCCAAGTAGAGAGCCAAGTCCAGAGAATCTTATGTAGAGAAAGAACTAGAATCTATGTCAGTAACAATTGAAGGACCTTGAGAGGAGGAGCCAACATGGTGCTATAGACAGAAGCACCATGCCCTGCCTCTGCAGCAAAGGCCCCACAAACAAAGTAAAACAGATGTGAATGTCAGCCTTTGAACCCTAAGCATCAAATGAAGGAATAAAGAATTCCCATCAAGCACCAAAAGGAATAAGAAATTGACAGAGAACAGAGAGAGGGGAGCTATGGAGTGGCTAGCGCTGCATGGATTCTCCATCTTGGACCACAGCCCTCAAGGAATGCAGACAGGGAGTATGGGAAAGCAACTTTACAGAGCTCCCATCAGGTGACAGAGCACCTGGTAACCAGGGATGCACGCTTTCCTACCCTCCACCCTTCTTCCCTCTGTGCAGCCTCTGCTGCTTTCCAACGGGCCACAATTGCTTGGCCAGAGAGATACTAGCTCACTGTTGCCCAGGTCTCCCTGTCCCCACCAGCAAGTCCTTTCATTGCCATTTTTTTTGTTTTGTTTTGTACTGTTTTTTGTTAAATTTTTTTTGCCTTTTTTTTGCCTCTCTCTCTCTCACTTCCTTCCTTTCTTTTCTCCCACCCAGCTAGCCTTGTGTCCCACCCCCTCCCCTTCTTGATGGGCTATGATTTTTTAGATTGTTTGCTTTGTTCTTTTTTTCTGTTTCTTCTCTCTTCCCTTTCTTCCTTTTTTTTTCTCCCACCCACATGGCCCTGTGCACAGCCCCCATACCTTCTCAAGGGGCACTGATGCACTGCTAGCCTGAAGAGTCACTGCGTGCAGCTTCCCCTGGTCTTGTGCCACTGTCACTGATTGCTCCTTCAGCACCATTTTATTTATGTATTTTTTGTTTGGCTTTGGTTTTTCTTCTTTTGTTGTTGTTGCTTTTCTCTGTCTCTCCCTTCCTTCCTTTCTTTTCTTCTACTGACTTAGCCCTGTGTGCTGCCCTGCCCCCTTCTTGGCAGGCTATGCTGTACTGCTCAGCTGGAGAGTCTCTGGCACACTGCCTCCCAGGTCTGCACTGCCTCCACAGGTAGGCTCCTTTGGTGCCATATTTTTTATTTTTCTTTATCTTTCCCCTTCTTCCTTTTCCTTCTCCCTCCCACCTAGGCCCCGCTGTGCTGTGCTGTGCCATGCCAACCAATAAGAGAAACATCAGTGTGCCACCACCCCAATTCCACCCTGACCCAAACAACTGGCTCCCCCAACACATTTTGTTTTTATTTTATTCATTTATGTTTGTTTGATGGTTTCTCCTCTTTCTCCTCTTTCCTTTCTCCCATCCACCATGCAATGTGGGCCACCCACGCACCTTCTCAATAGATCAACCCACACTGCTTGGCTAGAGAGCCACTAGCACATGGTCTTGCCGAAGCTGCCCCACCCACACCCACCAAATCCTACCACATGGTCATTTTATTTCTTTTTTTTTGTCCTTCATTTTTTTGTTTTTTTTCTTTTGTTTCTCTTTCTTCTTTCACTCAGCCACTAAGATCCATACATCACGTCCTTTCCTTTTCCTCCTGCCTATCAGTGCCATGTGCCGAGTGGAGCACCCCCAAGAGGCACTGACAAGGTTCCTTGGGCCCCACCCTGCACTGCCTTCTGGCCCTGGATCATTCCACTGATGCCAGGTCATGTTGCAAACTGCCCATCTCTGACCGTCCGCCCTTGCTGAACCCACCCTGCTATCCATAGCCGAGAGACTGGCCCTGCCCTCCAGACAAGGCAGTGAGAAGTATCATGCCTACAGATGACCAAGCAAAAAACAGGCTCAACCCACCTGCACAGACATAACCAAATGGAATAAAAAAGGACAAAACAATCAAATCTACAATGAGTAAATGAAGAAAATAATTCCTGAATGTCTTGGAGACAGAAAACAATATCAAAGTATATATTAAAAAAACAGGACAAGAAGGCTCCAGAAACTGACCAAAATAAAACACCAGATGACCTTCTGGTAGAAGAGAAGGCACTGGAACTACCTGGCAGGAAATTCAAAACTCTAATATTTGTGGCTATCCAAGTGGTGAAGGAAAATGCAGACAAAAATAAGGAAAAAATAGTCAAAATCACTTAAAATACAGAAAAAAAATCTGGGAAAACCCAGACAAAGTAATGGAGTAATTCAGGAAATACAGGAATAAAATGTCAAAAAAAAACAACTAGAAATCATACAAAAACAGCAACTAGAAATTCAAAAATAAACAACAAGATTTCCAAAATAAATAGAAGGTTTTAGAAGCAAATTTGACACAAAGGAAGACAGGGTCAGCAAAATTCAAGGCAAGTCCTTGGATGCCACTTTCAGAAAAAATCAGAAAAGAATGAAAAAAATGGAGAAACCCTGAGAATGATGAAAGAAACAATCAAAAACAAAAATTTGTGTGTGATTAGAGTTCCAGAACAGGGGATAAAATGTAAAATACAGAGAAGTTCATTGAAGACCTACTGAAAGAAATCTTCCCTAATACCATTAAAGATGAACAGCAGACCATCCAAGAAGTTCAATGAACCCCATATAGGATAGACCCCAAAAGAAAATTACCAAGACCTATCATACACTCTCTAAAACTAAAGACACCGAGAGCAGCTTGAGAAAAACAAAAAGTCACATTCAAGGGGAAACAGTAAGACTAAGCTCTGATTACTCAGCAGAAAACGTGCAGGCAAGAAGGCAGTGGGATGACATCTATAAAATCTTAAAAAAAAAACTGCCAACCAAGAATAATATATCCTGCAAACTCTCACCCAAATATGATGGCAAAATTAGGACATTTCCAGATAAACAGAAATTAAGGGAATATATAAAAACCAAACCAAACTTACAAGGACTATTAAAGGGAGTCCTTCAGTTAGAGAACCAACAACATCAGACAACAACCTGAATCTAGAACACAAGACAGCATCAGATAGATACCAACCTAGATAACAAATTCTCAAGGATAAAACAAAACTAAAAGATTTACAGCACAGAACCAGAGAGGTCAATTTGTAAATGACAACAATGTTAGAACAATAGAAGAGGAAATAAGTGGTGTATGAATAGAACTTTCAAATGGAGAGGAGATCAAGGCAATGTCAAGTAGTAAAAGAATGGAAGATAGGTGTAAATTTCAAGGTAACCACAAAGAAAGTTAAGAAACCTACACATCAAAATAAAAGAGAAAAACAAAATGTATCAGTGAACACAAAATCTACAAAAATGAAAGAAATGAAAAAAGGCCATAAACAAAAGGAATTCAGCTCAGAAGAGTAAGAGGAACAAAGATAATGTCAGCACCACACAAAGAAGCACTACAAAATGACAGCAATAGACTCTCACCCATCAATAATCACACTGGACATAAATGGCCTAAACGCACCCATGAAGAGACAGTGAAAGAATGGATAAAAAAAAAAGACCCATCAATATGCTCTCTACAAGAGACACACATTAGAAACAAAGACATATATATATATATATATATATATATATATATATATATATATATATATATATATATATATATAAAAAATCAAAGAATGGAAAAAAATAAGGCAAACAGTAACCAAAAATAAATAAATAAATAAACCAGGAGAGGAAACCTCAGATAAAATAGACTTTCAAACAAAATCTACCCTAAAAGATAAGGAAGAACATTAAATAATGATTAAAGGGACAAATCCACCATGAGGCCATAACCATAATAAATACCTATGTACCCAATGACAGGGCTCCAAAATACATAAAACAAACTCTAACAGCACTGAAAAGAGAAACTGTCAGTTCCACAATAAAAGAAGGAGACTTTAACATACCACTCTTGGTATACGACAGAATAACTAGGAAGAAACTCAACAAAGATACAGAAGACCTAAAGCCCACAGTCAACCAACCTGACCTCATAGACATATATAAGAACACTCCACCCAACAGTGGCAAAGTACACATTCTTTTCCAGCACACATGGAACATTTTCTAGAATAGGCCACATCTTAGGCCACAAAGTAACCCTTAACAAAATCCAAAACACTGAGATAATACAGAACATTTTTTCTGATCATAATGCCATAAAAGTAGAAATTAATAACAGGCAGAGCAAGGGAAAAAATATCAAATACATGAAAACTGAATAACACCTTGCTTAAAAAGCACTAGGTAATAGAAGAAATCAAAGATGGAATAAAAAAAAATTCCTAGAATCAAACAAGAATGAAAACAAATCATATCAAAACCTATGGGACATAGCAAAGGCAGTGCTCAGAGGTCAATTTATAGCAATAGGTGTGCACACCAAAAAAGAAGGAAGGGACAAAATCAAAACATTAGCATTGCAACTTGAATAAATGGAAAGAGAACAACAAAAGTAGCCCACAGCCACCAGAAGAAAGGCAATAATAAAGATTAGAACAGAAATAAATTAAATAGAGAATAGAAAAACAATAGAAAGAATCAACAAAACCAAAAGTTGGTTCTTTGAAAGGCTCAACAAAATTGACAAACCATTGGCCAAGTTGACAAAAGAAAAACAGTAGAGGACACAAATAACCCAAATAAGAAATGAAATGGGAAACATTACAACAGACCTAACTGAAATAAAAAGGGTCATAACAGAGTACTATGAAAACCTATACTCTAACAAATTTGAAAACCTAGAGGAAATGGACAAATATCTAGAAACATACCAACTACCTAAACTAACACAAACTGAAGTCAAAAACCTGAACAGACTCATAACAAGAGAGGAGACTGAAAAGGTATAATAATAATAATAAAAACTCCCCCCCCCAAAAAAAAACACCCTGGGCCCTATGGTTTCACTGGAGAATTCTACCAAACATTCAGGGAAGAGCTTGCACCAGTACGTTTCAAACTATTTCAGAACATAGAAAAGGAAGGACTACTTCCAAATTCATTCTATGAAGCCAGCATGCCCCTGATAACAAAATCAGGCAAAGACACCACAAAAAAAGAAAATTACAGACCAATATGTCTCAAGACAATAGATGCAAAAATTCTCCTCAAAATTCTAGCCAATAAAATTTAGCATAATATCAAACAAAAAATACTACACCACTACCAAGTGGGATTCATACCAAATATGCAGGGATGGTTCACATTAGAAAATCAGTCAAAGTAATTCACCACATAAATAAAACAAGAGTTACATGATGATCACAATCAATGAAGAAACAGCATTCAATACAGTCCAACACCATTCTTGACAACAACTGAATAAAATGGGTATAGAAGAGAAATTCCTCAACATAATAAAGGGCATCTCAATCGATGGCAGTGGGCAGTGGGTATGTAAAACCAAGAGCCAACATTATTCTTAACAGAGAGAGGATGAAAATGTTGCCCCTAAGAACAGGAACAAGACAAGGATGCCCTTAATGACCACTCTTATTTAACATTGTGCTGGGATTCCTAGCTAGAGCAATAAGGCAAGAAGAAGAAATAAAGGGCATCCAAATTGGTAAGGAAGAAATAAAACTATCCACATTTGCAGATGGTATGATACTATACATAGAGAACTCAAAGGACTCCATGAGAAAGCTACTGGAACTAAAAGAAAGACTCAGCAGAGCACCAGAATACAAGATAAACATACAAAAATCAGTTGGATTCCTATACACCATAGAAAGAACTACAAAAAGCAACTCAGGAAAGTAATACCATTTATAACAGCCCCTAAAAAAAATTAAATACTTAGGAATATATCTGACTTGGGATGCAGAAGACCTATATAAAGAAAACTACAAAATGCTACTGCAAGAAACCAAAGGAGACCTACAAAAAGGAAAAACATACCATGCTTGTGGATAGGTTGACTCAACATTGTGAAACTGTCAATTCTACCAAAGCAATCTACAAATACAATGCAATCCTGATCCAAATAACAACAGCATTCTTTAATGCGATGGAAAAACTAATCATTAACTTTATATGGAAAGGTAAGAAGCCCCAGATAAGTAAAGCACTATTGAAGAGGAAGAAAAAGTAGGAGGCCTTGCACTACCTGACCTCAGAAACCACTGTACAGCTACGGTAGTCAAAACAGTCTGATACTGTTAGAACAACAGATACATACACCAATGAAACAAAATCAAGAATCCAGATGTAAATCCATCCACCTAAGTGCAGTCACCTGATCTTTGACAAAAACCCGAAGTCCATTAAATGGGGAAAAGACAGTCTTTTTAACAAATGGTCCTGGCAAAACTAGTTGTCCATCTGCAAAAAACGAAATAGGACCCATACCTCACACTATAACAAAAACTAATGCAAAAGGGATCAAAGACCTAAATATAGAACCAAAAACTATAAAGATCATAGAAGAAAACCTAGGGTCAATGCTAGAGGCCCTAATACACGGCATACATAGGGTACAAACCATAACTAACAGCACACAATCACCAGAAGATAAGCTAGATAACCGGGATCTTCTAAAAATTAAACACGTTCATCAAAAGACTTCACCAAAAGAGTAAAACAGAGCTTACAGACTGGGGGAAAAAATTTGGCTACAATAAATCCAACGAAGTTCTAGTCTCTAAAATCTATAGGAAAATCCAACCCCTCTACAACAAAAAAGACAAATAATCCAATTAAAAAATGGGTAAAGTATATGAACAGACACTTCACCAAAGAAGACATTCGGGTGCCTAATAAACACATGAGGAAATGCTTGGGATCACCAACCATTAGAGAAATGCAAATGAAAACAACAATGAGATACCATCTCACCCCAACATTACAGGCATGAATTAAAATAAAAAGAAAAGAAAAAATGTTGAAGAGGCTGCGGGGAGCTTGGAACTCTTATGCACTGCTGGTGGGAATGTGAAGTGATACAACCATTTTGCAAAACGATATGGCACTTCCTTGAAACCTAGAAATAGCCAGCACAACTTGTCCAAGGCATCATGGAAGCTCCATAGACACATCCAAACTCCCTGAGGGACTGAATTACCAGGCTTAGGTCTGTTGGCACCTTGGTCTTGGGGAACATCTAGTTCAATTGGCATAACACAATTTACAAAGAAAATGTCTCACATTCTGCTTTGGTGAGTAGCATCTAGGGTATTAAAAGCTTGTGAGTGGCCATCTAAGATACTCCACTGGTGTCATCCTGTCGGGAGGAAGGGGGAATGAAGAAAACCAAAAACACGAGGGAAAGATTAGTCCAAAGGACTAATGGACCACAACAACCACAACCTCCACCAGACTGAGTCCAGCACAACTAGATGGTGCCGGGCACCACCACTTACTGCTGTACAGGGATTACAATAGAGGGTCCCTGACGGAGCAGGAGAAAAATGTAGAACACAATTCTAACTCACAAAAAGACTATACTTACTAGCCTGACAGAGACTGGAGAAACCCCGAGAGTATGGCACCTGGACACACTTTTAGCTCAGTGATGAAGTCACTCCTGAGGTTCACCCTTCAGCCAAAGATTAGACAGTCCCTTTAAACAAAGCAAGACTAAAGGGGTACACCAGACCAGGTGCAATGACTAGAAGGCAGAAGGGAACAGGAAAGCTGGTAATAGAGAACCCAAAGTCAAGAAAAGAGAGTGTTGACATGTCATGGGGTTGGGAACCAATGTCACAAAACAATATGTGTACTAAATTTTTAATAAGAAGCTAGTTTGTTCTGTAAACCTTCATCTAAAGTATGATTAAAAAAATAAAGAATGCAAATTTAAAAAGAAGCCAATTCCTTTTTTTCCCCTTTGCAACCTTTTTTAAAGAAACAATTTATTTTATATTTTTGTTGTTGCTTTTGAGAAAATACACAGTAGAATGTATACCAATTCAACAATTTCTACATGTACAATTCGGTGATATTGATTACATTTTTTCAAGTCGTGCATCCATTCTCACACTACTTTTCCAAATTTTTCCTCCCCTATTAACATCAACTCTCTGCCCTTCAAGTTACTCATCTAATCTTTGGAGTTGCTGTCGTCAATTTGATCCCGTATAGATAGTTCTTAAAAGAGCACAGTGCTCAAGGCAAGCATTGTTTACTAGTTAATCTAAACTATTGTTGGTTTTAAGAAGACTTCAGGAGATATTTTTGGTTTAACATTTAAAGATTTTCTCAGGGCAATAGTTTCAGAGGTTCGTCCAGCCTTTATGGCTCCAGTAAGTCTGGAGTCCATGAAAATTTGAAATTCTGTTTTGCACTTTCCCCCTTTTGATAAGGATTCTTATATACAATCTTTCATGAAAATGTTCAATAATGGTAACCAGGAACCATCCCATTCTTCCCGTCTCATGGCAAAGGAAGCAGTTATTCTTGAAGGCAATTAGCCACATATTTCATTTCTTTCTCCTATTTCTGACTCCCTATTTGCTCCAGGCACATAAAGACCAATTTTTGTATGTTGGATGGCCATTTGCAGGCTTTTAAGACCCCAGGCACTACACGAAGAACTAGAAGATAGAACAGAAACACTAAATATGACATTTGGTCAATTAACTGGTCCCATGAAACTGTAACCTTAAACCTCCAAACCAAGGAACCAAAATCCATAAGGTTTTTGGTTTTACATAAGCAGCCTAAGCAGCTACTTTTTTTTGTCATTGTAAATATATCTATCACACACCTTTTGCCAGTTCAACTTTTTTTTTTTTTCTGGGTGTTAGCTCCAGGGGATGGCTTTCTCTCTCTTCTCTGGGGGAAGATTTCTTGTCATCATTCTTCCCCTGGTCGAGGAGCTTCTTAGGCACAGGGACCCCAGGTCCAAAGGATGTGCTCTGCTCCCTATGCTGCTTTCTTGGTGGTATAATGTCTCCCTGCTCACTTGTCTCTTTTGTATCCCCAAAGGTTGCCTCAAGACACAATCCAAGGTTGTAGATTGAATCTTGCCTCAATAACACAACTGCCGCCCATCCTCCCTCAATAACATCATAGAGGCAGGATTTACAACATATAGGGTCGCTATGAGTCGGAAATGACTTGAGGGGAATGGGTTTGGTTTTTGGTTTAGGAATATCACACAGTACTGAAATCATGGCCCAGCCAAATTGATAAACACAATTTTGGGGGGACATAATTCAATCCATGACAGGTTCTATCTAATCTTTCATGTTGCTACTGTCAATTTCATCTCATACGGATAGTTCAGAAGCACAAATTTGTCTTGGAAGAAGTACATCCAGAATGCTCCTTAGGGGGAAGAATGGGGAGACTTCGTCTTATGTACTTTGAACGTGTTATCAGAAGGGACCAGTCCCTGGAGAAGAACATCATGCTTGGTAAAGTAGAGGGTCAGCGAAGAAGGGGAAGTAAACAAGAGGGTCACCCTCAATGAGATGGCCTGCAACAATGCTGACATATGGCTGCAACAATGGGCTCAAACATAGCAATGATTGTGAGTATGGTGACAGGCTGGGCAGTGTTTTGTTCTTTTGTACATAGGGTCACTATGAGTAGTACCAAATCCACGGCACCTAACAATAACAAGATACATCTTAAAAGACCATAATGCTCAAGGCACACATTTTTTACAAGCTGAGTTAAACTATTGTTTAGTTTTAAGACTGCTTTAGGGTTTATTCTTGGTTTAACGTTTAAAGATTATCCCACGGCAATAGTTTCAGGGGTTCATCCCACCTTCATGGCTCCAGGAAGTCTGCAGTCCATGAGAATTTGAAATTCTGTTCTGCATTTTCTCCCTTCTGATCAGGATTCTTCTATGGAATCTTTGATCAAAATGTTCAGTAATGGTAGCTGGGCACCATCCAGATCTGGTCTCATGGCAAAGGGAGGCAGTTGTTCATGGAGGTAATTAGCAACACATTTCATATCCTCCTCCTATTCCTGATTCTCCTTCTTCCTCTGTTGTTCCAGGTAAACAAAGATCAGTTGATGAGCCACGGATGGCCACTTGAAAGCTTTTAAAAACCCAGGAAATATGCATTGACCTAGGAGGTAGGACAGAAGCAGCAACCATATTAGGCCAATTAATTGGGATGTCCCATGAAACCATGACTTTAAACCTCCAAACCAAAAAACATATCCCATGAGGTATTTGGTTGTACATAGGCAGCTTCAGCAGCTGCTCTTTTGTAGTTGTTGTTGTAATGTATCTATCACACAACTTTTGTCAGTTCAACTTTTTACAGGTGTATACTTACTGACAACTATTACATAAACAAAAAGCTAGAAATAGAAATACCCTACCATTCAGTACTCCCACTCCTATGACTATATCCTAGAGAAATAAGAACCATCACACAAATAGACATATGCAAGCCCATGTTCATTGCAGCATGATTCACAGCAGCAAAAACATGGAAACGACCCAAGTGCCCATCAACGGATGAATGGATAAACAAACTATGGTACACAATGGAATATTATGCAACTATAGAGAACGATGATGAATTTGTGAAACATCTCACAACATGGATGAATCTGAAGGGCATCATATTGACTGAAATAAGTCAATCACAAAGGGACAAATACTGTATGAGACCATTACTATAAAAACTCATAAAAAGGTTTACACATGGAATGAAGCAATCTTTGATGGTTACTAGGAAGGTGAGGGGTGGGGAGGGAAAAACACCAAATAGACAGTAGATAAGTGGTAACTTTGACGAAAGGTAAAAGAGTACACAACACTGGAGAAGTCAGCACAACTTGACCAAGGCAAGGTCATGGAAATTTCATAGACACATCCAAACTCCCTGAAGGACCAGATTACTGGGCTGAGGGCTGTGCACCATGGTCTCGGGAGGCATCTAGCTCAATTGGCATAACATATTCTATAAAGAAAATATTCTACATCCTACTTTGGTAAGTAGTGTCTGTGGGCTTAAAAGCTTGTGAGTAGCCATCTAAGATACTGCACTAGTTCCACCCCATATGGAGCAAGGGAGAATGAAGAAAACCAAAGACACAAGGGAAGGATTAGGCCAAAGGACTAACGGACCACAACTACCACAGCCTCCACCAGACTGAGTCCAGCACAACAAGGTGGTGCCTGACTACCACCGCTGACTGCTCTGACAGGGACCACAATAGAGGGTCCCTGATAGAGCTGGAGAAAAATGTGGAACAAAATTCTAACTCACAAAAAAAGACCAGACTTACTGGTCTGACAGACTGCAGAAACCCTGAGACACGCTTTTGACTCAGTACCGAAGTCACTCCTGAGGTTCACCCTTCAGCCAAAATTAAACAAAATGAGACTAAATGGGCACATCAGCCCAGAGGCAAGGACGAGAAGGGAGGAGGGGACAGGAAAGCTGGTAACGGGAAGCCCAAGATCAAGAAGGGGGAAGTGTTGACATGTCATGGGGTTGGCACAAAACAGAATGTTTATTAGTTATTTAATGAGAAACTAATTTGCTCTGTAAACCTTCATCTAACGTATAATAAAATAAATGACTAAAAAAGTGATTGCCTACTATTTGCCAGGCACCATTCTAGACACTGAGGATGCAATAGTGCATTAAGCAGACAAAAATGCCTGCTCTCTACACAATTGCCAGATTATTTTTCTTAAATGAAAAATTATTGCATTCCTTTTTTGCTTAAAGCACTTCAGCAACTCGCAATGACAATAAATAAAGACTAGAATCTAAAAAAAATCAATTGAAGGATCTTGGACTGCTGAGCCTGGAGAAATGAAAACTTAAGGTAATATAATTGTGGTCTTCGAATCTCTGAGAGGCAGAGGAGGCCAACCTCATGAGAATGCCCACAAAGGGTGGAAATTTCAGGGAAACAGATATCTGTCTATCCAGCATAAATAAGTACTTTCTAACAGATTTGTCTTGAGATGGAGCAGTCTATCTCTGAAGTGAATATGCTCCCTGTCACTGGAGGTGTGCAAGCATGGGTTGAATGATCACCTGACAGGAATATATAGCCTTGTAAGCAAGATTGTATTAGGGTAACTGTCCTTCCCTCAGAGTCTATTAGAAGCCACAACCATTGAAGTAGGGTTCTGTGTGAGGCCTGTTCATGTGGGGCTTACCATAACAGGAGAGAGTATGCAGAGACAGATCAACTCTGCTTTTCTAGGAGGTTAACAGATGTCCTCCACACTGACAAAATCCTTCACCAGCTTCTCCTAGAGGTTTTTCCAGGCCAGAGTCCTGGGATAGTTTATAGGCCAAAATGACCCATCTTGAAGGAAGGCAAAAACCCTTTGTCCATGCAGAATGGCAGAGAGTTGACTGAGCCTGATTCTCTAGAGTAGAAATTTAGCTCTCCAATTGCCTAGCTGTGTGACCTTAGAAAAGTCCCTTCACTATTCCAGGTCTCAGTTTTTCCCTCTGTACAGGAAATGGATTGGACTGCATATTCTCTGTCTCCTTTCAGCTCTGATGTTCTATGAAACTATGAGTCTTTCATTCAAGTGCCCCTCCTCTACGCTTCTGTGGATTGCTACTCTGACCTGTACCACCGTACTTTCCACTTTGTGTTGAAATTCTCTGTTTACTCTTTCTTCCATTAGGTTGTGAACTTCTTGGCCTAGCACGTGATCTCACACTTAGTAGGCACTCAAGTCAGTGTTTATTGAAATGGTTTTGAATTCTCTCTGACTTCATGTCTAAAAGTTTTGGCCTCTGGACAAACTTGAAAATTGTTGTTATGGATCCCAAGGTGATTCCACTCTTGAACCCTACTCCTTTCTCTGTGAGTGCCTCAGAAGTGAATAAGGAGAGGCAGAGAGCAGTAATGAGAAGAGGCAGCTATTCTGTCAGAGGAGCGACTCCTTGTGTCCTCTGACATCACCTTTGTCACCTCTTTTCCTAGTTTCTCTCAGGAGTTTGAACCAAAGTTCCTTTTTCCTCTCCAAAGTTCCTATGGACTCAGCTGGGATCTAATTACTGAGGGTTCTTGTTCAGTGTTTCTTTCTGTCCTGCCTTGTAAACCACAGTACTGTCAAGTAATTCATGTCTTCTGTACAGACTTATATTTCCTGCACCTATATCCTTGCCAAAACAGAGAGAAAATTCTCTCTCCATCACATTTTCTGGACTGATTTCCACGGACCTCAGCATCAAGATTCCTGTTAGGAGACAGAGACCAACTCTTGCTCTTGCCTCTTCTTCTTTTGAGATTCCAGATGTAAAGTAAGTGGTGACAGCAACACAGTACCTTATACTTTGGAATATGGCTGAACAGGGTAGCCACTTACGTTTCAACTTGTTCCAACCACAAAATTAATAGAAGAATAAATAAAGAAGGAACGGACATATTTGAAAGCACAATTTGGTGAGAGAAACATTTCAAGTTTGTTTGCTTCCCAATTTTGGAACATGGCCCATCTTACCTAAATAATAACCTTATAGCATGTAGCCCCGGATAATGCACAGTAGAAGGGGGACAAAACACACCATAATAAAGCCTAGGTTCCCCCCTTATGCCACCCAAAGCTGGAGATCTTAGATGAAAATAGATTAATTCATCACCAGATCCAGGAGCCTGAGGTCACTAAGCTGTAGCCTTCCTCTGCCTGCATCATGACAATGGCTGGGAGCAAGAAGGATACTCTTTTCTTTGCCCTCACTTTTAGACTGTTGGTGCTAGAAGGGTTCCCAAAAATTATCAAGGTTGTTTTTGTTTGTTTGATGGTTGGTTGGCTTGTTTAGCAAAAAGTCTTTCTTTAAAACAAAATCAAAGATCTACAAGATTAAAAACAGAGCTTCTCTGGAAAGGTGGGGATATGGGTTCAGAGTTCAACTTCGCAGCCTTCTCTTTGCTTCCTGAAGTGACTTCTGAAGTAGTGTCTAAGGGCTCCAAGGAACACAGTTAGAAAAATACACAACTATACAATATGATCCAGCAATCCCACTCCTAGGAATAAGCCCTAGAGAAATAAGAGCTGTCACACAAATGTACATTGCAGCATTGTTCACAATAGCAAAAAGATGAAAACACCCTAGATGCCAATCAACAGATGAATGGATAAACAAACTATGGCACATACACGTAATGGGGTATTACCCAACAATAAAGAACAATGATGAATCTGTGAAGCATCTCACAACATGAATGAATCTGGAGGGCATTACGCTGAGTGAAAAAGTCAACAACTCAAACACCTACGCTCATTCAAAGACGTCACCAAAAGAGTAAAAAGATTACCTAGAGATTGGGAAAAAGGTTTTAGCTATGACATTTCCGGTCAGCCCCTGATCTCTAAAATGTACATGTTACTGCAAAAACTCAACGACAAGAAGAGAACAAAAAAAACAATTAAAAAATGGGCAAAGGATATGAGCAGGCACTTCACAAAAGAAAATATTCAGGTAGCTAACAGATACATGAGGAAATGCTCACAATCATTAGCCATTAGAGAAATGCAAATCAAAACTGCAATGAGATTCCATCTCACTCCAACAAGGCTGGCATTAATCTGAAAAGCACAAAATAATAAATGTTGGAAAGGTTGAGGAGAGACTGGAACACTTACACAATGCTGGTGGGAATGTAAAATGGCACAACAACTTTGGAAATTTATTTAGTGCTTCCTTAAAAAGCTAGAAATAGAACTACCATATGATCCAGCAATCCCACTCCTTGGAATATATCTTAGAGAAATAAGAGCCTTCACAAGAACAAATATACACACACCCATGTTCACTGCAGCACTGTCTACAATAGCAAAAAAATGGAAGCAACCAAGGTGCCCATCAACAGATGAATGGATAAGTAAATCATGGTATATTCACACAAAGGAATACTCCACATCAATAAAGAACAAAGATGTATCTGTGCAAAATTTCATAACATGGAGGAATCTGGAAGGCATTATGCTGAGCAAAATTAGTTGCAAAAGGACAAATATCGTATGAGACCACTATTATAAGAACTCAAGAAATAGTTTAAACAGAGAAAATATTCTTTGATGGTTACGAAGGGAGGGAGGGAGGGAAAGGAGGAGTCACTAATCAGCTAGTAGACAAAAACTAATTTAGGTGAAGGGAAAGATGCTAGCAAGCGGCCATCTAAGATGCATCAATTGGTCTCAGCCCACCTGGAGCAAAGGAGAATGAAGAACATCAAAGAAACAAGGTAATTATGAGCCCAAGAGACAGAAAGGACCACACAAATCAGAGACTACATCAGCCTGAGACCAGAAGAACTAGATGGTGCCTGGCTACCACTGATGCCTGCCATGACAGGGAACACAACAGAGAATCACTGTAGGAGCAGGAAAACAGTGGGATGCAGACCTCAAATTCTAATAAAAAGACCCGATTTAATAGTCTGACTGAGACGAGAAGGACCTGGAGGTCATGGTCTCCAGACCTTCTGTTAGCCCAAGATAGGAACCATTCTAAAAGCCAACTCTTCAGACAGGGATTGGACTGGACTATAAGAGAAGATGATACTGGTGAGGAGTGAGCCTCTTGGCTCAAGTAGACACACGAGACCATATGGGCAGCTCCTGTCTGGCGGGGAGATGTGAAGACCAAGAGGGACAGAACCTGGCTGAATGGACACGGAAACAGGGTGGAGAGAAGGAGTATGCCGTCTCATTAGGGGGAGAGCAACTAGGAGTATACAGCAAGGTGTATGTAAGTTTTTATATGAGATTGACTTGATTTGTAAATTTTCTCTAAAGCACAATAAACATTTTAAAAAAAGGTAAAAAGAAACTGAAAAAAAAGTCAATCACCAAAGGACAAATATTATGCATGAGACCACTACTATAAAAACTCATGAGAAAATTTACACATAAAAAGAAGCAATCTTTGATGGCTACAAGGGAGGGGAGGAGTGGGGATGGAAAAAACACTAAATAGACAATAGATAGTGGTAACTTTGGTGGAGAGTAAGACAGTACACAATACTGGGGAAGCCAGCACAACTTGTCCAGGGCAAAGTCATGGAAGTTCCATAAACACATCCAAACTTCCTGAGGGACTGAATTACTAGGTTTAGGGCTGTGGGGACCCATGGTCTCTGGGAACATCTAGCTCAACTGGCATAATGCAGTTTATAAAGAAAATGTTCTACATTCTACTTAGGTGAGTAGCGTCTGGGTCTTAAAAGCTTATGAGTGGCCATCTAAGATACTTCACTAGTCTCATCCCATCGGGAGCAAAGGAGAATGAAGAAACCCAAAGACACAAGGGAAAGATTAGTTCAAAGGACTAATGGACCACAACTGCCACAACCTCCACCAGACTGAGTCCAGCACAACTAGATGGTGCTTGGCTACCACTGCAGACTGCTCTGACAGGGATCACAATAGAGGGTCCTGGACAGGGCTGGAGAGAAATGTAGAACAAAATTCTAACTCATAAAACAAGTCCAGACTTACTGACCTGACAGAGACTGGAGAATCCCTGAGACTGTGGCCCCCAGACACCCTTTCAGCTCAGTAATTAAGCCACTCCTGAGGTTCACCCTTCAGGCAAAGGTTAGACAGGCCCATAAAACAAGATGATACCAAATGAGCACACCAGCACAGGGGCAAGGACTAGAAGGCAAGAGGGGACAGGAAAGCTGGTAATAGGGAACCCAAGGTCGAGAAGGGAGAGTGTTGACATGTCATGGGTTTGGCAACCAATATCACAAAACCATATGTGTACTAATTGTTTAATGAGAAGTAGTTTGTTCTGTAAACTTTCATCTGAAGTACACTAATAAAAAATAAAAAGACTACACATTTATTTCAAGGTTCTCTTGTTACAGATGAGAAAAATGAGGCAAAAAGTTACACTGAAATTTAGTTCATTTCCAGGTCTAGAACCCAGATTTCCTGATTTACAATCCAGCAATTTTTGGGGGACTATGCTGCATTTTCTTGTGAATTTATTCTTAATTTCCTGTGGGCTATATAACCTTCCTCGTTATAGTGAGAATGAAAACTGAGGTCTCCACTGGTAAGTAGTTTTGCGAGGAACACTGTAATGATACATTTTGTGGTTTATACATGGAAATGAGATAATCCCAGATCTCTAAAAGTTGGTTAATAAAATCAACATATAATGTTGAGGAAAAAAAAATATTTCTCTGAAACAGAAGGAATGACTAAATTATAGTTTAATCAGTTGTGTTAACATCTGAAGGGAGAATATCTACATTAGGAAGAGGAGGGATTACTTTGGACACAGAATAACAGGGTGTCAGAAATTCCAGTTTGCAGTGTATATCCAGGAAAGTCTAAATGGCATCAGAATCTGAAGGACGCCCAAATGCAAGTCACTAGAGAAGAGTTTCTAATGGGTAGAGATGGTCTGGATGAAATATCCCTTAAACTTATCTACTTCTTTTCTGTCTCAGTCATTGCTCACTAATCCTTATGCTTCTGCTTAATAACTTTGCTTTCCAGGAGGGAGAAGTGTTCCCTTCTTGTAAGATCTCTACTGCCCTGGGTCTTCATTTCACTCTACACTTTCACCGGGCAATTATCTCCACTGCCAAAGCTTCAACCTCCTCCTACAACAAATTAATCCAAAATGTTGTTGTTGTTGTTAGGCACTGTCCAGTTGGTTCCAACTTTTAGTGATCCTATGCACAAGAGAATGAAACACTGCCTGGTCCTGTGCCATACTCACAAATGTTGCTATGCTTGAGCCCGTTGTTGCAGCCACCGTGTCAGTCCATCTCATTGAGGGTCCTCCTCTTTTTTGCTGACCCTCTACTTTACCAAGCATGATGTCCTTCTCTAGGGACTGATCCCTTCTGATAACTTTGTCTTCTCAAGCCAACCTTTGAAATCTTCTGTTTAGCTCTTTTATCTCATCATTTTTTCCTTTTGCTTTAGCTACTTGACATTCAAAAGCAAGTTTCAGAGTCTCTTCTGACATCCATTTAGGTCTTTATCTCCTATCTTTTTAATGACCTCTTACTTTCTTCATGTATGATGTACTTGATGTCATTCCACAACTCATCTAGTCTTTGGTCATTAGTGTTCTACATGTCAAATCTATTTTTGAGATGGTCTCTAAATTCAGGTGGGATATGCTTAAGGTCATACTTTGACTCTCATAGACTTGTTCTAATTATCCTCAGTTTCAGCTTGAACTTGCATATGAGTAGTTGATGGTATGATACGCAGTCAGCCCTGGCCTTGTTCTGACTGATGATATTCAGCTTTTCCAATCATCTTTTTTCACAGATGTAGTCAATTTGATTCCTGTGTATTCTATCTGGCTAGGTCCATGTGTATAGTCACTGTTTATGTTGGTGAAAAAAGGTATTTGCAATGAAGAAGCCATTGGTCTTGTAAAATTCAATTATGTGATCTCCAGCATCATTTCTATCACCAAGGCCATATTTTCCAACTACTGATCCTTCTTTCTTTCCAACTTTCACATTACAATCACCAGTAATTATCAATGTATCCTGATTGCATGTTCGATCAGTTTCAGACTGCAGAAATTGGTAAAAATCTTCAATGTCTTCATCTTTGGCCTTAGCGGTTGGTGCAGAAATTTGAATAATCGTCATATTAACTGGTCTTCCTTGTGGGCATATAGATATTATCTTATCACTGACAGCCTTGTACTTCAGGATAAATCTTGAAATGTTCTTTTTGACCATGAATGCAATGCCATTCCTCTTGTCATTCCTGGCATAATAAACCATATGATTGTCCAAGTCAAAACGGCCAATACCAGTCCTTTTTAGCTCACTAATGCCTAGGATATTGATCTTTATGCATTCCATTTCATTTTTTACTACTTCCCGAAAGTTTGACTCCACCCACGTCATTAAGGTCGATGCTACATTGAGAAGGCAGCTCTTCCCCAGTCGTGTTTTGAATGGTTTTCTGACCTGAGGGATTCATCTTCCAGCACTATATCAGACACTGTTCTGCTGCTATTTATAAGATTTTCATTGGCCAGTTCTTTTCAGAAGTAGACTTTCGGGTCCTTCTTCCTAGTCTGTCTTAGTCTTGATGCTCAGCTGAAACCTGTCCTCCATGGGTGACCCTGTAGGTATTTGAATACTGGTGGCATGGCTTCCAGCATCACAGCAACACACATCCTTGAGAACACAACAAACTGACAGATGTGTGGGAGAATCCAAAATAACTAGCTCTATTTCAGACCCCTCTCCTGAGCTCCACATCCACTGATCCAATTGTCTACTACTGTACATCTCTACCTGTAGGTGCCACATGAATCTCAAACTAACATGCTGGAAACAGTGAATTATTCAGGGTCCCAAATAGTAGCAGATGGCACACTCAAAATAGGATGATTTGAACCAAGCTTCTATACAAAAGGGGTAGAGTTAGGGGAATAACAAGGGATAGGGCAGTACACCAAGGTAGTAGTCATTGAGCTATTACCACCCCTAAAGGAGGGAGGATTTGTTGGAATCTGGAGGAAGAGAGAGCTCTGTAGATGTAGCCACCTTGAAAGTAGATTTTTCAGTCAAGAGACAGAAGCAGATGGAACTTGACTCCGATCTCACCATCCTCCATCTGATTTTCTCATGGTGCCTCCTGTTGGCTGTATCCAGAGGGCACAAGTACCAAGGAGATTAAGTCCTTCCAGGTTAGTCTTCTTGGGAGTGAATTTTGAGGGACAAATGAAAGCTATCTGACACACACGTGTGCATGTATATACATATAAAAAAATTTTTTTTTATACATAGTCTCCCACAAACACATAGGTTGTATGCTTTTACCATACTTATTTAATCTGTACGCTTAACAAATAATTTGAGAAGCTGGACCATATGAAGAAGAATTTGGTTTCAAGATTGGAGGAAGATTTATTAATAACCTGTAATATGCAGATGAAACAACCTTTCTTGCTTAAAGTGAAGAGGACTTGAAGCATTTACTGATAAAGAACAACTGGACCAATAAGCAATATCAAGAAAAATCTGAAAATATTGAAGGTGTCAAAGATTTTATTTTTCTTGGATCCACAATCAACACCCATGGAAACAGCAGTCAAGAAACCAAGCAATATATTGAGTTGGGCAAATATGCTGCAAAACACCTCTTTAAAGTGTTAAAAACCAAGTCATGATTTTTTCAGTCACTTCATAAGCATGTGAAAGCTGGACAATGAATAGACTGAAGAATAATTGATCCCTTTGAATTATGATGCTGGCAAAGAATAATTACTATACAGGGGCCTGCCAGAAGAACAAACAAATCTCTCTTGGAAGAAGTACAGCCAGAATGCTCCTTAGAAATGAGGACGGTAAGACTTATCTCAAGTACTTTGGCCATCTTATCAGGAAGCACCAGTCCCTGGAGAAGAACATCATGCTTCATAAAGTAGAGGGTCAACAAAAAAAGAGGAAGATCCTCAGTGAGATGCATTGACACATTGGCTGCAACAATGGACTCAAACATAGCAACGATTGTGAGGATGGTGTAAGACCAGGCAGTGTTTCTTTTTGTTGTATGTAAGGTCAGTATGAGTCTGAACTGACTTGACAGCACCTAACAGCAATACTAACAACACAAACACATTTCTGCTCTCTATCCTGTATCCAAAAGACATTAAATGATGGAATGTCAGGTTTGCCTGGCCCAGCATCAGGGCTATCAAAGGAAAAGCACAATTCCCAAAAGGGTATTCAATGGAACAGCTATTCTACGTGATACAAATAAGTATTCTTAAAAAAAAATAAGGATTCTGTTTCAGATAAATTTGAAGAACACTGGGTAAAACAAAGGTAAACAAAGTTCTGTACTTTAGGAGGAGTACCTAGGTGGAGGAAACTGTTAACACACTCAGCTTCTAACCAAATGGTTGAAGGTTTGAATCCACACAGAGATGCCTCAGAAGAATGGCCTGGCAATCTACTTCAAAAAAAATTAGTCATCAAAAACCCTATGGAGCACAGTTCTATTCTCACACACACAGAGTTGCCATGAATTGAAATCAATTCAATGACAGCTGGGTTGATTTTGGATTTTTTTTTTGTACTTTAGGGCTTCCAAGAGCCCTTAACAAGTCTGTTGGTTTGTTCTATTGTGGTGGCTTGCCTTTTACTCTGATATAGGAAGATTTGCTACTGGTATATCAAATACCAGCAGGGGTATCCATGGTGGACAGGTTTCAGCTGAGCTTCCAGGCTAAGACAGACGAGGAAGAAGGACACGGCAGTCTACTTCTGAAAACATTGGCCAGTGAAAATCTTATGAATAACAGCAGAGCATTGTCTAATATTGTGCTTAAATATGAGTTCCTCGGGTTGGAAGGCATTCAAAATATGACCTGGAAAAAGCTGCCTTCTCAAGGTAGAGTTGACCTAAATGATGTGGGTAGAGTCAAGCTTTCAGGACCTACATTTGCTGAGGTGGCATGACTCAAAATGAGAAGAAACAGCTGAGAACATGCATTAATAATGAGGACGTGGAATGTACGAAGTATGAATCTAAGAAAATTGAAAGTCGCCAAAAATGAAATGGAATGCAAAAAGATCAATATCCTAGGCAATAGTGAGCTGAAAAGGACAGGTATAGGCCATTTTTAATCAGACAATCATGTGGTTTACTATGCTAGGAATGACAAATTGAAAAGGAATGGCATCACGTTTGTGGTCAAAAAGGAAATTTCAAGATTTTATCATTAAGAACAAGGCTGTCAGTAATAGGGTAATATCCATATGCCTACAAGGAAGACCAGTTAATGTGACTATTATTCAAATTTATGCACCAACCACTAAGGCCAAAGATGAAGAAACTGACCTTTTTATGAACATCTGCAGTCTGAAACTGATCAAACATGCAATCAGGGTACATTGATAATTACTGGCAATTGTAAATGTGAAATTTGGAAACAAAGAAGAAAGATTGGGAGTCAGGAAACATGGCCTTGGTGATTGAAACAATGCCAGAGATCACATGATCGAATTTTACAAGACCAATGACTTTGTCATTGCCAATACTTTTTTCAACAACAAAAACAGTGAATATGCATATGGACCTCATGGATGGAAAACACAGGAATCGAATCAAGGACATCTGTGGAAACAGATGATGGAAAAGTTCAATGTTATCAATCAGAGCAAGCTCAGAGTCCAACTGTGGAACAGACCATCCATTGCTCATATGCAAGTACAAGTTGAAGCTGAAGAAAACTAGAACAAGTCCACGAGAGCCAAAGTACAACTTTGAGTATATCCCACCTGAATTTAGAGACCATCTCAAGAATAGATTTGACGCAATGAACACTAATGACCTAAGACCAGACTAGTTGTGGAACAGCGTTAAAGACATCATCCATGAAGAAAGAAGAGGTCATTAAATACACAGGAAAGAAAGAAAAGACCAAAATGGATGTCACAAGAGACTCTGAAAGTTGCTCTTGAATGTTGAGCGGCTAAAGCATATGGAAGAAATGATGAAGAAAAACAGCTGAACAGAAGATTTCAAAGAGTGGCTCAAGAAGACAAAGTAAAGTATTATAACGACCTGTGCAAATACTTAGAGATAGAAAATCAAAAGGGAAGATTGAGCTCCGCACTTCTCAAGCTCAAGAACTGAAGAAAAAATTCAAGCCTCAAGTTGTAATATTAAAGGATTCTATCCGGAAGACACTGAATGACTCAGGAAGCATGAAAAAAAAAAGATAGAAGGAAAACACAGAGTCACAGTACCAAAAAGAGTTGGTCGATGTTACAACATTTCGGGGGTAATAAATGATCAAGAATCTATGGTACTGAAGGGAGAAGTCCAAGCTGCCCTGAAGGCATTGGCAAAAAGCAAGGCTCCAGGAATTGAAGGAATACCAATTGAGATGTTTCAACAAATCTATGGAGCACTGGAAATACTCATTAATCTATGCCAAGAAATTTGGAAGACAGCTACCTGGCAAACTGACTGGAAAAGATTCATATTTGTAACCATTCTAAAGAAAGGTGATCCAACAGTATGCGGGAATTATCTAACAACACCATTTATATGACATGAAAATAAAATTTGGTAAAGATCATTCAAAAGCAGTTGTGGCAATACATTGACAGGGAACTGCCAGAAACTCAAGCTGGATTCAGAAGAGGACTTGGAACAAGGGATACAACTGCTGATGTCTGATGGTTTATGGCTGAAAGCAGAGAATACCAGAAAGATGTTTACCGGTGTTTTATTGACTATGCAAAGGCATTCAACTGTGTGGATCATAACAAATTATGGATAACATTTATAAGAACGGATATTCCAGAACACTGAATTGTGCTCATAAGGAACCTGTACTTAGACCAAGAGGGAGTTGTTCAAACAGGACAAGTGAATACTTCATGGTTTAAAATCAAGAAAGGTGTGTGTCAGGGTTGTATCCTTTCACCATACCTATTAAATCTGTATGTTCAGCAAATAATCTGAGAAGCTGAAGTATATGAAGGATTGGAGGAAGACTCATTAAAAACCTTCAATATGCAGATGACACTTCCTTGCTTCTTGAAATTGAAGAAGATTTGAAGTACTTACTGACTGAAGATCAAAGACCGCAGCCTTCAGTATGAGTTACACCTCAACATAAACAAAAGAAAAATCCTCACAACTGGACCAATAAGCAACAGCATGATAAACAGAGAAAGACTGAAGTTGTCAAGGATTTCATTTTATATGGATAAACAATAAATGCCAACAGAAGCAGCAGTCAAGAAATCAAATGAGATGGATCCGAGGCGGACCAAGATGGCGGAATAGACAGATGCTTCCGTCAAGACCTCTTTAAAACAAAGACTCAAAAAAACAAGTGAAACGAGTATATTTGTGACAAGCTGGGAACCCTGAGCATCAAAGGCAAGTTTAGCAAACGAACTGAGGGGCAGGGGAAGCAAGAGACCGTTCAGAAGTGGAGAGGAGTTGCTGGACTTGAATCGCAGGGAGCTCTGAGGCACCATTCCTGGAAGAGTGACTGCGGCAGCGACGGGCTGGTCCTAGCATTGGGCCGCAGTTTGCTCAGGGAGAAGCACATAGCCACACAGCTGGCTCACTCACACCTGAGGAGAAGGGTGCTCTTCGCAAAAGCTAAGTACTTGCGTATATTTTACAGAGCGTCCCCACCCCTAAGTCAGCTACAGCGGCTGAATCCCTAGGCCTCAGATAGACCCTGGTGAGCACCTGGAGCCATCCGCCCAGCCTTGGGGAAGGAAAAAATTTGCATCTGGGGGGAAAAGATAATTTGCTAGCTCCATTAACTGGGGGAGCTCAGGACAGAAGCGGCTCCTGTCCAGGCATAAACCATCCATGGACCTTGAACACTTTCCCTTCAGCATGGACCTGTGTGGGCCTATTACGGGAGAATAGGCCCTTTTTGGCAAATTCCAACCATTTCAGTGATGTGGTGGAGAGGTGGGTGTTTGAAGTTTGACATTGCTTTGCCTATTAAACAAGGTCCTCACCTGCCCACAACAGGGACCTAAGGACTGGTGGCTCTACGTGGGTCACACAGCCACCTGCGACAGGGGCCCAGGCATAACTGGTACCTCCCAGTCCTTGCAACAAAAACTTTGGGTGCCCATGGTCCCTCTCCACAGCCCATCCACGAGCAAGCTCTAGGGAACAGAGACACGTTTTCCTCAGAGACACATGGGGGTCAGTTCTCAGCCCACTGCCTTGTTCAGAGCGTGACCCCCTGCTGCAGTCAGATACCGGTATATATGCCAATCACCCCTGCCCCTCTAAGACTGTAGGACAGAGCCTGTACCACACACTTGATATCAGCTACCTGGAAACCTGAGCTGAATTTATACAAGAAAACTAAATGGACTCCTAGACTGATATACCTGATAACAGCTCTAGCCAGCAGGGCACAGGGCACCAGAGTGCCAAAGGTGAAAATAATCAAGCTAGCTCACTCAAGCAACCCATAGAGGTATACCAAAACAAAGCGAGCAGCTACGACACAGTAAGCAAGCATAAACTAATACAATAACTTATAGATGGCTCAGAGACAACGGTCAATACCAAGTCACATAAAGAAACAGGCCACGATCACCTCAACAGGCTCTCAAAACAAAGAATCCAGGGATATTTTAGATGAAAGTGCATTCCTGGAATTACCAGATGCAGAATACAAAAGTTTAATATACAGAGCCCTTCAAGACATCAGGAAGGAAATGAGGCAATATGCAGAACAAGCCAATGAACACACAGATAAAGCAACTGAAGCAATCAGAAAGATTATTCAGGAACATAATGGAAAGTTTAATAAGCTGGAAAAATCCATAGACAAGCAGCAATCAGAAATTCAGAAGATTAACAATAAAATTACAGAATTAGATAACTCAATAGAAAGTCAGAGGAGCAGAATTGAGCAAGTAGAAGCTAGAATTTCTGAACTCGAAGATAGATCACTTGGCAATAATATATTTGAAGAAAAATCAGATAAAAGAATTAAAAAAAAATGAAAAACCTTGAGAATCATGTGGGACTCTATCAAGAGAAATAACCTAGGAGTGATTGGAATACCAGAAGAGGGCGGGATAACAGAAAATACAGAGAAAATTGTCGAGGATTTGTTGGCAGAAAACTTCCCTGATATTGTGTGAAAGATGAGAAGATATCTGTCCAAGATGCTCATCGAACTCCACATAAGGTAGATCTTAAAAGAAAGTCACCAAGACATATTATAATCAAGCTTGCCAAACCAAAGATAAAGAGACAATTATAAGAGCAGTGAGGGATAAAAGAAAAGTCATCTACAAGGAAGAGCCAATAAGAATAAGCTTGGACTACTCGGCAGGAACCATGCGGGCAAGAAGGCAATGGGATGACATATTTAAAAAATTGAAGGAAAAAAATTATGTGCCAAGAATCATATATCTAGCAAAACTGTCTCTTAAATATGAAGGTGAAATTAAGATATATCCAGATAAATACAAGTTGAGGAAATTCATAAAAAACAAACCAAAACTGCAAGAAATACTAAAGGGAGTTCTTTGGTTAGAAAATCAATAATATCAGATATCGACCCAAGACTAGCACACTGGCACAGCAACCAGAAGTCAACCCAGACAGGGAAATCCAAAAAAAAAAAAAAAAGATTAAAAAAAAAAGCTCAACACAGCATAACAGCGATGTTATTGTATAAAAGAAGACAACACTAAAATAATAAAGAGGGACTAAGAAATGTAATCATACACCTTCCATATGGGGAGGAAGATACGGGGATACAAATAAAAGTTAGTTATAAATTTAGAAAAATAGGGGTAAATAATAAGGTAACTGCAAAGGACAAAAACTATCCTACTCATGAAAATAAAATACGAGGGAAAAATACAGACTCAGCAGAAACAAAATCAACAACAAATATGAGGAAAGGACAATATACAAAGAAAATCCACTCAGCACATAAAATCAAGTGGGAAAAAGAAGCTGTCAACACACAAAAAAAGACATCAAAATGATAGCACTAAATTCGTGCCTATCCATAATTACCCTGAATATAAATGGACTAAATGCACCAATAAAGAGACAGAGAGTGGCAGAATAGATTAGAAAACAAGATCCATCTATATGCTGCCTACAAGAGACACACCTTAGACTTAGAGACACAAATAAACTAAAACTCAAAAGATGGAAAAAAATATATCAAGCAAACAACAATCAAAAAAGAGCAGGAGTGGCGATGATAATTTCTGACAAAATAGACTTGAAGTTAAATCCATCAGAAAGGATAAGGAAGGACACTATATAATGATTAAAGGGACGATACACCAAGAAGATATAACCATATTAAATATTTATGCACCCAATGACAGGGCTGCAAGATACATAAAACAAACTCTATGAGCATTGAAAAGTGAGATAGACAGCTGCCCAATAATAGTAGGAGGCTTCAACACACCACTTTTGGTGAAGGACAGGATATCCAGAAAGAATCTCAATATAGACACGGAAGATCTAAATACCACAATCAACCAACTTGACCTCGTAGACGTATACAGAACACTCCACCCAACAGCAACCAAGTATACTTTCTTTTCTGGGGCACAGGGAACATTCTCTAGAATAGACCACATATTAGGTCATAAAGCAAGCCTTAGCAGAATCCAAAACATTGAAATATTAAAAAGCAACTTCTGTGACCATCAGGCCATAAAAGTGGAAATCAATAACAGGAAAAGCAGGGAAAAGAAATCAAACACTTGGAAACTGAATAATACCCCTGCTCAAAAAAGACTGGATTATAGAAGACATTAACGATGGAATAAAGAAATTCATAAAATCCAATGAGAATGAAAACACTTCCTATCAGAACCTTTGGGACACAGCAAAAGTGGTGCACAGAGATGAATTTATATCAATAACTGCAGAGAGACAAAAAGAAGAAAGGGCTAAAATCAAGAAATTATCCCTACAACTTGAACAAAGAGAGAACAACAAAAGAAACCCACAGGAACCAGAAGAAAACAAATAATAAAAATTAGAGCTGAAGTAAATGAAATAGAAAACAGAAAAACAATTGAAAGAATTAACAAGAGCAAAAGCTGGTTTTTTGAAAAACTCACCAAAATTGATAAACTATTGGCCAAACTGACAAAAGAAAAACATGAGAGTAAGCAAATAACCCAAATAAGAAATGAGATGGGCGATATTACAACAGACTCATATGAAATTAAAAGAGTCATATCAGATTACTATGAAAAAATATACTCAAACAAATTTGAAAACCTAGAAGAAATGGATGAATTCTTAGAAACACACTACCTACCTTAACTAACACAGAGGTAGAACAACTAAATAGACACATAACAAAAGAAGAGATTGAAAAGGTAATCAAAAAACTCCCAACAAAAAAAAGCCCTGGGCCCCACTGCTTCACTGCAGAGTTCTACCAAACTTTCAGAGAAGAGTTAACACCACTACTACTAAAGGTATTTCAGAGCATAGGAAAGGATGGAATACTACCAAACTCATTCTATGAAGTCACCGTATCCCTGATACCAAAACCAGGTAAAGACACCACAAGAAAAGAAAATTATAGACCTATATCCCTCATGAATGTAGATGCAAAAATCCTCAACAAAATTCTAGCCAATAGAACTCAACAACATATCAAAAAAATAATTCACCATGACCAAGTGGGATTCATACCAGGTATGCAGGGATGGTTCAACATTAGAAAAACAATTAATGTAATCCACCACTTAAATAAAACAAAAGACAAGCATCACATGATTTTATCATTTGAAGCAGAAAAGGCATTTCACAAAGTTCAACACTCATTCATTATAAAAAACTCTCAGGAAAATAGGAATAGAAGGAAAATCTCTCAACATAATAAAGGGCATTTATACAAAGCCAACATCACCCTAAATGGAGAGAGCCTGAAAACATTCCCACTGAGATCGGGAAGCAGACAGGGATGCCCTTTATTACCGTTCTTATTCAACATTGTGCTGGAAGTCCTAGCCAGAGCAATTAGGCTAGATAAAGAAATAAAGAGCATCCAGATTGGCAAGGAAGAAGTAAAAGTATCTGTATTTGCAGATGACATAATCTTATACACAGATAACCCTAAGGAATCCTCCAGAAAACTACTGAAACTAATAGAAGAGTTCAGCAGAGTATCGGGATACAAGATAAATGTACAAAAATCAGTTGGATTCCTCTACAGCAACAAAAAGAACATCGAAGGGGAAATCACCAAATCAATGCCATTTACAATAGCCCCCAAGAAGATACAATACTTAGGAATAAATCTTACCAGAGATGTAAAAAACTTATACAAAGAAAACTACAGTACACTTCTGCAAGAAACCAAGAGACTTACATAAGTGGAAGAACATACCTTGCTCATGGATAGGAAGACTTAACTTTACAAAAATGTCTATTCTACCAAAAGCGATCGATACATTTAATGCAATTGTGATCCAAATCCCAAGGACATTCTTTAATGAGATGGAGAAACAAATCACAAATTTCATACGGAAAGGAAAGAGGTGCTGGATAAATAAGGCATTACTGAAAAAGAACAAAGTGGGAGGCCTTATTTCATGTGATTTTAGAGCCTACTATACCTCCACAGTAGTCAAAACAGCCTGGTACTGGTACAACAACAGATACATAGACCAATGGAACAGAACTGAGAATCCAGACATAAATCCATCCACATATGAACAGTTGATATTTGACAAAGGCCCCAAAATAGTTAAATGGGGAAAAGACAGTCTTTTTAACAAATGGTGCTGGCATAACTGGATATCTATCTGCAAAAAAATGAAACAAGACCCATACCTCACTCCATGAACAAAAACTAACTCAAGATGGATAAAAGAACTAAATATAAAATCTATAATAATAAAGATCACGGAAGAAAAAATAGGGACAATGTTAGGAGCCCTAATACATGGCATAAAGAGTATACAAAACATTACTAACAGTGCAGAAGAAAAACTAGATAACTGGGAGCTCCTAAAAATCAAACACTTATGCTCATCCAAAGACTTCACCAAAAGAGTAAAAAGACTGCCTACAGACTGGGAAAAAGTTTTTAGCTATGATATTTCTGATCAGCGCCTGATCTCTAAAATCTACATGGTACTGCAAAAACTCAACTGCAAAAAGACAAATAACCCAATTAAAAAATGGGGAAAAGATATGAATAGACACTTCACTAAAGAAGACATTCAGGTAGCTAACAGATATATGAGGAAATGTTCACGATCATTAGCCATTAGAAAAATGCAGATCAAAACTACAATGAGATTTCATCTCATTCCAACAAGGCTGGCATTAATCCAAAAAACACAGAATAATAAATGTTGGAGAGGCTGTGGAAAGATTGGAACACTTCTACACTGCTGGTAGGAATGTCAAATGGTACAACCACTTTGGAAATTGATTTGACGCTTCCTTAAAATTTAGAAATAGAACTACCATACAATCCAGCAATCCCACTCCTTGGAATATATCCTAGAGAAATAAGAGCCTTTACACAAACAGATATACGCACACCCATGTTTATTGCAGCAGTGTTTACAATAGCAAAAAGATGGCAGCAACCGAGGTGCCCATCAAAGGATGAATTGGATAAATAAATTATGGTATATTCACCCAATGGAACACTAGGCATTGATAAAGAACAGTGAGGAATCTGTGAAACATTACATAACATGGAGGAACCTGGAAGGCATTATGCTGAGTGAAATTAGTCAGTTGCAAAAGGACAAATATTGTATAAGACCACTATTAAAAGAACTTGAGAAATAATTTAAACTGAGAAGAAAACATTCTTTTGTGGTTACGAGAAGAGGGAGGGAGGGAGGGTGGGAGAGGGGTATTCATTAATTAGATAGTAGATAAGAACTACTTCAGGTGAAGGGGAGGTCAGCACAATTGGACTAAACCAAAAGCAAAGAAGTTTCCTGAATTAACTGAATGCTTCGAAGGCCAGCATAGCAGGGGCAGGGGTCTGGGGACCATGGTTCCAGGGGACATCTAAGTCAATTGGCATAATACAATCTATTAAGAAAACATTCTGCATCCCACTTTGAGGAGTGGAGTCTGGGGTCTTAAATGCTGACAAGCAGCCATCTAAGATGCATCAATTGGTCTCAACCCACCTGGATCAAAGGAGAATGAAGAACACCAAGGTCACATAACAACTATGAGCCCAAGAGACAGAAAGGGCCACATGAACCAGAGACTTACATCATCCTGAGACCGGAAGAACTAGATGGTGTCCGGCCACAACTGATGACTGCCCTGACAGGGAGCACAACGGAGAACCCCTGAGGGAGCAGGAGAGCAGTGGGATGCAGACCCCAAATCCTCATAAAAAGACCAGACTTAATGGTCTGATTGAGACTGGAAGGACCCTGGTGGTCACGGCCCCCAGACCTTCTGTTGCCCCAGCACAGGAACAATTCCCTAAGTCAACTCTTCAGACATGGATTGGACTGGACATGGGTTGGAGAGGGATGCTGGTGAGGAGTGAGCTTCTTGGATCAGGTGGACACTTGAGACTGTGGACACTTGGCATCTCCTTCCTGGAGGGGAGATGAGAGGGTGGAGGGGGTTAGAAGCTGGCGAAAAGGACACAAAAAGAGAGAGTGGAGGGAGAGAGCGGGCTGTCTCATTAGGGGGAGAGTAATTGGGAGTGCGTAGCAAGGTGTGTATGGGTTTTTGTGTGAGAGACTGACTTGTAAACTTTCACTTAAAGCACAATAAAAAGTACTAAAAAAAAAGTCAAATGACAGATCGTATTGGGCAAATCCTGCAAAAGATCTCTTTAAAGTGTTACGAAGCAAAGATGTCACCTTCAGGACTTAGATGAGCCTTATCCGAGCCATGGTGTTTTCAATTGCCTCATGTAAATACAAAAGCTGGACAATGCATAAGGAAGACTGAAGAAGAATTGATGCCTTTGAATTATGGTGTTGGCAAAGAATAATGAATATACCATGGACTGCTACAAGAACAAACAAATCTGTGTTGGAAGAAGTACAGCCAGAATGCTCATTAGAGGCAAGAATGGGGAGACTTCATCTCACATACTTTGGACATGCTATCGGGAGGCACCAGTTCCTGGAGGACATCAGCTTGGTAAAGCAGAGGGTCAGCGAAAAAGAGGAATACCCTCAATGAGATGGATTGACACAGTGGCTGCAACAATGGATTCGAACATAACCATTATGAGGATGGCACAGGACCGGGCGGTGTTTCCTTCTGTTGTACATAGGGTCACTATAAGCCTGGACCGACTTGAAGACACCTAACAACAAGAGCCCCTAATGCTCTAATATGTGTTGCAAATATACAAGTGAAAAGTATAATATTTAACATTTGTTAAAATCATTCGGCCATGAAATCCCCTTTGCAGAGTGTTTCATGGAATTAACCGTGTATAAAACACACTTTGAGTTATGCTATTCTACTTTAATTCCTTCATTTGATGTATAGAAAATTGAGGCCCAGAGAAGAGAGAGTTTGCCTGAGGTCACAACGTGGCTTGGTGGCAGGATCGGGACTAGATCCTAGAAGTCAGAAATCTGTGGTCCACTGCTGTTTGCACTGTACCACATTTCCTTACTAGTTTCCCTCTATAACAGGCTGTTATTTATGTTTTATGACTTTACCTAAAACTTTTTGGATTTTATTCCAGTTTCTACTCTGTGCTAACTCTTGGGATAACAAATGCCTAAAATTATCATTTGCTGTGTAAAATGGCACTTTCATTTATTTGCCTTAAAAAAATCTCTTTCAAGCTTTAAGGAAAAAGGCTCCAAGTTCTCTTTTTTTCTGGATTTGATGAACAAGGCTATTTCCCTCCACTCCATGTCTTTCAGGATAATAGTATTTGATATTCACTCCATCTCAGTATTTTCTTTTTGATGTGAAAGCACACTCATCTGGAAGGTAGGGGATTGGGGTCTACGTTAAACTCTGCTAATGAGCTGCAGAATGACCTTGACCAGCTCACATTTTTTAAAATTATTTTAATGTGCTTTAGATGAAAGTTTATAGCTGTAGTTAGTTTCTCATTCAAAAATTTATACTAGTATTGTTTTGTGACATTGTTTGCAATACCCACTACGTGACAGTGCATTAGCCCTTTCCACCCCGAGTTCCCTGTGACCACTTGTCCAGCTCCTGTCCCTGCCTGTCTTTTGTCTTGCTTTTGAGCAGGAGTTGCCCATTTGTTTCTTATATTTGACTGAACTAGGAAGCATGTTTTTCATGTGTGTTATTCTTTGCTTGGTTGGTCTGACTAATCTTTGTCTGAAAAATGGACTTTGGCAGTGGTTTCGTTTCTGAGTTAGCAAAGTGTCCAGGGACCATAGTTTCAACGGTTCCTCCAGTCTCTGTTAGACTAGTAAATCTGGTCTTTTTTTGTGAATTTGAATTTTTTCTACATTTTTCTCCCACTCTGTCAAGGACTCTCTATTATGATCTCTGTCAGAGCAGTTGGTGGCGGTAGCCAGGACCCATCTAGTTCTTCGGGGCTCACGCTGATGAAATCTCTGGTTCATGTGGTCCTTTAGCCTTCTTGGATGGTATTTACCTTGTGTCTTTGGTTCTCTTCATTCTCCTTTTCTTTGGACTTGATGGGACCAGCAAATATATCTTAGATGGCTGCTCGCAAGCTTTTTTTTTTTAATAACTTTTATTAAGCTTCAAGTGAACGTTTGCAAATCCAATCAGTCTGTCACATATAAGTTTACATACATCTCACTCCCTACTCCCACTTGCTCTCCCCCTCTTGAGTCAGCCCTTTCAGTCTCTCCTTTCTTGACAATTTTGCCGGCTTCCCTCTCTCTCTATCCTCCCATCCCCGCTCCAGACAAAAGTGGCCAACACAATCTCAAGTGTCCACCTGATATAATTAGCTCACTCTTCATCAGCGTCTCTCTCCCACCCGCTGACCAGTCCCTTTCATGTCTGACGAGTTGTCTTCGGGGATGGTTCCTGTCCTGTGCCAAAAGAAGGTCTGGGGACCATGGCCGCCGGGATTCCTCTAGTCTCAGTCAGACCATTAAGTATGGTCTTTTTATGAGAATTTGGGGTCTGCATCCCACTGATCTCCTGCTCCCTCAGGGGTCCTCTGCTGTGCTCCCTGTCAGGGCAGTCATCGATTGTGGCCGGGCACCAACTAGTTCTTCTGGTCTCAGGATGATGTAGGTCTCTGGTTCATGTGGCCCTTTCTGTCTCTTGGGTTCTTAGTTATCGTGTGACTTTGGTGTTCTTCATTCTCCTTTGATCCAGGTGGGTTGAGACCAATTGATGCATCTTAGATGGCCGCTTGTTAGCATTTAAGACCCCAGACGCCACATTTCAAAGTGGGATGCAGAATGATTTCATAATAGAATTATTTTGCCAATTGACTTAGAAGTCCCCGCAAACCATGTTCCCCAGACCCCCGCGCTTGCTCCGCTGACCTTTGAAGCATTCATTTTATCCCGGAAACTTCTTTGCTTTTGGTCCAGTCCAATTGAGCTGACCTTCCATGTATTGAGTGTTGTCTTTCCCTTCACCTAAAGCAGTTCTTATCTACTGATTAATCAATAAAAAAACCCTCTCCCACCCTCCCTCCCTCCCCCCCTCGTAACCACAAAAGTATGTGTTCTTCTCAGGTTTACTATTTCTCAAGATCTTATAATAGTGGTCTTATACAATATTTGTCCTTTTGCCTCTGACTAATTTCGCTCAGCATAATGCCTTCCAGGTTAATCCATGTTATGAAATGTTTCAGAGATTCGTCACTGTTCTTTATCGATGCGTAGTATTCCATTGTGTGAATATAGCACAATTTATTTACCCATTCATCCGTTGATGGACACCTTGGTTGCTTCCAACTTTTTGCTATTGTAAACAGAGCTGCAATAAACATGGGTGTGCACATATCTGTTTGTATGAAGGCTCTTGTATCTCTAGGGTATATTCCGAGGAGTGGGATTTCTGGGTTGTATGGTAGTTCTATTTCTAACTGTTTAAGATAATGCCAGATAGATTTCCAAAGTGGTTGTACCATTTGACATTCCCACCAGCAGTGTATCAGAGTTCCAATCTCTCCGCAGCCTCTCCAACATTTATTCTTTTGTGTTTTTTGCATTAATGCCAGCCTTGCTGGTGTGAGATGGAATCTCATCGTAGTTTTAATTTGCATTTCTCTAATGGCTAATGATCGGGAGCATTTTCTCATGTATCTGTTGGCTGCCTGAATATCTTCTTTAGTGAAATGTGTGTTCATATCCTTTGCCCACTTCTTGATTGGGTTGTTTGTCTTTTTGTGGTTGAGTTTTGACAGAATCATGTAGATTTTAGAGATCAGGCGCTGGTCGGAGATGTCATAGCTGAAAATTCTTTCCCAATCTGTAGGTGGTCTTTTTACTCTTTTGGAGAAGTCTTTAGATGAGCATAGGTGTGTGATTTTTAGGAGCTCCCAGTTATCGGGTTTCTCTTCATCATTTTTGGTAATATTTTGTATTCTGTTTATACCTTGTATTAGGGCTCCTAGGGTTGTCCCTATTTTTTCTTCCATGATCTTTATCGTTTTAGTCTTTATGTTTAGGTCTTTGATCCACTTGGAGTTAGTTTTTGTGCATGGTGTAAGGTATGGGTCCTGTTTCATGTTTTTGCAAATGGATATCCAATTATGCCAGCACCATTTGTTAAAAAGGCTATCTTTTCCCCAATTAGCTGACACTGGTCCTTTGTCAAATATCAGCTGCTCATATGTGGATGGATCTATGTCTGGGTTCTCAATTCTGTTCCATTGGTCTATGTGCCTGTTGTTGTACCACTACCAGGCTGTTTTGACAACTGTGGCTGTGTAATAGGTTCTGAAGTCAGGTAAAGTGAGGCCTCCCACTTTCTTCTTCTTTTTCAGTAGTGCTTTGCTTATCCGGGGCTTCTTTCCCTTCCATATGAAATTGGTGATTTGTTTCTCTATCCCCTTAAAATATGACATTGGAATTTGGATCAGAAGTGCATTAAATGTATAGATGGCTTTTGGTAGACTAGACATTTTTACTATGTTAAGTCTTCCTATCCATGAGCAAGGTATGTTTTTCCACTTAAGTATGTCCTTTTGAATTTCTTATAGTAGAGCTTTGTAGTTTTCTTTGCATAGGTCTTTTACATCCTTGGTAAGATTTATTCCTAAGTATCTTATCTTCTTGGGGGCTACTGTGAATGGTATTGATTTGGTTATTTCCTCTTCGGTGTTCTTTTTGTTGATGTAGAGGAATCCAAGTGATTTTTGTATGTTTATTTTATAACCTGAGACTCTGCCAAACTCTTCTATTAGTTTCAGTAGTTTTCTGGAGGATTCCTTAGGGTTTTCTGTGTATATAATCATGTCATCTGCAAATAGTGATAACTTTACTTCTTCCTTGCCAATCCGGATACCCTTTATTTCTTTGTCTAACCCAATTGCCCTGGCTAGGACTTCTAGCACGATGTTGAATAAGAGCGGTGATAAAGGGCATCCTTGTCTGGTTCCCGTTCTCAAGGGAAATGCTTTCAGGTTCTCTCCATTTAGAGTGATATTGGCTGTTGGCTTTGCATAGATGCCCTTTATTATGTTGAGGAATTTTCCTTCAATTCCTATTTTGGTAAGAGTTTTTATCATAAATGGGTGTTGGACTTTGTCAAATGCCCTTTCTGCATCAATTGATAAGATCATGTGGTTTTTGTCTTTTGTTTTATTTATGTGGTGGATTACATTAATGGTTTTTCTGATATTAAACCAGCCTTGCATACCTGGTATAAATCCCACTTGATCAGGGTGAATTATTTTTTTGATGTGTTGTTGGATTCTATTGGCTAGAATTTTGTTGAGGATTTTTGCATCAATGTTCATGAGGGATATAGGTCTATAATTTTCTTTTTTTGTAATGTCTTTACCTGGTTTTGGTATCAGGGAGATGGTGGCTTCATAGAATGAGTTGGGTAGTATTCCGTCATTTTCTATGCTTTGGAATACCTTCAGAAGTAGTGGTGTTAACTCTTCTCTGAAAGTTTGGTAGAACTCTGCAGTGAAGCCGTCCGGGCCAGGGCTTTTTTTTGTTGGGAGTTTTTTGATTACCGTTTCAATCTCTTTTTTTGTTATGGGTCTATTTAGTTGTTCTACTTCTGAATGTGTTAGTTTAGGTAGGTAGTGTTTTTCCAGGAATTCATCCATTTCTTCTAGGTTTTCAAATTTGTTAGAGTACAATTTTTCATAATAATCTGAAATGATTCTTTTAATTTCATTTGGTTCTGTTGTGATGTGGTCCTTCTCGTTTCTTATTTGGGTTATTTGTTTCCTTTCCTGTATTTCTTTAGTCAGTCTAGCCAATGGTTTATCAATTTTGTTAATTTTTTCAAAGAACCAGCTTTTGGCTTTGTTAATTCTTTCAATTGTTTTTCTGTTCTCTAATTCATTGAGTTCAGCTCTAATTTTTATTATTTGTTTTCTTCTGGTGCCTGATGGGTTCTTTTGTTGCTCAGTTTCTATTTGTTCAAGTTGTCGGGACAGTTCTCTGATTTTGGCTCTTTCTTCTTTTTGTATGTGTGCATTTATCGATATAAATTGGCCTCTGAGCACTGCTTTTGCTGTGTCCCAGAGGTTTTGATAGGAAGTATTTTCATTCTCATTGCTTTCTATGAATTTCCTTATTCCCTCCTTGATGTCTTCTATAACCCAGTCTTTTTTCAGGAGGGTATTGTTCATTTTCCATGTATTTGATTTCTTTTCCCTAGTTTTTCTTTTATTGATCTCTAGTTTTATTGCCTTGTAGTCTGAGAAGATGCTTTGTAATATTTCGATGTTTTGGATTCTGCAAAGGTTTGTTTTATGACCTAATATGTGGTCTATTCTAGAGAATGTTCCATGTGCGCTAGAAAAAAAAGTATATTTTGCAGCAGTTGGGTGGAGAGTTCTGTATAAGTCAATGAGGTCAAGTTGGTTGATTGTTGTAATTAGATCTTCCGTGTCTCTATTGAGCTTCTTACTAGATGTCCTGTCCTTCTCCGAAAGTGGTGTGTTGAAGTCTCCTACTATAATTGTGGAGGTATCTATCTCACTTTTCAAGTCTGTTAAAATTTGATTTATGTATCTTGCAGCCCTGTCATTGGGTGCATAAATATTTAATATGGTTATGTCTTCCTGATCAATTGTCCCTTTTATCATTATATAGTGTCCTTCTTTATCCTTTGTGGTGGATTTAAGTCTAAAGTCTATTTTGTCAGAAATTAATATTGCTACTCCTCTTCTTTTTTGCTTATTGTTTGCTTGATATACTTTTTTCCATCCTTTGAGTTTTAGTTTGTTTGTGTCTCTAAAGTTTAAGGTGTGTCTCTTGTAGGCAGCATATAGTTGGATCGTGTTTCTTTATCCAGTCTGTGACTCTCTGTCTCTTTATTGGTGCATTTAGTCCATTTACATTCAGGGTAATTATAGATAAATAAGTTTTTAGTGCTGTCATTTTGATGCCTTTTTATGTGTGTTGTTGACAATTTCATTTTTCCGCATACTTTTTTGTGCTGAGGCGTTTTTCTTAGTAAATTGTGAGATCCTCATTTTCAAAGTGTTTGACTTTATGTTCGTTGAGTCGTTACGTTTTTCTTGGCTTTTATCTTGAGTTATAGAGTTGTTATACCTTTTTGTGGTGACCTTATTATTTACCCCTATTTTTCTAAGTAAAAACCTAACTTGTATGGTTCTATATCGCCTGGTATCACTCTCCATAAGGCAGTTCAATGCCTCCTGTGTTTAGTCCCTCTTTTTGATTATTGTGATCTTTTACCTGTTGACTTCCATGATTCCCTGTTATGTGTATTTTTTTTTAATTAATCTTAATTTGTTTGTTTTTGTGATTTCCCTATTTGAGTTGATATCAGGACGTTCTGTTTTGTGACCTTGTGTTGTGCTCGTATCTGATATTATTGGTTCTCTGACCAAACAATATCCTTTAGTATTTCTTGTAGCTTTGGTTTGGTTTTTGCAAATTCTCTAAACTTGTGTTTGTCTGTAAATATCTTAATTTCGCCTTCATATTTCAGAGAGAGTTTTGCTGGATATATGATCCTTGGCTGGCAGTTTTTCTCCTTCGGTGCTCTGTATATGTCGTCCCATTCCCTTCTTGCCTGCATGGTTTCTGCTGAGTAGTCTGAACTTATTCTTATTGATTCTCCCTTGAAGGAAACCTTTCTTTTCTCCCTGGCTGCTTTTAAAATTTTCTGTTTATCTTTGGTTTTGGTGAGTTTGATGATAATATGTCTTGTTTTTCTTTTTGGATCAATCTTAAATGGGGTTCGATGAGCATCTTGGATAGATATCCTTTCGTCTTTCATGATGTCAGGGAAGTTTTGTGTCAGGAGTTCTTCAACTATTTTCTCTGTGTTTTCTGTCCCCCCTCCCTGTTCTGGGACTCCAATCACCCGCAGGTTATCCTTCTTGATAGAGTCCCACATAATTCTTAGGGTTTCTTCATTTTTTTTAATTCTTTTATCTGATTTTTTTTCAGCTATGTTGGTGTTGATTCCCTGGTCCTCCAGATGTCCCAGTCTGCATTCTAATTGCTCGAGTCTGCTCCTCTGACTTCCTATTGCGTTGTCTAATTCTGTAATTTTATTGTTAATCTTTTGGATTTCTACATGTTGTCTCTCTGTGGATTCTTGCAACTTATTAATTTTTCCACTATGTTCTTGAATAATCTTTTTGAGTTCTTCAACAGTTTTATCGGTGTGTTCCTTGGCTTTTTCTGCAGTTATCCTAATTTCATTTGTGATGTCTTTAAGCATTCTGTAAATTAGTTTTTTATATTCTGTATCTGATAATTCCAGGATCGTATCTTCATTTGGGAAAGATTTTGATTCTTTTGTTTGGGGGGTTGGAGAAGCTGTCATGGTCTGCTTCTTTAAGTGGTTTGATATGGATTGTTGTCTCCGAGCCATCACTGGGAAACTAGTTATTCCAGAAAATCCGCTAAAAAAAAATGCAGTCAGACCCCTATCAGAGTTCTCCCTCTGGCTCTGGCTATTCGGATGTTAATGAAGCCGCCTGCGTCCAGTCCAAATCCCGGCGAGACGGTTCCCCGGCTGGGACGCTGCTCTTCCTGCTCCAAGACCTGTCACTGCCTCCCGGGGACTTCTCCTACCGGGTGCGTCCTACACCGCCCGTGGAACTGGCTGGTCTCCCTCTCGGGGTTAGTTCAGGGGGGTGGAGCAGCTCTCTGTGCTTGTGCCGTACCTGACTGGTACGCTGGCTCCAGGCTCTGGAAACAATCATTGCTTCCCCGTATTAGTTCGTTCTCCGTCTCTAAATCTGTGTTTGTTGTTCAGGGTTCGTAGATTGTTATGTATGTGATCGATTCACTTGTTTTTCCGTGTCTTTGTTGTAAGAGGGATCCGAGGTAGCGTCTGCCTAGTCCGCCATCTTGGCTCCGCCCTCCTCGCAAGCTTTTAAGACCCAGATGCTACTCATCAAAGTAGGATGTAGGACATTTTCTTTATGAGCTGTGTTATGCCAATTGACCTAGATGTCCCCTGAGATTACGGTTTCCAGCCCTCAGCTCCAGCAACTCGGTTCCTCAAGATGTTTGGATGTATCTAGGAATCTTCTATGACTTTGCCTTGGTGAAGTTGTGTTGATTTCTCCTATATTGTGTGCTGTCTTGCTGTTCGCCAAAATAGACATTTGTCTGCTATCTAGTTAGTGATTTCCCCGCCCCATCCTTCTGCACCCTTGTAACCATCAAAGAATGTTTTTTCTGTGTGTAAAGTTTTTCCTGAGTTTTTATAATAGGTCTCATACAATATTTGTCCTTTTGTGACTTACTTATTTCAGTAAGCACAATGCCCTCCAAATTCACCCATGTTGTGGGATATTTTGGGGATTCATCATTGTTCTTTATTATTGCATTATATTCCATTGTGTGTGTACCATAATTTGTTTATCTTTTCATCTCTTGATAGGCACTTATGTTGTTTTCATCTTTTTGACATTGTGAATAGTGCTGCAATGAACACGGGTGTGCATATGCCTACTCGCGTCACAGCTCTTATTTCTCTAGGATGTATTCTGAGGAGTAGTATTGCTTGATTGTATGGTATTTCTATTTCTAGGTTTTTAAGGAGGCGCCATATTGTTTTCCAGAGTGGCTGTATGTTTTTACATTCCCACCAGCAGTGCATAAGAATTCCAATCTCCCCACATCCTCTCCAACATTTATCATTTTCTGTTTTTTTATTAGTGTCAGTATCGTTGGGATGAGATGTAGTTTTGATTTGCATTTCTCTAATGGCTAGTGATCGCAAGCGTTTTCTCATGTGTCTGTTAGCTTCCTAAATGTCTTCTTTGGAGAAATGTCTGTTTGTATCCTTTGCCTATTTTTTTCTTTCAGCGCCCTCCCGCTTTCCATCCTGAGTTCCCTGTGTCCATTCGTCCAGTTTCTGTCCCTGCCTGCCGTCTCACCCTGCTTTTGGACAGGAGCTGCCCATTTGGTCTTGTGTATCTGATTGAAATAAGAAGCACATTCCTCACGTGTATTATTTTTTGTTTTGTCTTGTCTAATCTTTGTCTGAAGAGTGGGCGTCGGGAATGGTTTAAGTCCTGTGTTTCTTAATTGGGTTATTTCTTTTTGTTGTTGAGGTGTATTTTGTAGATTTTAGAGATCAGACCCTTGACAGATATGTCATAGACAAAAATTTTTTCCCAGTCTGTAGGTTCTCTTCTTGCTCTTTTGGTGGTCTTTTGATGAGCATAATTGTTTATTTTTTAGGAACTCCCAGTTATCTAGCTTCTCTTCTTGTGTTTGTACATTGTTAGTTGTGGTATTTATTGTATTTATGCCATGTATTAGGGGCCCTAGTGTTGTCCCTATTTTTTTTCCATGATCTTTATCATTTTAGGTTTTATATTTAGGTCTTTGATCCATTTTGAGTTAGTTTTTGTGTATGGTGTGAAGTAGGGGTTCTGTTTCATTTTCTTACAGATAGACATTCAGTTATGCCAGCACCATTTGCTAAAGCGACTGTTTTTTCCCCATTTACTGAACTTTGGGCCTTTATCAAATATCAGCTGCTCATAGGTGGATGGATTTACTTCTGGGTTCTCAATTCTGTTACATTGGTCTATGTGTCTTTTGCTGTACTAGTACCAAGCTATATTGACTACCGTGACTGTATAATAGGTTCTAAAATCAGGTAGTGTGAGGCCTCCCACTTTGATCTTCTTCAGTAATGCTTTACTTATTTGGGGCCTCTTCCCTTTCCATATAAAGTAGGTGATTTGTCTCCCCATCTCATTGAAAAATGTCCTTGGAATTTGGATAGGGATTTCATTGTATCTGTAGGTCACTTTGGGTAGAATTGACATTTCACAATGTTGAATCTTTCTATCCATGAGCATGATATGTTTTTTCACTTATGTAGGTCTCTTTTGGTTTCTTGCAGTAGTGTTTTCTAGTTTTCTTTGTGTAGGTCTTTTGCATACCTGGTTAGATTTATTCCTAAGTACTTTATCTTCTTGGGGACTATTGTAAATAGCATTGATTTGCTGATTTCCTTTCTGAAGTTCTCTTTGTTGATGTAGAAGGATTCTACAATTTTTAAAAATTTTTATTGTGCTTTAAGTGAAAGTTTACAAATCAAGCCGGTCTCTCATACAAAAATTTATAAACTCCTTGCTATATACTCCTAATTGCTCTCCCCCTAATGAGACAGCACACTCCTTCCGTCCACTCTCTCTTGTCTTATCCATTCGGCCAGCTTCTGGCCCCCTCTACCCTCTCATCTCTCCTTCAGACAGGAGATGCCAACATAGTCTCATGTGTCTACTTGATCCAAAAAGCTCATTCTTCACCAGTATCATTGTCTATCCCATAGCCCAGCCCAATCCCTGTGTGAAGAGTTGGCTTTGGGAATGGTTCCTGTCTCGGGCTAACAGAAGTACAATTTTTTTTTAATGTTAATCTTTTATCCTGCTACTTTGCTGAAATCTTCTATTAGTTTCAGTATTTTTCTTGTGGGTTCTGTGGCGTTTTCTATGTATAGGATCACATCATTTCCAAATAGGGATATTTTTACCTCTTCCTTACCAATTTGGATGCCCTTTATTTCTTTTTCTTGCCTTATTGCTCTAGCTAGGACTTCCAGCAAGGCGTTGAATAATAGTGGTGATAAAGCACATCCTTATCTGGTTCCTGTTCTTGAGGGGAATACTTTCAGCATCTTTCCATTGAGAATGATGTTGGCTGTTCATTTTGCATAAATGTCTTTTATTATATCAAGGAATTTTCCTTCTATTCCTATTTTGCTAACAGTTCTTATGAGGAATTCGTGTTGACTTTGTCAAATGTTTTTCTGTGTTGATTGAGATGATCATGTGATTCTTTTATTTTTTCTATTCATATTGTGGGTTATATTGATTGATTTTCTAGTGTTATGGTATGAATCCCACTTGGTCATGAAGTATTTGTTTTTATATGTTGTTGAATTTTATTGGCTATAACTTTGTTGAGAATTTTTACATCTGTATTCACACAGCATATTGATCTGTAATTTTCTTTTTTTGTGGTGTCCTTGGCTTTGGTATGGGGGTTATGCTGGCTTCATAAAATGAATTTGGGAGTATTTCTTTTTTTTTTTAATGCTCTGAAATAGTTTGAGTAGTATTGGTGTAAGCTTTTCTCTGAAAGTCTGGTAGAAATCTCCAGGCAAGCTACCCGGGCCAGGGGTTTTTTTCATTGTTGTTGGGAGTTTTTTTTTTTTTATATAACTACCTGTTCATTCTCTTCTATTATTATGGGTCTGTTTAGTTTTCCTTACTCAGCTTGTGTTAGTTTAGACAGGTACTGGGTTTCTAGAAATTTGACCATTTCTTATAGGTTTTCAAATTTGTTGGAGTACAATTTTTCATAGTATTCTGTTATGGTCCTTTTTATTTCATTGGGTCTGTCGTGATATCACCTTTCTCATTTTCTATTCAAGCTATTTGCTTCCTCTGCTGTTTTTCTTTTGTCAGTTTGGCCAATGGTTTGTCGATTTTGTTGATCTTTTCAAAGAGCCAATTTTTGGTCTTGTCAAGCCTATTGTTGTGACCTGCCCAATTGTCTCTATTTCATTTATTTCTGTTCTAATCTTTATTGTTTCCTTTCTTCTCGTGTCTGCAGTCTTCTTTTGCTGCTATTTGTTCAAGTTGTAGGGTAAATGTTTTAATTTTGGCTCTTTTTCTCTTTTTTGATCTGTGCATTTATTTCTACAAATTGACCTCTAAGCACTTGTTTACCAAAATACATCTTACCAAAGATAATTGGTAAGAGAATGAAAAGAGAATGAAAACACATCTTACCAAAGATAATTGGTAAGATGTGTTTTCATTCTCTTTTGATTCTATGAATTGTTTTATTCCATCCTTGATTTTCTTCTATTACTCAGTAATTTTTAAGCAAGGTGATGTTAAGTTTCCATATATCTGATTTTTTTTTTTTACTTATTATTTCTGTTATTGATTTCTACTATTATGGCATTATAGTCAGAAAAGATGCTTTGTATTATTTCAACGTTTTGGATTTTGTTGAGGCTTGCTTTGTGATGTAAAATGTGGTCTATTCTGGAGAAGGTCCCATGTGCATTGGAAAAGAATGTGTATGTTGCTGTTATTGGGTGGAGCATTCTGTATATGTCTGTGAGGTTGAGTTGGTTAATTGTGGCATTTAGATCTTCTGTTTCTTTATTGTTTCTTTCAAGATATTCTGTCTTTCACCGAAAGTGGTGTGTTGAAATCTCCTGCATTATTGTGAAACTCTCTATTTCTGTTTTCAATGCTGTTTGTTTTTTGTAATTTGGAGCCCTGTCATTGGGTGCATATATAAATATATTATAGTTATGTCCTCTTGGTGTATCGACCCTTTAATCATTACATAGTGTCCTTCTTTATCCTATATGGGTGATTTTGCTTTGAAGTCTATTTTATCGGAGATTAATATTGCCACTCCTGCTTTTTTGGTTATTGTTTGCTTGGTATATATTTTTCCATCCTTTGAGTTTTAGTTTGTTTATAGCTTTGTGTCTAAGGTGTGTCTTTTGTAGGCAGCATATAGATGCATCATGTTTTTTAATCCATTGGTGTCATGGATTGAATTATGTCCCCCAAAACGTGTGTACGGACTTGGCTGGGCAATGATTTCCAGTATTGTGTGGTTGTCTTCCATTGTGTGATTGTGATTTTATGTTAAAGAGGATTTGGGTGGGATTATAACATCCTTACCCAGGTCACATCCCTGATCCAATGTAAAGGGAGTTTCCCTGGAGTGTGGCCTGCACCACCTTTTATCTCTCAAAAGATAAAAGCAAAGGGAAGCAAGCAGAGAGTTGGGGAACTCATACTACCAAGAAAGCAGCACCAGGAGCAAAGAGTGTCCTTTGGACCGGGGTCCCTGTGCCTGAGAAGCTCCTTGACCAGGGGAAGATTGATGAGAAGGCCAACATAGAGAGAAACCTTCCCCTGGAGCTGACACCCTGAATTTGGACTTGTAACCTACTAGATGGTGAGAAAATAAATTTCTCTTTTTTAAAGCCATCCACTTGTGATATTTCTGTTATAGCATCACTAGACGACGAAGATAATTGGGCAGGTCACATTTTTTAGCCTCAGTTTCTTTATAAAATTGGAAGAGTGGAGGCTAGAAATAGCAGTATAGAGACTAGATGTTTTCTAAGAGTTTGTTATCTAGGATTATTTCTTAAACTGTACATAATATTTTCATAGTAGCTTCCCCATGATTTTACACAAGAGTGGGATGGTGGTGCAGAGGGGAGGTTGTGTATTGTTTCTTAATAACTTTTTCCATCTATCTTCCTTGAAGATGATTAAAATTGACTGATTTCATATTTTATCATTGTATAGCTATGATTTCAAAAGGTTTTTCTTATGTTGCCTTGTACTTGCCCATGTTAAAGCTCACCTACAATTTTTCTGATCTTTCACATGGGCCCCAGAGAGATCACTGTTATTTATCCTTTTAAGTTGCCCATTTTGTTATCTATGTTTGTATTTAAGCAGGAAGTCCTATTCCATATCATTTATAGTGATGCTAAGATGAGCTCAGGGTAATAGAATAATTTTAATAGATTTTAGTGTGAAATATAAAATGATTTTTCACCTTTAAAAAAATATATATTTATTTTGTTGGTGTTGTTGAGAATATACACATAAAACATACACCAATTCAACAATTTCTACATCTACAATTCAGTGACTTTGATTAAATTTTTCAAGTTGTATAACCATTCTCACCTCCCTTTTCTGAGTTGTTCCTCCCCCATTAACACAAATTCGCTGTCCCTAAAGTTTCCTATCTAATTCTTCGAGTTGCTGTTTTCAGTTTGATCCCATATAGATAGTTCTTAAAAGAGGGTAAAGCTCAAGGCAGACATTTTTTTACTAGTTAAGCTAAACCAGTATTTGGTTTCAAGACTTTAGGGGATATTCTAGCAAGTGGCCATCCAACACACAACAATTGGTCTCTATTCACTTGGAGCAACAGAGAAAGGAGTGTCAGGGATAGGAGGAGGAAATGGGATGTTTGCTAATTGCCTTCATGAACAACTGCTTCTTTTTCTGAAACCAGAAGAACTGGATGCTGTCCAGCTACCATTAATGAATATTATGATCAAAGATTCTATAGAAGAATCCTGATCATAAGGGGGAAATGCAGGACAGAATTTCAAATTCTCATGGGCTGCACACTTTCTGGAGCCATGGAAGCTGGATGAACCCCTGAAACTATCGCACTGAGATAATGTTTAAGCTTTAAACCAAAAATATTTCCTCACTTTGTGTGTGTGTGCGTGCTATTAGGTGAAAGTTTACAGCACAAGTTAACTTCTCATACGAAAATTTATACATATATTGTTATGGGACCCTAGTTGCAATCCCTGTACTGTGACAGCACACTCCCCCTTTCCATCCCAGGTTCCCTGTGTCCACTCAGCCAACTTCTATCGCTTTCTGCCTTCTCATCCCACCTCTGGACAGGAGTTGCCCATTTAGTCTCGTGTTTTTTTTTATCTGTCTCTCTATCAATCTATCATCTATCTATCTATCTATCTATCTATCATCTATCTATCTATCTATCTATCTATCTATCTATCTATCTATCTATCTATCTATCTATCTATCTATCTATCATCTATCTATCTATCTATCTATCATCTATCTATCTATCTATCTATCATCTATCTATCTATTATCTATCTATCATCTATATCTATCATCATCATCTATCTATCTACCTATCTATCATCATCTATCTATCTATCAGCTATCTAATTATTTATTTATTTTCACATTTTTTAAAATTGTACTTTAGGTGAAGGTTAACAGAACAAACTAGTTTCTTATTAAAGAGTTAGCACACATATTGTTTTAGGACATTGGTTAACAACCCCACGACATGTCAACACTCTCCCTCCTCAACCTTGGGTTCCCTATTACCAGCTTTCCTGTCTCCTGCCTTCCAGTCCTTGCCCCAGGCTCATGTGCTGCCTTAGTCACATTTTGTTTTATGGACCTGTCCAATCTTTTGCTGAAGGATGAACCTTAGGAATGACTTCATTACTGAGCTGAAATGATGTCCAGGGGCCATACTCTCAGGGTTTCTCCAGTTTCCATCAGGCCAGTAAGTCTGGTCTTTCTTTTTAAGTTAGAATTTTGTTCCACAATTTTCTCCAGCTCTGTCCTGGACCTTCTATTGTGATCTCTGTCAGAGCAGTCAGTGGTGGCAGACAGGCACCATCTAGTTGTACTAGACTCAGTATGTTGGAGGCTGTGGTAGATGTGGCCATTTGGACTAATCTTTCCCTAGTATCTTTAGTTTTCTTCATCCTTCCTTGCTCCCGAAGGGGTGAGACCAGCAGAGTATCCTAGATGGCCGTTCACAGGCTTTTAAGACCACAGGTGCTACTCATGAAAGTAGAGTGTAGAACATTTTCTTTATGAACTATGTCAGTTGAGCTATATGTTCCCCAAGACAATGGTCCCCACAGCCCTCAGCTCAGCAATTCCGCCCCTCAGGGAGTTTGGATATGTCTATGGAGCTTTCATGACCTTACCTTGTACAGGTTGTGCTGGTTTCCCCAATATTGTGCACTGTCTTTCCCTTCACCAGTTACCACTTATCTATTGTCTGTTTAGTGTTTTCCCATCCCCATCCCTTCCCTTCCCTGTAACCATCAAAGGCTGTTCCTTTTTGTGTGTAACCATTTTCAGTACATTATTGGTCTCATACAATATTTGTCCTTTTGTGATTGACTTATATCACTCAGCATAATGCCCTCCAGATTCATCCATGTTATCAGATGCTTCACAGATTCATCATTGTTCTTTATAGTTGTGTAATACTCCATTGTGTGCACATACCACAGTTTGTTTATCTGTCCATCCGTCGATGGGCATATAGGTTGTTTCAGTCTTTTTGCTATTGTGGACATGGGTGTGCATATATCTAATTCTGTGACAATTCTTATTTCTCTAGGACATATTCCTAGGAGTGGGATTGCTGAGTCATATGGTATTTCTATTCTAGCTTTCTAAGGAAGTGCCATATCATTTTTCAAAATGTACATAAGAGTTCCCATCTCCTGCGGCCTCTCCAACATTTATTTCTCATGTATCTATTTAAATTAAGAAGCACTCTCTTTGAGAGTATTATTTTATGTTTTATAGTCCAGTCTAATCTTTGCCTGAAGAGTTGGCTTCAGGAATGCTTTTAGTTCTGGGTTAACAGAGAGTATAGGGGTCATGTCTTCTGGGGTTACTCTACTCTCAGTAAGACCATTAAGTCTGGTCTTTTTACAGGAATTTGAGTTCTACACCCCACTCTTCTCCTGCTCTGTCAGGGACTTTCTGTTGCATTCCCTGTTAGGTCAGTCATCGGTGGGAGCTGGGCACCATCTAGTTCTTCTGGTCTCAGGTTGATGGAGTCTCTGGTTTATGTGGCCCCTTTTGTCTATTGGGCTAATATTTTCTTTGTGTCTTTGGTGTTCTTCATTCTCCTTTGCTCTAGGTGGGTTTGGACCAATTGATGCATCTTAGATGGCCACTCCCTAGCTTGATATATTTTTTTCTATCCTTTGAGGTTTAGTTTGTTTGTGTTTTTCAGTCTAAGGTTTGTCTCTTGTAGGCAGCATATAAAAAAAAATAATAGATGGATTTTTTTTTAATCCATTCTGCCTCTCTCAGTCTATTTATTGGAGCATTTAGTTATTTTACATTTAACATCGTTATTGATAGGTGTGAGTTTAGTGCTGTTATTTTGATATATTCTGAGTGTATGTATGCTGACAGTTAATTTTCTGTGCTGAGTCATTTTTCTTTTTTCTTTTCCTGTGCCAAGTGGCACACCTCACTGAAAATGTAGACCTTTCATCTTAAAGTATCAAGTGACATGTCGATCATTTAGGTCTGGTTCTACTGATACCAAGACCAACTCATTGTTGTCGAGTCGATTCGAACCCATTAGCTACCATATAGGACACAGTAGAACAGACCCATGGGGTTCCAAGGCCATAATCTTTATGAAAGCAGACTATCACATCTTCCCTGGAGCCACTGGTGGGTTCCTACTGCCAAACTTTTGGTACCAGCCAAGCGCTTAACCACTGTGCCACCAGGATCCAAACAAATATCCTGATAGGATGGTTTCTAACTTTTTTATATATATATTAAAATTTTTTACTGTGCTTTAAGTGAAAGTTTACAAATCAAGTCAGTCTCTCATACAAAAACTTATATATACCTTCCTATATACTCCCAATTACTCTCCCCCTAATGAAACAGCCTGCTCCCTCCCTCCACTCTCTCTTTTCGTGTCCATTTCGCCAGCTTCTAACCTTCTCTACCCTCTCATCTCCACTCCAGGGAAGAGATGCCAACATGGTCTCAAGTGTCCAACTGCTCCACGAAGCTCACCTCACCAGCATCCCTCTCCAATCCATTGTCCAGTCCAACCCTGTCTGAAGAGTTGTCTTTGGGAATGGTTCCTGTCCTGGGCCAACAGAAGGTCTGGGGGCCATGATCAGCAGGGTCTTTCTAGTCTTAGTCAGACCATTAAGTCTGGTCTTTTTACAAGAATTTGGGGTCTGCATCCCACTGCTCTCCTGCTCCCTCAGGGGTTCTCTGTTGTGTTCCCTGTCAGGGGAGTCATTGGTTGTAGCTGGGCACCATCTAGCTCTTCTGGCCTCAGGCTGATGTAGTCTCTGGTTTATGTGGCCCTTTCTGTCTCTTGGGCTCGTAATTACTTTTTGTCCTTGGTGTTCTTCATTCTCCTTTGATCCTGGCAGATTGAGACCAATTGATGCATCTTAGATGGCTACTTGCTAGCATTTAAGACCCCACAAGCCTCTCTCCAAGGTGGGATGCGGAATGTTTTCTTAATAGACTTTATTATGCCAATTGACTTAGATGTCCCCTGAAACCATGGTCCCATAAACCCCCACCCCTGTAACCCTGGCCTTTGAAGCATTCAGTTTATTCCAGAAACATCTTTGCTTTTGCATTATTCCACTTGTGCTGACCTTGCCTGTATTGTGTGTTGTCTTTCCCTTCACATAAAGTACTTCTTATCTACTATCTGATTGGTGAATACCCCTCTCCCACTCTCCCTTCCTCCCCCCTCTCGTCACCATCAAAGGATATTTTCTTCTCTGTTTAAACTATTTCTCTAGTTCTTTTAATAGTGGTCTTATACAATATTTGTCTTTTTGCAACTGACTAATTTCACTCAGCATAATGCCTTCCAGATTCCTCCATGTTATGAAATGTTTCACAGATTCCTCACTGTTCTTTATCCATGTGTAGTATTCCATTGTGTGAATGCTTTTGGGCTCTCTCCATTTAGGATGATGTTGGCTGTTGGCTTTGTATAAATGCCCTTTATTACGTTGAGGAATTTTCCTTCTATTTCTATTTTGCTGAGAGTTTTTATCATGAATGGGTGTTGAACATTGTCAAAGGCCTTGTTTGCATCAATTGATAAAATCATGGGATTCTTGTCTTTTGTTTCATTTATTTGGTGGATTACATTAATTGTTTTTCTAATGTTGAACCATCCGTGCATACCTGGTATGAACCTCACTTGGTTGTGGTGAATTTTTTTGATATGTTGTTGAATTCTATTTGCTAGAATTTTGTTGAGGATTTTTGCATCTAAGTTCATGAGGGATATAGGTTTGTAATTTGCTTTTTTTTTTGTGGCATCTATACCTGGTGTTGGGATCAGAGATATGCTGGCTTCATAGAATGAGTTTAGGAGTATTCCATCCTTTTCTATGCTCTGAAATACCTTTAGTAGTACCGGTGTTAACTGTTTTCTGAATGTTGTAGAACTTTGCAGTGAAGCCATCCGGGCCAGGGCATTTTTTTTTTTAGTTGGGAGTTTTTCGATTACCTTTTCAAGCTCACCTTTTGTTATGGGTTATTTAGTTGTTCTACCTTTGTTTGTGTTAGTTTAGGTAGGTAGTGTGTTTCTAGGAATTCATCCATTGCTTCTAGGTTTTCAAATTTGTTTAGAGTACAATTTTTCATAGCAATCTGATGTTGCTGTTGTTGTTAGGTGCCGATGAGTCGGTTCTGACTCATAGAGACCTGGTGCACAACAGAACCAAACAAGGCCTGGTCCCAAGCCATCCTTACAATCGTTGTTATGGTTGAGCTCATTGATATGATTCTTTTAATTTCAGTTGGGTGTGTTGTAATATCGCCCACCTCATTTCTTATTCAGGTTATTTGTTTCCTTTTCTTTCAATTGTTTTTGATTTCTATTTCAAATAGTTCTGCTCTAATTTTTATTATTTGTTTTCTTCCGGTGGCCGAGGGTTTCTTTTATTGCTCTCTTTCTATTTGTCCCAGTTGTAGGGATAATTCTTTGATTTTGGCCCTTTCTTCTTTTTGTATATGTGTATTTATTGATATAAATTGACCTCTGACCACTGCTTTTGCTGTGTCCCAAAGGTTCTGATAGGAAGTGTTTTCATTCTTATTGGATTCTATGAATTTCTTTATTCCCTCCTTAATGTCTTCTATAAAGCAGTCGTTTTTGAGCAGGTATTGTTCAGTTTCCAAGGGTTTTGATTTCTTTTCCCTGATATTTCCGTTATTGATTTCTACTTTTATGGCCTTATGGTCAGAAAGGATGCTTTGTAATATTTTAATGTCTTGGATTATGCTGAGTCTTGCTTTATGACCTAATATGTGGTCTATTCTACAGAATATTCCATGTGCACTAGAAAAGGAAATATAATTGGCTGCTGTTGGGTGGAGTGTTCTTTATATCTGTATAAGATCAAGTTGGTAGATTGTGGCATTTATATCTTCCGTGTCTTTATTGAGCTTCTTTCTGGATGTCCTGTCCTTCACCGAAAGTGGTGTGTTGAAGTCTCCTATTATTGTGGAGCTGTCTATCTCATTTTTCAATGCTGATAGAGTTTGTTTTAGGTATCTTGCAGCCCTGTCATAGGGTGCATAAATATTTGGTTATATCTTCTTGGTGTATTGTCCCTTTAATCATCATATGGTGTCCTTCCTTATTCTTTCTGATGGATTTAACTTTCAAGTCTATTTTGTCAGCAATTAATATTGCCACTCTTGCTCTTTTTTGATTGTTGTTTGCTTGATATATTTTTTTCCATCTTTTGAGTTTTATTTTTTGTCTCTAAGTCTAAGGTGTGTCTCTTGTAGGCAGCATATAGACAAATTCTTTTTTAATCCATTCTGCTACTCTGTGTCTCTTTATGGGTGCATTTAGTCCATTTACATTCAGCATAATCATGGATAGTTATGAATTTAGTGCTATCATTTTGATATCTTTTTGTGTGCTGTTGACTGTTTCTTTTACCCACTTAATTTTAAGTGCTGAGTAGATTATCTTTATGTATTGTCCTTTCCTCATATTTGTTGTTGTTGATTTTGTTTCTGCTGAGTCTCTATTTTTTTCTTGTATTTTATTTTGATGAGTAGGATAGTTTGTCTCCTTTGTGGTTACCTATTATTTACCCCTGTTTTTCTAAATTTAAAACTAACTTTTATTTCTTTGTATCGTCGTATCTTCCTCTCCATATGGAAGGTGTATGATTACATTTCTTAGTCCCTCTTTATTATTTTAGTTTGTCTTCTTTTATATAATAACTTCGCTGTTACCCGATTTTGAGCATTTCTTTGCCTTGATTTATTTTTTTGACTTCCCTGTCTGGGTTGACTTCTCATTGTTCTGCCCAGTGTTCTAGTCTTTGGTTGATACCTTATAGTATTGATTTTCTAACCAAAGAACTCCCTTTAGCATTTCTTGTAGTTTTGGTTTATATAGTGCTATTGAGTTTTGGTTTAGTTTTTATGAATTCCCTAAACTTCTGTTTATCTGGAAATGTCCTAATTTCACCTTCAACATTGAGAGATAGTTTTGCTGGATATAAGATTCTTGGCTGGCAATTTTTTTCCTTCATTTTTTTAAAAGAGTCGTCCCATTGCCTTCTTGCCTGCCTGGTTTCTGTTGAGTAGTCTGAGCTTATTCTTATTGACTCTGCTTTGTAGGTGACTTTTCGTTTATCCCTAGCTGCTCTTAAAATTCTGTCTTTATCTTTGGTTTTGGGGGGTCTGATTATAATATGTCTTGGTGATTTTCTTTTAAAATCTACCTTATGTGGAGTTCGACAAGCATCTTGGATTGATATCTTCTCATCTTTCAAGATATCAGGGAACTTTTCTGCCAATCAATCTTAAACAATTCTCTGCATATTTTCTGTTATCCCTCCCTGTTCTGGGACTCCTATCACTCATAGGTTATTTCTTTTGATAGAGTCCCACATGATTATTAAGGTTTCTTCATTTCTTTAAATTCTTTTATCTGATTTTTCTTCAAATATATTAGTGCCAGGTGCTTTATCTTCAAGTTCAGAAATTCTGCCCTCCGCTTGCCCAGTTCTGCTCCTCTGACTTTCTATTGAGTTGTCTACTTCTGTAATTTTTTTGTTAATCTTCTGAATTTCTGATTGCTGTTTGTCTATGGATTTTCCCAGCTTATTAAATTTTTCATTATGTTCCTGAATAATCTTTTTAATTTCTTTAGTTGTTTTATCTGTGTGTTCCTTGCCTTGTTTTGCATATTGCCTGATTTCCTTCCCAATGTCTTGAAGGGTTCTCTGTATTGATCTTTTGTATTCTGCCTCTGCTAATTCCAGGAGGGCACTTTCATCTAGAAGGCCCCTTGATTCTTTGTTTTGAGAGCTTGTTGAGTCAACCATGGTCTGTTTCTTTATGTGAATTGATTTTGACTGTTGTCTCCGAGCCATCTATAAGTTATTGTATTAGTTTATTTTATGTTTGTTTACTGTGTTGTAGCTTCTTCCTTTGTTTTGTTTTGATATGCACAAATGGGTTTCTTGACTGAGCTAGCTTGATTATTTTCACCTTTGGAGCTCTGGCCTCCTGTCCCCAGATGGCTAGAACTGTTATCAGGTATATTAGTCTACGAGTCCATTTACTTTTCTTGTATGAATTCAGCTCAGGTGTGCAGGTAGCTGATCATCAGGTGTGTAGCACAGGATCTGTTCTACAGTCTTAGAGGGGTAGGGGTGATTGGTGTAGGCACTGGTATCTGGTTGCAGCAGGGGGTCACACTCTGAAGAAGGCAGGGAGCTGAGAATCTTCCCCTATGTGTCTCTGAGGAAAGTATGTCCCTGTTCCCTAGAGCATACAGGTGGATGGGTTCTGCAGACAGCCCATGGGCACCCAATGATCTTAGTTGTAAGGACTGGGAGGTACCAATTATCCTTGAACCCTTGTCTCAGGTGGCTGGGTGACCTGAGTGGAGCTACCAGTCCTTAGGCCCCTGATGTGGGTAGATGAGGGCCCTGTTTAATTGGCAAGGCAGTGTCAAACATAAAACACCCACCTCTCCACAGCACAACTGAAGTGGTTGGTGTCTGCCAACAAGGGTCTATTCTCCTGAAATAGGCCACACACTTCCATGCAGAGGGGAAAGGTACTCAAAGTCCGTGGACCATTTATGCCCGGACAGGACACTTCTGTCCTGAGCTTTCCCAGTTAGTGGAGCTGGAAAATTATCTTTTCCCCCAATTGCAAATTTCTTCCTTCTCCAAGCTTAGAGGATCACTCTAGGCACTCAATAGGGCCCATCTCAGGCCCAGAGAAATCAGCTGCTGAAGCCAGCTTGGGAGCAGGGGGGTGTGGTAAAATATACACAAGTACTTCGCTTTTGCCAGTAGAGCCATTCTTTTCTGGTTCCAGATGTGTGAGTAGGCTGTGTGGCTGGCTTCTCCCTAAGGGAACTGCAGCCTTACGCTAGTACCAGTCTGCTGCTGCCACTCCGAGAAACGGTACCTGAGCACTCTCAGCTATTCAGGTCTGGTAACTCCTCTCCGCTTCTGAACTGTCTCTTCCTCCTCCTGCCCCTCAGTTCATTTTCTAAGCTTGCCTTTGATGTTCAGGGCTCCTAACTTCTCATAAATATATTCGTTTTACTTGTTTCTTGGGTCTTTGTTATAAGTGGGCTTCCCAGAAGCCTCTGTCTATTACACCATCTTGGCTCCTCCTTTTCTTTCTTCTTTTTTAATGTAGGCATTTATTTCTATAAATTTTTGTCTGAGGGCTACATTTGCTACATCGCATATGTCTTGGTATGTTGTGTTTTCTTTCAGTTTCATGTATTTTTTATTTTTTAATTTCTCACTTGATTTCTTCTTTAATTCATTGGTGATTTAATAACATGGTGTTTAATTTTCATGTAATTGTCTGTTTTCCTTCTGCTTTTAATTTCTAGTATTAGTTCCTTGTGGTTGAAGAAGATACTTTATATGATTTGAATATTTTAAAAATTATTAACAGTTGTTTTGTGACCTAGCATATAGTAAATCCTGGAGAATGACCCATATGTGTTGGAGAAAAATGTGTATTTTTCTGTTAGATGGAGCTTTCTATATTTGTCTGTTAGATCTAATTGGTTTATGCTGTTGTTCATTTCCCCTATTTCCTTACTAATCTTTCTACATGTTCTGTCCAGTATTAAACGTGGAGTATTTAAGTCCCCAATTATTTTTGTGGAGTTTTCTATTACTCCCTTCAGTCCTCTCATTATTTGTTTCACATAATTTGGGGCACTGATATTAGGTGCATATGTATTTACAATTGCTACGTGGGGCACCACCACCACTTCGTCTTGATGTATTGACTCTTTTAACAGTATATAATGTCCTTCTTTGTCTCTCATAACAGAGTTTGACTGAAAATATGTTTTGTCTGATATCATTTATGGCCACCCTTGCTCTCTTTTGGTTACTAGTTGCAGGCATTATTTTTTCCTATCCTTTTACATTCAGCCTTTTTGTGTCCTTGGACCTAGATGTGTCTTTACTAGGTAACATATGGATGGATCGTTATTTTATCTTCTTTTTATCCATTTTGCCACCATCTGCCTTTTGCTTGGAGTGTTTAATTCATTTACATTTAAAGCAGTTATCAATAAGAAGGGACTTCCCTTTGCCATTTTGTTAATTTCTTTGTGTGTGCCTCATACTTTTTTGTTCTTTAATTCCTGCAGTTTTGTCATCATTCTTTGTGTTTAGTTGCCTCTGTGTGTTGAGTTTTTTTTTCTTTCTTCTTCCCTTCTATGTACAGTGAAATCTGTGAGAGCCAGAACTCAATGAGATTGCCTTGTTCTTCTGGGTCTTGAAAGTTTTCTGCCATTGAAAGTTTGCAGTCTTATCACTTTTCTATTAAGAATCCTACCTCATAAATATCCATAAAGCGTTTTCAATATTATAGGAGTGGAAAAGAAACAAAACCGTTTTTGTTTATGATGTGCATGTTTATTCAGATCATGTACAGATACGTGCATATACTATTCAAACAAAGATATGGGTAAAACTGACATTTTAATAAAAAACATAGAACATCAACTGTTTAGTTTATTTTGGTTTTTGATGAAATTATTAAAAAAATAAGTCTGTAGCTTTATCAAAAAACTTTTGGTTTTCTTTGACTTTTCCAAATTCCTTCAAAGCCTTTATATACTAGAAAGGTTGTGTTTGACTTAAAGGCCTAGGCTCTTCTAATGGTAGGTCTTCATTATCCTCATTGTTGTCATCTTTATATTGCAAGTCAATGAATTTTTGCAGGTTTATATTGTCTATTTCTGTGGTAATTTCATTGTCAATATCAATAAATGGAGCACTGGCTCCATTTTCTGAAACACCACCATAAAAGTCATTTATTGTGTGCTGAATCTGCATGATGTTATAGGGCTTGATAACCATATGTTTTGTATACTGTTGCTACTGCCAAATGAGAAACTGCAGTTCTTAAAGCATTTTCTTACAGTTTCTTCCTTAATCATTTTGACTGATTGCTTAAGAAATGAAGTTGCATCAAAGACATTGAATTTCCCCCAAATCTCCAGTGCTGTCTTGCACATCTCAATCCTGGCAATCACTTTTTGAAACAATGGATTCCTGTAGTTTGCTTTAGTATTTTGGATAATGCCATTGCACAGAGGTTGTGGGACCAAAAAATTAGTTTAATATTTGGAAGGGACAGCAACCGATAAAAAGCAGTAAAAGATTGCTTTGATTTTGTTTTTTCATGCTATTGTTGAGTTTATTTAAAGACTGTAAATTGCTCCAGTCTTCAAGCTTTTTTATTCAATTTCCATTCTACTGAAAGTTGATAAATCTCAGTATTCTTGAAGCACCATGATTTCTTGCTCTTTTCAATTACCCGTGTTTTCTCAATTACCATGTCCCATTTGCAAATGTGGTCAAGAGGATGGTAAGCTGCTCTTTCGGAAACCAACCCCATGAGCACTTTTTCCTTTAGTTTTCAGGGTCCTATTAGGCATTTCCCTGTAAAATAAAGCTGTCTCATTGGCATTTGCAATGTCTTTAGGAACATATCCTCTTATTATCTCTTTTAATTTTGTGAACGAGTTTCAAACGTCTTTGTCAACCTCATTTGACTACTCACAAGCTATGCTGAAGTGATTCCATGCTTTTTTTGAAACCCTGAATCCACCCTTTAGATGGTGAGAATCATCAACTTTTCAAAGTGTTGCTGTTTCCTTCTCCTTTGCTTGCAGGATAGGTACTGAGCTTGGAACATTTTTGGCAGAGGCCTGAAGAAATCTCTAAAAGACAGATTTTTTGATCTCTGCATAATTTCCATCCCTTCATTTTGTTGGTGCTGCTCGTGTATTTTTCAATCATTTTATCATTTTCTTTCATAATTGAAGAAATTTGTGTTTTGCCACACTTGAACTTAATTACAGCTTCCTTGGTGGCTTTTTCTCTTTGGTTATCATTTTGACAATGTCAAACTTTTCTTTCAGAGGTAAATTTCTCACTGTCTTGTCCATGGTTGTGAAGACATGTTTTTTTTTTTTAAAAAAAAGGAAACAAGTACTTACAAAAATTAAGGAATTTATGACCTTATGTTCTTGAAAATGTGGGTATCTCAAACAAAAAGAAAACATCTCTATATGATAAAGTTAACACAATCTTTTATATATTTAAGAAAAAAAGAACAGGTGAGAGACTGTTTTTGCTTTTGTACACATATTGAATGTGTTAAGTGAGCAAATGCTTCTCTATATTTTGAGCAAAATGAGAAATTTTGAAGGAAAGAATTTCAGGGAAATGAAAGAATGGATTTTGAAAATTGTAGTAATGTGTATCAAAATTACAAATGGCTAAAGGAAAAACTAAAAATTAAAGATAAAGAGAAGTGAAAAACCTCTCAAGACAAGGAAAAAAGTGTGCTTTGCTAGATATTAATGAAACTAAAGAAATTTATTAGTATCTCCTACCTTCTTCCAAAAGTATGAATATTGTTCTTTGCTGGAAAAACAATTTACAGGAAAAAAATGAACAAAAAAGGCAAAAAATGTAACTATACAGATGTATTCAGAGAATGGTAGCAATGCACAGTATGCACTCACACACAGTAACAATACAAGAAGAATTGGAATAATAAGCTATCATCTGTGAGTCTTGTAATTCTTGGGACTTTTCCCTACTTTTGCATCTGTAGTTCCTCATACTCCAGTTGCAGTAACAACAATTTTCTGATTCTGTCCTCAGCTTTCAGGTTCTGACTTTCAGAGAATATTAAATAGGCTGAAGTAATTGTTTTGTGGAAAACATTTGAGTTTTTCTTCTCTGACAGGTTTCTGCCTAACAAAGGTTCCGGCTGTCTCAGGTCTTACTGTATTTTTTTAGGTATTTTTTTTTTTAATGCTTACCATAAAATCACATTTGTCACTTTACAATGACTTAGTATAACTTGGTACCAACAGGTAACGTTTCAACAACAAATAACGTATGACATTAACACACAAAACTCTATTCCTATTTTGCTCCTCCCTCTCCCATCTCTATTGTTCTTGTCCCCTTTCACAACATTATATATCTATGCCCATAGGAATAAATATATGCTTATTTCTTATGCATTTGTGGTTATAACAACTACCATATTTTTGTGCAAATAACCCAGACTCCTACCTTTGTTTGTCAACCACTCTCTCCCTCCATGTGGTATTATCACAAAAAACACTATGCCAATTTTTAAATGTTGCTGTAAAAAATTAGCATAAGCACTGAAGAAAATATCTCACAGGGGGAAAGAGCAGTTGGCAAACAAATGTTGAAGGTGTTTATTATTTGTGTAAAAATACAGTAAATTTACAAACCCATAATACCATAACACTGACCCTTTTGAGGGGCGGGATCAAGATGGTGGAATAGACAGATGCTTCTAGTGAGCCCTCTTACAACAAAGACCAGAAAAACCAAGTGAAATGAGTATATTTATGACAAACTAGGAGCCCTGAATATCAAAGACAAAGTTAGAAAATGAACTGAGCAGAGGGGGAGGAAGAGACGGTTCAGAGCCAGAGAGGAGTTACCAGACCTGAATTGCTGGGAGCCCTCAGGCATCATTCCCAGGAGCAGCAGCAGTGGGCGGGTACTACACTTTTGCCACAGTTTCCGCAGGGAGAAGCAGCCAGCCATACAGCCTACTCACACCTCCAGAACCAGAGAAGAACAGTGTTCTCAGCAAAAGCTAAGTACTTTCATATATTTTACCATACCCCCTGCCCCAAGCTGGCTTCAGTGGCTGTTGATTGCCCTAGACCTGAGACAGGTCCTGTTGAGCGCCTAGAGCCATTCTTCCAGCCTTGTAGAAAGAATAAATTTGCAGTTGGGGGAAAAGAAAATTTGCCAGCTCCACTAACCCGGGGACCTCAGGACAGAAGCGGCTCCTGTCAAGACATAAACGGTCTGTGGACTTTGAGTACCTTTCCCCCTTGCATGGACCTGTGTGGGCCTATTTCAGGAGAATAGGGCCTTGTTGGTGGACTACACCTGTAGTTCAGCTGTGCAGTGGAGAGGTGAGTGTTTGACATTTGACGCCACTTCACCTATTAAACAGGGTCCTTTCCTACCCACATCAGAGGCCTAACTCAGGTCACCCAACCACCCAACAGGCATCCAAGGATAACTGGTACCTCCCAGTCCTTACAACCAAAAACTTTGGGTGCCCATGCTTTCTCTGCAGAACCCAACCACTTGTACGCTCTAGGAAAGAGGCACATGATATCCTCAGAGACATTTGGGGGAGGATTCTCAGGCCCTACACATTTCACAGTGTGACAACCTGCTGCAACCAGATACCAGTACCTACACCAATCATTCTTGCCCCTCTAAAACTGTAGGACAGAGCCTATACCACACACTTGATGATCAGCTACCTGGACACCTGAGCTGAATTCATAAAAGAAAAGTGAATGGACTCCTAGACTGATATACCTGATAACTGCCCTAGCCATCTGGGGACAGGATGTCAGAGCTTCAGGAGTGAAAATAATCAAACTAGCTCACTCAAGCAGCCCATTTGGGTATATAAAAGCAAAACAAAGCAAAAAGCTAGGATACAGTAAGCAAAGATAAATAAACTAATACAATAACTTATAGATGGCTCAGAGACAACAGTCACTATCAAATCACATAAAGAAACAGACCATGATCATGTCAACAAGCTCTCAGAAGAAAGAATCAAGGGACCTTCCAGATGAAAATGAATTTCTGGAATTACCAAAGGCAGAATACAAAAGATTAATATGCAGAACCTTCAATATTAGGAAGGAAATCAGGCAATATGCAGAATAAGCCGAGGACCACACCGATAAAGCGGTTGAAGAAATTAAAAAGGTTATTCAGAAACATAATGAAAAATTTAATAAGCTGGAAAAATCCATAGACAGACAACAATCAGAAATTCAGAAGAGTAACAATAAAATTGCAGAATTAGACAATTGTATAGAAATTCAGAGGAGCAGAAATGTGCAAGTGGAAGGCAGAATTTGTGAACTTGAAAATAAAGCACTTGGCACTAATGTATTTGAAGAAAAATCATAGAAAAGAATTTTAAAAAATAAAGAAACCTTAATAATCATGTGGGACTATATCAAAAGAAATAACCTAAGAGTGATTGGAGTACCAGAGCAGAGAAGGGTAACAGAAAATACAGAAAGAATTGTTGAAGATTTGTTGGCAGAAAACTTTCCTGATATCATGAAAGATGAGAAGATATCTATCCAAGATGCTCATAGAATTCCAAATAAGGTATATTAAAAAAAAATAAAATCACCAAGACATATTATAATCAAACCTGCCAAAACCAAAGATAAAGAGAGAATTTTAAGAGCAGCTAGGGATAAACAAAAAGTCACATACAAAGGACAGTCAATAAGAATAAGCTAGGACTACACGGCAGAAACCATCCAGACAAGAAGGCAATGGGATGAATTATATAAAAAATTGAAGGAAAAAAATTGGCCTGCCAAGAATCATATATCCAGAAAAACTGGCTCTCAATTATGAAGGTGAAATTAGGACATTTCCAGATAAACAGAAGTTTATGGAATTCCTAAAAACCAAACCAAAACTACAAGAAATACTAAAGGGAGCTCTTCAGTTAGAAAATCTATAATATCAGGCATCAACCCAAGACTAGAACAATGGACAGAAAATCAGATGTCAACTCAAACAGAGAAATCACAAAAATAAATCAAGATTAAAAAAGGCTCAAAACAGGGAAACAGCGATGTTATTAGGTAAAAGAAAACAACATTAAAACAATAAAGAGGGATTAAGAAATGTAGTCATAGATCTTTCATATGGACAGGAAGACAAGGCAATATAAAAAACCCCAAAATTTAGGTTTAAATTTAGAAAAATAAGGTAAATACAAAGGAGACAAACTATCCTACACATCAAAATAAAATACAAGAAAAAAATAGAGACTCAGCAGAAACAAAATCAAAAACAATGAATAAGAGGAAAAGACAATATATAAAGATAAACTGCTCAGCACAAAAAATTAAGTGAGAAAAAGAAACTGTCAACAATACACTAAAAAAACATCAAAATGACGGTGCTAAATTCATGCCTATCCATAATTACACTGAATGTAAATGGACTAAATGCACCAAAAAAGAGACAGAGAGTATCAGAATGGATAAAAAAAAAAGATCCGTCTACATGCTGCCTTCAAGAGACACACCTTAGACTTAGAGATGCAAACAAACTAAAACTCAAAGGATGGAAAAAAATATATCAAACAATAATCAAAAAAGAGCAGGAGAGGCAATCTTAGTTTCTGACTAATAGATTTTATAGTTAAATCCACCACAAAGGATAAGGAAGGACACAATATAATGATTAAAGAGGCAATATACCAGGAGGATATAACCATATTAAATATATATGCACCCAATGACAGGGCTGCAAGATACATAACACAAACTGTAACAGCATTGACAAGTTAGATAGACAGCTCCAAAATTATAGTAGGAGACTTCAACACACCACTTTCGGTGAAGGACAGGACATCCAGAAAAGAAGCTCAATAAAGACACGGAAGATCTAAATGCCACAATCAACCAACTTGAACTTATAGACAGGCACTCCACCCAACAGCAGTCAAGTATATATTCTTTTCCAGTGTACATAGAACATTCTCTAGAAGAGACCACGTATTAGGTAATAAAGTTAGCTTTCGCAGGATCCAAACATTGAAATATTACAAAGCATTTTCTCTGACCATAAGGCCATAAAAATAGAAATCAATAACAGAAAAAGCACAGAAAAGAAGCTAAACACTTCAAAACTGAAAAATACCCTGCTCAAAAAAGACTGCAGTATAGAAACATTAAGAATAAAGAAATTCATAGAATCCAATGAGAATGAAAATGCTTCCTATCAGAATCTTTGGGACACAGTGAAAACAGTGTTCAGAGGTCAATTTATATCAATAAATGCACACATCCAAAAAGAAGAAAGGGCCAAAATCAAAGAATTATCCCTACAACTTGAACAAATAGAAAGAGAGCAACAAAAGAAATCCTCAGGCATCAGAAGAAAGCAAATAATAAAAATTAGAGCAGAATTAAATGAAATGGAAAACAGAAAATCAATTGAAAGAATTAACAAGACCAAAAGCTGGTTCTTTGAATAAGTCAACAAAATTGATAAACCATTGGGCAAACTGACAAAAGAAAATAAGGAGAAGAAACAAATAACCCAAATAAGAAATGATATGGGTGATATTACAACAGACACAATTGAAATTAAAAGAATCATATCAGATTACTATGAAAAATTGTTCTTTAACAATTTGAAAACCTAGAAGAAATGGATGAATTCCTAGAAACACACTACCTACCAAAATTAACACAAATAGAGGTAGAACAACTGAATAGACCCATAACAAAAGAAGAGATTGAAAAGGTAATCAAAAAACTCCTAAGAAAAAGAGCACTGGGCCGGACGGCATCACTGCAGAGTTCTACCAACTTTCAGAAAGAGTTAACAGCACTACTACTAAAGGTATTTCAGAGGATAGAAAAGGACAGAATACTCCCAAACTCATTCTATGAAGCCACCATATCCCTGATCCCAAAACCAGGTAAAGACACAACTAAAGAAAATTACAGACCTATATACTTCATGAAATTACATGCAAAAATCCTCAACAAAATTCTAGTCAATAGAATTCACCAATATATCAAAACAATAATTCATCATGACAAAATGGGATTCATACCAGGTATGCAGGGATGGTTCAACATTAGAAAAACAATTAATGTAATCCATCATATAAATAAAGCAGAAGACAAGAATCCCATGATTTTATCAATTGATACAGAAAAGGCATTTGAAAAAATTCAACACACATTCATTATAAAAACTCACAGCAAAATAGGAATGGAGCGAAAATTCCTCAACGTAATAAAGGGCACTTATACAAAGCTAATAGCCAACATCGTTCTAAATGGAGAGAGTCTGAAAGCTTTCCACTTGAGATCCAGAACCAGACAAGGATGTCCTTTATCACGACTCTTATTCAACATTGTGCTGGAGGCCCTGGGCAGAGCTATTAGGCTACATAAAGAAATAAATGGCATCCAGATTGGCAAGGAAGAAGTAAAAGTATCTCTATTTGCAGATGACATGATTTATACACGGAAAACCCTAAGGAATCCTCCAGAAAACTACTGAAACTAATAAAAGTGTTCAGCAGAGTATCAGCATACAAGACAAACACACAAAAATCAGTTGCATTCCTCTACACCAACAAAAAGAACATTGAAGAGGAAATCACCAAATCAATACCATTTACAGTAGCCCCCAAGGAGATAAAATACTTAGGAATAAATTTTGCCAGAGAAGTAAGAGATCTATTCAAAGAAAACTAAAAGACACTTCTTCAAGAAACCAAAAAACCTACATAAGTGGAAAAATGTACCTTGCTCATAGATAGGAACACTCAGCATTGTGAAAAATATCTATTCTACCAAAAGCGATCTATAGATATAATGCAATTCTGATCCAAATTCCAACAACATTTTTTAATGAGATGGAGAAACAAATCATCAACTTCATATGGAAGGGAAAGAGGCCCCGGATGAGCAAAGCATTACTGAAAAAGAAGAAAGTGGGAGACCACACTCTACCTGATTTTAGAACCTATTATACCAACACAGTAGTCAAAACAGCCTGGAACTGGGGCAACAACAGATACGTAGACCAATGGAACAGACTTGAGAATCCAGACATAAATCCATCCACATATGAGTAGGTGATATTTGACAAAGCCCCTAAAAGAGTTAAATGGGGAAAAGACAGTCTTTTTGAGAAATGGTGCTGGCATAACTGGATATCCATCTGCAAAAAAAAAATGAAACAAGACCCATACCCCACACCATGCACAAAAACTAACTGGAAATGGATCAGAGACCTAAATATAAAATCTGAAATGATAAAGATCATGGAAGAAAAAATAGGGACAATGCTAGGAGCCCTAATACATGGCATAAACAGTGTTCATAACATTGCTAACAATGCAGAAGAGGAACTAGATAACTGGGAACTCCTAAAAATCAAACACGTATGCTCATCCAAAGACTTCACCAAAAGAGTAAAAAGATTACCTACAGATTGGGAAAAAGTTTTTAGTTATGGTATTTCAGATCAGTGCCTCATCTCTAAAATCTATTTGATACTGCAAAAAGTCAACTACAAAAAGACAAATAACCCAGTTAAGAAATGGGCAAAAGATATGAACAGGCACTTCGCTAATGAAGACATTCAGGTAGCTAACAGATACATGAGGAAATACTCACTATCATTAGCCATTAGCCATTAGAGAAATGCAAATCAAAACTATAATGAGATTCCATCTCACTCCAACAAGACTGACATGAATCCAAAAAAGACAAAATAATAAATGTTGGAGAGGTTGTGGAGAGACTGGGACACTTACACACTGCTGATGGGAATGTCAAATGGTATAACAACTATGGAAATCGATTTGGTGCTTCCTTAAAAAACTAGAAATAGAAGTACCGTACGATCCTGCCACCCCACTCCTTAGAATATATCCTAGAGAAATAAGAGCCTTTACACAAACAGATATATGCACACCCATGTTCATTGTAGCACTGTTTACAATAGCAAAAAGATGGCAGCAACCATTTTTTTTATTTGAACAAGAGTCTTGCAGGATATATTATTCTTGGTTGGCATTTTTTTTTTCTTTCAAGGTTTTACTTATGTCATCCCATTTCATTTTTGACTGCATGGTTTCTGCCTGGTAACCAGAGTTTAATCTTATTTTTCCCCCTTTGTAAGTGACTGTTTTTCTCTAGCTGCTCTCAGAATTCTTTCTTTGTCTTTGGTTTGAATGAGTGTGATTCCTGGTGGCATAGTGGTTAAGCGCTATAGCTGCTAACCAAAGGGTCGGCAGTTCAATTTCACCAGGCGCTCCTTGGAAACTCTATGAGGCAGTTCTACTCTGTCCTATAGGGTTGTTATGAGTCAGAATCGACTCAACGGCACTGGGTTTGGGTTTTGGTTTTTTTGATTATAATATGTCTTGGTGATTTTCTTTTGGGGTCTAACCTATATAGGGTTCTTTGAGACTATTGAATGGTTGGCTTTTCATCTTTCATGATATTAGGGCAGTTTTCTGTCAGCAAATCTTCAATGATCCTCTCTGTGTTTTCTGTTTTTTCCCCCTGTTCTGCAACTCTGATCACAGGCAAATTTTTGTTTTTGATTGTATTACACATTGTTCTTAGGGTTTCTTTACTTTCCTTCATTCTTTTTTCTGATTTTTTCTCCAAACAGAGTGTTATTCAAGGATTTGTCTTTGATATCACTGATCCTGTCTTTCATTGTTTTGTATTTGCTCCTAAAACCTTCTATCTCACCATCCATTCTGATAGCTTTTTGTTTCCCTTTTGGATTTATAATTCCTGCTTTTGTATGATATCTAGTTATTTATTTATTTTGACATGTTTTTCCTGTATTATTTTTCTGAATTCATCCCTTGCTTTGTATATGTTTTCCCAGATTTTGTCTGAACTTTTCATGACTTTGTCTATTTTTTCCTTATTTTTATCTGAATTTTACTTCATCTCTTGGAGAGCCCTGAATATTAGAGACTTGAATTGTCTATCAGGTAGTTCCAGTGCCTTTTCTTTTCTCAAAAAGTCAAGTCATCTGGTGTTTTATTTTAGTCACTTTCTGGAGCCATCCTGCATTTTTTATTAATTCTGCTATAAGTGAAAGTTTACAGCTAAAGTTAGTTTTGCATACAAAAATTTATACACACATTGTTATGTGACCCTAGTTGCTATCCATATATTGTGATGGCACATTCTTCCACTCCACCATGGATTTCCTGTGTCCATTCAACCAGCTCCTATCCCTTTCTGCCTTCTCATCTCACCTCTGGACAGCAGCTGCCCATTTAGTCTTGTGTATCGACTTGAACTCGAAGCACACTCTTCACGAGTATCATTTTATGACATATAGTCGTGTCTATTCTTTGAAGAGTTAGCTTCAGGAATGGTTTTAGCTCTGGGTTAACAGAGAGTTTGGGGCCATGTCTTCTTGGGTTCCTCCAGTCTCAGTCAGCCCATCAGGCTGGTCTTTTTACTAGAATTTGTTTTCCGTACCCCACTTTTCTCCTGCTCTGTCAGGGACTCTCTGTTGCGTTCCCTGTCAGGGCAGTCATTGGTAGTAACCCTGCACCATCTAGTTCTGGTCTCAGGCTGATGAAGTCTCTGATATAAGTGGCCCCTTTTGTCTATTGGGCTAATATTTTCCTTGTGTCATTGGTGTTCTTCAATCTCCTTTGTTCCAGATGGTTTGGGACCAACTGATGCATCTTAGGTGGCTGCTCACTAGCTTGTAAAACCCCAGCCTCCACTCACCAAAGTGGGATGCAGAACATTATCTTACTAAACTTTCTTATGTCAGTTGACCTAATGCCCCCTGAAATCATGGTCCCAGATCCCTGCCTTGCTACACTGTCCTTCAAAGTGTTTGGTTGTGTTCAGGAAACTTCTTAGATTTTGATTTAGTCCATTTGTGCATACTTCTCCTGAATTGTGTATTGCCCTTCCCTTCACCTAAAATAATTCTTGTCTACCATCTAGTTAGTGAATTACCTCCTTCCTCCCTCCCCACCTTCATAACCATCAAAGAATTTTTCTTCTGTGTTTAAACCTTTTCTTGAGTTCTTATAATAGCGGTCTCATACAACACTGGTCTTTTGCAACTGACTAATTTCACTCAGCATAGTGCCTTCCAGATTCATCCATGTTATGAGATGTTTAGCAGATTCATCCTTGTTCTTTGTTATTGTGTAGTAGGAATCGACTCGACGGCACTGGGTTTGGTTTGGTTTTTTTTAGTATTCCATTGTGTGAACATACAATAATTTGTTTATCCGTTGTCTGTTAATGGGCACCTAGGTTGTTTCCATCTTTTTGCTATTGTGAGCAGTGCTGCAGTGAACATGAGTGTGCATTATCTCTTTGTGTGAGGGCTCATATTTCTCTAGGGTATATTCCAAGGAGTGGGATTGCTGGGTCATATGGTACTTCTATATCTAGCTTTTTAAGGAAGTGCCAAATGGATTTTCAAAATGGTTGTACTTTCCACAACCTCTTCAAAATTTATTATTTTGTGATTTCTGGATTAATGTTAGGCTTGTGGGGTGAGGTGGTATCTAATTGTAGTTTTGATTTTCATTTCTCTAATGGCTAATGATCGTGATCATTTCCTCATATATCCGTTAGCTGCCTGAATGTCTTCTGAATGCGTGTTCATATCCTTTGCCCTTTTCTTAATTGGGTTATTTGTCTTTTGGGGGTTGAAATTTTTCAGTATCTTGTACATTTTAGAGATTAGACCCTGATTGGATATGTTGTAGCCAAAAATTTTTTCCCAGTCTGTAGGTTACCTTTTCACTCTTTTGGTGAAGTCTTCAGAAGAGCATATTTTTTTTTTTTTTAGGAGCTCCCAGTTATCTAGTTTCTCTTGTAATGTTTGTGCATTGTTAGTTACGTTTTGTATTCTGTTTATGCCATGTATTAGGGGTCCTAGAGTTTCCCCTATTTTTTCTTCCATGATCTTTCTTGTTTTAGGTTTTATATTTAGGTCTTGATACATTTTGAGTTTGTTTTTGTGTATGGTGTGAGGTATGGTTCTTGTTTCATATTTTTTGCAGATAGCTGTCCAGTTATGCCAACACAATTTTTTAAAAAAGAGTGCCTTTTCCCACATTTAATGTACTTTGGGCCTTTGTCAAATACAAACTGCACATAGGTAGGTGAATTTAAGTCTGGATTCTCAATTCTGCTCCATTGGTTTATGTATCTGTTGTAGTACCTGTACCGGGCAGTTTTGACTACTGGGGTAGTATAATAGGTTCTAAAATCAGGCCTCCCAATTTGTTTTTTTTGTAGTACCTGTACCGGGCAGTTTTGACTACTGGGGTAGTATAATAGGTTCTAAAATCAGGCCTCCCAATTTGTTTTTCTTCTTCAGTAATGCTTTACTTATCCGGGGCCTTTTTTTTTTGCATGTGCAGTTGGAATTGGGATCAGGATTGCATTGTATCTGTAGATTGCTTTGGTAAAATTGTCATTTTCACAATGTTAAGTCTTCCTATCCATGCGCAAGGGATATTTTTCCAATTTTGTAGGTCTTGTGGTTTCTTTCAGTAATGTCTTGTAGTTTTCTTTTTATAAGTCTTTTATGTTCCTGGTTAGATTTATTCCTAAGTATTTTGTCTTCTCAGGGGCTGTTGTAATTGTTACTGATTTGATGATTTCCTATTTGAAGTTCTCTTTGATGGTGTAGAGGAATCCAGCTGATTTTTGCACATTTATTTTGTATCCTGATGAGTTGCTGAAATATTCTATTAGTTCCAGTTGTTTTCTTGTGGATTCTTTGGGGTTTTCTGCGCCTAAGATAATATAATCTCAAAGAGAGGTACTTTTACTTCTTCCTTATAAATTTGGATGCCCTTTAATTCTTTTTATTGCTCTCCTAGGACTTCTAAAAAAATAGGACAATGTTAAATAAGAGTGGTGATAAAGGATATCCTTGTCTGGTTCTGGTTCTCAAGGAGAATGCTTTCTGTCTCTCTCCATTTAGGGTGATTTTGGCTGTTGGCTTTGTATAAGTGCCCTTTATTATGTGGAAGAATTTCCCTTCTATTCCTATTTTGCTGAGAGTTTTTATCATGAGTGGGTGTTGGACTTTGTCAAATGACTCTTATTCGTCAATTGATAAGATCATGCAGTTCTTGTCTTTTGTTTTATTTATGTGATGTATTACATTGTTTTTCTAATATTGAACCACCCCTGCATACCTGGTATAAATCCCACTTGGTCACGGTGAATTATTTTTTGATATGTTGTTGAATTCTACTGGCTAGAATTTTGTTGAGCATTTTTGTGTCTAAGTTCATGACAGATATAGGTCTGTAATTTTCTTTCTTTGTGGTGTCTTTATCTGTTTTTGGTATCAGGGTTATGCTGGCTTCATAGAATTAGTTTGGGAGTATTCCATCCTTTTGTATGCTCTGAAATACCTGTGGTAGTAGTGCTGTTAATTCTTCTCTGAAGGTTTTGTAAAATTCTTCAGTGAAGCCATCAGGGCCGGGCTTTTTTTTGTTGGGAGTTTTTTAATTACTTCTTTAATCTCTTCTTTTGTTATAGGTTTATTTAGCTGTTCTATGTCTGTTTTTGTTAGTTTAGATAGGTAGTGTGTTTCTAGAAATTTGTCCATTTCCTCCAGGTTTTCAAATTTGTTAGAATACAATTTTTCATAGTATTCTGTTATGGTTGTTTTAATTTCAGTTTGGTCTGTTGTGATATTGCCCATCTCATTTCTTATTTAGGTTATTTGATTTCCTCTCCTTTTTTTTTTTATCACTTTGGCCAATGGCTTATCAGTTTTGTTGATCTTTTCAAAGAACTAGCTTTGGGGCTTGTTCACTCTTTCAGTTGTTTTTCTGTTCTCTATTTCTTTTAATTCTGCTCTAATTTTTATTATTTCCTTTCTTCTAGTGCCTGATGGGCTTCTTTTGCTGCTCTCTTTCTACTTGTTCAAGTTTTAGGGTTAATGTGTTGATTTTGACCCTTTCTTCTTTTGGATGTGTGCATTTAGTGGTATAAATTGACCTCTGAGCCCTGTTTTTGCTGTGTCTCAAAGTTTCTGGTAGGATGTGTTTTCATTCTCATTTGATTCTATGAATTTCTTTATTTCACTCTTAATTTCTTCTATAACCCAACAGTTTTTATGCAAGATGTTGTTCAGTTTTGAAGTATTTGATATTTTCCTTGCTTTTTCTGTTATTGATTCTACTTTATAGTTTTATGGTGAGAAAAGATGCTTTGTAGTATTTCAGTGTTTTGGATTCTGTTAAGGCTTGCTTCGTGGCTTAATATGTGGTCTATTCTGGAGAATGTTCCATGTGTTGGAAAAAAATTATACTTGGATGCTATTGGGCGGAATGTTCTGTATATGTGTATGAGGTCAAGTCGGTTGATTGTGGCATTTAGATCTTCTGTGTCTTTATTGAGCTTCTTTCTGGATGTTCTGTGTTTCACCGAAAGTGGTTTGTTGAAGTCTCCTACTATTATTCTGGAGCTGTCTATTTCTATTTTCAATGCTGTTAGAGTTTGATTTATGTATTTTGGGGCCCTGTCGTTGCATGCATAAATACTTGTTTTGGCTCTCTCCTCCTGGTGTATTGACCCTTTAATCATTGTATAGTGTCCTTCCTTATCTTTTGTAGTGAGTTTTGTTTTGAAGTCATTTTGTCAGAGATTAAAATTGTCATTCCTGCTCCTTTTTGATTGTTGTTTGCCTGTTACTTTTTTTCCATCTTCTAAATTTTAATTTCTTTGCATCTTTAAGTCTAAGATGTGTCTCTCGTAGGGAATATACAGATGGATCATGTTTTTATCCATTCTGCCACTCTCTGTCTCTTCATTGGTGCATTTAGTCCATTTACATTTAGTGTAATTATTGGTAGGTTTTTTTTTTATGAGTTTAGTACTGTCATTTTGATGTAATTGTGTGTGTGTGTTTGACAGTTTCTTTGTTCCATTTAATTTTCTGTGCTGTCTTTTTTTTTAATATATTTTCTTTTCATCTTTTTCATTGATGTTGATTTTGTAATTCCTACATCTTTGTTTTCCTTTTTTTAATTTTGATATGTAGCATTGTTAATTTACATTGTGGATACCTTACTATTTACCCCTATTTTTCTAAGTTTAAATCAATCCTTTGTTCCTTTATATCACCTTGACTTCCTCTCCATATGAAAGATGTATGACTACATTTTGTAGCTCCTCTTTTTTGTTTTAATGTAGGGACAATTTTGCTGGTTATATAATTCTTTGTTGGCAATTTTGTTTTTCTTTCAAGGCTTTACATATGTCATCCCATTGCTTTCTTGCCTGCATGGCTTCTACTGAGTAGTCTGAGCTTAGTCTTATTGACTTTTCATTTATCCTTAGCCTCTCTTAAAATTCTCTCTTTATCTTTGTTTTTGGCAAGTTTGGATATAATATACCTTGGTGACTTTCTTTTGGGATCTAACTTGTGTGAAGCTCAATGAGCTTCTTTGATAGATAGCATCTCATCTTTCATGGTATCAGGGAACTTTTCTGCCAACAAATCTTCAACAATTCTCTCTGTATTCTCTGTTATCGCCACCATGTTCTGGTACTCCAATCACTAGTAGGTTATTCCTCTTCATAGTGTCCTGCATAATTCTTAGGTTTTCTTCATTTTTTTTAAGTTCTTTTATCTGATTTTTCCTCAAATATGTTGGTGTCAAATGCTTTAAGTGTCACTAATTCTGACTTCCATTGCCTCAGTTTTCCTCCTATGACTTTCTATTGAGTTGTCTAATTCTGAAATTTTAAAATTAATCTTTTATATTTCTGTTTGCTGTCTATAGATTCTTGCAGCCTGTTAATTTTGTCATTATGCTATTGTATAACTCTTTTAAATTCGTCCATTGCTTTGTCTGTGCATTCCTTGGCTTATTCTGAGTTTTGCCTGATTTCCTTCCTGATATCTTGAAGATTCTGTATATTAGTCTTCTGAATTATACCTCCAATAATTCTAAGAAGTTTTCTTCCTCTGGAAGTTTTCTTGATTTTTTTTTTTTGTGTGTATGTGTGTGGCTTGCTGAAGCCATCATGGTCTGCCTCTTTATGTGATTTGATATTGATTGTTGTCTCTATAGGTTGCTATGAGTCGAAATTGACTCAACAGCAGTGGGTTTGGTTTTTGGGTTTTTGTTGTCTCTGAGCCATCAATAATTTATTATATCTATTTATTTTATGTTTGCTTACTGTGTCCTAGCTTCTTGTTTCATTTTGTTTTGATGTGCCCAAACAGGCTGGTCATGTGAGCTAGTTCGATTATTGGTATCTTTGAAGCTCTCAAGCCCTATCTCCAGGTGACTAGAGATGCTACTAGGTATGTGAGCCCAGGAGTCCATTTACTTTTCTTGTGTGGATTCAACTCAGGTGTCCAGGTCATCGGTCACTGAGTGTGTGGTGCAGGCTCTCACCTACAGTCCTTGATGGGCAGGGGTTATTGGAGTAGGCACAGGTATCTGAGTGCAGTAGGGGTTCATGTGCTGATCAAAGCAGGGGTCTGACTGATGCCCTGGAGTGTCTGGGTGGAATGCATGTTGCTGTTTCCTAGAGTGTGTAGGTAGGTGGGTTTTTTGCAGCTGGAGTATGGGCACCCAGTGCTGTTGGTTGTAAGGGTGGGGAGGCACCACTTATTCTTGGACCACTGTCTCCTGTGTCTAGGTGGATTGGGTGAAGCCACCAGACCTTAGACTCCTGATGTGAGTAGGTGAGGACCCTGCTTAATGGACAAGGTGGTGTCACATGTCATGAATCTGCCACTCCCCCTTATAGTAGATACAGATGAAAATAGGCTTCAGGTATATGTGCTGTTATAATGTGCTAATGCGCGCCTATGCTGTTGACATGTGCCCACACAGGTCTATGCAGGGGTGAAAGGCATTCAAAATCCATGGACGCCTTATGCCTGTGCCTAGGCAAATGGGCTGTGCCTGCCCTGAGTTTAATTACTTAAGGGAGCTGGGAATTTTTTTTTCCTATTTGTTATTTTCTTCTCTCTCCAAAGCCAGGAGAATGGCTTAGGGTGCGCTATGGGTCCTACTTCCTAGGGGGCACAGTAATCACTGAAGTCGACTGAGCCAGAGCAGAGTAGGGAGGGGGCACTTAAATGGGAGAGAAGTATTTCCCAAAAGGTTTGTTTGTTTGTTTTGATCCATGCAGTTGGTTAGACGCTTGTACTTATCTTTTGCTGATTGAGCACATTTCTTGCTGTTTCTGCAGGTTTTGAACAGACTGTCCATTGCTCGATCTCTCCCAGTATGGAAAACGCATCCCAAGTGCCACTGCTGCCTCACCACTCACTCCAGCTGATCCAGCCTTCAGGGGGCCGATGCCAGCCAGGTCACTTCTGACAACCCCTTATTGCTTCTGAACCATCTCTCCCTCCCCTCCACTCAGTCTAATTCCTCAACTTTGTCTTTGATATTCAGGATGCCTTGATTGTCAAATATGGTTGATTCATTTTTTTTTTTTTTTTGGTCTTTGTTGTAAGAGGGACCACAGGAAGCTTCTGACTACTCTGCCATTTTTGCTCTGCCTCTTTCTTTTCTTTTCTTTTCTTTTTTTTTAATACTTTTGATACTGTCTTCTGTCTCTGGACATTTAGGAATTATTTCATTCATTTATTGATAGTAGATTTGATCGTTTCTTCCTGCTTTTATGTTTTGTTTGGTTTTGTTTCAGCAGGTGGGTTGGGTGTGTTTTGTTGCTTGCTCACCTGTGGGCACAATACTTACCACCTCGTCCAGGTGTGTGGGACTAGTCACTCAGCTATGATGCAACTCTACCAGTGGGGGTAGAGGGGCAGGGATGGGTAGTTTGGGGCATGAAATGGAGCTGACAGGGCAGGGTCTGGGGGACTGCATTGGTGTCTCTTGGGAGCTTGGCATTCTGTGAAAGTTCCAGATAGGCGTGAGGGAAAGGAGAGGATATGCAGAGCTATGTGTGTGGGTGAAAGAAGAGAAAAAGATTTTAAAAAGTAAATAAAATGACAGTTCAGTAGTATTCAGTGGGTGGGGGTGGAGCAGTTCTGGTAAGGCTGTGTGCCAGTGACTGTCTAGCTGAGTATTGTGGCTTACCCTGTCGAGAAAGGTCATGGGCAATGCACAGCGCTAGGTGGGTTGGAGATAGGAAAGGGAAGGAGAGAGGGAGAGGGAGAAGGAAAAGGGAGAAGGGGAAAGATAAAGAAAAATAAATAATATGGCACTGAAGTAGCCAGTCTGTAGGGGCAGCACAGACCCAGGGAGGCCGTGTGCCAGAGGGTCTCCAGCTGAGCAGTACAGCATAACCAGCCAAGAAGGGAGGGAGGCATGCACGGGATAGATGGGTGAGAGAAAGGAAAGGAAGGAAGGGAGACAGAAAGAAGAAACAAAACCCCCAAAAGACAAAAAAATATGTAAATAAGTAAAATGACACTAAGGAGTCAGTAGGTGATGGCGTCACAGACCCAAGAAGGCTGATGCAGTGACTCTCCAGCCAAGCAGTGCACCACGGGGTGAGGGGTGAGGTTGGTGCACAGGGCTGGGTGGGTGGGAGATAGGAAAGGAAAGAAAGGAGAGAGAGAAGAAACAGAGAGAAAGAAAAAAAACAAAGCAAAAAATCACAGCCCATCAAGAATGGGAGGAGATGACACACAGGACTAACTGGGCAGCAGGAAGGAAAAGAAGGAAGGGAGAGAGAGAGAAGCAACAAAAGAAGCCAAAAACAAACAAATAACATCAAAAAACAACAACAACAAAATGAAACAAAAACTAAAAAATGGCTTTGAAAGGCGGCAGGGTGGACCCAGGGGCCGTGAACTGGTGTCTCTTCTGCAGATTGACTGTGGTCCATTGGAAAATGGCAGAGGTCTCGTACAGGGAAAAAAGGTCAGGGATGGGAAAGTGTGTATCCCTGGTTACTGGGTGCTCTGTCTCCTCTTGGGAGCTCCGTGAAGGTGCCTTCCTGTGCTCTCTGTCTGTGAGTCCAAGATGGTGAATCCATGCTGTGTTAGCTGGTAGGCGACCTCTACTGTGTAGCTTTCCTTGTTCTCCTTTTTCTGTCAGTTTCTTATTCTACTTGGCACTTGAATGAATTCTTTATTCCTTCATTTGATGTTTAGGATTCCAGGATTGACGTCTGTATCGGTTTTAATTAGTTTTTTGGGTCTCTGCTGCAGAGAGACAGCATGGTGCTTCCGTCTTGGCTCCACCTCTCACCTTTGTTTTTGAAGGACAGTTTTGCTGTGTAAAGTGTTTTTGGATGACAGTTCTTTTCTTTCAGCACTTTATATATATATCATTCCATTGCGTCCTGTCCTCCAAGGTTTCTCAGAAGAAATCACCACTTAGTTGTATTGAGGACTTCTTACATGTCATACTGTACTTTTCTCTTGCTGCTTTCAGAACACTTTCCTTGTCTTTGGTTTTCAATAGTTTGATTAAAATGTGTCTCAGTGTAGATTTCTTTGGATTCATTATACTTGGAATTTGTCAGCTTCTTGGATTTGCAGATTTAATTCCTTGCTTAAGTCTGGAAAGTTTTATGCCATTATTTCTTCAAATATTCTTTCTGTACCATTATTTATTTCCTCTTCTTCTGGGATTGATGGTGTGCCACATTTCATTTGGCTTTGCATGTTTATATTCATTATTTTCTCCTGTTTCTCTTGTGACTCTATAAGTTCTAATATCTTGTCACCATCTCACTTATCCTATCTCTGCCTGCCAAAATCAATTGTTGAATCTCTCGGTTGCATTTTCCAGTTCGATTATTGTATTCCTCAGTTCCAGTATTTCCAACTGTTTTTTGTTTGTTCGTTTGTTTGTTTTTAGGTTTTCTGTCTCATTCTTAAGAATCACATTTTGTTCCTGTATTTCTTTTAGTTTGTTGTATGCAAGTTGTTTAAATTATTTGAGTATATTTAATGCTGTTGTTAGAAAAGCTCCTATTTTGCCATTTATCCACACTTCTACAAGCCTCAAGCAGCCCTGGTGGTGCACTGGTTATGCACTCATCTGTTAATCAAGAGGTAAGCAGTTTGAACCTACTAGCCACTCTGTGGGAGAAAGATGTGGCAGTCTGCTTCCATAAAGATTATATCCTTGGAAACCCTATGGGGCAGTTCTACTATATCTTATATGGTCACTATAAGTTGGAATCATCTCAACGGCACTGGATTTTGGGTTTTGTTCATAGGCCTCTTTTCTGTTTCTTTGTGTTGTTCTTTCAATTGAGCCATCATTTCTTGCATCTTTATGTCTTTTTGTTTTTTTGGATCTGAGACATTTGAGTGTTATACTGTGGTATCTCTGTAACTCAGAATTTTCCCTCTCCCAAAGTACTATGATTGTGTGTATGCTTTTCCTCACCCTTTTTTTAATTTCCTTTTCTCTCCCCTTAAATTCCATCACAGCATGCTCTGATCCTTTGATTTTGTTGGCACTGACTCTGAGCTATGAAAAGGCCTTGTCTTGAAAATTGACTTGGCACTTTAGAGCTTCACTAGACTACACTTTTTTTTTAAACAAAGTGTGGGACCTGCAAGCCTTAGGGGAGAAGGTCCCCACTGTCTGCCCTGGTGCCATTCTGGGAAGACAGGCCACTGTTCCCACTTGTGTAGTGGGGCTGAGGAGTTCAGGGTGCTCTTCCCTTGGTGTACTAGCTCACCTAGGCAAGATGAGCAGCTATTTTTCTCCCTTCAGCAATTTTCTGTTCGTTTTAAGTGTCTGGTCTGCTTCCTGGGCTCCTTAGTGGATCAAATAGGCCTTTCATGGGCTTTAGGTGTTTCTTAACTACCTTCTTTTTTAAATAATATTTTATTGTGTTTTCAGAGAAGGTTTACACAGCTGTTTAGGCTCACATTCTATAATTTCTACACAAATTTTCAGTGACATTGGTTACATTCTTCACAGTGCATGAACATTCTCAATATTTCCATTCATGGCTCTCAATTACCTTTTAATCCACTTTTAAAAATGAATTGTGCTTTAAGTGAAAGTTTACAAATCAAGTCAGTCTCTCATACAAAACCTTATATACACCTTACTCTATACCCCTAGTTGCTCTCCCCCTAATGACTAACCCACTTTTGTGTTTTAAAAGTTTTGGGTATCAGAGGCAGATTCTTCTCAGTGCCCTTGGATACCTGTTCTAAAGCAGCCATTAAGTTTAAATCAATCTCCTTTGTCTCATGGAGGCTGGAGGCTGAAACAGCTTGTTTTTTTCTTGGTTCTTCCTGGAAAGGGTAAGGGTGACTGGTTTCTCTGCAGTTTTTCTTGCTACCCCCAAACAGATATGAATTACCAGACTCCACAGTGGGTCCTCAGCAAAAGGTAAATTATTTCACTACTCTCTTGAGCCATGAGAGAGCCGTTTACAGTTTACACTTCAATGTTCACAGAGTATATCTGAGAACTTCAGCCTAACTGCCTTGGGTGTTGGGACAAACAGATTACTTTAGATAGAGAGAAAAACTTTCCTACCTTGTTAGCTGGCTCATACTTCCTTCTGCTTTTGTCCAAGTGTTTTGTCTCTTGAACTAGTTTCCCCAGTTCAGAACCCATTCATTCTACCATGTTATTTCCTCTATTTTGCTTCTTTTTTCATTAGCTGTTGAGAGTTGGAGGCACTAAACTGTCAACACCATCATCTTGGGGAGAAGCTCCAGAATACTCACACTTTTGAGCACTGGTCCACAGTTCTGATTACCATGAGCCTGAAGGGCTTGAGCAGTGGTGTGTATGGAACCAATGCATTTTTCATGGGATAGGCTTATAAACTGGTCCCTGGCTGAGGAAACTCAGGTGAGAGAGGTTATTTACCCAAGGTCACACAGCTGGTGTATGCAAGAGTTAAGATGCAAATCCAGTTAGTCACTCTTCTGACAAAATCATTTTGATTACCCTTGAATCCGCATTTCTGGGTTCACGAAATTGGGGTGATACACTCAGGCCATCCACCCTCAGGTGTCCTTTTGAACCTTAATTGTGCTCAGGAAGAATCTGTACGTAGACCAAGAGGCAGCTACTCGAATAGAACAAGGGGATATTGCATGGTTTAAAGTCAGTAAAGATGTGTGTCATGGTTGTATCCTTTCCCATACTTATTCAATATGTATGCTGAGAAAATAATCCAAGAAGATGGACTATGTGAAGAAGAATGCAGCATCAGAATTGGAGGAAGATTCATTAACAACCTGAGGTATGCAGTTGACAAATCCTTTGTTGAAAGCAAACAGAACTTGAAGCATTTACTGATGGTATATCTTGACTATATGGTATTACATCTCAAGATTATTATGTATTATATCTGAAGCTGTTCAAAAGTAAGTTTAATCATTATGTTTGAAGACTTTTTTAATCATTATGTTTAGAGACATTTTTTCTGAAGTTTCTTTGAATTGACATCATTTGGCTTTGCATTAGTTTTGTAATTAATTTCCATGGTCTTTCACTTTTAAGAATTATTATTATTATAAGTTATTCATGGCCATATTAAGTTTTGTTATCCACAGATAAGTTTTTACTTTGCTGACTTGCTGAAAATGCTTGACCAAAATATTTCAACAAAAGATGGACTATATTGGACTTATGAAAAGTTCTGTGATATTTTGAGCTTGGATGCAATTAGACTGAATTAAGATTTCCAAAATTCTTATGTACAAGCTGATGGGTTTACAGGCTGCTTCTGATCCAGAATTGCATGGAACTGAAATTGTCTACATAAAACTGATTGGACAAAAAGATTACTATAGGCTTCATGTGGGAATATTGTTGATGTTTTAATGTTCTATTTTCTGAACATAGGAAACCGGTTTTGACCTTTCTGCTAAATTATCTAACCAATCGGTTTTTTCCCCCCTGCAGATTTGAACTGGTTATTCTTATGTTATTTCTATGCATTTATATAACCAATTAATCAAAAAGGAAAATACGATATATGAGGAGAATTATAAGACCAGAAAAAAAAAAACTTTAAGAATTAGGAGATGAGGAAAACTCTTATCAGAGGATATTCTTTAGTCAGCATAGTGCTTTTAAAAATAGCTGATTTTTGCATTAAAAGAAATCATCAGATTTTAAATGGGTATAGAATTGCAGGTCTTTTTTAAGTTTTATTTAGCTTATACCGCAAATTAGTTTCTCATTCAAAAGTTTATACACAAATTGTTTTGTGACTTTGGTTGCAGTCCCCACAATGAGTCAACACTCTCCTCCTTTCCATTTCCACCCCAGGTTACCCATGTCCATTCCTCCAGTTTTCCTGTCCCTTCCTGCCTTCTTGTCTTTCCTTTGGGGCAGATGTTGCCCATTAGTTCTCCTGTACTTGATTGAACTATGAGCACATTTCTCATGTATGTTATTGTTTGCTTTATAGGCCTGTCTAGTCTTTGGCTGAAAGGTGGACTTCAGGAGTGGCTTCAGGTCTGAGTTAGCAGGGTGTCTGGGGGCCATAGTCTCGGGCCTTCCTCCAGTCTGCCAGACCAGTATATATGGTCTTTTTTGGTGAATTTGAATTTTGTTCTACATTTTTCTACCACTCTGTCCAGGACACTATATTATGATCCCTGTCAGAGGTGTCAGTGGTGGTAGCCAAGCACCATTTAGTTCTTCTAGGCTCAGTCTGGTGGAGGCTGTTTCATGTGGTTCATTAGTCCTTTGAACTAATTTTTTCCTTGTGTCTTTGGTTTTCTTCATTATTCTTTGCTCCAGATGGGATGAGACCAATAGCTATATTGTGGGTGGCTGCCTGCAAGCTTTTAAGACCCCATATGCTACTCACCAAAGTAGGATGTAGAATGTTTTCTTTATAAGCTATGTTATGCAGTTAAACCAGTGTCCCCCAAGACTATGATCCCTGCCCCTCAGCCCCAGCAACTCGGTCCCTGAAGGTGTTTGGATGTGTCTAGGAAACCTATGAATTTGCCTTGGTCAAGTTGTGCTGACTTTCCCTATATTATGTGTTGTCTTTCCCTTCACCAAAATTAACATTTGTCTACTATCTAGTTAGTGATTTCTCATCCCCACCCCTTCCCTCCCTCGTAACCATCAAAGATTTTTTTTTCTCTATGTAAACCTTTTCTTGAGATTTTATAATAGTGGTGATCTCATACAGTATTTGCTCATTTGTGACTGACTTATTTTACTCAGCATAATGTCCTCCAGATTCATACATTTTGTGAGATATTTTGCTGATTCAACATTGCTCATTATCTGTGGGTAGTATTCCATAGTGTGTATTAGCATAATTTGTCTATTGATGGCACCCACTGTTGATGGGCACTTAGATTGTTTCCATCTTTTTGTTATTGCAAGTAATGCTTCAGTGAACATGGACTTGCATATGTCTATTTGTATGCTGACTCTTATTTATCTAGGATATATTCCTAGGAGTGGATTGCTGGACCTTATCTTTCTTCTATTTTTAGCTTTCTAAGGAAGCACCAAATCAATTTCCAAAGTGGTTGTACCATTTTACATTCCCACCAGCAGTAAATAAGAGCTCCAATCTCCCAGCAACCTCTCCAACATTTGCTATTTCCTGTGTTTTTTTTTTTTAATTCCTCCCAGTAATGTTGGGGTGAGATGGTATCTCATTGTAGTTTTAATTTTCATTTCTCTAATGGTTAATGATTGGGAGCATTTCCTCATGTGTCTGTTAGCTGCCTGAGTGTCTTCTTTGGTGAAGTGTCTGTTCATATCCTTTGCCTATTTTTATTTATTTTTTTATTGTGCTTTAAGTGAAAGTTCACAATTCAAGTCAGTTTCTCAAAAAAAAAACTTATACACACATTGTTATGTGACACTAGTTGCACTACCTACAATGTGACAGCACACTCCTCCTCTCCACCCTGTATTTTCTGTGTGCCTTCAACCAGCTCCTGTCCCCTTCTACCCTCTCATATTGCCTCTGGACAGGAGCTGCCAGTGAGTCTCATGTATTTACTTGAACCAAGGAACACGCCCTTCAGGAGTATGATTTTATGTCTTATAGTCCAGTCTAATCTTTGAAGAGGTGGTATTGGGAATGGTTTTAGTACTGGGATAAAAGAGACTCCAGGATCCACGTCTTCTGGAGTCCTTCCAGTCTCAGTTGGACCATCAAAACTGGTCTTCTTACTAGAATTTGAGGTCTGCACCACAATTTTCTCCTGTTCCATTAGGGACTCTCTGTCAGGGCAGTCATTGGTGGCAGCTGGGTACCACCTAATTCTTTTGGTCTCAGGCTGATGGAGTCTCTGGTTTATGTGGCCCTTTCTGCCTCTTGGGCTCATATTATCCTTGTGTCTTTGTGGTTCTTCAATCTCCTTTGCTCCAGGTGGGTTGGGACCAGTTGATGCATCTCAGATGGCCACTTGCTAGCTTGTAAGACCCCAGACACTACTCACCAAAGTGGGATGCAGAACATTTTCTTAATACACTTTGGTATGCCAATTGACCTAGATGTCCCCTAAAACCAGGATTCCAAGGTCCCTGGCCCTTCTACTCGGTCCCTTGAAATGTTTGGTTGTATTCAGGAATTTTCTCAGCTTTTGCTATAGTCCAGTTATGCTGGCTTCTCCTGTATTGCATGTTGTCCTTCCCTTCACCTAAAAAAAAAATTCTTGACTAATATCTAGCTTCCCTATATGTCTGTCAGTGTGTTGTACTATGGGGACTTGTGCATTGCTGTAATGCTAGAAGTCATGCCACCAGTATTCAGATACCAGCAGGGTCACCCATGGAGGACAGATTTCAGGTGAGCTTCCAGACTAAGACAGACCAGGAAGAAGGACCTGGCAGCCTACTTCTGAGAAGCATTAACCAGTGGAAACCTTATGAATACCAGTGGAACATTGTCTGATACAGTGCCAGAAGATGACCCACAAGGTTGGAAGGCACTCAAAAGATGACTCAGGAACCTGGAATGTACAAAGTATGAATCCAGGAAAACTGGAAATCTTCAAAAATGAAATGGGACACATAAACTTCAATATCCTAGGCATTAGTGACATGAAATGGACCAGTATTTGCCCTTTTCAATCGACTAATCAAATACTCTACTATGCTGGGAATGACAGCTTGAACAGGAATGGTGTTGCATTCATCATCAAAAAGAACGTTTCAAGATCTATCCTGATAGGACAATATCCATACAACTACAAGGAAGACCAGTTAATATGACTATTATTCAAATTTACACACCAAGCACTAAGGCCAAAGATGAAGAAATGGAAGACTTTTATCAGCTGCTGCAGTCTGAAATTGATTAAACATGCAATCAGGATGCATTGATAATTACCGGAGATTGGAATGCCAAAGTTGGACACAAAGAAGAAGGATCGGTAGTTGGAAAATATGGCCTTGGTGATAGAAACAATGCCGGATATTGAATGATAGAATTTTGCAAGACTAACGACTTCTTCATTGCAAATACCTTCTTTCACCAACATAAACTGTGACTATACACATGTACCTCGCCAGATGGAACACACAGGAATCAAATTGGTTACATCGTTGGAAAGAGATGATGGAAAAACTCAGTATCATCAGTCAGAACAAGGCCAGGGGCCAACTGTGGAACAGATCATCAATTGCTCATATGCAAGTTCAAGCTGAAACATAAGAAAATCAGAGCAAGTCCATGAGAGCCAAAATATGACCTTGAGTATATACTACCTGAATTTAGAGACCATCTGAAGAATAGATTTGATGCATTGAACACTAGTGACTGAAGACCAGATGAGTTGTGGGATCACATCAAGGACATCATACAAGAAGAAGCAAGAGGTCATTGAAAAGACAGGAAAGAAAGAAAAGACCAATGTGGATGCCAGAGGAGACTCTGAAACTTGCTCTTGAACGTCGAGCAGCTAAAGCAAAAGGAAGAAATGATGAAGTAAAAGAACTGAACAGAAGATTTCAAAGGGCGGCTCGAGAAGGCAAAGCATTACAGTGACATGTGCAAAGAGCTGGAGATAGAAAACTAAAAGGGAAGAACACCCTCAGATTTTCTCAAGCTAAAAGAACTGAAGAGACAGTTCAAGCCTCAAGTTGCAATAGTGAAGGGTCCTATGGGGAAAATATTAAACGACGCAGGAAGCATCAAATGAAGATGGAAGGAATACCCAGAGCCATTATACCAAAAAGAATTAGTCAATGTTCAACCATTACAAGAGGTGGCATATGATCTGGAACTAATGGTACTGAAGGAAGAAGTCCAAGCTGCTCTGAAGGCATTGGTGAAAAACAAGGCTCCAAGAATTGAGGGGATATCAATTGAGATGTTTCGGCAAACACATGCAGCGCTGGAGGTGCTTACTTGTCCATGCCAAGAAATATGGAAGACAGCTTCCTGGCCAACTGACTGGAAGAGATCCATGTTTATGCCTATTCCCAAGAAAGGCGATCCAACTGAATGCGGGAATTATAGAACAATATCATTAATATCACACACAAGCAAAATTTTGCTAAGATCATTCAAAAACAGCTGCAGCAGTATATCGACAGGGAACTGCCAGAAATTCAGGCTGGTTTCAGAAGACGTGGAACCAGGGATATCATTGCTGATGTCAGATGGATCCTGGCTGAAAGCAGAGAATACCAGAAGGATGTTTACCTGTGTTCTATTGACTATGCAAATACATTCGAGTGTGTGGATCATAACAAATTATGGATAACATTGCAAAGAATGGAATTCCAGAACACTTAATTGTGCTCATGAGGAAGATTTACATAGATCAAGAGGCAGTTGCTTGGACAGAACAAGGGGACACTGATTGGTTTAAAGTCAGGAAAGGTGTACGTCAGGTTTGTACCCTTTCACCAAACCTATTCAATCTGTATGCTGAGCAAATAATCCAAAAATCTGGACCATATGAAGAAGAATGGGGCATCAGGATTGGAGGAAGACTCATTGACAACCTGTGTTACGCAGATGTTATAACCTTCCTTGCTGAAAGTGAAGAGGACTTGAAGCACTCACTAATGAAGATCAAAGACCACAGCCTTCAGTATGGATTGCAATTCCACATAAAGAAAACAAAACTCTTCACAACTGGACCAATGAGCAACATCATGATAAATGGAGAAAAGACTGAAATTGTCAAAGATTTCATTTTACTTGGATCCACAATCAAGAGCCCTGGAAGCAGGAGTCAAGAAATCAAACGACGCATTGCATTGGATACATCTGCATAAGGACCTCTTCAATGTATTGAAAAGCAAAAGTGTCACCTTGAAGACTAATGTGCACCTGACCCAAGCCATGGTGTCTACATACTTTGGACATATTGTCATGAGGGATCAGTCTCTGGAGAAGGACATCAGGCTTGGCAAAGTACAGGGTCAGCGGAATAGAGGAAGACCTTCAACGAGATGGATTGACACAGTGATTGCAGCAATCAGCTCAAGCATAATAACAATTGTGAGGATGGTGCAGGACCGAGCAGTGTTTCATTCTGTTGTGCATGGGGTCGCTATGAGTTGGAAGCAACTCGACGGCACCTAACAACAACAATATCTAGTTTTTGAATACCCCCTCCCTCCCTCCCCACGTTCGCAACCATCAAATAATGTTTTCTTCTGCATTTAGAAGTTTTCTTGAGTTCTTATAATGGTATCATACAGTATTTGTCCTTTGGTGACTGACTAATTTCACTCAGCATAATGCCTTCCCAGTTCATCCAAATTATGAGATGTTTCATGGATTCATCATTGTTCCTTATCCTTGAATAGTATTCCATTGTGTGAATATACCATAATTTATTTATCCATTCATCCATTGGTGGGCACCTAGGTTGTTTCCATCTTTTTGCTATTGTGAACAGTGCTGCAATGAACATGGGTGTACATATATCTATTTGTGTGAGGGCTCTTATTTCTCTAGGATACATTCCAAGGAGTGATTGCTGGACCGTATGGTACTTCTATTTCTAGCTTTCAAAGGAAGCATCAAATCGATTTCGAAAGTGGTTGTACCATTTTACATTCCCACCATAAGTGTATAAGTGTTCCAGTCTCTCCACAACCTCTCCAATTTTTATTATTTTGTGGTTTTTGGACTAATGCTAGCCTTGTTGGGGTGAAATGGTATCTCATTGTAGTTTTTTTTTTTTTTAACTTGCAGCCCTTTTATTATCTTTCCATTTTTATCAGTTAACACATGTACTTACTTGCACATAGTTCAAAAGTCAAGGAGTTACTGCAAAACCTTTGTTTCCAAATCCAGCAATGCTCCACACTGGCTTCCCTCCATTTCCCTTCCCTGGAGGCACCCACTTCCCTCTCTTTGAGCTCTTTATTTTTTGTCACCGTTACCTCTCCGAATAACAGGCTTATATGGGCTCTTCTGGAAACCCTGGTGGCATAGTAGTTAAGTGCTACTGCTGCTAACCAAAAGGTCAGCAGTTCGAATCCGCTAGGTGCTCCTTGGAAACTCTACGGGGAAGTTCTACTCTGTCCTATAGGGTCGCTATGAGTCAGAATCGACTCGATGGCAGTGGGTTTGGGTTTTTTTATGGGCTATTCTTATTTTTTTTTTTATTCTTAGGAGTCCCTGAGTGGCACAAATGGTTAAACATTGGACTACTAACCAAAAAGTTGGCGGTTCAAACCCACCCAGAGACACCTCGGAAGAAAGGTCTGGTGATCTACTGTCTTAGGCTGGGTTCTCTAGAGAAGCAAAACCAGTAAAACATACAAATACAGAGAGAGATTTATATCAAAGAAATGGCTCACACGATTGTAGAGGCTGGAACATCCTAAGTCTGTGAGTTGGGATAGAGACTTCTCCTGATTCATGTAGCCTCGGGGGCTGGCGAATTCAAGATTGGCAGATCAGACAGCAGGGTTGTTACTCACAGGCTGCAAAGATCAATGGATCCCAAAATTGGCAGGCAGGATGGCAGGTAATCTGTTAACTCAAGTCCCAAAACCAGAGGTCAAATGAATGGGAGACAGTTGCAGGATCCAGAGTGAGCAAAAGCCCACGAGTCTTGCCAGAAAGTCCACTTATACATTCAATGCAGGAAACTCCCTTTCAACTGGTTGGCTACTCACAGTAGATCCCATCACAGAATTGATCACATTATATCCAATCTCATCATGAAAGTGATCATATCATCATATGACTCCCAAACTACATCATAACTGCCAAACCACTGAGAATCACGGCCCCGCCAAGCTGACACATAACTTTAAAGATCATTTCTGCTTCCAAAAGGTCACATCCTTGAAAACACTATGAATTGCAGTTCTACTCTGCACACATGGGGTCGCCATGATTCAGAAGTGACTTGACAGCAACTGGTTTGGTTTAGTTATGGGTTCTTTTTGATTTTTCACTTTCAGGCATTATCTGTTGACTTCCCACCATGGCAGATGAAAATTTTATACCCTTTCCTACCTCATACCTAGCCCCTGCACAGATCTTTCCCATTCCACATTTCTCTAGTATCTTTGTATCATAACTATGGTTAGATCCTTATTCCGTGTTTCATCAGTGTGTTATTGTGGGTTTTACATTAACTTTACCCAAAGAATTTAGTCTTTGCCAGTTTCTGAGAAATAATCTTTTTTTTTAAATAATTTTTATTGTGCTTTTTTTTAAGTGAAAGTTTACAAATCAAGTCAGTCTCTCACACAAAAACCCATATACACTTTGCTACACAATCCCAATTACACTCCCCCTAATGAGACAGCCCGTGCCCTCCCTCCACTGTCTCTTTTCCTGTCCTTTTTGCCAGCTTCTAACTCCCTCCACCCTCTCATCTCCCCTCCAGGCAGGAGATGCCAACATAGTCTCAAGTGTCCACCTGATCCAAGAAACTCACTCCTCACCAGCATCCCTCTCCAACCCATGTACAGTCCAATCCCTGTCTGAAGAGTTGGCTTCAGGAATGGTTCCTGTCCTGGGGCAACAGAAGGTCTGGGGGCCATGATCACCGGGATCCTTCCAGTCTCAGTCAGACCATTAAGTCTGGTCTTATGAGAATATGGGGTCTGCATCCCACTGCTCTCCTGGTCTTGTTAATTCTTTCAATTGTTTTTCTGTTTTCTATTTCATTTAGTTTAGCTTTAATTTTTATTATCTGTTTTCTCCCAGTGCCTGTGGGTTTCTTTTGTTGCTGTCTTTCTCTTTGTTCAAGTTGTAGGGATAATTCTTTGATTTTGGCCCTTTCTTCTTTTTGGATGTGTGCATTTTTTTATATAAATTGGCCTCTGAGCACCGCTTTTGCTGTGTCCCAAAGGTTCTGATAGGAAGTGTTTTCATTCTCATTGGATTCTATGAATTTCTTTATTCCATCCTTAATGTCTTCCATAATCCAGTCTTTTTGAGCAGGGCATTGCTCAGTTTCCAAGTGTTTGATTTCTTTTCCCTGCTTTTCCTGTTATTGATTTCCACTTTTATGGCCTTATGGTCAGAGAAGACGCTTTGTAATATTTCAATGTTTTGGATTCTGCTAAGGCTTGCTTTATGACCTAATATGTGGTCTATTCTAGAGAATGTTCCATGTGCACTAGAAAAGAAAAATACAGTTGGTTGCTTTTGGGTGGAGTGTTCTGTATATGTCTATGAGGTCAAGTTCGTTGATTGTGGCATTTAGATCTTCCGTGTTTCTATTGAGCTTCTTTCTGGATGTCCTGTCCTTCACCGAAAGTGGTGTGTTGAAGTCTCCTACTATTATTGTGGAGCTGTCTATCTCACTTTTCAATGCTGATAGAGTTTGTTTTATGTATCTTGCAGCCCTGTCATTGGGTGCATAAATGTTTAATATGGTTATATCTTCTTGGTGTATTGTCCCTTTAATCATTATATAGTGTCCTTCCTTATCCTTTCTGATGGATTTAACTTTTAAGTCTATTTTGTCAGCAATTAATATTGCCACTCCTGCTCTTTTTGATTGTTGTTTGCTTGATATATTTTTTTCCATCCTTTGAGTTTTAGTGTGTTTGTGTCTCTAAGTCTAAGGTGTGTCTCTTGTAGGCAGCATATACACGTATCTTGTTTTTTAATCCATTCTGCCACTCTTTGTCTCTTTATTGATGCATTTAGTCCATTTACATTCAGGGTAATTATGGATAGGTATGAATTTAGTGCTATCATTTTGATGTCTTTTTTTGTGTGTTGACAGCTTTTTTCCCACTTGATTTTATGTGCTGAGTAGATTTTCTTTGTATATTGTCCTTTCCTCATATTTGTTGTTGTTGATTTTGTTTCTGCTGAGTCTGTATTCTTCCCTTGTATTTTACTTTGATGAGTAGGATAGTTTTTGTCCTTTGCAGTTACCTTATTATCTACCCCTATTTTTCTAAATTTATAACTTTTATTTCTTTGTTCCACTGTATCTTCCTCTCCATATGAAAGGTGTATGATTATATTTCTTAGTCCCTCTTTATTATTTTAATGTTGTCTACTTTCATATAATAACATCGCCATTACCCTGTTTGGGGCTTTTTTTTTTTTTAAATTTTGCTTTTTTTTTTTCTTTGGATTTCCCTGTCTGTGTTGACTTCTGGTTGCTCTGCCCAGTGTTCTAGTCTTGGGTCAATACCTGATATTATTGATTTTCTAACCAAAGAAGTCCCTTATTTCTTGTAGTTTTGGTTTGGTTTTTACGAATTCCCTCAACTTGTGTTTATCTGGAAATGTCATATTTAAGAGACAGTTTTGATGGATATATGATTCTTGGCAGGAAATTTTTTTCCTTCAATTTTTTAAATAGGTCATCCCGTTGCCTTCTTGCCTGCATGGTTTCTGCCGAGTAGTCAGAGTTTATTCTTATTGGCAGTCCCCTGTAGGTGACTTTTCTTTTATTCCTCGCTGCTCTTATAATTGTCTCTTTATCTTTGGTTTGGCAAGCTTGATTATAATATGTCTTGGTGACTTTCTTTTAAGATCTACCTTATGTGGAGTTCGATGAGCATCTTGAACAGATATCTTCTCATCTTTCACACAATATCAGGGAAGTTTTCTGCCAACAAATCCTCGACAATTTTCTCTGTATTTTCTGTTATCCCTCCCTCTTCTGGTACTCCAATCACTCCTAGGTTATTTCTCTTGATAGCGTCCCACATGATTCTTAAGGTTTTTCATTTTTTTTAAATTCTTTTATCTGATTTTTCTTCAAATATATTATTGCCAAGTGATTTATCTTTGAGTTCAGAAATTCTAGCTTCTACTTGCTCAATTCTGCTCCTCTGACTTTCTATTGAGTTATCTAATTCTGTAATTTTATTGTTAATCTTCTGAATTTCTGATTGCTGCTTGTCTATGGATTTTTCCAGCTTGTCAAACTTCTCATTATGTTCCTGAATAATCTTTCTGATTTCTTCAGTTGCTTCATCTGTGTGTTCCTTGGCTTGTTCTGCATATTGCCTCATTTCCTTCCTGATGTCTTGAAAAAAAATGTATTCTGCATCTGGTAATTCCAGGAATGCACTTTCATCTAAAATATCCCTGGATTCTTTGTTTTGAGAGCCTGTTGAGGTGATCGTGGCCTGTTTCTTTATGTGACTTGATATTTACTGTTGTCTCTGAGCCATCTATAAGTTATTGTATTAGTTTATGGTTGCTTACTGTGTTGTAGCTGCTTGCTTTGTTTTGGTATACCTCTATGGGTTGCTTGAGTGAGCTAGCTTGATTATTTTCACCTTTGGCGCTCTGGTGTCCTGTCCCCTGCTGGCTAGAGCTGTTATCAGGTATATCAGTCTAGGAGTCCATTCAGTTTTCTTGTATGAATTCAGCTCAGGTTTCCAGGTAGCTGATATCAAGTGTGTGGTACAGGCTCTGTCCTACAGTCTTAGAGGGGCAGGGGTGATTGGCATATATACTGGTATCTGACTGCAGCAGGGGGTTATGCTCTGAACAAGGCAGTGGGCTGAGAACTGACACCCATGTGTCTCTGAGGAAAACGCGTCTCTGTTCCCTAAAGCGTGCTTGTGGATGGGCTGTGCAGAGGGACCATGGGCACCCAAAGTTTTTTGTTGTAAGGACTGGGAGGTACCAGTTATCCCTGTACCCCTGTTGCAGGTGGCTGGGCGACCCAAGTGGAGCCACCAGTCCTTAGGTCCCTGTTGTGGGTAGGTGAGGACCTTGTTTAATAGGCAAAGCAATGTCAAACTTCAAACACCCACCTCTCCACTGCACCGCTGAAATGGTTGGAGTTTGCCAACAAGTGCCTATTCTCCCAAAATAGGCCCACACGGGTCCATGCAGAAGGGAAAGTGCTCAAGGTCCATGGATGGTTTATGCCTGGACAGGAGCCACTTCTCTCCTGAGCTTGCCCAGTTAATGGAGCTAGCAAATTATCTTTTCCCCCCAGTTGCAAATTTTTTCCTTCCCCAAGGCAGGGAGGACAGCTCTAGGCACTCACCAGGGTCTATCTCAGGCCTGGGGATTCAGCCTCTGAAACCGGCTTGGGGGTGGGGGGGGTGCGGAAAATATACTCAAGTACTTAGCTTTTGCCGAGAGCACCCTTCTCCTCAGGTACCGGAGGTGTGAGTGGGCTGTGTGGCTGGTTGATTCTCCCTGAGGAAATTGCGGCCAAACGCTAGGACCAGCCCACTGCCGCTGCCACAGCCACTCCGGGAATGGTCCCTGAGGGCTCCCCGCGATTCAGGTCCGGAAACTCCTCTCCACCTCTGAACGGCCTCTTCCTCCCCCTGCCCCTCGGTTCTTTGTCTAAGCTTGCCTTTGATGCTCAGGGCTCCCAGCTTGTCACAATATACTCGTTTCACTTGTTTTTTCAGGTCTTTGGTGTAAAGAGGGCTCGATGGAAGCGTCTGTGTGTTCCGCCATCTTGGCTCACCTCCCCTCATTGTAGTTTTGATTTGCATTTCTCTACTGGCTAATGAATGTGAGCATTTCCTCATGTATCTGTTAGCCGCCTGAATGTCTTCTTTGGTGAAGAACCTGTTCATATCTTTGCCCATTTTTTAAAATGGGTTATTTGTCTTTTTATTGTTGAGGTTTTGCTGTATCTTGTAGATTTTGAGATTAGATGCTGCTCGGATTTGTCATAGCCAAAAAATTTTCCTAATTTGTAGGTAATCTTTTTATTCTTTTGGTGAAGTCTTTGGTTAAGCATAAGTGTTTGATTTTTAGGAGCTCCCAGTTATCCAGTTTCTTTTCTGGTGTTTGTTCGTTGTTAATAATGTTTTACATTCTGTTTATGTCATGTATTAGGGCTCCTTGTGTTTTCCCTATTTTTTCTTCCGTGATCTTTATCATTTTATATTTTATAATTAGGTCTTTGATCCATTTTGAGTTTGTGCATGGTGTTAAGTATGGGTCTTATTTCATTTCTTTTGCAGGTTGATATCCAGTTATGCCAGCACCATTTGTTAAAGAAACTATCTTTTCCCCAATTAACGGACTTTGGGACTTTGTCAAATATAAGCTGCTTGTAGGTGGATGGATTTACGTTCAAATCGTCGATTTTATTCCGTTGTTCTATGTATCTTGTTGTACTAATACCAGGCTGTTTTGACTACTGTGGTAGTATAATAATAATTAAAAAAAAAAAACCATTGCCGTTGAGTCAATTCCAACTCATAGCGACCTTACAGAACAGAGTAGAACTGCCCCATAGAGTTTCTAAGGAGTGCCTGGCGGATTCAAACTGCTGACCTCTTGGGTAGCAGCCATAGCACTTAACCACTACACCACAAGTGTTTCCTGGTAGTATAATAGGTTCTAAAATCAGGTAGTGTGAGGGCTGCCACTTTGGTTTTCTTTTTCAGTAATGCTTTACTTATCTGGGGCATCTTTCCCTTCCGTATGAAGTGGCGATTTGTTTTTTCCATCTCATTAAAAAAATGCCCTTGGAATCTGGATCAGAATTGCATTGTATCTATAGATCGCTTCAGTTAGAATAGACGTTGTCACAATGCTGAATTTTCCTATCCATGAGCAAGGTATGTTTTTTCCACTTACGTACATTTCTTTTGGTTTCTTACAGTAGTGTCTTATGCTTTTCTTTGTATAGGTCTTTTACATCTCTGGTTAGACTATTCCTAAGTATTTTATCTTCTTGGGGGCTATTGTAAATGGCATTGATTAGTTGATTTCCTCTTCGAAGTTCTCTTTGTTGGTGTGGAGAAATCCAACTGATTTTTGCATGTTTATCTTGTATTCCGATACCTTGCTGAACTCTTCTATTATTTCCTGTGGTTTTCTTGTGGATTCTTTAGGGTTTTCTGTGTATAAGATTTTGTCTTCTGCTAATAGAGATATTTTACTTCTTCCTTACCAATTTTGATGTCCTTTATTTCTTTTTCTAGCCTAATTGCTCTGGCTGGGTTGTCCAGCACAATGTTGAATAAGAGTGATGATAAAGGGTAACCTTGTCTGGTTCCCTTTCTCAAGGGGAATGCTTTCAGACTCTCTTCATTTAGGATGATGTTGGCTGTTGGCTTTGTATAAATGTCTTTTATTTTGTGGAGGACTTTCCTCCTCTATTCCTATTTTTCTGGGAGTTTTTATCATTAATTGGTGTTGGACTTTGTCAAATGCCTTTTCTGCATCAATTTATAAGATCGTGTGGCTCCTGTCTTTTGTTTCATTTATGTGATTGATTACATTGATTGCTTTTCTAAGGTTGAACCACCCCTGCATACCTCATATAAATCTCACTTGATCATGGTGAATTATTTTTTTGATATGTTGTTTCATTTGAGGATTTTTGCATCTGAGTTCATGGGCATATTGGTCTGTTATTTTTTTTTGTTCTTTGTGGTGACTACCTGATTTCACTATCAGGGTTATGCTTGCTTCATAGAATGATTTTGGGAGTATTCCATCCTTTTCTGTGCTCTGAAATACCTTTAGTAGTAGTGATGTTAACTCTTCCCTGAAAGTTTGGTAGAATTCTCCAGTGAAGCCATCATGGCCAGGGTTTTTTGTTGTTTTGGGGACTTTTTTAATTACCTCTTCAATTTCTTCTTTTTTTTTTAAATAGGTTTATTTAGTTGTTCTAACTCTGTTTGTGTTAATTTAGGCAGGTAGTGTGTTCCTAGAAATTTGTCCATTTCATCTAGGTTTTCAAATTTGTTAGAGTACAATTTTTCATCATATTCTGTTATGGTTCTTTCAATTTCAGTTGGGTCTGTTGTGATACCATCCATCTCATTTCTTATTCAGATATATGCTTCCTTTCCTGTTTTTCTTTTGTCAGTTTGGCTGATAGTTTATTGCTTTTGTTGAACTTTTCAAAGATCAAGCTTTTGGTTTTGTTAACTCTTTAAATTGTTTTTCTATTCTCTATTTCATTTAATTCTTCCCTAATTGCTATTATTTGTGTTCTTCTTGTGCCCGAGGGCTTCTTTTGCCACTCTCTATTTGTTCAAGTTGTAGGTTAATGCTTTGATTTTGGTTCTTTCTTCTTCTTGGATGTGTGCATTTATTGTTATAAATTGACCTCTGAGCACTGCTTTTGCTGTGTCCCAAAGATTCTGGTAGGATGTGTTTTCATTCTCATTGGATTCTGTGACTTTCTTTATTCTGTCCTTAGTTTCTTCTATAACCCAGTAGTTTTTGAACAAGGTGTTGTTCAGTTTCTCTGTGTTTGATTTTTTTCCCTTGCATTTTCTGTTATTAATTTCTGCTTTTATGGCTTTATGGTCAGAAAAGATGCTTTGTAATATTTCGATGCTTTGGATTCTATTAAGGCTTGCCTAAATTTTATGGCCTAGAATATGTGGTCTATTCTGGAGAATGTTCCATGTGCATTGGAAAAGAAAGTATACTTGGCTGCTGTTGGGTGTAGTGTTCTGTATATGTCTATGAGGTTAAGCTGGTTGATTGTGGCATTTAGATCTTCTGTGTCTTTAGTGAGCTTCTATCTGGATGTTCCGTCCTTCACCTCAAGTGGTTTGTTGAAGTCTGCTACTATTATTTTGGGACTGTCTATCTCTCTTTTAAATGCTGTTATAGTTTGTTTTATGTATTTTGGAGCCCTGTTTTTGGGTGGGTAAATATTTCATATAGTTATGTCTTCCTGGTGTATTGACCTTTTAATCATTATATAGTGTCCTTCCTTATCTTTTGTGGTAGATTTTATTTTAATGTCTATTTTGTAAGAGATTAATATTGTTACTCCTGCTCCCTTTTGATTGTTGTTTGCTTGATATTTTTTTTTTCTTTCCTTTGAGTTTTAGTTTGTTTGTGTCTTTCACTCTAAGGTATGTCTCTTGTAGGCAGCATACAGACAGATCATGCTTTGTTTTTATCCTTTCTGCTACTCTCTGTCTCTTCCTTGGTGGATTTAGTCCATTGACATTAAGCATAATTATTGATACGTATGAGTTTTTTTTTTAGTTTAGTGCTGTCATTTTGATGCATTTTGTGTGTGTGTTGTTGCCAGTTTCTTTATTCCACTTAAGTTTCTGCGCTGTGTCACTTTTCCTTATGTATTTTCTTCTTTTTCATTGTGGTTAATTTTGTATTTGCTGAGTTTTTATATTTTTCTTGTTTTTTTTATTTCGATATGTAAGATTGTTAGTTTCCTCCTTGGTTACCATACTATTTATCCCTCTTTTTCTAAGTTTAAACTAATCCTTTATTTCTTTATATTGCCTTGACTTCCTCTCCATGTGAAAGATCTATGACTGTATTTTTTAGTTCCTCTTTTTTTGTTTCAGTGTCATCTTTTACATAATGATGTTTCTTTTTCCCTATTTTCAGTGTTTTAGCTTTGATTTATTTTTGTGATTTCCCTGTCTGGGTTGTTATCTGGTTGCTCTGCTCTATGTTCTAGCCTTGGGTTGTTATCTGATGTTATTGATTTTCTAAGTGGAGGACTCCCTTCAGTATTTCTTGTAATTTTTTTTTTTTTTTTTTGCAAATTTCCTAAATTCTGTTGATCTGGAAATGTCTGAATTTCACCATCATATTTGAGAGACGGTTTTGCTGGATATATAATTCTTGGCTGACAATTTTTTTTTCTTCAAGGCTTTATATGTGTCATCCCATTGACTTCTTGCCTGCATGATTTCCGCTGCATAGTCAGAGCTTAGTCTTGTTGACTCTCCTTTGTAGATGACTTTTCCTTTATCCTTAGCCCCTCTTAAAATTCTCTCTTTATCTTTGGTTTTGAGAAGTTTGATTATAATATATCTTGATGACTTTCTTCCAGGATCTACCTTTTGTGGCATTCCACGAGCATCTTGGATAGATATCTTCTCATCTTTCACAATATCAGGAAAGTTTTCTGCCAAGAAATCTTTAACAATTCTCTCTGTATTTTCTGTTATCCCTCCTGTTCTGGTACTCCAGTCACTCATAGGTTATTTCTCTTGCTGAAGTCCCAGATAATTCTTATGGTTTATTCATATTTTTAAATACTTTTACCTGATTTTCCCTCAAGTATGTTGGTGTCAAGTTCTTTATCTTCAGTCTCACTAATTCTGACTTCCATTGCTCCAATTCAGCTCCTAAACTTTCTATTGAGTTGTCTAGTTTTGAAATTTTATAGTTAATCTTCCAGATTTCTGTTTGCTGTATCTGTATGGATTCTTGCAGCCTGTTAAATTTGTCATTATGCTCTTCTCTAATCTTAAGTTCCTCTATTGCTTTGTCTCTGTACTCCTTGGATTGTTCTTTGTTTTGCTTGATCTCCTTCCTGATCTCTTGAAGCATTTTGTATATTAATCTTTTGCAGTCTACCTCCAGTAATTCCAGGAAATTCTCTTTGTCTGGAAGATTTCTTGATTCTTTGCTTGGAAGCTTGCTGAAGCCATCATGGCCTTCCTCTTTATTTGATTTGATATTGGCTATTTTCTCTGAGCCATCAATAAGTCATTGTATTTGTTTTATGTTTGCTTACTGTGTCCTAGCTTTTTGTATTGTTTTGTTTTTATATGCCCAAATAGGCTGCTCATGTGAGGTAGTTTGATTATTGGTGACTTGAAGCTCTAAAGTCCTGTCTCCAGGAGGTTAGAGCTGTACTAGGTATGTGAGCCCATGAGTCTGTTTACTTTTCTTGTATGGATTCAGCTCAGGTGTCCAGATAGTCTGTCACCAAGTGTGTGGTGCAGATTCTCACCTACAGTCCTAGACAGGCCGGGGTGATTGGTGTAGGCACAGGTATCTGGGGTCATGCAGTAAGGGGTCATGCTCTGAGCAAGGCAGGGGCTGACAGCCACCCCTGAGTGTCTGTGAGGAAAGTGTATCCCTGTTCCCTAGATCATGTAGTTGGTTGGGTTCTACAGCCAGACTATGGGCACCCAACACTGATGGCTGTAAGGACAGGAAGTCACCACTTATTCTTGGACCCCTATCGAGGGTGGCTACGTGTTGTGGGTGGAGGCATCTGTCCTCAGGCCCCTGATGTTGGTAGGTGAGAACCCTGCTTATTAGGCAGAGATGGTGTCAAATGTGATAAACCTGCTTCTTCACCACATAGGTGATAAAGTTTATGTTAGACTTCGTGTATATACTCTGTCGTACTGTGCTAATAAGGGTGTATGCTGTTGTAATGGGCCCACACAGGTCTATGCAGGGGTGAAAGGCATTCAAAGTCCATGGACCCTTTATGCCTGTGACTAGGCAAAGGAGATGGTTCTGCCTGCATTCCCAGCTTAGGGGAGCTGGAAGATTATTTTTCTCTGTTAATTTATTTTTTCCCCTCTCCAAGGCCAGTAGAATGGCTCAGGGCATGTGATAAGTCCTACTTCTGGCCCAGGGGACAGGGGAATCTCTGAAGCCTGCTAGGACCCAGGGCAGAGCAGGAAGGCAGCAGGTAAATGGAGAGAGGTTTTTCCCAAAGGGGTGTTTTTTGGTCCCCATGATTAGATGCATGTACTTTTGGGACTTATCTTTTACTGATTGAGGGATGCTTTTCACTGGTTCTGGAGGTGTAAGTGGAGTCTCCACCACTTAGTCTTTCCTGGTGTGGAAAACAGGTCCTGAACACCACTGCTTGCCTCACCACACGCAGCCGATCCAGCTTGCAGGGTACTGGTTCCTGCCGGGTCAGGTCTGGCAATTCCTCATTGCTTCTGAATTGTCCCTCCTTCCTCCTGCCATTCAGTCCAATTCCTCAACTTTGCCTTTGTTGTTCAGGGCTCCTAGATTGTCATATATAATCAATTCGCTTGTTTTTTTTTTTTTTTTTTGGTCTTTGTTTTAAGAGGAGCCACAGGAAGCATCTGACTACTCCACCATCTTTGCCCCACATCTCCTTTGCCTATTTTTTGATTGGATTATTTGTCTTTTTGTTGTTGAAGTATTCCATAGATTTTAGAGATTAGACAATTTTAGTTGTGTCATAACCAAACATTTTTTTTCTAGTCTGTAGGCTCTCTTTTTACTCTTTTGGTGAAGTCTTCTGAAGAGCATAAGTGTTTAACTTTTAGGATCTTCCAATTACCTAGTTTATCTTCTGGTGCTTGTACATTGTTAGTTATGACTTGTAGTCTCTTTATGCCGTGTATCAGGGCTCCTAACATTGTACCTATTTTTTTTATTCCATGATCTTTATCATTTTAGGTTTTATATTTAGGTCTTTGATTTGTTTTAAGTTACCTTTTTGTATGGTGTGGGGTATCGGTCCTGTTACATTTTTTCACTGACAGACATCCACTTTTGCCATGACCATTTTTTGAAAAGACTGTCTTTTCTGCATTTAATGGACTTTGGTCTTTTGTGAAATATCACCTGACAGTAGGTGGATGGATTTATGTCCAGGTTCTGGATTCTATTCCTTTCTTCTAAGTTTCTCTCATTGTACCAGGACCAGGCTATTTTGACTACCATGGCTGTTTAGTAGATCCTGAGATCAGGTAGTGTGAGTCTTCCTACTTTGCTCTTTTTCTTCAATAATGCTTTGCTTTTCCAAGCCCACTTTCCTTTCCATCTGAAGTCGGTGACTAGTTTTTCCACCTCATTAAAGAATGCTGTTAGTGTTTGGATTGGGATTGCATTATATCTGTAGATTGCTTTGGGTAGAATTGATATTTTCATAATGTTGATTTTTCCTATCCATGAGCAAGGCATGTTTTTCAACTTATGTAAGTCTCTTGGTTTCCTGCAATAGTGTTTTGTAGTTTTTGTTTGTTTGTTTGTTTGTTTAGGGGCTATTATAAATGATATTGTGTTCCTAATTTCCTTTTCAAAGTTCTCTTTGTTGATGTATAGGAATGCAACCGATTTTTGTACATCGATCTTGTATCCTGCTATACTAGTTAATATTTCTATTAGTTTCAATAGTTTTCTTGTGGAACCTTTGGGATTCTCTACGTATAAGGTCATATCATCTGTGAATAGGGATAGTTTTACCTCTTTTTTTCACATTTGGATGCCTTTATTTTTCTTGCCTTATTGCTCTAGTTAAGACCTCCAGCACAATGTTAAACAAGAAGTGTGATAAAGGGCATTCTTGTCTTGTTCCCATTCTCAAGGGGAATGTTTTCAGCCTCTTTCCATTGAAAATGATGTTGGCTGTTGGTTTTGTATAGATGACCTTTATTATGTTGACGAATTTCCCCTCTATTCCTATTTTATTGAGAGTTTTTATCAGGAACAGGTGTTGCGCTTAGAATTGCAACTGTTTGAATTACAAGTGTCTGTTGATAAACTCAGCAAAATTATAGAGACCATAACTTGAGTAGTATCTGAAGTTTGATGTATGACTTTACAAAATAGAATTAAAAAAAATAGCACTAGATTTTCTCTTAGTCTCCCAAGAAGCAGTTTGTGCCTTAATAGATGAATGTTGCTGTGTTAATACACAATCTGAAGTTTTGCAGGATGTAGTTGCTGGTGAGGCACATGCAAAGCAGTTGCTGAGGCTGCTTATGTATAAACAAATACCTGAAGGGATTTATTTCCTTAGTTCAAAGACCTAGGGCCATGGTTTCATGGATCTTTTCAGTCAATTGTCCTAATATTGTTCTAGCTTATTGTCTAGTGTCTGGGGTATTAAAGCCTTTCGAGTGGCCCTCCCAGGTGCAATAATTGATCTCTGTTTCTCTGGAGCAGCAGAAAAAAGGAGAGTCAGGTGGAGGAGGAACTAGACTCCATGTCTGATCACCCCCTACTAATATCTGTCTCCTTTGCCATGAGGCCAGAAAAATTGTATGATGCCTGGCTACCATTTTTGAATATTTGTGATAAAAGATTCTGTAGAAGAATCATGATCAAAAAAGAGAGAATGACAAAATCATTTTGATTCTCCTGGAATCTAGATTTCTGGGTTCGTGGAATTGGGGTGACCCACCCAATCTGCCCTGTGGTGTCCTTTTAACCCTTGAAGGAACTGGTACCCTGGAGTCACCTTCAGGTCAAACAGTAGCCTAGTAAGCAGCTTAATGGAGACTGTTTGGCCTTAGGCATTGGGCTCTTTTAGAGAATTATCTGTGTGCAGCCAGTTTCAAGGAGCAGGCACCCCAGGGTCTGATGAGAAAGCATATAGCATGTCCTTAGTGATTCTGTTTCTTCGACAGCCTGGAATTCTGCTCATGTTTTGATGTTATCTCCTGAGAAATTAACATAACAATGATCTGTGTAACCTGCTTTCTCACCCTCCTCTTCAGAGCACCTTCCCAATACATTCACACTGATGCTGCCTGGTTTAAATTGTGTCTACTTACTTTTTTACTTACTACAAATATATTCTGTCACACTAATTTTTGGTATTTCTCTAAGCATTTAGGTTTCTTACACCCCAGATCAACGTTCTTGTTACTGTTGTTAGTTGCCATTCAGTTGGCTCTGTCTCATGGTGACATTATGTATAATAGAATGAAACACCGCCTGTGCCACCCTTACAATCATTGGTGTGTTTGAGCTCATTGTTGTAACCACCATGTCAATCTATCTCATGAAGGGTTTCCTTCTTTTTTGCTGACCCTCCCATTTACTAACCATAATGTGCTTTTCTAGCAATTGGTCTTTCTGATGAAGTATCCAAAATAAGCAAGATGAAGTCTCACCATCCGCTTTTCTAAGGAGCATTCTAGCTGTACATCTTCCAAGGTGGATTTGATTGTTCTTATGGCAGTCCATTTCCTAACCTGCCTCGCAATTAAGTATGGCAATGCAACTAAGTTGTAACCCACAGTATGCATAGAATGCCACACGGTGATTCTCCTTTAGATGAGAGCATATCTGTGTTTTATTCCCTTTATGCTTAGACAAAGCTTGCATTGCCTGCCTATAGACAACTCTTAGCAGGGACCAGGAAAGTAGGAGGTGGGTTGCCAAAAGAGGAAACCATCAGAGCTCAAGGTACTATATGATGGACCTTCCTTCTGGGCCATTTACTGGGGATGAATCAAGTGGGACACGAACGCATGATTTCTTCCTTGTGACTTAGATCTTTACAAATCAGTTAGGGTTAGCAAAATGCCTCTATCCCATGTGGCACTGATGGCCATTCAGCATAGTCACTCTACAATAGTATGGCTTTGGGAGCCCTGTGAGAAAAAAATTGAAACAGAATTTCTCTTCTCTCCACACACAAAGTCTCTTTCCGCAAGAGCAGTGGTTATAGGACAGCAGTATATAGTAGTTAAGAAATCAGATGACATATTTCATTGGGAAAATCTGCTGCAAAAGACCTTAAAGTGTTAAAAAACAAAGATGTCACTTTGATGACTAAGGTGTGCCTGAGCCAAGCCATGGTTTTTTTTCCAAGTGAAAAAGGGAAATATTTGAATTGTCATGTTGGCAAAACTTAGGAATAGTTCTATTACTAAATGGAAAGAAAGGAGAATAGATCCTGGGTGATAGCAGTGTCTCCAACAGCACAGCTCCTAGTTTCAATCTAACTTAGGCTCATGATTGAGATTCAGGTATTACTGGAGATGTGGTAAACCTACCAGGACATTTTTTTGCATATAAATACTAAGAAGTCCTCTGAAAAAAATCACCCTAGGGGAAGAGAGGGTCGTAGCAATGTCACAAATGGGCAGAAGAAATGATTCTAAATGCAACATGGCAATTGTCATTTGTATTTGTTCCATGCCCCATATCTTTATGCACTCATTTATAAATCCTGAAGGAAAGACACTGTGAGAAAATGATGAAATAGCTGTTTTTACTAAAAAAAATCTGAAGAAATGAGAATACTAAGTGTGACAAAGTGTAAACAAAAAAATGTGATGGGGTATGCTTCTTTTGGCTGCTTACATATAACTTGGCTTTTGTATGTCTAATGAGTTCTAGCACAAGAAGTAGAAACCTCATTAGTTAGTAGAAGCTTAAAGATCTTGCTCCTTAGCTATTTTTAAAAATAAATATTGTTTATCAAACACTTCCTAGGTGCCAGGCACTATATTAAAAGCTATTATGTCTTTATCTCATTATGTCTTTAATTCTCAAGTAACCATCTAAGGTAGTTCCTTTGTTAGCTATTAGGAAACTGAGGCCCCGAGAAGTGAAAAGTAGTTTTTCAAAGGTCAAAAGCTACTAGATGGTGCAGGCAGCATTTAATTTGGGTCCCTCTGGACTGCACAGTCCTTACTTGTAACCACTATGCTGCACAAATCATGAAACAAATAAGTTGAAAAAAATCAATAATAAACATGAGGGTATCTTGAAGTCCTCCAATAGTGGACAAGAAGGAGAACTGGAGAAATGTGGTTTATTATTTCAAATGCTAGTGCAGTGAGATCCAGAGAAACACAAATTAATATGGAAATAATCCATTTAATGGCAACTGCAGCAGCACTGTGATAGGCTCACCATGGAGTTTTGCAAAAGATACTAACCAAACACATGGAGCATCATTAACTGTTCTCACATGAAATGATAAATAGCAGGAAATAAGGAATTTCCTAGAATATAACCTTTTTAAAAAGGGACAAATAAATGCTTGAATGTTTAAGAGAGTATGTTTTAGAGACAGAGAGGGAGTCAATGACAAACTTTAAATTCCTTGGTCAGTGCACACAGTGCATATTTCTAACACATGGTTCTATTTCCCAGGAAGTTCACTTTCCAGTATGACAGTTTAAGTTTTAGTTTGGTATTTGTTCTTTGTGGCTCTTTGAGTGTTAACACTTTAGTGGAAACTTTATATTTTCCCTTAAATATATGATTTGGAGGACTTTCTGTTTTTTGGAAAACAAGTTTATTGAACTACTCTGAACATAATGTTTATGTTCATTATGCCCTATACCTTTTATTAAAGAATTCTGTGTTTTATTTATGGTATTATTCTGTTTATTATTCATTGTGGCTTTATAAATTATATATTTGTATATCACTTATTACATGCTCACTTGATATTTTTGTTATAGTGCTGGCATCTAAAAATGGGTTACTAAGAAAAACATATCTTCAATTATTTGATAGAATTCAGAAGTAGAGCACAATTTGATTTATGGAATTTTTTTCTCTCGAGAAACATCAGTTCCATAAATTGAAGCATACTGTTAAAATCTGTTTATGTCTCTATACTATCTTAGTGCATTTATTTTGGAAAGAACATGCGGTTGCTGAAATATGTTAGTAGTAAAAGTGATCCAAAGAATTGAAATGGGATATATGAAAAGAGATTAAAGGGTTCCCTGGATCTGCCACTGGTTTGTGTATAACACCAGCTGGGTAACTTTCTCTCTGTGTGCCTTAGCTTTGACACACCTAAAACCCTGGGCTAAGTGTTTTCTGTAATATCCTAAGAATTAAAGAAAAAGAGGTTTGCTATGTGATGGGCTGGATACCTTCTGTTTGCCTATCCAGATCCATGTTCCACCTTCTTCTGTGCATGAGGAGGATTACCCAAGAGGAGTTTCTGGTCGATTTTGACAATGGGGTGCCCTGGGAAGAGATGAGAGAGACAGAGAGACAGAAAGGACAGTGAGATTAGGGCATATATATACTGCATTTGCTCCCTTGGGGTTTACCATCGCCTGGCTACACCCCACAGTGTCTCTGTTATGGCCCTAAGGTGGTACACTAACCTGCCTTGCCTTCTGTAAATAGGTTTTCTTTATTTTTTTTTAATTAAACACACCTCTAACTCTCAATTTGAGTATGCCATCTGTTTCCTGCCAGGACCCTAGCCAATAGAAAGAATGACTCAATCTTCTTCCAGGATCTGAAGACTTACCCTAAGGAGGGTGCTAACCAACTTTTGTCTGTATTGAGAAAGGTACAAAGGTCACAGATTACAATAGAAAAATATTATGTTAGGTAGATAAATGATCTGTCTGACTGAATGATTTGAACCTGAATTGGAAAGATTGCTAAGAACATAATTTAGGCTGCTATTTATGAATGCTGGAGCCCAAGGAATTTGTGACTATATCTGCACTAGTCTATAATGATTGTGGAAACCCTGGTGGCATAGTGGTTAAGTGCTACAGCTGCTAACTTAAAGGTCAGCAGTTCAAATCCACCAGGTCCTCCTTGGAAACTCTGTGGGGGCAGTTCTACTCTGTCTTATAGGATCACTATGAGTCAGAATCAACTCAAAGGCAACAAGTTCGGTTTTTTCGTTTTATAGTGCCTGTGAAAGTGGGACAATGAGAAAAGAAGACAGAAAAAAAAAAATGCATTTGAATTGTGGTTTTGGTGAAGAAAATTGAACATACCAGAATTGACTGCCAGAAGACAAATAAATAAGTCTTAGAAGAAATACAACCAGAATGCTCCTTAAAAGTGAAGATGGCACAGGAGCAGGCAATGTTGTTCTTTTATACATAAGCTCGCCATTAATCAGGGCCAACTTAACGGCAGCTAACAACAACTATATAGTAAAATGAGGAGTTCCTGGGTGGTGCAAAAGGTTAATGAACTCAACTGCTAACTTAAATGTTGGAGGTTTGAGTCAACCCAGAGGCAACTTGGAAAAAAGATCTGATGATCTACTTTGGAAGAATCAGAACACTGAAAACCCTAGGGAGCACAGTTCTACTCTGACACACATGGTGTTGTCATGAGTCAGAATAAACTCAATAACAACTTTTTTTTTTTTAACTTTAGAACATAGTATTTCAGTTACAGGATATCTAGGAGATAAAACTTCACCCAAGGACTTCGTAAAAGGTTGGTGTATTTTTAGTTTTACACAGGATATTTGTATCATGTTATGTGAAAGTATGACTGTTATTGTCTTTATTTGGAGAATAAGTACAGTTTGAGGAGATGTGTATGGGTGCTGAGTTGACTAAGGGTGGACTGCGATGGTTAATTCTACATGTCATTTTGGCTATGCTATGGTTCCCAGTTGTTTGGTTAACCACTAAGCTGGATGTTGTTGTGAAGATATTTTGTTGATGTGATTAACATTTACAATAAGTTGACTGAGTAAAGGAGATTACCCTCAATAATGTGGATGGACCTTATCTAATGAAGGCTTTAAGAACAAAAATTGAAGTTTCTGAGAACAGAAAGATTCTGCAAGACTGTAACATAGATATCCTGTTGAAGTTTCCATCCTGACTGGCCTAGGAATTTTGGACTAGCCAGCCCCCACAATCGTATGAGCCAATTCCTTAAAATTAATCTCTCTCTGTATGTTTGTATTTCTCTCTGTATCTAAAACTGTATCTATTTGTATATATCTCCTGTTGGTCCTGTTTCTCTGGAGAACCCTGATTAATACAGTTAATAATAATCTATCAACATTGACGTGACAATTTTAACACAGGTATCACACCAATGCAAGATATTAGTAATATCAGAAACTGTGGGTGGGGGAAAGGGAACTCTCAGTGGTTTCTGCTCAGTTTTTCTGTATATCTAAAAAAAAAAAGTCTATTAATTAAAAAAAAAAAGCTTACTGATATTAACTATGCCTGCCTTTTTAGTATTGAAATATCCTTTATTTTAAGAAATGGTGTAATCAACAGACGTTTTGTTGTTGTTTTATTTTTATTTCTTGGCAAAACAAAGAGCTGACGACTTTATGAAGGTACCCTTATTTAAACAAAATATACTGATTTGGAAAATCCATAATTGTGGGATGCATTGGTCAAGGCTATGATTTTTCTTGGGATTTCAGTGTTGAGTTCTTCTGAGGCTAAAATCTGGTCAGAATGGGCTTCAGTGCCAAGATTCTTTATTTCCTGCTCCATTTTTTATTTGGTGGCTGAAAAACACAAGCAGTATGAATTGCAGGTTCTCTTCCACCTTGGTAAGAAGTATCTGTGACTTTTAAGCATATCTTGATCTGCAGGTGAAAAACTTACTTGTGTTTTATTACTTTTTCATTTGTAGTGTTAAAAAAGTGTTTCTTTCACAACCTTTTATCACTGCTCTCTCCAAGTCTTAGCAGAAACTACCAAGTTTTCATGACTCAGTCTTCTCCTCTTCATGACCAAATCTCCCATCACCTCCCTTTGCTTTGATGGTGTTTCAGGCAGACTTTGAGGTGGCTGCTTCCTTTCCTCCTTTGTTTCTCTCCTCCCTCTATTTCTCCCAACTGCCTGGCCCATAAGAGGAGGGCTTGTTCCTGAACAATAAGACAGTTTTATACAGCATCCAAGGCCAGCTTGGGAGGTAGATTAGCCAAGGGGGAACCTCCAGGATCTACCCGGTATCTACTATCTTACATAAAACGATACTGTCAGACCTGGAAAGACCCCTTTGATAACATCATAAACTTCTATTCTGTGTGCCACAGATCTCTGTTGAAACCTGAAATTATCATAAGGGCTCTTTGAACCCACAGGTAAGATTTTTCAAATATTTGTACGTTCTGCTGTGATACATAGTGTGGCCTTTTGTGCATATATATTTTCTCAATCAACTTATACTAAAATATTAACAATGATCTTATAGAAGATCTCAGAATTCTTGAAACTAAAATAGGGGTCTTTGCAAGAAAAGACTGTCATAATTATTTCTTAAGTGAAAAAGGGGGGTGATAGAACAGTGTGTATAGTATGATCCCATATATGTTCTCAAAGATATAAACTCACACAAGAAAACTGTGGTTATCTCTGGGGGTAGGATAAAGAAGATGGTCATTATTTTACACATGTGTTTGCAATTTTTACAATGACTATGTAATATTTGTTCAGATGAGTACACAGTTAAGTGAGGTGTCACAAACTAACAGATGGGGTCAGTGCATTGTGATTAGAGCTGAGATGAAGGTAATAAAAGTGAATACTTACTATTTATGGGGCATTTTTCTAAGTGCTTTAAATATATTTATTCAGTTATTACCCTCTTTAAAAACTGAGGTCTGAGAAGTTAAGCCATTTTCACAAGTTCACGCAGCTAGTAAGAGATGGAGCAGGATTTGAACCCAGCCCGTCTAGCTTCTAAGGTGATACTCTTAACTACTAGGTCCTGAGAAGTGAGGATTTAGTCCAAGCTTAGGATAGGGATTGCTTAAGTGTGGCTTCTCATCTGGCCACAGGGGACCAGACGATAAGACAGAGCACCCCACAGGGCTGAACAACCCCACCTCCTGCTTCTGCTACCATTTGGCCTCTGGATACACATTCCACTGCTAATCAGAGGAGATTCCCTGAACAGTTCCCTACAGATGCTTCCATACTCATCATTTCGTTCAGAGCTCAATACAACCTTATGTGGCAGGTAGTATCCCAATGTTACAGATGGAGAATCTGAGGCTCAGAGAGATGAAATGGCTTTTTCAAGTTCATGCAATTAGAAGGCGGTAGAGTTAGGATTTGAAACTCAGATATTCTGATGCTAGTGCAATTTTTCTCACTACCTTGTGGTATTTTTGAGAGATCTGATGACTGCAGCAGTAGATTGGATGCCCATAACTCTCTTACACACTTTAGTGGTGGTCCAGGTGCCTTCTGGTGTGACTCAGGTCTACTTGGGCTTCCCAACCCTACTCCTCCCACATATACACCAATTCTTATCTGATTATGACCAATTTTCAAGTTCCAAAGGTGGAATTAAAAGTAAAGTATTTCTCCTTGTAAATGATTAGACCTTTACAGAGAGAACACAGACTGGCCAGAATTAAGCAAAAAACAAAGGCAAATTTTGGGGTCACCTCTTTTCTGTCTTCCTTAGACCATGATGAAGAAAAGCATTAGAACTTCTCCCACTTGAGCAGGCTATAGAAAAGGGGGGTGAGCATCATTTCCAGCAGGCTGTTTGTTGGTCCTCAGACAGCAAGACCTGTCTTCTTTGGTTATAGGAAGCAATTCCGATGGAAGGTTCTAGCAGGAGTAACAACAATGCCTGAAATTGGGAGTTCATCCTGTTTTACTTCAGGCTGCTCTGGACAGTAAGGGAAGTGCTCTCTTTTCTATAAAGCTAGCTGGATATGGTCACAAATCTTATCAAGAACAGCCAGGTATTTAGAACCCAGGTTCCCTAGGCACTAGTAACTCACCAGCTCTTTTCAATTACATTGCTAAAAACCACTCATCTTTGAAATATAGTATTTGCACCCCAATCAAACTGCTGCATTATAATCAAGCTTTTTTTTAGTCTGGTTTTAATTTAAGACCTTCACTAATTGAATCATTAACAGAACACTCTGTTGACTGAAGGGAGAAAGTCACATTTAAAAGTGATATTTGCTTGGAGGTCCCAGGCCCCCAAAGAAGATTCTCCCACAACCCTTATAATTGCATGCCTTCCAACAAACAATATTCTAGGAAGATCACTGTTGTACACACACAGTCTGACCCTAGTTCAGAGACTGAGGCTCTGCTTAACCTAACTTCTGGCTAATTTGAAGCAGAACAGCCCTACGGAGAGTAATCGCTGATAAGGCTTGACCTAGGTATCTTTTACTAGGCTGAAAGAGGAAGCTCATTTGTATTATAAGCTCCTGCTAAAGTAAGCTAAGGTTGGGGGAGTGGAGAGACTGACTGAGGACCTGACTTCTGACTTTTGGAAAAATCATAAACAAGGTTGTGTGTTAGTAGTCGTCTGCTTAGATATGAAGAAAGTAGAGAGATTGCCAGGGAATAACTGAAAGGAAAGCTGGAAATATTTGTGGTGGGAACTGGATGTTTGAATTTAATATTTCAAGAGTGGAGCAGCTCTGGGTGATGATAACGGCCTGGGTGGCTTAGGAGGAGTGAAGGGTTAAATCACTGCAGAATGAGGAAGTCAGAGGACCTGAGAGCCCAGTTGTTGGCTGGGTCATCTGTGTGAACCCTGAAGTCACCCAGGATGATGACAGAGAATAAGACAGTGAGCAGGAGTCAATGCATTCAACTAATTATGAGGAGTAGCCAGGAAGGTAGGAGATGTTAGCAAAGAAATGGATTAGAGGGAAATGTTGTCAGATAGCATGGGTCTAAAGAAGGTGAGAATTTTTTTTAAAACATGAAGAGGGAAGACCAAATGAATGTAACTAGCTTAATAGATAATAGCATTCCTGCTGAGTGCATCTTAGATGTTTTGGGGGTGGAAGCATTAAAAATTCCACCTCTGCCAACCCAAGTTCTCTTACATAGCCAGCACTGCCTATCAATACTCCACACTGGCTTCCTGTCCTCTCCCCACCAGGTATCAGAGGACTGGTCATCCTGGGTAAGTTCTGCCTGTTTACCTTGCAGAGGCTGAGCATTGCTTGTACTTAAGTTTATGAGTGTGTGTGCACAGGCCTATATGAAACCAAATATGGCCAACTTAGAAGTTACCCTAGATGCCAGAAACATGGAGAGCTCCAGATCTGTGGCAATTGCATTGAGGACATCTAGTGTCATCAGAGCCAATGTCTTTATCAGTGTCAAAGGATCAGATGAGCATTTTGTCCCCATCTCCGCTAGAAGGGCAGATCCTAAAGTGGGCAAATACAGGACAAGTTGCCTGGACAAGGCCTGCAGGGCTGTGGTTCAAAGATACTCACATGGAAAATATTAACACAAAATAAAAGTGGCTTCAAAGAGGAGATGAAAGCAGTGGCTGGCTTGATTTCAGAGTGAAGATTCCATCGGCTTTTTGCAGGCTGCAGCTGGCACTGTTGGGAGTAACAAGAAAAAGATGAATGCAATTCAATAGCTATTTATAGTGTTCGATGGTTCTGTGCCATTCACAGTGCTGCATACTCTTAATGACAGAAAAGGCAGTAAGTTGCCATCTTTGAATTTAAGGAGGCATGGAAGAGACAGACACACAAGTAAATCAAATATAGGACAGAAGAAATAAACACTGTCATGAGGGAGGTACAAACAAATTACTCTGATAATGCTGAGGAAGGAGGTTGGTTTCTAGCTAAAAGGCTACACAGAGGAGGTGGCATTTGACCTGGGCTGGGATGAATGAATTGGATTTCCATACCTGCAGATTACATGCAGGGAACAGCATGGATAAATGCATGGAGGCAGGCCATGCAGAATACAGGCTGTGTAGTGATGGAAGAGAGAGAGAGAAGATGAGAATAGAAAGCAATACTAATAGCTAATATTTGTGTGTCACTTACTATATGCCAGACACAGTGCTGAGAATTTAATGTGTTAATTTATTGAATCCTCACAAAACTCTATGAGGTTGGTAATATTATTACCATACCCTCTTGACAGTTGAGAAACTGAGGCCTAGGGAAGGAAATTAAATAACTTTCTCAAGATCCTACAGCTAGTAAGTGGCAAACCCAGGATTCAAACCCAGGAAATTTGGATCCAGACTTAACCCATGCCCTCAATCTCTATGGTACGTTACCTTTCAACACAGGTTGGGAGAAAATCATGCTTGGCCTTGAATGCCAGAGTAAGGATTTGGGACTCTATCTTGTAGCCCTGTGTTTGAATTTTGGCTATAGAAATCACTAAAGCTTACTACAACCTTGTTAATGATGTCTCTAGCTGAACTAACTTGAGAAATTTACCTAATTTATCTGAACTTTTGTTACAAAATTTGTAAAGAGAAAAATAATATAAAATGTCACAGGGATAAGATATTGTATTAAGCATCTAGTACATAGCTTGGCATATAATAAATATTTGGTAAATGTAGAATTAGTAGGAGATGGGGGGACATTCCAGGTGGAAAGTATAGATTGAAGTTTAATGGTATTGCTAGGATATGGGGTCCGATGATATATGGTGATGATGCTGGGAAGTGAATGTGGGGACCAGCTTATGAAAGACTTTGAATGTGACTGTGAAGTATTTGCATTTTTTTCTACTGGTGACAGAGAACTCATTAAGGGAGGAGAGTTAAGCAGGGTGTATTTAAAAAGGCATGCAGGCAATGTGGAAGGAAAAACACATAGCCATAAATGACACCCACAAAGCATCTGCTTTTTATCTGGTCCTGGGCTAGATGGTATAAGGCATACAGAGAAGAAGCTACTGGATTCTAACCCTTAAAGGTGATAAGACAAGAACCTAGTCCTGGTTCACCAAAAATAAATGATAAAAAAAATGATATAGTGGGATGTAAAATGGTACAACCACTTTGGAAAACAGTTTGGCATTTTCTTAAAAAAAATTAAAAATGTTTTTACCATATGACCCAGAGATCCTACTTCTAGGTATTTCACCCAAAGAATTAAAAACCTATGTTCTCACAAAAACAAACAATAACAACAGCAACAAAAAACTTTTGCATGAATGTTTATAGCAGGTCTATTCAAAGTCTCCCCAAATTGAAAATAATCCTAATACCCACCAACAGTTGAATGGATAAACAAACTGTGATACATCCATACCATGGAGTACTACCCAGTGACAAAAAGGAATCCATTACTGATACATGGTACAGCATGGATGAATTGCAATTGTGTTACATTAAGTGAAAGAGGCCAGACGTAAAAGGTTATTACAATATGGTTCCATTTACATGAAATTCTAAAAAAGCAAAACATAGGAACAATGAACAAATCAGTGGTTACCAGGGGTTAGGAATGGTGGAGGGTGTAACTACAAAGAGGCTACCACACACCACCCATTGTGTCAAGTTGCTTACAATTCATGGTGAAGCCATGTGTGTCATAGTAGATCTGTAGTCTGTAGAGTTTTCATCATGGCTGTGGCCTTTCAGAAGCATATTTTCAGACCTTTCTTCCGAGGTGCCTCTGTGTGAGTTAGAACCACCAGCCTTTTGGTTAGTAGCTGAGTATTTATCCATTTCTGTCATACAGGGACTCTTAAAAAGGGGCATTGTAAGAGACTTCTGCAGCGTTGAAACTGAGCTGTATCCTGTCTGTGGTGAGGGTAACTTGAATCTATGCATGTGTGTAAGACTATAGAACTGTATTACAAAAAAGTGAATTTTTTAAAAGGGTAAAATATAGTAGTATACTATGGAATATTTGGTTGCAATTCACACAAGCTTTCCCATTTTCAGAAGTCCATGCAAATGATGCAAATAAATGTCATATGAAAGTTACCAAAAAAAAAAAAGTGATACTATGTTAACCTTATTTTGTCCTTTGACAGGGTTACTAGACTGACAGCATGCAGGCAGTCTTGCCCAACACCATACTGAAATCAAGCCATTCAAAGTTGCGTCATCTTTTTAAACTGTTGAGTTCATTTGTGACTGAAAAATTTCTCTTAATAAGGGCTAATTAACTGGTGGAAGTCAGTGTTGAGGTGCCACAGGGTTTTATCCTTGGCTGTATCCTGTTGGTATTTTTATCAGTAACTTGGATGCAGACATTGCCTGTTAAAACTTGTAAGTGATATCCAGGTGGACAGATAATTAGAATTTTAAACATCTGCAGGGGTTGGAGCAAAGAGGCACTTAACAGAGAAAAATATTAAGTCACTGTATAATTACAAGATTGATTGTATAATCACAGGGGTAAAAGTAGGATATATAATCACAGGGGTAAAAGTAGGATATATAATCCAGACTTAGGAAGTTTCAGTGATAAGCATCTCATTTAGATATCATTCAGAGTCTCTCTCTATTGGAGAGACCTTATCTAGCATATGTGCCAAACATAAAAGGGCTCCAAATATTAATAAGGTCACAGACACACTGGAGCATGTCTAGAGTGTAGTAAGGAAGCTGTGGAGAGACCAGGAGCCCATGATAAACTGCTGAATGAGGTGGAGCTAGCTGTTCAGCTTGGAGAAGATTAAGAAGGATAGGGTTTCTGTATTCAGACATCAAAAGGACTCTTACGAGGCAGAAGGAGTAGACAGGATCTGAGAGACCTCAGACCAAGAAGAAATTTCAGGAGGGGAGGCCAAGGTAGCAGAGTAGTCAGACACTTCCTGTGGTCTCTCTTACAACAAAGACCAGAAAAAAACAAGTGAATTGATTATACATGTCAAGCTAAGAGCTCTGAACATCAAAGGCAAAGCTGAGGAATCAGACTGAGAGTCAGAAGGAGGGGGAAACAGCTCGGAAGCAGGGAGGAGTTGCCAGACCTGACCTTGTGGGAACTGGCACCCCACAGGCTGATTCCACTGCTGCCACAAGTGTGGTGAGGCAAGCAGAGACATTCTGGATGTGTTTTCCACATTGGGGGAGGCTGAACAGCAGAGAGGCTGCTCAACCTTCCAGAACAAGGAATCAGCAAACAATAAGTGCCTGGGTTTAACCTACCATGATGCAAAAATACCCGTTTAGGAAAACTTCTCACCCGCTTACCTGCACCCTTCCTGCTCTGCACTAGATCCCAGCTGGCTCCATCCCCTGGGCCAGAAGAAGGACCCTGCACATGCCCTGAGCCATTCCTTAGGCCTCAGAGAGGGAACAAATCAACAAACAGGGAAAAAAAATCTGCCTGCTCCCCTAAGCCAAGAAAGCAGGGCAGAAACATCTCCTTTGCCTAAGCCTAGGCATAAGGGGTCCACGGACTTTGAATGGATTTTAACCCTTGCATAGATTGTGTGGGCCCATTTCAAGAGTGTAGGCCCTCATTAGCACAGTACAACAGGATATATACCTGAAGTCTAACTTCAAATGTTTCAGCTATGTGGTGGAGAGGCAAGTTCATGACATTTGAACCGCTCTACCTATTAAGCAGGGTCCTCACCTACCTATATCAGCAGACTGAGGACTGGTGGCTCCACCCACTACACCTAGCCATGTATGAAGGGATTCCAAGAATAAGTGGTGCCTCCCAGTCCTTACAGCCAACAGCATTGGGTGCCCATAGCCTGAATGCAAAACCCACCCACCTATGTGCTCTAGAGAACAGAGTCACAATTTACTCACAGACACTCAGGGATAGTTATCAGCCCTGCCTTGCCCAGTATGTGACCCCCTACTGCACCAGATATCTGTCCCTACACCAGTCACCCTGCATATCTGGGACTGTAGGTTACAGCCTGCACCACACATTTGGTGGCTGACTACTGGACAACTGAACTAAATCCATACAAGAAAAGTGAACAGACTCTTGGGATCACGTACCTAGTAACAGCTCTAGCCACCTGGTGACAGGATGATAGAGCTTCATAGGTGTCAATAATCAAACTAGCTCACTCAAGCAGCCTATTTGGGCACATCAAAACAAACAAAAACAAGAAGCTAGGACACAGTAAGCAAAAATAAAATAAATGAATACGACAACTTATTGATGGTTCAGAGGCAATGACAATATAAAAACACATAAGGAGGCAGATGATGATGAATTCAGCAAGCTTCCAAAACAAAGAATCATGAAATTTTCTGGATGAGAACTTCCTGGAATTACCAGGGGTGTAATACAAAAGATTAATATACAGAACTCTTCAAGAGATCAGGAAGGAGATCAGGCAAAAAAAAAAAAAAAAGCCAAGGAACCCACAGAAAAAGCATTAGAGGAACTTCAGCATATCAGATAAGAGCATAATGACAAATTTAATAGGCTTCAACAATCCATAGATAGACAGCAAACAGAAATTCAGAATATTAACAATAAAATTACAGAATTAGACAACTCAATAGAAAGTCATAAGAGCAGAATTGAGGCAATGGAAGACAGACTTAGTGAGACCAAGGATAAAGCACTTGGCACCAACATATTTGAGGAAAAATTAAATAAAACAATTAAAAAAATGAAGAAACCCTAAGAATTATGTGGGATTCTATCAAGAGGAATAACCTATGAGTGAGTGGAGTACAAGAACAGGGGGTATAAGAGAAAATACAGAGAGAATTGTTGAAAATTTCTTGGCAGAAAACTTTCCTGATATCATGAAAGATGAGAAGATATCTATCCAAGATGCTTATCAAACCCCACACAAGGTAGATCCCAAAAGTCACCAAGGCATATTCTAATCAAACCTGCCAAAATCAGATATAAAGAGAGAATTTTAAGAGCTGCTAGATATAAAAGAAAAGCCACCTATAAAGGAAAGTCAAATAAGACTAAACTCTGACTACTCAGCAGAAACCATGCAAGCAAGTAGGCAATGGAATGACATATATAAACCCTTGAAGGAAAAAAAAATTGCCAGTCAAGAATTATATATCCAGCAAAACTGTCTCTCAAATATGATGGTGAAATTAGGACATATCCAGACAAACAGAAGCTTAGGGAATTTGGAAAAACCAAACCAAAATTACAAGAAATACTAAAGGGATTCCTCTAGTTAGAAAGTCAATAGCATCAAATAACAACACAAAAAAAAAGAGCACAGGACAGAGCAACCAGGGATCAACCCAGCTAGGGACATCAGAAAAATAAATCAAAGCTAAAATCCTCAAAACATGGAAACAGAGATGTCATTGTGTAAAAGATGACAACATTAAAACAAAAATAAGGGGTTACAAAATGTAGTCACAGATCTTTCATATGGAGAGGAAGTCAAGGAGATATAAAGAAATAAAAGGTTCTTTTAAACTTAGAAAAATAGAGGTACATAGTAATGTAACCACAAAGGAAACTAACAAACCTGCACGTCAAAATAAAAAACAAGAAAAACATAAAGACTTAGCAAATACAAAATCAACAACAATAAAAAGAGGAAAAGACAATATATAAAGAAAAATGACTCAGTATAGAAAATTAAGTGGAACAAAAAAAACGGTCAACAACACACATATACAAAAAGAGATAAAAATGACATCACTAAACTCATAAAAAATACCTATCAATAATTATGCTGAATGTCAACGGAATAAATGCACCAATAAAGAGGCAAAGTGTGACAGAAGGGATAAAAACAAATTTAAAAAAGATCATCCTATATGCTGCCTACAGGAGACATACCTCAGACGGAAAGACACAAAAAAACTAAAACTCAAAGGATGGAAAAAAATCAAGCAAACAGCAATCAAAAAAGAGCAGGAGTGTTAAAATTAATTTCTGACAAATAGACCTTAAAGTAAAATCTACCACAAAGGATAAAGAAGGACACTATATAATGGATAGGACATAAAAAATATTTACACACACAATGACAGGGCTCCGAAATACATTAAAAAAAAACTCTAACAGCATTGAAAAGAGAGATAGACAGCTCTACAATAATACTAGGAGACTTCAACACACCACATTTAGTGAAAGACAGAACATCCGGAAAGAAGCTCAAAAAAGACAGAAGATCTAAATGTCACAATCAACCAATTTGACCTCATAGACATATACAGAACACTCAACCCAAGAGAAGACAAGTACACTTTCTTTTCCAACATACATGGAACATTCTCCAGAATAGACCACATATTAGGCCATAAAACAAGACTTAACAGAATCCAAAACATCAAAATACTACAAAGCATCTTTTCTGACCATAAAGACATAAAAGTAGAAATCAATAACAGAAAAAGCAAGGGAAAAAAAATACATGGAAACTCAACACCTTGCTCATAAACTACTGGGTCATAGAAAAATTAAGGACGGAATAAAGAAGTTCATAGAAACAAATGAAAATGAAAACACATCTGGCCAGAAACTTTGGGACACAGCAAAAGCAGTGCTCCAAGATCAATCTATAGCAATAAACGCACACATCCAAAAAGAAAGGACAAAAAAAAATTAACCCAAGAACTTGAACAAACAGAAAGAGAACACCAAAAGAAACCCTCAGACACCAGAAGAGAGCAAATAATAAAAATTAGAGTAGAACTAAATGAAATAGAGAATAAAAAAAACAATTGAAAGAGTTAACAAGATCAAAAGCTGGTTCTCTGAAAAGATCAAAAAAATCAATAAACCTTTGACCAAACTGGAAAAAGAAAAGCAGGAGAGGAAGCAAATACTATGAATAAGAAATGAGATGGGCGATATCACTACAGACCCAACTAAAATAAAAGAATAATACCAGAAAACCATGAAAAATTGTACTCTAACAAATTTGAAAGCCGAAAGGAAATGGACAAATTTCTAGACACACACTACCACCTAAGCTAACACAAACAGAGGTAGAACAACTAAATAAACCTATAACAAAAGAAGAGATTGAAAAGGTAACTTAAAAAATCCCAACAACAAAGGCCTGGCCCTGAGGGCTTCACTGGAGAACTCTACCAAACTTTCAGAGAAGAGTTAACGCCACTACTACTAAAGGTATTTCAGAGCATAGAAAAGGATGGAATACTCCAAACTCATTCTAAGAAGCACGCATAACCCTGATACCAAAAACAGGTAAAGATACCACAAAAAAGAAAATTACAGGCCGATATCCCTCATGACCTTAGATGCAAAAATCTTCAACAAAATTCTAGTCAATAGAATTCAACAACACATCAAAATAATAATAATAATTCACCATGACAAAGTGGGATTCACACCAGGTATGCAGGTGTGGTTCAACATTAGAAAAACAGTCTACGTAATCAACCACATAAATAAAACAAAAGAGAAGAAGCACATGATCCTATCAATTGACGCACAAAATGCATTTGACACAGTATAACACCCATTCATGATAAAAAAAAAAAACTCTCAGCAAAATAGGAATAGAAGGGAAAGTCCTCAACATAATAAATGACATTTAAACAAAGCCAACAGCTAAAATCATCCAAAATGGAGTCTGAAAGCATCTCCCTTGAGAACAGAAACCAGACAATGATGCCCTTTATCACTGCTCTTACTCAATATTGTGTTAGAGGTCCTAGCCGAGCAATTAGGCTAGAAAAAGAAATAAAGGCATTCAAACTGGTAAGGTACAAGTAAAAGTATCTCTATTTGCAGATGATCTTATACACAGAAAATTTAAAGAATACACAAGAAAACTACTGGAACGAATAGAAGAGTTCAGGAAAGTATCAGTATACAAGATAAACATACAAAAATCAGTTGGATTCCTGTACACCAACAAAGAGAACTTCGAAGAGGAAATCACCAAATCAATATTATTTACAATATCCCCCAGGAAGATAAAATGCTTAGGAATAAATCTAACCAGAGACGTAAAAGACCCATACAAAGAAAACTACAAGACACTACTGCAAGAAACCAAAAGAAACCTACCAAACCCAAACCCAGTGCCATCGAGTCAATTCTGACTCATAGCGACCCTATAGGACAGAGTTGAACTGCCCCATAGAGTTTCCAAGGAGCGCGTGGCGGATTCATACTGCCGACCCTTTGGTTAGCAGCTGTAGCACTTAACCACTACATCACCAGGGTTTCCAAAGAAACCTACATCAGTGGAAAAACATACCTTCCTCATGGATAGGAAGACTCAACATTGTAAAAAAGTCTTTTCTACCCAAAGCCATCTATAGATACAATGCAATCCTGATCCAAATTCTAATGGCATTTTTTTAAGGAGACGGAAAAACAGATCACCAACTTCATACGGAAGGGACAGAGGCCTCAGTTAAATAAAGCATTAATGAAAAGAACAAAGTGGGAGGCTTCATACTACCTAATTTTAAACCTATTATACCGCCAGAGTATTCAAAACAGCCTGGTACTGGTACAACAATAGATACATAGACCAATGGAACGGTATTAAGAATCCAGACATAAATTCACCCACCTATGACCAGCTGATATTTGTCAAGGGTCCGAAGTGGTTAAATGGGGAAAAGACAGTCTTTTTAACACATGATGCTGGCATAACTGGATATCCATCAGCAAACAATGAAACAAGAACTACACCTCAAACCATGCATATAAACAAACTCAAAATGGATCAACGACCTCAATATAAAATCTAAAACGATAAAGATCATGGAAGGAAAAATAGGGACAACTCTAGGAGCACTAATACGTGGCATAAACAATATACAAAACATTACTAATAATGCACCAGAATAGAAACTAGATAACTGGGATGTCCTAAAAATCAAACACTTGTGCACATCCAAAGACTTCACCAAGAGTAAAAAAGACAACTTAGAGACTAGGAAAGAAAATTTGGCTACAAAATATCTAATCAGTGTCTAATCTCTAAAATCTACAAGATACTGCAAAACCTCGGTAACAAAAGACAAATACCCCAATTAAAAAATGGGCAAAGGATATGAATAAACACTTCACCAAAGAAGACATTCGGGTGGCTAATAGATACCTGAAAAAATGCTCACGATCATTAACCATTAAAAAAATGCAAATCAAAACTACAATGAGATACCATCTCACTCCAACACGGCTGGCATTAATCGAAAAAACAGAAAATAATAAATGTTGGAGAGGTTGTGGAGAGATTAGAACACTTATACACTGCTGGTGGGAATGTAAAATGGCACAACCACTTTGGAAATTGATTTCACGCTTCCTTAAAAAGCTAGAAATAGAACTACCACATGGTCCAGCAATCACACTCCTTGGAATATATCCTAGAGAAATAAGACCTTTTACATGAATTGATACATGCACACCCGTGTTCATTGCAGCACTGTTTACAATAGGAAAAAGATGGAAACATCCAAGGTGTCCATCAAAGGATGAATATATAAACAAATTATGGTATATTCACACAATGGAATACTACGCAATGATTAAGAACAAGGATGAATCGGTGAAACATCTCGTAACATGGAGGAATATGGAAGGCATTATGCTGAGTAAAATTAGGAGTTGAAAAAGGACAAATATTGTATGAGACCACTATTGTAAGACTCAAGAAAAGGTTTAAACACAGAAGAAAACATTCTGTGGCAGTTACGAGGGTGGAGAGGGAGGGAAGGAGAGGGGTATTCACTAATTAGATAGTAGACAAGAATTATTTTAGGTGAAGGGAAGGACAACACACAATACAGGGAAAGTTAGCACAACTGGACTAATCCAACATCTCGAAAGTTTCCTGACACAACCAAACACTTAGAGGTACAGAGTAGCAGGGGCGGGGGTTTGGGTACCATGGTTTGAGAGGACATCTAGGTCAATTGGCATAACAAAATCTATTCAGTAAACGTTCTGCATCCCACTTTGGTGAGTGGCCTCTGGGGTCTTAAAAGCTAGCTAGCGGCCATCTAAGATGCATCAATTGGTCTCTGCCCACCTGGATCAAAGGAGAAGGAAGAACACTGAAGACACAAGGAAAACATGAGCCCAAGAGAAAGAACACTCCACGTAAACCAGAGACTCCATCAGCCTGAGACAGGAAGAATTAGATGGCGCCCAGCTACCACCAGTGACTGCCCTGACAGAGAACACTACAGAGAATCCTTGATGTAGCAGGAGAAAATTGGGTTGCAGACCTCAAATTCTAGTAAAAAGACCAGACTTAATGGTCTGACTGAGACTGGAGGAACCCCAGGTGTCATGGCTCCTGGACTGTCTGTTAGCTCAAAACTAAAACCATTCTCGAAGCCAACTCTTCAGACAAAGATTAGACTTGAGTATAAGACACAAACTGATACTGGAGAGGAGTGTGTCTCTTAGCTCAAGTAGACACATGACACTGTAAGGGCAGCTTCTGTCTGGAGGCGAGATGAAAAGGCAGAAGGGGTCAGGAGCTGGTTGAATGGACACGGGAAATACAGGGCGGAGAGAAGAAGTGAGCTGTCACATTGTAGGGAGAGCAACTAGGGTCACATAACAATGTGTGTGTAAGTTTTTGTATGAGAAACTGACTGAATTGGAAACTTTCAGTTAAGCACAATAAAAAAAAGAAGCGAAAAGACAACCCACAGAATAGGAGAAAAATTTTCAAATCATTTATCTGATAAGGGTCTAGAGTCCAGAATACATAACTCTACAACACAATAAAAAAGGCAAATGACCAAATTAAAAAATGGGCAAATGATTTAAACATGCATTTCTCCAACAAAAATATACAAATGACCACTAATCATACAAAAAGATGCTCAATATCATTAGTCAATAGGGAAATACAAATCCAAACCACAGTGAGATACCGCTTCACACCCACTCAAAAAAACCCACTGCCATCGAGTCGATTCTGACTCATAGCAGCCCTACAGGACAGAGTAGAACTGCCCCGTAAAGTTTCCAAGGAGCTCCTCGTGGATTCAAACTGCTGACCTTTTGGTTACCAGCCATAGCGCTTAACTACTACACCACCACGGTTTCCTCACACCCACTAGGAAGGCTATAACCAAAGCAACAGGCATAGTAAGTGTTGGCAAGGAGGTGAAGAAATTGTAATCCCCATATATTGCTGTTGGGAATGTAAAACGGTGCAGTCACTTTGGAAAACAGTTTGAATGTTTCTCAAGTTAAATATACCAAAACCCATGGCTGTCGAGTCTTCTGACTCGTCGCTACCCTGTAGGACAGAGTAGAACTGCCTCATAGAGTTTCCAAGGCTGCAATCTTTACGGAAGCAGATCGCCACATCTTTCTCTCACGGAAGAGTTGGTGGGTACAGACTGCCAATATGACCCAGCAATTCCACTCCTAGGTGTATACCTAAGAGAATTGAAAACATATGTCCACACAATAACTTATACATGAGTGTCCATAGCAACATTATTTATAATAGTCAAAAAGTGGAAACAACCCAAATGTCCATCAACATTAGCAGAAGAGTGGATACACAAAATGTGATATAGCCATACGTTGTAATATTATTCAGCCGTAAAAAGAAGTACTGATAAATGAATCTTGAAAACATTATGCTGAGTGAAATAAGGCATAAAAAGGCCACATATTGCATGGTAACGTTTATATAAAATGTCTAGAGTAGACAAATCCATAGAGACAGAATGTAGATTAGTAGTTGCCAAGTGGCAGGGGAAAAGGTAAATGGGGAGTAATTGCTAATAGGTCTAAGGTTTCTTTCTGGAGTGGTGAAAATGTCCTAGAGTTAGGTAGTGGTGATAGGTACGCACTACCTGTAAATATACTAAAAACCAATGGATTGAAAAGGATGATTTTTATTGTATGTGAATTACAACACAATAAAAATAAAATTAAAAAAAGAAATTTCACCTTATTATTATAAAAAAAGGAGTAGTAAATTTCTTGACAGCAGAGCTGTGCAAAGAGAAGCTGCCTTTGTGTTAGTGATTTCTACACTGTATAAAATGATGCTTCTCAAATCTGAGGGTACAGTGCATCATTATGACCTATTGAGCTGGATAAAGATTCAATTTCCTAGGCCCCCAGCTCCAGGTTCCAACTCAGGAGGTCTTGGGTGGGATGTGGTAATGTGTATCACTAACAAGTACTTCTAAGTGAGTCTAAATCAATTTTGGGCAACAGGCTCCTGAACGTTGGCTGATTATTACTTATTGCTGCCAGCAGTGCAGAGGGGAAAGAGCACTGGACTCTCAACTGGGCTGGGCTCTCATCCTGGCTCTGACTCTCACTCTGTAGGACATTTTGCAAATCCCTTTCACTCTTGGCTCCAGACTCCTTCCCTATTCCCAGTCTATATTATTGCAAATATTCTTCAAAGTACATTTTAAATCAGTGGATCCCTTCCTTTCTTCAAACAAAATCCCAATATATGGACTTTTGGCCAACGTGACGCCATAGACAGAAGAGCCTGACTGTCCCTCCACAGCAAAGACCCAAAAAACTAAGTAAAACAGAGACAAACATCATTCCTGGAACCCAAAGAGTCAAATGAAGAGATAAAGAACTTTCCTAAACACCTACCAGATTAAGAAGCAGAGAGAAGAGACAGCAAGGAGAGATATGTGCGGATGTCCCCTATCGGATAACACAGCATGGATTTGCCATCTTGGACTCCTGTCAGACATCTGTGGAGAAGGAGCACAGGAAAGCAGCTTCACGGAGCTCCCAGCAGAAGGCAGAGCACCCAGTAACCAGTGATACAAGCTTTCCCACCCCCATCCTTTCCCCGTTGCTCTACCTCCACCCTTCCTGGCTGGCAGTGGTGGCTCAGCTGTCAGGGAAATGCAACATCCCTGCCGCTTGGGTTCACCCCACCCGTATCAGAGACCAATGGACTAATACAGAAAAACAGCTTCATGAAATTCCCAGCAGGAGACAGAGCCCCTGGTAACCAGTGATATACACCTTCCTAACCCCTTCCGATCCCCCTCCCCTTTGGCCTCTTCTGCTTCCTGCTGGCTGCAGTCTCTTGGCTGGAAGGCAATTGCTTTGGCCCCAGGCTGCTTGGATTTTCCCCACCCACACTGGCCAGCTCCCTGAGTGCCATTTGTCTGTTACTGGTATTGCTTTTTTCCATTATCTTTTGTTTCTTCCATGCCTCTGACCACCTCTGCCTCCTTTCTCTCAAACACCTGTCTCCGTGTGCCATCTTTGCTTCTTCATGAAAGGCTGTGAAGTACTACTCAACTGAGGAACCACTCCCCAGGCCCAGGACATCACCGTGGTGGGATACCTGGGGATTTTTTCCCCTGCTTCTTGTTTTGTTTTGTTCTGTTTTGTTTTGTTTGTTTGTCTTCTTTTTATTTTCCCTGCTTCGGAGCCTCTTATAGCTGGGCTGCACTGCATGGCATAGGAGCCACCTCCCCAGTCTGTGCAGCCCCTGGGGGCATTTCTTCTTTCCTTCTCTTTTTTACCCTCTTTTTTCTTTTCTGTCTTTCTTCATTTCTCAGTTCTCATCTCTCTGTACTTATTTTCATTTCCTGTCTCCTGAATAACTGGTGCAGTGTGACATCTATAAACCCTCTAGCCAGGCTATACTGCACAGGCTGGGAGCCATTTCCCTGGTCTTCACAGCCGAAACAGAGGGACCCCCTGGGGGCTTTTTAAATTTTTTTTTCAAATTTTTACCTAGTTACTTTTTTCTTTTTTTCCTTTTGTTTTTCTCCATTTCTTGGTTTCCCATATCTCCATGGCAATGGCAACCTCCTTTAGCACTATTTTTTTCTGATTGTTTGTTTTTAGTTCTTGTTTTTCTCTCCTCTCTCTCCTTTTTCCCATACCCATATTAGCTCTGCACATCAACAATCTTCCCCCTCCTTCCCGCCTACCTGCACTGTGCACTGAACATCACACCCTTGAGCAGCACAGGCATGGCCTACTGGAACATGCCTAGCAGTGATTCTTGGACCGCCCTGCAGGCCTTAGTGTGTGCCACATATAACCCCTCACAGCCCCTCCCCTTCGGCTGGACTTGCCCTGCTGCACTATAGCTGAGTGAATGTCCCTGCTCTTTGGACAAGGAGGTGAAAAGTATCATGACCACAGATGAGCAAACAACAAGGAATGCACAGCCCTCCTACTCAGACAAACCCAAATAAAACAAAAAAGCAGAAAAAAAAACACACCTATAATCGAATAAATAAAGAAAATAACTACTGAGTGTCCTGAAGACAGGAGACAGTATCAAAACATGTAAAAAAAAAAATATATAGGATGAGATGGTTACAATAAGCATCCAAAATAAAACACAAGATGACTTTCCAGTAGAAGAAAGGGCACTGGAACTACCTGACAGGGAATTAACACCTCTAATATTCAGAGCAATCCAAGAATTGAAGCAAAAAGCAGACAAAATTAAGGAAAAAATAGACAAAATTATGGAAAAGGCAGAAAAATTAATGTAAAATACAGACAAAAAATGGAAGAATTCAGGAAAATAATACAAGAACAAAATTCCAAAATAAATTCACAACTAGATATCAGGCAAAAACAGCAATTAGATATCCAAAAGGTAAACAACAAGATTTCAGAAATGGACAGTATGATAGAAGGGCTGAGGAGCAGGTTTGAAATGATGGAAGACAGGATCAGTGAAATTGAAGACAACACTTGAATACAACTCTGAGGAAAAATCAGAAAAAAATAGTGGGGCACAACAAAGACAGTGCTCAGAGAACAATTTATAGCAATACATGCACACATCAAAAAAGAAGAAAGGGACAAAATTAAAAATATTAACTACACAACTTGAACAAATAGAGAACAGCAAAACAAGCCCCCAGCTACCAGAAGAAAGGAAAAAAATAAAACAGAGCACATACATGAAAAAGTGAATGAAAAAAAAATAGAAAGAATCAACAAAACCAAAAGTTGGTTCTTTGAAAGTATCAGCAAAATCGACAAACCACTGGCCAAGGTGACAAAAGAAAAACATGAGAGGACACAAATAACCCAAAGAAGAAATGAAATGGGGGACACTACAACAGGCCCAACTGAAATAAAAAGGATCATAACAGAGTATTACGAAAAACTATACTCCAACAAATTTGAAAACCTAGAGAAAATGGACAAATTTCTAGAAACATGCTACTGACCCAAACTACCACAAAACGATGTTGAAAATCTGAACTGACCCATAACAGAAGAATAGATTAAAAAGGTAAAAAAAGTGGGAATGTAAAATGGTACAACCACTTTGGAAATCTATCTGGCGTTATCTTAAACAGTTAGAAATAGAACTACCATACAACCCAGAAATCCCACTCCTCGGAATATACCCTAGAGAAACAAGAGCCTTCACACAAACAGATATATGCACACCCATGTTTCTTGCAGCTCTGTTTACAACAGCAAAAAGCTGGAAGTAACCAAGGTGTCCATCAACAGATGAATGGATAAATAAATTGTGGTATATTCACACAATGGAATACTATGCATCGATAAAGAACAGTGATGAATCTGTGAAACATTTCATAACATGGAGGAACCTGGAAGGCATTATGCTGAGCGAAATTAGTCAGAGGCAAAAAGACAAATATTGTATAAGACCACTATTTTAAGATCTTGAGAAATAGTATAAACTGAGAAGAACACATACTTTTGTGATTACGAGGGGGGGAGGGAGGGAGAGGGTTTTTTACTGATTAATTAGTAGATAAGAACTGCTTTAGGTGAAGGGAAGGACAACACTCAATACATGGAAGGTCAGCTCAATTGGACTGGACCAAAAGCAAAGAAGTTTCCGGGATAAATTGAATGCTTCAAAGGTCAGTGGAGCAAGGGCAGGGGTTTGGGGACCATGGTTTAAGGGGACTTCTAAGTCAATTGGCAAAATAATTCTATTATGGAAACATTCTGCATCCCACTTTGAAATGTGGCATCTGGGGTCTTAAATGGTAACAAGCGGCCAACTAAGATGCATCAATTGGTCTCAACCCACCTGGATCAAAGGAGAATGAAGAACACCAAGGCCACACGACAACTAAGAGCCCAAGAGACAGAAAGGGCCACATGAACCAGAGACCTACATCATCCTGAGACCAGAAGAACTAGTTGGTGCCCGGCCACAATCGATGACTGCCCTGACAGGGAGCACAACAGAGAACCCCTGAGGGAGCAGGAGAACAGTGCGATGCAGACCCCAAATTCTCATAAAAAGACCATACTTAATGGTCTGACTGAGACTAGAGGAATCCCGGAGGTCATGGTCTCCAAACCTTCTGTTGATACAGGACAGGAACCATTCCCGAAGACAACTCATCAGACATGAAAAGGACTGGACAGTGGGTAGGAGAGAGATGCTGATGAAGAGTGAGCTAATTATATCAGGTGGACACTTGAGACTGTGTTGGCATCTCCTGTCTGGAGGGGGAATGGGAGGATAGAGAGAGTTGGAAGCTGGCAAAATTGTCATGAAAGGAGAGACTGGAAGGGCTGACTCATTAGGGGGAGAGCAAGTGGGAGTACGGAGTAAGATGTATATAAACTTATATGTGACAGTCTGACTTGATTTGTAAACGTTCACTTGAAGCTCAATAAAAGTTCATAAAAAAAAAAACAGCAAAAAAAAAAAAAAGCCAAGGCACAAATGGGTTCACTGGAGAATTCTACCAAACATTCAGAGAAGAGCTTACACCAGTACTTTCAAACTATTTCAGGACATAAAAAAGGAAGTGATACTTCTGAATTCATTCTATGACACCAGCATAACCCTGATAACAAAACCATGAAAAGACCCCACAAAAAAAAGAAAATTACAGACCAATATCTCTCATGAATATAGATACAAAAATTCTCAACAAAATTCTAGCCAATAGAATTCAGCAGCACATCAAAAATCAATCTGGCATTTCCTTAAAAAACTAGAAATAAAACTACCATACGATTCAGCAATCCCACACCTTGGAATATATCCTAGAAAAATAAGAGCCTTTACACGAACAGATATATGAACACCCATGTTCATTGCAACACTGTTTAGAATAGCAAAAATATGGAAGCAACCAAGGTGCCCACCAATGGACGAACGGATAGATAAATTATGGTATATTCGCACAATGGAATACTATGCACCGATAAAGAACAGTGATGAATCTGTGAAACATTTCATAACATGGAGGAATCTGGAAGGCATTATGCTGAGTGAAATTAGTCAGCTGTAAAAGGACAAATATTGTATGAGACCACTATTATAAGGACTTGGAAAATAGTTTAAACAGAGAAGAATATATTCTTTGATGATTACGAGTTTGGGGAAGGAGGGAGGGAGAGGGGTTTTCATAATTAGTATATAAGAACTATTTTAGGCGAATGGAAAGACAACACATAATACAGGAGAGTTCAGCACAAGTGGAATAATCCAAAAGCAAAGAAGTTTCCTGAATAAACAAAAGGCTTTGAAGGCCGGCGTAGCAGGGGCACATTTGGGGACCATGGTTTCAGGGGACATTTAAGTCAATTGGCATAATAAAATCTATTAAGAAAACATTCTGCATCCTACTTTGGAGAGTGGCGTCTGGGGTCTTAAACGCTAGCAAGCGGCCGTCTAAGATGCATCTATTGGTCTCAACCCACCTGTAGCAAAAGAAAATGAAGAACACCAAAGACACAAGGTAATTATGAGCCCAAGAGACAGAAAGGGCCACAGAAACCAGAGACTACATCAGCCTGAGACCAGAAGAACTCGCTGGTGCTTGGCTACAACTGATGACTTCCCTGACAAGAAACACAACACAGAACTCCTGAGGGAACAGGAGAGCAGTGGGATACAGACCTCAAATTCTCATGAAAAGACCAGACTTAATGGTCTGAGACTAGAAGGACTCCAGAGGTCATGGTCCCCAGATCTTCTGTTAGCCCAGGACAGGAATCATTCCCAAAGCCAACTCTTCAGACAGAGATTGCACTGGACTATTGGAAAGAAAATGATACTGGTGAAGAGTGAGCTTCTTGGATCGAGTAAACACATGAGACTATGTGGGCAGCTCCTGTCTTGATGGGAAATGAGAGGGCAGAGGGGGTCAGAAACTGGCAGAACGGGCACAAAAATAGACAGTGAAAAGGAGTGTGCTGTCTCACTGGGGGAGAGCAACTAGGAGTATATAGCAAGTTGTATATAAATTTTTATATGAGAGGCTAACTTGATTTGTAAACTTTCACTTAAAGCACAATAAAAATTTTTAAAAAATAGGTAGAGAAGTGAAATTGTTGAACACAATAAAAGGCATCTATGCAAAAAAAAAAAAAAAAAGGCTAACATCATTCTTAATGGAGAGAGGCCGAAAACATTCCCCTTGAGAACAGGAACAAGACAAGGATACCCTTTATTACCACTCCTATTTAACATTGTGGTGGAGCAATAAAAAAGAGCAGTAAGTCAAGAAAAATAAATAAAAGGCATCCAAATTAGTAATGAAGAAATTAAGGGAGGGGGCCAAGATGGCTGACTAGGTAGACGCTACCTCAGATCCCTCTTGCAACAAAGACTCAGAAGAACAAGTGAATCGATCAAATACATGACAATCTACGAACCCTGACCAACAAACACAGATTTAAAGAGTTGACATGACTGACAGAGACCGAGAACGAACAACTATGGGGAAGCAGCAACTGTTTTCAGAGCCTGGAGCCAGAGTCCCAGTCAGGAAACCTTGGCGCCAGGCTTTGGACTGGGTGCAGGGGAGCTGAGCACAGCATCCTGTGACTGGGAGCTGAGGAACTGACCGTGGCTTCTGAGACAGCACAAGCACGGGATGCAGGCCTGACCCTCGGGGGCAATCTCTACCCGGCCAGCGCACACACTCGGCGCGCCCCTTGGGAAACTCAGATAAAACAGTCATCCCAAGCAAGATAAGTAACTTCGTCTATATTCTGGGGTGCTACTCTCTCCTGTTTTTCTGAAACCTCCCCTCCCCTTCCCAGGCGGCTTCATTAACACTGGAATTTCCTGAGCCAAAGGGAGAACTGCTCCACGGTTTTTCTTTTCCTTTTTTTTTTTTTTTTTGGTCTTTTCCTAATCCATTCTTCTGGCCTGAGAGAAGCAAGCACAAAAAACCCAGGGACCAAAAATCCTTCCCTAATTGGACTAAAAACACAGAACCAGCTCCAGCCAAGCATATGTGATCCACAGTCTTGGGCTTTCATCCCTACAGGGAACAAGGTGGCTACTATAATGCAAAGGCATTTCTGATAGGGATCTGACTGCATTTGTTTTAGCGGATTTACTGGAAGGGCAAGTTTCCCAGGTCTGACATCTCTGCGTATTCAACAGAGCCCTCACTGACCCACAACAGGGAACTGAGGGCTGAAGCTCCCCCCAGACCACCTAGCCTCCTGCCTTAGGGGCCTAAGGAGGGTGACACCTACCAATCTGTAGAGGTACTTGCATTGCTCCCAGTCCAAAGCTCAGCGTCAAGGTTCCCCGGCTGGGATGCTGCACTCCCAGCTCCAAAACCAGTCACTGCCTCCCAGGGGCCTAAGGTACAGCTGCAGTGCCCTCCCACCAAGGTGCTATAGGAATAGAGACACACCTACCTCACTGACACTTGGGGGAAGCCTGTCAGCATCCTGCCCCCCTGGAGGGTGAACCCCAGCGGCTACTAGAATCTGGTGCACACAACTATCACCACTACTTCTCAAGGTTGATAGGTGATAGGGTGCGTCAGAAGCTTCATGACCCAAAATCAGATTCTACTCAAGAATAGTGAATGGACTCAGGCATATATATCTGGTAACAGCCCAAACCAGCTGGTAATAGGTCATAAGTGACTCAAGGGCTACAACAATCAAGACAGTGCAATCTAGTAGCCCATCTGCATATACTGAAAGAAAACAAAACAAGACAAGACTCAGTGAGCAAATATAGAATAAATTACTACAATATCTTAGTGATGGCTCAGAGACTGCAGTCGATATCAAACCACATAAAGAAGCAGACCATGACAGCTTCTACAACCCTCCAAACTAAAGAATCAAAATCTTTCCCAAATGAAGATACAATCCTCGAATTCTCAGATACAGAATATAAAAAACTAATTTACAGAATGCTTCAAGACATCAGGGATGACCTCAGAAATGAAATATGGCAAGCTACAGAAAAAGCCAAGGAACACACTGATAAAGCAGTTGAAGAACTAAAGAAGATTATTCAAGAACATAGTGGAAAAATTAATAAGTTGCAAGAATCCATAGAGAGACAGCATTCAGAAATCCAAAAGATTAACAATAAAATTACTGAATTAGACAACTCAATAGGAAGTCAGAGGAGGAGACTCGAGCAATTAGAATGCAGAGTGGGAAATCTGGAGGACCAGGGAATTAACACCAACATAGCATAGCTGAAAAAAAATCAGATAAAAGAATTTAAAAAAATGAAGAAATCCTAAGAATCATATGGGACTCTATCAAGAAGAATAACTTGCGTGTGATTGGAGTCCCCGAACAGGGAGGGATAACAGAAAACACAGAGAGAATAGTTCAAGATCTGCTGGCAGAAAACTTCCCTGACATCATGAAAGACGAAAGGATATCTATCCAAGATGCTCATCAAACCCCATTTAAGATTGATCCAAAAAGAAAAACACCAAGACATATTATCATCAAACTTGCCAAAACCAAAGATAAAGAGAAAAATTTAAAAGCAGCCAAGGGTAAAAGAAAGGCCTCCTTCAAGGGAGAATCAATAAGAATAAGTTCAGACTACTCAGCAGAAACCATGCAGGCAAGAAGGCAATGGGATGACATATACAGAGCACTGAAGGAGAAAAACTGCCAGCCAAGGATCATATATCCAGCAAAACTCTCTCTGAAATATGAAGGCGAAATTAAGATATTTACAGATAAACACAAGTTTAGAGAATTTGCAAAAACCAAACCAAAGCTACAAGAAATACTAAAGGAAATTGTTTAGAAAACCAATAATATCAGATAACAGCACAACACAAGGTCACAGAACAGAACGTCCTGATATCAACTCAAATAGCGAAATCACAAAACAAATTAAGATTAATTAAAAAAAACGCTCAAAACAGGGAATCACTGAAGTCAATATGTAAAAGATCACAATAATCAAAAAGAGGGACTAAATACAGGTGGCATAGAACTGCCACATGGAGAGGGATACAAGACGATATAGGACAATACAAGTTACGTTTTTACTTAGAAAAATAGGCGTAAATATGAAGGTAACCACAAAGAGGTGTAATAATTCCATAACTCAAAATAAAAACCAGGAAAAACGTAACAACTCAGTAAACATAAAGTCAAATACTATGAAAATGAGGAAGACACAATTTACAAAGAAAAACATCTCAGCACAAAAAAGTAAGTGGAAAAATGAAATTGTCAACAACATACATAAAAAAGCATCAAAATGACAACACTAAACACATACTTATCTATAATTACGCTGAAAGTAAATGGACTAAACGCACCAATAAAGAGACAGAGAGTCTCAGACTGGATAAAGAAACACGATCCATCTATATGCTGCCTACAAGAGACACACCTTAGACTTAGAGACACAAACAAACTAAAACTCAAAGGATGGAAAAAAGTATATCAAGCAAACAATAAGCAAAAAAGACCAGGAGTAGCAATATTAATTTCTGACAAAATAGGCTTTAAACTTAAATCCACCATAAAGGATAAAGAAGGACACTACATAATGATAAAAGGAACAATAGACCAGGAAGATATAACCATATTAAATGTTTATGCACCCAATGACAGGGCTGCAAGATACATAAATCAGATTTTAACAGAACTGAAAAGTGAGACAGACCCTTCCACAACTATAGTAGGAGACTTCAACACACTACTTTCGGAGAAGGACAGAACATCCAGTAAGAAGCTCAATAGAGACACGGAAGACCTAATTGCAACAATCAACCAACTTGACCTCATTGACTTATACAGAACTCTCCACCCAACTGCTGCAAAGTATCCTTTTTTTTCTAGCGCACATGGAACATTCTCTAGAATAGACCACATATTAGCCCCTAAAACAAACCTTTGCAGAATCCAAAACATCGAAATATTACAAAGCATCTTCTCAGACCACAAGGCCATAAAAGTGGAAATCAATAACAGAAAAATTAGGGAAAAGAAATCAAATAAGTGGAAACTGAACAATACCCTCTGAAAAAAGACTGGGTTATAGAGCACATTAAGGAGGGAATAAGGAAATTCATAGAATGCAACGAGAATGAAAATACTTCCTATCAAAACCTCTGGGACACAGCAAAAGCAGTGCTCAGAGGCCAATGTATATCGATAAATGCACACATACAAAAAGAAGAAAGAGCCAAAATCAGAGAACTGTCCCTACAACTTGAACAAATAGAAACTGAGCAACAAGAGAATCCATCAGGCACCAGAAGAAAACAAATAATAAAAATTAGAGCTGAACTAAATGAATTAGAGAACAGAAAAACAACTGAAAGAATTAACAAATTCAAAAGCTGGTTCTTTGAAAAAATTAACAAAATTGATAAACCATTGGCTAGACTGACTAAAGAAATACAGGAAAGGAAACAAATAATCAGAATAAGAGATAAGATGGGCCACATCACAACAGACCCAACTGAAATTAAAAGAATCATATCAGAGTATTATGAAAAATAGTACTCTAACAAATTTGAAAACCTAGAAGAAATGGATGAATTCCTGGAAAAACACTCCCTCCCTAAACTAACACAATCAGAAGTAGAACAACTAAATAGACCCATAACAGAAAAAGAGATTGAAACAGTAATCAAAAAACTCCCAACAAAAAAAAGCCCTGGCCCGGACGGCTTCACTGCAGAGTTCTACCAAACTTTCAGAGAAGAGTTAACACCATTACTACTAAAGGTATTTCAAAGCATAGAAAATGACGGAATACTAGCTAACTCATTCTATGAAGCCACCATTTCCCTGATACCAAAACCAGGTAAAGACACCAGAAAAAAAGAAAATTACAGACCTATATCCCTCATGAACATAGATGCAAAAATCCTCAACAAAATTCTAGCCAATAGAATTCAACAACATATCAAAAAATTAATCCACCATGACCAAGCGGGATTTATACCAGGTATGCAAGGCTGGTTTAATATTAGAAAAATCATTAATGTAATCCACCATATAAATAAAACAAAAGACAAAACCCACATGATCTTATCAATTGATGCAGAAAAGGCATTTGACAAAGTCCAAAACCCATTTATGATAAAAACTCTTACCAAAATAGGAATTGAAGGAAAATTCCTTTTTTTTTTTTTTATACAAAGCCAACAGCCAACATCACTCTAAATGGAGAGAGCCTGAAAGCATTTCCCTTGAGAACGGGAACCAGACAAGGATGCCCTTTATCCCCACTTTTATTCAACATTGTGCTAGAGGTCCTAGCCAGAGCAATGAGGCTAGACAAAGAAATAAAGGGCATCCGGATTGGCCAGGATGAAGTAAAATTATCTCTATTTGCAGATGACGTGATCTTATACACAGAAAACCCTAAGGAATCCTCCAGAAAACTACTGAAACTAATAGAAGAGTTTGGCAGAGTTTCAGGTTATAAGATAAACATACAAAAATCACTTGGATTCCCCTACATCAACAAAAAGAACATCGAAGAGGAAATCACCAAATCAATACCATTCACAGTAGCCCCCAACAAGATAAAATACTTAGGAATAAATCTTACCAAAGATGTAAAAGACCTACACAAAGAAAACTACAAAGTACTACTACAAGAAACTAAAAAGGACCTACTTAAGTGGAAAAATATACCTTGCTCATGGATAGGAAGACTTAACATAGCAAAAATGTCTATTCTACCAAAAGCCATCTATACATAAATTGCACTTCCGATCCAAATTCCAATGACATTTTTTAATGTGATGGAGAAACAAATCACCAACTTCATATGGAAGGGAAAGAAGCCCCAGAAAACTAAAGCATTACTGAAAAAGAAGAAGAAAGTGGGAGGCCTCACTCTACCTGATTTCAGAACCTATTATACAGCCACAGTAGTCAAAACAGCCTGGTACTGGTACAACAACAGGCACATAGACCAATGGAACAGAATTGAGAACCCAGATATAAATCCATCCACATATGAGCAGCTGATATTTGACAAAGGCCCAGTGTCAGTTAATTGGGGAAAAGATAGTCAGTCTTTTCAACAAATGGTGCTGGCATAACTGGATATCCATTTGCAAAAAAAAATGAAACAGGACCCATACCTCACACCATGCACAAAAACTAACTCCAAGTGGATCAAGGACCTAAACATAAAGACTAAAACGATAAAGATCATGGAAGAAAAAATAGGGACAACCCTAGGAGCCCTAATACAAGGCATAAACAGAATACAAAACATTACCAAAAATGACAAAGAGAAACCAGATAACTGGGAGCTCCTAAAAATCAAACACCTGTGCTCATCTAAAGACTTAACCAAAAGAGTAAAAAGACCACCTACAGATTGGGAAAGAATTTTTGGCTATGACATCTCTGACCAGCGCCTGATATCTACAATCTATATGATTCTGTCAAAACTCAACCACAAAAAGACAAACAACCCAATCAAAAATTGGGCAAAGGATATGAACACGCCAGGCAGCTAACAGATACATGAGAAAATGCTCTCGATCATTTAGAGAAATGCAAATTAAAACCACGATGAGATTCCATCTCACTCCAACAAGCCTGGCATTAATCTAAAAAACACAAAATAGTAAATGTTGGAGAGGCTGCGGAGAGATTGGAACTCTTATGCACTGCTGGTGGGAATGTCAAATGGTACAACCACTTTGGAAATCTATCTGGCGTTATCCTAAACAGTTAGGAAATAGAACTACCATACAACCCAGAAATCTCACTCCTCAGAATATACCCTAGAGAAATAAGAGCCTTCACACAAACAGATATATGCACACCCATGTTTATTGCAGCTCTGTTTACAATAGCAAAAAGCTGGAAGCAACCAAGGTGTCCATCAACGGATGAATGGTTAAATAAATTGGGGTATATTCACACAACGGAACACTACGCATCGATAAAGAACACTGACGAATCTGTGAAACATTTCATAACATGGAGGTACCTGGAAGGCATTATGCTGAGCGAAATTAGTCAGAGGCAAAAGGACAAATATTGTATAAGACCACTATTATAAGATCTTGAGAAATAGTATAAACTGAGAAGAACACATACTTTTGTGGTCACGAGGGGGGGAGGGAAGGAGGGTGGGAGAGGGTTATTTTCTGATTAGTCAGTAGGTAAGAACTACTTTAGGTGAAGGGAAGGACAATACTCAATACACAGAAGGTCAGCTCAACTGGACTGGACCAAAAGCAGAGAAGTTTCCGGGATAAACTGAATTCTTCAAAGGTCAGCGGAGCAAGGGCAGGGGTTTGGGGACCATGGTTTAAGGGGACTTCTAAGTCACTTGGCAAAATAATTCTATTATGAAAACATTCTGCATCCCACTTTGAAATGTGGTGTCTGGGGTCTTAAATGCTAACAAGTGGCCATCTAAGATGCATCAATTGGTCTCAACCCACCTGGATCAAAGGAGAATGAAGAACACCAAGGTCACACGATAACTATGAGCCCAAGAGACAGAAAGGGCCACATGAACCAGAGAGTTACATCATCCTGAGACCAGAAGAACTAGATGGTGCCCGGCCACAACTGATGACTGCCCTTACAGGGAGCACAACAGAGAATCCCTGAGGGAGCAGGAGATCAGTGGGATGCAGACCCCAAATTCTCACAAAAAGACCATACTTAATGGTCTGACTGAGACTAGAGGAATCCCGGTGGTCATGGTCCCCAAACCTTCTGTTGGCCCAGGACAGGAATCATTCCCGTAGACAACCCATCAGACATGGAAGGGACTGGACAGTGGGTAGGAGAGAGTTGCTGATGAAGAGTGAGCTATTTGTATCAGGTGGACACTTGAGACTGTGTTGGCATCTCCTGTCTGGAGGGGGGATGGGAGGGTAGAGAGGGTTGTAAGCTGGCAAAATTGTCACAAAAGGAGAGACTGGAAGGGCTGACTCATTAGGGGAAGAGCAAGTGGGAGTATGGAGTAAGGTGTATATAAACTTACATGTGACAGACTGACTTGATTTGTAAATGTTCACTTGAAGCTCAATAAAAATTAAAAAAAAAAGAAATTAAACTGTCCCTATTTGTGGATGATATGATCCTATACATAACCAAAAAACCGGTTGCCTTCGAGTCAATTCTGACTCATAGTGACCATATAGGACAGAGTAGAACTGCCCCATAGAGTTTCCAAGGAGCACCTGGTGGATTTAAACTGGTGGATTTGATTAGTAACTGTAGCACTTAACCACTATGCCATCAGGTTTCTGATCCTATACATAGAAAACCCAAAAGACTCCACAGGAAAACTGCTGAAACTAATAGAAAGATTCAGCAGATTAGCAGCATACAAGATAAACATATAAAAATCCATTGGATTCCTATACGTAAATAAAGAGAATAATGAAAAGGAAATCAGGAAAAGAATACCATTTATACAAGCTCCTAAAAAATAAATTACTTAGGAATAAATCTAACCAGGGATGCAAAAGACCTGTACAAAGAAAGCTACAAAACGCTACTGCAAGAATTTAAAAGAGATCTACATAAATGGGAAAACATACCATGCTCATGGATAGGTAGGCTCAACATTGTGAAAATGACAATTCTACCCAAAGCGTTTTACATATAAAATGCAATCCCCATCCAAATACCAACAACATTCTTTAAAGAGATGGAAAACTTATCATTAACTTTATATGGAAAGGGAAGTAGCCCCGGATAAGTAAAGCACAATTGAAGAAGAAGAATAAAGTAGGAGGACCCCCATCACCTGACCACAGAAACTACTATACAGCTAGGGTTGCAAAAACAGCCTGGTACTCCTACCAGGACACACACATTCACCAACGGAACAGAATCAAGAACCGAGATGTAAATCCATCCACCTATGGTCACCTGATCTTCGATATTGGTCCAAAGTCCATCAAATGGGGAAAAGACAGCCTTTTAAACAAATGATGCTAGCAAAACTGGAAGTCCATCTACAAAAAAAAAAAAAAAGAAACAGGACCCATACCTCACAACATACACCGAAACTAACTCAAAATAGATCAAAGACCTAAATATAAAGCCAAAAACTATGAAGTTTGTAGAATAAAATATAGGATCAATGATAGAGGCCCTACTACATGGCATTAACAGGATACAAACCACAACCAAGAACACACAAACTCCTGAATATAAGCTAGATAACTGAGATCTTCTAAAAATTAAACACTTATGCTCATCAAAAAAAAAAAAAAAGACTTCACCAAAAGAGTAAAAAGAGAGCCTAGAGACTGGAAAAAAAAATTGGCTATTAGAAATCAGACAAAGGTCTAATCTCTAAAACCTACAAGAAATCCAACACCTCTACAACAAAAAGACAAATGATCCAATTAAAAAATGGGCAAAGGAAATGAACAGACACTTCACCAAAGAAGACATTCAAGAGTCCAACAGACAGGAGGAAATACTTGTGATCACTAGAGATTAGAGAAATGCAAATCAAAACCACAATGAGATACCATCTCACCCTGGCATTACTGGCACGAATCAAAAAAAAAAAAGCATATGACAAATGATACAGAGGCTGCTGGGAGATCGGAACTCTTATGTACCACTGGTGGGAATGCAAAATAATAAAAACCATTTTGGAAAAAGATATGGGGCTTCCTTAGAAAGCTAGAAATAGAAATGCCATATGACCCAGCAATCACACTCCTAGGAATATATCCTAGAGAAACAAGAGTTGTCACAAGTATAAATAGATGCACACCCATGTTCATAGCAGCATTGTTCACAATAACAAAAAGATGGAATCAACCTAATGCCCATCAACAAATGAACGGACAAACAAACACACTATGGAGTATTACACAATGATAAAGAACAATGATGAATCTTTGAAGTATCTCATAACATGGAAGAATCTGGAAGGAATTATGCTGGGTGCCATAAGTCAATCACAAAAGGGCAAATATTGTATGAGACCATTACTGTACTGAAAAGGTTTACACACAAAAGGAAATGGGTCTTTGAGAGTTACGAGGGTGGGGAGGGATGGGGATGGAAAAACACTAAATGGACAATAGATAAGTGGTAACTTTGGCGAATATACCAAAAAGAATTAGTTGATGTTCAACCATTTCAAGAGGTAGCATATGATCAGGAACCAATGGTGCTGAAGGAAGAAGTCCAAGCTGCTCTGAAGGCATTGGTGAAAAACAAGGCTCCAGGAATTGATGGAATATCAATTGAGATGTTTCAAGAAACAGATGCAGCGCTGGAGGTGCTCACTTGTCTATGCCAAGAAATATGGAAGACAGCTTCCTGGCCAACTGAATGGAAGAGATCCATGTTTATGCCTATTCCCAAGAAAGGCGATCCAACTGAATGTGGAAATTACAGAACAATATCATTAATGTCACACTCAAGCAAAATGTTGCTGAAGATCATTCAAAAACGGCTGCAGCAGTATATTGACAGGGAACTGCCAGAAATTCAGGCCGGTTTTAGAAGAGGATGTAGAACCAGGGATATCATTGCTGATGTCAGATGGATCCTGGCTGAAAGCAGAGAATACCAGAAGGATGTTTACCTGTGTTTTATTGACTATGCAAAGGCATTCGACTGTGTAGTTCATAACAAATTATGGATAACATTGTGAAGAATGGGAATTCCAGAACACTTAATTGTGCTCATGAGGAACCTGTACATAGATCAAGAGGCAGTTGTTCGGACAGAACAAGGGGATACTGATTGGTTTCAAGTCAGGAAAGGTGTGCGTCAGGGTTGTATTCTTTCACCTTACCTATTCAATCTGTATGCTGAGCAAATAATCAGAGACGCTGGACTATATGAAGAAGAACAGGGCATCAGGATTGGAGGAAGACTCATTAACAACCTTTGTTATGCAGATGACACAACCTTGCTTGCTGAAAGTGAAGAGGACTTGAAGCACTTACTACTGGAGATCAAAGACCATAGCCTTCAGTATGGATTGCACCTCAACATAAAGAAAACAAAAATCCTCACAACTAGACCCATGAGCAGCATCATGATAAATGGAGAAAAGATTGAAGTTGTGAAGGATTTCATTTTACTTGGATCCACAATCAACAGCCATGGAAGCTGTAGTCAAGAAATCAGAAGACACATTGCATTGGGTAAATCTGCTGCAAAGGACCTCTTTAAAGTGCTGAAGAGCAAAGATGTCACCTTGAAGACTAAGGTGCACCTGACCCAAGCCATGGTATTTTCAATTGCATCATATGCATGTGAAAGCTGGACAATGAATAAGGAAGACCGAGGAAGAATTGATGCCTTTGAATTGCAGTGTTGGTGAAGAATATTGAATATACCATGGACTGCCAAAAGAATGAACAAATCTGTCTTGGAAGAACTGCGGCCAGAATGCTCCTTAGAGGCAAGGATGGCGAGACTGCGTCGTACATACTTTGGACATGTTGTCAGGAGGGATCAGTCCCTGGAGAAGGGCATCATGCTTGGCAAATACAGGGTCAGCGGAAAAGAGAAAGACCCTCAATGAGGTGGATTGACACAGTGGCTGCAACAATGAGCTCAAGCATAACAATGATTGTAAGGATGGCTCAGGACCGGGCAGTGAATTGTTCAGTTGTGCATACAGTCGCTATGAGTCGGAACAGACTTGACGGCACCTACCAACAACAACTTTAGTGAAGGCTAAGACAGTACACAAGACTGGGGAAACCAGTACAACTTGTAGAAGGCAAGGTCATGAAAGCTCCATAGGCACATCCAAACTTCCTGAGGACCAAATTGCAAGGCTGAGGGCTCTGGGGACCAAGGTCTCGGGGAAGATCTAGCTCAATTGACATAACAGTTTATAAAGCAAATAGTCTACATTCTACTTTGGTGAGTAGTGTCTGGGGTTTTAAAAGCCTGTGTGCGGCCATCTAGTATACTCCATTGATCTTACTCCTTTGGGATAAAGGAAGAATGAAGAAAACTAAAGATACAAGGGACAGATTAATCCAAAGGACTAAGGGACCGCACCTACTACAGCCTCCACCAGACTGAGTCCAGTACAATGAGATGGTGCCTGGCTACCACCATTGACTGCTCTGACAGGGATCACAATAGAGGGTCCTGGGCAGAGCTGGAGAAAAATGTCGAGCAAAATTCTAACTCAGAAAGAAAGGCTTGACTTGCTGTCCTGACAGAGCCTGGAGAAACCCTGAGAGTATGGCCTCTAGACATCCTTTCAGCTCGGTAATGAAGTCACTCCTGATGTTCACCCTTCAATCAAAGATTGGACTGGCCCATAAAACAAAATGAGACTAATGGGGCACACCAGCCCTGGGGCAAGGACTAGAAGGCAGGAAGGACAAGAAAGCTGGTAATAGGGAACCCAAGGTTGAGAAGGGAGAGTGTTAACATGTCGTGGGGTTGTTAAACAATGTCGTAAAACAATATGTGTACTGTTTAATGAGAAAGTAGTTGGTTCTGTAAACCTTCATCTAAGGTACAATAAAAAAAGAAAAACAAAACAAAATCCCAATATTTAAAGCAAATACACAGTTGTTCTGGTGTGTGTATGTGTTGGGGGGGGCTTGTCCACTCAGCACCCCCCCATACACACACTCAAAGCCCCTTGAGGCTCCTCTGTTGGGGTTTGAAAGTTGCTGTTCTGGGATCTGTGGGACACAGGGGTCCTGTTGACCAAGGATCCTTGGGCCTTATTACTCTCACACCTGAGTCCTCACACCTGACTCCAACCTGGTACCTGTGTCCTGCCCTGTTACCTCGTGCCATCGTGCCCAGATTTCCAGAGTGAGAACAATGTGCCCTCTTTGGGCCCCTGAGCAAGGCTCTATCTTCTCTCCATTGCTAGGATACTGGTTCCTTGTTCCTCCTCAGGGGTCTCCACAGCCTCTGTCTGTTTCAATATCCATCTGTCGACCCCAGCGTGCCCCTGTTCCAGTCAGCCTGACTTGGGTTCAGGGCAGGATGGGGCTGGAAACAGCTAAAACCAGGGCTTTGGAAAGCCCTTCCTTCCAACTCTGTGGCTCTAGGCCTGTTTCCTCAATTGTCTCCTGAGATGGTGGGGGCGATGACCTCTAAGCATCCTACTAGCTGGAGCTTCCTTTCTAAGAGTCAGGTCTGTTCTATTACTATACTGCTTCTGAGGGCTTCATGTGCAGTGCAGACCAAGAGCCCTGGGTAATTGACTCCTGCTCATTTCTCCAGTATTATCTTCAGCCTCCACTGGGTCATCAGATTTTGCTGCTGTCTGAGGACTGGCTGTACAGGAGTTAAATATGTTCATGCTTCATAAGATTCAGTAAAGAGTCCATTGTGCCTTAAAATTGTCTGTCTGAGCCTGTGTGATAAAATGACACTTGAAGACCATTTGGAACCAGAGGGACCATGGCAACAACAATCATCATTTAGCAAGTCTCTCCTGTGCAACAGCCAATTTCTTGTTCATTACCTTATTTAGTTCTCACATCAACTCTGTAAAGTTGGTACCATTATTTCCCTGTTTGTCAGATGAGGAATCTCAGGCTCAAGGTAGTTAACCTGCTAAACTGTAAATACAGAGCTGGGATTACGAGCCCATGCTCTGGTAATCCCAGAGACAGTGGTTTTGAACTTTACGACACATAGTGGTAGAAGGAGGCTACTCTGGCCATTCTAGAAGGGCATGCAGAAAGTTCTGGGGAGTCCAATAGTTAGCTCCTGGTAATCCTGAGAATGTGTCATCATCTTCTCAGTCCTGTTTCTTCCTGGTGGCAAAGTTTTGCTTTTAACCTCTGTGAATGTGCAAGATGGGAATCTTCACTCCTCAGCTGGGTAGTATCACAAAATGGGAGTTGGTACCAATGGGGGCAATGACCAGGGACTTTTCCCAAGAAAACAGAGAGAACAATAGTCTCTGGACTGAGTGGTAGGTCAAATTATACCCACAATTCTCAAACTTGATTGGGCATCAATGTTCCCGGAAGTTGATGTGCATGCAAATTCCTACCCTCCCCCCACCCCTGAGATTCGGATCTAGGAGGTCTGGCATGAGACCCAGGTATCTGCACGTGTAATACACTTTCCAGGTGATTCGGATGCAGGTTGTTCTGGACTACATTACCCTTAGTAAAGAGTCAAACCAAACCATCTTTTAAGTCTCTTCCAGCTTTGAGATTCCTGGTGTTAAGTATTGAGCTGTATGGCATGGATGACAAGTATCATGGTCATCAGAAAGAGGTGAGAGAAATGTAAGTGCCTGTAGTTAGAAATGCACTGTAAGAGATGGCTTCATGAGAGTGATTACATTTGTGCCGGGTCTTGAAGTAGGGATGAAAATTGGATTGAATACAGAAGAGCGAAATGATACTCCAGCAAGGAGAGTTTGGAGATAAAAAGTCTGAAAAACAGGAATAACTATGGTTCGTATGTGGCAGGATGTGGTGAGAAGGTCAAAGTTAAGAAATCCAAACAGCCTCCTTGAAACAAAGAATAAGAGATACCTTTGGCAGAGAGCAAGGGGCCATATTAAAATAGGTAGTGGATGCTACCCAGAGAATTTAAGCTTGAGGAACAAATGGGAGGCTTTGTAGGTTCTGGAGCAGGGGAGTGAAAGGGGCCTAAAGCAATATTTTTGGAACTGTTTTTGGCTGAGATTCGCAGTAAGAAAATGTACACCACTACTTGGTACATATACACACACACTCACATGTGTCTATGGGTATGTGAGTGTGTGTGTGTATGAGAGAAACCAAACTTTCCTGAAAACAAGTCTTAATAAGGGTCAAAGTGATGCACTCTGACTAGTATATAATGAATTGAAATATATACAACTGCTGCTCCCACCCATTACATTAGTTTCATGACCTCCTAATGGGTTATAAACCACGGTTTGAGAAACACTAATCTGAAGGAACTGAGATAGTTTCTTTTCTTGATGTTTACTTTTGAACTGATAGGAAATTATGGACTGGTCTCATGAAAATGCTTCAAAAAATCCATAGACATTCGATTTTAATTTTAAAATATATTTTAAGAATGTTTTAAACAATCTTAATAAAAAACAGGATTCACACTCAAATGTATAGATGTGTGATACGCTAAATTTGGACTCATTGGAAAGCAGTTATGCATTCACTTGGGCTTCGTGGGTAATTCGTTTTCCACGCTGACATTAAAATAAGGCTCCTGGCACAGCTGTACTTTATATTTAAACTTCAAAGTGCATCATCATTCAGGACAGTGCTAGTTCTGTCCTAATCTTTCTTTGAGTTCAGCCTATACATGTCCACTCAAGTGGACAACCAAGGTTCAGGTGCACTGGTATGTCACATACACTCCTCTGGACAACATAGTCAGAGAAGAAATATCAGAAGTATATGTAACACATTGCATTGTGATAATGGTCTGTTACAAAAAGTTTAAGTGCTTATGTTAAGTTTTAGGTGTGTCTCATCCAACTTTTATATTTATTACTAGCTGCCTTCACTAGTGTGGCTCAGAAACGTCAAGGACCTTGTTAAATATGGTTTAATAAAACTAATGTAATAATTATCATTGGATTTATACTCTTAATTTTATTTGTAATGATTAAATACATAACTGTGATAATTTTCAACTTTGAAACAAAGTTCTTTATAGACTACTTTTTTGTTCTAGTTTACATCCCTAAAGTTCCTCACCCTAAAATATGCTACATAAAGTTGCCCATGCGAAAAGCAGTTTCATTACAAATCAATGCTTGCCATTTGTAGTGTTTGCTATTATGACAAGGAGCACTGGTGGTGCAATGGCTAAGCACTCGGCTGCTAACTGAAAGGTCAGCAGTCCAAACTCACCAGCTGCTCTGTGGGAGAAAGATGTGGCAGCCTGCTTCCATAAAGTTTACAGTCTTGAAAACCCTGTGAGGCAGCTCAACCCTGCACTATAGAGTCATTATGAGTCGGAATGGACTCAACGGCAATGAGTTTGGGTTTGTTTCCTTCCCTCCCTCCCTCCCTCCCTCCCTCCCTCCCTCCCTCCCTCCCTCCCTCCCTCCCTCCCTCCCTCCCTCCCTTCCTTCCTTCCTTCCTTCCTTCCTTCCTTCCTTCCTTCCTTCCTTCCTTCCTTCCTTCCTTCCTTCCTTCCTTCCTTCCTTCCTTCCTTCCTTCCTTCCTTCCTTCCTTCCTTCCTTCCTTCCCTCCTTCCTTCCTTCCTTTCTTTTTTTTGGGGGGGTCCTATTATTACTTTGGAGCCCTGGTGGAGCAGTGGTTAAGAGCTTGGCTGCTAACCAAAATGTTGGCAGTTCGAATCGACTAGCTGCTCCTTGGAAACCCTATGGGGCAGTTCTACTCTGTCCTATAGGGTAACTATGAGCTGGAATCGACTCAAAGGCAATGTCTTTTTTTTATGATGTACAATAGTGGTTACACTACAAGGAAAATACTTCCAGGGAACTACAAATTTTGAAAGCAAGTGAGGTCATTTCAGGGTAGCTAGGGACTTATACTTCACCTTTTAACATACCACTTTAAAATGTACTGTTTTAACCTGTGTTGTTAGCTTTAAATTGTCTGTATCCCATGAATCCATTTTTCTGTGCTTTAGGATCACAAAAACTGGCTTCTACATGACCTAATCATTGGAACAGAGTGTACTTTTAGGCTCATCTTTCCGTTTCAGGGAACTGAAGCAATGTTAGATTACTTAGCAGAGTCAATATGGGCTTATTTGAAACTTCTGTTTGTTTTCTCTTTCCAGAGTATATCTCCTTCCACATGGCTGCCAAAGGTCCTTTTTTGTTGGACCTTTCAACTGCCTGAGAAAGAACCTCTCACACAGACAAGCATGTGAGTCCTGGGTTGTACCTTGGTTTCAGATGTTCTGGGGGATGACTATTTTTTGTTGGGTGTTCAGCTATTATTGCATCTCAGTCAAGGTTGTGGCTGTGCCACTGGTGCCTTGTACAGGTTGCGCATAGCAGATGTCCCATAAATTTTTGTTGAATGGAAGAATGTAATGTCACCTCATCCATTAAGGCATCTCAGACCCCTCCAAAATTTATTGCTTCTTTCTTTGAGACACCATGGTACTTTTTCCATATGTTTATTAAAGCCTTTGTCACATCACAGAATTTATATAACATTTATGTGTCTATTTTACTCACTAAATTGTTGTCTTCTTGCAGGAAAGAATGACTTTGTCTTAATTACTTTGGTCTGTGCAGTGCCTAGTACAGTGCCTGTCATAGAGTAGGCAGTGAATGTTTATTGACAGAACAAATCAATAAGTACATAAGAAAGGGATTATTTATGAACACATACAAAACTTCAGGGATTCATGAGTCATATATGCAGCCTTCTCAACTTCCCCAATTATCACTGATTCATTTATCAAATCATTCCACAAATTTTAGACAACAACAGACTTTTTGTTAGGCACTGTTCTACCTTACAGGAATACAGAGGTGTATAATACAAAGTCCCTACCCTAATGGTTCCTATGTAGTCTACAAGAAATCAAATTAACTACATCTATGGAGAGCTGAGGGATAAGCTCAATATAAAATCAGTAAAAACAGAACCAGGATCATCAACTGCTCATGTGCAAGTTCAAATAGAAGTTGAAGAAAATTACAGCAAGTCCATGAAGGCCAATGCACAATTCTGAATACACTGTTCTTCAACTTTGAGACAATCTCAAGGATATAGTTGATGTACTTAACGCTAATGACCAAAAACCAGAGGAATTGTAGGAAGTCATCAAGGATATCACACATGAAGAAAGTAAGAAGTCATTGTAAAGAAAGGAAAGAAGGAAGAGACCAAAACTGATGCCAGAAGAGATTCTGAAAAGTGCTTTTCATTAAGCACAGAGTAGCAAAAGCAAGCATAAGAAATGCTGAAGTAAAAGAGCTGAACAGGAGATCTCAAAGGGCAGCTCATGAAGACAAGGCAAACTATTACAATGATATGTGCAAAGACCCTGAATGAGAAACCAAAAGGAAAAATATGATCAGGATTTCTAGCACTGAAAGAAATGAAGAAAAACTTCAAGCCTCGAGCTGCAATTTTGAAGGATTCTGTGAGGGAAAGAGAAATGATGCAGGTAGCATCAAAAGAAGATGAAAGGGAGAGGTGGGGCCAAGATGGTGGAATAGACAGACACTTTTGGCGAGGCCTCTTACAACAAAGACCCAAATAAAAAACAAGTGAAATGACTATATTTATGACAAGCTAGAAGCCATGAACTTCAAAGGCAAAGTTAGAAAACGAAATGGCGGGTGGGGGAGGAAGAGATGGTTCAGAAGCAGAGAGGAGTTACCAGACCTGAATCACTGGGATCCCTCAGGCACCATTCCCAGGAGCAGGTGCAGGGGGCTGGTACTAGCTTTTGGCTGCAGTTTCCTCAGGGAGAAGCAGCCAGTCACAGCCTATTCACACCTCAGGAACCAGAGAAGAACGGCACTCTCGGCAAAAGCTAAGTACTTGAGTATATTCTACTCTGCACCCCAGCTTCAACTTCAGCAGATGTTGATTTCTCTGGGCCTGAGATAAGCACTGTTGAGCACCTAGAGCCATCCTCCAGGCCCTGGAGAAGGAAGAAATTCGCAGTTAGGGGAAAAGATAATTTGCCAGCTCCACTAACGGGGGGAGCTCAGGACAGAAGCAGCTCCTGTCCAGGCATAAAAGGTCCGTGGACTTTGAATACCTTTCCCTTCTCCATGGACCTGTGTGGGCCTATTTCCGGAGAACAGGCCCTTGCTGGCAGATTACAACTGTTTCAGCTGAGCGGTGGAGTGGTGGGTGTTTGATGTTTGACACCGCTTTGTTAAACAGGTCCTCACTTACACAAAGCAGGGTCCTAAGGCCTGGTGTGTCAACTCAGGTCACCTAGCCACCCACGACATGGTTCCAAGGATAGCTGGTAACTCCCAGGCCTTAGAACACAAAACATTGGGTGCCCATGGTCAATCTGCAGATCCCACCCACCTGTACTCTCTAGGGAATAGGGGCACGCTTTCATCAAAGATATTTGGGGGACAATTCTCAGCCCCCTGCCTTGTTCAGAGTGTGACCCACTGCTGAAACCAGACACTGGTACCTATACCAATCACCCCTGTCCCTCTAAGACTGTAGGACAGAGCAAGTACCACACACTTTATGATCAGCTACCTGGACAAATGAGCTGAATTCATACAAGAAAAGTGAATGGACTTCTAGACTGATATACCTGATAACAGCTTTAGTCACCTGGGGACAGGATGTCAGAGCTACAAAGGTGAAAATAATCAAGCTAGCTCACTCAAGCAACCCTTTTCAGCATATCAGAACAAAACAAAGCAAGAAGCTACGACACAGTAAGCAAGCATAAAATAAACTAATAACTTTTAGATGGCTCAGAGACAACAGTCAATATCAAGTCACACAAAGAGACAGACCATGATCTCCTCAACAAGCTCTCAAAACAAAGAATCAAGGAATCCTCTAGATGAAAGTGACTTCCTGGAATTAACAGAGGCAGAATACATAAGATTAATATAGAGAACCCTTCAAGGCATCACAACGGAAATTCGGCAATGCTCAGAACAAGCCAAGGAACACACAGATAAGGCAGTTTAAGAAACCAAAAGGTTATTCAGGAACATAATAAAAAAACTTAATAAGCTGGAAAAATCCATAGACAGACAGCAATCAGAAATTCAGAAGATTAACAATAAAATTACAGAATTAGACAACTCAGCAGAAAGTCAGAGGAGCAAAATTGAGCAAGTGAAGGGCAGAATTTGTGAACTTGAATATAAAGCACTTGGTACCAATATATATGTGAAGAAAAATCAGACAAAAGAATTGAAAAAAAAATGAACAAACCTTAAGAATCATGAGGGACTCTATCAAGAGAAATAACTTATGAGTGATTGGAGTACCAGAACAGGGAGGGATAACAGAGTATACAAAGAGAATTGCTGAAGATTTGTTGGCAGAAAAATTCCCTGATATTGTGAAAGATGAGAAGATACCTATCCAAGATGGTCATCAAACTCCGCATAAGGTACATTTTAAAAGAAAGCCACCCAGACATATGATAATCAAAGTTACCAAAACCAAAAATAAAGAATTTTAATAGCAGCTAGGGATACATGAACAGTCCCCTACAAAGGAGAGTAAATAAGGATAAGCTCAGACTACTCAGCAGAAACCATTCAGGCAAGAAGACAATGGGATGACTTACATAAAAAACTGAAGGAAAAAATTGCCAGCCAAGAATCATATATCCAGCAAAACTGTCTCTCAACTATGAAGGTGAACTTCTGACATTTCCAGGTAAACAGAAGTTTAGGGAATTTGAAAAAACCAAACTAAAACTACAAGAACATTAAAGGGAGTTCTTTGATTAGAAAATCAATAATATCAGGTATCAGTCCAAGACTAGGACACTGGGCAGAGCAATCAGAAGTCGAACCAGACAGGAAAATCACAAAAATAAATCAAGATAAAAAAAAAAACACTCAAAGCAGGGAAATAGCGACAACATTATGAAAAAGGAGACAGACAACATTAAAACAATAAAGAGGGACTAAGAAATGTAGCCATAGATCTTACTTATGGAGAGGAAGACAAGACGACACAAAGAAATAAAAGTTAGGTTTAAATTTAGGAAAATATGGGTAAATAATAAGGTAACCACAAAAGACACAAACGAACCTGCACATCAAAATAAAAAATAAGAAAAAAATAGAGACTCAGCAGAAACAAAATCGAGGAAAAGACAATATATAAAGATAATCTACACAGCACAAAAGATTAAGTGGGTAAAATAAACTGTCAACAACACACAAAAAAAGACATTCAAAATGATAGCACTAAATCCATAAAAAAAAATCCATACCTACCCATAATTACGCTGAATGTAAATGGACTAAATGCAACAATAAAAAGACAGAGAGTGGCAGAATGGATTAGAAAACATGATCCATTTATATACTGCCTACAAGAGACACATCTTAGACACAGAGACACAAACAAACTAAAACTCAAAGGATGGAAAAAAATATATCAAGCAAACAACAATCAAAAAACAGCAGGAGTGGCAATATTAATTTCTGACAAAATAGACTTTAAAGTTAAATCCATCATAAAGGAAAAGGAAGGACACTATATAATGATTAAAGGGACAATACAACAAGAAGATGTAACCATAGTAAATATTTATGCACCCAATGACAGGACTGCAAGATACATAAAACAGACTCTATCAGCATTGAAAAGCGAGATAGACAGCTCCATAATAATAGTAGGAGGCTTCAACACACCACTTTCGGTGAAGGACAAGACATCCAGAAAGAAGCTCAATAAATACACGGAAGATCTAAATGCCATAATCAACCAACTTGATCCCATAGAAATATACAGAATACTTGACCTAATAGCAGCCAAGTATACTTTCCTTTCTAACTCACATGGAACATTCTCCAGAACAGACCACATACTAGGACATAAAGCAAGCCATAGCAGAATTCAAAACACTGAAATATTACAAAGCATCTTCTCTGACCATAAGGTCATAAAAGTAGAAACCAATAAGGAAAAAGCAGGGAAAAGAAATCAAACACTTGGAAACTGAACAATACCCTGCTCAAAAAAAAAAAAAAAAAAAAGGATTATAGAAGACATTAAGAATGGAATAAAAAAAAATCATAAAATCCAATGAGAATGAAAACACTTCCTAACAGAACCTCTGGGGCACGGCTAAAGAAGTGCTCTGAGGCCAATTTAAATCAATAAATGTACACATCCAAAGAGAAGAAAGGGCCAAAATCAAAGAATTATCCCTACAACTTGAACAAATAGAAAGAGAGCAACAAAAGAAACCCTCAAGCAGCAGAAGAAAACAAATAGTAAAAACTAGAGCTAAAGTAAATGAAATAGAAAACAGAAAAACAATTGAAAGAATTAACAAGACCAAAAGCTGGTTCTTTCAAAAAATAAACAAAATTTGATAAACCACTGGCCAAACTGACAAAAGAAAAAGAGGAGAGGAAGCAAGTAACCAGAATAAGAAATGAGATGGGTGATATCACAACAGAGCAAAAAGCAATTAAAGAATCACATCAGATTTCTATGAAAAATTGTACTCTAACAAATTTGAAAACCTAGAAGAAATGGATGAATTCCTCGAAACACACTACCTACCTAAACTAACACAAACAGTGGGAGAACAACTAAATAGACCCATAACAAAAGAAGAGATTGAAAGGGTAATCAAAAAACTCCAAACGAAAAAAAGCCCTAACCTGGATGGCTTCATTGCACATTTCTACCAAACTTTCAGAGAAGAGTTCACACCACTACTACTAAAGGTATTTCCAAGCATACAAAAGGATGGAATATTACCAAACTCATTCTATGAAGCCACGATATCCCTGATCCCAAAACCAGGTAAAGACATCACAAAAAAGGAAAATTACAAACCTATATTCCTCATGAACTTAGATGCAAAAATCCTCAGCAAAATTCTGGTCAATAGAATTCAGCAACATATCAAAAAAATAATTCACCATGATCAAGTGAGATTCCTACCAGGTATGCAGGGATGGTTCAACATTAGAAAAACAATAAATGTAATTCATCATATATATACGAGAAAAGACAAGCATTACCTGATTTTATCTATTGATGCAAAAAAGGCATTTGACAAAGTTCAAAACCCATTCCAGCAAAGTAGGAATAGAAGGAAAATTCCTCAACATAATAAAGGGCACTTATACAAAGCCAATACCCAACATCATCCTAAATGGAGAGAGACTGAAAGTATTCCCATTGAGATCGGGAACCAGACAAGGATGCCCTTTATCACCACTCTTATTCAACATTGTGCTGGAGGTCCTAGCCAGAGCAATTAGGCTTGATAAAGAAATTGAAGGCATCCAGATTGGCAAAGAAGTATCTCTATTTGCAGATGACATGATCTTATACACAGAAAACCCTAAGGAATCCTCAAGAAACCTACTGAAACTAATAGAAGAGTTCAGCAGAGTATTGGGATACAAGATAAACATTCAAAAATCCATTGGATTCCAACAAAAAGAACATTGAAGAAGAAATCATCAAATCAATGCCATTTACAGTAGCCTGAAAGAAGATAAAATACTTAGGAATAAATCTTACCAGGGATGTAAAAGACTTAGACAAAGAAAACTATAAAACACTTCTGCAAGAAACCAAAAGAAACTATATAAGTGGAAAAACATACCTTGCTCATGGATAGGAAGACTTAGCATTGTAAAAATGTCTCTTCTTCCAAAAGCGATCTATGGATTTAATGCAATTCCACTCCAAATTCCAATGACATTTTTTAATGAGATGGAGAAACAAATCACCAACTTCAAATGTGGAAGGGAAAGAGGCCCCAGAGAAGTAAAGCATTACTGAAAAAGAAGAACAAACTGGGAGACCTCACTCTACTTGATTTTAGAACCTATTATACTTCTACAGTAGTCAAAACAGCCTGGTACTGGTACAACAACAGATACAGAGATCAATGGACCAGAATTGAGAATCCAGACACAAACCATTCACAAATGAGCAGGTGATATTTGAGAAAGGCCCAAAGTTGGTTAAATGGGGAAAAGAGAGACTTTTTAACAGATGGTGCTGGCATAAAAATATCCATCCGCAAAAAAATGAAACAAGACCCATACGTCACACCATGCACAAAACTGAACTGAAAATGGATCAAATATCTAACTATAAAATAAAAAACAGTAAACATCATGGAAGAAAAAAAAGAGACATTAGGAGCCCTAATACATGGCATAAACAGTATACGAAACATTACTAACAATACTGAAGAAAAACTATATAACTGAGAGCTCCTAAAAATCAAACACCTGTGCTCATGCAAAGGCTTCACTGAAAGAGTGAAAAGATTACCTACAGATTGGGAAAAAGTTCTTAGCTATGACATTTCCAATCAGCACCTGATCTCTAAATTCTACATGATATTGCAAAAACTCAACTACGAAAAGACAAATACCCCGATTAAAAAATGGGTAAAAGTTATGAACAAACAGTTCACTAAATAAGACATTCAGGTAGCTAACAGATACATGAAGAAATCCTCACGATCATTAGCCATTCAAACCAAAAACCAAACCCAGTGCCATTGAGTCAATTCCAACTCATAGCAACCCTATAGGACAGAGTAGAACTGCCCCATAGAGTTTCCAAGGAGCACCTGGCAGATTCAAACTTCCAACCCTTTGGTTAGCAGCCTTAGCACTTAACCACTATGCCACCAGGGTTTCCCATTAGCCATTAGAGAAATGCAACTCAAAACTATAACAAGATTCCATCTCTCTCCAACAAGGCTGGCATTAATCCAAAAAAAACACAAGATAATAAATGTTGGAGAGATTGTGGAGAGACTGGCACACTTATACACTGCTGGTGGGAATGTAAAATAGTACAACCACTTTGGAAATCAATGTGGTGCTTCCTTAAAAAACTAGAAATAGAACTACCATATGATCCAGCAATCCCACTCCTTCGAATATATCCTAGAAAATAAGAACCTTTATACGAGCAGATATATGCACACCCATGTTCATTGCAGCACTGTTTACAATAGCAAAAAAGATGGAAGCACCCAACGTGCCCATGAATGGATGAATGGAAAAATAAATTATGATATATTCACACGGTGGAGTACTATGCATTGATGAAGAACAGTGATGAATCTTTGATACATTTCATAACATTGAGGAATCTGAAAGGAATTATGCTGACAGAAATTAGTCAGTTTCAAAAGGATAAATATTGTTTGAGGCCACTATTATAATAACTGGAGAAATAGTTTAAACAGAGAAGAAAATGTTCTTTGAAGGTTACGAGAGGAGGGAGGGAGGGAGGGAGGGAGGGAGGGAGAGAGGTATTCACTAATTAGATAGTAGATAAGAACACTTTACGTGAAGGGAAAGACCACACACAATACGGGCGAGGTCAGCACAACTGGACTGAACCAAAAGCAATGAATTTTCCTGAATAAAGTGAATGCTTCAAAGGCCAGTGTAGCAGGGGTGAGGGTTGGGGACCACGGTTTCAAGGGACATCTAAGTCAATTGGCATAGTAATATCTATTAAGAAAACATTCTGCATCCCATTTTTGAGAGCGGTGTCTGGGGTCTTAAACCCTAGGAAGCAGCGGAGGGAGTTGGAAGCTGGTGGAATGGACACAAAAATAGAGAATGGAGAGGAGTGGACTGTCTCATTAGGGGGAGAGCAATTAAGAGAATATAGCAAGGTATATATAAATTTTTGTATTAGAGATTGACTTAATTTGTAAGCTTTCACTTAAAGCACAATAAAAATTTTTAAAAAAGTTGAAAGGAGTGCACAAAGTCACTGTACCAAAAAGAATTGGTCAATGTTTAACCATTTCAGGATAGATTATGATCCAGAACAGCTGGCCGTGAAAAAGGAAGTTCAAGCTGAACTGAAGACACTGGCAAGAAAAACAAGGCTTCAGGAATTGAGAGAATACCAAGTGAGATGTTTCAACAAATGGACGTGTCATGGATTGAATCGTTTTCTCCAAAAATATGTGTAAACTTGGTTGGCCATGATTCCCAGTATTGAGCAGTTGTCCTCCATTTTGTGATTGTAATTTTATGTTAAAGAGGATTGGGGTGGGATTGTAACACCCTTACTGAGGTCACATGAAAACTTGACCATCCAAGGAGCTCAATGAACTCCATATAGAATAGGCCCCCCAAAAAATCATGAAAACATATCATAATCATACTCGCTAAAACTAAAGACACAGAAGGAATCCTGAAATCAGCTCAATAAAAATGAAAAGTCACATACAAAGGGAAAACGATAAGACTGATCTCTGATTACTCAAAAGAAACTGTGCAGGCAAGAAGGCAATGGGATGACATATATAAAACCTTGAAAAAAAGTTGCTAACCCAGAATAATACATATACTTCAAAACTCTTGCTTTTTGGATGGTCAAGTTTTCATCTTTCAGTGATTTTAGGGATGTTTTCAGTCAGCAAATCTTCAAAGATCCCCTCTGTGTTTTCTATTTTCTCCTCCTCTTCTGGAACTTTGAAAACCAACAACATCAGACAACAACCTGAATCTAGGACACAGGACAGCATCAGCCACATACCAACCTAGGTAATGAACTCTCAAGAATAAAACAAAACTAAAAGATTTACAACAGGGAATCTGAGATGTCAATCTGTAAATGAGAACAAGTCAGAATTATAAAAGAGAGTATAGGTATAGAACTTTCAAATAGAGAGAAAGTCAAGGTGATATCAAGCAATAAAAGACAGGTTAAACTTAGGAAGATAGGTTTAAATGTCAAGGTAACCACAAAGAAAGTTAAGAAACCCACTCTTCAAGGTAAAGAAGAGCAACATAAAGTCTCAGTAAAAACAAAATCTACAAAAATGTAAGAAATGAAAAAAAATCACAAATAAAAGGAATTCAGCACAGGAGAGTAAAGAAGAACAAAGAAAATGTGAGCACACACACACACAAAGCACTACAAAATGACAGCAATAAACTCACACCTATCAATAATTGCATTGAACGTAAATGGCTTAAATGCACCCATAAACAGACAGTGACAGAATGGATTAAAAAAAAAAGGACCCTTCAATATACTGTCTACAAGGGACACAGTTTAGAAACAAAAACATAAATGCATTAAATATCAAAGGATGGAAAAAATATATCAAGCAAACAGCAACCAAAAAAAGAGCAGGAGTGGTAATACTAATCTCAGATACAACGGAATTTAAAACAAAATTTACCATAAAAGACTAGGAAGGACATATAATGATTAAAGGTAGAAACCACCATGAGGACATAACCATAATAAATATCTATGCACCCAGTGACAGGGCTCCGAAACACATAGAACAACCTCTAACAGCACTGAAAAGAGAAATTGATAGTTCCATGAAGATAGTAGGAGACTTCAACACACCACTCTTGGTAAGGGACAGAAAATCTAGAAAGAAAATCAGCAAAGACACAAAAGATCTAAAGGCCACAATCAACCAAATTGACCTCATAGACGTATATAGAACATGCCACACAACAGCTGCAAAGTACACATTCTTTCCCAACGCATGTGGAATGTTCTCCAGAATAGACCACATCTTAGGCCGCAAAGCAACCCTCAACAGAATTGAAAGCACTGAGATAATACAAAGCATTTTCTCTGATCACAATGCCTTCAAAGTAGAAATTAATAAATGGAAGAGCAAGGAAAAAAAATCAAATCCATAGAAACTGAATAACACCTTAATTAAAAACCACTGGGTAATAGAAGAAATCAAAGATGGAATTAAAAAAATTGAAAATCAATCGAGAATGAAAACACATCATACCAAAACCTTTGGGACACAGCAAAGGCAGCTCTCAGAGGTCAATTTACAGCAATAGATGCATGCATCAAAAAAGAAATGGACAAAATCAAAACAGTAGCTATATAACTAGAACAAATAGAAATAGAACAGCAAAAGAAGCCCATGGCCTCCAGAAGAAAGGAAATAATAAAGATCAGAGAATAAATGAAATAGAGAATAGGAAAACAATAGAAAGAATCAACAAACCCAAAAGTTGGGTCTTTGAAAGGATCAACAAAATATGCAAACCATTGGCCAAATCGACCAAAGAAAAACAGGAACGGATGCAAATAACTCAAATAAGAAATGAAATGGGGGACATTGCAACAGACCCAACTGAAATAAAAAGGATCATAACAGAGTACTATAAAAACTATACTCCAACAGATTTGAAAACCTAGAGGAAATGGACAAATTTCTAGAAACTCACTGCCTACCTAAACTAACACAAACTGAGGTCAAAAATCTGAACAGACCCATAACAAGAGAAGAGATTGAAAAGGTAATTAAAAAAAAAAAAAAACTCCCAGCCAAAAAAAAAAAAAAAAGCCCTAGCCCAGATTTCTTCACTGGAGAATTCTACCAAACATTCATAAAAGAGCTTGCACCAGTACTGCTCAAAATATTTCAGAACATAGAAAAGGAAGGCATACTTCTGAATTCATTCTATGAAGCCAGCATAACCCTGATTCCAAAACCAGGTAAGGAGACCACAAAAAAAAAAATTACAGACCAATATCTCTCATGAATACAGGTGCAAAAATTCTCAGCAAAATTCTAGCCAATAGAATTCAGCATCATATCAATAAAATAATACACCATGACCAAGTGGGATTCATCCCAGGTATGCAAGTGTTAGAAAATCAATCAACATACTCCTCCACATAAATAAAGCAAAAGAATCACATGATCATCTCAATAGATGCAGAAAAGTCATTTGATAAAGTCCAGCATTTATTCCTGATAAATAATCTCAATAAAATACGTATAGAAGGGAAATTCCTCAACACAATAAAGGGCATATATACAAAACCAACAGTCAACATCATTCTTAATGGAGAGAGGCTGAAAACATTCCCCCTCAAAGAAGGAACAAGACAAGGATACCCTTTATCACCACTTCTATTTAACATTGTGGTGGAAGTCCTAGCTAGGATGATAAGGCAAGAAAAAGAAATAAAGAGCATCCAAATTGGTAAGGAAGAAATAAAACTGTCCCTATTTGTGGATGATGTGATACTATACTTAGAAAATCCAAAAGACTCCACAGGAAAACTACTGAAACTAATAGAAATATTTAGCAGAATAGCAGGATACAAGATAAACACACAAAAATCAGCTGGATTCCTATACACCAATGAACAGAATTACAAACAGGAAAACAATACCATTTATAATAATAGCCCCTAATAAAATAAAATAAAATACTCAGGAATAAATCTAACCAGGGAAGTAAAAGACCTATACAAAGAATATTTGCCTAGAGGCTATGTTGAGGGGTTTGATACCCCTCCCTTCTACAACGTCACCCAGGCCTTTTGTGTCAAAGGGCATCTCCCCAACATGTCTTTCACTTGCAGAAGTGTTTTCCTCCCTTACTAGATTGCAGATTGCTGTTGTTTTAACTGCCATCCAGTCAACTGCCCCATGCACAAGAAATCATTGTGATCCATAAGGTTTTCATTGGTTGATTTTTGGAAGTAGATTGCCAACCCTTTCTCCGGTAGTCAATCTTAGTCTTGCAGTTCCACTGAAACCTCTTCCTCGTCATAGCAACATACAAACCTCCAGTGACAGAGGGGTGGTGGCTGTGCCTAAGGTACATTGGCCTGGAATCAAACACTGGTATCCTGCATAGAAGGTGAGAATGCTACCACTGAAAAACCACTGCTCCCAGATTGCAGATCTTTGATGTGGTGAAACTCATGTGAAATTGTGTGCTACAGATTTATTGCCACCATCAAGAGGGGGCTGAGCTGTTTCCCATACTGGTTACCAGGTTATTTCTACCCCCCCCCTTTTTTTTACCGTCTTAGTGGGAGCCTTGGTGGCGCAGTGGTTAAAAGCTTCACTGCTAACCAAAATGTCTGCAGTTCGAATCCACCAGCCGCTCCTCGGAGACCCTATTGTACAGTTCTGGAATTGACTTGCCTGCAGTGTGTTTGGTTTTTCTGGACCATCTTAGTGGAGCCCTGGTGGCGCAGTGGTTAAGAGCTCAGCTGCTAACCAAGAGGTTGGCAGTTCAAATCCACCAGCTGCTCCTCAGAAACCCTATGGTTTGTTTTTGTTTGTTTGTTTTAACCATCTTAGTATCACATCATTGCACTGAAGGGCTCATGTTGTGAGAATGAACTTATTCCAGATTCAGATGTATTGAAAAGTAAAATAATGCCACATTAATAACAACTAGTCCCCTTGAAAGTAATAGTTAGGAAGAAGAGGTTCTACATTTTGTCAAGATGAAACTTCAAAATATGATATATTTTCCCACTCCTTTTAACTCCTGTACTTCGCCACAATTGAAGACAAATTCCTATTTATAAGAGAAGGGAGAAGATACTCAGAAAACTCATTAAAAAATTTCAAAGGCTGCCTAGACCCCAAAATATTCTTATAAAAGAACATCTCAAAGATTTAAATTCAGATGAATTGAAAAACAGGTAGGCCACATTTACCTTAAAATACACATGCATGGCCTTTTTATTTTCTTCCAACTACAGAGAAAAGGACTCAGGGCAAAACAGAGCTTGGTTTACGTTGAACCCCAAACATTTGGAAAAATAGGTCAAGATATTCCACAAACACCAGAGCTGGCCTGGGGTGTCTGTAAATAATTAATTTACTGTCACTCTTGTTAATAATGAAAATAGCAACATTTTGTTGTGGAGTTCCCACTGGAGAAGGCTTGGAGTCTTTTACAAGAAACCTCTACTGAGCCTCATACTCCCCTTTTTTACCCTGGGTTCCTTCAACCTTTGGGCTGTAAAAGAGCTTCTGTGACAGTTGTAGGACTCTGGTTGCCAGTGTTCAGTATGTAGCCCAGCTGAAAATCCATGGGCTACTTTGGTGGGGTGTGGGGGGGCAGAGGAAGTCTTGGATCCCTCAAGTATGGGAAGAGTTCTCTTAACTGTGGGTTTGGAGGCGGGGGACAGCATTCCACAGGTCAAGGATTACTTTGTTCCTTGCCAGGTAGAAAGAAAACAGCTTACTTAGCTGTTTTCTCTCTCTAGAATATAAGCCCAGCAAAGTAGGAAAGTGTCTTTCCAAAGCTCAGAGAACTGTCTGGCATATATTAGGCCTGATTAATTGGTTGAATAGATTGATAGAGAAAGAGTAGAGCAGAACACGGGGTGGGTTAGCTGTCTCAGGAGTCAGTGCCCTGGGGAGTGACCCACTCAGTGTGATAGACATGCTGGGAAGACACACTGGATTGGATCAAGAGAGTTTATGACTGTGAAACAAAATTCCAAAGGGATTTAATCATCAAAAGTGGTAATCTAACTCTCTTCTCCCTGACCAGACCCACTCAGGGGAATTGTTCTGGACACCACACATTAAAAAAGTCACAGGCAAACAGGCCTGTCCGGAGGGAAGTGAGCAGTCTGGGGAGGGGGTTGTAAAACAAATGCAGTGAACAGTTGTAGTTGCTGGGGCTTTTTGATACTGAGAAGGGAGGAATCTGGAGGATTTAGTCTCAAACATCAGACTTCTGAAAATCTATCACAGGGCAGAGGGAGCAAATGTCTTTCGTATGTCCTCAGGGAACGACTTTAGAAAGCTATAGAAAGATAGATTTTGTCAGTTCAAAACAAGTAAAAACTTTCTATCAACCAGAGGTGTCACTGAATAGGATGGGCTGTCTCAGCAGGGAATGATCACACCGTCACTGGAGGCAGGAAAGCCAGTACTACCAACACAATGGGAGGATGCAGTATAAGCTGGGCTTCAGTGGATGAACTTAAATATCATTTCCATTCCACAAATTCTTGGGTAATAATTATGGGAATACCTCCAAATTCTGACTCATCTTTTACATAGCACCCTGCTTCTCTGGGTGTAGGAAAATCAAATCACCTCTCTTTTATCTCCTTTTCTTCCTAATTTCTCCCACCAGAGCCTCAGCCAAGCCATGCCTAATATAGCTTAGATATGCAGTGAATGAACTAGTGCCTGAATAGCCTGAGTCAAAAAAAAAATTGGCAGAGCCATAACAAGAGAAGAGATTGAAAAGGTAATAATTTAAAAAAAACTTCCAAAAAAAAAGTGCTGGCCCAGATGGCTTCACTGGGGAATTCTATCAAGCATTAAGAGAACTTACACCAGCACTACTAAAAATATTTCAGACCATAGAAAGGGAAGGGATAATTCCAAATTCATTCTATGAAGCCAGCAAAACCAGGCAAACAAACAAATTACAGACCAATACCTCTCATGAATATAGATGTAAAAAAATCTCAACAGAATTCTAGCTGATAGAACTCAGCACCATACTAAAAAAAGTAAATAATACACCATGACTAAGTGGGATTCATACCAGTTATGCAAGGATGGTTCAACATTAGGAAATCAGTCAGCGTAATCCACCACAATAAAAAAAAAAATCAAATGATCATCTCAATAGATGCAGAAAAGGCATTAAAGTCCAACACCCATTCCTTCAAAACTCTCAATAAGATAGGAATAGAAGGGAAATTCCTTAACATAATAAAGAGCATCTATACAAAACTTTTTTTTTTTTATACAAAACTAGGGAAACCCTGGTGGCATAGTGGCTAAGTGCTACTGCTGCTAATCTAAAGGTCAGCAATTCAAATCTGCTAGGCGCTCCTTGGAAACTCTATGGGGCAGTTCTATTCTGTCCTATAGGGTCACTATGAGTCGGAATCGACTCGGGGGCAATGGGTATACAAAACTAACAGTCAACATCATTCCCAACGAAGACCGACTGCAAACCTTCCTCCTGAGAAGAGAAACAATACAAGGGTGCCCTTTATCACCACTCCTATTTAACTTTTGGAGCTGCTGGAAGTCCTAGTTAGAATAAGGCAAGAAAAAGAAATAAAGGGCATCCAAATTTGTAAAGAAGAAATAAAAATATCCCCATTTGAGGATGATATGGTATTATACACAGAGAACCCAAAAGATTCCACGAGAAAACTACTGGAACTAATAGAAAGATTCAGCAGACTTGTAGGATACAAGATAAACATACAAAAATCAGCTGGATTCTTATACACCAATAAAGAGAGCTATGAAAAGGAAATCAGGGAAGCAATACCATTGATAATATCCCCCCCCCAAAAAAAATGTAGGACTCTGGTTGCCAGGAGGAATAAATCTAGGAATAAATCTAGCCAGGGATGTAAAAGGCGTATATATATATATAAAAAAACACTGCAAGAAAACAAAAGAGACCTACATAAATGGAAATGTCTACCACGCTCATGGATAGACTCAACATTGTGAAACAGTCAATTCTACCCAAAGCAATCTACAAATACAATGAAATCCCGATCTGAATACCAACGGCATTCTAATAATGAGATGGAAAAACTAATTGTTAACTTTATGTGGAAAAGAAAGAAGCCCAGATACATAAAGCATTATTGAAGAAAAAGAAAAAAGTAGGAGGCCTTGCACTACCTGATCTCAGAACCTACTATACAGCTATGGTAGTCAAAACAGCTTGGTACTGGCACAACAACAGACACATTGAAGAATGGAACAGAATGGAGAATTAGATGTAAATCCATCTACCTATGGCCACCTGATATTTGACAAAGGCCCAAAGTCCATTAAATGGGGAAAAGACAGTCTTTTAAACAAATGGTACTGGCAAAACTGGATGTCCACCTGTAAAAAAATGAAACAGGATCCATATCTCATACTATACACAAAAACTAATTCCAAATGCACCAAAGACCTAAATGTAAAACCCAAATGGGCCAAAGACCTAAATGTAAAAGGTCATGACAGAAAAAATAACATCAGCACTAGGGGCCCTAATAAACAGCAAACAAACCATAATTAACAGTAGACCAACACCAGAAGATAAGCTAGATAAATGGGATCTCCTGAAAATTAAACACTTATGCTCATCAAAAATTTCACCAGACTGGGAAAAATATTTCAGTTATGACAAATCCAACAAAGGTCCAATCTCTAAAATCTATAGGAAAATCCAACACTTCTATAATAAAAAGACAAATAATCCAATTAAAAAATGGGCAAAGGATATGGACAGACGCTTCACCAAAGGCATTCAGGAGGCTATCAGACACACAAGGAAATGCTTGTGATCACTAGCTGTTAGATAAATGCAAATCAAAACTAAAATGGAATACCATCTCACCCCAGCAAGGCTAGCATTAATCTAAAAAACACAAAATAATAAAAAGTTGGGGAGGCTGCAGGAAGACTGAAACGCTTATGCACTGCTGGTGGGAATGCAAAATGATACAACCTTTTTGGAAAACTATATGGTGCTTTCTTAGAAAGCTAGAAATAGAAATACCATTTTATCCAGCAATTCTACTCCTAGGGATATATCCTAGAGAAATAAGAGTCGTCACAGGAATAGACATATGCACAGCCATGTTCATTGCAGCACTATTCACAATAGCAAAAAGATGGAAAAACCTAGATGATCATCAACAGATGAATGGATAAACAAACTATGGTACACACAATGGAATACCATGCAGCAATTAAAAACGATGAATCTGCTAAACATCTCACAGCATGGATGAATCTGGAGGGCAGTGTGCTGAGTGAAATAAATCAATCACAAAAGAACAAATACTGTATGAAATCATTATTATAAAAACATATGAAAAAATTCCCATACAGAAAGAAACAATCTTTGATGGTTCCAAGGGAAATGAGGGGTGGGGAAGGAAAAGCACTAACTAGACACTAGATAAGTGGTATCTTTGGTGAAGGGTAAGACAGTGCACAGTACTGGGAAAGTCAGCACAACTTGACCAAGGCAAAGTCATTGAAGCTTCATAGACACATCCGAACTCCCTGAAGGACTGACTTACTGGGCTGAGGGCTGAGGACCATGGTCTCGGGAGACTTTTATCTCAATTGGCATAACACAGCTTATAAAGAAAATTTTCTATGTCCAACTGTGGTAAGTAGTGTCTGCGGTCTTAAAAGCCTGTGAATGGCCATTTAAGATACATCTACTGGTCCCACCCCATTTGAAGCAAAGGAGAATGAAGAAAACTAAAACAGAAGGGAAAGCTTAGTCCAAAGGACTAATAGACCACAACTACCACAGCTTCCACCAGACTGAGTCCGGTACAACTAGATGGTGCCCGGCTATCACCATTGACTGCTCTTAAAAAAAAAAAACTCTTACAGGGGTCAAAATAGAGGGACCTGGACAGAGGGGGAGAAAAATGTAGAACAAAATTCAAACTCACAAAAAAGACCAGACTTACTGGTCTGACAGGGACTGGATGAATCCTGAGAGTATGGCTCCTGGACACTCTTTTAACTCAGTACTGAAGTCACTTCTGAAGTTCACCCTGCAGCCAAAGGTTAGACATGCCTGTAAAAAAACAATAACACACATGAGGAACATGCTTCCTAGTTCAAACATGGGTGTGAAACCAAATGGATACACCAACAAAAAGCAAAGAGGAAAAGGCAGGAAGGGACAGGAAAACAAGATGAATGTAAATGGGAAACCCAGAGTACATAAGGGTAGAGAGTTGACACATCATGATGTTGGCAACCAATGTCACAAATCACTTTTTGTATTAATTTTTTAACGAGAAACTAATATTCTCTCTAAACTTTCACCTAAAGCACAATAAAAATACAAACAAAAAAGCCACTAGGTGAGAGGGCAACTCGGAGGCAATGATACTGAGGCAATGAACTATGTAAGCCACAAATTGGCCTCATGACAACTGGATGTAAGAGTGCTGTCACTTTTGTGGGAGAAATGTTAAAGTGAAAGGTATTGAGCTATTCAACCATTTAAGACCATTGTTGCTCAGTTGTGTCTGCCATGGGCAGTACAGATGATGAGATTACTTGATGGGTGCAGGAGAGATTGGGGAAGCGTCTAGTATATTGTCCTAGTCAAAGACGACCAGAGTCATAAATGATGAGAGTACCCATGGCAAGGTCATCTCCACAGACAAACTTGGGCTGGGGCAATTTTGTCTGAGGCGGTATCATTGGAGGTGGTATGGAGGGCCACCCTGGAAGAGAGTAGCCTTCCCAAATAGCTACCTACTGGGGGTATGTTGGGGAATTTGGCGATAGGGCCGTGTGGTATATTTGAGTGGCCCGATCTAGAATATTTTTGCATTCAATCCTGTCACTTTTAATGTTACAGATTTCTTTTAAATTTTAGGGTCATCAGGAGTGCAGCGAGCAAAACCTCTGGCAGCTTTTTGTTGACTTTGGTTTAGGGCTTCCATCCACAACCAGGAGATGTTCTGTTCACATTGATCAGCCTGTTAAAGTGTTAATTTATGAAACCCTTGATCCAGGCACTCCAGTCCTTGGGAGATGGGGACAGGATTGTTAATTTATCAAGGTACGAGGAAACATTATCTTTTAGAGTTTTTTATACACATAGAGGCAAGACATACCTCCCTTTAAATATAAGAAGCGGTGATGGAAAGGTTTTTTTTTCTAAAGTTGGTGAGAGGTGTGAGTTAGCTAAAAGGCTTAGTATTAGAGATATTAAGGCCTGGGGCAAGAGGGAGACCCATTCAGGGATGAAAATGTAGTTTTGTGTTTAAACAGGAATTGTGTAAGAAGACTATTTTGTCTCTCAAGTAAATTGACTGCCTGGGACTGATCAGGGAGATGAACATTTTATTGAATGCCTTTCTCAAGAGCTTAGCAGTGTATATTATGACAAGTGAAATGTATGCCTTGGTCACTATTAGTAATGCCTAGAACTCCTAAGGGAGAAAGAGTGTCCTGGTGAGGCTTCGCATTGTGGTCTTAATACATATATATGTAGACATGTGTGACCTTGATTTATATTTTGAGTATCTGCGAGGCAAGAGATTCCCAGAGTTCTTTACTTTGAAGAGGACAACTCCTAGGCTATGGACCAAGAATATGTAAAAAATTATGCCGATGGGACTATGTATCAGCCAGTGCATCCAGTGCTAAGATGACTGCCTGAAGTTTGGATATATTGTGTTTACACTTGGGTCCTATTCTTTATCAGAGACATCCTGATTAAGGGATGAAAAGTAGCAACATTCAACCAAGCTCCATTACTTGTGATGCGGCCTGTGCTATCCACACAGTCTATGAACTCCCATTGCTGTTCATTCATTTAATCACAGTTGTCACCCCAGGCAGTCAGGAGGCCTGAGGAAGGACTGGCCTCCTACAGCAACATGGCATCTAGCAAGGATCTTAGGACAGGAGAGGTCACCTCCTTCTGCAGGTGAAATATGCAAGAGTGAGCAGATTTGGCCCAATCCTTTAACAGGGATGCTTCCTCAGTAGCTGTGCTGACCTTGTGGAGTACTGTTTTCATGATCCAAGGCACAATGTGTCACAGGTTCAGGGTTTGTGGCAGTCTCTATTTCCAAGACAGCCCAGTATGTAGTCAGCAATTGTTGCTCTAATGGTGTATGATATAGGGCTAAGAAGGGCAATTTCTTGCATGGGAAACCCATGGGCAACTTTTGGCTATCATAGGTTGTCCAGAGACTATAGGAGGCATGAGAGGAGGATGACAAAAATCTACAGAGGAGTCTCTGTTGGCATTACTAGAATGTCTGTTGATTTTAATTTGGACAGATTCTAGAACCTTTTGTTGGAGGAGCCCCATTCAAGGTGGGTTGCTTTGTAAATAGTAACGTCAGTGACATTAAGTAAAATTATAAATGAAGACTATGATGTCTTTTTTTAAATTGTGCTTTAAGTGAAAGTTTACAAATCAAGTCAGTCTTTCATACAAAAAGTTACGCACACCTTGCTATGTTCTCCCAGCTGCTCTCCCCCTAATAAGACAGCAAATTCCTCCTCTTCACCTTGACTTCACTGTGTCCATTCAACCAGCTTCTGTCCCCACCCTGGCTTCTCATCTCATCTCCGGACAGAAGCTACCCACATAGTCTCATGTGCTTACCTAAGCCAAGAAGATCACTCCTCACCAGTATCATTTTCTGTCTTATAGTCCAGTCCAATCCCTGAAGAGTTGGTTTCGGGAATGGTTACAGTCTTGGGCTAACAGAGGGTCTGGGACCATGACCTCTGGGGTCCCTCCAGTCTCATTCAAACCATTAAGTCTGGTCTTTTTATAAGAATTTGCTATCTGGATCCCACAGTTCTCCTGTTCCATCAGGGATTCACTGTCATGTTCCCATTCAAAGCAGTCATCAGTGGTACCGGGAACCATCTAATTCTTCCTGTCTCAGTCTAATGTAGTCTCTGGCTTATGTGGCCCTTTCTGTCTCTTGGGGTCACCTTTAACTTATGTCTTTGGTGTTCATCATTCTCCTTTGCTCCAGGTAAGTTGACACCAATTGATGCATCTTAGATGGCCGCTTGCTAGCATCGAAGACCCCAGATGCCACTCACCAAAGTGGGATGCAGAACGTTTTCTTAATACATTTTGTTATGCTAATTGACCTAGATTTCCCCTGAAATCATGGTCCCCAGACCCCCGCCCCTGCTATTCTGGCCTTCAAAGCATTCGGTTGTATTCAGGAAACTTCTTTGCTTTTGGTTTATTCCAGTTGTGCTGACCTCTCCTGTATCGTGTGTTTTCTTCCCCTTCACCTAAAATAATTCTTGTCTATTATCTAATTGGAAACCCTGGTGACGTAGTGGTTAAGAGCTATGGCTGCTAACCAAAAAGTCAGCAGTTCTAATCCACCAGGCACTTCTTGGAAACCCTACGGGGCAGTTCTAGTGTGTCCTCTAGGGTTGCTATGAGTCGGAATAGACTCAATGGCAGTGAGCTCTTCTTTTTAATCTAATTAGTGAATACTACTTTCTCTCCCTCCCCGCCACGAAGTCATCAAAGAATGTATTCTTCTGTGTTTGAACTTTTCCTTGCGTTCTTATAATATTGGTCTCATGCAATATTTGTCCTTTTGCAACTGGCTAATTTCACTCAGCATAATGCCTTCCAGATTCCTCCATGTTATGAAATGTTTCACGGATTCATCATTGTTCTTAATCCTTGCTTAGTATTTCATTAAGTGAATATACCATAATTTATTTTTCCATTCATCCCTTGATGGGCACCTTGGTTGCTTCCATCTTTTTGTGATTGTAAACAGTGCTGCAATGAACATGGGTGTACATATATCTATTCGTGTGAAGGCTCTTATGTCTTGAGGGTTCTTTAGGGTTTTCTGTGTATAAGATCATGTCTTTTGTAAATAGAGATACTTTTACTTCTTCTTTGCCAATTTGGGCGTGCATATTTCTTTATCTAGCATAATTGCTCTGGCTAGGATCTCCAGCACAATGGTGAATAAGAGTAGTGATAAATTGCGTTGTTGTCTAGTTCCCGTTCTCAAGGGGACTGCTTTCAGACTATCTCCATTTAGGATGATGTTGGCTGTTGGCTTTGTATAAATGCCCTTTACTATGTTGAAGAATTTTTCCCTTCTATTCCTATTTTGCTGAGAGTTTTTACCAGGAATGGGTGTTGGACTTTGTCAAATGCCTTTTCTGCATCAGTTGATAAGATCATGCGGCTACTACCTTTTGTTTTATTAATATGATGGATTACATTAAATGTTTTTTCTAATGTTGAACCATCCCTGCATACCTGGTATGAATCCCACTTAATGGTGAATAATTTTTTTTGTATTTTGTTGAATTCTATTGGCTAGAATTTGTCGAGGATTTTTGTGTCTAAGTTCAAAAGGGATATAGGTCTGTAATTTTGTGTGTGTGTGGTGTCTTTACCTGGTTTTGGTATCGGGGTATGCTGGATTCATAGAATGAGTTTCGGAGTATTCTGTCCTTTTCTATGTGCTGAAATACCTTTAATAGTAGTGGTGTTAACTCTGAAAGTTTGGTAGAATTCTCCAGTGAAGCTGTCAGGGCCAGAGCTTTTTTATTTTTTTGCTGGGAGTATTTTAGTTCCTTTTCAATCTCTTCCTTTATTATGGGTTTATTTAGTTGTTCTGCCTCTGTTTGTGTTAGTTTAGGCAGGTAGTGTGTGTCTAGAAATTTGTCCATTTCTTTGACGTTTTCAAATTTGTTAGAGTACTTTTTAAAAAAAATTTTATTGTACTTTTTTTTTAATTAACTTTTATTAAGCTTCAAGTGAACATTTACAAATCCAATCAGTCTGTCACATGTAAGTTTACATACATCTTACTCCCTTCTCCCACTTGCTCTCCCCCTATTGAGTCAGCCTTTTCAGTCTCTCGTTTTGTGCCAATTTTGCCAGCTTCCCTCTCTCTCTATCTTCCCATCCCCCCTTCAGTCAAGAGTTGCCAACACACTCTCCAGTGTCCACCTGATTTAATTAGCTCACTCTTCATCAGCATCTCTCTCCCACCCGCTGACCAGTCCCTTTCATGTCTGATGAGTTGTCTTCGGGTTCCTGTCCTGTGCCAACAGAAGGTCTGGGGAGCATGGCCGCCGGGATTCCTCTAGTCACAGTCAGACCATTAAGTATGGTCTTTTTATGAGAATTTGGGGTCTGCATCCCACTGATCTCCTGCTCGCTCAGGAGTTCTCTGTTGTGCTCCCTGACAGGGCAGTCATCGATTGTGGCCGGGCAACTAGTTCTTCTGGTCTCAGGATGATGTAGGTCTCTGGTTCATGTGGCCCTTTCTGTCTCATGGGTTCTTAGTTGTGTGTGACCTTGGTGTTCTTCATTTTCCTTTGCTCCAGGTGGGTTGAGACCAATTGATGCATCTTAGACGGCCACTTGTTAGCATTTAGGACCCCAGACGCCACATTTCAAAGTGGGATGCAGAATGTTTTCATAATAGAATTATTTTCCCAATTGACTTAGAAGTCCCCTCAAACCATGTTCCCCAGATCCCCGCCCCTGCTCCGCTGACCTTTGAAGCATTCAGTTTATCCCAGAAACCTCTTTGCTTTTAGTCCAGTCCAATTGGGCTGACCTTCCTTGTATTGAGTGTTGTCTTTCCCTTCACCCAAAGCAGTTCTTATCTACTGATTGATCAATAAAAAACCCTCTCCCTCCCTCCCTCCCCCCTTCGTAACCACAAAAGTCTGTGTTCTCAGTTTTTTCTATTTCTCAAGATCTTATAATAGTGGTCTTATACAATATTTGTCCTTTTGCCTCTGACTCATTTCGCTCAGCACAATGCCTTCCAGATTCCTCCATGTTATGAAATGTTTCAGAGATTCGTCACTGTTCTTTATCGATGTGTAGTATTCCATTGTGTGAATATACCACAATTTATTTAACCATTCATCCGTTGACGGACATCTTGGTTGCTTCCAGCTTTTTGCTATTGTAAACACAGCTGCAATAAACATGGGTGTGCATATATCTGTTTGTGTGAAGGCTCTTGTATCTCTAGGGTATATTCCCAGGAGTGGGATTTCTGGGTTGTACCATTTTACATTCCCACCAGTAGTGTATGAGAGTTCCAATCTCTCCGCAGCCTCTCCAACATTTATTATTTTGTGTTTTTTGGATTAATGCCAGCCTTACTGGTGTGAGATGGAATCTCATCGTAGTTTTAATTTGCATTTCTCTAATGGCTAATGATCGGGAGCATTTTCTCATGTATCTGTTGGCTGCCTGAATATCTTCTTTAGTGAAATGTGTGTTCATATCCTTTGCCCACTTCTTGATTGGGTTGTTTGTCTTTTTGTGGTTGAGTTTTGACAGAATCATGTAGATTTTAGAGATCAGGCGCTGGCCTGAGATGTCATAGCTGAAAATTCTTTCCCAGTCTGTAGGTGGTCTTTTTACTCTTTTGGAGAAGTCTTTAGATGAGCATAGGTGTTTGATTATTAGGAGCTCCCAGTTATCTGGTTTCTCTTCATCATTTTTGGTAATGTTTTGTATTCTGTTTATGCCTTGTATTAGGGCTCCTAGGGTTCTCCCTATTTTTTCCTCCATGATCTTTATCGTTTTAGTCTTTATGTTTAGGTCTTTGATCCACTTGGAGTTAGTTTTTGTGCTTGGTGTGAGGTATGGGTCCTGTTTCATTTTTTTGCAAATGGATATCCAGTTATGACAGCACCATTTGTTAAAAAGACTATCTTTTCCCCAATTAACTGACACTGGTCCTTTGTCAAATATCAGCTGCTCATACGTGGATGGATTTATATCTGGATTCTCAATTCTGTTCCATTCGTCTATGTGCCTGTTGTTGTACCAGTACCAGGCTGTTTTGACTACTGTGGCTGTATAATAGGTTCTGAAATCAGGTACAGTGAGGCCTCCCACTTTCTTCTTCTTTTTCAGTAATGCTTTGCTTATCCGGGGGTTCTTTCCCCTCCATATGAAATTAGTGATTTGTTTCTCTATCCCCTTAAAATATGACATTGGAATTTGGATCGGAAGTGCGTTATATGTATAGATGGCTTTTGGTAGAATAGATATTTTTACTATGTTAAGTCTTCCTATCCATGAGCAAGGTATGTTTTTCCACTTAAGTATGTCCTTTTGAATTTCTTGTAGTAGAGCTTTGTAGTTTTCTTTGTATAGGTCTTTTACATCCTTGGTAAGATTTATTCCTAAGTATCTTATCTTCTTGGGGGCTACTGTGAATGGTATTGATTTGGTTATTTCCTCTTCGGTGTTCTTTTTGTTGATGTAGAGGAATGCAAGTGATTTTTGTATGTTTATTTTATAACCTGAGACTCTGCCAAACTCTTCTATTAGTTTCAGTAGTTTTCTGGAGGATTCCTTAGGGTTTTCTGTGTATACGATCATGTCATCTGCAAATAGTGATAGCTTTACTTCCTCCTTGCCAATCCGGATACCCTTTATTTCTTTGTCTAGCCTAATTGCCCTGGCTAGGACTTCAAGTACGATGTTGAATAAGAGCTGTGATAAAGGGCATCCTTGTTTGGTTCCCGTTCTCAAGGGAAATGCTTTCAGGTTCTCTCCATTTAGAGTGATATTGGCTGTTGGCTTTGCATAGATGCCCTTTATTATGTTGAGGAATTTTCCTTCAATTCCTATTTTGGTAAGAGTTTTTATCATAAACGGGTGTTGAACTTTGTCAAATGCCTTTTCTGCATCTATTGATAAGATCATGTGGTTTTTATCTTTTGTTTTATTTATGTGATGGATTACATTAATGGTTTTTCTGATATTAAACCAGCCTTGCATACCTGGTATAAATCCCACTTGATCAGGGTGAATTATTTTTTTGATGTGTTGTTGGATTCTATTGGCTAGAATTTTGTTGAGGATTTTTGCATCAATGTTCATGAGGGATATAGGTCTATAATTTTCTTTTTTTGTAATGTCTTTACCTGGTTTTGGTATCAGGGAGATGGTGGCTTCATAGAATGAGTTGGGTAGTATTCCGTCATTTTCTATGCTTTGGAATACCTTCAGAAGTAGTGGTGTTAAGTCTTCTCTGAAGGTTTGGTAGAACTCTGCAGTGAAGCCGTCCGGGCCAGGACTTTTTTTTGTTGGAAGTTTTTTGATTACCGTTTCAATCTCTTTTTTTGTTATGGGTCTATTTAGTTGTTCTACTTCTGAATGTGTTAGTTTAGGTAGGTAGTGTTTTTCCAAGAATTTATCCATTTCTTCTAGGTTTTCAAATTTGTTAGAGTACAATTTTACGTAGTAATCTGAAATGATTCTTTTAATTTCATTTGGCTCTGTTGTGATGTGGTCCTTCTCGTTTCTTTTTCGGGTTATTTGTTTCCTTTCCTGTATTTCTTTAGTCGGTCTAGCCAATGGTTTATCAATTTTGTTAATTTTTTCAAAGAACCATCTTTTGGCTTTGTTAATTCTTTCAATTCTCTTTCTGTTCTCTAATTCATTGAGTTCAGCTCTAATTTTTGTTATTTGTTTTCTTCTGGTGCCTGATGGATTCTTTTGTTGCTCACTTTCTCTTTGTTCAAGTTGTAGGGACAGTTCTCTGATTTTGGCTCCTTCTTCTTTTTGTATGTGTGCATTGATCGATATAAATTGGCCTCTGAGCACTGCTTTTGCTGTGTCCCAGAGGTTTTGATAGGAAGTATTTTCATTCTCGTTGCATTCTATGAATTTCCTTATTCCCTCCTTGATGTCTTCTATAACCCAGTCTTTTTTCAGGAGGGTGTTGTTCATTTTCCAAGTATTTGATTTCTTTTCCCTAGTTTTTCTGTTATTGATTTCTAGTTTCATTGCCTTGTAGTCTGAGAAGATGCTTTGTAATATTTCGATGTTTTGGACTCTGCAAAGGTTTGTTTTATGACCTAATATGTGGTCTATTCTAGAGAATGTTCCATGTGCACTAGAAAAAAAAGTATATTTTGCAGCAGTTGGGTGGAGAGTTCTGTATAAGTCAATGAGGTCAAGTTGGTTGATTGTTGTAAGTAGGTCTTCCGTGTCTCTATTGAGCTTCTTACTGGATGTCCTGTCCTCTCAAAGTGGTGTGTTGAAATCTCCTACTATAAATGTGGAGGTGTCTATCTCATTTTCAATTCTGTTAAAATTTGATTTATGTATCTTGCAGCCCTGTCATTGGGTGCATAAATATTTAATATGGTTATGTCTTCCTGATCAATTGTCCCTTTTATCATTATATAGTGTCCTTCTTTATCCTTTGTGGTGGATTTAAGTCTAAAGTCTATTTTGTCAGAAATTAATATTGCTACTCCTCTTCTTTTTTGCTTATTGTTTGCTTGATATATTTTTTTTCCATCCTTTGAGTTTTAGTTTGTTTGTGTCTCTAAGTCTAAGGTGTGTCTCTTGTAGGCAGCATATAGATGGATCGTGTTTCTTTATCCAGTCCGTGACTCTCTGTCTCTTTATTGGTGCATTTAGTCCATTTACATTCAGCGTAATTATAGATAAAAAAGTTTTTAGTCCTGTCATTTTGATGCCTTTTCATGTGTGTTGTTGGCCATTTCATTTTTCCACTTACTTTTTTGTGCTGAGACGTTTTTCTTAGTAGATTGTGAGATCCTCGTTTTCATAATGTTTAACTTTATGTTGGTTGAGTAGTTACGTTTTTCTTGGCTTTTTTCTTGAGTTATGGAGTTGATATTCCTTTTTGTGGTTACCTTATTATTTACCCCTATTTTTCTAAGTAAAAACCTAACTTGTATCGTTCTATATCGCCTTGTATCACTCTCCATTTGGCAGTTCAGTGCCTCCTATATTTAGTCCCTCTTTTTGATTATTGTGATCTTTTACCTATTGACTTCCATGATTCCCTGTTATGTGTATTATTTTATTTATTTATTTATTTTTTAAAATTAATCTTAATTTGTTTGTTTTTGTGCTTTCCCTATTTGAGTTGATATCAGGACGTTCTGTTTTGTGACCTTGTATTGTGCTGGTACCTGATATTATTGGTCATCTGACCAAACAATCTCCTTTGGCATTTCTTGTAGCCTTGGTTTGGTTTTTGCAAATTCTCTAAACTTGTGTTTATCTGTAAATATCTTAATTTCTCCTTCATATTTCAGAGAGAGTTTTGCTAGATATATGATCTTTGGTTGGCAGTTTTTCTCCTTCGGTGCTCTGTATACGTCGTCCCATTCCCTTCTTGCCTGCATGGTTTCAGCTGAGTAGTCTGAACTTATTGATTCTCCCTTGAAGGAAACCTTTCTATTCTCCCTGGCTGCTTTTAAAATTTTCTGTTTATCTTTGGTTTTGGCAAGTTTGATGATAATATGTCTTGGTGTTTTTCTTTTTGGATCAATTTGAAATGGGGTTCAATGAGCATCTTGGATAGATATCCTTTCGTCTTTCATGATGTCAGGGAAGTTTTGTGTCAGGAGTTCTTCAACTATTTTCTCTGTGTTTTCTGTCCCCCCTCCCTGTTCTGGGACTCCAATCACCTGCAAGTTATCCTTCTTGATAGAGTCCCACATGATTCTTAGGGTTTCTTCATTTTTTTTAATTCTTTTATCCGATTTTTTTCAGCTATGTTGGTGTTGATTCCCTGGTCCTCCAGATGTCCCAGTCTACATTCTAATTGCTTGAGTCTGCTCCTCTGACTTCCTATTGCATTGTCTAATTCTGTAATTTTATTGTTAATCTTTTGGATTTCTACATGCTGTCTCTCTATGGATTCTTGCAACTTATTAATTTTTCCACTATGTTCTTGAATAATTTTTTTGAGTTCTTGAACAGTTTTATCAGTGTTTTCCTTGGCTTTTTCTGCAGTTAGCCTAATTTTATTTGTGATGTCTTTAAGCATTCTGTAAATTAGTTTTTTATATTCTGTATCTGATAATTCCAGGATTGTATCTTCATTTGGGAAAGGTTTTGATTCTTTTGTTAGGGGGTTGGAGAAGCTGTCATGGTCTGCTTCTTTATGTGGTTTATATGGACCGCTGTCTCCGAGCCATCACTGGGAAACTACTTTTTCCAGAAATTCCGCTAAAAAAAATGAAGTCAGATCCCTATCAGAGTTCTCCCTCTGGCTCAGACTATTCGGATGTTAATGGAGCCGCCTGGGGAGGGTGGGGAGGGATCAGAGAGCTAGGAGTGTAACACCTCAGAATATAGCCAGAGTTGTTTGTCTTACTTGGAATGACTCTTATATCTGAGATTTCTGTGGGGCGCATCACCTATATGTACTGGCTGTGTGGAGATTGCCCCTGGGGGGTCTGGCCCGCTGGCATCACGGTCAGATCCTCTGCTGTCAGCCCCACCCCCAAGCTTAAGGCTCCCCTACTGGGGCAGTGTACTCCCAACTCCAAAATCAGTCGCTGCCTCCCAGGGACTCCCCGTCCCACCAGCCGCGTCGCGCGCTGCTCCCGTGAACTGGGTGGGCTCCCCCCCCGGGGTCAGCTCAGGAGAGCGGAGCAGGTCCCCGCGCCTGAGCCACGACTGCGCATCCCGGCTAGGACGCCGCTCTCCCTGTTCCAAGACCAGCCACTGCCTCCCGGGGACTTCTTCCACCGGCTGTGCTGCCACTCCGCCCGCGCAAACTGGCTGGGCCCGCGCGAACCGGTTGGGACCGCCCAGGGGTCAATTCAGGGGGAAGAAGCTGCACCCTGTGCTCACGTCCCACTCGAGCCCGCCAAAGTCCCGGTGGGACGGCTCCCCGGCTGGGACACTGCTTTCCCTGCTCCAAGACCTGTCACTGCCTCCTGGGGACTTCTCCCTCCGGCGCGCCGCACCACTTGCACGAACCGGCTGGGCTCCCTCCCAGGATGAGTTCGGGAGCTAGGGCTGGGCCCCTTGTCTGTGTCGTCTGCCCCCCTGGGCTCTGCCCCAAATCGGGCTCTGAAGGTCACCTGACTGTTACGCTGGCTCCTGGCTCTGAAAACAATCACTGTCTGCCCGTATTTGTTCGTTCTCTGTCTCTAAATCTGTGTTTGTTGTTCTGAGTTTGTAGATTGTTATGTATGTGATCGATTCACTTGTTTTTCCGAGTCTTTGTTGCAAGAGGGATCCGCGGTAGCGTCCACCTAGTCTGCCATCTTGGCCCCGCTGGCTTTATTGTACTTTTTAAGTGAAAGTTTACAAACCAAGTCAGTCTCTCACACAAGAACTTATATACACCTTGCTATATACTCCTAGTTGCTGTCCCTGTAATGAGACAGCACAGTCCTTCCCTCCATTCTCTATTTTCGCATCCATTCAGCCAGCTTCTGACCCCCTCTGGACTCTCATCTCCTCTCCAGACAGGAGCTGCCCACATAGTCTCATGTGTTTACTTGATCCAAGAAGCTCATTCTTCACCAGTATCATTTTCTGTCCCATAGTCCAGTCCAATCCCTGTCTGAAGAGTTGGCTTTGGGAATGGTTCCTGCCTTGGTCTAAGAGTCCTTCTAGTGTCAGTCAGACCATTAAGTCCGGCCTTCTTATGAGAATTTGAGGCCTGCATCCCATGTGTTCCCTGTCAGGACATCATCGGCTGTAGCTGGGAACCATCTAGTTCTTCTGGTCTCAGGCTGATGTAGTCTCTGGTTTATGTGGTCCTTTCTGTGTCTTGGAATCATAATTACCTTGTGTCTTTGGTGTTCTTCATTCTCCTTTGGTCCAGGTGGGTTGAGACCAATTGATGCATCTTAGATGGCCACTTTCTAGTGTTTAAGACATCAGATGCCACTCTCCAAAATGTGATGCAGAATGTTTTCTTAACAGATTTTATTATGCCATTTGACTCAAATGTCCCCCGAAACCGTGTCCCTCAAACCCCAGTCACTGCTACGCTGGCCTTCAAAGCATTTACTTTATTCAGGAAACTTCTTTGCTTTTGGTTTACTCCAGTTGTGCTGACCTCTCTTGTATTGTGTGTTGTCTTTCCCTTCACGTAAAGTAGTTCTTATCTACTACCTAATTAGTGAGAACCCCTCTCCCTCCCACCCTCCCCACTCTCGTAACCATCAAAGAATATTTTCTTCTCTGTTTAGACTATTTTTCGAGTTCTTTTAATATTAGTCTCATATAATATTTGTCTTTTTGCAAGTATTTTTACTCAGCATAATGCCTTCCACATTCCTCCATGTTATGAAATGTTTCACAGATTCATCGTTGTTCTTTATCAATGTGTAGTATTCCATTGTGTGAATATACCATGATTTATTTATCCATTCATCCATTGATGGGCACCTTGGTTGCTTCCATCTTTTTGCTACTGTAAACAGTGCTGCAATGAACATGGGTGTGCATATGTCTGTTCATGTAAAGGCTCTTATTTCTCTAGGATATATTCCAAGGAATGGGATTGCTGGATCATATGGTAGTTCTATTTCTAGCTTTTTAAAGAAGTGCCAAATCGATTTCCAGAATGATTGTACCATTTTATATTCCTATCAGCAGTGTGTAAGTGTTCTAGTCTCTCCATAACCTCTCCAACATTTATTATTTTGTGTTTTTTGGATTATTGCCAGCCTTAGTTGGGGTGAGATGGAATCTCATTGTAATTTTGATTTACGTTTCTCTAATGGCTAACAATTATGAGCATTTCCTCATGTATCTTTTAGCTACCTGAATGTCTTCTTTAGTGAAGTGCCTGTTCATATCTTTTGCCCATTTTTAGTTGGATTATTTGCCTTTTTTTTAGTTGAGTTTTTACACTATCGTGTAGATTTTAGAGATCAGATGCTGATCAGAAAAGTCATAGTTAAAAACTTTTTCCCAGTCTGTAGGTAATCTTTTTATTCTTTTGGTGAAGTCTGGATGAGCGTAAGTGTTTGATATTTAGGAACTACCAGTTATCTTGTTTCTCTTTTTCATTATTAGTAATGTTTTGCATGCTGTTTATGCCATGTATTAGGGCTCCTAGCGCTCTCCCCATTATTTCTTCCAATGTCTTTATCATTTTAGATTTTATATTTAGGTCTTTGATCCATTTTGAGTTAGTTATTGTGCATAGTGTGAGGTACGGGTTTTCTTTCATTTTTTGGCAGATGGATAGCCAATTATGTCAGCACCACTTGTTAAAGAGGCTGTCTTTTCCCCATTTAACTGACTTTGGGCCTTTGTCAAATATCAGCTGCTCATATGTGGATGGGTTTATGTCTGGATTCTGAATTCTGTTCCTTTGGCCTATATATCCATTGTCTTGCCATTACTAAGCTGTTTTGACTACTATGGTGGTTTAATAGGTTCTAAAATCAGGCAGAGTGAGGCCTTCCACTTTGTTCTTCTTTTTCAGTAATGCTTTACTTCTCCAGGGCCTCTTTCCCTTCCATATGAAGTTGGTGATTTGTTTCTCCATCTCATTAAAAAAATGTTGTTGGAATTAGGATCTGAATTGCATTGTATATATAGATGGCTTTAGAAGAATAGACAGTTTTACAATGTTAAGTCTTCCTATCCATGATCAAGGTATCTTTTTCTACTTATGTAGGTCTCTTTCGGTTTCTTGCAGTAGTGTCTGGTAGTTTTCTTTGAATAGGTCTTTTACGTCTCTGGCAAGATTTGTTCCTAAGCATTTTATCTTTTCGTGGGCTACTGTAAATGGTGTTGATTTGGTGATGTTCTCTTCAATGATTTTTGTCCGTGTAAAGATATCCAACTGTTTTTTGTATCTTTATCTCATTTTCGGATACTCTACTGAACACTTCTATTAGTTTCAGTAGTTTTCATGAGGATTCTTGAGGGTTTTCTGTGTATAAGACCATGTCTTCTGCAAACAGAGATGCTTTTACTTCTTCCTTACCAATCTGGATGCCCTTTATTTCTTTATCTAGCCTAATTGCTCTGGCTAAGATCTCCAGCACAATGTTGAATAAGAGTGGTGATAAAGGGCTTCCTTGTCTGGTTCCCAACCTCAAGGGGAATGCTTTCAGGCTCTCTCCATTTAGGATGATGTTGGTTGTTGGCTTTGTATAAATGCTCTTTATTATGTGGAGGAATTTTCCTTCTATTCCTACTTTGCTAAGACTTTTTATCATGAATGTGTGTTGAGGTTTGTCAAATGCCTTTTCCACATCAATTAATAAGATCATGTGTTTTTTGTTTTTTGTTTTATTTATGCGATGGATTGCATTAATTGTTTTTCTAATGTTGAACCATCCCTGCTTACCTGGTATGAATCCCACTTGGTCATGGTGAATTTTTTTTTCGATATGTTGCTGAATACTATTGGCTAGAATTTTGAATTTTGTTGAGGATTTTTGTATCTAAGTTCATGAGGGATATAGGTGTGTAATTTTCTTTTTTTGTGGTGTCTTTGCCTGGTTTTGGTATCAGGGATATGCTGGCTTTATTGAATGAGTGAGAGTATTCCGTCCTTCTGGATGCTTGGAAAAACTTTTAGTAGTAGTGGTGTGAACTCGTCTCTGAAAGTTTGGTAGGATTCTGAAGTGAAGCCATCTGGGCAAGGGCTTTTTAAAAAAATTTTTATTGTGCTTTCATTGAAAGCTTATGTATCAAATCAGTCTGTCACACAAAAACTTATATACACCTTGCTACATACTTCCAGCTGTTCTCCCCCAATAAGCCTCCTCCCTCCCTCCCTCCATTCTCTCTTTTCTTGTCCATTTCGCCAGCTTCCTACCCTCTCATCTCCCCACCAGGCAGGAGGTGCCAACACAGTCTCAAGTGTCCACCTGATCCAAGAAGCTCACTCCTCACCAGCTTCCCTCTCCATCCCATTGTCCAGTCTAATCCCTGTCTGAAGAGTTGCCTTTGGGAATAGTTCCTATCCTGGGCCAACAGAAGGTCTGGGGGTCATGACCACCAGGGTCCTTCTAGTCTCAATCAGACCATTAAGTCTGGTCTTTTTATGAGAATTTAGGGTCTGCATCCCTCTGCTCTCCTACGTCCTCAGGGCCTCTCAGTTGTGTTCCCTGTCAGGGCAGTCGTCCGTTGTAGCTGGGTACCCTCTAGTTTTTCTGGTCTCAGGCTGATGTAGTCTCTGGTTTATATGACCCTTTCTGTCTCTTGGGCTCATAATTACCTTGTGTCCTTGGTGTTCTTCATTCTCCTCTGGTCCAGGTGGGTTGAGACCAATTGATGCATATTAGATGGCTGCTTGCTGGCGTTTAAGACCCCGGAAGCCACTCTCCAAAGAAGGATGTAGAATGTTTTCTTAACAGATTTTATTATGCCAGTTGACTTAGATGTCCCCTGAAACCATGGTCCCCAAACCCCTGCCTCTGCTATGCTGGCCTTTGTAGCATTCGGTTTATTTGGGAAACTGCTTTTGGTTTAGTCCAGTTGTGCTGACCTTGCCCATATTGTGTGGTGTCTTTCCCATCACCTAAAGTAGTTGTTATCTACTATCTAATTAGTAAATACCCCGCTCCCACCCTCCCCCCCTCCCCCCTCTCGTAACCATGGAAGAATATTTTCTTCTCTGTTTAAACTGTTTCTCAAGTTCTTATAATAGTGGTCTTATACAATATTTGTCCTTTTGCAACTGACTGATTTCACTCAGCATAATGCCTTCCAGATTCCTCCATGTTATGAAATGTTTCACAGATTCATCACTGTTCTTTATCGATGTGTAGTATTCCATTGTGTGAATATACCGTAATTTATTTATCCATTCATCCATTGATGGGCACTTTGGTTGCTTCCATCTTTTTGCTATTGTAAACAGTGCTGCAATGAACATGGGTGTGCATATATCTGTTCATGTAAAGGCTCTTATTTCTCTAGGATATATTTCAAGGAGTGGGATTGCTGGATCGTATGGTATTTCTAGCTTTTTAAGGAAGCACCAAATCGGTTTCCAAAGTGGATGGACCATTTTACATTCCCACCAGCAGTGTGTAAGTGTTCCAATCTCTCCACAGTCTCTTCAACATTTACTGTTTTGTGTTTTTTGGATTAATGCCAGCCTTGTTGGAGTGAGAAGAAATCTCATTGTAGTTTTGATTTGCCTTTCTCTAATGGCTAATGATCGTGAGCATTTCCTCATGTATCTGTTAGCTACCTGAATGTCTTCTTTAGTGATGTGTCTGTTCATATCTTTTGACAAGGGCTTTTTTCCTTGGAGGTATTTAAATTACCATTTCAATCTCTTCTTTTGTTATGGGTTTATTTAGTTGTTCTACCTCTTTTGTGTCAGTTTAGGTAGGTAGTGTGTTTCTAGAAATTCATGCATTTCTTATAGGTTTTCAAATTTGTTAGAGTATAAATTTTCATAGTAATCTGATATGATTGTTTTAATTTCAGTTGGGTCTGTTGCGGTATCACGTATCTCATTTCTTATTCAGGTTATTTGCTTCCTCTCCTGTTTTTCTTTTGTCACTTTGGCCAATGGTTTATCAATTCTGTTGTTTTTTTCAAAGAACCAGCTTTTGGTCTTGTTAATTCTTTCAATTGTTTTTCTGTTTTCTATTTCATTTAGTTCAGCTCTAATTTTTATTATTTGTTTTCTTCTGCTGCCTGTGGGTTTCTTTTGTTGCTCTTTCTATATGTTCAGGTTGTAGGGATAATTCTTTGATTTTGGCCCTTTCTTCTTTTTGGATGTGTGCATTTATTGATATAAATTGGCTTCTGAGCACCACTTTTGCTGTGTCCCAAAGGTTCTGATAGGAAGTGTTTTCATTCTCATTGGATTCTCTGAATTTCTTTATTCCATCCTTAATGCCTTCTATAATCAAGTGTTTTTTGAGCAGGGTATTGTTCAGTTTCCAAGTGTTTGATTTCTTTTCCCTGCTTTTCCTGTTATTGATTTCCACTTTTATGGCCTTATGGTCAGAGAAGATGCTTTGTAATATTTCAATGTTTTGGATTCTGCTAAAGCTTGCTTTATGACCTAATATGTGGTCCATTCTAGAGAATGTTCCATGTGCGTGAGAAAAGAAAGTATAGTTGGTTGCTTTTGGGTGGAGTGTTCTGTATATGTCTATGAGGTCAAGTTGGTTGATTGTAGAATTTAGATCTTCCATGTCTTTATTGAGCTTCTTTCTGCATGTCCTGTTCTTCACCGAAATTTGTGTGTTGAAGTCTCCTACTATAGTTGCGGAGCTGTGTATCTCACTTTTCAATGCTGATAGTGTTTGTTTTATGTATCTTGCAGCCCTGTCATTGGGGGCATAAATATTTAATATGGTTACATCCTCATGGTATATTGTCTCCTTAATCATTATATAGTGTCCTTCCTTATCCTTTTTGGTGGATTTAACTTTAAAGTCTATTTTGTCAGAAATTAATAATGCCATTCCTGCTCTTTTTTGATCGTTGTTTGCTTGATATATTTTTTTTCCATTCTTTGAGTTTTTGTTTGTGTCTCTAAGTGTAAGGTGTGTCTCTTGTAGACAGCATATAACATGGGTCTTTTTTAGTCAGCATATTCTGCCACTCTCTGTCTCTTTGTTGGTGTATTTAGTCCATTTATATTCAGCGTAATTATGGATAGGTACAAGTTTAGTGCTATCATTTTGATGTCTTTTTTGTGTGTGTTGACGAGTTTCCTTTTCCCACTTAATTTTTTGTGCCGAATAGTTTATCTTTATGTATTGTCTTTTCCTCTTATTCGTTGTTGTTGATTTTGTTTCTTCTGATCTTCTATTTTTTTCTTTTATTTTATTTTGATGTGTAAGATAGGCTCCTTTTGCATTAACTTAATATTTACCCTTATTTTCTATGTTTAATCCTAACTTTTATTTCTTTGTATCATCTTGTCCTACTCTCCATATGAAAGATCTATGACTACATTTCTTAGTCCCTCTTTATTGTTTTAATGTTGTCTTCTTTTACGTAATGGCATAGCTGTTTCCCTGTTTGACCTTTTTTTATCTTGATTTATTTTTGTGATTTCCCTGTCTGGGCTGATATCTGGTTGCTCTGTCCTGTGTTTTTATCTTGGGTTAATATCTGATATTATTGGTTTTCTAACCAGAGAACTCTCTTTAGTGTTTCTTGTAGTTTTGGTTTGGTGTTTACAAATTCCCTAAACTTCTGTTTATCTGTAAATGTCATAATTTCTCCTTCATATTTGAGAGACAGTTTTGCTGGATATATGATTCTTGGCTGGCAATTTTTTGTCCTTCATGGTTTTGTTATATATGTCATTCCATTGCCCTCTTGCCTGCATGGTTTCTGCTGATTAGTTTGAGTATGTTCTTATTGACTCTCCTTTGTAGGTGACTTTTTATTTATTCCTAGCTGCTCTTAAAATTCTCTCTTTGAGAGAATTTTGTTTAGCAAGTTTGATTATAATGTCTTGGTGACTTTCTTTCGACATCTACCTTGTGTGCGGTTCAATGAGCATCTTGGATAGATATCTTCTCATCTTTCATGATATCAGGAAAGTTTTATGCCAACAAATCTTCAATAATTCTCACTGTATTTTCTGTTTCCCCTCCCTTTTCTGGTACCCAAATCACTCATAGGTTATTTCTCTTGATAGAGTCCCAAATGATTCTTAGGGTTTATTTTTTTTAATTATTTTACCTGATTTTTCTTCAAATGTATTGATGCCAATTGTCTTTTTTTTCTATCTCACTAATTCTGACTTCCTTTTCCTCATTTCTGCTCTCTGACTTTCTATTGAGTTGTCTAATTCTGAAATTTTATTAATCTCATTAATTTCTGATTGCTGTCTTTCCATGGATTCTTGCAGCCTATTAAATTTTCCATTATGCTCTTGAATAACCTTCCTAATTTTGTCAACTGCTCTATCTGTGTTCCTTGTATTTTTCTGTGTCTTACCTGATATACTTCCTCATCTCTTGAAGACTTCTGTATATTAACCTTTTGTATTCTACCTCTGGTAATTCCAGGAATATCTCTTCGTCTGGAAGATTCCTCGATTCTTTGCTTTGGTAGTTTGTTGAGGTGATCATGATCTGCTTTTTTATGTGATTTGATATTGACTGTTGTCTCCATGCCACCTATAAGTTATTGCATTAATTTATTTTATGTTTGCTTATCGTGTCCTAGCTTTTTGCTTTGTTTTGTTTTGATATACCCAGAATGGTTGCTCAAGTGAACTACCTTGATTATTAGTGCCTTTGAAGCTCTAAAGTCTTTTCACCGGATGGCTAGAGTTGTTACCAGGTATATGAGCCTAGGAGCCCATTCCCTTTTCTTGTTTGGATTCAGTTCATGTGTCCAGGTATTCAGTCACTAAGTGTGTGGTACAGGCTCTCACACACAGTCTTAGAGGAGCAGTGGTGACTGGAACATGCACAGTTATCTGGTTGCAGCAGGGAGTCACACTCTGAGTAAGGCACAGGGCTGATAATTGCTCCCTGAGTTTCTGTGAGGAACACAAGTCCCTCTTCCCTAGAGTGCACAGGTGGGTGGGATCTGCAGCATGACCATGAGCTCCTAAAGCTTTTAGTTGTAAGGACTGGGAGGTACCACTTATCCTTGGAACCCTTTCATAGGTGACTAGGTTGCAGGGGTGAAGCCACCAGTCTTCAGGCCCCTGATGTGGGTGGGTGAGGACCCTGCTTAATAGCCAGAGCATTGTCAAATGTCAAAAACCTTCCTCTCCACCACACAGCTGAAACAGTTAAAGTCAGGCCGTAGGTGCATACACCCTTGCACCACACCAACAAGGGCCTAGCTGTTGAAATGGGCCCACACAGGTCCATGCAGTGGTGAAAGTCATTCAAAGTCTGTGGACCAGTTTTGTCTGGACAGGAGCCACTTGTCCCCTGAGTTTTTAGCGTAGGGGAGCCAGAAGATTATTTTTTCCCGTTTGTTAATTTGTTCCTTCCCAAAAGCTGGGAGAATGGCTCAGGGCATGCAGCAGAACCTACCTCAGGCCCAGGGAAATTGACTGCCACTGAAGCTGGCTCAGGGCCTGGGACAGAGGGAGGGGGGATCAGATAAATGGGAAAGAGTTCTTTCAAAAGGGGTGCTTTTAAATCCGTTCAACAAATTATACACAAGCACCTAACTTTTGCTGAAAGCACTGTTCTTTGCTGATTCCAGAGGCGTGAGTAGGTTCTGCCACTCTCTCTCTCTGACTGAGAAAACCATGTCCAGAACATTACCGCCAGCCCCATCATAGTCATACGAGGGGATCAGGGCTGAGGGGCACTTGTTCCTGCCGAGTCAGGTCCGGCAACTCCTGGCTGCTTCTGAACCATCTCTCCCTCCCCCTGCCACTCAGTCTGATTTCTTAACTTTGCCTTTGTTGTTCACGGCTCCTAGCTTGGCATATATATAATTGATTCATTTTTTTTTGAGCCTTTGTTATAAAAGGGACCACAGAAAGTGTTTTAGTACTCTGCCATCTTGGCCCCACCTCTAATATGTTGTCTTTAGCATTCAAAAAGGACAAAAAGAATCTGGACTTTTATGTCCTTAATTAGTGTATTAAACAAATATCCTCAGGGAAGGATGTCATTAATGCAATGTCATGTCTGTGCTCCTGGAAAAAGGTGGATGTAGTTAAGATCTTGCCTGAAAGCATTGTATGTGATGGCAAGACTGCTGTGGTGTCCCATGGGTAGCCAGGTAGAAGTGTATTCTGACCCTTCAAAGATGGAGGCCAACTGTGGCTAAAAGGCTGCTAAAATAGGCATTTTACAGAACGTATTGCCCAAATCTATATTAGCAAAATATTTACCAGTTTCTGATTAAATGGAGGCAGTGATTTTAATAAAATTATGCATTGGTTATGGTTTTAGTAGCCCACCATGAGATGCCTGCCAGTCCATGATTGAGAAGAGACAAAATTTAGGTTGCTAAATATTCAAATTTGTACACCAACCACTAAGGCCAAAGATGAAGAAATTGAAGATTTTTACCAACTTCTGCAGTCTTAAATTGATCTAACATGCAATCAGGATGCATTGAGAATGCAAAGGTTAGAAACAAAGAAGAAGGATCTGTAATTGGAAAAAACAGCCTTGGTGATAGAAAAGATGCCAAAGATCACATGATAGAATTTTGCAAGACCTACAACTTCTTCATTGCAAATACCTTTTTTTCCAACAACATAAACAGCAACTACACACGTGGATCTTACCAGATGGAATACACAGAAATTAAATCAACTATATCTGTGGAAAGGGATGATGGAAAAGCTCAATATCATCAGTCAGAAAAAGGCCAGGGGCCCACTGTGGAAGAGACCATTAATTGCTCATATGCCAGTTCAAGTTGAAACTGAAGAAAATTAGAACAAGTCCAGGAGATCCAAAGTACAACCTTGAGTATATCTCATCTGAATTTAGAGAAATAAGTAAGAGGTCATTAAAAAGACACTAAAGAAAGAAAAGACCAAAATAAATGTTAGAAGAGACTCTGAAACTTACTTTTGAACATCACATAGCTAGAGCAAAAAGATGAAATGATGAAGTAAAAGAGCTGAACAGATTTCAAAGGGCAGCTCGAGAAGACAAAGTATTATAATTACATGTGTAAAGAGCTGGAGCTAGAAAACCAATAGGGAAGACCATGCTCCAGCATTTCTCAAGCTGAAAGAACTGAAGAAAAAAATTCAAACCTCAGGTTGCAATATTGAAGGATTCTATGGGGAAATATTAAAGACAGAAGAAGCATCAAAAGAAGATGGAAGGTATACACAGAGTCACTATACCAAAAGGAATTGGTTGACCTACAATCATTTCAGGAGGTCGCATATGATCAGGAACCAATGGTACTGAAGAAAGAAGTCCAAGCTGTACTGAAGGCACTGGGAAAAAACAAGGCTCCAGGAATTGACTGAATACCAATTGAGATTTTTTGACAAATGGATGCAGTGCTGGAAATGCTCACTCGTCTATGCCAAGAAATTTGGAAGACAACTACCTGGCCAACCAACTGGAAGAGATCAATATTTATGCCTATTCCCAAGAAAGGTGATACAACCGAATGTGAAAATTACAGAGCAATATCATTAATATCACATGCAAGTAAAATTTTGCTGACGATCACTCAAAAGCAGTTGCAGCAGTAAATCAACAGGGAAATGCCAGAAATTCAAGCCAGATTCAGAAGAGGACATGGAACCTGGGATATCACTTGCTGATGTCGGATGGATCCTGGCTGAAAACAGAGAATACCAGGAAGAGGTTTACCTGTGTTTTATTGACTATGCAAAGGCATTCCACTGTGTGGATTATAACAAATTATGGATAACATTGTGAAGAATGGGAATTCCAGAACACTTAACTGTGCTCATGATGAACCCGTACATAGATTAAGAGGCAGTCATTTGAATAGAAGAAGGGGATACTGTGTGGTTTAAAGTTAGAAAAAGAGTGTGTCAGGGTTGTATCCTTTCACCATATTTGTTCAATCTGTATGCCAAGCAAATAGTCTGAGAAGCTGGAATGTGTGAGGAAGAAGAGGGCATCAGAATTAGAGGACTGCACAACCTACGTTATGCAGATGACACAACCTTGCTTGCTGAAAGTGAAGAGGACTTGAAACACGTACTGATGAAAATCAAAGACCATAGCCTTCAGTGTGGATTACACCTCCACATAAAGAAAACAAAAACCCTCACAACTGGACCAGCAAACAACATCATGATAAATGGGGAAAATATTGAAGTTGTCAAGGAGTTCATTTTACTTGGGTCCACAGTCAACATCCATGGAAGTAGCAATCAAGAATCAAAAGACACATTGCATTGGGCAAATCTGCTGCAAAAGACCTCTTTAAAGTGTTGAAAAGCAAAGATGTCACCGTGAAGACTAAGGTATGTCTGACCCAAGGAATGGTGTTTTCAATCACCTCCTATGCATGTGAAAGCTGGATGATGAATAAAGAAGACAGAAAAAGAGTCGATACTTTTGAATTGTAGTGTTGGAGAAGAACACTCAATATACCATGGACTGCCAAAAAACGAAAAAATCTGTCTTGGAAGAAGTACAACCAGAATGCTACTTAGAAACAAGAATGGTGAGACTATGTCTCACATAGTTTAGGCTTGTCAGGAGGAATCAGTCCCTAGAGAAGGACATCATGGTTGGTAAAATAAAGTGTCAGAGAAAAAGAGGAAGACCCTCAAGGAGATGGATTGACACAGTGGCTGCAACAATGGGCTTAAGCATAACAACAATTGTAAGAATGGCACAGGACAGAGCAATGTTTTGTTCTGTTGTACATATGGTCGCTATGAGTTGCTATGGACTCAATGGCACCTAATCACAACAGATAGACATTTATTTAAATTTTATTTCCTTCCCATATGTTCAGATTTTTTTCCCCTCTTTCTCTTCTTTGTTTTCCACTGAATGTACTGTATAGAAGGGAGTTTCTCCCTTTATCCTGGTTATATATATATATATATATTTCTGTAGAGCTTCAAAAAATAAAATCAGGGTTAGGAGTCTCTCCCATGGGAATGGTTTATGGTTTAAAAATTCTGTGCTTAAGTTGAGTTTGAATTAATTCCTTCAGTGTGCCATAGGGGTACCATGGATATTTTGTCCTATAACACTCCCTGATGATTAAGCTTTTCTTTTGTTTTGTTATAGCAGAGTTCTAACTGAGTGGAAGGGTTGAAGAATGTAAAGCTAGATTGAAACCATTCCCCACTTCAGCTGCCATTTGGCTTTTTAATCTTTTCACCCCCTTTGGCTTGGGTTTTTGTTAAGGTTCCACCCCTTACCCAGTATGGGCTTTTTAACCCTTCCTTTTCTCGGGCAGCCTGTTTGAATGGAAGGCTCTCATTTTCATTATCCTTTCTTGAATATAATCTCTTAAAATAGCCTGTATTTTCAGTCAAGTACAAGTTTTAAAAATATTGTATTTTTGGCAGAAATGTACACAGCATAACATGTTCCTATTCCACAATTTCTACATGTTTGGTGGTATTGGTTACATTCTTCACATTTTATTAACATTCTTACTATTTCCATTCTAGTTATTCCATTATCATTAACCTACTCTTACAACCACCCCCCCAACCTTCTCATCTATGCTTTAGAGTATTTGCTGACCATTTGGTCTCATATAGATTTTTTTTAAAGAGTCCAGTATTCAAGCATAGTATTCATTACGTTATGGGCTAACCTGCCATTTAGCTAAAAGATGACTTGAGAGGATAATTTCAGTTCAAGGTTGTCTTAGGCTGGGTTCTCTAAAGAAGCAAAACTAATGAATATATATATATATATGGAAACCCTGGTGGCATATACATATATATATGGAAACCCTGGTGACATAGTGGTTAAGAGTTTGGCTGCTAACCAAAAGGTCAGCAATTTGAATCCACCAGGCACTCCTTGGACACTCTATGGGGCAGTTTTACTCTGCCCTATAAGGTTGCAACTCAACCACAATGGGTTTGTTCTGGTTTATATATATACATATATATGTATATGTATACACACGCAGAGAGAGAGAGAGATTTATGTCAAGGAAATGGCTCACAAGGTTGTAGAGGCAGGAAAGTCCCAAGTCTGTGAGTCAGGCTGGAGGCTCCTCCTGACTCACATAGCTGCAGGGGCTGGTGAACACAAGATCTGTAGGTCAGACAGCAGGCCACTGGCTCACGGACTGCAGAGGCAGACGAATCCCCAGATCAGCAGATAAGATGGTAGGTCACTGACTCACAGGCTGCCAAGACTGATGAATACCAAGATTGACAGGTAAACTGCTAGCTCCAGTCCCAAGAACTGGAGGTCAGATGAACAGGAATCACCTGTAGGATCCAGAATGAGCAAAAGCCAGCAAGTCCTGCCAGAAAGTTCACATACATTGGATGCAGGCTACTCTCCCTCAACTGATTGGCTACTTACTGCAGATCTCATCATGGTGGTGATTACATTATATCAGATCTCATTATGGAGGTCATTATATCATTATATAGCTGCGAAACTACATCATAACTGCCAAATTACCGAGAATCATGGCCTAGCCAAGTTGAAACACGACCTTAACCACCACAAAGGCTTAAAGAATATCGAGAGTAATTTTCTCAGGGATTCCTCCTCTTTCAGTGAAGTCAGTAAGTCTGGATTTTTTGAAAATGTGATGCTCTGTTCCATGTTTTTATCCCTTTCTTTCAGGATCTATCTATTGTGGCCCTTATCAGAAAATTCGGTAGCCAATAGCCAGGTACCATCTAGTTCTTCTGGTCTTAGGGGAGAAGAGGTCATGGTTCATGTAGACAGTTAGCCCTGCAGTCCAGTTCCTTCCTTGATTCTTGGATTTCCTTCTTTCTGCTTTGTTCCAGATGAATAAATACAAATAATCACATCCTAGATGGCCGCTCTCAAGCTTTTAAGACCCCAGATGTTACTCACCAGACTAGGATGTAGAACATAAACTTTATAAACTACATCATACTTTTTGACCGAGTTGTCCCACAAGACTACGACCCTAAGTCTTCAAACCAAGAAAACTAAATTCTGTTAGGTGATTGTTTTTGTCTAAGAAATATCAGTTTCTGTGGCCCTTATTTTGTATATATATATGTGTGTGTGTGTTTATATAGAGAGAGAAACACACACACATGTATTTTGGTTTTTGTTGTTGTTGCAAAATTATATATAACATAGCATTTACCTAAACATCCGTGTGTGTGTGTGTGTGTGTGTGTGTGTGTGTACAATATAGTAGCATCACTTATCTTGGTTAAACCATGCACGCTTCTCCCATATTCAGTGCTAACTTTTCCATTACCATAAGTAAAAAGTGACTACTGTCTGTAGAATTAATCCCCCTTGCCCTCCCCACTCCTGGTAACCACCAATTGACATTGGTCTCTGTATATATAGCTGTTCTTTCCACTTTATAAATGTGAGATCATACAATATTTGTCCTGTGATTGACTTATTTAGCTCAGCATAATGTCCTCTAGGTTCATCCATGTTTCAAGATGTTTTGGGAACTCATCATTTGAGCCCAGTAAAATTTTAATATCAGCTTTAATCTCTTGTTTTTCCCCAATAATTTTTCCTATTAGGTGTTTACCAGATAAATTTCTGGTGGTCTCTCATGGCCCTGTTCATAGGTGGTTGCTTGTTTTTTCCCTTCAGGGTGTCTTTGGGTAGTATAGCTAGTGTGTGGAAACCATGAATTAGAACTTTGACCTGCTCATAGGCAGTAGGCACTTTGAAGCTCTCTGACACGCTATATTGGAGTTTAGCATTTCTTTAAAAACGTACTGATTTTCTCTAGAGTTTCAGGAGGGACTGGTACTAAGTGTTCCTGGTTTTTAAATAGATTTATGAGGTAGATCCCTTCCCACCAAATGCCAGGGTTTAGGCCCAAGATACTCCATGAAGTCAGGGGTAGAAAATTGACAGAAGCAAGGTATGAGCAACAGAGAGGTCACAGGTCCCAGAAGTAATGACTTTCAGGAGGACACTGACTTTCCAGTGGTTAGGACGCCTCTCATTAGTTAGGACTCTGGAGGGTAAGTTAAGGGGAACAAGAAACTTCAATATGCTAACTCCTGGTCTCTATACTTCACCTCCACTCAAGGGACAGTGGTAGGAAAAGGTCTCCTGCTATACCCCATTACTAGGCTCACATCCAACACATATTCCCAGTGGCCATCACTTGACAGGGATTGTCATTCACCTGTCTCTAAGACTCAGGACTTGAGTACATGAAACTAGGTTCCTGGGATTTTCATTATTAATGTAGCCAATAGACTCAAAGCCAGTGATTCCCTACCTGAGGAACATTGGGGCAATTCTCTCCCCCTCTTGCCAGGCTAAAGATGGTCAGTGGAATTCCAGGGAGTACTCAGATAGTCACAGAATCCACATTAGGGATGGAAGCCTTGGCAACACCCAAAAGAGCAATACAAAGCAGAGTACATCAGTACTGAAAATGCCAACAAGATAGAGAACTTTTCTAGGTAGCGTTATCTAACTGGGACAGCGAGGTAGTTAGCCAGCCAGGAACAGTCCAGTAGCATTCCTGTGGGTCATTCTCAGCTGTAACAAAACCATCCCATCCTTGTCACCAATTGTCTTAATTATCACCCAAAGGGCCTGTGGGTGCCGTGGATGGTCTGTTAGGTGCAGACAGAGGAATTAGACTCAGGAAGGCCAGAAAACAAACACAATTTAGTTCACACATGCCCCAGAGAAGAAACTACAGTAAACCTCAATGCAGGGCCACACAGGGGGTTGCACTTGGGACAAGGCAACAATAAGCTGTAACTGTAGAAGATGGCTATGTATGACAAGCAAGGTGAGGTTTTGTCATGGATTGAATATTGCCCCCCCAAAAATGTGTGTATTAACTTGATTATGCCATGATTCCCAGTATTGTGGTTGTCCTCCATTTTGTGATTGTAATTTTATGTTAAAAAGGATTAGGGTGGGATTGTAACACCCTCACCAGGTCATACCCTGATCCAATATAAAGGGAGTTTCCCTGGGGTGTGGCCCACACCACCTTTTTTCTCTCAAGAGATAAGAAGAAAGGGAAGCAAGCAGAGAGTTGGGAACTTCATACCACCAAGAAAGCAGCACCCGGAGCAGAGCACGTCCTTTGGACCTGAGGTGCCTGTGCTGAGATGCTTCCAGACTAAGGAAAGACTGGTGACAAGGAACTTCCTCCAGAGCTGACAGAGAGAGAAAGCTTTCCCCTGGAGCTGGCACCTGAATTCGGACTTCTGGCCTACTGGACTGTGACAGAATAAACTTCTCTTTGTTAAAGCCATCCACTTGTGGTATTTCTGTTATAGCGGCACTAGATGACTAAGACAGGTCTCAAGGTTAGTGCCTGATGAAATCTTATTGGTCAGTTTAAAGGTTTCTAGTGCATTAGTATGGGAAAAAGAACTTTTTTTTTAAATCAGAGAGAATCATATGGGACACTGTCCAGAGGGATAAGAAATAACTATGGCTATTAATAGACTGGGCTACACAATAGCAATGAGGTCTCTATCACAGGAATCCATATGGGAAATAGCCAGTTAGAGTGCACAACTATGGAGAAACTAGGTGAAAAGAAAGGAACTGCCATGTTAGAAACTAGGTTAAAGGGCAACTAGGAGGACTTAATGGAAGCCAAGGCAGTAAACTATGTAAACTACAAATTGGTTTATGACAGTCCTCTAAAGCAGTGGTAGCAGAAGGCAGACATATTAGAAACAGCAAGAATGGTAGAAACTAGCTCGTGTGGCCTCGAAAATTATAAATTATGCATTAAATTCCTGATTCCTGTTCTAAAACCAGAAGACTGTATAAATTAGTCTCAGGGTTCTGTAGAAGTTATTTCACCCACGTGGTCTTAATACCTGTCCAGAAAATCAAAACATAATGAAATACCATTTTGTATCCACTGAATCAGCAAAAAAAAAAAGAATTCTGACACCATTAAATATTAGATTATAGATCAAGGGGATCACTCATACATTGCTGGTGGGAGAGTAAATCGGTATAATCACTATGGGAAATCATTTAGTATTGTCTTGTAAACATTTGTATATCCTATGATCCAAAAATCTCACTCCTAGTTATATTCTCAAGGAAATTTCAGCGTGTGTGTATCAGGAGACAGGTACAAGAATATTCATAGCGGTATTGTTCATAATAGCAAAAAAATAGAAACAACTCAAAATCCTAAAGATAAATTTTTGTATGTTCACACAAACCACTGTGAAAATGAATGTACTAAGGAAGCTCCTCCCCAAGATGGCAACATGGGCGGAGACACTTCCCAATTCCACCATAACAGCTATAGGAAAAATACCAGTAAAATAGCACTACCAAGGAGGTGGAAAGGTGATTGTAGAACTCTGAAACCAACCTAAAACTTGTAGCAACAGTGAACTAAAGGAAGAAGAGGCACCCTACAAGGTAGGAAGATTTTTTTCCTCTTCTTTCAGTTGTGCAGGAAACATGCCAGCCCAAACCCTACTATGATGGAGCTGGAAACTCCCAAATGGGAGGCAACCTTTTAAGAAAGGTGGACAGAGAACTGCAAAATAAATTTAGTGGACTGAGGTCCCTAAAAAGGGGAGAACAGCAGTATGGCTTAGCTTTCACTGAAGATCCACCGTGTTGGAGACTTTCTATCGGTGGGAAAGCAGCTAGCCCCAACCCCCATCACAGAGAAAGCAATATCTCCTGAACAGGATGCAGTTCTGTGGAAGGGTTGGCCAAAAGCCACAAGAAAAAATCGGTGAACTATTTTCCTTAGGAGCAGGAGTGCAGCAGTGGAGTTTGGCTTTCACTGATGACCCGACATCCTGAATTAGATACCTCATATCACTAGGAAGGCAGACAGAGAAAACGGAGAAATCTTGGGACTAAAACGTAAAAGCCACTTCCACCCTACCTCCACTCCAGGCAAGTCAGAGAAAAGGAGAAGGAGGTTATCTCACACTGATTCCAACCCACATTAAACAAAAGAGACACTTTAAGTTGGATAGCTGTAATCAAAGCAATCTGCCTTCAGAGACTTGAAACTTTCAGAGTAAAAAAAGGGAAAGAGGGCTAGAGATCCACCTCCAAAGCAAAACACATAGACCATGTGGAAAGATATTAGTATCCACACATGGGATTTGAAATCAGATTGGAGACTTATATCTATTAAGGAAAAAAAGCTGCAAGCACACCCAGAACACCCAGCTGGTGTCAGAGAAGACAAAGGAGATTTACACCCCCAGGGCTGTGGAGACACACAATCTACACAGATATGAAAAAAAAAACTGAGAAAGTGCCCAAAGATCCATAAGGTCAGAGCATCCTCTAGGGGAATTTAGAGGGAGATGGGGGAAATAAATAATAAATTAAAAAGATAAAGACAAGCCCACACAAAAGCCAATTTTGAGGAAAAAGAAGAATCAGAAACCAAGAATTACTTCAGCAAACCATTCAAATGCCCCAATTTAAATAAAAGATTCTAAGGTGTCATGGATTGAATTATATCCCCCCAAAAATGTGTTTATCAATTTTACTGAGCCATGATTCCCAGTATTGTGTGGTTGTCCTACATTTTGTGATCGTAATTTATGTTAAAGAGGATTATGATGGGATTATAATGCCCTTACTAAGGTCACATCCCTGATCCAATGTAAAAGGAGTTTCCCTGGAGTATGGCCTGCACCACCTTTCATCTTACAAGAGATACAAGGAAAGGGAAGCAAGAAGAGAGTTGGGGGCCTCATACTGCCAAGAAAGCATTGCCTGGAGCAGAGTGCATCCTTTGTATCTGGGGTCCCTGCATGGAGAAGCTTCGATTCTGGGAGAAGATTGATAAGAAGGCTGACAGAGACAGAAAGCCTTCCCCTGAAGCTGCGGCACTGAATTTGGACTTTTAGCATACTTTAATGTGAAGAAATAAGTTTTTCTTTGTTCAAGTCATCCACTTGTGGTATTTCTGTTATAGCAGCACTAGATAACTAAGACAGAATTTAGTAACAAGAGAGTGAGATGCTCCTCTAAAAGATACCTAAAATGTGGAAGAGGTTTTGGAACTGTGAATGGATAGAGGTATGACAGTGGCAGAGGACCAGCAGCAGCAGAGAACCTGCAGCAGCAAAGAAGTGGCAGCAGCAGAGAAGCGGCAGCAGCAGAGCCAGAAGACCAGCCCAGACAGCACTGTAACAGACCCATGGAAAGAACTGAGTGCCTGTGCACAGGAGGCTTCCTGGCAGAGTGGTGTGCCTCAAGGCACTTATCGGTGAAACTACAGAGCTTTGGAACACTTGCCCCACAAAGCAGATGCAGGCATGAGGCCTGAGGAGCTAAGAGGCCAAGAGACCAGGAAGCAGAACCTGAAGAGACAAAGAACACAAGAAGCTGAGCTGCCTCAATCTCAAAAGGTATGGCCAGGACCTCTGGGTTTCAAAGTGTGAACCCATGGCCTCTGGTGTTTCTAAGGGTGGTGTTGCCACTCAGAGAGACTAGGAAAATGGTGATCCTAAAGCCAAGGGAGCAGAGTTGCTGTCCTAGTGGGCCTGGAATGTGGAGCTGAAGCCCAGGGCTGAGGGGCCTCCGCTTAGAATCTGGAGAGTATGGCCAATACCTAGAGTCTGGAGGGCAGGGCCATTGTGTAAATTGTCTCAGAGACCAGAGGTCTCTTTTCAAAGCCTTGAGGGCTAATGTAATGTGTTCTGCAGACTTGCTTGGTGCCTGTTATCCCTTCTTTTCCTCCAGTTTCTCCCATTTGTAATGGAAATATCTAGCTTGTGCCTATTTTGCCATTGTACCTTTGGAAGGAGAAAAGTTATATTCTAGATTTCACAGATGAAGAGGAATTTTTGGATTTTGGACATGGAGTTAAGACTTTTTCTATTATATAATAGGATGAATATGTTTTGCATGTTGCAAGGATGTGATTTTGGGGGGACCAATGGGTGGAATGTCGTGGATTGAATTATGTCCCCCAAAACATGTGTGTATCAATTTCTCTGGGCCATGATTCCCAGTATTGTGTGGTTGCCCTACATTTTGTATTTGTAATTTTATATTAAAGAAGATTAGGATGCGATTGTAACACCCTTACTAAGGTCACAACCCTGATCCAATGTAAAGGGAGTTTCCCTGGGGTGTGGCCTGCACCACCTTTTACCTTACAAGAGATAAAAAGAAAAGGAAAGCAAGCAGAGAGTTGGGGACCTCCTACCACCAAGAAAGTAGTGCCACGAGCAGAGCGTGCCCTTTTGACCCAGAGTCCCTGCAAGGAGAAGCTCCTATTCAGGGGGAAGACTGATGAGGTCGACAGAGAGACATAGCTCCCCCCTGGAGCTGATAGCCTGAATTTGGACTTTCAGCCTACTTTACTGCAAAGAAATAAATTTCTCTTTGTAGAGCCATCCACTTGTGGTATTTCTGTTATAGCAGCATTAGATAACTAAGATATACAAGAAAAGATGGCCTAATTAAAGGAACAACATGAAGAAGCAGAAATTATTCCCATGGAAGTAATGATAATAAAAATAAAACAGAACTTTCAAACAACAAATTTAAATATGATTAAAGAATACAAAGGTCACACAAATAAATTAATGGAGGTCTTAAAACTATATGAAAATAGTAATAAGGAGAGAGAAAATATAAAAAAGGAACAAACAAAAATGCTAGCATTAAAGGACAAAATAAATGAACTGGATAAAGCAAGCGAGGGATATAACAGTAGACTTGAGCAGGCAGAAGAAAAAGTAAGTGAACTAGAGGACAAAACAACTGAATTTACTGAATCCTAACAGAAACAAGAGACAAAAAAAAAAAGAAAAGAAAAGCCAAATTGAACTATGAGACACCATTAATAGAACAAATCTACATAGTTTGGGAATTCCAGAAGGTGAGTAAAGAAACAAAGAAACAGAAAGAATATTTGAGGAAATTGTGGCAGAAAACTTTCCGGAGCTAAATAAGGAAATGTACCTACAAATCCAGGAAGCCTGGGAAAACCCAAGTAGAGTGAATCCAAAGAAGTCTTCACCAAGACACATTGTAATCAAACTCCTGAAGACCAAAGACAAAGGAAGAATTTTGAAAGCAGCAAGAGAAAAACATAAATAAGGGATCCTCAATAAAATTAAGTGTCAACTGCACTATAGAAAACTAGGAGGCCGGGGGGGGGGAATATATATATATATATATATATATATAAAGCTCGACGGCACTGGGTTTTTGGGTTATATATAAAGCACTGCAAGATAAAAACTGCTAACCAAAAATTCTTTATTTGGCAAAATTATCCTTCAAAACAAAGGCAAATTCAAGATATTCCCAGATAAGCAAAAGCTGTGGGAATTCCTTACTACAAGCCTGTCTTGCAAGAATTGCTAAACTGTGTCCTCCAAGTGGAAAGGAAGTACCACTAGACAACAATCTGATCCAGTATGTGGGGAAGAAAACAACAACAACAACAAAAAGGATAAATCCTCGATAAAGTTAATGGCATGGGCAAACAAAAAGACCTATTGCAGGGTATTTTAGTGGGTAAACTCAGTTGTTATGTGCTACAAGTGTCATATCATCAAACACATAAATAATAAGTACAAAGTTACCCTAACAGACACAGAACATATAACAACGTGAAAAGTGAAATAGCAGAGAAGTGGGAGGGAGGAAAAAATTAGGGTTATAATTTAAATATGTTACTATTGTATGTTACTTGCTGTTTATATGTTAATTGTTGGTATCCAGGTAGAATAGATCATTGTAAACGTCAGGTTTCAAATGGAATTTTTATAGTAACCGCTAAGAAAATACTTAAAAAATGCAACAAAGCTAAGAAGAAAGAAATCAAACAGACTCGGCACAAGGAAGCAACTTATCATAAGAAATGAAAAAATTCTAAGAAAGTTAGAACAAAGGAATTATAAGACATTCAAAAAGCTAGTTACAAAATGACAGAAGCAAGTTCTTCCTTATCAATAATTAAATATAAATGGATTTAACACTCCATGCAAATGGCAGAGAGTGGCAGGATGTATAAGAAAATATGACCCTTCCAGATGCTGTCTATGAGAAACAAATAATAAGACCAAGGACACAGACTGAAAGTGAAAGGATGGAAAAGAGTTTTCCATGCAAATAGTAACCAAAAAAGAGGGGGAGTGGCTATACTGCTATCAGACAAAATAGACTTTAAGTCAAAATCTATTATAAGAGATGAAGGAGGACATTATGCATTGATAAGAGGGACAATCCGTCAAGAAAACATAGCAATCATAAATATATACACACTCAACATCAATACACAAAAATATATAAAGCAAATACTAACCGTGTTGAATTGTATCCCCCAGAAATATGTGTCAAGTTGGTTAGGCTATGTGTGGTTGTCCTCCTTTTTGTGATTTTCCAATGTATTATAAATCATAATCTCTACCTGTAAAGAGGATTAGGGTGGGATATAACACCCTTGCTCAAGCCACATCCCTGATCAATGTAAAGGGAGTTTCCCTGGGGTGCAGCTTGCACCACCTTTTATCTTACAAGAGATAAAAGGAAAGGGAAGCAAGCAGAGAGTTGGGGACATCATACAACCAAGAAAGCAGTGCCAGTAGCAGAGTGCATCCTTTGGACCCAGGAGTCCTGTGTAGAGAAGCTCCTAGTCCAGGGGAAGATTGAAGAGAAAGACCTTCCTCTAGAGTCAACAGAGAGAGAAAGCTGATGCTCTGAATTTGGACTTCTAGTCTACCAGTTTGTGAGAAAATAAATTTCTCTTTGTTAAAGTCATCCACTTGTGGTATTTCTGTTATAGCAGCACTAGATGACTAAGACACTAACAGAACTGTAAGGAGCAATAGACAACTCTCCAATAATAGTTGTGATTGTTAAGGTTGTGTACCAACTTGGCTGGGCCATGATTCTCAGTGGTTTGGCAGTTATGATGTAGTTTGACAGTAGTATAATGATGTGATCATCTTCATGATGAGATTTGAGATAATGTGATCACCTCCATGATGGCATATGCTGTGAGTAGCCAATCACCTGAAGGTATTTTCCTTGGGGGTGTGGCCTGCATCCAATATAAGTGGACTTTCTGGCAAGGCTTGTGGGCTTTTGCTTGCACTAGATCTTGCAGCTGGCTCCTGTTCGTCTAAACTCTGGTCCTTGGGACTTGAGTTAGCAGATTACCCGCTGTCTTGCCTGTTGATCTTTGGATTCGTTGGTCTTTGCAGCCTGTGAGCCAGAGCTCTGCTGCCTGACTTGCCAATCTTTGGTTTACCAGCTCCACAGCTAGGTGAATAAAAAGCCTCCAACCTGACCTACGTTCCAGCCTCTACAATCGAGGGAACAATTCCTTACATATAAATTTCTTTATATATATTTATATGCTCTATTGGTTTTGCTTCCCTAGAGAACCCAGCCTAAGATGATAGTAGAAGAGTTCAACACACCATTGTGAATAATGTACAAAACGTCCAGAAAGAAGATCAGTAAGGAAAGAGAGGAGGTGAACAATAGCATAAACAAATTAGATCTAACAGGCATATATAGAGCACTCCACCCAACATCAGAACAATACAAATTTTTCTCTACAGCATATGGAACATTCTCCAGCATAGACCATATGCTAGGTCATGAAACAAGCTTTGACATGTTTAAAAAGATTGAAATGATGCAAAATATCATTTCTAGCCACAAAAGAATACTATAAATTAATAATACAAAGACAAACAGAAGACAGAAAAATACATGGAAACTAAATAACACACTATAAAACAACAAATGGGTAAAGGAAGAAGCCGAGAGTGAAATAAAAATATAATTGGAGTTTAATGAAAATGAAAACACGAAGTACCAAAACATACAGGATATGGTGAAGGCATCAAAGCAATGAACACCTACATCAGAAAAGAAGAAAGATTTTGAATCAACAGTTCAACTCTACAACCTGAGGGGCTACAAAAAGAACTAAGCGAGACCAATCAGAAGAATGGAAATAACAAAGATCAAAACAGAAATAAATGAAATAAAGTGTAGAAAACAATAGAGAAAATGAACAAAACCAAAAGCTGATTCTTTGAAAAGATCAATAAAAGTCACAAACCATTAGCTAGGCTGACAAAGGAAAAACTGACAGGGTGCAAATAATCAAAAGAAGAAATGAAGTTAGAGACATTACAACAGCTCCAACAGAAACAAAAAGGATCATGAGGAGCCCTGGTGGTACAGTGGTTAAGAGCTTGGCTGCTAACCAAAAGGTCAGCAGTTTGAATCCAACAGTTGCTCCTTGGAAACCATATGGGAGCAGGTCTACTCTGTCCTGTAGGGTCGCTATGAGTCAGAATTGACTTGATGGCAACAGGTTTTAATTGTATAGTATGAAAATTTGTACTGCAATGAATTTTTTAAAAATAGACAAAATGGAAAAATTCCTGGAAACACATAACCTACCAAAATGAACAAAATAAAGAGGTAGAAAATTTCAACAGACCCATAAGGGGATAAGAGATTAAATCATTAATCAACAGCCCTCCACCAAAAAAAAAAAAGGCACTGGACCAAATGAATTTGCTGAGGAATTTTATCAAACATTCAGAGAATTGACACCAATTTCCATCAAACTCTTTCAAAATATAGAATTAAAAAGAATACTTCCTAACTCATTCTGTGAAGCCAGCATTACCCTTATACCAAAGCCAAACAAAGACACCACGAGAAAACTACAGATGTATTACCCTCATAAATATAGATTAAAAAATTCTCAATAAAATACCAGCACACAGAATCCAATAACATATTAAAAGAATTTTACACCATGACAGAGTGAAATTTATTTCAGAAATGCAAGGATGGTTCAACATTAGAAAATTTATCAATGTAATACGATGCATTAATGGAACAAAAGGGAAAAAATGATCATTTCAATAGGTGCAGAAAAGACATTTGATAAAATCCAACACTTTTTCCTGATAATAACTCTTAAAAAGAAATAAATAAAAGGGAAGTTCCTCAACAAGATTAAGGCATCTATGAAAAACCAACAGTCAACATTATAATCAATGGAGAAAAACTGAGACTCCTCCTCTTGAGAAAGGGCATGAAACAAGGATGCCTGCTATCACCAACCACTTCTATTTAGTATTGTACTGGAAGCCCCAGCCAGAGCAATAAGACAAGAAAAATAAAATGAATCCAAATTAGAAAAGAATGAATAAGAGATCTCTACTTGCAGATGACATGACCCTATATATAGAAAATCCCAATGAAACCCCAAGAAAGAGTCTAGAAGTAATAGAATAATTAAGTAAAGTTTCAGGGTACAAGGTTGACACACAAAAATCCATTGGGTTTCTATACACCAACTAGGAGAAATATGAAAATGTGATCAAGGAAACAATTCCATTTACAATAGCAACTAAAAGAACAAAATTCTAGGGAATATGCGTAACCGGGGATATAAAGGGCTTATACAATGAAAAATGTAAAACACTGCTGCAAGATACTAAAACAGGCCTAAATAAATGGAAAGACATTCAGTGCTCAAGGATTGGAAGACTTAATACAGTCAAGTTGTCAAGATTACCCAAAGTAATCTATAGATTCAATGAAATTCCAATCAAAATTTGAACAAAAATTTTTTTTACATAAGTGGAAAAATAAATACTCAACTTTATATGGAAAGGCAAGTGGCCCTGAATAACCAAAGCAATCTTGAAGAAGAACAAAGTAGGAGGCCCCATCCTTTCCAATTTCAAAACATACTATATAGCTACAGTAGTAAAACAATAATGTACTGGTTTAATGATACACATATATCAGTACAATAAAATCAAGATCCTAGAAATAAATTCATACATCTATGGTCAACTGATATTGAACAAGGTGCTAAGTCCATACAATGGGGAAGAAACACTCTCTTCAACAATGGTACTGGCAAAATTGGATTTCCACATGCAGAAAAATGAAACGAGATCCATATCTCACACCATACACAAAATTTAACTCAAAATGGATCAAGAACCTAAATGTTAAACCTAAAACCATAAAAGTTCTTGGAAGAAAACACAGGGATGAAGCTATGGGGCCCAATTTTTTAAATGATAGGCTATCAAATACAGCAGTCCCCCAAGTGTCCGTACTGTGGGGGCTTGCATATTGCTGCGATGATGGATGCTATGCTACCGGTATTCAGATACCAGCAGGGTCACCCATGGCAGGCAGGTTTCAGCTGAGCTTCCAGACTAAGACAGACTGGGAAGAAGGACCTGGCAGTCCACTTCTGAAAATAATTACCAATGAAAACAGTATGAATAGCAGCAGAACATTGTCTGATATAGTGCCGGAAGATGAGCCCCCTAGGTTGGAAGGCACTCAAAAGACTACTGGGGAAGAGCTGCCTCCTCAACGTAGAGTCGGCCTTTAATGACATGGATGAAGCCAAGATTTCGGGATCTTAAATTTGCTGATGTGGCAGGACTCAAAATGAGAAGAAACAGCTGCAAACATCTATTAATAATTGGAACCTTGAATGTATTAAGTATGAATTTAAGAAAATTGGAAATTTTCAAAAATGAAATGGAACGCATAAGCATCGATATCCTAGGCATTACTGAGCTGAAATGGACTGGTATTGGCTATTTTGAATTGGACAATCATTTGGTCTACTATGCCAAGGATGACAAATTGAAGAGGAATGGGGTTGTGTTTTTCATCAAAAAGAACATTTCAAGGTCTATCCTAAAGTACAACGCTGTCAGTGATAGGGTAATATCCATACGCTTAGAAGAAAGATGAGTTAATATGACTATTATTCAAATTTACACACCAACCACTAAGGCCAAAGATGAAGAAATTGAAGATTTTTACCAGCTTCTGTAGTCTGAAATTGATCAAATATGCAATCAGGATGCATTGGTAATTACTGGTGCTTTGGAATGCGAAAGTTAGAAACAAAGAAGAATCAGTAGTTGGAAAATATGGTCTTGGTGATAGAAATGATGCTGGAGATCCCATGATAGAATTTTGCAAGATCGACTTCTTCATTGCAAATACCTTTTTTCACCAACGTAAATGGCGACTATACACATGGATCTCACCAGATGGAATACACAGGAAACAAAAACTGTGGAAAGAGACAATGGACAAGCTCAATATCATCAGTTAGAACAAGGCCGGGACCAACTGTGGAACAGACCATCAATTGCGCATATGCAAGTTTAAGTTAAAACTGAAGAAAATTAGAACAAGTCCATGAGAGCCAAAGTATGAACTTCAGTTTATCCCACCTAAATTTAGAGACTATCTTAAGAAAAGATTTAACACTTTCAGCACTGATGACTGAAGACCAGACGAGTTGTGGAATGACATCAAGGACATAATACATGAAAAAAGCAAGAGGTCGTTAAAAAGACAAGAAAGAAAGAAAAGACTAAAATGGTTGTCAGAAGAGACTCTGAAATGTGCCCTTGAACGTCAAGCAGTTAAAGCAAAAGAAAGAAATGAAGTAAAAGAACAGAAGTTTTCAAATGGCAGCTGGAGAAGACAAAGTATTATAAGGACATGTGCAAAGAGCTAGATATAGAAAATTAACAGGGAAGAACACGCTCAGCATTTCTCAAGCTGAAAGAAGTGAAGAAGAAATTCAAGCCTCAAGTTGCAATAGTGAAAGATTTTATGGAGAAAATATTAGATGACAGAGGAAGCATCAAAAGAAGATGGAAGGAGTTCATAGAGTCACTATACCAAAAAGAATTGATCGGTGTTCAACAATTTCAAGAGGTAGCATATGATAAGGAACCAACAGTAGTGAAGGAAGAAGTCCAAGATTTACTGAAAGCATTGGCGAGAAACAAGGCTCCAGGAATTGACGGAATATCAATTGAGGTGTTTGAACAAACAGATGCAGTGCTGAAAGTGCTCACTTGTCTATGCCAAGAAATTTGCAAGACAGCTACCTGGCCAACTGACTTGAAGAGATCCATATTTATGCCTATTCCCAAAAAAGGTGATACAACCAAATGCAGAAAGTTTCGAACAATAACATTAATATCACACACAAGCAAAATTTTGCTGAAGATCATTCAAAAGTGGCTGCAGCAGTATATCTCCAGGAATTTCCAGAAATTCAAGCCGAATTCAGAAGAGGATGTGGAACTAGGAGTATCACTGCTGATGTCAGATGAATTTGGCTGAAAGCAGAGAATACCAGAAGGATGTCTACCTGCGTTTTATTAACTAAGCAAAGACATTTGACTGTGTGGATCATAACAAACTATGGACAACATTAAGAAGAATTGGAATTCCAGAACACTTAATTGTGCTTATGAGGACCCTGTACATAGATCAAGAGGTAGTTGTTCGAACAGAACAAGGGGATACTGCGTGGTTTAAAGTCAGGAAAGGTATGCGTCAGGGTTATACCCTTTCACCATAACTATTGAACCTGTATGTTGAGCAAATAAACCGAGAAACTGGACTATATGAAGAAAAACGGGGCATCGAGATTAGAGGAAGACTCCTTACCAGACTGTTTTATGCAGATGACACAATCTCTCTGGCTGAAAGTGAAGACAACTGGAAGCACTTACTGATGAAGATAAAAGACCACAACCTTCAGTATGGATTACACCTTAGCATAAAGAAAACAAAAATCCTCACAACTGGGCCAATAAGCAACATCATGATAAATGGAGAAAAGATTGAAGTTGTCAAGGATTTAATTTTACTTGGATCCACAATCAGCACCCATGGCAACAGCAGTCAAGAAAGCAAAAGACGCACTGCATTGGGCAAATCTGCTGCAAAGGACCTCTTTCAAGTGTTGAAAAACCAAGATGTCACCTTGAAAACTAAGGTGCGCCTGATCCAAGCCAAGGTATTTTCAATCGTATTGTATGAATGTGAAAGCTGGACAATGAATAATGAAGACCGAAGAAGAATTGACCCCTTTAAATTGTGGTGTTGGTGAAGAATATTGAATATACCATGGAATACCAAAAGAAAGAACAAATTACAGGAAGAATTACAGCCAGAATGCTCCTTAGAAGTAAAGATGGTGAGGCTGTGTCTTACATACTTTGGACATGTTGTCAGGAGGGATCAGTCCCTCGAGAAGGATAGCATGCTTGGTAAAGTACAGTATCAGTGGAAAAGAGGAAGATCCTCAAGGAGATGGATTGACATGGTGGCTGCAACAATGGGCTCAAGCATAACAATTGTGAGCATGGCGAAGGTCCAAGCAGTGTTTTGTTCTGTGGTACATAGGATCGCTATGAGTGAGAACGGACTCAGTGACACCTAATAACAACAAATACACAAGCAGCAAAAGACAAAATAGATCATTGGAACCTCATTAAAATTAAATACTTACGTTCATCGAAGGATTTTATTAAGAGTAAAAAGACAACCAACAGACTAGGAAAGTAATCTTTGGGAACTATACATCCCATAAGGGCCTAATATCAAAAATATATATAAAACATCTACAACTTAACAACAAAAAGACAAATTACCCTGACTGAGACTAGAAGAACCCGGGAGGTCATGGTCCCCAGACCTTCTGTTAGCCCAAGACAGGAACCATTTCCAAAGCCAGTTCTTCAGACAGGGATTGGACTGGACTATGAGATAGAAAATGATACTGGTGAGGAGTGAGCTCCTTGGATCAAGTAGAAACATGAGACTATGTGGGCAACTCCTGTCTAGATGGGAGATGAGAGGAAAGAGGGGGTCAGAAGTTGGCCAAATAGAAATGAAAATAGAGAGCAGAAAGAAGGGGCGTGCTGTCTTATTAGGGAGAGAGCAACTAGGAGTATACAGCAAGGTGTATACAAATTTTTGTATGAGACACTGACTTGATTTGTAAACTTTCACTTGAAGCACAATAAAAATTTAAAAAAGACAAATTATCCAAACATAAAATGAGCAAAAGACATGAGCAGATACTTCACCAAAGAGGATATTCAAAAGGCTAACAAACACATGAGAAGATGCTCATTAGTGATGAGAGAGATAAAAATCAAAACTACATTACTAGAATGGCATGATAAAATAAATAAATAAATATCAAGGATGTGGGAAGATTGCAACCTTTATTTATTGCTGGTGGGAGTGTAAAATACTATAAACATGGAAAACAACATGGCAATTCCTAAAAAAATTAAAAATAGGACTTACATAAAAAAAAAACTTTTTTTTTTTGACCCAATAATTCCACTCCTGGGTATATATCCTGTTGCTGATATTTTTAGGTGCTGTCGAGTTTGTTCTGACTCTTAAAGATGGTATGTACAACAGAACCAAACGTTGCCTGGTCCTGTGCCATATTCACAATCATCGGTATGTTTGATCCCATTGTTGCAGGCACTCTGTCAAACCATCCTGTCCAGGGTCTTCCCCTTTTTCGTTGACCCTCTACTTTACCAAGCATGATGTCCTTCTCCAAGAACTGGTCTAGCTGGTAAGATGTCCAAAGTACTTGAGATGAAGTCTCACCATTCTTGCTTACAAGGAATATTCTGGCTGTACTTATTCCAAGACTGACTTGCTCATTCTTCTGGCAGTGCATGGTATATTCAATATTCTTGGTCAATGCCATAATTCAAATGCATCAATTTTTCTTCGTTATTCCTTACCATTGTCCAGCTTTCGCATACATATAAGGAGACTGAAAATACCACAGCTTCGGTCAGGCACACCATAGTCCTGAAAGTGACATCTTTGTTTATAACACTTTAAAGAGGTCTTTTGCAGAGATTTGCTCAATTCAATACGTCATTTGATTTCTTGACTGCTGCTCCCATGGGCGTTGATTGTGGATCCAAGTAGAAGGAAATCCTTGACAACTTTAATATTTCTGTGGTTTATCATGATGTTGCTTATTGGTCCAGTTCTGAGGATTTTTGTTTCCTTTATGTTAAAGTATAATCCATACTGAAATCTGTACTCCTAGGGATCTAAAAGTAGTGATGAGAACAGACATATGCAAACCTATGTTCATTACAGCACTATTCACAATAGCAAAGATGTGGATACGGCCTAAGTTCCCATCAACAGATGAATGGGTAAACAAAATATAATACATACATACAATGGAATACTAAACCCATTGCCTTCGAGTCAATTTCAATTCATATTGACCTTATAGGACAAAGCAGAATTGCCCCATAGGGTTCCAAAGGCTGTAATCTTTACGGAGGTAGACTTTCTTCTGTGGAGTGGCAGGTGAACTTTCAGTTAGCAGCCAAGTGCTTAACCACTGCCCCACCAAGGCTCCTTAATGGAATACAACTTAGCCATAATGAGAAATGAAGTCCTGATACATGCTATATGGATGGGCCTTGAAGACATTTTCCTTAGTGAAATAAATCAGTCACAAAAAGGTAAATACTATATGATCTCACTTACATGAAAAGACAAGAATATGTAAATATATAGAGACCGATGGTTATTATGGTTACCTGGGGTGGGAGGGGTAGAGAGAGAGAGAATTGTTCTCTGGGAAGTAGTGGGTTTATGTTTATGGTGGTGGATAAATTGGCATCAATTTAGGGTAATGTTTGCATAAATTGACAAGTGAAACTAATATCATTAAGTTGTACACCATAAAATAGGTGAAATGGCAAATATTATGTTACATATAATTTTACAACAGCAACCAAAAATAAATAAAGAGAGGCTAAAGTAGCTGATACTACTTAAAAGTTGATACTACTTAGGTACACCAAAACATCTCATGGGATTAGTTGGATTGAAGGTACACGGTCATGGCTTTGTGGGATTGTCCAGTTAATTGGCCTAATAGTGTTTTTAGAGTTATTGTTCATCTCCTTAGTTTGGTGAGTAGTGCCTGGGGTCATAAAACTTGTGAGTGGTCATTCAAGATACAACAACTGCTCTATATTCACTGGAGCAGCAGAGGAAGGCGGAGACCCAGGAATCAGAGAAGGAACTGGACTGCAGGTCAAGCTGCCTCCAAGAAATAGCACCTCCCTTTTGGGTTACCATAAGACCAGAAGATAGTACCCGGCTACCATTACTGAATATTTTGATGAAGGAATAAATAGATGAATCCTGATCAAAACGGGAAAATGTGCAACAGAATTTCAAATTTGTACAGAATCCAGACTTATTGGACTTATTGACACTGGAGGAACCCCCGAATCTATCATTCTCAGAAAATCTTCAAACCGTGAACTGATATTATCCTCTGAAGTCATCCTTAAATTAAACAAAAATTTAGCTAAATTAGTAAAGTTCAACATGAGCACTGAGCTTCTTAATAGGATTATCTATAAGAGATCAAAAATCAACAACAGTAATTCTAATGCAGAGATGAGACGTTTAGGGGTAGTGAATCTAAATCCTTTAATTGAGGATGCTGCAGGACCTGGTAGTGTTTCGTTCTGTTGTACATAGGGTTGCTATGGGTCGGAACCATCTAGACAATGCCTAACAACAACTAACAACATCATTTAATGTCTCTGGAAATGATCCTCAGGGCATACAACAAATGGAGAAACATTCATTCCAGAAAATCTGCTAAATTTCAGCAAGAAGAATGAGGTCTGTGCCATTTGAGCCACAACCTTTTACTCCTCCCACCTTCCATTCTCTGCTATAGAAGTTCTACCCCAGGCATTCTACTCTGGGCATTTGCAGCCAAGAAGATGTGGGTGCTCCCTCTTTCCAGCTCCCAGGGAGACTATGGTTTCACTCTGGGGTGGACTGCCAGCAGCAGTTCTCAGCTCCCCTAGCCACACGTTGCTAAAAGCACTATTCCAGGCAGGTGAAGGTGAGAGAACCAAGTCTTCCTCCCTCCAGTCCCAATTCATAGGGGAGAAGCTCTACCCTAAGTGTAGCAGGTTGAAAATATTGGGACCACAATCATCCCTGACCATCCCTGCTCACAGGGTTGAGGTTTCACACTAGGAGTGGTAAACGGAGAAGATCAGGATCTGTCAATCAACCCCCCACACACGCATTTATGCCTACTTGTGGGTTGGAGGTGTCACTCTGGGAAAAGTGTGTTGTTTCCCCCACTCCAGTGCAGTGGCACAAGGGTTCTGCTGAGGAGTAAAGGCATGCCGTAGAGATAAAGAGCTCACCACCTCTGCCTGAGTGGACAGACCTGAGGAAAAAAAATGGAGGTCTTGGTGGAAAGCAATTAAAAGGAGGCTGGTATTTCCATGATACAAACAGAACAGCAGAGCAGCCAAAAGTTTAATAGAACCAGAAAAAGAGACAGCCAAGAAGAGCTCACCTTGAGAACACAGTCAAATCTGGGGGATGAGAAGACTGTGCACATGCTCTAGGCTGCACCCACTCAGGCTGGGAGGTAGACTTGAAAGCATTCCTTGAGCCACACACAGACCCACCAAGATAGGGCAAAACCTTCACTGGCACAAGGGGTTCAAACCCAACCTTTAACCAAATGCTGATTGCACAATAAGCTACTATGACCCCAGAAGAACTGCTAGGAAGCCAAGCTTAAAGATAGTATCATACTCATCCCTGACACTCTGGGACTTTGTACATGGCCAAAGAAGCAGAGAGGGAAACTTCAAGCTACTTTCTTTGCCTGAATGTGGAGAAAAAATAATAAATACCATGAACTGTAATAGAAGCTGCCAGGCAACACACACACACACACGTGTCCAAAGGTAAAGGGTAAAATATTAACTGACTGTAGAGTTTAAGTACAACCTTTGACCAAAAAGTAACTTATGCTAACCTGGGGCAAACCCTGAATAGGCTAAAGGACAAAAAAAAAAAAAAATGGGGGTGATAAATCTGAGCAGGAACATCAGAGGCTACATGCTATAGGAGAAACAGACTTCACAGAGTTAATTTAGCCAAGTCTCTAAACAAAATAAATAACAAAGAAAAAAAATAACAGGAAAAACAAACCTGGTAGCTCAGACTGCACTGGCTCATGGTCACCTCTTTCTGGACAGATCATACACAGCCTTTGCTTCCTGGACCACCCTCCAGGCTCTAAACACCTGTGCTCTCTCTTGTTATTGATCTTTCACATAATACTCATGTCTCTCTGACAAGATTGTAAGAGTCTGATTTGGCAGGGTCTATTGTGGTCGCCAAGAGTCAGAAACGACTCGATGGCACTAATTTTTTTTTTAATTTTTATTGCTTATAGAGGAAACTCTGGTGGCATAGTGGTTAAGTGCTACAGCTGCTAACCAAGAGGTCAGCAGTTCGAATCCACCAGACACTCCTTGGAAACTCTATGGAGCAGTTCTACTCTGTCCTACAGGGTCACTATGAGTCAGAAACGACAGCAGTGGGTTTGGTTTTTAGTTTTATTGTTTATAGATCTGTATTCACAGGATCTTACTCAATACCCTACTGTGGAGAGGGATAAGGTCATTTAATGGGCATAATGGATGGAGGCTAGAAGCTGAAGACTTGAGGAGAAAAACCTGAAGGAAGAAGGAGTAAGGCAAAAAGGAAGGAAGAAGAGAGGAAAGGGATGGAAGAAGGAAGATAGAAAATGTGGAGTAAGGAAGGAAAAGAGAGGATAATAGAGGAACATAAAGGAAAGGGAGAGGAGATAGGATATGGAGAGAGTATGTAGAAGCAGGCAAATAAAGAACATTTTATAATGATAGAAGGGTCAATTGAGTAGTAAGACACAACAATTTTAAACATATTTGTGCCTAACAACAAAATACATGAGGCAAAAATTGACAGAACTGAAGGGAAAAATAGACAATTCAACAGTAATATTTGAAGACTTTAATACCACAGTTCAATAGTAAATAGAACAACTAGGCAGAAGGTCACCAAGGAAGTAGAAGACTTGAAGAACACTGTAAAACAACTAGAATTCAGCAAGGTTGCAGGATACTAGGTCAATATAGAAAGATCAATTGCATTCCTGTGCACTACCAGTGAACAATCCAAAAATAAATTAAAAAAAAAACATTTACAACAGTTACAAAAGAATAAAATATACAGGAATAAATTTTAAAAAATAAATGCAAAACTTATACTCTGAAATTACAAAGAAAATCACTGAAAGAAATTAAAAAAGAGCTAAATAATTGGAACAATATCCCATGTTCATGGATTGGAAAATTTAACATTGTTAAGATGGCATTACTTCCCAAACTTATCTACAGATTCAGTGCAATCCCTATCAGAATCCCAGTGGACTTCTTTATACAAATTGACAAGCTATTCTAAAATCCATATGGAATTGCAAGGGACCAAAACAATCTTAAAAATGAAGGACACTTTCTGATTTCAAAACTTACTACAAAGCAATGGTAATCAAGACAGTGTAGTACTGGCACAAGAGTAAGCTTATAGATCAATGGAATAAAATTGAGAATCCAGCTATTAACCAATATGTCTATGGTAAATTGATTCTCAATAATGGTGACAAGGACCTTGGAGAAATGGTAGTCTTTTCAACAAATGTTACTGGGAAAACTGGATAGCCACATGCAAAGGAATGAAGTTGGGCACTTATCTCACGCAAATTAACTCAAAATGGATCAAAGATCTAAATGCAAGAGCTAAAAATATAGAACTCTTAGATGAAAACTTAGGGGTAAGTATTTATGACCTTGAATTTGACAAAGAATTCTTAGGGACTACACCAAAAGTACAAACAACAAAAGAAAAAATGTACTTCATGAAAATTAAAAACTTTGTGCTTCAAAGGACTCCATAAAGAAAGTGAAAAGGAACCCACAGAATGAGATAAGACATTTTCAAATCATCTACCTGATGAGGGATTTGTATCCAGAATATATACAGAATGTTTACAACTCAATATTAAAAGACCAATTCCCTAATTTTTTTTTAAATAGCGAAAGGATTTGAGTAGACATTTTTCCAAAGAAGATATACAAACGGTAATGAGCACATGAAAAGATGCTCAAATCATTAGTCATTATGGAAATGATGAGATACCACTTCACATCCACTAGAAGGGCTTAAATCAAAAACAGGAATAAGAACAAGTTTTGGCAAAGATGTGGAGAAATGGGAACTTTCATACATTGCTGGTGGGAATGTAAAGTTGTGTAGGCATTTTGGAAAACAGACTTGCAGTTCCTCAAAAAATGAAACGTGAAGCCACCATGTGAACCAGCGGTTCTACTCCACAAATGAAAACATACTTCCACACAAAAACTTTTACACAAATGCTCGTAGCATCCCTATTTATATTACCCCAAAAGGGAAAACAATGCAAATTTCCATCAACTGATGAATGAATAAAGAAAACATAATATACCCATACAATGGACTGTAATTCAGCACCATAATGGAATGAAGTGTTGATACATGCTACATGAAAAAAACATGAAAGAACCTCGTAAATAGGCTAAGTAAAAGCAGACAGTCAAAAAAGGCAGCATATTGTATAATTCCATTTACATTAAATGCCCAAAATAGGTACATTTATTTTTTTTATAGGGACAGAAAGTAGTTTAACAGTGGCCTAGGGCTGGGCCTGGGGGACAAGGGGAATACAGAATGACTGCTAATAGGTATGGTGTTTCTTTTAGGGAGAATAAGAATGTTCTAATATTAGATTGTAGTGATGGTTGGACAACTGTGAATATACTGAAAACATTGAATTTTTCACCATATAGTTTAAATGTGAGAATTACTATATTTCAATACAGTTGTCAAAAATACATTGTTCAGTCTTGTGCATAAGACTTTAAAAAATCAAGGGAAAGATCAATATAAAATTCAGCATAATACTTATGTCTGAAGGGGAGTGTCATGGATTGAATTGTGTCCTCCTAAAATATCTGTCACTTTGGCTAGGCCATGATTCCCAGTATTGTGTGATTATCTACTATTTTGTCATCTGATGTGATTTCCCTAGGTGTTGTAAATCCTGTCTCTACAACCTTGATGAGATGGGATTAGCCGCAGGTATGTTAATGAGGTAGGACTGAATCTACAAGATTAGATTTTGTCTTAAGCCAATCTCAGTTGAGATATAAAAGAGAGAAGTGAGCAGAGAGACAGAGGGGACCTCAAATCATCAAGAAAGTACTGCCAGGAGAAAAGAGCACGGCCTTTGGTTCCAGGGTCCCTGACCTGAGAAGTTCCTAGTCCAAGGGAAGATTGATGACAAGGACCTTCCTCCAGAGCCAACAGAGAGAAAGCCTTCCCTTGGAGCTGACACCCTGAATTTGGACTTCTAGCCTTCCAGACTGTGAGAGAATAAACTTCAGTTTGTTGAAGCCATCCATTGTATTTCTGTTATAGCGGCACTAGATAACTAAGAAAGGAAGGTAGGGTGATAAGTTTCTGGTTTGGGCTGCTCAATTATGGGCATTCATTTTTATTATTAAGATGATTCTTTAACCTGCCTATGGACTAGTACTATACTAAAAAACAAACAAAAACCAAACCTGTTGCCATTGAGTCAATTCTGACTCATAGCGACCCTATTAGAACCACCTAAATATCTTGTTCAAGATTCAGATGCACTGGCCCCATCCAATATCCACTCTTATGAAAATCTCTGAGGATGTATCTCAAACACAGAGAAGCAGATTATTCAGAAGCACCATGTTTTAATGAACTCACAGTCTACCAGGGAAGATAGAAATTGGGGAAGTGCCTTGACTGTTACAAAAAAGAAGTAATGAGTGAACTTACTCTACTTGGTGTGTGTTGGAAGTGAAGTTAGAAAACTACTATTTTGTAGGGTGAATATTATTTTCCAGACAATATGACTTGGGAGAAATATCTTCTTCCTCATGTTTGTCATCATTATCATCCTTATCATCTTCCTTATGTCTTTCTTTTCATATTGATCCCAGGATGACACTACTCACCCTAGTCAAGTCCCTCATCATCTCACTATCCATCACCTAGATTACTACAAAAGCCTCTTTGTTTTGGACACTCTAATTCATCTTCCAAAGGAGCCCTAACTGTACAGGTGTTAAGCACTTGGTTTCAATCTTAAGGGTTCAAACCCGTCAGTGGTTCCACAGGAGAAAGGTGTGGCAGTCTGCTTCCTTAAAGATTACAGTCTTGAAAACCCGGTGAAGCAGTTCTACTCTGTCCTACAGGGTTACTAGGAGTCAGAATTGACTTGACAGCAACGGGCTTAATTCATCTTCTACAATGTGTCCAAAGTGATTTTGTGTTCTTCACAACTTGGATCTTACTCCTCTTCTCCGTAAACTCCTAAAATTGTTCTATATTAATCTTAAGATAAAGGCGAAGATTTTCAACATGACATACTGGGGCTATTGGAAAAGACAAAAATTTCCAAAGCTCATGCAGCTTGTAAATTCTGAGCATGAGTGTGTGTATTGTGTTATTTATTCAGGAAGTCTCCTGACATTTCCACCCATCCCCAACACACACTAACTAGAGTAGATACACTCTGCACTTCTTTTTTTTAACACTGAGTGCCTTTATAATTACTTGTTAAATATGTATCTTGATAACTGTAAATTCTGTTAAGCCTGAGACCATGTCTGTCTTGTTGCCACTTTATTCCTAATTGTCAGTGCTTTTACTCTTAATGCTTATTTGTTACATAAATTAATAAAATCATACATTATCTCATTTAAACTCTATGAGGTAATTATTATCCCTGTTCTATAGATGATAAAACTGAAACTTAGAGAAATTTAGTAACTTGCCCAAAACAAGCTAGAACTCAAGTGATTAATTCCTACACCAGAGCTTTGTATCTGATGTGCCATAAATGGGTTTCAGGTCTATGAAGATAGTTCTCTCCTTAGCTCTTGGAGAGGCCTAGAGGGTTCAAAGGCAAAAATATTCACTTGACCTGGTTGCTTCTATCCTCAAACAACTTCTCATTACCTCAATTTGCTATCAAAACATCATATTTTCTATGCATTACCAAAAACCAAAAAAACCAAACCCCCTGCCATTGAGTCAATGCTGACTTATAGTGACTCTGTAGGACAGAGTAGAACTCCCCCATAGGGTTTCCAAGGAGTGGCTAGTGGAACTGCCAACCTTTTGATTAGCCGCCATAGCTCACCCTAGCTCTTAACCACTGTGCCATCAGGGCTTCTACGCAATACATGATGTGAAAAAGACTGAGAAGAATTGCCTACTATAACATCTTTCATTAAAAGATAACTTAAATAATCTGGATTAATTTTTAAATTAGCAAAAACCAAATTCTTAGGTTATATAAAGAAAAATTCTCTTTCATTTTATACAAATACACATAATTGTAATTTGCCCTGTTTTAACCTCTAGACTGAGATTCCCAAGGGTAGGGATCCTTTTTTATATATTGTAGCACTTCTTTAATACCTAATACAGTGACTGTTTCTAATATAGTTTGAATATTTGCTGGAGAAAATATTAGAACATGAAAATTACTTAAGCAATCATGATGTTCAGTGTTTCTCAAATTTTCAGAATATTAATGTTCCCAAGAGAAACCCTGGTGCACAGCTGTTAAGTGCTACAGCTGCTAACCAAAAGGTCGGCAGTTCGAATCCACCAGGCACTCCCTGGAAACTCTATGGGGCAGTTCTACTCTGTCCTATAGGGTTGCTATGAGTCGGAATTGACTTGATGGCAACGGATTCGGTTTTTTTTTTTTTTAATGTTGCCAGGAGATGTCATCTTTAAAACATAAGAATAAGTATTTCACATCAGTGAGAAAGGTGAAATTGTTTATAGTCTTAAACCAAAATATCCACGTCTGGTTTGATGATGGATAATTTGATTCATATGTCAGATTCTACACTGAATCACTCTTTTCTTATTCTTTATTTCTGTTAAATTGGAAAATCCAAACTCACAATCATAAGTTACCATGAAAGCAGCTGTAATTATTTAGTGATTTTTTTTTTGCATTTCTGTAGATTTTATTGAATATAGACTCAGATATTATAGAGAGATTTCTCACTGTTAGGCCCCACCAGATGCTCAATTGATGAGTGTATCACATTCATAGGCTAGTAAGTTGAACATTTTCACATGGGAGATAGAAGTGAATGGCACCCTAATTCATTCTTTTCCGGGGTAAAAAAAAAAATCTCATTTTATTGTAGTGTTTGGAAATGATTTTCCCATATCCATTTCTTTCTCTAATAAGTGGTAAAACCCATCAAATATTACACAATGGAGTTACTTGCACACCAGTTTAGCCTTTTTAAGAAACACTGATATCTTGTCTTCACCACTAAAAATTATGAACTTTGATCCTGAAGTGAAAGATTTAGGCCATTCAAAATACTGAATATACCCTTGGGCTACACCATTTGAGAGATTCGCTTGAGATTATTAAAATGATCATTGCCAGTGCCATGTTCTTAATTTCATCTTTCATTTGAAAAATTCATGTGAGGGACTTCTGGCCCACATGGTGCCATAGACAGAAGCACCACACCATCCCTTCACAACAAAGACCTGACAAGCTACATAAAACAGAGGCAAACATCAGTCCTGGAGCCTGAAGTGTCAAATGAGGAGAAAAAGAACTCAGTCAAGCAGCAAATAGAATAGGAAAATGACAGAGGATAGTGAGGAGAGATATGTGCGAAGGTCCCCTATCAGCTAAGGCAGCACAGATTCACCATTTTAGACATGTCAGAAATCGGTGGACAGGGAGCATGGGAAAGCAGCTTCATGGACCTCCCAGCAGGAGACGGAGGACACGTTAACCAGCAATACATGACATGCTTTCACGCCGCCATCCTCTCCCTACTACTGTGCCTCCATGCTTCCTGGCTGGCAGTGGTTTCTCGGCCAGCCAGAAAGTGCAGCATCTACACCACTTGGATTCGCTGCACTCATATTGGAGATCAGCAAGCAGGAAGTACAGGAAAGCTGCTTACGAAGCTCCCAGCAAGAGAAGGATCACCTGCTGGACCTGCCCTGCTGCACCATAGCTGAGCAACTGGCCCTGCCCATTGGACAAAGAGATGAAAATATCGTGACCACAGATGAGTAAGCAACAAAGAATGCACAGCCCGCCTGCTCAGGCATAACCAAATAAAACAAAAAAGCAGGCTGAAACAAACAGAACTAAAGTCAATCAACAAATAACTACAGATTGTCCTGAAGACAGCAGACAATATCAAAACATATACAAAAACAAGAGAGGATGGTTCAAGTAGGCATCCAAAATAAAACACACCACCACCTGTCAATAATTACACTGAATGTAAATGGCCTAAATGCACCTGTAAAGAGACAGAGAGTGGCAGAATGGGTAAAAAAACAGGATCCATCAATATGCTGTCTACAAGAGACACATCTTAGAAAAAAATAAGTAAATTTAAAAAAAATCAAAGGATGGAAAACAATATATCAAGCAAACAGCTACCAAAAAAAAAAAAAAGGCAAGAGTGGCAATCCTAATCTCAGATAAAACACACTTTAAAACAAAATCCACCATAAATGACAAAGAAGGGCAGTATATAATGATTAAAGGGATGATCCATCATGGAGACTTAACCATAATTAACATCTACGCACCCAATGACAGGGCTCCAAAATACATAAAACAAACTCTAACAGCACTGAAAAGAGAAACTGACAGATTCACATTAATAGTAGGGGACTTCAACACACAACTCTTGGTAAAGGGTAGAATATCTAGAAAGAAACTCAACATACTGAAGAGTTAAAGGGCATGATCAGCCAACTTGACCTCACAGGCATATATAGAACACTCCACCCAATAGATGCAAAGTATGCATTCTTTTCCAATGCACATGGAACATTCTACAGAATAGACCACACATCTTAGGACACAGAGCAACCCTCAACAAAATCCAAAACATTGAGATAATACCAAGTATCTTCTCTGACCACAATGCCTTCAAAGTAGAAATAACCAACAGGAAGAGCAAAGGAAAAAAAAAATGACTTGCATGGAAACTGAATAACATCCTCCTTAGAAACCACTGGGTAATAGAAGAAATCAGAGATGGAATAAAAAAAATTCCTAGAATCAAACAAGAATGAAAACACATCATGTCAAAACCTCTTAGGCCCAGCAAAGGCAGTGCTCAGAGGTCAATTTATGGCAATAGATGCACACATCAAAAAAGAAGAAAGGGATGAAATCAAAACATTAGCTATGCAACTTGAACAAACAGAGAACAGCAAAAGACACCACAGCCACCAGAGGAAAGGAAAAATATAAAAATCAGAGCAGAAATCAATGAAACAGAGAATAGGAAAACAATAGAAAGAATCAACAAAGCCAAAAGTTGATTCTTTGAAAGGATCAACAAAATCGACTGACTGCTGACCAAACTGATGAAGAAAAAAACACAAGAGGATGCAAATAACCCAAATAAGAAATGAAATGGGGGACATTACAACAGACCCAATGAAATAAAAAAGGATCATAACAGAGTATTGTGAAAAACTATACTCCAAAAAATTTGAAAACCTAGAGGATATGGACAAACACACTACCTGCCCAAACTAACACAAAATGATGTTGAAAATCTCAACAGACCCATAAAAAGAGAAGAGACTTAAAAGCAAAAAAAAAAAAAAAAACTCCCAACAACAAAAAAAGGCCTGGCCCAGATGGCTTCACTGGAGAATTCTCCAGACATTCAGAGAAAAGCTTATGCCAGTACTAACCCAAACCGCCACCCATTGCCATCAAGTTGATAGTGGTAGTGCCAATACTACTCAAACTATTTCAGAACATAGAAAAGGAAGTGATACTTCTAAATTCATTCTACGAAGCCAGCATATCCCTGATACCAAAACCAGACAAAAACACCACACAAAAAAGAAAATTACAGACCAATATCTCTCAAGAATATGGATGCAGAAATTCTCAACAAAATTCTAGCCAATAGAATTCAGCATCATATCACAGAAATAATACACCACGACCAAGTAGGATCCATACCAGGGATGCAAGGATGGTTCAAAATTAGAAAATCAATCAACATAATCCACCACATAAATAAAAAGAAAGAAAAGAATCACATGATCATCTCAATTGATGCAGAAAAGGCATTCAACAAAGTCCAACATGCATTACTGATAAAAAAAAACTCTCGATGAAATAGTTATGGAAGGGAAATATCTCAACATAATAAAGGGCATCTATGCAAAACCAATGGCAAACATTCTTAACAGAGAGAGGCTGAAAATATCCCCCTTGACAATAGGAACAAGATAAGGATGCCCTTTATCACCACTCCTATTTAACATTGTGCTGGAATTCCTAGCTAGAGCAATAAGGCAAGAAAAAGAATTAAAGGGAATCCAAACTGGTAATGAAGAAGTTAAACTGTCCCTATTTGCGGATGATATGATAGTATACATAGAAAACCCAAAAGACTCCCCAAGAAAACTTTTGGAACTAATAGAAAGATTCAGCAGAGAAGCAGGACACAAGATAAACATACAAAAATCAGCTGGATTCCTATACACCAATAAAGAGAATGATGAAAAGGAAATTAGGAAAGCAATACCATTTATAATAGCCCCTAAAAAAATAAAATACTTAGGAATAAATCTAACTGGGGCTGTGAAAGACCTGTACAAAGAAAACTACAAAGGACTACTGCAAGAAACCAAGAGACCTACATAAATGGAAAAACATACCATGCTCATGGATAGGTAGGCTCAACATTGTGAAAATGGCAATTCTACCCAAAACTAATTACAAATACAGTGCAATCCTGATCCAAATACCAACAACATTCTTTAAAGAGATGGAAAAACTTATTAACTTTATATGGAAAGGGAATTAGTCCCAGATAAGTAAAGCACTACTGAAGAAGAAGAATAAAGTAGGAGAACTCACACTGCCTGGCCTCAGAACCTACTATACAGCTATGGCACTCAAAACAGCCTGCTACTCCTACAAGGACAGACACTTTGACTAATGGAACATAACTGAGAACCCAGATGTAAATCCATCCACCTGTGGTCACCTGATCTTTGACAAGGGCTCAAAGTCCATTAAATGGGGAAAGGCAGCCTTTTTAACAAGTGGTATTGGCAAAACTGGATGTCCATCTGTAAAAAGAAGAAAAAGAAACAAGATTCATAACTTACACCATATACAAAAACTAATTCAAAATGGCTCAATGACCTAAATATAAAGCCAAAACTATGAAGTTCATAGAAGAAAAAATAGGATCAATGCTAGAGGCCCTAGTACATGGCATTAACAGGATACAAACCACAACTAACAACACACAAACTCCAGAAGATAAGTTAGATAACTGGGACCTTCTAAAAATTATACACTTATGTTCTTCAAAAGACTTCACCAAAAAAGTAAAAACAGAACCTACAGATGGGGAAAAAAAAATTGGCTACTACAAATCAGACAAAGCTCTAATCTCTAAAAGCTATAAGAAAATCCGACACCTCTACAACAAAAAGAAAAATAATCCAATTAAAAAATGGGCAAAGGAAATGAACAGACACTTCACCAAAGAAGACACTCAAGTGGTCAACAGACACATGAGGAAATGCTTGAGATCACTAGCCATTAGAGAAATGCAAATGAAAACCACAGTGAGATACCGTCTCACCCTGGCATTACTGGCACCAAAAAAAAAAAAAAAACCAGGAAATCACAAATGTTGGAGAGGCAGCAGGGAGATCGGAACTCTTATGCACTGCTAGTGGGAATGAAAAATGATCCAACCATTTTGGAAAGTGATATCTTGCTTCCTTAGAAAGCTAGAAATAGAAATGCCATATGATCCAGCAATCCCACTCCTTGGAATACATCCTAGAGAAATGAGTCTTCACACGAATAGACATATGCACACCCATGTTCAGAGCAGCATTGTTCACAATAACAAAAAGATGGAAACATCCTAGATGCCCATCAACAGATGAATGGATAAACTGAGGTACATACACACAATGAAGCATTATTCAATAGTAAAAAACAATGATGAATCTGTGAAGCATCTCATAACATGGATGAATCTGGAGGGCATTATGCTAAGTGAATCCAATCACGAAAGGACAAATATTGTATGAGATCGCTACTGTAAAAACTCATGAAAAGGTTTACACACAAAAAGAGACCATCTTTGATGGTTACGAGGGAGGAGAGGAGAGGGGATGGGGAAAAAAAAGGTTCTAAAAAGCAAAGAGGTCACTTTGATGACTAAGGTGCGCCTGACTGAAGCCATGGTCTTTTCCAATTGCCTCATATGCATGCAAACATTGGATAATGAAAAAGAAAGACCAAAGAAGAATCACACACCACATATAAAAAAAAACATATATAGATGCATTCAAATTGTGGTGTTTGTAAAGAATATTGAATATCCCATGGGCTGCCAAAAGAACAAGCAAATTGATCTTAGAAGTACAGCCAGAATGCCCCTTAGAGGCAAAGATGGTGATGCTTTGTCTCTCCTACTTTGGACATGGCATCAGGAAAGGCCAATTGCTAGAAATGGATATCATGTTTGGTAAAGCAGAGGATCAGCAAAAATGAGATTAAATGTATCGACACAATAGCCACAATGGTAAAACATACCAACAATCGTGAAAACGTCACAGGACCAAGCAGCATTTCGTTCTGTTATACATTAGGTCGCCATGTTCACAGCTGACTCAATGGCAACTAACAACTTGTTGCTTTAAAAAGTAAAGAGGCTCTTGCAAAAGGGATGTGAGCTGCTGCCACCAAGATGAAAAATAAGAGCATCAAAAGGCCTGGACCCCAGGGATGTGACCTACTCAACTCTATGGAGCTCATGATCTCTACTGCTGGAATTGTTTCTTTGGTATTTTGTCTAGTGAATTAAATTGGATTTATGGTTAAAAAAATTCATGTGAGGACTTCCCCATTCACAGCCAGTGTAATTTGGTGTGGAAAATGACTCTTCGAATTGCTGGACATTTCTTCACACAGCATGCTGAAATGAAATACATGCAATGACCATAATTAGATCATATTTAAAATTTTCTCTATGTAACTGTCATTCAAGCTGAATCAGAGTCAAGAGGCATTACTGCTGACCACAAATAACTCCCTGTGAAAAAGTAATGTGTATACTGGTTTCCACGGGCAACCTTTCTTATTTGTGTAGTAATGCCCTTCTTTGCTACAAAAAGCGCTGGTTTTCTGTCATTCTCAGTCAATACTAATACCAGCAACTTCTTCAGTCTGTACCAGGGATCACTCAAAAAACAAACAAAATAAAATAGTAATTAAACAACAAAAACAGAAGCCCCCCCAAAAAAGCTCTTTTTTAAAATTTTTATTGTGCTTGAAGTGAAAGTTTACAAATCAAGTCAGTCTCTCACACAAAAACTTATATACACCGTGCTACATACTCCCAATTGCTCTCCCCGTAATGACACAGCTGGCTCCCTCCCTCCACTCTCTCTTTTCGTGTCCATTTTGTCAGCTTCTAACCCCCTCTACCCTCTCATCTCCCCTCCAAGCAGGAGATGGCAACATAGTCTCAAGTGTGCACCTGATCCAAGAAGCTCACTCCTCACCAGCATCCCTCTCCAACATATTGTCCAGTCCAATCCCTGTCTGAAGAGTTAGCTTCGGGAATGGTTCTTGTCCTGGGCCAACAGAAGGCCTGGGGGCCATGACCTCCGAGGTCCTTCCAGTCTCAGTCAGAGCATTAAGTCTGGTCTTTTTATGAGAATTTAGGGTCTGCATCCCACTGCTCTCCTGTTCCCTCAGGGGTTCTCTGTTGTGTTCCCTGTCAGGGTAGTCATCGGTTGTAGCCAGGCACCATCTAGTTCTTCTGGTCTCAGACTGATGCAGTCTCTGGCTTATGTGGCCCTTTTTGTCTCTTGGGCTCGTAATTACCTTGTGTCCTTGGTGTTCTTCATTCTCCTTTGATCCAGGTGGCTTGAGACCAATTGATGCATCTTAGATGGTTGCTTGCTAGCGTTTAAGACTCTGAACGCCACTCTCCAAAGTGGGATGCAGAATGTTAACAGATTTTATTATGCCAAATGACTTAGATGTCCCCTGAAACCATGGTCCCCAAACCCCTGCCCCTGCTATGCTGGCCTTTGAAGCATTCAGTTTATTCAGGAAACTTCTTTGCTTTTGATTTAGTCCAGTTGTGTTGACCTCGCCTGAATTGTGTGTTGTCTTTCCCTTCACCTAAAGTAGTTCTTGTCTACTATCTAATTGGTGAGTACCCCTCTCCCACCCTCCCTCCCTCCCCCCTCTCATAACCATCAAAGAATATTTTCTTCTCTGTTTAAACTATTTCTCCAGTTCTTGTAAGAGTGGTCTTATACAATATTTGTCCTTTTGCAACTGACTGATTTCACTCAGCATAATGCCTTCCAGATTCCTCAGTGTTATGAAATGTTTCATAGATTCATCACTGTTCTTTACTGATGTGTAGTATTCCATTCACTTTTCACTTTCCCTTTCCAATTTTTTTTTTTTTTTGATTTGGTGGAGTTTCTATTCATTACTTATTATTTTGGACATTCTGCCCACCTTTTGACTCCATGACCTTCCCTTTATTGCAATTAGAGTCAAATGATATTTCTCTCTAAGCATTTGAATATACCAAATAATTCACTTTCCAAGATTCACTGTTTTCTTCTAGACCCCCAAACCCCCATCTTAAACCCTTCACTTAGGTAAGATGCTATCTTGTGTGAATATACCATAATTTATTTGTCCATTCATCCACTGATGGGCACCTTGGTTGCTTCCATCTTTTTGGTATTGTAAACAGTGCTGCAATGAACATGGGTGTGCATATATCTGTTCGTGTAAAGGCTCATTTCTCTAGGATATATTCCAAGGAGTGGGATTGCTGGATCATATGGTATTTCTAGCTTTTTAAGGAAGCACCAAATCGGTTTCCAAAGTGGTTGGACCATTTTACATTCCCACCAGCAGAGTATAAGTGTTCCAATCTCTCCACAGCCTCTTCAACATTTACTGTTTTGTGTTTTTTGGATTAATGCCAGCCTGGTTGGAGTGAGAAGAAATCTCATTGTAGTTTTGATTTGCCTTTCTCTAATGGCTAACGGTCGTGAGCATTTCCTCATGTATCTGTTTGCTACCTGAATGTCTTCTTTAGTGAAGTGTCTGTTCATATCTTTTGCCCATGTTTTAATTGGGGTATTTGTCTTTGTGTAATTGAGTTTTTGCAGTATCATGTAGATTTTAGAGATCAGACGCTGATAGGAAATGTCATAGCTAAAAACTTTTTCCCAGTTTCTACGTAACCTTTTTACTCTTTTGGTGAAATCTTTGGATGAGCATAGGTGTTTGATTTTTAGGAGCTCCCAGTTATCTAGTTTAAAGCTCTTCTTCTTTAGCATAAGTTTTTCAGTGACAAATGGAATAAAAAGTAGTATAATATTTCTCCATCACTATATGCCAAGAATTGATCCAGACTCTGCATATCGATGTCTTTGTCCAACTAAAGAAAAATATTATAGATAGGAGTAATTGCTCTTCTGCATCACATGCCATAGTTCAACAATGAACTCTGATTTTTAAAAAAGTTTTGCAAATAACCATCCTGCTTTTTCTTTGGCACTAATATTTGATATTAATTTGACAGTTGGTAGTACAAGTGTCTGGGTATTAACATCACCTATTATTGGTATGTGGATTCCATCTTTGTATACTGTCTATCTACTTTTTGTCCCTTCTCTAAATTTACAGAATATAGATTGTATTTGAAGGCATTGTTTTGCACTTGTTTTGGGAAAATGTGATTGGTTCACAAGATTGTTTTATGTTAAAATTATGCAAAAGCTTTCATGGCTTCATGCCATGACTTGACAAAGTTTTACAACCACACAGTGGGAAATAAGAGATAATGGATTACCAGTTTAATAAAGTACAATTTTCACACATACATATTACTTTCTTGTTACACTTTTAGGCTGCTTAAGTGATAGCAGTGGCCCTCGTGGTGCGGTGGTTTAGCGTTTAGCTGCTAAGTGAAAGTCATCAGTTTGAACCCAACAGTCACTCTGTGGGAGAAAGATGTGGCAGTCTGTTTCCATAAAGATTACAGCCTTAGAAACCCTAAGGGACAGTTGTACTCCATCCTGTAGGGTTACTATGAGTTGGAACTGACTCCATGGCAATGAGTTTGGCATTTTTTAGTGATATCAACACACATGCAAATTCAATTCTAGATTTACACTTTAGTCCTGTTTATTATTTACATTCACCATTATATTGAATTGTAACATTTATGTAATTATTTGCATTATATCCTTGCCTTTTTCAGCTTTTACAGACCACCTACATTGCTTGATTCATGACAATCTTCCTCTATTTTCTAAGCCAGTAACAAAAGGCTTAGTCCTTCTCATACTGTCATCTTTCTAATTCTCCATCTTCTGCCTCCCTCTTTCACTTATAAGGACACTTGTGATTACATTGGGCCTACCTAAACCATTCCGGATCATCTCTGCATCTCATGGTCAACTGATTAATAATTTAAATTCCATCTGCAATCTTAATCCCGTCTTGATGTAACATAATATATTCCAGGCTGCTGAGATTATCACGTGGTTATCCATGGAGGGCCATTATTTTCCTACCACACTCATTTTACGTTTTAATGAACTACTACTGAGGTATTGCCATGGATTGAACTATGTCCCCCCAAAAATTTGTGTATCAACTTGGTTAGGCCATGTGTGGTTGTCCTCCATTTTGAGATTGTAATTTTATGTTGAGAGGATCAGGGTGGGACTGTAACATCTCCTTTACTCAGGTTACTGCCCTGATCAAGGTAAAGGGAGTTTTCCTGGGGTGTGGCATGCACCACCTTTTATCTCTCAAGAGGTAAAAGGGAACCAAGCAGAGACTTGGGGACCTCATAGAACCAAGAAAGCAGCACCAGGAGCAGAGCCCGTCCTTTGGACCCAGGGTCCCTGTGCCTGAGAAGCTCCTTGACAATGGGAAGATTGAGGACAAGGACTTTTTTCCAGAGCCGACAGAGAGAGAGAGCCTTCCCCTGGAGCTGGCACCCTAAATTTGGACTTTTAGCCTACTTTACTGTGAGGAAATAAAATTCTCTTTGTTAAAGCCATCCAGTTGTAGTATTTCTCTTATAGCAGCACTAGATGACTAAGATAAGCATTAATATATTTTTCCTCCAATGGTAGAGGAGGGGATTGGCTAGAAAGTTCTTACTCGACAACATGCTTAATCCATAAACCTGGCATTGATTTCCTCTGGTCATGAAAGATGTTTATGCTGACGTTTTTTCTTACATGCACTTTAATGGCCTTGTCATGCAATGGCACCTCTTATTTGCTGGCACTTTCAAAGCCCTCTCACTTCTGCATCCAATGGTACACCTCCAGCTTCTTTATAGTGTTGCCTTCCATCCAGCAAAAACCCTGTTGGGAAGAATCACTTTTAGTAATTCTTTTTACCATGGGTTCTATATCTGATCCCTAAGAATCATTCGTTCACTCATTTATTTATTTAGCAAATCTCATATATTTCATTTGTAAATTCTTCAGTATGTCTCTAAAGCCAAGGTCTTTTTTTCTAATTCAGTGATAATAGCTGTTTTTTATAATTTTTATTGTGCTTTAAGTGAAAGTTTACAAATCAAGTCCGTCTCTCACACAAAAACCCATATACATCTTGCTACACACTCTCAATTACTCTCCCCCTAATGAGACAGCCCGCTTTCTCCCTCCACTCTCTCTTTTCGTGTCCATTTCGCGAGCTTCTAACCCCCTCCACCCTCTCATCTCCCCTCCAGGCAGGAGATGGCAACATAGTCTCAAGTGTCCACCGGATCCAAGGAGCTCATTCCTCACCAGCATCCCTCTCCAACACATTGTCCAGTCCAGTCCATGTCTGAAGAGTTGGCTTTGGGAATGGTTCTTCCCCTGGGCCAAAAGAAGGTCTGGGGGCCATGACCACTGGGGTCCTTCTCGTCTCAGTAAGACCATTAAGCCTGGTCTTATGAGAATTTGGAGTCTGCATCCCACAGCTTTCTTGCTCCCTCAGGGGTTCTCTGTTCTTTTCCCTGTCAGGGCAGTCATCGGTTGCAGCTGGGCACCATCTAGTTCTTCTGGTCTCAGGATGATGTAGTCTCTGGTTTATGTGGCCCTTTCTATCTCTTGGGCTCGTAATTGCCTTGTGTCCTTGGTGTTCTTCATTCTCCTTTGATCGAGGTGGCTTGAGACCAATTGATGCATCTTAGATGGCTGCTTGCTAGCTTTTAAGACCCCAGACACCACTCTTCAAAGTGGGATGCAGAATGTTTTCTTAATACATTTTCTTATGCCAATTAACTTAGATGTCCCCTGAGACCAAGGTCCCCAAACCCCTGCCCCTGCTACTCTGGCCTTTGAAGCATTCAGTTTATTCAGGAAACTTCTTTGCTTTTGGTTTAGTCCAATTGTGCTGACCTCCCCTGTATTGTGTGCTGTCTTTCCCTTCACCTAAAGTAGTTGTTATCTACTATCTAATTAGTGAATGCCCCTCTCCCACCTCCCCTCGCCTCCCGCTCTCGTAACCACAAAGAATGTTTCCTTCTCAGTTTGAGCTATTTCTCAAGTTCTTATAATAGTGGCTTTATACAATATTTGTCCTTTTGCAACTAATTTCACTCAGCATAATGCCTTCAAGACTCCTCCATGTTATGAAATGTTTCACAGATTCCTCACTGTTCTTTATCGATGCATACTATTCCATTGTGTGAATATACCATAATTTATTTGTCCATTCATCCACTGATGGGCACCTTGGTTGCTTCCATCTTTTTGCTATTGTAAACAGTGCTGCAAGAAACATGGGTGTGCATATATCTGTTCATGTAAAGGCTCTTTTTTCTCTAGGAGACATTCCAAGGAGTAGGAGTGCTGGATTGTATGGTAGTTCTATTTCTAGCTTTTTAAAGAAGCGCCAAATCGATTTCCAAAGTGGTTGTACCATTTGACATTCCCACCAGCAGTGTAGAAGTGTTCCAATCTCTCCACATCCTCTCCAACATTTATTGTTTTGCGTTTTTTGGATTAATGCCAGCCTGGTTGGAGTGAGATGAAATCTCATTGTAGTTTTGATCTGCATGTCTCTAATGGCTAATGATTATGAACATTTCCTCATATATATGTTAGCTACCTGAATGTCTTCTTTAGTGAAGTGTCTATTCATATCTTTTGCCCATTTTTTAATTGGATTATTTGACTTTTTGCAGTTGAGCTTTTGCAGTATCGTGTAGATTTTAGAGATCAGGCGCTGATCAAAAATGTCATAGCTGAAAACTTTTTCCCAGTCTGTAGGTAGTCTTCTTACTCTTTTGCTGTAAGTCTTTGCATGAGCATAGATGTTTGATTTTTAGGAGCTCCCAGTTATCTAGTTTTTCTTCTACATTTTTATAATGATTTGTATAATGTTTATGCCATGTATTAGGGCTCCTAATGTGGTCCTTTTTTTTTCTTCCATGATCTTTATCATTTCAGATTTTATATTTAGGTCTTTGGTCCATTTTGAGTTAGTTTTTGTGCATGGAGTGAGGTATGAGTCTTGTTTCATTTTTTTGCAGATGGATATCCAGTTATGCCAGCACCATTTATTAAAAAGACTGTCTTTTCCCCATTTAACTGTTTTGGGGCCTTTGTCAAATATCAGCTGCTCATATGTGGATGGATTTACATCTGGATTATCAATTCTGTTTCGTCGGTCTATGTGTCCGTTGTTGTACCAGTACCAGGCTGTTTTGACTACTGTGGCGGTATAATAGGTTCTAAAATCAGGTAAAGTAAGACCTCCCACTTTGTTCTTCTTTTTCAGTAATGCCTTATTTATCCGGGACCTCTTTCCTTCCATATGAAGTTGGTGATTTGTTTCGCCATCGCATTAAAAACTGTCGTTAGGATTTGGATCGGAATTCCATTAAATGTATAGATCGCTTTTGGTAGAATAGACATTTTTATAAGGTTAAGTCTTCCTATCCACGAGCAAAGTCTGTTCTTTCACTTATGTAAGTCTCTTTTGGTTTCTTGGAGAAGTGTAGTGTAGTTTTCTTTGTATAAGTCTTTTACATCTCTGGTAAGATTTATTCCTAAGTAATTTATCTTCTTGGGGGCTACTGTAAAAAAAAAAACTGTAAGTGGCATTGATTTGGTGATTTTCTCTTCAATGTACTTTTTGTTGGTGTAGAGGAATCCAACTGATTTTTGTATGTTTATCTTGTATCCCGATACTCTGCTGAACTCTTCTATTAGTTTCAGTAGTTTTCTGGAGGATTCCTTAGGGTTTTCTGTGTATAAGATCATGTCATCTGCAAATAGAGATACTTTTACTTCTTCCTAGCCAACCTGGATGCCCTTTATTTCTTTATCTAGCCTAATTGCTCTGGCTAGGACTTCCAGCAGAATGTTGCATAAGAGTGGTGATAAAGGGCATCCTTGTCTGGTTCCCAGTCTCAGTGGGGATGTTTTCAGGCTCTCTCCATTTACGGTGATGTTGGCTGTTGGCTTTGTATAAATGCCTTTTAATATGTGAGGAATTTTCCTTCTATTCCTGTTTTGCTGAGAGTTTTTATCATGACTGAGTGTTGAACTTTGTCAAATGCCTTTTCTGCATCAAATGATAAAATCATGTGATTCTTGTGTTTTGTTTTACTTATGTGGTGGATTACATTAATTGTTTTTCTAATGTTGAACCATCCCTGCATACCTGGTATGAATCCCACTTGGTCATGGTGAATTATTTCTTTGATATGTTGTTCAATTCTATTGGCTAGAATTTTGTTGAGGATTTTTGCATCTACATTCATGAGGGATATAGGTCTCTAATTTTCTTTTCTTGTGGTGTCTTTACCTAGTTTTGGTATCAGGGATATGGTGGCTCCATAGAATGAGTTTGGTAGTATCCCATCCTTTTCTATGCTCTGAAATATCTTTAGTAGTAGTGGTGTTAACTCTTCCCTGAAAGTTTGATAGAACACTGCAGTGAAGCCGTCCGGACCAGGGCTTTTATTTTGTCTGGAGTTTTTTGATTACCTTTTCAATCTCTTCTTTTCTTATGGGTCTATTTAATTGTTCTACCTCTGTTTGTGTTAGTTTAGGTAGGTAGTCTGTTTCTAAGAATTCATCCATTTCTTCTAGGTTTTCAAATTTGTTAGAGTATAATTTTTCATAGTAATCTGATATGATTCTTTTAATTTCAATTGGGTCTGTTGTAACATCTCCCATCTCATTTCTTATTTGGGTTATTTACTTCCTCTCCTGTTTTTCTTTTGTCAATTTGGCCAGTGGTTTATCAATGTTGTTGATTTTTTTAAAAAAACCAGCTTTTGGACTTGTTATTCTTTCAATTGTTTTTCTGCTTTCTATTTCATTTAGTTCATGTCTAACTTTTATTATTTGTTTTCTTCTGGTGCCTGTGGGTTTCTTTTGTTGCTCTCTTTCTATTTGTTCAAGCTGTAGGGGTAATTCTTTGATTTTGGCCCTTTCTTCTTTTTTTATGTGTGCATTTATTGATATGAATTGGCCTCTGAGCACCGCTTTTGCTGTGTCCCAAAGGTTCTGATAGGAAGTGTTTTCATTCTCATTGGATTCTCTGAATTTGTTTATTCCATCCTTAATGTCTTCTATAATCCAGTCTTTTTTGAGCAGGGTATTGTTCAGTTTCCAAGTGTTTGATTTCTTTTCCCTGATTTTCTGTTATTGATTTCCACTTTTATGGCCTGATGGTCATAGAACATGCTTTGTAATATTTCAATGTTTTGGATTCTGATAAGGCTTGCTTTATGACCTAATACGTGGTCTATTCTAGACAGTGTTCCACGTGCCCTAGAAAAGAAAGTACACTTGATTTCCATTGGGTGGAGTGTTCTGTATATGTCTATGAGGTCAAGTTGTTTGATTGTGGTATTTCGATCTTCCATGTCTTTATTGAGCTTCTTTCTGGATGTCCTGTCCTTCACAGAAAGTGGTGTGTTGATGTCTTCTACTATTATTGTGGAGCTGTCTATCTCCCTTTTCAATGCTGATAGATTTTGTTTTATGTATCTTGCAGCCCTGTCATTGGGTGCAGAAATATTTAATATGGTTATATCTTCTTGATGTATTGTCCCTTTAATCATTATGTAGTGTCCTTCCTTATCCTTTCTGATGGATTTATCTTTAAAGTGTATTTTTTCAGAAATTAATATTGCCACTCCTGCTCTTTTTTGATTGTTGTTCGCTTGATATATTTTTTCTATCCTTTGAGTTTTAGTTTGTTTGTGTCTCTGTGTCTAAGGTGTGTCTCTTGTAGGCAGCATATACACGGATCTTGTTTTTTAATCCATTCTGCCACTCTCTGTCTCTTTATTGGTGCATTTAGTCCATTTACATTCAGGGTAATTATGGATAGGTATGATTTTGTGCTATCATTTTGATGTCTTTTTTTGTGTGTTGACAGCTTCTTTTTCCCACTTGATTTTATGTGCTGGGTATATTTTCTTTATATATTGTTCTTTCCTCATATTTGTTGTTGTTGATTTTGTTTCTGCTGAGTCTGTATTTTTCCCTTGTGTTTTATTTTGATAAGTAGAATAGTTTGTCTCCTTTGTGGTTACCTTATTATTTACCCCTATTTTTCTAATTTTAAAAGTAACTTTTATTTCTTTGTATCACCGTATCTTCCTCTCCATTTGGAATGTATATGATTACATTTCTTAGTCCCTCTTTACTATTTTATTATTGTCTTCTTTTTTATAATAACATCTCTGTTACCCTGTTTTGGGCTTTTTTTCTTTTTTTTTTTAATAATCTTTCTTTGTTTTTTTTGATTTCCCTGTCAGGGTTGACTTCTGGTTGCTCTTCCCAGTGTTCTAGTCTTGGGTTATTACCTGATATTATTGATTTTCTAACCAATGAACTCCCTTTAGTATTTCTTGTAGGTTTGGTTTGGTTTTTACGAATTCCCTCAACCTATGTTTATCTGGATAAGTCTTCTTCATCTTCATATTTAAGAGACAGTTTTGATGGATATATGATTCTTGGCAGGCATTTTTTTTCTTTCAATTTTTTAAATATGTCATCCCTTTGCCTTCTTGCCTGCATGGTTTCTGCCGAGTAGTTGGAGCTTATTCTTATTGGCTCTCGTTTTTAGTTGATTTTTTGTTTAACCCTAGCTGCTCTTAAAATTGTCTCTTTACCTTTGGTTTTGTCAGGCTTGATTATAATATGTCTTGGTGACTTCCTTTTAAGATCTACCTTATGTGGAGTTCCATGAGCATCGTGGATAGATATCTTCTCATCTTTCACAATATCAGGGAAGTTTTCTGCTAACAAATCTGCAACAGTTTTCTCTGAATTTTGTGTTATCCCTCCCTGTTCTGGTACTCCAAACACTCGTAGGTTGTTTCTCTTGATAGAGTCCCACATGATTCTTAATGTTTCTTCACTATTTTTAAATTCTTTTATCTTATTTTTCTTCAAATATATTAGTGCCAAGTGATTTATCTTCGAGTTCAGAGATTCTAGCTTCTACTTGCTCAATTCTGCTCCTCTGCCTTTCTATTGAGTTATCTAATTCTGTGATTTTATTTTTAATCTTCTGAATTTCTGATTGCTGTCTGTCTATGGCTTTTTCCAGCTTATTAAACTTTTCATTATGTGCCTGAATAATCTTTTGAATTTCTTCAGTTGCTTTATCTGTGTGTTCCTTGGCTCGTTCTGAGTATTGCCTCATTTCCTTCCTGATGTCTTGAAGGGTTCTGTATATTAAACTTTTGTATTCTGCATCTGGTAATTCCAGGAATGCACTTTCATCTAGAAGATCCCTGGATTCTTTGTTTTGAGAGCCTGTTGAGGTGATCACGGTCTGTTACTTTATGTGACTTGATAGTGACTGTTGTCTCCAAGCCATCTATAAGTTATTGTATTAGTTTATGCTTGCTTACTGTGTCGTAGCTTTGTTTTGTTTTGGTATACCCCTGTGGGTTGCTTGAGTGAGCTAGCCTGATTATTTTCACCTTTGGAGCTCTGGTGTCCTGTCCCCAGCTGGCTAGAGCTGTTATCACATATATCAGTCTAGGCATCCATTGAGTTTTTTTGTATGGATTCATCTCAGGTTTCCAAGTAGCTGATCATCATGCGTGTGGTACAGGCTCTGTCCCACAGTCTTAGAGGGGCAGGGGTGATTGGCATATATACCACTATCTGACTGCAGTAGGGGGTCATGCTTTGAACAAGGTAAGGGGCTGAGAACCGACCCCCAAGTATCTCTGAGGAAATCACGTCCCTGTTACCTAGAGTGTGCTGGTGGGTGGGTTCTGAAGAGGGACCATGGGCATACAAAGTTTTTGGTTATATGGACTGGGAGGTACCAGTTGTCTTTGAACCCCTGTCACAGGTGGCTGTGTGACCTGAGTGGAGCTACTAGTCCTTATGTCCCTGATTTTGATAGGTGAGGCCCTTGTTTAGTAGGCAAAACAATGTCAAACATCAAACACCCACTTCTCCACTGCACCACTGAAATGGTTGGAGTTTGCCAGCAAGGGCCTATTCTCCCAAAATAGGCCCACACGAGTCCATGCAGAAGGGAAAGGTGCTCAAGGTCCATGGACGGTTTATGCCTGGACAGGAGCTGCTTCTGTCCTAAGCTCCCCCAGTTATTGGAGCTAGCTAATTATCTTCCCCCCAGTTGCAAATTTTTTTCCTTCCCCAAGGCCGGGAGGATGGCTCTAGGTGCTCACCAAAGTGTTTCTCAGGCCCAGGGATTCAGCCGCTGAAGCCGGCTTGGGGGTGGGGGAGGTTGCGGTAATATATGCGCAAGTACTTAGCTTTTGCTGGGAGCACCATTCTCCTCAGGTTCTGGAGGTGTGAGTGGGCTGTGTGGCTGGCTGGTTCTCCCTGAGGAAATTGCAGCTGAACGCTAGTACCAGCCCACTGCCACAGCCACTGCTGCTCCAGGAATGGTGCCTCAGGGCTCCCTGTGATTCAGGTCCGGTAACTCCTCTCCACCTCTGAACGGCCTCTTCCTCCCCCTACCCCTTGGTTTGTTGTCTAAGCTTGCCTTTGATGCTCAGGGCTCCCAGCTCATTACAAATATACTCATTTCACTTTTTTTTCAGGTCTTAGTTGTAAAGAGGACTTGACGGAGGCATCTGTCTATTCCATCACCTTGGCTTCACCTTTTTTAATATAACCAAAATACCATTATCACAACCAAAAAATTACCAATATTTTCTTATTATCATTAAATATCCATACAGTGTTCAAATTTCCCTGATTGTTTCAAAATTTAAATCTCTTACATCTGACCTGTTGGAATCGTGGTTCCCCACCCTACGTAGTCCTTTACTCTGCCATCGTAGACTGTTTCACCCAGCTCCTCGAATGTAGGCCAGTTCACTGTGTCCCAAATTCCAGGGGCCAGATTTTAAAGCTAACCGTGTGACTTCCTTGAAGCCCCTGTCACTATGCATGAAGTGAAGGAGAAGCACACCCTTTGAGGACTGAGGCAAGGAAGTGTATAGGGTACATCCCAAGAGAGTTAACTTTAAATGTTTGCCCTGAAAAAAGAAAACAAATGCCAAATTACCTCTGTATTAGTCAAGCTGGATCTTTCCTGCCCCATGCCAGGTGACTGTGTATGGTAGGGCAAGTTGTACAATGTGCAATTTGTACAACCACACATTGCATTCTTTTCTTTATTTCTCTTCTCTACCCACTCTCTCCCCCAATCCTGGAGTAACCAGAGGTAGTCTAGAGATGGAAGAAGTAGGTTATAAGGACATGATGGGGACATAGAGAAGACAGCCATTTGCCATCTAAAAGCAATGAAGAACCGGGAGAAGGAAGAGCATAAATTTTGAATGAAGTCAAAGCTTTTTATATTTATACTGGAAAGGCATATTAATTATTAAATGAAACTATTCTCATTACCCATCCTTAACAAAGCTTTATATTATATAAGGATGAGAAGATAAACTATAGAGCCTACCCCAGATTTCTTCCAATACCAGAGACAGTGTTATGGATTGAATTGTGTCCCCCAAAAATGTGTGTCAACTTGTCTAGGTCATGATTGCCAGTATTGTGTGATTGTCCACCATTTTGTCATCTGATGTGATTTTCCTATGTGTTGTAAATCCTACCTCTATGTTGTTAATGAGGCAGTTATGTTAATGATGCAGGACACAATCTACAAGATTAGATTGCATCTTGAGTCAACCTCATTTGAGATATAAAAGAGAGAAGTGAACAGAGATACAGGGGGACTTCATTACCACCAAGTAAGGAGAGCAAAGAGCATACACTTCCTTTTTTTTTTTCTGAGAAACATAATATTTTAATAGGCGAAATAAATACTCCAGTTCATGCAAAGTAAAAAAATTGACATTGGGGGGAAAATCACTCTTTACACATCAAGTATACTCCTAATCCAACAAGATTGCTTTTAAAAAAAAAAAAAAAAGACATACAAAAAAGTTAGCTACATCGATGTCTAAGAAGTGACAATTGAGGTAATTTTTTAAAAAATAATTTTTAAAAAAAGACAAAAAGAGAATAAACCCATGACTTCCTTCTTGCCCATTTAATAAAATTTGATTGTGAAATTTCGGAAGACTGGCTGGGGTAGGGGTTGTTGTAGTTTTGTGCCATCCAGTTTGTTCCGACTGATAGCAATCCTGAGTACAACAGAACAAAATGCTGCCCAGTCCTGCACCTTCCTCACAATCATTGTTATGCTTGATGCCATTGTTGAAGCCACTGTATCGATCCATCTCGTTGAGGGTCTTCCTGTTTTTCACTGACCCGTTAGTTTACCAAGTGTCTTACTCAGCTAGTGCTACTATAACAGAATTACCACATGTGGATGGCTTTAACAAATTGAAATTTTTTCTCTCACAGACTAGGAGGATAGAAGTCCAAATTCAGGGTGCCAGCTCCAGAAGAAGGCTTTCTTTCTCTGTTGGCTCTGGGGGAATGTCCTTGTCATCAGTCTTCCCCTGGTCTAGTTGCTTCTCAGCATAGGAACCCTAGATCCAAAGGAAGTGCTATTCTCGTAGCTCTTGTTTCTTTTTCTATGGAAGGGTAGGGTGGGGGCGAATAATTACACATCACACTTCTATCTCTGAGTTCCTACTGTGTATGTGCTGGTGGGCACCTGGACCCTCTGAGTGTGTGTATAAGTTGAGTGCAAGGCCTTACTTCTTGGAAGATTCCTGTGGAGCAGTTAACATCAAGTGGAGGGAAGGGGACTTCATCTATGGTTTCTTTGGAATAAATGGAGAGGGGCAGGGAATAAGTATCTTCTTTAGTCTGGGGTGGAATAAGAGGTATGAGGGGTTCTTATTCACAGAATTGGAATTCAGTGGTGGTAAAGTCCTAGGCAAAGACCTCTCCCTTAAAGCCTGAGATAGTAAAATTCAGCCTTCACACACGGTGCAGGCTGGGTCCCTCAGCCTCTCTCTCTGTGGTCCAACATCTTGGTGCCCCTTTCGGGTGCTGTGCCAGATCCCTGAGGAACTCCTAGACCAGGGGAAGATTGATGGCAAGGACCTTTCTCCAGAGCCAACAGAGAGATAAACTCTTCCCCTGGAGTTGATGCCCTGAATTTGGACTTCTAGCCTCCTAGACTGCGAGAGAATAAACTTCTGTGTGTTAAACCTATCCACTTGTAATATTTCTGTTATAGCAGCACTAGATGACTAAGACAAAGAGATACCATGATACAATAGGTTCAAATGGGCAGAGGGGGGAAAAGAATTGGGTTGTTTTCTGATTGCACCATGACAGTTCTGCTTGTTCAATATAACAGATTTTTTTTGTGAATTGCGGTTAAGATGAGAAATAAAAATGACAAAAAAGTAAATTAAAAAAAAAACAGTATTGTAGGTTAAAGATGCCTACAATTTTTTCTGATACTCTCCATGAGGAGATTGGGTCTTTTTCCCCTCTACTTGAATCCTGGGAGGGGGCTCTGTGACTACTGTGACCAACATAATACATTGGAAGTGACACCATACCAGTTTCCAGACCCAGTTCTTAAGAAATTGTCAGATTCAACTTACTGTCACTTGGAACCCTGGGCTTCCATGTAAGAAGTCAAGCTATCTCTCTGGAGAGGTCATGTAGAGAGGCTCTAAGACTGCATGGAAAGTAAGAGTGGCCCTTCTGAACTCAGCTTTCCAGATGTTCCCATCAGTACTTCAGGCATATGAGTGAAACCTCCAGCCCAGTCCAGCTATTATCTGAAAACTACAGAGTGACCTCCATTTATGCTGTGAGAAATCGAATTGCCCCAGAAGCTCTGTGGGAGATAGCAAGGATGAGTATGAGGTTTCAATCTTGCCATTCACAGAGGTGGTGAACAATGGAAGATTGAGTTTGAGGGATCAAATTCTTGACCAACAAAATTGTGAGATACAACAATGAAGATTTCATCTCACTTCAACATTACTGGCATGAATCGAAACAAAATAAAATAACAAATGTTAGAGAGGCTGAAGAGAGATTGGAAATCTTTTGCACTGCTGGTGGGAATGCAAAATGGTACATCCATTTTAGAAAACAATATGGCTCTTTCTTAAAAAGCTAGAAATAGATTCATTAGGAGGTGGGGCCAAGATGGTGGAGTAGTCAGACACTTCCTGTGGTCCGTTTTACGACAAAGACCCAAAAAACAAGTCAATAGATAATATATGATAATCTAGGAGACCTGAACATCAAAGACAAAGATGAGTTGCACTGCAGGCTGGATCAACCAGCACGTGTGGGCTAAGGCAAGCAGGAGAGCTCGGAATCCATTTTCCACACTGGGAAAAAACCGATTGGCTGAGTCTGCTCAAGCCTGTGGAACTAGGGGAAAGCAGAGCTGAACCTGTGAAAGTTCAGTGCAAGCGTCCAATCTATCGAGCAGGATCAAAAACCCCTCCCCTCCCTGGGAAGTACCTCTCTCCCATCTACCCTCCCCCTCCCTGCTCTGCTCCATTTTCAGACCAGCTTCAGCAATTGCTGCACCGCCTGGCCAGAAGTGGGACCTGTCTCCAGCTTTGAAGAGGGAACAAATAAACAAACAGAAAAAAAAATCTGCCAGCTCCCCTAAGCTGGGAATTCAGGGCAGGCACAGCCCTTTGCCTAGGCACAGGCATAATGGGTCCACAGGCTTTCAGTGCCTTTCACCCCTGCCTAGACCTGTGTGGGCCCATTTCAACAGAGTAGGCCCACATTAGCACAGTACAACAGGGTACATTTCTTAAGCCTATTTTCAACTGCAACAGCTAAGGGGGAGTGACAGATTTGTGACATTTGACACCATCCTGCCCATTAAGCAGGGTCCTTTTTTTTCACATACCCACATCAGGGGCCTCAGGACTGGTGGCTCCACCCACTCCACCTAGCCACCCATGACACGGATCCAAGAATAAGCGGTGCCTCCCAGCCCTTACAGCCAACAGCACTGGGTGCCCAAAGTCTCGCTATAAAACCCGCCCACCTACCTGCACGCTGTAGGGAACAGGGACATGCCTTCCACCCAGACACTCAGAGGCAGCTGTCAGCTCCCTAACTTGCTCAGCACATACCCCATACTGCATCCAGATACCTGTGCCTACTCTGATGACCCCTATGTAGACCTGCTTGTCTAGGACTGTAGGTGAAAGCCTGCACCACACACTCAGTGACTGATGACCTGGACACTTGAGCTGAATCCATACAAAAAAAAGTAAACAGACTCCTAGGCTCACACACCTAGTAACAGCTCTAAATACTTGGTGACAGGATATGACAGCTTCAAAGATGCCAATAACGAAAGTAGCTCACATGGCTAGCCTGCTCAGGCATATAAAAACAAAACAAGAAGCTAGGACACAGTAAGCAAATAAAAAAATAAATATAATAACTTATTGATGACTTGAAAACAAAGGTCAATATCAAATCACATAAATATGCAGACAATGATGGCTTCAGCAAATGATGAAAGGAAAGAACAAAGAAACCTCCTGGAGGAAGATAAGTTCTTGGAATTACCAGAGGTAGAATTCAAAAGATTAATATACAGAGCTCTTCAAGAGATCAGGAAAGAGATCGGGCAAAACACAGACCAAGACAAGGAACACGCAGACAAAGCAACAGAGGAACTTAAGAAGGTTTTACAAAAGCGTAATGACAAATTTAACAGGCTGCAAGAATACATAGAGAGACAGCAAACACATATCCAAAAGATTAGCAATAAGATTTCAGAATTAGACAACTCTCTTTTTTTATAGAAAGTCATAGGTACAGAACTGAGGAACTGGAAGTCAGAATTAGTAAGATTGAAGATAAAGACTTGACACCAAATTATTTGAGGGAAAATCAGATAAAATAATTTTTTAAAAATGAAGAAACTAAAAATTATGTGGGGCTCTATCAGGAGGAATAACCTATGAGTGATTGGAGTACCAGAACAAGGGAAGGGAATAACAGAAAATACAGAGAGAATTGTTGAAGATTTGTTGGCAGAAAACTTCTCCGATATCATGAAAGATGAGGAGATATCTATCCAAGAACGTCATTGAACCCTATGCAGGGTAACTAAAAAAAAAAGGGTAGATCCTGAAAAAAGTCACCAAGACATATTATGATCAAACTTGCTAAAGCCAAAGATAAAGAGGGAATTTTAAGAGTGGCCAGAGATAAACAAAAAGTCATCTACAAAGGAGAGTCAAAAGACTAAGCTCTGATTGCTCACCAGAATCCACTCAGGCAAGAAGGCAATGTGATGACATATATAAAGCCTTAAAGGAAAAAAAAAAATTGCAAGCCAAGAATTACATATCCAGCAAATACCTCTCAAATATGATGGCAAAATTAGGACATTCCCAGATAAAGTTAAGGGAATTTGTAAAAACCAAACCAAAATTATAAGAAATACTAAAGAGAGTCCTCTGACTAGAGAATCAATAACATCAGATAATAACCCAAGACTAGAATACAAGACAGAGCAACCAGATATCAACCCAGATAGGAAAGTTATGAAAATAAATCAAAGATAAAACACTGAAAATAGGGAAATACAGACATCACTTTGTAAAAGATAACAACATAAAAACAAAAAAGAGGGACTAATAATGTAGTCATAGAACTTTCATATGGAAAGGAAGTGAAAGGATATCAAGAAACAAAATATTGGTTTAAATTTAGAAAAATAGAGGTAAATATTAAGGTAACCACAAAGGAAACAATCCTACATGTCAAAATAAAAAATAATAATAAGAAGAAAAACAAAAGACTTAGCAAATACAAAATCAACAACAATGAAAAAGATGAAAAGAAAATACATTAGGAAAAATGAATCAGCACAGAAAATTAAGTGGAACAAAGAAACTGTCCAAAAAAAAAAAAAACAAAGTGACAGAATTAAACTCATACTTATCAAAAAAATAAATAAATAAATAAATATTTTATCAATAATTGAGGTGAATGTAAATGGACTAAATACATCAATATATGGACAGAGAGTGGCAGAATGGATAAAACAACATGATCTGTCTGCATGCTACTTACCAGAGACACACTTTAGACTCAAAGACACAAACAAACTAAAAATCAAAGGATGGAAAAAATATATCATGTAAACAATCAAAAAACAGCAGGAATGGCAATATTAATCTCTGACAAAATAGACTTCAGAACAAAATCCATTAAGAAGGATAGGGAAGGACACTATATAATCATTAAAAGGTCAGTTAACCAGAAGGATATAACCATAATAAATATTTACACACCAAATGACAAGGATCCAAAATACATAAAACAAACTCTAACAGCATTGAAAACAGGAATAGACAGTTCCACTACGATAGTAGGAGACTTCAACACAGTACTTTTGGTGAAGGACAGAACATTCAGAAAGAAGCTCAATAAAGAAACAGAAGATCTAAATGCCATGATCGACCAACTTGATTTCAAAGAAAAACAGAACACTCCACCCAACAGCAGCCAAGTATACTTTCTTTTCAAAAGCACGTGGAACATTTTCCAGAATAGACCCTGTATTAGGTCATGAAGCAAACCTTAACAGAATCTAGAACATGAAAATATTACAAAGTATCTTTTCTGACCATAAGGCCATAAAAGTAGAAATCAATAACAGAAAAAGCAAGGAAAAAAATCAAATACATGGAAACTGAGCAACACTTTACTCAAAAATTACTGGGTTATAGTAGATATCAAGGACAGAGTAAAGAAATTCACAGAATCAAATGAGAATGAAAACACATCCTACCAGAACCTTTGGGACACAGCAAAAACAGAACTCAGAGGTCAATATACAGCAATAAATGTGCACATCCAAAAAGAAGAAAGGGCCAAAATCAAAACATTAACCCTACAACCAGAACAAATAGAAAGACAGCAGCAAAAGAAGCACCAGAGGAAACAAAATAATAACAATTAGAGCAGAATTAAATGAAATAGAGATTAGAAAAACAATCAAAAGGGTTAACAGGACCAAAAGCTAGTTCTTTGAAAAGGTCAACAAAATTGATAAACCATTGGCCAAACTGAAGAAAGAAAAACAGGAAAGACAGCAAATAACCCAAAAAAGAAGTAAGGTAGGCCATATCTAAACAGACCCAAATGAAATTAAAAGAACCATAACAGAATTCTATGAAAAATTTTACTCCAACAAATTTGGAAACAGAGAGGAAATTGACAAATTTCTAGAAATACTACCTACCTAAACTAACACAAAGGCAGAACAGCTAAATAAACCTACAACAAAAGAAGAGATTGAAGAGGTAATTAAGACTCTCCCCATTAAAAAAAAAAAAAAAACTGGCTGTGACGGCTTCACAGGAGAATTCCAAAAACCATTCAGAGTTAACACTACTACCTCAAGAGGTATTCCAAAGCATGGAAAAGGATGGAATACTCCAGAACTCATTCTATGAAGTCAGCATAACACCACAAAAAGAAAAAAATTACAGACTGATATCCCTCATGAACATAGACACAAAAATCCTCAACAAAATTCTAGCCATAAAATTCAACAACATATCAAAAAGTAATTCACCATGACCAAGTGGGATTCATACCAGGTATGCAGGGATGGTTCAACACTAGGAAAACAACTGATGTAATCCATCACATAAATAAAACAAAAGATAAGAAACACAGGATCTTATCAACTGATGCAGAAAAGGCATTTAACAAAGTCTAGCACTGGGTTTTTTTTTAACACCCATTCATGATAAAAACTCTCAGCAAAATAGGAATAGAAGAGAAATTAATCAACATAATAAAGGGCATTTATATGAAGCCAACAGCCAACATCATCCTGAATGGAGACTCTGAAAGCATTTCACTTGAGAACGGGAACCAGACTTGGATGACCTTTAACACCACTCTTATTCAACATTGTGCTGGAGGTCCTAGCCAGAGCTATTAGGCTAGATAAAGATATAAAGGGCATCCAGATTGGTAAGGAAGAGCTAAAGGATTCCCATTTGCAGATGATATGATCTTGTACACAGAAAACCTGAAAGAATCCATAGGAAAACTAATGGAACTAATAGAAGATTTCAGCAAAGTATCAGGATACAAGATAAAAGTACAAAAATCAGTTGGATTCCTCTACACCAACAAAGAGAACTTTGAAGATGAATCACTAAATCAATACCATTTACAATAGTCCCCAAGAAGATACAGTACTTAGGAATAAATCTAACCAAAGACATAAAAGGCCTGTACAAAGAAAACTACAAGACTCTACTGCAAGAAACCAAAAGAGACCTACATAAGTGGAATAACATGCCATGCTCATGGATAGAAAAACACATTGTGGAAATGTCAGTTCTACCCAAAGCAACCTACAGATACAATGCAATTCGTATCTAAATTCCAGCAACATTTTTTAATGAGATGGAGAAACAAATCACCAGCTTCATATGGAAAGGGAAGAGGCCCTGGATAAGTAAAGCATTAATGAAGAAGAATAACAAAGTGGGAGGCCTCACGCTACCTGATTATCGAATCTATTATACCGCCACAGTACTCAAGATAACCTGATGCTGGTACAACAGATACATAGACCAATGGGGCAGAATTGAAAACCCAGGTCTAAATTCAGCCCCCCATGAGCAGCCGATATTTGACAAAGACCCAAGTCTCTTAAATATGGAAAAGACAGACTCTTTAACAAATGGTCCTGGCATAACTGGTTATCCATCTGCAAAAGAGTGAAAAAAGACCCATACCTCAACCCAGGTAGAAAAACTAACTCAAAATGGATCAAAGACCTAAATAGAAAATCTAAAACAATAAAGAATATATAATAAAAAAAATAGGGACCATGCTAGGAACACTAATACATAGCATAAATAGAATACAAATAACAATACACAAACACTAGAAGAGAAAGTAAATAACTGGGAGCTCCTAAAAATCAAGCACTTATGCTCATCAGTATTTCACCAAAAGAGTGAAAAGACAATTTATAGAGTGGGAAATTTTTTTTGGCTATGACATATCCAATCAGAGTCTAATCTCTAAAATCTACAAGATACTGCAAAACTTCAACAACAAAAAGACAAATAACCCAATTAAAAAATGGGCAAAAGATGTGAACAGGTACCTTACCAAAAAAGACATTGAGGCACCTAACAGATACATGAGGAAATGCTCACAATCATTATCCATTAGAGAAATACAAATCAAAACTATAATGAGGTACCATCTCACTCCAATGAGGCTAGCATTAACCCAAAAAACACAGAATAATAAATGTTGGAGAGGCTATGGAGAGACTGGAACACTTATACACTGCTGGTGTGAATGAAAATGGAACAACCACTTGGGAATTCAATTTGGCACTTCCTTAAAAAGCTAGAAATAGAAGTACCGTATGATCCAGCAATCCCACTCCCTGGAATACATCCTTGAGAAATAAGAGCAGTCACACGAATAGATTCATGCACACTCATGTTCACTGCAGCACTGTTCACAATAGTAAAAAGGTGGAAACAACGTAGGTGCCCATCAACAGACAAATGGGTAAACAAATTATGGTATATTCACATAATAGAACACTACCCAATGGTAAAGAATGATGATGAATCCACAAAATGTCTCACAACATGTATGAATCTGGAAGGCATTATGCTGAGTGAAATCAGTCAGTTGCAAAAGGACAAGTATTGTATGAGACCACTATTATAAGAACTCAGGAAAAGGTTTAAACACAGAATAAAACATTCTTTGATGGTTATGAGGGCGGGGAGGGAGAGAGAGTGGAATTCACTAACTACAGAGTAAACAAGAATTATCTTAGATGAAGGGAGGGATAACACACAATACAGGGGAAGTCAGAACAGCTGACTAAACCAAAAGCTAAGAAGTTTCCTGAACACAAACAAACACTTTGAGGGACAGTGTAGCAGGGTGGGGATTTGGGGGCCATGGTTTCAGGGGACATCTAGGTCAATTGGCCTAACAAAGTTTATTAAGAAAATGTTCTATATCCCACTTTGGTGAGTGGCATCTGGGGTCTTAAAAGCCTGCAAGTGGCCATCTAAGATGCATCAGTTGGTCCCAAACCACCTTGAGCGAAGAAGATTGAAGAACGCCAAAGACAGAAGAAAAATGTTAGCCCAAGAGACAACAGGGCCACTTAAACTAGAGACTCCATCAGCCCAATACCAGAAGAACTAGATGGTGCCCCACTACTGCCAGCGATCGCCCTGACAGGGAACACAACAGACAGTCCCTGACAGAGCAGGAGATAAATGGGGTGCAAAACTCAAATGCATGTAGATACCAGACTTAATGGTCTGACTGGGACTAGAGGAACCCCAGAAGACATGGCCCCTGGACTCTCTGTTAACCCAGAACAGAAACCATTCTGGATGCCAACTCTTCAGAGAAAGATTAGACTGGACTGTAAAATGTAAATTAATAATCGTGAAGAGTGTGCTTCTTAGTTCAAGTAGGTAAAAAAAAAAAAAACACGAGACTAAATGAGCAGCTGTTGTCTCCTCCTGCCTTCTCCTCCTTACCCATCAGCTGGTGTGCCCATTTAGTCACATTTTGTTTTATGGGCCTGTCTAATCTTTGACTGAAGGGTGAACCTCAGGAGTGACTTCATTACTGAGTTAAAAGTGTGTCTGGGGTCCATACTCTCAGGGATTCTCCAGCCTTTGTCAGACCAGTAAATCTGGCCTTTTTTTGTGAGTTAGAATTTTGTTCTACATTCTTCTTCAGCTCTGTCCAGCACCCTCTATTATGATCCCTGTCAGAACAGTCATTGGTGGTAGCTGGGTACCATCTAGTTGTGTTGGACTCAGTCTGGTGGATGCTGCGGTAGTTGTGGTCCATTAGTCCTTTGTACTAATCTTTCCCTTGTGTCTTAGGTTTTCTTCCTTCTCCCTTGCTCCAGACAGGGTGGGAACAGTGGAGTATCTTAGATGGCTGCTCACAAGCTTTTAAGACTGCAGACGTTACTCACCAAAGTAGGATGTAGAACATTTTCTTTATAAACTATGTTATGCCAATTGAGTTAGATGTCCCCCGAGACTCTGGTCACCATCCCTCAGCCCAGTAATTCCATCCCATAGGGAGTTTGGATGTGTCTATGAAGCTTCTCCCCAGAAGGGGAGAGTGTTCACATGTCGTGGGGTTGACAACAAATTTAGAATATTCATCCCTACGATTTTGTTTCTCTAGACCCCACTCTCAGTATCAATTGTCTTAGGCTGTTTCTTTCTTTTTTTTTATTAACTTTTATTGAGCGTCAAGTGAACGTTTACAAATCAAGTCAAACTGTCACATATAAGTTTATATACACCTTACTCCGTACTCCCACTTGCTCTCCCTCTAATGAGTCAGCCCTTCCAGTCTCTCCTTTTGTGACAATTTTGCCAGCTTCCAACTCTCTCTATCCTCCCATCCCCGCTCCAGACAGGAGATGCTAATACAGTTTCATGTGTCCACCTGAAGGCTGGTTCTCTTAAGAAGCAAAACCAGTAATGCGTATAAATACATATAGAGGGATTTTTATTAATGAAACAGCTCATGCGGTTGTAGAGGTTGGAACGCCCCAAGTCCCTGGATCAGGATAGAGTCCTTTCCCAATTCACAGAGCAGCAGAAGCTGGTGAACCCAAGATGAACAGGTTGGAGAACAGTGATCCCACTCACAGGTTGTGACAGTCAAGGAATCTCCAAGGTTGGCAGGCAAGTCTGCAAGGTTTCTCATGAGTCACATAGCTGCAGGGGCTGGTGAACCCAAGATAGGCAGGTCGGGGAGCAGTACTCTTGCTTGCAGGCCATGAAGATCCATGAATCCCAAGATGGACAGGTAAGCTGCTAGCTCAAGTGCCAAGAACCAGAGGTCAGACAAGAGACAGCTGCTGGATCCAGAACAAGCCAACAACCTTTGCAAGGCAAGCAGGAAGGAAGTAGTAAGTAGGTGGCAAAAGCCTGAGAGATGAAGGCTGAGGGTGCAGTGAGCTGCCACAGGCCCCACCCCCTCAGCAGATTCCCTGAGAATCCAGGATATGTATCTCAAAAAATTTTTTTATTGTGATGTAGATAAAAATTTACAGAGCAAATTAGTTTCTCATTAGACAATTAATACACATATTTTTTGTGACATTGGTTGTCAAGTCTGCGTAGTCTTAATGATGTTGATGACTCTGCTTCCAACAGTAAAGAGAGCACTGCTAATCCATGGGCTGAGGTGGCGATACAAACACCCAAAATATCACCACGAGTAGATCAGGAATTGGTGGAAGGCAAGGCTCTGGCTGAGAACATGTGTAACAGAGCTGATATTGCCGAAAGCCAAACCCAAACTCTTATTGCAAGAGTGGCTGAATTACAATGCCAGCTCAATTGTCAACCTAGAGAGGTGTCTGAAGTTAAAGTGAGGACGTTGATTGGGAAGAAATGGGATCCTGAAACTTGGAATGGGGACATATGGGCAGATAATCTGGAAGCTGGAGACAGGGAGCACCTAAATTCTGTTGAAATTGAATCACTCCTGCCAACAGAACCACTCCCATCTGAAGAGATTACTTCATGTTTGTCTGCTACACCACCCTGTCCAGAAAAACCATCACACCACCTCACTGCTAAAAGCTCTTCAATGTTTTCCATTGTTACTCTTAGACAGCAAATGACCCTAGGCCTGGAATGCCCCCTCCACAACAAAAATTTTTATTCTTCCTTTAGAAATCAGTAATTCCTTTCTGATCTTTCTGACAGGGTCAAATGAACTTTTATATGCTCTTATGGAGCGATGTGATTACTTTGTAATTTTACATATTTTTGTGTGGTTATTTTATTAACGTATGGCTCCTTCTCTAGAATTTCCATGAGGAAAGCATTCATGTTTGGTTCACATATCAGCGTATACCCATCAGCTGATACAGGGCCCAGCAGACAGGCCCTCAATAAGTATCTGTTGCAAGAATGAATGAATGAATCAGTGGATCGATGATTGAATGAATGAAGATAACTGGAGATAAACATAAGTCCAAACCCTCACAGACTAGCACAAAATCTGAATTACCATGGTCTGCATGAATGAGGTATTTTATTATTATTACAAAGCTATGAATCAACAAGTGCATACCACTTTAGCATCAACTAAGTTCCTGGAGCCCTGATTGCCCAGTGGTGAGAACTGGACTGTGAACTAAAAGTTCGGCAGCTCAAATCCACCAGCCACCCCTCAGAAATCCTATGGGGCCTGGGGCCATTCTACTCTGCCCTATAGGGTCACTATGAGTTGGAATTCACTCGACAGAAATGGGCTTCTTTTTTTTGGTGTTCTAAGTGCCTATGAGCCCTGGTGCTACAGTGGTCAAAGCTATTGGCTGATAACCAAAATGTCGGTGGTTGAATCCACCAGCTGCTCTGTGGGAGAAAGATGTGGCAGTTTGCTTTTGCAAATTCATGTGCATATTTTTGACAGGGGTTGGAGATTTCAACCAATGTCACAAAACAATATGTGTATAAATTTTTGAATGAGAAATTAACTCGAGCTGTAAACTTTCACCTAATGCACAATAAAAATTTTTTTTTTTAGTTACAGCTTTGGGAACCCTATGGGGCAGTTCTATCCTCTCCTACAGGGTCGCTATGAGTCAGAATCGACTCCACGGGAGCGGGTTTGGTGTTTTTTGGATCTTAGTGCCTGGAGAGGAAACCGTGGTGGCGTAGTGGTTAAGTGCTACAACTGCCAACCAAAGGGCAGTTCGAATCCACCAGGCACTCCTTGGGAACTCTATGGGGCAGTTCTACTCTGTCCTATAGGGTAGCTATGAGTCAGAATCGACTCGACGGCACTGGGTTTGGTTTTTATATTTTTAGTGTCTAGAGATAATTTTTTTTTTTTTTAGAGATAATAGCCTTCCCCCCAAACCCCCCAAGACAAAAGATCAGAACCTGGTTGGGCTGATTAGAAGACCAAGTTTCAAGAGCTAACCGTATTAAAATGACAAGCCCATAGGTGGAAAATGCATTAGAAGTGTGTGGCCTGTGAGTGTTCATTGTGAGCATGTGAAGACAATAAATAATAAGTAAGGCAAAGAACTAAGCTTGAGGAAGTTGAAGTATTTACATTGGGTGCCCCAGAGAGATTGTCTAAACCTTTGATTCTCTACCCTGGCTACAAATTGGAATCATCAGGAGAGCTTTTAACACTTTAAAGGGTGAATTATTATTATTACTTTGGGATTTTTTGGTAATGTTATGTTTTTTCACTAATGGAATGAATTCTGAATCACTGTTGGAAGTTTTTTATTATTTGAAAAAATTGAGTGTCAATTGCAAGTGGGCCATATCTGTCCCATGTTCCATGAAGTACCTCACAAACATGGTACATATTGATCCCATGGCCCAGGAAGTTCATCACAAACTGTTTTCAGGGAGATGAGCACTTTATAAAAGATTTCATCAGGGAGACGAGCACTTTATAGAAAATGTCATCAGTGAGGTGACCAAAGGAAATGGGCCATATCAGTCCCAAGTTCCACGAAGCACATTACGCTTGTGGTACATACTGGCCCCATGGCCCAGGATGTGCGTCACAAATTGTTTTCACCCAAAAAATAACTCATTTACTTGAATATTTCTGAATGATGGTAACCATACCTTCCCAATAACACAAAAGAAATAGTAAATATACTTGCAAGACTTATCTTGCTGTACAGAAGCCAAAAGACACAAAAGCTTCACACAGTCACTCCTCTGGGAAGCATTCCCCCATACAAAGAGCTGCCTACACTCAAATGTGGCACAGCCCAACTTCTTTGTTTTTTAGACAGTTGCACCAGTATCCGCCATGATGCCAGACTGTAATAAAGTGGCTCAAATGCCTGCCAATAAAACTCCAAGGGAGGAAATCGTAGCAGAAACATATATGTGCCAACAAGTCCGAATCTATGGTGGTGAGGCAGTTGACATTGGAATTTTTTAAAGCTTCCTTGGTGAGTCTAAAAGGCAGCCTGCATGGAAAACTACTGGGCTAGGCTAAGAGGAACTGAATATAACAGAGAGAAGGAACCTACAGAGGAATTCCCACCTGGAGGATTGTTCAAGCTGTTTCCTCTGGTGAGCTCTGGAGCTGGTTGAAGGCCAGACATTTGAGTGTGGAAGGTAGGGAATATACTGAAGCCTAAGCAGCTCTAGAAGAGCCTTTATGACTCTCAAATCTAAGTTCTGCTCTCCCTCCCACCCTACCCCTCTACTCAGAATGGATGGGTACACTGACAACCAGAGAAGGGAAAGAACTTGCCTGAGGTCACAGTGAGTCAGTGGCAGATCCCAGATCTTCTGATTCCAAATTTGTGCCCTTTACCATGCCCCACTGCCTTACTGGTTCACAGTCTGAAACTAGGTTTAAGAGGCAGGCGGTTCTTAAATGTACTACTAATGCATTCAGGCCTTTCCCCAATTCCCTTTCCAAACCTGCCTGAGGGTTTCAAATCTTTATCTTAATACTGCTCTTTCGAAGCTACATTACATAATCTGTTCAGCAATAAACCTTTCAAGTTAAATGGCTTTTAGTCAAAGCAAATCTTTTGGCCTTGTTTTCCTGCCAAGACTCATGACTCCTGCCTGTCTCATTCGATAAGCATAATAATAAATCTCCTTTGCTGAATGCCAACAGCAGGCTGGGTGTAGCAAGGCACTTGATACTTGGGTGCTAGTGAAGGAGTTATAAGTTGAGCACAGTGCCATCCTTTTCTTATATGACTTTTCACCTTTTTGAAGAGCATAAATACCCTCTACTCACATCTAACCACCTCCCCATCTACTAATGCCATCTTTGATGTAGGAAGTTTGCTCGCTATTTTATCAGCCATCTGAAATTCTCTCGTTACTTGTCCAACACTGCTCTTTCCTATCTGCCCAGTAAATAGTGATTCATGCTGTTATGTTATGTGTATGTGTTGGTGCCTATTCTTAAGTGTAATTTAACTCCTTGTTGAGCTGGTCAAAGTCTTCCTGTTTGTGTGATGACTTCTTATCCATGTCTGTCTACTCTTTCTCAGGCTAGATTACTGCTCCTGAGTTTATGATTGCCTCTTGCAGGCCATGAGCTGGGACTGACATGCAAAACATGGTGTGTCTGCTTGTCTTGATCCTACTTCTTCACACCTAGAGGCAGAATAAATATCAAAGATTGCAGGCAAAGTGTTATAGCCAAGCTTGGGTTCTCCCATGCCCAGCAGTAGTGTTCCAGGGCAAAATGGGCAAGGGAAGAAGGAAAAATGCAGACTTAATAATGCCACTACATTAGCTTAGGTTGAATCAGATCATATCCACCAACATTTTTTTCTGGATTTACCCTGCTTGCTTGTGTTGAGTTATGTATTGGTACCAAATTACCCAATGAAACTTAAAAGGAATCAGCTCTGCCAGTTGAGAATGTCCTGAGTACACTTCAAAGGTGAGTTATAAATGAGGGACTGTTCTAGAATCTTCCTTCCTGAATACCCAGGAGACAGAGAAGGAGGAACTGGACATGGTCATTAGACACCATTGGGAGGAGATCAACGTAGAAGAGATACTAAAACAGGACACAAGGTATTCCCATTGCCTTCCTTCTGTTTTGAAGATTTCTCCAGCTTGACCAAGGCACAGCCAAAATGGCATCACCTCTAATTCATTGCCTTCACATTTCCAATGGTATTTCTCTCCTAGCCTGGGTGAGTCCTGACCCTAGAACTCTGGTTTGGCTCCAAGAGCTGAGAAAGTAGTAATGATAATGGCTAACTTTTATATATAACTTACTATGGCCCAGACACTTAACTATTTCATATGTACCTTCTCATTTAATTCTCACAACAATCCTATGATGCAAGTTATTAATTTTACAGATAAGAAAACCGAGACATAGAAATGTTCAATAATTTGCCCAAAGCACATAGCTAATAACTGATTAAGCCAAGATTTAAAACAAAGTATTCTAACTTTAGATTCTTTGCACTTAACTGCTACATCAAATGTCTGGTATCACTAGTGCAGTGCAATCGATCACTTTTGTGGTATTGTAACTCCCACCCAAGTGACTCGGTGGGACTTTGCAAATAAGAGAATCGGTCCAACAAGGGGATTGGTCAGCTTTACCACCCAGCTAGCCTTAAAAGAGAGCCAATTCCAGAGCAGGAGATGATCTAACCACCACCAAGGAAGAAGGACCAAGAGCACAGCATGTCCTTTAGAACCAAGAACTGAGAGAGAAAGAGAGGTGTAACACTGAAAACAGCAGGAAGTGGTGGCAGAGGAATGGCAGCAGAAAAGACTGACAGAAGATGGCACAGTGGGCTTTCAGGTCCATGGAGCTAGAAAGCTGAGTACATTCAGGCAGGTGGCTTACTGGGGGAGTACTGTGCTCCCAGGGAATTGGTAGAACTAGGTTTGCCAACCCATTGAGTTACAGCTGAATGCCTTTTGGCTGAGGCTTACTGGCAGGTGGGAAGCCTTGGAGCACTTATCAGTAGAGCTAAAAGAGCTTTGTTACACTTGCATAAGCAGGGCAGAGGCTGAGGGATCACAGAGAGGCATGCCTGTAAGCATGGTTGTGAAGAGGCTATCCTAACGGAAGAACTGTATCCTGAGCATTCCTGAACATGAATTGTAACATTTTACTTCCCTAATAAACCCCATAATTGTAAGTATTGATTTTCTGTGAGTTCTGAGTGGCCATCGAAATGAATTATGACACCAGCAGAGAAGTAGAAAGTACCGTGGTAGGGACAGTTGGTGTCAGAATTGGTAAAGACAGTGGAGAGAAGAGGCATGTCTGAACTCCATCTTACATGAATCAGCCTTGGGTGTTGACCTTGGTCCTCTTTCCCCCTTGTGAAGTTATAAGAGGTCAGATGCCACCCCCAGGCCTTTTTTACAGTTGGCCTCAGAAGTGAGATTCTTTGCAATGGCTCCAAACTCATGGAAGCGTGGGACTTTTTAAGAGAACGAATGAAAGAACAAAGAGGCTTGGGAAGTGAAACATTGATTCTCAGATGGTTACTTTGGTTGTTGTTACCTACAATAGGTAAAAGTAAAGGTATATTGCAGCTTAGGGGAGAAAACTCACATCTGGAGTTGCCTGGGGCAAAAGCCAAGCCAGATAAGCAAGGTGATTGATGGGGGACAGGGGCTACCAGTTCCACCCAGCCAGAGGCCCAAGGCATGTGAATGGGAAGGTAGTCAAGAAGGGTGAAGATGCAACTGGGATGTTTTGAAAAAGGTTAGGTGCTTAGGATTATGTGTTTAACAGAATATTCTATAGGTATTGAATTCTTTTCTTACTTAGTGTTGTAAACCAGACTAAATGTAGGATAGAAATGAATATTGGTTATTATAGATTACAAAGAGCATGTAACTCTGCCTTCAGCCAATACTTGATTGGATATGCTAAAAGGGGAACTAGAATTTGCCTGAGGAAAGCACAGGCTGTTGATTTGAATGCAGCAACCTTGTATATAAAGTGGTGGTTTAGATCAAAAACCTGAGCCCCACCTAGAATTTGCATTTGAAAAGACATGCAGATCTACCCAGAACTGCTAAGAGTGCAGAAGATTTGCATTTGAAGGAAGGACCTGAAGGAAAAAAAATTACTTTTTCTTTTTGAATTTTGAGCAAGTTTTTTGCTGTTGGGTACATTTAGGCAGGAAAAGTCAGTGCCCATCAGAAGGAACCCCCTTCCAGGACTGAAATTTAAACGGAACTGGTGAGTAGACAGCTTGACAGCTTGATGTGCTCCCTTGTGCTGACTAACTGGGTCCACTCATGAGTGGAATGCAAGGAAGTGCAGCAATAAAGGGACGGGCTGAGTTTGGACGTACTCCCTTTAGCACCCATTGACCTAGCCCACAGGGGCTAGGGATGAGAGAGAGAGGAAGGGCTAGCTGGTCAGAACTGTAGGGAGTTACGGACTCCTAAGTTTACTGGTGAAACCTGTTGACCTAGCCCAAGGGGGCTAGGGACGAGAGAATGTGAAGGGGCTGTCAGAAGTGCCGGGAGGTGTGTGTGAATTCTCGAGCCTAAGGTGACCTAGCTTGGATAGCTAGGGATGAGATGACCAGAACCAGACAGAATGAAGAAAAAGGTGTCTGACACTGTGAGCTGGTGTAGATTGCTATAATTTGATGGCTTCCTTTGGACTGGACTTTGCTTATGAATGCAGATGATCAAAGTTGCAACCAGAGCAGAAGATTCTTCAAGACCAAGGAATAAGCCTGTCTCCTTAGAGTACTGATTTGATAGGGATGGGCACTATAAACTTTGGCTGTCTAAAATGAGGGGAGGTTTTTTTGTTAAAGGCATGAAGTGGTTGGCTTACACTCAAAATGAGGGGGATAAGGGAGGATCCCCACTGAATAGGTTCCTCTTTTCCTAATGGTTCTGGGGGAGAAAGGCTGGGGGATAGGACTGTATGCTGATATGATATGATTCAGTTGTGAGTGTTGACTGTTAATGAGGTTAAATGAGATTATAAAAGCTGTAATTGTAGAAGCTGTAAGTGTGAAAGAGTGGACTAAGGGGGAGGCACTGCTGAACTTGAGTACAGTGGCTGAACCTAAAGTCCCTTAAAGGTTTTGCTATGCTGATACTTCCTAAGGCTCAGAGCAAGGTGATAATCTTCTCTCAGTAAAATTTTATCAGACATCAGACAGGGTGAAGATGAATAAACTATTGGAAAACTTGAACAGATCAGATGGACACCTGCAGCAGACCTGAATGGCTGATTCCTGAGTAACCTCACCCTTAGGACTATTTGCCATATTGAAGGACTAATTGTTAATGACTGTTTTGGAGTGGTAGAATGATTCAGAGGGGGAGATTAATCCCAAAGTATGAAAGAACCGTGGTTAGAAAAGCCAGAGGGTGGCCTGCAATGCCCAAAGTACATAGCTAATAAATTATTGAGCCAAAATTTGAACCAAAGTATTCTAACTTTAGACTCTTTGCTCTTAACTGCTGTATCAAATTTCTGGTAACACTAGTGCATTGCAAAGGATCACTTTTGTGTGGCCTTTTTTGCCACGGTCTTGTAACTCCTACCCAAGTGATTGGGTGGGACTGTGCAAATAAGGTATTTGTAGCCCACCAAGAGGCTTGGTCAGTTGTGCTATTTTGCTAGGCTAAACAAGGCCAATCCTAGAGCAGAAGAGGATCTCACCACCACCAAGGAAGAAGGGCCAAAAGCAGAGCATGGGATCGATCCCTGCACTGAGAAGCTCCTGAAACTAGGAGATGGGGAGAGAGCTGTAACACTGAAGACATGAAGAAGCAGTGGCAGAGGCATGGTGGCAGGAGAGACCAGCAAGAGATGGTGCAGCTGGCTTCCTGGCCCACGGAGCTAGAAAGCTGAGTACCTTCAGACAGGAGCCTTGCTGGAGGTGTAGGGTGTCCCCAGGCACTTATTGGAGCTAGGTGTTGTGACCCACAGAGCTAGAGCTCAGCACCTTTGGGCTGAGGCTTACTGGGAGTGGGGTGCCTCAAAGCACTTACCAGTGGAGCTAAAAAAGCTTTGTAACACTTGCCAAAGCAGGGCAGATGCCCTGGGGCCAGAGAGAGGAGTGTCTGCAAGTGTGGCTGAGTAGAAAGTGCCATGGAAGGGATGTTGATGTCAGAATTGGTAAAGGTGGTGGAGAGAGGAGGCATGTCTGACCTCTGCCTCATAGGAATCAGCCTTGGGCTGTTGATTTTGATTCTCTTTCCCCCTTGTGAAGCTAAAGGAGGTCAGACGCAACCCCTATGCCATTTTTACACTAGAATTGCTTGAGTGGAGTAAACCTCAACTTGAAACTCCAATTATTTTATTTAAGGGCCTGGCTACAGAAGTAGAGACCAGAGCCACCTTGTACAGAGGCTGCTGGTCCACTGCTGCAATGTTTCCTCTTTGTGTCAGATGATTTAGGCCTGAGAAGAGAGCAACATTTTTCAATTCTCTGGCTATGGAGAATGATCTGTAAGACTTCCCCAATTTACTTTGCCTCAAACCCAGCTGCTGCCACCACTTTGCAATGCAGTAGCCAAAATTTCTCTGTAGCCTGGGGAAGAATCAGCATCCCCTCTATAGCTGTTATCCTGTGGTTGACTAGGATGGGTGAAGCTTGTGCTCCAAGTTGAAAATGTACTTGATTGGATGGAAATTGCCATGGTGAACTAAGAACCTTGGGAAGCAGAGGTGAAAGCTTCCAGTTTGGAGATGGTAGCCTTGCACAATCTAGCCTAGGGCATGCCGAGCAGCTGCCCAGGAGGAGCCCATCCCTGCAGGCAACATGAGCACTCAAGTAGCAGCTCCCTTTTCATGGCTATATCTTCTATTGCTAATGTGTTAGCTCCTGCCTCCATCCACCCTAAGGCTGCTGTCAGGGGAGGCTGTGTAGGGTTGATGCCAAATGATCGTTGGATTGGGGTCAAGTAGAGTGAATCTTCATTAGCCACGGTCTGACTGAACCTACGACTGACTGATTTACTGTGTGATCTAAAACATATCCCTTTCCCATTCTGAGCCTAAATTTCCCAATCTATACAATAAAGGAGTTTGTGCAAATCAATGGTTTTCTTATTGTTTTAATTCTGATTTGTTCTCTCAGACTGAAGATGGCAGGGATAGGAGGGTGTCAGGAATGGGGGCCCTACCCTGGAGTTCTACCTGCCTATACTCACCTTCACACCTCCATGGGTAGCCCCTGAAGCAGCTTGGGGAAACACAACTTGAAAAATTCTGATCTGAATCACCTTGATTCAGCCCAGATTAGACAGACTTATAAAACAAGTAATACCACACACATTAGGAATGTGTTTTTTAGTTCAATCAACTATGCTAGACCAAATGGGCAACACCTGCCCAAAAGTAGATAAGAAGGCAGAAAGAAAGGCATACTGGATGAATGGACAGGGGGAACTGCGTGGAAAGGGAGAGAGTACTGACATTGCAGGGATTGCAACTGTCTTAGGCTGGGTTCTCTAGAGAAGTAAAACCAGTGAAGAATATATTATATATATATATATACACAGAGAGAGAGAGAGAAAGAGACAGAGTGAGAGAGATTTACATCAAGAAAATGGCACACAGGTTTGCAGAGGCTGGAAAGTCCCAAGTCCATGGTTCAAGCTGGAGGCTTCTCCTGACTCATGTAGCTGCAGGAGCTGACAAACCCCAGATCAGCATGTCAGATGGCAGGCCCCTGGATCACAGGCTGCAGAGGCAGACAAGTCACAAGATCTGCAGGTAAGCTGTTAGCTCAAGTCCCAAGAGCTGGAGGTCAGATGACAAGCCAGATGCAGAATCCAGAAAGAGCAAAAGCCAGGAACTTTTACCAGAAAGTCCACATATATTGGATGCAGGCCACACTCCCAAGGAAATTCACTTTTAACTGATTGGCTGCTCATAGCACATCTCGTCATAGAGGTGATTGTATTATATCAGGTCTCATTATGGAGGTGATTACACAATTACACAGCTGCCAAACAACATCATAACTGTCAAACCACTGAGAATCATGGCCCAGAAAGTTGACACACAACCTTAAGCATCACAGTCTACCACTTGTCAACTTGGCATTTGTACACATTTCCCTAAACCATACACATTTCTGAATACAATTACAAACTCATACTTGCACCTAACATGATGCAACAGGCATACAACTGAAAACTCACTAGCCCTGTTCAAAAAAAAAACAACCCTGTTTACATCTTATATTTTATAAGTGAAGAAAACAAAAATATTTGATGCACACATACAAGGAAGAAATATTCATAGCGATTGCAGTCCTCATTTCTGCAGCTGGTCACGTGGTCGTCATTGGTATTTAGAACTATCTTCTTCTAATGCCCACTCTGCATTCCCTTTAACCTCAACAAGCACCTCGGCTGGTCTTTGCCTGGTGGAGTGACCTAAACCTTCATTCCTTAAGAGTCTGGACCATTAGTAGTCACGTTAGAATTGATTTGCTGTAGTTTTCCACTGACTTTAATCACAAGGCATGGTAGTAATAGGAGAAGTCCTAAGGGATCGCCTGTATTCCAGACATACTCTTCTTTATCTCCATTATGTAATATCAATTCAATTTCCGCTTGGTATCAGGATCAATCACACCAGCCAATACAGTAACTCTCATTTTTGCCTATTGATCCAGAAGCACAAGGAGCCAAAAGTGGCCTGGTGGCATTCTTAACTTCCGGTTCAATGGAATCAGTATTGTGTTTCCTGATGGGAGCATTCCTTCCTTTGGATCTATGACCTCTAGACCTGCAAAGCATAGGGTTGCAGGGACAGGAAGCAAAAATTTAGTGAGTGGGTCACTAGGGCTAACAGTGAGTGGTGCCATTTCCATTTCCATTCCTTGATTACTGGTCCCATGAATCCTGACTATGAGAGAAAGAGCACCATATATTGGATGTTGGTTTAGAGCATATACAGCCTCCTGGAGAGCATTGCCCCAACCGTTCAGGGTATTGTCACCTAGCTGGCACTGTAATTGTGTCTTTGGAAGGCCATTCCATCGTTCTATCAAGCCAGCTGCTTCAGGATGATGGGGAACATGGTAAGACCAGGCAAAGACTCAGACACCTCCCCAGGAGATGACTCTCACTAAGACTTTCAGGCACAGCTGGGTTAATCATATCAGATGGCAGTGGAGAGGCTAATGGTTTTACTGGGTAGGGTGGTCTTGCAGACAAAGATGGAGTAATCTCTTCAGAATGGCATGAAAGGGTTGGTTCTGTTGGATGGAGTGATTCAATGGAATTTAGGGGCTCCGTATCCCCAGCTTCCTAATTATCTACCCATATGTCCCCATTCCAAGTTTCAGGGTCCCATTTCTTCCCAATCAATGTCCTTACTTAAACTTCAGACACCATTCGAGGTTGGAAATTCACTGGTGTTTTAGTTCAGTCACTTTTAGGATAAGACTCTGGGTTTGGTTGTTGGCAATATCAGCTCTGTTACTACAAGAAATAAGGCTTTCTTTCAGGGCAAAGGGGCAAATTTGAGGTTATTTATGGGGCACTTGGGCTGTGACTCTGAAGCCCTGAGCTTATCTTTTTCTTTCACAACTTTGTCTATTGAAAGTAGGACCAACCAGTCAGCTTCCTTATACATCTCATTCTGACAAAATTTTAGAAATGTATCAAACATGCAATCACCCAGAGCCTTGCCTCTCACTAATACCTGATCTATTGGCGGTGATATTTTGTGTACTTCTATTGCCACCTCACACTATGGATTAGCAGTGCCCTCTTTACTACTGGAGGCAGAGTCATCGACATCTTTAAGACTAACCAGACTTGAGAACCAATTAGAAAATTCATTCTTCCAATTCTGTTTCTCTAGAACCACTCTCAGTACCAAATGTCTTAGGCTGGGTTCTCTAGAGATGCAAAATCAGTGAAGTGGGGTTATATATGGATATATAGAGAGAAAATTTATATCAAGGAAATGGCTCATGTGGTTATAGAGACTGTAAAGTCCCAAGTCTGTGGGTCAGGCTAGAGGCTTCTTCTGCAAGTTATGATGAACCCAAGTTTGGCAGGTCAGACGGCAGACCTCTGGCTCATAGGCTGCAGAGGCTGACAAATTCCAATATCAGCAAGTAAGACTGCAGGCTGCTGGCTCACAGGCTGTGGAGGCTGATGAATCCCCAAATCTGCAGGTAAGCTGTTAGCCCAAGTCCCAAGAAACGGAGGCCAGATGACAAGCCAAATACAGAATCCAGAGAGAGCAAAACCCAGGGATCTTTGCCAGAAAGTCCACATATATTGGACGCAGGCCACATCCCCAAGGAAACTTCCTGTCAACTGATTGGCTGCTCACAGCATATCTCATCATGGAGGTGATTACATCATTACATAGATGTCAAACTACATCATAACTGCAAACCACTGAGAATCATGGCCCAGCCAAGTTGACATACAACCTTAGCTATTATAGCAACCAATGTCCCAAAACTTAAATTTTTGAATGAGAAACTAATTTGCTCTGTAAACTTTCACCTCCTGTTAAAAACCCATTGCTGTAGAGTTGATTCTGACTCATAGCAACCCTATAGGACAGAGCAGAACTGCCCCATAGGATTTCCAAGGTTTGGTTGATGGATTTTAAATGCCAACCTTTCAGTTAGCAGCGGATGCTTAACTGTTGTGTGATCAGGGCTCAAACTTTCACCTAAAACACAATAAAATTAAAAAATAAATCACCTGATATTTCCATTTAAGTAGGTTGGTCTTAGAGTTTATGACTGTAGGGAAAATGTGGTACCTAGGAACAGGGAAGAGGAAAGAGACCCAGGTTATGCTGAGACCACCTCTCTGTCTTTCACTGAAAAAAATAATATAGGTACCTTGGTGGACTGTTACGTAGTGAGGTAGAGAAAGTGTCACCCCACTCCTCTGACCCTGTCCTCTAAGAATAATAGAGAGGAGTTGGTAAGCACAAGCTTTAACTGGGACTGGTGTAGCCAGTGGTATCGGCCAACGGTTCCTGAGTCTTTGTCTGATTCCAAACCTGACTTTCTATGCAACGGTTGTCAGGTAAATCTCCCTCCTCCTCTGTGCCTGTTTCTGCCTTCCTGACACTAGAAGGGCAATACTGAACAACTTTGTGGGCAGGTTCAGGCAACTCTGATGAAAATGTTGACTGTCAGGGCAGAAACGTCCTGTTTTTGCTCCCTACACTATGTTTGAATACCTGAACATCCTGCTTCCCTCAAGCAGCCATGTGAGGTAAGTCATCAATTATTTCTTTTCTGGGTCCTTTTCAAGGCCTGTAAAGGAAACCATAAGCGATCCTCCAGTTTGGGAGACAGGTCTTAGGATCTGTTCAAGAAAGACACAGAATAGGGAATAAGCTGGAGATTATAGGAAGGATACACTTTCACAATGGGCAGAGTTCTGTCCCCTTGAAGTGGGTCTGTAGTCTAGAAAGACCCTTGTAGAAACATGATGAGTATGGATTAAGGGTCCACTATGACAGGGTCTCTAGGATAACAAGGGCAGAGCATTTTAAGGCACCCTGGCCAACACAGAAAAATCAAACCAGGTTTCTCTTCTCCAAGACACGGGTCTGGAGACCAGAGCAAAAGTAGCAGATCCCCCAGAATTCCATTGCACTTTGGTCCCAGGAGGAAACAGATTGTTGTTGTAGTTAGGTGCCATTGAGTCGATTCTGACTCCTGACGACCCGATGTACAACAAAACGAAACACTGCCCAGTTCTGCACCATCCTCACAATGATTTTTAAGGTTGAGCCTATTGTTGCAGCCACTGTGTCAATCCATCTTGTTGAGAGTCTTCCTGTTTTTCGCTGATCTTCTACTTTACCAAGTGTCTTAGTCATCTAGTGCTGCTATAACAGAAACACCACAAGTGGATGGCTTTAACAAAGAGACATTTATTCTCTCACAGTCTAAGAGGCTAGAAGTCTGAATTCAGGATTCCAGTTCCTAGAGGAAAGCTTTCTTTCTCTGTTGGCTCTGGAGGAAGGTCCTTGTCATCAATCTTCCCCTGGTCTAGGAGCTTCTCAGCACAGGTACATCAGGTCCAAAGACATGCTATTCTACTGGCTCTTGTTTTTTTGGTTTTATGAGGTTCCCCTGTCTCTCTGCTTTCTATTCCCTTTTATATCTCAGACTGACATAAAACCCAACCTAATCTTGTAGATTGAGTCCTGCCTCGTTAACATACCCTGCCTCGTTAACGTCTTAGAGGTAAGATTTACAAAACATAGGAAAATCACATCAGATATCAAAATGGTGGACAATCACACAATACTGGGAATCATGGCTTAGCCAAATTGACACACATTTTTGGAGAAGATGACTCAATCCATGACACCAAGCATGATGTACTTCTCCAGGGACTGGTTCTTCCTGATATCTCGTCCAAAGTACATAAGATGATGTTTCCCCGTCCTTTTTTCTAAAGGAGCATCATAAAACAGATGGCACATGCAAATTAGGAGAATTCAAGGAAGATTTAATGAAGAAATTGTTTACATGGGTGTGAGTAGGGTGTAGGAGAACCATAAAGGATAGTGCAGCACTCGAAGTAGGGATTTTTCACCACTCTTAAGCCTGAAGGAGAAAGAGGAGGGACTGGCCACTGAAATTTGTGAGACGAGGGTCCTGTAGAAGATGTCACAGGATACTTTTGGTTTAAGGTTTAGAAATTATCTCAGGCAATAGTTTCAGTTTCATCCAGCCTCCGCGACTGCAGAAAAATTGGAATCTATGAGCATTTGAAACTCTGTTCTGTGTTTTCTCCCTTTTGATCAGGATTCTTCTATAGAATATTTGATTAAAATGTTCAGTAATTGTGCACAAAACCTAACTCAAAATGGATCAAAGACCTAAATATAAAATCTAAAAAGATAAAGATCATAGAAGAAAAAATAGGGACAACGTTAGGAGACCTAATACACGTCGTAAACGGTATACAAAACATTATAAAGAATGTAGAAGAAAAACTAGATAACTGGGAGCTCCTAGAAATCAAACACCTATGCTCATCCAAAGACTTCACCAAAAGAGTAAAAAGACCACCTACAGACTGGGAAAAAGTTCTTAGCAATGACATTTCTGATCATCGCCTGATCTCTAAAATCTACATGATACTGCAAAAACTCAGCTGCAAAAGACAAATAACCCAATTAAAAAATGGGCAAAAGATATAGACACTTCACTAAAGAAGACATTCAGGTAGCTAACAGATATATGAGGAAATGTTCACCATCTTTAGCCATTAGAGACATGCAGATCAAAACTACAATGAGATTTCATCTCACTCCAACAAGGCTGACATTAATCCAAAAAAACACAAAAGAATATATGTTGGAGAGGCTGTGGAGAGATTGGAACACTTATACACTGCTGGTGGGAATGTAAAATGGTCCAACCACTTCGGAAATCGATTTGGTGCGTCCATAAAAAGCTAGAAATAAAACCACCATACAATCCAGCAATCCCACTCCTTAGAATATATCCTAGAGAAATAAGAGCCTTTACACGAACAGATATATGCACACCCATGTTTATTGCAGCACTGTGTACAATAGCAAAAAGATGGAAGCAACCAAGGAGCCCATCAACAGATGAATGGATAAATAAATTATGGTATATTCACACAATGGAATACTATGCATCCATAAAGAACAGTGAGGAATCTGTGAAACGTTTCATAACATGGAGGAACCTGGAAGGCATTATGCTGAGTGAAATTAGTCAGTTGCAAAAGGACAAATATTGTATAAGACCACTATTATAAGAACTTGAGAAATAGTTCAAACTGAGAAGGAAACATTCTTCCATGGTTACGAGAGGGGGAAGCGAGGGAGGGTGGGAGAGGGGCATTCACTAATTAGATAGTAGATAACAACTACTTTAGGTGAAGGGAAAGACAGCACACAATACAGGGGAGGTCAGCACAATTGGACTCAATGAAAAGCAAAGAAGTTTCCTGAATAAACTGAATGCTTCAAAGGCCAGCGTAGCAGGGGCAGGGGTCTGGGGACCATGGTTTCAGGGGACATCTAAGTCAATTGGCATAATAAAATCTATTAAGAAAACATTCTGCATCCCACCTTGAAGAGTGGCATCTGGGGTCTTAAATGCTAGCAAGCAGCCATCTAAGATGCATCAATTGGTCTCAACCCACCTCGATCAAAGGAGAATGAAGAACACCAAGGACACAAGGTGATTACGAGCCCAAGAGACAGAAAGGGCCACATAAACCAGAGACTACATCATCCTGAGACCAGAAGAACTATATGGTGCCCGGCTACAACCGATGACTGCCCTGACAGGGAACACAACAGAGAACCCCTGAGGGAGCAGGAGAGTAGTGGGATGCAGACCCCAAATTCTCATAAGACCAGACTTAATGGTCTGGCTGAGACTGGAAGGACCCCAGTGGTCATGGCCCCCAGACCTTCTGTTGCCCCAGGACAGGAACCATTCCCAAAGCCAACTCTTCAGACATGGATTGGACTGGACAATGGGTTGGAGAGGGATGCTGGTGAGGAGTGAGCTTCTTGGATCAGGTGGACACTTGAGACTATGTTGGCATCTCCTGCCTGGAGAGGAGATGAGAAGGTGGAGGGGGTTAGAAGCTGGCGAAAAGGACACAAAAAGAGAGAGTGGAGGGAGAGAGCTGGCTGTATCATTAGGGGGAGAGTAATTGGGAGTGTGTAGCAAGGTGTATATGGGTTTTTGTGTGAGAGACGGACTTGATTTGTAAACTTTCACTTAAAGCAAAATAAAAATTATTTAAAAAAAATTCAGTAATTGTACCTAAACACCATCCACCTCTTCTGGTCTCATGGCAAAGGAAGCAGTTGTTCCTGGGGGCAATTAGGCACACATTCCATCTCCTCTTCCTATTCCTGAATCTCATTCTGCCTCTGTTGTTCCAGAGGGCTAGAGACCAATTGTTGTATTCTGCATGGCTGCTTATAAGCTTTGAAGACCCCTAAGCACTACGCAACAAACTAGAAGGTAGAACTGAAGCACTAAACACAATATTAAGCCAATTAACTGAGATGTCCAATGAAACCAGGACCCTAAACTTCCTAACCAATGAAGCAAATCCTATGAGGTGTTTGGCTGTATGTAAACAGCCTGAGTATCTGCTCTTTTTTATTATTATTGTAAATTTTTTTTGAAATATTTTTTTTGTTGTTGTTGTAAATGTATCTATCACACAATTTATGCCAATTCAACATTTCACAGGTGCGCAACTTATTGACAGCAATACTCATTTTTAATAGCAATTACTATTGCCCTGAGATAATCTCTGAATCTTAAACCAAAAATATCCTCTGAAGTCTTCTACAGGACTCTTGCCTTACAAATGTCAATGACCTCTCCCTCCTCTCTCTCCTTCAGGCTTAGAAGTGGTGAAAAGTCCCCACTGCTAGTACTGCACTATTCCTTATGGTTCTCCCACACCCAGCTCACACATATGTAAACAATTTCTTTATTCATCAATGCAATTTTTTCCATCACTGTAAACCAAAACTCAGTGCACAATAAGCAATAACTTCCCTTCCCCCCTCCCTCATGCCCCAGGTAAGCACTAATAAATGTTGGCTTCTATGTATTTATCTATGCTCTTATCTTTAATTTAGCTTAACAAGTAAAGAATGTTTGCCTTGAGCATTGTGCTCTTTTAAGAACTATCCATGTGGCATCAAATTGACACTATCAACTCAAAAGATTAGGGAACTTAGGGCGCAGTGAGTTTATGCTAATGGGGGAGGAATAACTTGGAAAAGGAGGGTGAGAATTTTTGCACAACTTGAAGAATGTAATCAATGTCACTGAATTGTACATGTAGAAATTGTTCAATCGGTGTATGTTTTGCTGCTGTAGAGCAGTTTGCCTTGAAAGGAGCTGGGACCTTGGGTTGAGAGATGCAGCCAGCTCAAGTTGACATCATAGGGGAAGGAGTCAGGAGAGTAAAGACCCTGACTTCACTCCTCTTTTTTCCTCTGATCTCTTGATGTCTTGTGAGGCCTTACCATGGCCAAACTCAACTGTAAAGCCAAAGGGCACTGGAAGTCAGCCTCTTGATCCAGAGAGTAAGTTGGAGGAAGGTGAAGAGTGGATCTGGAGAGGCAAATGAAAGCTAGTCAGAGAGTTTGGCTGATGAATTTAGCTCCCCATTCCACCTTTCTCCTGTACCAAACTCTAACCTAGTTCTCTCATGATCTCTACTCCAAAACCCTCTCAGATATGAAATTTTCTGATTCCAAAGACTTCCAGCTTTAGCAATCAGTTTAGGGCTTGTAGTCTCAGAAGCTTCTAGTATCAGAAATTTCCTGGCACCCCTGACTTCAGAACTCCACTGCTCCATAATCCTTTGTCATTAAAAAACAATTGACCCTGAAATACCCTTTCACTATTAATCAATATGCATCATAATCATCATGGATGGTGTTACGGATTGAATTGTGTCTCCCAAAATGTGGGTCAACTTGTCTAGGCCACGATTCCCAGTATTATGTGATTGTCCACCATTTTGTCATCTGATGTGATTTTCCTATGTGTTCTAAATCCTACCTCTATGATGTTAATGAGGCAGGATTAGAGGCAGTTATGTTAATGAGGAAGGACTCAATCTACAAGATTAGGCCATGTCTTGAGTTAATATGTTTTGAGATATAAAAGACAGAAGCAAGCAGAGAGATAGGGGGACCTCCTACTAACAAGAATGAAGAACCAGGAGGAAAACATTTTCCTTGAGCCTGATGTACCTGTGCTGAGAAGCTCCTAGACCAGGGGAAGACTATAACAAGGACCTTCCCCCAGAGCCAATACAGAAAGCCTTCCCCTGGAGCTGGCACCCTGAATTCAGACTTCTAGCCTCCTAGACTGAGAGAATAAATTTCTCTTGTTAAAGCCATCCACTTGTGGTATTTCTGTTATAGCAGCACTAGATAACTAAGACAAATGGATTGCTTCAGCTTCAGGGCAGGTCCCCTCTCCTCTGCACCATGCAGGTGAGTTACTGACACTCTATAAATAATAATGAAAGATGAGTCTGGCATTTCTTACTAGCCAGACTGGTTAGGCAGAGTGGGAGATGATTGGTAGATCAGGGAGGCAGTAGGGGCACCAAGTAAGAGTAAAATGCTGAGCTGGCTAAATGGGATAACCTTCACTCCAGTGCTAGATGGGATAGGAAAGGGACCAGAAACATCACCTAAAGCCTAGACTTTTACCTTCTAGATGGTTGGCCAGAGACAGAGGTTTCCCGTCTCAATCCTTTGTGCAGAATATTCTCACATAAAATGGCTCCATCCTAACTGTGACAGGCAGGTGCCATAGGGGCAATAACACTGAATTTGGCATTGCAACGTCTGAGTTCCAGTCTCTGCTTATTATTTGTTGTGTGAACTTGGTCCACTCTTTTCTCTTTGGCTTTTAGTTTGTCTGTCTAATAGAGATAATAATCCTATTCCTGTCGCCTTTCCCAGGGTAGCTTGTGAGGATCCAGTAACATCATGGATGGAAAACCAGAAGCTTACGCGCTATAAAGTTCTGCGTCCAGGGTGAGTGCATATGAGTTAATGAGTGATAAAATGTGTATGGGTGAAAGACTTTCAGCATGTCAGTGTGTGTAACTGAGTATGCACGATTGGGTGTAAGAAAACAGGAAGGAATGAGAATGTGTGAGAAGGTACATGTAAGAGCAAATACTTGAAAAATAAGTGTGCATGAGTATTTGTGTGAGAGTTAATGTATTTGTTTGGAAGTTCATGAGAGGAAATGTAATAGAGGAAATATTAATATAAGTGGATTTGCGATACAGAGAGTTTGTGAGAAAGGGAATGTAAATGATAACGTGGATGAATGTGAATGTATAGGTTGGACCAGAGGAAATTGTCTTTTTTTTAGGTAAAATACTTTAACATTATGAATTTCCTGCAGTTCAGCCTACTTCGTAAGTGTGTAAAAGTGCATGTGTATTTGGGAATGTATGAGTGAACTGTGTGTGAACAAGCCAGGGTACATGTGAGTGAATGAATGGAAATGTTCAGGCAAAAGTGTGTTTCCTGGTGAACTAATTGTCTGTACAATTCATTGACATTAATTATGTTCATCATGTTGTGCAGCCATTACCATTATCCATTTCCAAAATTTTCCATCACCCTTGACAGAAACTCAGTGCCTCCGTAGCAGTGACTCCCTTGTTGCCCTTCTCTCCTGCCCCTGGTAACCATTAATAAACTTTGGTCTCTATACGTTTGCCTATTATAGATATTTCATATAAGTGGAATCATACAATGTTTGTCCATTCATGACTGACTTATTTTACTCAGCATAATGTTTTCAAGGTTCATCCATGCTGTAGCATGTGTCATGACTTCATTTCTCTTTATGGCTGAGTAATACTGCATTGTATGTATGTACCGCATTTTATCCATTCATCTGTTGATGAACATTTCAGTTCTTTCCATCTTCTGACTATTGTGAATAGTGCTTTAGTGAACATTGGTGTATAGGTTTCTGTTTGCATTCCTGCCTTCATTTCTTCCAGGTATATACCTAAGAGTGGAATTGATGGATCATATTGTAATTCTTTGTTAAACTTTTTGAGGAAACACCAAATTGTTTACCACAGTGGCTGTACCATTTTACAATTCCACCAGCAATGGATAAGGGTTCCAATTCCTCTACATCCTTGTCAACACCTGTTGTTTTTCATTTTATCAAATAGCCATCTTACTGGGAAAGGGAGTGATGCGTCATTGTAGTTTTGATTTGTATTTCCCCAATGACTAATGACATTGAGCATCTTTTTATGTGCTTGTTGGCCATTTGTATTTCTTCTTGGGTGAAATGTCACAGAGAAATTAGGCCAAGTGTGTATGTTTTTGTTACAGCACGTGTGAATGTTAATCTACAAGAGAGTTCATGTGAATTAAGTGTTTGGAAAGAAGGAGGAGATTGAGTGTGAAGGTGCATGTGAATGCATGTGAGTTCAAGTTTGTGTATGTGTGTGTGAGAGAGACAGAGAAAGCAAGAGTGAGAGTAAGAGGGACATTAATCACAGAGAACATACCTAGCTTTGGATATGCTAGTGAATAGATGCCCACCTCTCAACTAATAACTTTCCCAGCTGAAATTTTCCACACATGCTTTCCACCCCAAAAGTGGGGGTGGGGGGAGGCTTTTTATTTTTAATTTTTTTCTATTTGCTTTGAGCCTCACACCTGTCCATTCTGGGTCGAAGGGAGAAGTAAGTCCCCAGCTCCACTCAGAAAATAATTGGGAACATTTTGCTATACACAGAAAACTGGAAAATGACTGGCATGAGGGGCTGAAACTTGGTGAGGGTTGTAGCCTGCAAGACAAAGGGTCCCTGAGCTACTTTATTTGTTCTCTTTAAAAGTAGCCCTAAGTGACTGAAATATCACTTGCCACCACAAGCAGTATGAAATTTCACCACCAGTTGGAGTTACGTAACTATCTCCATGGCAACCAAAGCCCATAAACAGGCAGTAACACTGTTGGCTGGTTACACTGCAGTGGTTTTAGTGCCCCCACCACCACTCCCCTTCTTTGGCCCTTTCTAGGTTGTTTTCTCCTTTTATCCCCCTCCTTATATATATATATATATATATATATATATATATATATATATATATATATATATATCCCTATCAAAAGCAGGAAAATTAAGTGTTAAGTAAAATGAGTGGAAACTAAAGCTTCTTAAGCAGTGGGTGCAAATGAGGAGAGGCCTCTTTTCTGAGGAACAGTGTAGGTGCTCAGCTTGCTTTCTGGCCAGCTCACACTGGGGAAATTACTGCCTCCCACAACCATAGCACAACCCACAAACACACATACTCTGTAGTAGCTACTGTTGAAAGGAAATAAGGGAGGCTGAAGAGAAAGCAGGCAGAGGATGAAAGAGTAACCCTGAAAACTCACCCTCCATGGATTCTTCCTTTCAGTATTCCTAGGAGCTCTGGGGGCAGTAGCAGCATGGTAGAGATGGGTGTTGCTGAGTTGAGAGAATGAGGTTTGGGAAAATGGGAACCAGCTCTTCCTTAGGCAGTATCTCTACTTATCCTAGACCTCGGGGTTGGACTGTGTTCCCTCCCTGGTGAAGAAGAAGGCTCTGAGATAAAAAAAATTCAACACCAGGCATCAGGATTCATTGATTCCAGGCCCTGGCTCCATCTCATAGTAGCTGTATGATTGCAGACAACTAACAGAATCTCAAGGTTTCTGGATACCTGAGAAGGCATGCTCTTAGCCATACTTGAACACTTGCAGTATTAGGGAGATCATTACATATGGACAGGGACCATTTCTTCCATGGATTGCTCTGAGAGAAAATTAGTCTTTGAGTTGAGGTGAACTTTAGCTGCTTGTGGATTCCATGACAGGTTGTTACTCTGCTCTCTGGGGCTCCTCAGACCCCATCTGTTCTCTTTACTCTGTGAGAGCCCTTCAGAAACCTTTTAGAAACCATATCCCCATGAATCTTTTCTTCTTCCAGCCAAAGAGCCCCATTTCCTTCAACTGCTCCTCATGGGTCTTGGGATCTCCCTCTTCAGTGTACACACTTCCCTCTGTAGAAGTTCCTGGTTTGCTGTGTTCCATTAAATTGTGGGACACAGAACTTGGCACAATCCTCCAAGTGAAGTCTGTCCCATTAAAAAAAAAAATTTTTCCCATTAGCTAGGGGATAAATTCCAGGAATGGAATTACAGTCAAGGGTGAGAAGTGGCACAAAGTGTCAAAAAGAGAATAGCTTTCTCTCCCAGGTTCAGTCACTCTACCCTGGAAAATGGCATGAAATACCTTGCACCACCATTCCAAGCCTGACCTGCAGTCTGCAAGTCCAGTTGTGCTGCTTTCCCACAATCCCTGTGCTCACCAGTACCTCACCCCTGGCATAACTAGCACTTAGCAATGGAATATGCATAGATAGCTTCCACAGCAGCTCCTTTTTTTCCTGTCCTGATATCCAGAAATTTTGGTCATAGTGAGAGTACTGCCTTCATCTTCCTGAAGCCCTCATATGCTATGCTTACAGCCATAGCTGCCTCCTTGCCGTAAGGGTTGCAGGACAGGCCCACAGCTTCCTGTCTGTGCTCTTCTGAAGTTGGTGCTCTGAATTTACTTAGAAATTGCCCTTCTGCAAAGGACAATGTTAGGGTCAATGGGCAGTGTCAGAATTTCAGGTGTAGCAAAGAAGGGTAAAAATGGGTAAATTCTGAGCCTTGCTCACTCTTCCCTGACAGTGGTGATTCCTGAATTTCCCTATAACAGGAACGTAGGTGAGGCAAATAGTGGGGCAAAGGGATTTGTCTTTGAGTTGCAATTGTGTGAACAAGTGCATCGACTTTATATAGAGTACATGTGTATTTGGGGTGAAATTGGAAAGCTGATGGAGATTGTGAAGGGACCAAAAGGTTCCTAAAATCTATTCCCTGCCAAGCCACTCCTTTGGCTCAGATTAATTTCTGTCCAGAGGTCAGTATATATGCATGCACACAGGTGTGCTGGGGAGGAAGGAAACTGAAGGAATAGGCTTCATCTGGGTGTCAGTTATCCACCTGAAAAATGGAGACAATAATACTCCCTGCTTATAACAGAACTATCATGAAGATGAGAAGGGATAAGCTATGCAAATGTGTTCAGTTAACTGTAAAATTTTATGTAACCACCACTATAACCATCAATCCAAATACATACGCTGTCAATGAAGAGAATAAAGTCAGAGCAAAGGTAGCCCGATGAGCCTTGCAGGAGCTCTTAAAAGGGCTGTATCTTCAAAGAAACAGAAGAAAAAATTGAGAGAAGAAGAGGCTGCCGGCCTTGTAAGCTGTGCCTGGCTATCAAGGATTCCTGATGCAGGGGTAATATGAGGCCATAGAGAAGCCTGAAATTGGGATGGTATCACCAAGACTGGCCTGCTGCTTGTGGGCAAGCTTTAAAGACTGAGCTAAAGGTGAGACTGTTTAGGAAAATATCAAGAGTCGTCAGCACCATCAGGAACAATGTTGGGCCAATAGAAGTCTGATGGGTAAGAAAACTTATCATTCCTTGAGTACCTACTGTGTGCCAGACATGGTGTTAAATGATTTCATGTACATGTATCTCTCTTAATCCTTACAAACCCCTTCCCTACCCTTTACCTTAGACAGGTCTTATCATCCTATCTCACAGAGAGGAAAATGGAGTATCAGAGAGTAAGAGTGACTTCTCAAGTTCATGTGGCTAAAAGTGACAGAGCAGAGATACGGACTCTTTCTCCAGAATAATGCACGCAATGGTGCATAAAATGTCACGGGATTCTCTTGCCTCTGCAGCCCGCTCATGACCTCTCATTTTAAGAATCTCTGATTTTGTACAAATCCCTAATTTTACAAGAAAATCTGGCCCAGAAAGGAGCAAAGTAGTAATCTCAGTCCTCAATATCAAAGGATTGAGCAAAGAAGAGAAAATTTTCTGCAGAGGAAAGAATGCCTTATATAGCCACAGCCTCAGGTTTTGAGCATACCCTGTTCCTGAATAGTCAATAAACAAATATAAAGGGAGGAAAGAAATTTTTATTGCTTTTAACAACCCAACATTATCAAAAAATCACACTGAATCCACCCAGGTTCTAATTGTTTGAACATTACAATTCCCCTCCTTCTTCAAGACCGATTCTCCAGCCCCTACTCTCACCACCTTAGCCAACCAACAGGGCATGACATTTAAATCCTCTAGTTAGCCCTCTAGTGAATGACACACGGGGCATGGGTGCAAAATTATAAAGGCCATATATCACTCTCTTCTCTCTGCACAGTTCTTGCCTGCCCCTTCCATGTGACCTAGGCTCTGCTCCCACCCTATCGGATGATGCCCTCAGGAATGTTTCTGAGGAATTCATTCATAGTAAAGTATCAGTGACTGATAAGAGCCCTTGTGTTACCCACCCCTCCACACACACTCATCTTAAGGATGCTGGTACACTGGGGTGGTGAGAGGCAAAATATTAAACAAGGGAATCCAAACTCAGATGCCTATAGGGGCCAGGCAGGTAAGGTTAGCAATGACAACAGGCTGTATAAAAGTGCATACCCTTATATTTTGTGATTGGTGGAGACTGTGGTGTGCTGGTGAACTGATGAGCATATGTCTTTTCTAATGTCTACTCAACTCAGATCATTACTATTATGAATAATTGAGAGCTCAAGGTTACCAGAGCTTCCAATTTTTCCAGATAAGCTGAAAATCAGGATTTCTATGTGAATCTACCAGAGTAAATAAAACATTGAGTAGGCCAAAGAAAATGTCTTTCCAGCCTGGATGTGGTCCATGGGCTTCCAGTTTATAAGGCTGCCTTAAACCAAAGGTTATGCACTAGTGGCAGATTTCAGGCACCAGGTGCAAAAGCAATTCCTGCTCATGTCTGTCCTCTCTATCCACTCCTATACAGTCACTAATTATTTATGTAACAGAAGTGGAGATAATGTCTATAGAAAGCAACTGTGAAAATCCTTATACATGTATTACCTCCCTGCCCCATGAAAAATGATTTAGTACTGAAATAGCAGCTGTATTTGTTACTGTATCCCTCTCCCAGCTCTTTGGAATCCACGATTTCATTGCATTCTCACAGGCATCTTATCTTTATTTTGCTTGTAAGGACAGTGAAGCTCAGAGAGATGATCTAAGTCACAAAAGACCATGCAGTAAGTGGTACGGGAGCGACTACAACTGAACTCCACAATGTTCTGGCCACTGCTATTTGCTGCCTCTAGGACTCGACGGCAGTGGTTTTTTTAGTGGTAGGCACACGGTGTGCTTACCTTGTACAAGTCTAGAGCTGGCTCAGGCTCTGGGAAAAACCAGTGGTTTAGACAACTTCTAAGATAGTCAGCAATGCTCACTTCCTTATATCCATACCCTTGTGTAATTCCCTCCCTCTGAGTGTGAGCTGAACTTAGTGACTTACTTCTAACAAATATAATGTGGCAAAAGTGATGCAAAGTCACATTCAAGATTAGGTTATGAAAGACTGAAACTTCCCTCTTGCTTTCCCTTTATTTCACTCTCAATTGCTCTGATGAAGCCAGCTTCCATGTTGTGAGCTGTCCTAAGGAGAGGCCTACATGACAAGGAACTGACAATAGCCTCTCTTCAATAGCCAAAGAACTGAGATCCTCAGCTCAGCTCCTCACAAGGAACTGAATGATGCTAATAGCCATGCGAGTAAGCTTGGCAGCAGATCCTCCTCCAGTTGACCCTTAAGATGTCTGAAACCCGGGCTGACACCTTAATTGCAGCCTATAAGAGACTCTGAGCTAGAGGCATCCTGCCTGGTTTCCTGACCTTCAGCAATTATGAAATGTTGCATCTGCATTGTTTTAAGATCCTAAATTTTGGCTTAATGTGTTATGCAGCAATAGGTAACCATCAAAACCAGATATACAAAATGTCCTACACCACACTGGCCTCACTCTCTCAGCTGCCATATCTCCCTCTCTGGTTTTCACTCCCAAAGCCTTTTCCCACCCACCAGGGTGGGAAGAATAACCTATCTGGGGCTATAAGGAGAGGGTGCTTGAAAAATAGCACCAAGATGGTGAGGATTGTGGTAGGTGGAAGAGTTTGGTATTTTCAGCTGAGAAAACAAAAGTTTCCTATTCACAGCCTTATTTCTTTCAGGCTCTGGGCCTCTGCAACCATGTTAATATGCAAGGCTGCCTAAAATTGTGTTTGACTGCTTACCAGAGAGTCAGGATAGCTGATTATGTCAGTCAACCAACATTTTTCAACTCCCATCACTGGACCTGGTGTTATGCTCAGTATTGCGGAGAGTGGCAAGTAAATTGGATCCAATTCCTGTCTTCATGACACTTCAAGTATAATAATTACAGTCCTGGCTCAGCCGGTCCCAGTGAGCCCAAGGGCAATTCCCTTCTTCTCTCTGTCCTCAGTTTCTTCATTGGTGAAATGAGGAACTGGCACCGCAACACTCCCTTTTGTAAAAAGGCACAGCCTGTGCCCAGGGGATCAAAAGGGCTGCCTCCTGACTGGTTGCTTACCCAGGGTAAAAACCATGGTTAAATGATGTGTCCAGGGTCATGGGGAAGTGATGATAGTATCCTGAGTTGCTTCTGGCAATTAAATTAACATTTATGGCACAATGAAAAAAAAATCTGTTCTGTAAGGCTCGCTTAATCACACTGGTTCCAGATAGACAGTAAACAGACAGAATGAAAGGAAAGAAATTGTTAATGCTTTTAATAACCCAGTATTATTTAAATAACAGACAGTAATTATCTTATTAAATCTAAATGAACAACAGCAAAGTGAACTTTCCTAGAGCTCTACTCTTTCTCAGGTATCTAGAAACTCTAAAAAGAAAATACTATCAGCTCCAATGGACTACTTTTTTTTTTTAATCCAATGGACTACTCTCTAGTCTGAAAAAGAGCATCATTCCATGAAGGTTCACCATTGTTCTGGGAGTGTGGCAGGTATAAGAAAACCAAAGCTGTCACTTGAGAAAATGCCTCTGGAGTACAGAGGAATTCTGTGTTTTTGGAACGCCAGAAACCAGCAAGAAAAAAGGAAAATAACTTTGTACAGATAGGCAGGTGCACAGGAGAGAATGACTTACCTAAGATCACTAAACTCATTAGTGGCAAAGCTTAGACTAGAATCTAGGCCTTTCCATGACACCACCCTGCACACAACTAATTTCACCTGAATAGATGCTATCTAGCAGTTAGGAGCATGGACTCAGGAGGCAGATGGCCTAGGTTCGAATTTTGTCTCTGCCATTTACTAGATGTGTGACTTTGAGCAAGTTATTTACCTCTCTGCACCTCCATCTCCCATCTGTAAAATGGAGATGATAATATAACCCACATCATAAGGTTGTCAGAAGAATTGAATGAGTTGATATTTATAAAGCACTTGGAACAGTATCTGTCATAAAGTAAGCACTATATATGTATTTGTTAAATTAAATAAATACGATTTTCACCTAACTGCAAGCAAATTCAATAGCCCAAGCCAGTCAATAGCAAGGGGGAGGCTGTCATCAAGATTCCCACCTCTGTTTTCTGAGTCTTTCTGGCTTAAATTTGTCTGGCTCAAATTTAAGCCCCTCCCCCACCAGGCACAACACCCCTTCTCTAGGTCCTTACTGCTTTGGTACTCTCTCTACCATTCTCTGATCCCAAGTAGCAATAAATCAAAAAACTCTCAAAGTCACTGCTTCATTAGATCAGCAAAAGAACTAACAGATAAATTATTTTTCTTCTCATTTTACATGTGAGGAAACTGAGGCCCAGAAACTTGGATGTCATGGCTCTCTAGGTTTAACAGGGTAGTGGTTCTAGTCCAAACCTCAGCATTTACACCCTGTGAGACCTCAGGTAAATGTCTTCACTTCTCTGTGCCTCAGTTTCCCCACCCACTCAATGAGGAGGGGGTAAGTTGGACCAGGTAATCTTAAAAGCAATCTATGATTCAAAGGTCCCACAACTTATTTGTTTTGGAGTGTGAACTGACCTTGTGAAACCACTCTTTGAATTTGTCCTGATGCCTCGTCTTTACAAATGAGTAAAGAGTGTTAGAGAGTTCAGAGAATACTCTTGGCCTGTTGCCCTTCTGCCCTCCTTCTCTTTTTCTTTATCCAGAACCATGGGATTAAATAGTAACTAAGACAGGACAAAGGAGCCCTGGTAATGCAGTGGTTAACCCACCAGCTGCTCCTTGGGAGAAAGATGTGGCAGTGGGCTTCCATAAAGATTTATAATCTTAGAAACCCTATAGGGCAGTTCTACTTTGACCCATAGAGTCATTATGAACCAGAATCGGCTCGACAGCAACGGGTTTGGTTTAGGACAGGATGCTTGCTTTGTCTCATATAAAGGAACAACTTTGAGGCTACAAAATGTATGAGTGAAGAAGGCCTTTGGAGATATCTTTTAGATGAATGGCTCTGAAACCAGATTGTGCATACCTTAGAGGTCCTCTCCAGTGTGCTGGGGGTACATGGACTATAAGGACACTTTCTCCTGGAGAGCTAACTTTACTAGAAGATTTAGGATAATTATATTTAAATCAAGTCGTATTTGTTATTGAGTGAAATGCAAAAAATACCCATGAATTTTTAGAGGTAAAACACGAGTCTACAAAGAGTTTGTTCTCTGCCTTGGACCGGGAAAAGTTTGCATTTGGGGAAACTGAGATCCAGGGAAAGAAAAGGCACAGATGCCTCCCTAAACACCTTTGTGGGACCCTGGGTGTAGAGAGCTTACAGTCTTGTGTCTACATTTGTTTGCCTATAGTAATCTTACTTTTTCATTTTTCAGATCCCAGCTAAAATCCTACGCCTTCTTACTCAGGGTCTATCTCCTCTGAACTGCTAAAATCAGAACCACACAACTTTGCTTTAATTATTAAAGGTTAAGGTCTCTCCTGCCCTCTGAATTTGAAATCAGCTCTTTTGAAGTAGAGAGACAAGAGTACAACCCACAGGTCATCAGAAAGGGGACCAGGCCAGGATTGTTAAACTGGGGTGTGTAACTAGCTGAGAATCTTCAAAAAAAAATCATCTAGAATGTCCTGACATCCAAATAAATGTAGACCTTGTGTGAGTCACCTGAAAGGACCAAAGTGTTGTCTTACTTACATGGTCACTGAAGTATGTGCTCATATTTTCTTTAAAAAGACTGGAATCCCTCAGGGAAAATGTCCGACCCTTTGGATGCCAGACAGAGAAAAATAGAGTAAGATGATTATCAGAAAGAGTTTAAAACAGTGGGAAATGGACTCTGGTAGAATCAGGTGCTCAGACAAGGAGATTTATTACACTTGGCAGTGGAGAGACTTAAACAGAGAACTGAAGAATTGCTGAAGGCAGGGCCTGGAACCCTTGCCTTCCCCAGTCAGAAGCCCCTCACTAGGTACTGACAGTTTAGCTATCTGTTTGCCCCCAGGAAATTGGCGTTTCAATGACTTCATCAAGACCCTTTGAAGCTTTCCCTGTTTCTCTCTGGGATGCTTATTCTAACTCCTGTCCCATATCATAAGGCAAAATCTGAACAGGTTGTCCAAGCCATGACCCCACAGGGCCTCTCAGGCCCCCTGGGCCTCAGAATTACGACATTTATAAGTCAGTTCATCAGTCACCAAGTATGTATCTTAATTTTAACATATTATGGCCCATTGGTCTTCTGATTCAGTGGTTTTCAAACTGTGCCTCATGAAACCCTAAAGGATTCTATAGAGGTGTCTTCAGGCTTACCTTGAAGGAATGGTTTCCTAATTTACTCAGAATACACCCACCCACTTTCATCTCTTTTTATACTGTGAGTTCATGTTGAATTCTATTTAAGGTAGAATGTTCTATTGTTAAAGGCAATTGAAAACCCCTACCATAAACTGCTGGAATTATTCCAATGCCAGGAAATGTCAATATGTTAGCAACCAAAGGACATCTCTTTGAGTTATCCATGATATGTTATACAAAACATGTCCTGATTTTTGAGAAAAAAAAATTCAAACCAAATCAAAATGTGACCATCACACAGAAAGGAAAGAAGCAGACTTGATTTCTGCCTTCGAAGAGCTGATGTTCAAATTCAGGTGGCAGGACAGACATTAATCTTTAATAATTAAAGCAAAACTGTGTGGTTCTGATTTTAGTAGTTCAGGGGAGATAGACCCTGAGTAAGAAGGGGTGGGATTTTACCTGGGATCTAAAAAATGAAAAAGTAAGATTACTATAGGTAAATAAACGTAGAGACAAGTAGAGGAGAAGAGATATGAGTGAGGATGGTGTTGGGAATGGGAAGGATCATGGTGTGAGTCAGGAACCAGGCTGATGATCATTGGTGCTGATAATGGATCAGATGATATATTTTATTTATCACTGATGGGGAAGCTCATGGGATTCAGAATTGTGAGATCCTGGATGCCAAGCAGAAGAATTTGGACTTCATGTAGTCTTCTGACAATACGCAGGGTTAGATGAACCTGGAGAGGGTATGCTGCAGGCAGCACTAGCCGGGATACTTAAAAGGTGATCCAGGAGGGGCCCACTCAAAAGACTGCCTTGAGTCAGAGGCCTACTTGACACTAGACCTCAGCTCGGTGCTTGTAGCTGTAGTCATCACTCATCTGCCTTTTCTTATTGTTAGTTCTTTATCCAGGTGCCCCCTGCCTGGGAAAGGCCTAGCTCTCCTTCTTTCATAGCATCTAGCATGCCATCTGCACATAGCAGATGGTCAAAAAATGTTTGTGGACACAAAATGAAAGCCATTTAAAGGGCAAAACCAAAAGCCTGATGATTGCTGGGGATCAGGGAGAAGTTTGTGATCCACAGTCCTACCATCTCTACAGAACTTTCCCATACCTCAGGCAATCCACGCAACCCCTCTGCCCATAGGCCCCACTAGGCAGGTTTTATTCTCCTAATTTTAGAGATGGCAAAACTAAGATTCAAAAAGCAAAAGGACTCACCCAAGTTCACTTAGGTAGTGACACAGGCAGGACTGAAACCTGGGGCTTCTGATTACAAATGCATTGATTTTTTTGTACTTCTGGTCTATTTGGATACACCAGTGCCAACAGCTGCCTCCCATTTTCCTCTATGTACTGTCTGGTCACAGCAGTGCTAGAAACTCCCCAAATATCTAAGTCTTCTCTGCTATCACCTACAGACATCATTGGTAATTAGAACTAGCTAAAGTGAAGTGGTAGGAACACTAGGTTTTAGTGTTTTTAGTATTTTTAGTTTGAGTTCTGCCATAACCTCAATTTCCCAATCTGTAAATTAGGCATCCTGGAGAGCTCGCAGGCATGGCCTATGACCTCTGGGCAAGAAGCAGATATCTCCCTAACCTGCTAAGGAAACACAAGCTTTCAATGCTCTGGAGCCTGATTATTTCAACATATTCCCCTGTGTCCCAATGAGGTAGATCAATTTGTGGTGGGGAGGCCCAGAGATCTAGGATCATGGCAGCTTTTCTAACTATTGGGTGAAAGAGTACTTGCCAAGTAGGCAAAGGACACTTTTGATAAAATTGTGTGGCTTGGCTGGCTTCAATGTGTGCACTTCACCACACAATTTTATCAAAAGGGTCCTTTGCCTGCTTGGCAAGTACTCTTTCAGCCAGGAAGGTCCTAAATTCTGCTCTTTCCCTTACTCCCTTCCTATGTTTATGCATTGTCCTTAGACACCCTGAGGCAATTTCGACTGACACATCTTTGCTCGTAAAACTGGGAGATAAGATAATATATTTTATTTATGACTGCCACCCCAAACAGGCAACTTCCAATGACTGCAGCAAATAAATAAAATCGAAACGATGAACTCCCTCATTCTTTCCTGTTAAATAAATACTCACCTAAAGAAATTATTGGTGGGTAAGCAGAAGATGAAAACATTGCCTTGCTGAAAGCTTGCATAGCTGGGGCCTCATTTCAGTAATTGATTTTCCTGCAATCCTATTGTCCTTTCAGTGTGCCTTTCCTTTCCCATCAGGGTAGATAACCTGCTCATCACAAATCTCTGAGGACAGGAGGGAAAACCTGAACTTTAACCTATCTTTCAAAATCCCACAATAAGGAGACAACTCTTACATTCCAAGCTGAGCAACTGATCTCCCAGCTCCCCAGAAGTATTCCCCAAACCCACGAAAGAGTTCTTCCTTTTTTGTCCATTTATGCAGTCACATGTTTTGATGGGAAAAGCAGATCTTTGGAGGCACTATGACCTGGGCACAAAAGCCTGTTTGCTAGTGGTAGTTGGGTCTTGAGGAAGAAGCTTTTCAGTAAACCTCATTTGAGAATCAGTAGATGGGTAATATTTAGAAACCCTGCCTATGCAGTTAAACTGGGCAAATTACTTCATCTCTCTATGCCTCAATCTCCATGTTGGTAAAATGGGTATCATAATAGGGTAAGCCTCATAGAATAGTTGAAGGGATTAAATGAAATAATATGTAATTTGGGCTTAGCACAGTGCCTGCCACATAGAAAGTGAATAATAAATGTTAACTTATTATTATTATTATTAACCAAAATGAGTCTGTCAGTCCTGCTGCGGTGGCTTTCATGCTGCTATGATACTGGAAGCTTTGAAACTGGTATTTCAAATACCAGTAGGGCTACCCTTGGTGGACAGGTTTCAATGGAGCTTCCAGACTAAGAGAGACTAGAAGGGAGAACTTGGCAGTCTATGTCTGAAAAACTTGGCCAGCGAAAACTTTGTAAATAGCAGCAGAACATTGTCTGATATAATGCTGAAAGATGAGCCCCTCAGGTTGGAAGGCACTCAAAATAGGACTGGGGAAGCGCTGCCTCCTAAAGGTAGACTTGACTTTAATGAAATAAATGGAGTCAAGCTTTTAGGACCTTCATCTGCTGAGGTGGCATGATTCAAAATGAGAAGAAACAGCTGCAAACATCCATTAATAATAGGAACATGGAATGTACAAAGTATGAATCTAGGATGAAATGAAAATTGGAAGAAATCAAAAGTGAAATGGAACACAAAAACATTGATGTCCTAGGCATTAGTAAGCTGAAATGAACTGGTAATAGACATTTTGAATCAGACATCCATATAGTCTACTATGCCGGGAATGACAAATTGAAGATGTATGGTGTCGGGTTCATCATCAAAAAGAACGTTTTAAGAACTACCCTGAAGTACAATACCATCAGTGATAGAGTAAGATCCATACAACTACAAGGAAGACCAGTAAATATGCCTATTATTCAAATTGAAGCACCAAACACTAAGGCCAAGATGAAGAAATTGAAGATTTTTACCAACTTCTGCAGTCTGAAATTGATCAAACATGCAATCAGGATGCATTGATAATTACTGGTGATTGGAATGTGAAAGTTGGAAACAAAAAAAAAGGATCAGCAGTTGGAAAATATGGCCTTGGTGATAGAAATGATGCCAGAGGTCCCTATGATAGAATTTTGCAAAACCAATGACTTCTTCATTGCAAAAACATTTTTCAACAACATAAACTGTGACAATCCACGTGGATCTCACCAGATGGAATACACAGGAATCAAATTGACTACATCTGTGGAAAGAGATGATGGAAAAGCTCAATATCATCAGTTAGAACAAGGCCAGGGGCAGACTGTGAAACAGAACATCAACTGCTCATATGCAAGTTCAAGTTGAAACTGAAGAAAATTAGAACAAGTCCATGAGAGCCAAAGTATGACCTTGAGTATATCCCACCTGAATTCTGAGACCATCTCAAGAATTAGATTTGACACCTTGAACATTAATGACCAAAGATCTGACGAGTTGTGGAATGACATGAAGGAAAAAAGAAAACAAAAAGTCATTAAAAAGACAGGAAAGAAAGAAAAGACCAAAAGGAATGTTGTAAGAGGCTCTGAAACTTGCCCTTGAACATCAAGTAGCTAAAGCAAAAGGAAGAAATGATGAAGTGAAAGAGCTGAACCGAAGATTTCAAAGGGTGGCTCAGGAAGACAAAATAAAGTTTTATAATGACATGTGCAAAGACCTGAAGATAGAAAACCAAAAGTGAAGAACACACCCAGCATTTCTCAAGCTGAAAGAACTGAAGAAAAAATTCAACCGTGGAGTTGCAATATTGAAGGCTTCTACGGGGAAAATATTAAATGACACAGGAAACATCAAAAGAAGATAGAAGGAATACAGAGTCACTATACCAAAAAGAATTGGCCTGTGTTCAACCATTTCAGGAGGTAGAGTATGATCAAGAACTAATGGTTCTGAAGGAAGAAGTTCAAGCTGCAGTGAGGTCCAGGAATTGATGGAATAGCAATTGAGATGTTTCAACAAATGGATGCAGTGCTGGAAGTGCTTACTCATCTATGCCAAGAAATTTGGAAGACACTTACCTGGCCAATTGACTGGAAGACATCCATATTTATGCCTAGTCCCAAGAAAGTTGATTCAACTGAATGTGGAAATTATTGAACAATATCCTTAATATCACACACAAGTAAAATTTTGCTGAAGATCATTCAAAACCGGCGGCAGCAGTATATTAACAATATCTGCCAGAAATTCAACCTAGATTCGGAAGAGCACATGGAATGAGGGGTATTGTTGCTGATGTCCAAAGGATCCTGGCTGAAAGCAGAAAATACCAGAAAGATGTTATACCTGTGTTTTATTGGCTACATGAAGGCATTTGACTATGTGGATCATAACAAATTATGGGTAACATTGCAAAGAATGGGAATTCCAGAACACTTAATTGTGCTCACGGACCAAGAGGCAGTCATTCAAACAGAGCAAGGGGATACTGCGTGGTTTAAAGTTAGGAAAGATGTGCGTCAGTGTTGTTCTTCACCATACTTATTCTGTATGTTGAGCAAATAATCCTAGTAGTTGGATTATATGAAAAAGAACAGAGCATCAGGATTGGAGGAAGTCTCATTAACAACCAGTGTTATGCTGAAGGTGAAGAGGACTTGAAGCACTTACTGATGAAGATCAAAGATCACAGCCTTCGGTATGGATTACACCTCAACATAAAGAAAACAAAAGTCTTCACAACTGGACCAATAAGCAACCTCACCATGAAAGGAGAAAATAGTGAAGTTGTCAAGGAGTTGGTTTTACTTGGATCCATAGTCAACATTCATGGAAGCAGCGATCAAGAAATCAAACAACACATGCATTGGTCAAATCTGCTGCAAAAGACCTCTTTAAAGTTTTAAAAAACAAAGATGTCACCTTAAATACTAAGGTGCTCTTGATCAAAGCAATGGTATTTTAAGTCACCTCATATGCGTGTCGTAGCTGGACGGTGAATAAGGAAGAGATAAGAAAAATTGACGCCTTCGAATTGTGGTGTTGGCTAAGAATAATGAATATACCATGGACTGCCAAAAGAATGAATAAATCTGTCTTGGAAGAAGTACAAACAGAATGCTCCTTAGAAGCAAGGATGGTGAGACTACATCTCACATACTTCGGACATGTTATCAGGAGGAATCAGTCCCTAGAGAAGAACATTATGCTTGGTAAAGTAGGTCTGCGAAAAAGAGGAAGACCTTTAATGAGATGGATTGACTTTGACGCAGTCGCTGCAACAATGGGCTTAAGCATAACAACGATTGTGAGGATGGCACAGGACCAGACAAAGTTTCGTTCTGTTATACATAGTGTCGCTATGAGTTGGAACCATCTTGACAGCACCTAACAACAACAACAACAACAACAACATTTTTATTAATAATAAAAGCAGGCAGGCAACAAGGGGTTGCTGTGGAAAGAGCACCATGTTTACAGTAATAAGGCCTGGGATTAAGTTACAGCTCTACTGCTCATTTGCTCTTGCATCTTTCTCAACCTCAGGTTCATAATCTATAAAATGGGGCTGATAATATTATCTATTAAACCAGGTTGTTGCAAGGATGGTGCAAGATCGGTCATTAATTTTCTTAGGCTTGTTTCTCTAGAGGAGCAACACCAGTGAAGTGTATATATAAATATATAGAGAGAGATTTATTTCAAGTAAATAACCCATGCAATTGCAAGGCTGGCTGGTAAGTCCCAAATCTGTGGCTCAGGCGTCAAGCTAGAGGCTTCTCCTGACTCATGTGGTTGCAGGGACCGATGAACCCAAAATCTGCAGGCCAAGTGGCTGGCTGAAGGCTTCTCCAAGAACCCGAGGTCAAACCACCAGACAAGTGCAGGATCAAGAGGGAGAGTGCAAGCTTTGTCAGAACATCCATCTATATTGGATGCAGGCCACACCCCCACAGAAATCCCACTTTCAACGGATTGTTTGCTCACATCAGATCACAAAATGGACCATGATTATATAATATCTGCCAAACCACTGAGAATCAGGGCCTAGCCAAGTTGACACATAACATTAGCCATCACAGCCCACCCCTTGTCAACTTGTCACCTGTACCCATCTCCTTAAACCATACATAATCTCCAAATAAAGAAAGCTATAAAGTCATACTGTGTCTAACATGATATAACTAACATGCATACAACCAAAAATACACTAGCTTCATTTACAGCTTATATTTTATAATAAGTAATGGAATAAGGAAAGGAAGAAAATGAAAATATTTCCTACATATATACCTGTATATATATATATATATATATATACACACACAAAACACACACACACAGGTATGCATCGCTTAACGTCCTTTCGGGCAACTCTGACTCCATATACATCCATAGTCCCATAAGGTTATCCCAATCTGATAACTGGACATAGCAGAAGTACTTTGCTATGTAGGGAGATCACATCTGCCTCTCACTAGCTCTGTGGCCCTGCATCTGCCCCAGCCTGGCCGGGGAAGTGGATCCCAGCAAGCATCGTGCTAGCCTCCGGCAGGGACTACACAGATGCTCAGAGCCACTGAGGGGGAAGCCTTGCTGAAGTTGTTGCCCCACTTAGCCTGGGCACCCTGCATGTGATGCCTGGGCCCAAAGTCAGGGCTCCTTCCACAGTGGTGGCCACCTAGCAATCTGGGCTGGGGCGGGTAGTGCTGAAAGAGCTTAAAACCCATTAGGGGAGATGGGGAAGGCAGTCAGGGAGTAAGTAAGGGAAGACAGCCAGCAAAGTGGTGGGGCTGAGATATGAATGACTGGACAGTGAATGGGCACCCCGGGTGGCAACTACACAGGACCTGCAGCGGCAGAGCCAAAGTTTTTGCTCAGGCTTTCTGTACAGCAGCAGCAGAAGTGGTGACACATGTCCCGGGCCCAAACATTGACTGTCCTGTGTGCCTCTTTTCTGTATATAATATGGTGTTTGCACAATGTCCAAATTACATAAAGTCCTATTTCACAGAATGAATCAGGACATTAAGCTATGCATACCTATATATATGTATTGGAAACCCTGGTGGGGTAGTAGTTACGAGCTACCAATGTTACCAAAAGGTCAGCAGTTCGAGTCCACCAGGTGTTCTTTGGAAACCCTGTTCTACTCTGTAAGAATGGCACAGACCTTTCAGGAATACAGGTGGGGTGACCCAAACCTGTATTCCTGAAAGGTCTGTGCCATTAGTTGCCATGATGGAAGTGGGTTGCTGTAGTTTTCCACTGACTTTAATCACAGGGCATGGTAGTACTAAGAGATGTCCTAAGGGATCGACTGTATTCTGGACATACTCTTTTTACCTCCATTATGTAATATCGATATGATTTTTCCTTGGTAATCAGAATCAATTACACCAACCAGTATGGTATATCCCTTCACTGCCTGTTGATCCTGAGGCATGAGGAGTTCAAAGTGGTCAAGTGGCATTCTTAGCTTCCAGTTCAATGGAGACAGTATTGTGTCTCCTGGGTGGGAGCATACCTCCCTTTAAAACTAAGTCCTCTAGACCCACAGAGCATAGGGTGGTAGGGACAGGAAGCAAAAATTTAGGTAGTGGGTCACTAAGGATAATAGTGAGTGTTGCCACTCCCATTTCCACCGCTTGATTCCTGGGCATGTGAATCCTGGTTACGGAAGAAACAGCTGGTTTAAAGCATATATAGCCTCCTGGAGAATATTATCCCAAATGTGCAAGGTATTGCCACCTAGCCAGCACCTTAATTGTATCTTTAGAAGGTCATTCCATCTTTCTATCATGCCAGCTGCTTCAGATGATGTGGAACATGGCAAAACCAGTGAATTCCGTGAACATGGGCCCATTGCCACACTTCATTTTCTGTGACATGAGCTCCTTGATCTGAGGCAATGCTGTGTGGGATACCACTATGGTGAATAAAGCATTCTCTGAGTCCAGGATGGTAGTTTTGGCAAAAGCATTGTATGCAGGGAAATTGAATCTGTATCCAGAGTGTCTATCCCAGTAAGAACAAAACGCTGCCCTTTCCTTGATGGAAGTGATCCAATGTAATCAACCTGCCACCTGCTTGAGCCCGATCTCACATATAACACTTCCATTTAACAATGGAATGCTGCTGTGCACATATGACTTTATGACTCTGTGGGTCAGACAATGAGAGAAGTACAGGATCAAGAGCTTCAGCATGAGCTTTTCCAGAATATATATATATATATGATGAAGGCCACACCCCCTCCAACTGATTGGCTTCTCACATCAGATCACAAAATGGAAGATGATTACATAACATCTCCCAAACTGCTGAGAATCATGGCCGTTGACACATAATATCAACCATCACATTATTAAAAATGCTTTCCATTCAAGTGTTGACAGCCAACATTCTTGGAGCTCCTACTGTTTGACAAGCTATGGGCTTAGTGCTGGGAAGAAACAAATGAATTAGGTTGTGGTCTCTGCCTTCAAGATCTCATTGTCCAACTATGGAAAACTGTCCCATAAACAAATGATTACAGTGCAAAATGAAAGCCATCATCACTACAGAAATGTGTAAAAGGTCCAGAGATTAAGAAGTGAAAGTCTATTTCAAGTGGGTGGGGAATTAAGTTGTCCGTAGTCCTTTGAAAAGAGAAGAGGAATTTTCTGAACGAACATAATAGGAAGGGCATTCCAGGCCAAGACTAAAGCACAGAGATATGCAATCATCTTGCATGACTGGGCAATGCTACATCTATTTCCTTCATAGGGAATGCAATTTTAAGAGGAAATAATGAAAAATGAGGCTGGAGAGATGGATAGGGATCTGATTAGGGAGAAAAGCCCAATGCCCTACTGTCTTAGGCTGGGTTATCTAGAGAATCAAAATGAGTAAAGCTTATAAATACATATAGGAGACAGATTTATATCATGGAAATGGCTCACCAGATTGTAAAGGCTGAAATGTCCCAAGTCCATGGATCAGGACAGAGGCTTCTCTTGATTCACTAGCCACAGGGGCTGGCAAACCCAAGATCGGCAGGTCAGAGAGCAGGGCTCCCACTCTCAGCCTGTGAAGATGAATGAATCCCAAGATTTGCAGATAAGCTGATAGCTCAAGTCCCAAAAGCCAGAGGTCAGATGAACAGGAGGCAGCCGCAGGATCCAGAGCAAGCAAAAAGCCAGAACATCTGCTTATATTCTGATGCAGGCCACACCCCCAAGGAAACTTCCCTCCAACTGATTGTCTACTCACAGCAGATTCCATCATGGGAACAATCACATATAAACACTGAGAATCATGGCCGAGCCAAAATGACACACAATATTAACCATCACACCTACTAAGGAAATTTTTGATTATTTTTTTAAAACAGCACTTATATAACACTTGCTGTGTACCAGCCACTATCCTAAGCACTTTAAAATATTAATTCATTTAATCCTCAAAAGAACCCCGTGAGACAAGAACTGTTACTGTGCACAGAGATTACAAACTTGCCCAACATCTCACAGACAGTAAGCAACACAGCCAGGATTTATACCCAGGAAGTCTGGTTCCGGAGTCCATACAGTGGTGAAGACTAATCTTTTCTTTCTTGTACCCCTACCCAGGCTACTCACTCTTACACCGTCAGTCAGTTCTAAGATTGTATGTTCATGTGGACTTGTTCCACTTCTGCTTGGCAGTCTCTCTTCTTCTCAAAGCTTGGAATCTTTCAAGAGTATCTGACAGTGCTTGTTGGAACTCCTGGGATTAGTCTCTCCTTGAGCACTGGTGATGATAACATGACACACTTTCTGCTTGGCTTTCTGACCTGAATTAATAATTGTCTGATGATACTGAATAAATACTAGAATTCTCTCTCTGATGTCTCATCAGAATCTGTGCCACTCACCCCACTAGTTGCATGGATGGAGCATCATGGTAACACTACAGCCGGTGAGCTCTGAAAGCTTCAGAATCTTCTTTGAACCCATCCAGTCACATACACCCAGCCTCCTCTCTCCCACAGATGGTCCACAGCTGCCAAGGGTAAGAGAAACCCACTGTTTGGCATGCCTGTCTTTCTTCAGGTGCTTTCTCTGCCTAAGGTGATCAGTGATCACTTATATTTTTAATGATTTTATATTCTATGAAACCTGTTCACATACATCAGTCATCCGATTTCTTCTTCCTGAAAAACCTTCTAAGTCAGTATTAGCCTGTTTTGCAAATGAAGGGACAGAAAATCAGAGAGGAAAAGTGACTTGCCCAAGGTCACACAGTAAGTACCAGGCACTCACTGCACAATATCAATTTAAGAGTATAAAAGCTTCTGCTCCAGCTACTGCCAAAGTGATCACAAAAATCACCTAAATCAAGGGCACCTTGCTAAGGAGCCTAAGATGGGGAGTGAGGATAGAGGCACTTGGGGCTGTAAAACTTCTTGCTGGAAATGGTTCTTCAGGATCAGCCTACTGTCTGAATTCCCTACATCCTTCTACTGCCAAGTGTCAGTGCTTCAGTCTATTAGATGAATATTGAGTTTCTCTGAGCATGGCCCTTCTTTCAGTCCTTTCCTCTCATTTGCACAATGAGTCACTCATTGTCACCACTATCACCCAGGCAGATGCTCTGTCATTTCTTGCTAGTTCTAGGTGCAACCCTTTAGCTTCAGGTCAAACTGTCCTCCTTGTAGCTTACTCAAATGCTGATCTGACAATTCTGTTTCTTCCCCTGGATTCTACACATCTTCAACATGCTCCCACACTGAAGCCTTACCTCTGCCTGGAAAGATCCCATTTAAAAGCCTTAAATTTCTTCCTCAATGTAGTCAAACTCTCCTATCTTTTCCTTCATGGCATCTGGGGTTTCTGTCTTGTTTATGTAGGTATCCTCCACTCTAAGACTCTACAAATATTTTCTCTGACAAAAGACAGAAAAATCAAAATCAAATACAAAGAATAAACTGGAGAAATATTTGCAACTCATATGACAGGTAAAGCGTAAATGTCCTTAGTAAACTTTATTATTTTTCATCTAGAAGATTTTAATTTTTGCATAGTTGAGTCTATTGGTCTTCTCTTATAGCTATTGACCTAGAGTAAAGCCAAGTGTTAAAAGAACAAAACAATTTGCTTTTTCACCTGAGGGTAGAAAGAGATATTGTTTGCAAAAACGTGTACATAAGTTGTTTTCCTTAGGGAGGGTACCCTACATACGTATATATTTGTTTAAATAAATTGGCAGGAGCATGGAGAAAGATGCAAAAGGAACAATGCCAAACTGATAACATCATTTACCTCCCAAAGATAGGACTTGAAGGGTATAATTAACTTTCTTCATATGTTTCTGTGTTGAGTGACTTATTACAATGAGCTGGAATTACTTTGGTTATTAAAAAATACAAATAACTTACATGCCACCCCTCCATACTTTCTTTGAAGTCTTTTAGCCCTGAATTTTATGGGGGGGGTGTTACGGATTGAATTATGTCCCCTCAAAATGAGTATCAACTTGGCTAGGCCATAATTCCCAGTATTAATGTGGTTGTCCACCATTTTGTGATGTGATGCAATTATCCTATGTGCTGTAAATCCTAACGTCTATGATGTTAATGAGGCAGGATTACAGGCAGTTAGGTTGATGAGGCAGAACTCAATCTACAGGATTAGGTTGTATCCTGAGTCAATCTCTTTTGAGATATAAAAGAAAGAATCAAGCAGAGAGGAGAGGGACTTCATACCACCAAAAAAAGAAGCACCAGGAGCAGATTGCATCCCTTGGATCCAAGGTCCCTGCCCTGAGAAGCTCCTAAACCAGGGAAATATTGATGACAAGGATGTTCCCCCACAGCTGACAGAGAGAAAAAGCCTTCTCCTACAGCTGGTAGCCTGAATTCAGACTTCTAACTTCCTAAACTGTGAGAGAATAAATTTTTCTTTGTTAAAGCCATGTGCTTGTGGTATTTATGTTATACCAGCATAGATCACTAAAACAAGGGGTTTGGAAGTAGAGAACAGAAAACAAACAACTGGCTTCCAGAAGCTCAGATAAGGTAGGTATCTGGCATATCGAATAAGCAAATCCAGAGTGAGGCCTAAAGAGGCCTAAAAAAAAAAAGGCAAATAAGGTCAGAATCCCTGGAAGCTACTAAAGCCCAAGGGAATTAACTTCCAGGCACCTGCAGCAAGTTTAACTGACACTTTCCTAAAAGCCAAAAGTCTGTGCCCTCCTCCTCTGTTAGCACCACGACATGATTGGTGTCTTAGGCTGGGTTCTCTAGAGAAGCAAAACCAGTGAAATATATATATATATATATATATATATATATATATATATATATATAAAAATATATATAAATTTATGATTTACAATATATAAATTTATATAGAAATATTTATATATACATAAATAATATATATAATATCTAAATATATATATATAGAGAGAGAGAGAGAGATTTATCTCAAGGAAATGGCTCAGACCAACTACAACTGTGGAAAGAGACAATGGAAAAGCCCAATATCAGTCAGAACAAGGCCAGGGGCCCACTGTGGATCAGACCATCAATTACTCATATGCAAGTTCAAATTGAAACTGAAGAAATGTAGAGCAAGTCCACAAGAGCCAAAGTACGACCTTGAGTATATCCCACCTGAATTTAGAGACCATCTCAAGAATATATTTGATGCATTAAACACTAACGACTAAAGACCAGACAAGTTGTGGAATGACATCAAGGACATTATACATGAAGAAAGCAAGAAGCCTTTAAAAACACAGAGAGAGAAACACCTAACTGATGTCAGAGGAGACTCTGAAACTTGCTCTTGAATGTCAAGTAGCTAAAGCAAAGGGAAAAAATGAAGAAGTAAAAGAACTGAAAAGAAGATTTCAAAGGGTGGCTCCAGAAGACAGAATAAAGTATTATAATGACCTGTGCAAAGACTTGGAGATGGAAAACCAAAAGGGAAGAACACTCTCAACCTTTCACAAGCTGAAAGAACTGAAGAAAAAATTCAAGCCTTGAGTTCCAATATTGAAGGATTCTATGGGGAAAATATTAATGACACAGAAGCATCAAAAGAAGATGGAAGGAATACAGAGTCATTATACCAAAAAAAAATTGATTGAAGTTCAACCATTTCAGGAGGTAACATATGATCAGGAGCCAATGGTACTGAAAGAAGAAGTTTAGGCTGCACTGAGGGCATTGGCAAAGAACAAGTCTCTGGGAATTAACGGAATACCAACTGAGATGTTTCAACACAAGGATGCAGTGCTGGAAGTGCTCACTCATCTAAGCCAAGAAATTTGGAATACACCTACCTGGTCAACCAACTGGAAGAGATCCATATTTATGCCTATTCCCAAGAAAGGTAATTCAACCAAATGCAGGAATTATAGAGCAATATCATTAATATCACATGCAAGCAAAATTTTGCTGAAGATCATTCAAAAGTGGCTGCAGCAGTATATTGACAGGGAACTGCCAGAAATTCAAGCAGGATTTAGAAGAGGATGTGGAACCAGGAATATCATTGCTGATGTCAAATGGTTCCTGGCTGAAAGCAGAGAATACCAGAAAAATGGTTATAAAAAAAAAACAAACCTGCTGCCGTAGAGTCGATTCCAACTCATAGCAACCCTATAGGACAGAGTAGAACTGCCCCATAGAGTTTCTAAGAAGTGCCTGGAGGATTCGAGCTGCTGACCTTTTGGTCAGCAGCCATAGCACTTAACCACTAAGCCACCAGGGTTTCCTAGAAAGATGGTTAACTGTGTTCTAATGAGTAGGCTATGGCATTCGACTGTGTGGATCCTAATAAATTATGGATAACATTGTGAAGAATGGGCATTTCAGAACATTAATTGTGCTCATGAGGAATCTGTATAACTTATAAGTGTATAACTTATAACAAAACAAGGAAGAAATACTAAAAACATTTACTGTCCCCATTTCTGCAACTAGTCACGTGGTGATAATAGGTATTTAGAACTACCTTTTTCCACCATCCATTCCGTATTTCCATTACCCTCAGCAAACACCTAGGCAGGTCGTTGTTCCTTGCCTCATGGAGTGACACAAAACTTCATTCATGAAGGGTCTGTGCCATTGGTAGTCAGGTTAGAATTGTTTTGCTGTAGTTTTCCATTGACTTTAATCACAGGGCATGGTAGCACTAAGAGATGTCCTAAGGGATCTCCCGCATTCCAGACATACTCTTCTTTACCTCCATTATGTGATATCAATCCAATTTCCACTTGGAAATCAGGCTCAATCACACCAACCAGTATGGTTACTCCTTTCTTTGCCTGTTGATTCAAAGGCTTGAGGAGCCCAAAGTGGCCAAATGGCATTCTTAACTTCCATTTCAACAGAATCACGGTTGCGTTTCCTGGTGAAAGCATACATCCCTTTAAAACTAATACCTCTAGACCCACAGAGCATAGAGTCATGGGGACAGGAAGCAAAAATTTTGCAAGTGGATCACTAGGGGTAATAGTGAGTGGTGCCAGTCCCATTTCCACCCCTTGCTTCCTGGACACATGAATCCTGGCTATGGCAGAAAAGCACCATGTATTGGACTCTGGTTTAGAGCATATACAGCCTCCTAGAGAATATTGCACCAAACATGCCAAATATTTCTACCTAGCTGGCACCGTAATTGTGTCTTTAATAGGCCATTCCATCGTTCCAACAAGCCAGCTGCTTCAGGATGATGAGGAACATGGTAAAACCAGTGAATTCCTAGAGCATGAGTCCATGTCCGCACCTCATTTGCTGTGAAGTGAGTCCTTTGATCTGAGGTGATGCAGTATGGGATACCACATCAGTGGATAAAGCATTCTGTAAATCCATAGATGGTAGTTTTGGCAGAAGCATTGCATTCAGGGAAGGCAAATCCATATCCAGAGTGTCTATTCCAGAGTCTTAGTTATCTAGTGCTGCTATAACAGAAATACCAAAAGTGGATGGCTTTAACAAAGAGAAATTTATTCTCACAGTCTAGAAGGCTAGTAGTCTGAATTCAGGCTAAGGCCCTCTCTCTGTGTCGGCTCTGGGGGAAGGTCCTTGTCATCAATTCTCCCCTGTTCTAGGAGCTTCTCAACACAGGGACCCCCGGGTTCAAAGGCCGTGCTCCTCCCCTAGTTCTTCATTTTTGGTGGCATGATAGCCCTCTGTCTTTCTGTTACATCTCAAAATAAATTGACTCAAGACACAGCCCGGTCTTGTCGATTGAATCCTGCCTGATTACCATAACTGCCTCTAACCCTGTCTCATTAACATCAGAGAGGCTGGATTTACAGCACAGGAAAATCACATTAGATGACAGAATGGTGGAAAATCACACCATACTGGGGATCATGGACTAGCCTATTTGACACATATTTTGGAGGGACACAATTCAATCCATAACATCCAGTAAGAACAAAACACCGATGTGTTTCAACCTGCCACCAGGTTGCTGGCTGATCACCTTGAGGAATGATGCCATATAGGGGACTCAGTGTTAGTCTCTGCTGCTGGCTGGTTGGGTAGTCAGCAGTGGCTATAGGCAAGTCGGCATTGGTAAGTAGAAGTCCATGTTGCTGAGCCCATGTGTAATCTCCATCCTTGGCACCACAGCCACTTTGTTCATGAACCCACTGGGCAATAATGGGAGCGGCTGAAGAAAGAGGATTACTGGTTTCCACATAATGCTTCATCCTATCTACCTAATTGTTAAGATCCTCCTCTGCTGGAGTCACGCTTTGGTGAGCATTCATATGAGACACAAATATTTTCACTTTTTTGGCCCATTAAGGGAGGTTTATCCACATACCTTTTCCCCATACTTCCTTATCAACAATTTTCTAATCATATTCCTTCTAAGTTCTTGACCATTCAGCCAAACTATTGGACACAACCCATGAATCAGTATACAATCACACATCTGGCCATTTCTCCTTCCAAACAAAGTGAACAATTAGGTGCACTGCTCAAAGTTCTGCCCATTGGGAAGATTTCTCTTCACCACTGTCCTTCAGGGAGGTCCCAGAAAGGGGCAGTAGTGCTGATGTGCTCCACTTTCGAGTGATGCCTGCATATGGTGCTAAACCATCTGTAAAACAGGAATGAGTTTTCTCTTCCTCAGTCAGCTGATCAAAGGGAGCTCCCCATGAGGCCATAGGTACAGACTGGGAGATGGAAGGTATGTGACAGGAGTGGAGACTGGGGGTATTTGGGCCACTTCCTCATGCATCTACTTGTGACTTCAGGTCCTGCTCAGGCCCAATCTCATATATACCACTTCCATTTAATGATGGACTGTTTCTGTGCACATCCAACTTTGTGGCTCTGTGAGATAGTCAACACCCAGTTGAGGATGGGCAGCTCAGGCTGCATGGTGATTTGGTGGCATATAAAGAAGCATTCAGTTTCTACTAAGGCCCAGTAACAAGCCAAAAGCTGTTTCTCAAAAGGAGAGTAGTTATTTGCAGAGGATGACATGGCTTTTCTCCAAAATCCTAAGGGTCTGCACTGTGATTCACCAATAAGTTCCTGCCAAAGACACCAAATAGTATCTCTATCTGCCACTGACACTTCAAGCACCATTGGATCAGCCACATCATATAGCCCAAGTGGCAGAGCAGCTTGCATGGCAGCCTGAAACTGTTGCAGACCTTTCTCTTGTTCTGGGCCCCACTCAAAACTAGCAGCTCTTTGAGTCACTTGATAAATAGGCTGGAGTAGCACACCCAGATAAGGGACATGTAACCTTCTAAATTCAAAGAGGCCCATCAGGCATTGTGCCTACTTTTTAATTGTGGGAGGGGCCAGATTCAATAACTTATCCTTCACTTTAGAAGCAATATCTCTATGTGCCCCACACCACTGAACCCTAGAAATTTCACTGATGTGTAAGGCACCAGAATTTTTGTCAGATCAATTTCCCATTGGAGCATGAAAATGTTATACCAATAAGTGCAGAGTCATTCACAATTCTTCCTTACTAGGTCTAGTGGGCATAATGACATTAATGTAATGGACCAGTGTAAAGTCTTGTGGAAAGGAAAGGCGATCAAGGCCCCTGTGGACTTAATTATGACATAGGGCTGGAGAGTTGATATAGCTCTGAGATAGGACACTGAAGGTATATTGCTGGCCTTGCCAACTGAAAGTAAACTGCTTCCAGTGGTCCATCAAAACAGATATGGAGAAAAAGGCATAAATCAAATCAATAGCTACATACCAAGTACCAGGAGCTGTGTTAATTTGCTCAAGCAATGAAACAACATCTGGGAAACCAGCCGCAATTGTAGTCACCACCTGGTTAAGTTTTCGATAATCCACTGTCATTCTCCAAGATGCATCTGTTTTTTGCACAGGCCAAAATAGGCGAGTTGAAAGGTGAATGTGGTGGGATTCACCACCGCTGCATCCTTCAAGTCCTTCATCATGGCAGTAGTCTCTGTAGTTCCTCCTGGAATGCAGTATTGCTTTTGGTTTATTTTTCTAGGTAAAGGCAGTTCTAATGGCTTCCAGTTGGCATTTGCTATGTAATAACCCTTACTCAACTTGTCAGGAATCCAATGTGGGGTCCCACCAGTTACTGAGTACATCTATTCCAACTATGTATTCTGGTACCGGGAAATACACTGCAGCATGGGCTTGGGGACCCACTGGACCTACTATGAAATGGACCTGAGTTAAGACTCCATATGCCCCTACTCTGAATGGTGGGCTACAGTGACATTTTGTGTCTCCTGGAGTTAGTGTCAGTTCAGAGCCAGTATCCAGTAATCCCCGTAAATTCTAGTTATTTCCTTTTCCCCAATGAACCATCACTCTAGTAAAAGGTTGTAGATTGGTTTGGAGAAGGCAGGGAGAAAGATTGACAATATAAGTTTTTGGCAGTGTAGTGGAGTTCATCCTCAAGGAGACATAGCCTCCCCTTGATGCAAGGGCTTGTAGGTCTGTAAACTGGCTAGAGTCTGGGAATTAATTGAGGGGCCATGACTCCGTATTCTGGCCATTCTAGTTAGACTGCTGTTCACTTAACCTACAATTCTTCTGCTTGTACAAATCAAGTGAATATTTAGAGGATTTCCTATCTATTTCACTCCTAGGGACACCATGACTAGGTAGCCAACACTATAAGTCCATACAAGTCAGACTCTTTTGACTACTACTTTGAGTCCACTGTCCATTATGATAATCACACCCACCTTGTCTTTGTTGATTGAGTGCCACGAGTAGGCTCCTACCAACATGGGGACTGATCAGCTGCATCATAGTTTGCTGTTGTTATTAGGTGTCATCAAGTCTGTTATGACTCATAGTGACCCTATGTACAATAGAATGAAATGCTGCCCAGTCCTGTGTCATCCTCATGATCATTGTTATGCTTGAGCCCATTGTTGCAGCTATTCTGTCAATCCATATCTTTGAGGGTCTCCCTCTCTTTCGCTGACCCTCTACTCTACCAAGCATGATGTCCTTCTCTAGGGACTGCTCCCGCTTCATAACAAGTTCAAAGTATATGAGACGAAGTCTCAGCATCCTCACTTCCAAGGAGCACTCTGGCTGTATTTCTTCCAAGACAGACTTGTTCATTCTTCTGGCAATCCATGGTATATTCAATATTGTTTACCAACACCATAATTCAAAGTCATCAATTCTTCAGTCTCCCTTATTCATTGTCCAGCTTTCACATGTATATAAGGCAATTGGAAATATCATGGTTTGGGTAAGGTGCACTTTAGTACTCAAAGGGACATCACTGCTTTTGAACATTTTAAAGAGGTCTTTTGCAACGTATTTGCCCAGTGAGATGCATTTTTTGATTTCCTGACTGCTGTCTCCATGGGTGTTGATTGTGTGTCCAAGTAAAATGAAATCTTTAACAACATCGATCTTTTCTCCATTTATCATGATGCTGTTTATTTGTCTACGTGTGAGGATTTTGTTTTCTTTACCTAGAGGTGAAATCCATATTGAAGGCTGTAGTCTTTGATCTTTATCAGTAAGTGCTTCAAGTCCTCTTCAGTTTCAGCAAGCAGGGTTGTGTCATCTGCATAGCACAGGTTGTTAATGAGTCTTCTTCCAAACTTAATGCCACATTTTTCTTCAAAGAGTCCAGGTTCTTGGATTATTTTCTCAGCACAACGATTAAATAAGTATGGTAAAATGATACAACCCTGACACACACTTTTCTTGATTTTAAGCCATGCAGTATCCCCTTGCTCTGTTCAAACAACTGCCTCTTAGTATATGTACATGTTCCGCATGAGCACTATTAAGTGTTCTGTAACTCTCATTCTTCACAATATTATCCTTAATTTATTATGATCCACACAGTCAAATGCCTTTGCATAGTCAATAAAACACAGGTAAACATCTTTCTGGTATTCTCAGCTTTCAGCCAAAATCCATCTGACATCAGCAATGACATCTCTCCTTCCAAGTTCTCTTCTAAACCTGGCTTGAATTTCGGGCCTTACCTGCTGCAACCACTTTTGATGATCATCAGTAAAATTTTACTTGTGTGTGATATTAATGATATTGTTCAATAATTTCCCCATTCTCTGGTATCACCTTTCTTTGGTGTCTTAAATCAGTTAGTGCAGTTCCTACTGTCAAATCTGACTTACATAAAATAGCAATCACAGCAGTCTTCAAGGATGCTGGGGCTCCCTTCACAAATTTGTTTCTCATAGTTGTGGTAAAAGGTGTGTCCTCTGGGCACTCCATATGTGGGTCTGTGGGTCTAACCTGATAAATGCACTCCAATATGCCAATTTTCCTAAGCGTTCGAATACCTTCTTGTACAGTATACCAATGCAGGTCTGGTATTTCAACTCAATTTAATGTAGGCCACCATGTAATCCCTGCTTTAGTGATCCAATCAAATAAACTATTATATCCTTTCCTAACCTCTTGAGCTGAATCATGTAACGAAGAATCTGTCCTTAGTGAGCTTATATCAATAGACTGATCCATATTTATGTCCCTTGCACCATTATCCCACATCACTAATAGCCATTCCCACACATATTCCCCAGGTTTTTGTTTGTACATGTTAGAACAGTCGAGCAGTTCTTTTGGAGGTTAACATACCTCCTCCTTGCTCACAGTTTGTACTTCACCTTTTGGGGCTCACAGGGGCTTAAGTCTAGTAATAGGTCTAGAAACCAAAATAGGTGGTGGGGGTGTATTTTGAGAACATTCAGCATTGTCTTATAAGGCATCTGCCTCAGGTGATGCCCCAGGCAATGACTCACACAAAGGCTCTTCAGACACAGCTGGGTTAGCCTCATCAGGTGGGGATGGAGAGGTTAATGGTTTCACTGGGTAAGGTGGTTTAGAGGCAAAAATGGAGTAATCTCTTCAGATGGGAGAGGGATGCTTCTTTTGGCTCGAGTGATTCAACAGTTTTCGGGGTCTCAGTGTTTTCAGCTCCCCAACTGTATGCTCACATGTCCCCATCCCAAATTTCAGGATCCCATTTCTTTCCAAACAATGATCTCACTTTAACTTTAGACACCATTTGACGTCGGGAATTCAGATAGTGTTGTAATTCAGCCACTGTTAGGATAAGACTCTGGGTTGGGTTCTCGGGAACAACAGCTCTGTTACTACAAGAAATAAGGCTTTCTTTCAAGGCACAAGTGAAAACTTTTAGGTCTTTTATGAGGCACTTGAGCTTTGACTCTGAAGCCCTGAGCTCATCCCTTTCTTTCACCACTTTGTCTACTGAAAGTTGGACCAACCAACAAGCTTCCTTATATTTCTCACCCTGGCAAAATTTTGGAAATGTATCAAACATGCCATCACCCACAACCTTGCCTTGCACCAATGCCTGATCTATTGGTGGTGATATTTTGCATATTTCTATTGCCACCTCATGCCATGAATTAGCAGTGGCCTCTTTGCTATTGCAAGCAGAGTCATCAAAATCTTTATGGCTAACCAGACTTAAGAACCAGTTTAGAAACCCCATCCTTATGATTTTTTCTTCCAGAACCACTCTGATACCACTTCTTAGGTTGTGTTTTCTAGAGAAGAAAAACAAGTGGAGCATATACATACATTGTTGTCATTGTTGTTAGGTGCCGGCGAGTCAATTCCAACTCATAGGGACCCTATGAACAACAGAACGAAACACTGCCCAGTCCTGCGCCACCCTCACAATCGTTGTTATGCTTGAGCTCATTGTTGCAGCCACTGTGTCAATCCACCTCTTTGAGGGTCTTCCTCTTTTCCTCTGACCCTGTACTCTGCCAAGCATGATGTCCTTCTCTAGGGACTGATCCCTCCTGACAACATGTCCAAAGTATGTAAGACTCAGTCTCGCCATCCTTGCCTCTAATGAGCATTCTGGCCGCACTTCTTCCAAGACAGATTTTTCATTCTTTTGGCAGTCCATGGTATACTCAATATTCGTCACCAACACCACAATTTAAAGGCGTCAGCTCTTCTTCGGTCTCCCTTATTCATTGTCCACCTTTCACATGCATATGATGTGATTGAAAATACCATGGCTTGGGTCAGGTGCACCTTAGTCTTCAGGGTGACATCTTTGCTCTTCAACACTTTGAAGAGGTCCTTTGCAGCAGATTTGCCCAATGCAATGTGTCTTTTGATTTCTTGACTGCTGCTTCCATGGCTGTTGATTGTGGATCCAAGTAAAAAGAAATCCTTGACAACTTCAATCTGTTCTGTTTATCATGATGTTGTGAGGATTGGTCCAGTTGTGAGGATTTTTGTTTTCTTTATGTTGAGGTGTAATCCATACTGAAGGTTGTGGTCTTTGATCTTCATTAGTAAGTGCTTCAAGTCCTCTTCACATTCAGCAAACAAGGTTGTGTCATCTGCCTAACGCAGGTTGTTAATGAGTCTTCCTCCAAACCTGATGCCCCGTTCTTCTTCATATAGTCCAGCTTCTCTGATTATTTGCTCAGCATACAGATTGAATATGTATGGTGAAAGTATACAACTCTGACGCACACCGTTCCTGACTTTAAACCAATCAGTATCCCCTTGTTCTGTCTGAACAACTGCCTCTTGATCTACGTAAAGGTTCCTCATGAGCAGAATTAAGTGTTCTGGAATTCCCATTCTTCACACTGTTATCCATAGTTTGTTATGATCCACACAGTCGAATGCCTTTGCATAGTCAATAACACACAGGTAAACATCCTTCTGGTATTCTCTGCTTTCAGCCAGGATCCATCTGACATCAGCTATGATATCCCTGGTTCCACGTCCTCTTCTGAAACCGGCCTGAATTTCTGGCAGTTCCCGGTTGATATACTGCTGCAGCCGCTTTTGAATGATCTTCAGCAAAATTTTGCTTGTGTGCAATATTAATGATATTGTTCTATAATTTCCACTTTTGGTGGATCACCTTTCTTGGGAATAGGCATAAATATGGATTTCTTCCAATCAGTTGGCCAGGAAGCTGTCTTCCACATTTCTTGGCATAGACGAGTGAGCACCTCCAGCTCTGCATCTGTTTGTTGAAACATCTGAATTGATATTCCATCAATTCCTGGAGCCTTGTTTTTCACAATGCCTTCAGAGCAGCTTGGACTTCTTCCTTCAGTATCATTGGTTCCTGATCATATGCCACCCCTTGAAATGGTTGAATATTGACTAATTCTTTTTGATATAATGACTCTGTGTATTCCTTCCATCTTCTTTTCATGCTTTCTGTGTCATTTAATATTTTCCCCATGGAATCTTTCACTATTGCAACTCGAGGCTTGAATTTTTTCTTCAGTTCTTTCAGCTTGAGAAACGTCTAGCGTGTTCTTCCCTTTTGGTTTTCCATCTCCAGCTCCTTGCACATGTCATCATAATACTTTACTTTGTCTTCTCAAAGGCCCTTTGAAATCTTCCGTTCAGTTCTTTTACTTCATCAATTCTTCCTTTTGCTTTAGCTGCTCGACAATCAAGAGCAAGTTTCAGAGTCTCCTCTGACATCCATCTTGGTCTTTTCTTTCTTTCCTGTCTTTTCAGTGACCTCTTGCTTTCTTCATGTATAATGTCCTTGATGTCATTCCACAACTCATCTGGTCTTCGGTCACTAGTGTTCATTGCATCAAATCTATTCTTGAGATGGTCTCTAGATTCAAGTGGGATATACTCAAGATCATTTTTTGGCTTTCATGGACTTGCTCTGATTTTCTTCAGTTTCTGCTTGAACTTGCATATGAGCAATTGATGGTCTGTTCGACAGTCAGCCCCGGCCTTGTTCTGACTGATAATATTGAGCTTTTCCATCGTCTCTTTCCACAGATGTAGTGAATTTGATTTCTGTGTGTTCCATCTGGTGAGGTCCATGTGTATAGTTGCCATTTATGTTAAATGATAGAATATACATATATATACACATATATATATATATATGTGTATAAACCCTTTGCAGTTGAGTCGATTCCTACTCATGGTGACCCTATAGGACAGAGTAAAACTGCTCCGTAGGATTTCCAAGGACCACCTGGTAGATTTGAACTGCCGACTTTTTGGTTAGAAGCCACAGCTCTTAACCACTATACCACCAGTGTTTCCATATATGTATATATACATATATAGAGAGAGAGGAAGATTTATCTCAAGGCAATGGTTCACATGGTTGTGGAGGCAGCAAGTCCCAAGACCATGGTCAGCTGTATGGCTGGAGGCTTCTTCTGGAAAGTCCCAAGTCTGTGAGTCAGGCTGGAGGCTTCTCCTGACTCATGTGGTTACAGGGACTGATGATCTGCAGATCAGAAGATGGACCTGTGCCTCATGAGCTGCAGAAGCTGGTTAATCCCAAACCAGCAGGTCAGATGGCAGGTAGCTGGGTGCAGAAGGTGGCGAATCCCAGGATTGGCAGGTCAGACAATAGACTCAAGCCCCAAGAGCTGGAAGTCAGTTGATGATGAGCCAGATGTAGAATCCAGGCCGAGCGAGGTTTTTCATAACATCCACATATATTGGGTGCAGGCCACACCCCCAAAGAAATTCCACTTTCAACTGATTGGATGCTCACATCAGATCACAAAATGGGGGATGGCAACAGCAGATCACAAAATGGAGGATGATGACATCATCACATAACTGCCAAACTATGATATTACATAACTACCAAATTACATCATTACGTAACTGCCAAACTATATTATTACATAATTCCTAAACCACTGACTATCATGGCCCAGCCAAGTTGACACACAACCTTAACCACCACAATTGGCTTCCGTGAGTTTATCAGATTTTCAGGGCCCCAAGAAAGCATAACTTATTCCTTGTTTTCTTGGTTGGATCATGCAAACTGCAGCACCAAAGACCCAAACAGTTGGTCCAAAGATGTCTCCTCTCTTTGGTAATCAGTTTTCCAAAAGCACTACTTTCTATGTAATCCCCTGCTAAAGAAATATCAGTGACACCCAATGCCTTCCATATTAATTTTAAGCTCTACCTTCTGGTCTTTGACACCCTTAGTAAGATTCTGTAGCTTGTACTCAACATGGGATGAAAGGTTGGTAGGAATCTAGAACAAGGTAGTGGTTATGGATGGAAGCTCTGAGGTCAGAACTCTGGGTTAGAGTCCTGGCTCTGCCATTTCTGAGCTACAAGACCTTGAACACATGACTTAATCTCTCAGGGTCTCTGTTTTCTCAACTGTAAAATGGGGGTGCCTCATTTACAGGATTGTTCTGAGAATGAAATGAGGTATCGTTTGTGCAGAATTTGTCACAGCACTTTATTCAACCATATTAGAAGTATTATTATCAATCCAGTCGTCAGAAATTAACTCCCAAAAAGACAGTCATCTCAGCCAGCAACAATCACCCATGATCTCTTCCTCCCCAAAATTAAAGGAAAGAAAATTCTATGGAATGTAGCTGTCAGGGATGGAACTATGTCCCCCCAAAAATGTGTGTATCAATTGGGCTGTGCCATGAGTTCCTAGTATTGTGTGATTTTCCTATGTGTTGTAAATCCTGCCTCTATGAAGTTAATGGGGGAGGATGGGCGGCATTTGTGTTAATGAGGCAGGACTCAAGCCTACAGGATTGGATTTTGTGTTGAGGCAATCTCTTGAGATATAAAAGACAGAAGCAAGCAGAGAGACAGTGGAGCTCGTACCGCAAGAAGCACCAGGAGAAGAGTATGTCCTTTGGACCCAGGGTCCCTGTGCCTGAGGAGCTCCTTGACCAGGGGAAGACTGATGAGAAGGCTGACAGACAGAAAAAGCTTCCCCCTGGAGCTGACACTCTGAACTTGGACTTTTAGCCTACTTTACTATGAAGAAATATATTTCTCTTTGTTAAAGCCAACCACTTCTGGTATTTCTGTTATAGCAGCACTAGATAACTAAGACAGTAGCCCTTAGGAAAACTTACAGGAAGTCTTCCAGACACATCTAATCATACATACACGCACAAACACATATACACACTCATAAATGCCCACATAGAAATGCTTACAAATGCAGTTTCCTACATACTCATGTACACATATTTACAACTGTATACATATACACACTCATTTACAAAATTCCTCCTTTCCACACTCACACACTCACCCATATACACATACAGAGACAAACATTCTGATTGAGGATTAGAGCATTTTATATATATATAAAAAGTCCTGAATGTACAAAATCTCATTGCTGTGCTGAGCAGTCAGGCTCTCAGACATTGCTTATGCCTTTAATAAATATGAATATAATGAAAGGATAAAAAATGATAGAGATGAAAATTCCAGGCAAGAGCAGTCTGAAGGTATTCCCCAAGGAGACAACGAGACAGGCACTGCAGTGAGATGCCAGGCCTTTACTTCTTATTTAGGCATCTTGCAGAAAGTATTTAAGGCAAACCAGATAGGCAGATTATACCTGTTTCCTGAGAGAGGAGAATTGAGATAGAGACTTCTGGGACTGACTACCCTGATCTGCATGTGGGCAGAAAATCCCCTCAAACTTGGGCTAAACTTAAGAAAAAAAAAAAGGAACCTCAGAGAAGGGGTAGAGGATCTGACTCTTTAGATAGGAAAGGGAAGCCTGGGGTGGTCTCTTGTAAATATCTGAGTGACAAAAATTGCCCAGAAGTTCACCTTCTCCACGAAGCCTTCATTGACTTTCCCTGCCACTCTCCAGGATTAAATCTATGTCCCACATGCTTAACTCTGCCATGGTATTTGTCACTCTGCACAATAACAGTGTGTTTTGTTTATGTTTAACTTCAGTGCTTGGCACAGAGCCTGGCATATGGTAGGCACTGTGTGTGTAACTCCAGTATGCAGCTGTATAACTGGAGACTGCCTGTCTGACTGACTGTGTTCATCCTTCTCTCCTATATGTCTGATACTATGTCTTAGCTCTGTACTCTCTCCGCCAGCACAGGGCTTACCACATAGTAGGTGCTCAATATCGTAGAGTCAAGCTGGCTTAGTTTCCTTTTAGTCTGAAGCCTTCCTTATTTCTCAGTTTCTTTACCTGAAAAATTGAGATAATAATATACCTTCTACATAGAATTGCTATGAGGATAAAATGAATTAATATGTGAAAACTTTTTGGCTCACTGCCTGGCACAAATGTAACTATTGTTGTTGTTGTTAGGGCTTCTAGACCTGCTGGTGGAGATGGGGCCCTCAAACTGTGCTGGCTTTGGTCAGGGATGACCCTGGAAATGGGCTGCATCTACAGATTTCTCTCTCTCCTGTCCCTTAACCCACCACCCATTTGTTAGTTTGTCATACTGTGGTGTCTCTCATGTTACTGTGATTCTGAAACCTATGACACCAGTATTTCAAATACCAGCAAGGTCGCCCACGATGGACAGGTTTCACCTAGCTTTCAGACTAAGAAAATGAGGGGAGGAAGGCCTTGCAATCTACCTCTAAAAATTAGCCAGTGAAAACCTTATGGAACATTGTTCAACTCACTTGCTTTAGATAGGTTACCAGGAAGGATCAATTACTAGAAGAGGACATCACATTTGGTAAAATAGAGGGCCAGCAAGGGCGAAGGAGACCTTCAGAGAGATGGATTGACACAATAGCTATAACGATGGACTCGAACACGGTGGCTATTGTGAGGATGATGCAGAACTGGGCAACACTTTGTTCTGTTATACATGGGGTTGCCAGGAGTTAGAGCTGACTCTATGACAGCTAACTAGCTGTCCCATCACACTGCTTCTGCTGCACTTAGATACTCTGTGCAGTGTTAAAGCTACAGATGGCCTTGGATGTCATGCCCTCCAGACTGGAAACTCCCGAGCACAGGATCGACTAACACTCTTCTCTGGGCCTTCAAAGGACATGACCCAGAGGAGACTCTTAAAGGGTGTTTGCCAAGCTGACCTGAATAACAGCCATGGCTTACTTATCATGGTCTGGAAGTGTCTTTTCCTGCTGGCATAGTTTTTCTTCCTCTTTCTCCACCTCCTCAACTCTCTTCCTGCCCAGGGAAGGCAGACATGGGGAGTCTACAGCAGGGAAGTGAGAAGCGTACAGGGAGCTGCTTACTGGGCTGATGATCTGCCCTTGGAAGGGGGGTGAGGTACTTATTCTGCCTGCTCAAGATGACTCCACCTTCTTTCTTCTCTTGCCCAACACTTTAAGACCACTGGCAGTAGATTTTTCTATGAAGGTATTGACAGAAGCATTGGGCTGAGAGACAAGGAGATGGGGGATAAATCATGTCTCTGGCATAGCCATTGTGTGACCTAAAGCAATACTTTTACACTTTCTGGACCTCAATCTCCTCCTCTGTATGATGTGAATAATAATCCTTGCACAGAACTCTTCAGAAAACTGTGTTGAACCTTAAAATTAGAAAAAAGATGTGGAGGGAAGTTTTAAACTGTAAAAGGTTATATTAATGTGAAGAGCTTATATTCTTTAATAATGAGGTTCTAAGGATAAATAAGCCCTCCTTACCCCTCTCCTCCACAGAAAAACAAAAACAGAAACACAGTTATTTCTATCTCCAGAAGGCAGACCCTCCTTTGGCCTGGCATCTCCAGATTGCCCAGGTCAAATACAGCCTGGGAATGGAGGATATAACACTCTAGGTGTGGGGGTGAAGCCAAGATAGCGGAATAGTCAGACACTTCCTGTGATCCCTCTTACAACAGATACCTGAAAAAACAAGTGAAACGAATATATATATGACAAGCAAGGAGCCCTGAACATCAAAGCCAAAGTTAGGAAATAGGACTGAGTAGCAGGAGGAAAAAGACGGTTCAGAAGCGGCTAGGAGTTGCCAGACCTGACTCAGCGGGAACCAGTGCCCCTCAGGAATGATCCCCCGGAGCAACCACGATGGGGCTGGCAGTACTGTTCAGGATGCAGTTTCCTCACTGAGAGATAGCGAGCCACACAGTCTGCTTACACCCCCGGAACCAGAGAAGAACTGTGCTTTCAGCAAAAGCTAAGTATTTGCGTATATTTTACCCTCCCCCCCCCCCGGCCCCTAAGCCAGCTTCAGTGGCTCTCAATTTCCCTGGGACTGAGATACCTCTGGCTGCACACCCTGAGCCATCCTCCCAGCTTTGGAGAAGGAATAAATTAATAATTGGGGGAAAGGATAACCTGCCAGCTCCATTAACCTGGGGAGCTCAGGACATTAGCAGCTCCTGTTCAGGCACAAACGGTCTGTAGACTTTGAATACCTTTCATCCCTGCATGGATATTTGTGGGCCCATTTCAGGAAATTAGGGCCTTGTTGACAGACTGCAATGGTATATGTGCTTGAGATCTGACTTCAACTGTTTCAGCTGTGTGGTGGAGAGGCAGGTTTTTTATGTTTGACACTACTTTGCCTATTAAACAGGGTCCTCGCCTTCCCACATCAGGGGCCTGAGGACTGGTGGCCCCACCCACATCACTTAGCCACCCACAACAGAGCCCCAAGGATGAGTGGTGCCTCCCAGTCCTTAACAACCAAAGCACTGGGTGCACATGGTCTGGCTGCAGAACCCACCCACTTGTGCGCTTCAGGGAGCAGGGAAGTGCTTTCCTCACACTCAGGGGACAGTTGTCAGCCCCCTGCCTTGCTCAGAGTGTGACTCTCTGCTGCAACCAGATAACCTGTGCCTACACCAATCATCCCTGACCTTCTAAGATTAAAGGACAGAGCCTGTAGCACACAATTGATGACCAACTACCTGGACATCTGAGCTGAATCCATACAAGAAAAGAGGATGGAATCTTAGGTTCATATATTAGTAACAGCTCTAGTCATCTGGTGACAGGACTTAAGAGCTTCAAAGGAATAAATAATCAAGGTAGCTCACTCAAGCAGCCTATTTGGGCATATCCAAACAAAACAAAGCGAGAAGCTAGGATAGGGTAAGCAAACATAAAATAAATAAATACAATAACTTATAGATGGCTAGGATAAAACATTCAATATCAAATCACATATAGAAGTGGACCATGATCAATTCAACTAGCTCTCAAAATACTGAATCAAGGATCTTCCTAATGAAGGTGTCTTCCTGGAATTACCAGATACAGAATACAAAAAAGATTAATATACTGAATTCTTCAAGATATCCAGAAGGAGATAGGCAAAACACAGAACAAGCCAAGGAACACACAGATAAAGCAGTTGAAGAAATTAAAAAGGATATTCAAGAACATGATGAAAAATTTAATCGGCTGCAAGACACACAGAGACAACAATCAGAAATTCAGAAGATAATCAATAAAATGACAGAATTAGACAGCTCCATAGAAAGTCAGAGTAGCAGAATTGAGGAATTGGAAAGCAGAATTAGTGAGAATGAAGACATAAAAGTTGGCACCAATATAATCAAAGAAAAATCAGATAAAAGAATTAAAAAAAATGAAAAAACCCTAAGGATCATGTGGGACTCTATCAAGAGAAATAATCTGTGAGGGATTGAAGTAACAGAACAGGGAGGGATAAAAGAAAATTCTTGAAAAATTTGTTGGTCAACAACATCCCTGATATCATGAAAAATGAAAATATATCTATCCAAGAATGGCACACAAGATAAATCTCAAAATAAAGTCACCAAGACATATTATAATCAAACTTGCCAAAACCAAAGATAAAGAGACAAGTTTAAGAGCAGCTAGGGATAAACAAAACGTCACCTAGAAAGGAGAGTCAATAAGAATAAGCTCAGACCACTCAGCAGAAACCATGCAGACAAGAAGGCAAAAGGATATATGGAAAGCATTGAAGGAAAAAAATTGCCAACCAAGAATCATATATCCAGCAAAACTGTCTCTCAAATATGAATGCAAAATTAGGACATTTCCAGATAAACAGAAGTTTGGGAATTTGTAAAAACCGAACCAAAACTACAAGAAACACTAAAGGGAGTTCTCTGGTTAGAAAATCAATCATATCAGATATCAACCCAAGACTATAACACAGGACAGAGCAACCAGATATCAGTCCAGACAGGAAAATCACAAAAATAAATCAAGATTAAAAAAATGCTCAAACAGGGAAACAGCAAAGTCATTATGTAAAAGATGACAACATTAAAACAATAAAGAGGTATTTTTTTTTTAAAGAGGTAGTCATAGATCTTTCATATGGAGAGGAAGTCAAGGCGACATAAAGAAATGAAAGTTAAGTTTAAACATAGAAAAATAGGGGTAAATATTCAGGAGACTAACAATCCTACACATTAAAAGAACACACGAAACACAAAAAGACTCAACAAAAACAAAATCAGCAACAATGAATAAAAGGAAAAAGACAATACATAAAGATAAACTACTCAGCACAAAAAATTACGTGGAAAAAAGAAACTGTCAACAATACACTAAAGAAGACATCAAAATGAAAGCACTGAACTCATACGTATCCATAATTATGTTGAATGTTAATGGACTAAATGCACCAATAAAGAGACAGAGAGTGGCAGAATGGATTAAAAAAACACAATCCGTCTATCTGCTGCCTACAAGAGACACACCTTAGACTTAAAGACACAAAAGAACTAAAACTCAAAGGATGGGAAAAAAATGTATATCAAGCAAAGAACAATCAAAAAAGAACAGAAGTGGCTATATTAATTTCTAACAAAATAGAGTTTAAAATTAAATCCACCACAAAGGATGAGGAAGAACGCTGTATAATGATTAAACGTACAATACACTAGGAGGATATAAAAATAATAAATATTCACACAACCAAAGACAGAGCTCAAAAATACATAAACTTGAACAGCATTGAAAAGAGAGATAGAAAGCTCCAAATAATAGTAGGAGACTTCAACACACCACTTTTGGTGAAGGACAGAATATCCAGAAAGAAGCTCAATAATGATACGGATGATCTAAATGCCACAATCAGGCAAATTGACCTCAAACACATATGCAGAACACTCCACCCAATAGCAGCCAATTATGCTTTCTTTTCTAGCGCACTTGGAGCGTTCTCTAGAAAAGATGACATATTAGGTCATAAAGCAAGCCTTAACAGAATCCAAAACATCGAAATATTACAAAGCATCTTCTCTGACCATAAATCCAAGAAAGTAGAAATAAATAACAGAAAAAGCAGGGAAAAGAAATCAAATACTTGGAAACTGAAAAACTCCCTGCTCAAAAATGACTGGGTTATAGGAGATATTAACCAAAAGTCCCATTGCCATAAAGTCAATTCTGACTCATAGTGACCCTATAAGGATGGAATAAAAAAATTCATAAATTCCAATGAGAATGAAAACACTTCCTATCAGAACCTTTGGGACACAGCAAAAGCAGTACTCAGAGGTCAATTTATATCAATAAATGCACACATCCAAAAAGAAGAAAGGGCCAAAATCAAAGAATTATCCCTATGACTTGAACAAATATAGAGAGAGCAACAAAATAAACCCTCAGGCACCAGGAGAAAACAAATAATAAAAATTAGAGCAGAATTAAACGAAATAGAAAACAGAAAAAAACAATTGAAAGAATTAACAAGACCAAAAGCTGGTTCTTTGAAAAAACTAACAAAATTGATAAACCATTGGCCAAAGTGACAAGAGAAAAACAGGAGAGGAAGCAAAAAACCAGGATAAGAAATTAGATGGGTGATATTACAACAGAACCAACTGAAATTAAAAGAATCATATCAGACTACTAGGAAAAATTGAACCCTGACACATTTGAAAACCTAGAAGAAATGGATGAATTCCTAGAAAAACACTACCTACCTAAACTAGCACAAACAGAAGTAGAACAACTAAATAGGCCCATAACAAAAGAAGAGATTGAAAAGGTAATCAAAAAACTCCCCCCTCCCCCCCGCAAAAAAAAGCCCTGGCCTGGACGGCTTCACTGCAGAGTTCTACCAAACTTTCAGAGAGGAGTTAACACCACTACCACTGAAGGAATTATTTCAGAGCATAGAAAAGGAAGGAATACTCCCAAACTCATTCTACTAAGCTAGCATATCCCCAATACACAAACCAGGTAAAGACTCCACGAAAAAAGAAAAGTACAGACCTATATCCCTCATGAACTTACATGCAAAATCCTCAACAAAATTCTAGCCAATAGAATTCAACAACATATCAAGAAAAAAATTCACCATGACCAAGTGGGATTCATACCGGGTACGCAGGGATAGTCCAACATTAGAAAATCAGTGTAATCCATCATATAAATAAAACAAAAGACAAGCACCACAGGATCTTATCAATTGATTGGGAAAAAGCATTTGACAAAGTCCAGCACACATTCATGGTAAAAACTCTCAGCAAAATAGGAACAGAAGGAAAATTCCTCAACATAATAAAGGGCATTTACACAAAGCCAACAGCCAACATCATCCTAAATGGAGAGAGTCTGCAAGCTTTCCCCTTGAGATCGGGAACCAGACAAGGATGCCCTTTATCACCACTCTTATTCAACACTGTGCTGGAAGTCCTAGCCAGAGCAATTAGGCTAGATAAGGAAATCAAGGGCATACAGATTGGTAAGGAAGAAGTAAAAATATCTGTATTTACAGATGACATGCCCTTATACACAGATAACCCTAAGGAATTCTCAAGAAAAACTACTGAAACTAGTAGAAGACTTCAGCAGAGAGTCAGGATATAAGATAAACATAGAAAAATCAGTTGGATTCCTCTACACCAACAAAAAGAATGTCGAAGAGGAGATCTCCAAATCAATACCATTTACAGTAGCCCCCAAGAAGATAAAATACTTGGGAATAAATCTAACAAGAGTCGAAAAAGACCTATACAAAGAAAACTACAAGACACTACTGCAAGAAACCAAATGGGACCTACGTAAGTGGAAAAACATTCCTTGTTCATGGCTAGGAAGACTCTACATTATAAAAATGGCTATTCTACCAAAAGCTATCTATAGACACAATGCAATTCCAATCCAAATTCCAATGGCATTTATTAATGAGATTGCGAAACAAATCACCAACTTCATACGGAATGGAAAGGCCCCAGATAAATAAAGCATTACTGAAAAAGGAGAATAAAGTGGGAGGCCTCACACTACCTGATTTTAGAACATATTATGCCTCCGCAGTAGGCAAAACAGCCTGGTACTAGTACAACAGCAGATACATAGACCAATGGAACAGAATTGAGAATCCAGACATAAATCCGTCCACATACAAGCAGCTGATATTTGACAAAGGCCCAAAGTCAGTTAAATGGGGGAAAAGATTGTCTCTTTTGCAAATGGTGCTGACATAACTGGATATCCATTTGCAAAAAAAAATGGAACATGACCCATACCTCACACCATGCACAAAAACTAACTCAAAATGGATCAAAGACCTAAATATAAAATCTAAAACGACAAAGATCATGGAAGAAAAAACAGGGACAATGCTAGGAGCCCTAATACATGGCATAAACAGTATACAAAACACTACCAACAACACGTAAACACCACAAGAGAAACTAGATATCTGGGAGCTCCTAAAAGTCAAACACCTATGCTCATCCAAAGAACCATAAGAGTAAAAAGATTACCTACAGGCTGGGAAAATGTTTTTAGCTATGACATTTCTGATCAGCATCTGATCTCTAAAACCTACCTGATACTGCAAAAACTCAACAACAAAAAGACAAATAATCCAATTAAAAAATAGGCCAAGGATATGAACAGGCTCCTCGCCAAAGAAGACATTCAGGTAGCTAACAGGTACACGAGGAAATATTCATGATCATTAGCCATTAGAGAAATGCAAACCAAAACTACAATGAGATTCCATCTCACACAACAAGGCTGGCATTAATCCAAAAAACACAAAATAATAAATGTTGAAAAAGTTGTGGAGACACTGGAATACTTATACACTGCTGGTGAGAATGTAAAATGGTACAACTGCTTTGGAAATCCATTTCATGCTTCCTTAAAAAGTTAGAAATAGAGGTACCATAGGATCCAGTAATCCCACTCCTTGGAATATGTTCTAGAGAAGTAAGAGCCTTTTACGCGAACAGGTATCTGCACACCCATGTTCATTGCAGCACTGTTTACAGTAGCAAAAATTTGGAAGCAACCAAGGTGCCCCTCAAAGCATGAAGAGAAAAATAAATTATGGTATATTCACACGATAGAATACTGCACATTGATAAAAAATATGATGAATGTATGAAACATAACATGGAGGAATCTGGAAGACATTATGTTGAGTGAAATTAGTCAGTTGCAAAAAGACCAGCATTGTATTAGACCGCTATTATAGGAACTCAAGAAGTAGTTTAAACAGTAGGTCCCATTTGGTTTCTTGCATCAGTCATGGAAGGGAGGAAAGGCATGGATCTTTGTCACCTTTTTACAGCTATGTTGCCCAATATGATAGCCACTATCATATCATGACTATTTATATTTAAAGTAATAAAAATTAAATACAACTTAAAATTTAGTTTCCCAGTCACACTAGCCACAGTTAAGTGTTCAGTAGCCACATGTGCTCTTGGATACCATATTAGTCAGTGCAGATACAAAGTCCACAGAAAGTTCTATTAGACCATTCTGGTCTATAGAAATGAGAGAGAATTCTGTTTTTATAGGATATTCTCAACATAGCATTGCATATGTCAAATGGAACAAACCTGCTTAGTAAAGTAATAGCAAATCAAGGTCTCTGTGCTTCTGCCTTGATATATGGTTGTGGATTATATAATTCCCACATCAGTAGTTTATATATCAACGGGCAGTGGAATAGAAGAGAACTGCATGGGATGTGGGCCTAGGTTGAAATCTCAGCCTAGTCTCTGACAAGGAACTTTGAACAATTACCTTCTTCTCTCTTGGCCCCAGTGTCCTTGTTCAGTACAATGAAGGGGTAAAAGTCAAAAAGCCTTCCAGGCCTTAAGCTCTGTGGGTCTGTGAATCAATGGCTGCATTTGCACTAAATCAATTTACACACCTCTGTGAAAGTAGACTGGTGGAAAATGCTGCCAGGAATTTGGATTATGAAATGTCAGCCTCTCTGTGCTAAGTGCATAAAGAAAGAAAGTGAAGGCTAAGAAATAGGTACTTATTCCTTGACTTGCAGAAAACATTTTATATGTGTGTTTGCTCAATGCTTGTTTATATAATCTGTCTGCCTTCAGTCGCTGGCTCCTAAATGGCAAGGGTGGTTGCTGTAGCCACAGGACACCAGCCAAAACAGTTGAAAATAGATAATTTTTGCTTTGGTAAGTCGCCCCTTCTGAAAACAAACAAACAAACAAAAAAAACAAGTAATACTTGCAGAGGCACAACTAAGGCATGGCAGGTATTGCACTGGCCCTGGGCACCTGACAACACTGAGCAGCTTTTATTAACCTGGTACAGCCAGTGGCATATCATCAGAAAATGGCCCCTGTGGCAAGCACTGAAACTGCACCCCTATCCAAACACGACACACCTCTTTTAGGTAACTTTACTGTAACATCAGCTCAAAAAATACAAGTCCAGCTCATTAATCTACCTGTTTCCAAAGTTTTCCTCACACATAAAAGAAGCTCAGTGTCCTCTAAGCAATGAATCCCTCTTTCCCTCTCCCATTCACTCCTGGTAACCACTAACAGACTTTTGTCTCTACGTATTTGCCTATTCCATATATTTCATATAAGTGGGATCATACTTTGATTTATTCCACAAATACTTCTAGAGCACTTATTGTGTGCCAGACATGGTAATGGTGAGCAAAAATTGATCCACTACCTAACATTTCCTGCCCAAAGGCAGAGGCATGGACAAGATGACTTACTGGAATCCCTCCCAGGTGGAAGCTTATGGAGTCTCTGGCATCATCACCCCCAACACAGATATTTTGAACAAGGGGGGCCTTTTGTATTATTTGGCAACCCTAGTCCATGGCTCAAAAAGTTTTGAGAACCACTGACAGCGTTAATGAGATGTTTGACTTGTTGAAGACCAGCCTCTGTGTCTAGAAACTCACTGGGTCTGTTATGGGAAGTAGTATTTTCCCTTCCTTTTTCCATCTCCCCAGGACCTCAACCCAGGTTTCCTTAGCTTTCTTTCCTCACTATACTCCCTTGTCCCCTCCCCAGGCTTATTTCCACTTTCTCAGGGCCTTGCCTTTCTAAGCCTCAGGGAAGGAAAAGAAAACTCACAGTTCTAGATTGGGCTCCCAATCCATCAGGCACAGTGTTGGGGGCTTTCACACTTGCGATTTCAGTGTATGTTCACCACAACTTCATGAGGTTGCAGTTGTTCATGTTACTTGATATATGAGGAAATGGGAGCTCAGAAAAGCTACATACTTACCCAAGGCACAAAAAACTAGTGCATCCCAGAACTGGGAGTCAACTTATTTATTTATTTTTTTACCCTTATGACTTCTCTTGTTGAGGCTTTGGTGACGCAAAAGCACTGCATTACCTGATGAGGTCTTAACATGGCCAGGACTCAAAACGCCTTAACCTACATACCAATGCAAGTCTATTTAATTCTACAAATACTTACGGAGCACCTACTGAGTAGCAACTCTTTTTGAGCAGCAATATAATGTAACAGTTTAAGAACATGTGTTTCGCAGCCTGGGTCCACTAATTATTTGGACAGGATTCTTAACTTCACCATGCCCCAGTTTTTCTCATATGAAAAACAGGGAGACCAAATAATACATATTTCACAGGGTTGTTATGTGAATACTGAATGACTGAATATGTGTAAGGTGTTAAAAAAAAGTACCTGGTATAGAATGAGTACTATAAATTTACATATTTGCTATATTTTATGATGGTGATGACAACCGCAAAGTGCGTAGAGTTGAACCAGAGAGAGGCACTTCTCTTCAGGTCCCTATGAGCACATACAAACCCCTGATACATTGTAGATCGTTGTTAAGAGAAAGGTACATGATTGGGAGCTGTAGGGAGAAAGGCATGAGTTCTGCCTTGAACCAGGGAGGGAGTAGAAAGGCTTCACAGCTATTTGAGCTGAGTCTTAAAGGGATTAGTGGGATTTTGGCAGGGGATAAGGGCATACTAGGGGGCCCAGGCATAGTATGCTGGAACTTAAAGTGTGAGGTAGGAAGTGGTAAGAGTGGAGGCTGGTCAGGGGCCAGGCAATGAAATTACTGTTCTTAAGTAGCTTGGGTTTTAACCTGTAAGCAATGGGGAACCGTTAAACATCAGGAAAACAGAAAAAAAGAGGCCTTTGCAGGATTTGAAGAAGTCCTTAAGATCTAAGGGCATGATATGAATCTTGTGAACTTTGGCATGCACAGAGGAAGGACAGGGTTTGGTGCTGGGGTACAAACTTAACTAGTTTTTTCCTTCTTGAATTGACAACCCCCAATATAAACACACCCCCTTTCTCTACATGACAAACCATTAGATGCTTCCTCTTATTGTTCCTGCTTCCTCTGGTCTCCACTCCTCTAGGGATGATTGATGAACAACTCAGGGTGTCAGATATCTACCCGTTGTGGTTGAGTTGATTCCAACTCATAGGTACCCTATATAGGGCACAGTAGAATTGCCCCATAGGGTTTCCAAGGCTGTAATCCTTATGCAAGCCTACCCAGGCATTGTGATTCTTACCTGCTAGAAAAGGATATGAGCTTTTGTTCAAGCAAAGGATTGAAAAGTGACAAAGTTTACATGGTCTAAAAATGAGTGGAATTGAAAAGGGAAGGCACAATTAAATATAAATGTAGATCAAGCTGAATTCAGTATCTGTGGTATGGCATGATTCTAAGATGGTCCTTAAGATTCTTGACAACTACACCTCTATGGTCAACTGATTTTTGAAAGAAGAGCCTCTTCAATAAACGGTGTTGGAAAAACTGGATTTCCACGAGCAGAAAAATGAAAAGGGATCGGTGCCTCACAACGTACACACACAAAAAAAATTCATAATGGATTAAGGACCTAAATGTAAAAACTAAAAGCAGAAAATTCTCAGAAGAAAATGCAAGAGCAATGCTGTCAGGTCTAGCATTTAACAATGGCTTGTCTAATATAATAACAAAGGTATAAACAGCAAAAGACAAGATAAACAAAAGGAACCTCATACCAATGAAAAAAACAAAACAAAAAACTTTTGTTCATCAAAAGACTTTACCAAAAAAGGGAAAAGAAAATGGTACTGTTGAGGAGTGAGCTTCTCGGCTTAAGTTGACACATGAGACTATGTGGGAAGCTCCGGTCTGGAGAGGAGATGAGAAGGCAGAGGGGAAAAGAAGCTGGCTGAATGTACACAGGAATGAATACAAGGTGGAGAGAAGGAGCGTTCCATCTCATTAGGGGGAGAGCAACTGGGAGCATACAGCAAGGTGTATATAAATTTTTGTATGAGAGACTGACTTAATTTGTATACTTTCACTTAAAGCATAGCAAAAATAAATATTTTTTAAATTTTAAAAAAGAAACCAAAGGACATATTGCATTTGGCAAATTTGCTGTAAAAGACCTCTTCAGAGTGTTAAAAAGCAAAGATATTACTATGAGCACTAAGTTGCACCTGATCCAAGCCATGGTATTTTCAACAGCCTCATATGTATGCAAAAGCTGGACAATGAATAAGGAAGACCAAAGAAGAATTGAGTCATTTAAATTGTGGGGTTGCCAGAGAATATTGAATATACCCCAGACTGCCAAAAGAATGAACAAATCTATCTTGGAAAAAGTACAGACTGGGTGCTTCTTGGAAGCAAGGATAGGGAAACTCTGTCTCAAGTGCTATGTACATGTTATGAGGAGGCCACAATCCCTGGAGAAGAACATCATGCTTGGTGAAGTAGAGGGTCAGTGAAAAAGAGGAAAATATTAGATGGACTGTTACAGTGGCTGCAACAACGGGCTCAAAGATATCAGTGATTGTGAGGATGTAGCAGGACCGGGCAGTGTTTTGTTCTGCTGTTTGTAGGGTTGCTTTGAGTCGAAACAGACTCAAGGTCACCTAACAACATTTATCACTATAAATTTTCCTCTGAGTACTGCCTTTGCTGTGGGCAATAAATTTTAATATGTTCAACTTTCATTTTCATTAGTCTCTATTTTATGATTACCCCACTTTAGTTAAGAATGTGTTGTCTAATTTCTACTTATTTGTGTATTTTCCAGTTTTCTTTCTGTTATTAATTTCTAGTTTCACTACCTTGTGGTCACAGAAATTATTTTGTGTGATGTCAATTTTTTAAAAATTCATTGAGACTTGTTTTGTGACCTAGCATATAGTCTATACTTGAGAATGATCCATATGCACTGGAGAAGAAGGTATATTGTGTTGTTTTCAGGTGTTTTTATAAGGCTGTTAGTCTAGTTGGTTTATCGTGTTATTTAAATGCTGTATTTCCTTATTGATGTTCTTTCTCGAATGTTCTGTCTGTTATTGAAAATGGTGTACTGAAATCTCCAATTATTACTGTAGAACTATGAACTTCTCCAATTGTGTTAGCATTTGTCACATAAATTTTCGTGATCCGATGTTAAAACCCATTAAATTAGGTGCATATACATTTGTAATTGTATCTTCTTGATGAACTAAGGGCTTTATCATTATAATATTCTTCCAATCTCTTATAACAGGTTTTGGCTTAAAACCCATTTTGTATGATTTCAATACAGCCATCCAAGATCTGTTTTGGTTACTATTTGTGTAGAATATTTTTTTCCACCCCTTCACTTTCAAACTTTTTATGTCTTTAAGACTAATACGTGTGTCTTATAGACAGCATATAGATGAATCATTTTTTTTCTGTCCATTCTGCCACTCTATGCCTTTTGAAATTTAGTTCTTTAGCCATAGAGAGATATAAAGTTTTGATACATGCTACAACGTGTATTAACTTTGAAATCATTAGGCTGAAAGAAATAAGTGAGGCATAAAAGGACAAGTATTCCATGATCTCACTTATATAAAATATCTAGAATAGTCAAATGCATAGAAACAACTGTTTGTTAGTGTTTACTAGGGGTGGGTGTGAGGGAGAAATGTGGAGTTATTGCTTAAGGAGTGCTTAGTGTTTATAAAGGGTGATGAAAAAATTTGGAAACACCAAGTGTTGATGGCTGCACAACATAGTGGATGTAATTAATGTCACTGAATTGTACATTTAAAAATTATTGAAATGACAAATATTTTGTTATTTATGTTTCACTGCACACCCATACACAGAAAAGCTCCATGATCCAAAAAAGTTAAGAATCATTGTAGTTCTACCTCTCTTTCTCTTATGATGGGAAAACTAAAGTTCTGAGGGAAGAATGAATTTCTCAATGCCACTCGTCATTTCAGGCAGAGCCAGGACTTGAAACCAGAGCTTATGAACATCAAGCAAGCATTTTTTTCTTTCTACTGAGAGAAAGAGAAAGCAAGCTAAAGGCCTTCATTTTGTGAACCCCAAAATGTAGTATTTAGCTGCTGTATTAACTGTCTAGCCCTCCCCCAGATGTCTCTATCAGACCTGCCCTCCCCAACATAACTCAATTCAGAGTTGTTCCTTCTGCTCTGATATACTGAGCCATTTTGTGTTCCATTTATTCAAGCAGTGCAATAGGTCTAAGAAATGGATTAATCCTAAAATATTAATGGTAAATAAAATTTGACCCTAGCTGGACTATATGAAGAAGAATGGGGCATCAGGATTGGAGGAAGACTCATTAACAACCTGCTTTATGCAGATGACACAACCTTGCTTGCTGAGAGTAGAACTGCCCGGATCGATTTGCTAAAAGTGAAGAGGACTTGAAACATTTACTGATGAAGATCAAAGACCACAGCCTTCAGTATGGATTGCACCTCAACGTAAAGAAAACAAAAATGCTCACACCTGGACCAATAAGCAACATCATGATAAACAGAGAAAAGATTGAAGTTGCCAAGGATTTCATTTTACTTGGATCCACAGTCAGCACCCATGGAAGCAGCAGCCAAGAAATCAAATGAGGCATTGCATCGGGCAAATCTGCTGCAAAAGACCTCTTTAAAGTGTTAAAAAGCAAAGATGTCACCTTGAAGACTAAAGTGCGCCTGACCCAAGCCATGGTATTTTCAATAACCTCATATGCTGCGAAAGCTGGACCATGAATAAGGAAGAATGAAGAAGAATTGATGCCTTTGAACTGTGGTGTTGGTGAAGAATACTGAATACACCATGGACTGCCAAAAGAATGAACAAAAAGGAAGCCCCTCAATGAGATGGATTGACGTAGTGGTTGCAACAATGAGTTTAAGCATAATAATTATGAGGATGGTGCAGGACTGGGCAGTGTTTCCTTCAGTTGTACATAAGGTCACTTTGAATCAGAACTGATTTGATAGCACCTAACAACAACAGCCTTCCCCTCATGAGGCCTTTGAACAGGTGTTCTGCATATATAGTGCCTTATTATTGTTATCATTGCTAATTGTCATGATGTTACGATCTAGCCCTGAGATGGGAGTCAAAACATCTGGGTTCAATTCCTAGCTCTCCTACATTCCAGCTGTGTCTTCTGTAACAAGTTATTTAACTTTTGTAGGCCCCGTTTTCTTTATAATACTTACTAACTTGCAACCTTGATTTAAGAATTAAATAAGATAATATATTATGTGTGTAAAATGGAATGTAGTACATTCTTGGAATGTGGTAGGTTCCAAATATAGAGCTGTTGATGAAATAGCTAGATTTCTGATTTCAGGTTTGTATTTCCACTTTGTGATTAAATTTTAAGTTTTTTTTTATTGTTGTAAAACACACATAATACAAAATATGCCATTTTAATCATTTTAGAGTAAAATTCAGTGGTATTAAGTGTCTGTGATCAACTTTTAGGAGACTGAAAAAATGGCAAGAAACCAGCTCAGTGACATTTTACAAAATCTATTTCCTGAGGATGACCCAGATCAGCTTTAGCACACATTCAGCTCAGTCATTGACATCTTCTCCAGAATCCTCCCCTGTCCTCTGCTATAGCAGCAGCGATTCAGGACAGGCCCTGCTAATCCTCCAGTATCCTCTCAGTCATCATGGAAGGAGTACTGGTCTGGGAATCTGAGTTTGAATTTGGGAAAGTTCCCCTGGCTTCCCTCTCCTGCCCCCACCCATTCACAATATTTCCATATTTGCTATAGTAGGGTTGGACTAAGTAATTAGTAACATTCCTTCCATATTAGCATTTCTTAAATGGTATACCAGAAAGATGATTGTCTATGTAATCACAGGGGTGAGGGCTCAAATCTCAGCACTACCATTTACTTAGCTGCACTGGGTTTTTTGGTTTATGAACTTGAGCACTCTATAGGATACTTTTTCATTACAGCACTTACTGTATGCTGTGAAATGTTCTAGACACTGGGGATCCTTGCTGTCAAGGAGTTCACAATATACTACAGGGAGACAGTCAATAAATAATAAACATTACAAACAAGTAAATTGTACAGAATAATGTACTGTATATTATACATATATCACTGGTTCAAAGGTGTGTGGCAGGGTGATATCCTTTCGCCTTACCTATTCAATCTATATGTTGAACAATCTGAGAAGTTGAATTATATAAAGAATGCAGCATTAGGATTGGAGGAAGATTCATTAACAACCTACGTATATAGATGACACAACCTTGCTTGACAAAAATGAAGATGACTTGAAGCACTTACTGATTAAGGTCAAAAACTAAAACTTTCAGTATGAATTACAGTTGAACATGAAGAAAATGAAAATCCTCATAACTGGACCAATAAACAAAATCACAATAAATGGAGAAGAAATTGAAGTTGCCAAGGATTTCATTTTACTTGAAACCACAATCGACGCCCATGGAAGCAGCAGTTAAGAAATCTGTCTAAAGTGTTAAAAAGCAAAGATGTCACTTTGATGATGAAGGTGTGTTTGCCCCAAGTAATGGTCTTTTCAGTCACACCATGTGCATGGAAAGCTGGACAATGAAAAGCAAGACAGAAGAATTGGTGCAAATTTTGATGATGGCAAAGAATATTGAATATACCGTGGACTGCCAGAATAAAGAACAAATCAGTCTTAGAAGAAACACAACCAGAATGCTCCTTAGAAACAAGAATGGCGAGACTTCAACTCGCTTTCTCAGGACTCATCACCAGTAAGGACCAATCACTTGAAAAGAACATCATGGTCGGTAAAGGGTCAGCAAAAATGTGGAAAACCCACAATGAGATGGATTTACACAATAAGCAAATAATGGACTCAAATATACCAACAATTATGAAGATGGTGCAGAACCCGGCAATGTTTCATTGTTATACATAAGGTCACCATGAATTGGCGGCAACTTTCAGTGAAAATAACATACATATGTTACACATATACATATATTGTGAATACATTTTTGTATGTTATATTATGTAAATTATACAGTATAATTACCTTTGTGACCTACCAGCTCCTCCTCTGTAAATATGGGGGTATTCAAAATAATGAATGTAAAAGGCTTAAAAGGTAGGAAGTCAATAAATTGTAGTCATTATCATGAGCCTATGATTACACTATGGTTTTGACAAATTTATTTTGAGTATTTTCTTATATTCTGTTTCTTCTATAGCAAACGTGCCTTAAATGAGTAGTGATATAGCTAATTTAAAAACAAAAATAACTGAATTTGGAGTCAAAAGACCTGGCTTTAAATCTCAACTCAGTCACTTATTATGTGACCTTCAGCAAGTCATTTATGTTTTATGAGTCAGTTTTTTTGTGTATAGAAAAGTGTTAATAATACCAGGAGGAGTAAATAAGATCATAAGTGTCAGTATTCATAACTTAAGAACAAGAATGGGAAAATGTGTTTAGAAACCTGTCTATTAACCAGAATATTTAGTTAGCCAGAAGATTTAGATCCTCATCCTCACTTTTATTCTTCATTAAAGGGGTCTTCATATATTAGTTATCAAGGCAGACTTGGATTCTGTCCTTAAGTCATTCAAAGCAATCATGGTTGTTGTCTGGTTTTAACCTGTAACTAAATATTGACTGTAAATCTCAAAGCCTGGTTTGATATCTATGGGCATGACTTACAGTGGGCCAGGGGTAGCACAACATGAAGATTTTTTTCAAGGCTCTTCCAAAAGCCGTCCCCCGCCTTGGTTACCAAGTTGTCCACTACCATTGCCACACATTCACTTGCTATACATCCCCAGGGAAGTTCTTTCAAGGAGACTTCTGAGTCACAGTAATGGTACCACTCATAGAAGGGGCGCTTCTGGGAAACAGACAAGGGAGAACGGCCAGAGGGATTGTTTGTAAGCAGACATTGGAGGGAATTGGTGGGAGTCTCCCAGTCCTTGTTCGCTGAAAGAAAGAAAATGAGCATAATCATAGAACCATTGAGGGTGAAGAAGGAGAATTTCAGTGCAAATAATCCACGAACTCCTGCAGGGAGCTCAAGGACTGAGAGAGTGGCTGTAATCAGGCCCTACCTGGGGAGTGTGACTGTATCTCTCTCTTCCTTGTCCAGTTACTCTTCAAACTAAGCCAAGCTAAATAAACACAGCTGATGTGTTTCATAGGCATCCAAAGGCCTTTTTCAGCTATGTGCATGATAGAGGTATGGTGAAGGCTCTGGCCAAAGGCAAAATAAAAAGTATATGGGGCAGGAGACTTGTTTTTGAGATTTCTTGCTTTGTCTGCTCTGTGGATATCTCCAGGGCTTTGAAAAATCCAAAGAACACTGTTGAATCATTTGACTTCCAATTTCTTATAGGATTTTTCCTACCACTCATGGTTAAGAAAAACAAAACCAAAATACTCTTCCTCACATTCTAACACTGTCATCCACCAGTCCCAACCCAATCTCACCCCTTTATTACTAGAAAGATCTCCAGGGCCCCTCACTTTTTCCCATTTGCTGACTTTCTGAATAATCAGGTGGTCTGGCCTGACCTCACTGTCGTCTTTCCCCCTATTTTCTCTAGACTACCCCTTCAGCTTTGTGCGTCTTTCCACCAAGGGAGGCGGGTTAGTGGGGATGCTCCATTTCAAGTTTCTCTCTTAATATTCCCAGTAGTGACAGATATGAGTCTGCTGGTTTCTTTACTTGTCTACCAATAAATAAAGCACATCTCCAAAAGAAAGATATACATTTTATCACCCTCAGGGTCAGTGTGGTATAAATCTAGGTTGAGAAATGAAAGAGAATGGAGGCAACCTCGACTTTGAAATTAGTGGATTTCCATTATTGTTCAGGTGAGCTTTGAGTTTCTTCCTTTCCTGACTCACATTCTGGGTCTACAGAATCAATAGACCTTATTACCTTTCTGGAGCTGTGGTGGTGCAGTGGTTATGAGCACTGCTGCTAAACAAAAGGTCGGCAGTTTGAATCCACCAGCCACTCTTTGAGAACCCTATGGAGTAGTTCTATTCTGTCCTGTAGGATCGCTATGAATCGGAATCAACTCGACTGCAATGGGTTTGGGTTTTGGTTTATTACCCTTAATAGGGAGCCCTGGTGGTGCAGTGGTTAAGCGTTCACCTGCTAACCAGAAGATCGGCAGCTCGAACTCTCTAGCTGCTCCACAGGAGATAGGTGTGGCAGTTTGCTTCTGTAAAGATTACAGCCTTGGAAACTTTATGGGGCAATTCTACCCTGTCCTATAGGGTCGTTATGAAGCAGAATCAACTCGATGGCAACGTTTTTTTTTTGTGGGGGTGTGGTTTACCTTTAATGGGTACATTGTTTTTTGGGGGGTAGGAGGAGTCTCTCTCTAATGAGGGATGTCAATTACTTCTGTCAATTTGCTTAGTCAAATCCACTTCCTCTCTGCCAGATAGAGAAAAGTAGGGAGCTCTTTTGGTTGGTTTTATGCAGGAATGCCATACTAGAATTCATATCCAACTCATTTTAACTATTCACAACTTTTTCTCCAACCCATATGTGAAGGCCACAGTGAATAGAGCTCAGAATAGCATGGGGGCTCCATGCCTTCTTAGTGTAGATCAAGGCCATGTATTCTGCAGTGTTGAAAATGCAGATAAGTGTCAAGGAATGGGAAAGACATGGAGAGGGAGGAGAGGAGCACACAGGCTAGGAGAGAGACTCTGGGAGACACCCTAGACAGAGACAATAAATCATCATTCAACTATATTTGTTGAGAATATATTATGTGTCAAGCTCTTTTCTAGGTGCTTAGAATACATCAGAGAACAAAATAGACCACAATATCTGTCTTTCTGGGGCTCAAACCCCAGTGAGAAAGAAAGACAATAAGTAGCAAACCTAATAAATAAGTAAATCATATAATATGCTTGAAAGTGATAAATGATATGAAAAAGGAAAAAGAAGAGAAGGATAAAGGGCATCAGGGGTGCTGGACACTGGAATCATTTGCAGTATTAAATCGGGTCGTCAGTCCTCATTCAAAGGTTTCATTTGAACAAAGATTTGATGGAGTGGAAGGAGTAAGTAGTAACTCTGTCTAGGGGAAAGAGCGTTCCAGAAGCAAAGGGCTTTACAGGCTAATTTAGGAGTATGCCTGATATGTTCAAGGAATAGCAAACAGACCAGTATGGCTGAAATAAGATGAGTAAGGAGCAGAATAGTAGGAGATGAAGCCAGAAAAGTGGTGACAGGGAATGTGTGTGTGCATGTATATATGTGTGTGTGCATGTATATATGTGTGTGTGTGTGTGTTGTGCCATGGAGTAGATTCCAACTCATGGCGACCCCACGTGTTACAGGATAGAACTGCTTCATATGGTTTTCTTGGCTATAATCTTTATGGAAGTAGATCGCCAGTACTTTCCTTCTATGGATCCCCTGGGTGGGTCCAAACCATCAACCTTTCAGTTACCAGCTGCAGCACAATATGTTTGCACCACCCAGGGACAAATTTTGACTTTTATTATGAGTAAGATGGAGAGCCCTTGCAGAATTTTGAGCAGAGAATGACTCCAGTATGTGTTCTACCACTGAAACACTATGTAACCTTGGGCTAGACCTGTCCCATAAACAAGACTCAATTTCTCCATTTATGTAATGAGTGTGTTGGACAAAAGCAGTCATTTTCAAACTCTTTGAAGCTCAGGAACTTTACCTTATAATTGTTGTAGAGAAAAACTTGAACACTGTTTCAAGGTAAAGCAGAGAGGTTTATTAAGGGTTTAAAACAATTGTAATTGGTGAAGTATGTAGCCCAATGAAAATGGAACCAGGTAGCCTAGGGTGGTTTCTTTATACAAGTATTCTTACGGGGTAAAAAGAGGAACCAAACCAAAGGGAGGGCAATTACAGGAAAATCAGTGAATATTGTAATATTACACCCTGGTTACTGATTATTAATATTTACAGCCAGTGATTATAGATAGTTTCACAGGATGCTTAGATCGTGGTCACAAGATGCTTACATGGATTTTCTTTGTCTATCTTGCAAAAAATACCTTGTTGGCAACAGCACCCAGAGAGCACTCTTCTTGAGTATATTTATTTTGAGGGGTGCAGATGGTCACTTGGTCAAGACCCCTCAAGGCATATGGTTTCACATCCTGGTTTTGACCACCAAGGAAAAACATGTTTATCTCAAAGACGTAGCTGTTAGTCTAGAAATCTAGATTAAAATTAGATAGCATTGTCAGCATATTATGCCTCTGTCTCACTGACTGCACTGAAAGTTTTCTTTTCCTGAAACATAATGGAATCTTCTTCCCTGTTCCCCCACCCCTGTGCAGTGGAACACTATGCTGCTATTAAAAGTGATTAAGTGTATCTATCAAGTAAAACTTTGAGTGGAAGTCTAACATATAAAACAGACAAAAGTAGAGCTGCTCTTGTTGAAGCAAGATGAAGCAGGTTGGAACATCACCTGGCCTTTACCCCAGAAATGCCCTAGGGAGTATTTCCCCAAAACCATCAGCAATAAGGAGTACAATTTAAAAAGTCTTGTCCCACATCTGTGGTTCTCAAAATGTGTTTCTTAAAGCCTATGTGCAAGAGTGGTAGTGTAAGAGTTTTGCAAATGCTTGGTTTGAAATTTCTCTTTTAAAATACTTCTTCAGCTGTTAAAAAAAACTATAATGAAAACAACACACATAATCAAATGCATTATATGCTCACTTTTTTGGCTCTTTAAAACAGCCTCATTCTCAGTGACTGGCTTTATAATAAATAAACCTTATTAACTGAACTTACAAAATACATTTGTGGTAATAAAATACCACTTCTACATTTTCATGTATATATCAGGGTTCTTTGTAATAATTATTTGAAGAAAAAAAAAGATTTCACTAACTAAAAAAAGAAACAAAACTTGAAAATCAGTAGGCTTATACATAAATTCTCACTGGTCACTTCCAACTCTGACAATAGTAACCATAATAAAAGCTAACTCTTACTATGCCAGGCAGTGGGATGAGTTCTTTATGTCTCCCAGAACAAGTAATCACCACAACTCCTGAGACTTACTAAGTGGATGGGTGCAAATGAGATGCAAATAATATGCCAATAGCTCCAAAGTGATATTTGTGTTTATAGATCCCAAAGGGTTTCTTTGTTCTGATTCTGCCAGTCTCCCCATGAAGCAGGGCATCCAAGGAAATACTGCAAGCTCTTCAATGGGCACCTTTGCTTTCTCTTTCCTCCACACTGGCATCTCTCATGCCCAAGTAATATTTTCATCTGCAGTCACTGAACACCAGCTGGGATGGAGATTATCACCTTTTCCCTCATAAACTCTCCAACTTTATTAGCATGACAGCCATCATTTCCTTTCACCAGATCTTTTCTCTGGAATCCTCTGCCTGCTATCAGATTGCTGCCATCTGCTTAAGCCACTCTGCCTGCCAAGCGTCCTGCTTCCAGTCTTCCCATGTGGGGATCTCTGGGTCGTGGGAGCAAAAGGGCCAGACTGGATGCTTCTGGGAGGCAAGGATCAGCTAGAGCTGGAAGAGAGGTAATGAGACATCCTGTGAGGTAGAAGGGCTGACTGTGGTTGGTTCTGGTGACTGAGTAGACCCCTCCAGAGCCACCAACATGGTGAGCCTTCTTGCTTACACATACTCTTAGGAGATGGGCTTCCATCTCATTCAAAGCAAAAGCCAAAAGTCCTACACTATCTGCCTCCCCAATCATATTACCTCTCTGACTTGATTGCCTGCTAGCTGATTGCATTGCTATTCCTCAAACACGCCAGACATGCTCACATGGGGCCAACCTCTTCCACCAGATATTCACATAGCTTACTACCTCACTTTCTTCAGGTAGTGCTCAAATGCTACTTCCTAAATATCTTTTCTGACCACTCAAAACTGAAACATGCCATCCCCACTAGCACTTCTTATCCTTTCCTGCTTTATTCTTCTGAATTGTGTTTATCACCAAGTGACATACGTTATATGTACTTACTTCTTCGTTATTCTGTCCTTACACTAGTATGTACAGTAATGAGTGCAGGAACTTTGTTTTGTTCACTGTATTCCCAGTACCTTGAACAGTACCTGACACTCATTAGATGCTCCGTAGATACTTTTTGGATGAATGGATAAAATTTAGATTTGAAAGACTCGGATATCCTCTCAATTCACGCTCTAAACTGGGTCAGTGAAAAAAAAAACCCTTGGATTAAGTGTCACAATATCTAAATTCAAATTATGACTCTATCACCTAATTAGCTAAATGAATTTCAATAAGTTATTATAATGTTTATGGGTGCCTATTTCTGATATCCATACAGTGATTGTTATGATCATTAAATGAAATCACACTTGAAAACCATTACACTCTAGATAAAGTTGGTTGATATTGTTATGTAAAACCTTTATGCCCCTCCTTGACAAGAAATTGTTGTTGTTATTGTTTTAGTTGCCATTCAGGCAGCTCAGACTCATGGTGACCTTACGTATAACAGAATGAAATGTTGCTCACTTCAGCACGATCGTCACGGTCCTTAGTATTTTTTTTAATTGTGCTTTAGATGAATGTTTACAGAACAAACTAGTTTCTCGTTAAACAGTTAGTACACATATTGTTTTATGACATTGGTTAACAACCCCACAACATGTCAACACTCTACCTTCTCAACGTTGGTTTTCATATTATCAGCTTTCCTGTCCCCTCCTGCCTTCTAGTCCTTGCCCCAGGGTGGTGTGCCCCTTTAGTCTCATTTCGTTTTATGGGCCTGACAAATCTCTGGCTGAAGGGTGAACCTCAGGAGTGACTTCATTACTGAGCAGGAAGGGTGTCCAGGAGCCATACACTCAAGGTTTCTCCAGTCTCTGTCAGGCCAGCAAGTCAAGTCTTCTTTTTGAGCTACAATTTTTTTCTATGTTTTTCTCCAGCTCTGTCTGGGACTCTCTATTGTGGTCCCTGTCAGAGCAGTCAGTAGTGGTAGCCAGACACCATCTAGTTATACCGGACTCAGTCTGGCAGAGGTCATGGTAGATGTGGTTCATTAGTCCTTAGAACTAATCTTTTCCTTGTATCTTTAGTTTTCTTCATTCTTTCTTGCTCCCGAAGAGGTGAGACCGATGGAGTATGCTTGATGATCTCTCACAGGCTTTTAAGACCCCAGATGCTACTCACCAAAGTAGAATGTAGAACATTTTCTTTATAAACTATGTTATGCCAATTGAGCTAGATGTTCCCCGAAACCATGGTCCCCACAGCCCTCAGCCCAGCAATTCGGCCCCACAGGGAGTTTGGATGTGTCAGTGGAGCTTCCATGACCTTGCCTCCTACAAGTTGTGCTGGCTTCCGCAGTACTGTGTACTGCCTTACCCTTCACCAAAGTTACCATTTATCTATTGTCTATTTTTTTTTTATTTAGTGTTTTTCCATCCCCAACCCTCCCCTCACTCGTAAACAGCAAAGATTGTTTCTTTTTGTGTGTAAACGTTTTCATGGGTTTTTACAGTAGTGGTCTTATGCAATATTTGTCCTTTTGTGATTGACTGATTTCACTCAGCATAATGCCCTCCAGATTCATCAGTGTTATGAGCTGCTTCACAGATTCATCATTGCTCTTTATCATTGCGTAATATTCCATTGTGTGTATGTACCACAGTTTGTTTATCCATTCATCTGTTGATGGGCATCTAGTTTGTTTCCATTATTTGCTATTGTCAACAATGCTGCAATGAACATGGGTGTGCATATGTCTACTCATGTGACCACTCTTATTTCTCTAGAATATATTCCTAGGAGTGGGATTGCTTGATCATATGTTATTTCTATTTCTAGCTTTCTAAGGAAGCACCATACCTTTTTCCAAAATGGTTGTATCATTTCACATCACATTCCCACTGCACTGCATAAGAGCTCTGATCTCCCCTCAGCATTGCCAATATTTGTTATTTCCTGTTTTTTTTTTTTTTTTTATTCATGCCAGTAATGCTGGAGTGAGATGGTATCTTGTTGTGGTTGTGATTTGCATTCTTTAATGGCTGGTGATCACGAACATTTCCTCATGTGTCTGTTGGCTGCTTGAATGTCTTCTTTAGTGAAGAGTTTGTTCATTTCCTTTGCCCATTTTTTAATTGGATTGTTTGTCTTTTCATTGTAGGGGTGTTGTAATGGCCAAAAAAAATTTTCCAGTCTCTAGGTTCTCTTTTTACTCTTTTGGTGAAGTTTTTAATGAGCGTAAGTGTTTAATTTTTAGAAGATTCCAGTTATCTAGCTTATCTTCTGGAGTTTGTGTGTTGTTGGTGGTGGTTTATATCCTGTTAATGCAGTGTATTAGGGCCTCTAGTGCTGATCCTATTTTTTCTTCTATGAACTGCATAGTGTTTGGCTTTATATTTAAGTCTTTGATCCATTTTCAATTAGTTTTTGTATATGGTGTGAGGTATGGGTCCTCTTTCACTTTTTTTTTTTTTGCAGATGGACATCCAATTTTGCTAGCACCATTTGTTACGAAGACTGTCTTTTCCCCATTTGATGCGCTTTAGGCCCTTGTCAAATATCAGGTGACCGTACATGGATGGATTTACATCTGAGCTCTCAATTCTGTTTCATTGGTCAATGTATCTGTCGTTGTACCAGTACCAGGCTGTCTTGACTACCATAGCTGTATGGTAGGCTCTGAGGTCAGGTAGTGCATGTCCCTTTACTTCATCCTTCTTCTTCAATAGTGCTTTACTTATCCAGGGCCTCTTCCCTTTCCATATAAAGTTAATAATTAGTTTTTCCACCTCTTTAAGGAATGTTGTTGGTATTTGGATCAGGATTGCATTGTATTTGTAAATAGTTTTGGGTAGAATTGTCATTTTCACAATATTGAGTCAACCTGTCCATGAGCATAGTATTTTTTTCCATTTATGTAAAGCTCTTTTGGGTTCTTGCAGCAGTGTTTTGTAGGTTTCTTTGTATAGGTCTTTTACATCCCTGGTTAGATTTGTTCCTAAGTGTTTTATTTTTTTAGGGGCTATTATAAGTGGTATTGTTTCCCTGATTTCCTTTTCACCATTCTCTTTATTTGTGTATATGAACCCAACTGATTTTTGTATGTTTAACTTGTATCCTGCTAATCTGCTGAATCTTTCTATTAGTTCCAGTAGTTTACTTGTGGAGTCTTTTGGGTTTGCTATGTATGCTATCATATCATCTGCAAATAGGGACAGTTTAACTTCTTCCTTACCAATGTGGATGTCCCTTATTTCTTTCTCTTGCCTTATTGGTCTAGCTAGGACTTCCAGCACAATGTTCAATGAGTGGTAATAAAGGGTATCCTTGTCTTGTTTCTGTTCTCAAGGGAAATGTTTTCAGCCTCACTCCTTTAAAAATGATGATGGCCATTGGTTTTGCATTAAAAAAAATTTTTTTTAGATGCCCTTTATTATGTTGAGAAATTTCACTTCTATACCTATTTTATTGAGAGTTTTCTTTCTTTTTATCAGGAATGGGTGTTGGACTTTGTCAAATGCCTTTTCTGCATCGATCAAGATGATCATGTGATTCTTTTCTTTCCCTCTGTTTATGTAGTGGATTACACTGATTGATTTTCTGATGTTGAACCATCCTTGCATACCTGCTATGAATCCTACTGGGTTGTGGTGTATCATTTTTTTGTTATGATGCTGAAGTCTGTTGGCTAGAATTTCGTTGAGAATTTTTGCATGTATATTCATGAGAGATATTGTTCTCTAATTTTTTGTTGCTGTGTCTTTGCGTGGTTTTGGTATCAAGGTTATGCTGGCTTCATAGAATGAAGTGATTGATAGGTATCACTTCCTTTTCTATGTTCTGAAATATTTTGAGTAGTATTGCATAAGCTCTTTGAATGTTTGGTAGAATTCTCCGGTAAAGCCATCTAGGCCAGGGCTTTTTGTTGTTTTTGGGAGTTTTTGTTTGTTTGTTTGTTTTTTGTTGTTTTTGGGAGTTTTTGTTTGTTTGTTTGTTTTGTTTTACCTTTTTAATCTCTTCTCTTGTTATGCATCTGTTCAGATTGTCAACATCATTTTGTGTTACTTTGGGTAGTTACTGTGTTTCTAGAAATTTGTCCATTTCCTCTAGGTTTTCAAATTTGTTGGAGTATAGCTTTTCCTAATACTCTGTTATGATCCTTTTTATTTCAGTTGGGTCTGTTGTAATGTCCCCCATTTCATTTCTCATTTGGGTTATTTGCATCCTCTCCTGTTTTTCTTTTGTCAATTTGGCCAGTGGTTTGTCGATTTTGTTGATCCTTTCAAAGAACCAACTTTTGGTTTTGTTGATTCTTTTCATTGTTTTTCTATTTTCTGTTTCATTTATTTCTGCTCTAGTCTTTATTATTTCCTTTCTTCTGGTGGCTGTGGGCTTGCTGTGGGCTTCTTTTGCTGTTCAGTCCTATTTGTTCAAGTTGTATAGCTAATGTTTTGATGTTGTCCCTTTCTACTTTTTTGATGTGTCCATCTGTCGTGAATTGACCTCTGAGGACTGCCTTTGCTGTGTCCTAAAGGTTTTGGTATGATGTGTTTTCAGTCTTGTTTGATTCTAGGAATTTTTTGATTCCATCTCTGATTTGTTCTATTACCCAGTAGTTTTTAAGCAGGGTGTTGTTTGTTTTTCCTTGCTCTTCCTGTTGTTAATTTCTACTTTGATGGTGTTGTGGTCAGAGAAGATACTTCGTATTATCTCTGTTTTGAATTTTGTTGAGGGTTGCTTTGTGGCCTAAGGTGTGGAATATTCCGGAGAACATTCCATGTGCATTGGAAAAAAATGTGTACTTTGCAGCTGTTGAGGGAGTGTTCTATACATATCTATGAGGTCAAGTTGGCTAATTGTGGCCTTTAGTTCTTCTGTATCTTTTTTGAGTTTCTTTCTAGTTGTTCTGACCATTTTCAAGAGTGGTGTGTTGAATTCTCCTACTATCATTATGGAACTGTCGATTTCTCTTTTTATTGCTGTTAGAGTTTTTTTTTCTTTAATATATTTTGAAGACCTGTCATTGGGTGCATAGATGTTTATTATGGTTAAGTCTCCATGACGGATTGTCCCTTTAATCATTATATAGTGCCCTTCTTTGTCATTTATGGTGGATTTTGTTTTAAAGTGTGTTTTATCTGAGATTAGCATTGCCACTTCTGCTCTTTTTTGGTAGCTATTTGCTTGATTTTTTTTTCCATCTTTTGAATTTTTAAAAATTTACTTCTCTGTTCTTAAGGCATGTCTCTTGTAGATAGCATATTGATGTATCATTTTTTTAATCCATTCTGTCACTCTCTGTCTCTTTTTTGGGTGCATTTAGGCCATTTACATTCAGTGTAATTATTGGTAGGCATGATTTTATTGCTGTCATTTTGTAGTTCTTTTTTTTTTGGTGGTGCTGATTTTTTTTTGTTCCTCTTACTTTCCTGTGCTGAATTCCTTTTGTTTGTGGATTTCTTTTTCATTTCTTTTGTCTTTGTAGATTTTGTACTTATTGAGACTATGTTTTTCTTCTTCATTTTGATGACTAGGTTTGTTAACATTCTTTGTGGTTACCTTGAAAATTTCTCTTATCTTCCTAGGTTGAACCAGTCTATTATTACTTGGTGTCGCCTTGCCTTCCTCTCCATTAGAAAGTTCTATACATACACTGTTTGTTCCCTCTTTTATTGTTCTGACACTGTCATTTACAGATTAACCTTTCTGGTTCCTTTTGCAATTCTTTTGGTTTTGGATAGTCCTTGAGAGTTCTTTTCCTAGGTTGGTATCTGGCTGGCACAATCTTGTGTCCTAGATTCAGGCTGTGATCTGATGCTGTCCTCAGACTGAAGGACTGTAATAGTTCTTGTAAGTTTGGTTTATTTTTTACATATTTCCTTAATTTCTGTTTATCTGGAAATGTCCTAGTTTCACCATCATATTTGAATGAGAGTTTTGCAGGTCATATTTTTCTTGATTGGCAATTTTTTTCTTTCAAGGTTTTATGGGTCATCTCATTGCCTTCTTGCCTATGTAGTTTCTGCTGAATAATCAAAGCTAAGTCTTATTGTTTCTCCTCTGTATGTGACTTTTTATTTTTTTCAAGCTGCTCTCAGGATTTTTTCTTTGTCTTTGGCTTTAGCGAGTGTGATTATGGTATGTCGCGGTGATTTTCTCTTGGGGTTTATCCTATATGGGGTCCATTGAGCTTCTTGGATGGCCAGCTTTTTATCTTTCATGATATTAGGGAAGTCTGTCAGCAATTCTTGAATGATCCTGTCTGTGTTTTCCATTTTCTTCTCCTGTTCTGGAAATCTGATCACTCACAAATTTTTGCTTTTGATTGTATCCCACATAATTCTCAGGGTTTCTTCATTTTTCTTCATTCTTTTTTCTCATTTTTCCTCAAAAAATGCTGTATCCAAGTGTTTGTCTTCAATTTCTCTGATCCTGTCTTCCATCATTTCACACCTGCTCTTTACCCATTCTATGACGCTGTCCATTTCTGAAATCTTTTTTATCTTTTGGATTTCTAATTGTTGCTTTTGTACAATTTCTAGTTGTCAATTTCTTTTGACATTTTCTTCCTGCATTATTTTCCTGAATTTTTCCATGTTTTGTGCATTTTCCATAATTTTGTCTGCATTTCCCATGAATGTGTCTATTTTTTGCTCATTTGTGTTTGCTTTTTGCTTCAACTCTTGGACAGCTCTGAATATTAGAGATTTGGATTCCTTGCTAGGTAGTTGTAGTTCCTCTTCTTCTCTTAGAAAGTCATCTGGTGTTTTATTTTGGTTGCCTACTGGAACCAGCCGGTCCTTTTTTTAATGTTTTTATATTATCTGTTGTCTTTGGGACATTCAGTAGTTATATTCTTCATTTCTTGATCATAGATCTCCTTGTTTCATCCTGCTTTTTTGTTTTATTGGGTTATATCTGAGAAGGCGGGCTGTGCATTCTTTGTTGTTTGCTCATCTGTGGTCAAAATACTTTTCACCTCTTGTCCAATGATCAGGGCCAGTCACTCAGCTATGGTGCAGCAAAGCAAGTCCAGCTGAAGGGAAGGGGCTGGGACGGGTTGTTTGTGGCATGTGCTAGGGCTGAAGGGTGGGCCAAGAATCAGTGCTGGGCAGGTTCATGTAGGTTCTGCCTGTGCTCTTCAGGGGTGTGGTGTTCAGGACATGGTGCAGGTAAGCAGGAAGGAGGTGGGAGGTTTTGATGTGTGGAGCTAATGTGGGTATCAGAAAGATGAGAGGTAAACAGGAGCAAAAAAACAAACAAAAAAAAGAGTGCTAAGGGAGCTTGCCATTGGAGTGGCAATGAAAAACCCAGAAATATAGAAAAAAAAGGATAAAGAAAAAACTAGATAAAAAAGGATAAAGAAATAAAAACTATATCAAAAAAGAAAAGCCCCCAGGGGTCCCACCAGTCCAGCTGCAAGGAATGGGGAAGTGGCTCCCAGGCTGCACAGTATAGCCTTTCTAGAGGTATTCAGGACACAGGAAAAGAAGGTAAGTATAGATAGCGAAGAACTGTGAAATGAAGAAAGACAGAAAGGAAAAAAGAAAAAAAAGTTAAGAAAAAAAATGTCCCCAGGGTATCACACCAGTGTGGCTGCACAGACTGGGGAAGTGGTTCCTAAGCTCTGCAGTGCAGCCCAGCTAGAAAGGGCTCTGAAGCTGTGAAAAGAAAAATAAAACAACCAAACAAAACAAAATGGAGCAAAGCAAAATATTTTTTTAAAAAAAACACCGGGGATCCCAAAAGTGTGGTGACACAGGCTGGGGAGATGTTCCCCAGTCGAACAGTGCTTCACAGCCTTTTAAGAAGCAAAGATGGCACAAGGATCCAGATGTTCGAGAGAAAGTAGGGGGAGGTGGTGGGAGGTAAGGAAGAAACCAAAGAAATGGAAAAAAGACAACATCAGCAACAGACAAAAGATACTCAGGGAGCCAGCCAGTGTGGGCGGGGTGAATCCAAGTGGCACAGGGCCAAAGCACTTGCCTCCTGGCCAAGAGACTGCAGGTGATGGGAAGGAGAGGAAGCCGAGGGGCGGGGAGAAGAGTGGGGTTAAGAAAGCATATACTGCTGGTTACAGGGTGCTCTGTCTCCTGCTGGGAACTTCATGAAGCTGCTTTCCTGTATTCCCTGTCTGCCAATCTTCGATGTGGGCAGGGCAAATCCAAGAGGCACAGAAGCTGCACTTCCCGGCTGGCCCAGCCACCACTGCCAACCAGGAAGTACAGAATTAGAGCAGCAAGGAGAGGATGGGGGTGGGAAAGCATGTATCACTGGTTAAAAGGTTCTCTGTCTCCTGTTGCAAGCTCCATGAACCTGCTTTCCATTGCTCCCTGTCCACTGATCTTCAACAGGAGTCCAAGATGGCGAATCCGTGCTGCATTAGCTGACAGGGGACCTCTGCACATATCTCTCCTTGCTTTCTGTTCTCCTTCAGTTTCTTACTCCATTCGATGCTTGGCTGAGTTCTTTATCTCTTCATTTGACACTTCAGGCTCCAGGATTGATGTTTGTTTGTGTTTTAGTTATTTTTTCAGGTCTTTGCTGTGGACGCATGGCATGGGGCTTCTGCTTATGGTGCCATGTTGGCCAGAAGTCCCTTAGTATGTTTGAGTCTGTTGTTGCAGGTATTGTGTTAATCCATCTCATTGAGAGTTTTCCTTGGCCCTCTGCTTTACCAACCATGTCCTTTTCTAGCAGTTGGTCCTTCCTGATGATGTGTCCAAAGTAAGCAAGAAAAAGTTTTGCCATTCTAGCTTCTAAGGAGCACCCCAGTTTTATCTCTTCTAAAACATCTGTTCATTCTTCTGGCAGTCCACAGTATATTGAATATTCTTTGCCACCACCACAGTTCTAATGCCTCAAATCTTCTTCTGTCTTCTATTTTCATTGTCCAGCTTTCACAAACACATGAGGCAATCGAAGAGGCCATTGGTTAGGTCAGACACACCTTAGTCCTTAAAGTGACTTCTTTGCTTTTTAACAATTTAAAGAGGTCTTTAGCAGCAAATTTACCCAGTACAATAATTGTTTTACTTCTTAACTGCTGCTCCATGGGTGTTGATTGTTTATCAAAGTAGAATGAAATCCTTGACAACCTCAATTTCTTCTCCATTTGTAATGATGTTGTTTATGGGTCCAGTTCTGAGGATTTTCATTTTCTTCATATTCTGCTGTAAGCCATACTGAGGGCTATTGTCTTTGACTTCCATTGGTAAGTGCTTCAAGTTGTCTTCATTTTTTGCCAAACCAGGTTGTGTTCTCTGCATATTGAAGGTTGGAAATGAGTCTTTCTCTAATTCTAATGCTGCATTCTTCTCATAATCCCGCTTCTCCAATTTTTTGTTCAACATACATATTGAATAAATAAGGTGAAAGGACAAGAAATTACCAAAACTTATTGAGCTTTAGAGACGATCTCAGGAAAGGTTTGATGCATTGAACACTAATGACTGAAGACGAGACAAGCGGTGGAATGACATCAAGGCCATCATACATGAAGAAAGCAAGAGGTCATTAAAAAGAGAGGAAAGAAAGAAAAGAGCAAAATTAATGTCAGAAAAGACTCTGCAACTTGCTCTTGAACATCAAGTAGCTAAGGAAAAAGGAAGAAAAGATGCAGTAAAAGAGCTGAAGAGAAGATTTCAAAGGGCAACTGGAGAAGACAAAGTAAAGTATTATAATGACACGTGCAAAGATGTGGAGTTAGAAAAGCAAAAGAGAAGAACATACATTTCTCAAGCTGAATGAACTGAAGAAAAAATTCAAGCCTCTAGTTGCTATATTGAAAAATTCTATGGACAAAATACTGAATGACCCAGGAAGCATCAACAGAAGATGGAAGGAGCATACAGAGTAACTGTACCAAAAAGAACTGGCTGATGTTCAGTCATTTCACTAGGTAACATATCATCAAGAACCATTGATACTGAAGGAAGAAGCTCAAGCTGCACTGAAGACACTGGTGAAAAACAAGCCTCCAAGAATTGAGAAAAATCAGCTGAGATGTTTCAACAAATGGATGCAGTGCCGGAAGTGCTCACTCATCTATGCCAAGAAATTTGGAAGACAGTTACCTGGCCAAGAGATCCATAAACCAAAAAAACAAACCCAGTGCCGTTGAGTAGATTCCGACTCATAAAAAAATAGCGACCCTATAATTATGCCTATTCCCAAGAAAGGTGATCCAACCAAATGTGGAAATTATTGAACAATATCACTAATATCCCACGCAAGTAAAATTTTGATGAAGGTCATTCAAAAGCATTTGGAGCTGTACATCAACAAGTAACTGCCAGAAATTCAAGTTGATTTCAAAAGAGAACATGGAACCAAGGACACCATTGCTAAAATCAGATGGATCCTGGCTGAAAGTAAAGAGTACCAGAAGATGTTTGCCTGTGTTTTAATGACTGTGCTACAGCATTCAACTGTGTGGATCCTAATAAATTATGGAAAACGTTGAGGAGAATTGGAATTCCAGAACACTTAATCATGCTCATGAGGAATCTACATGGATCAAGAGGCAGTAATTCAGACAAGGGGATACTGCAAGGTTTAAAGTCAGGAAATGTGTGCATTAGGGTTGTATCCTTTCATGATACCTATTCATTCTGTATGCTGAGCAAATAATCCGAGAAGCTGGGCTATATGAAGGAGAACAGGGCATCAGGATTGGAGGAAGATCATTAACAACCTGTGTTATGCAGATGACACAACCTTGCTTGCTGAAAGTGAAGATTTGAAGCACTTACTAATGAAGATCAAAGACCACAGCCTTCAGTATGGATTGCACTTCAACATAAAGAAAACAAAAATCCGCACAACTGGACCAATGAGCAACATCATGATAAATGGAGAAAAGATTGAAGTTGTGAAGGATTTCATTTTACTTGGATCCACAATCACCACCTATGGAAGCAGCAGTCAAGAAATCAAAAGACACATTGTATTGGGTAAATCTACTTCAAAGGACCTCTTTAAAGCATGGAAGTGCAAAGACGTCACCTTCAAGACGAAGGTGCGCCTGACCACGCTATGATATTTTCAATCGCATCATATGCATATGAAAGCTGGACAATGAATAAGGAAGACTGAAGAAGAATTGACACCTTTGAATTGTGGTGTTAGCGAAGAATATGAATATACTATGGACTGCCAAAAGAACGAACAAATCTGTCTTAGAAGTACAACCAGAATGCTCATTAGAAGCAAAAATGGTGAGACTGCGCCTTTCATACTTTGGACATGTTGTCAGGAGTGTTCAGTCCCTGGAGAAGGACATCATGCTTGGCAAAGTACAGGGTCAGCCAAAAAGAGGCAGACTCTCAGTGAGGTGGATTGACACAGTGACTGCAACAATGAGCTCAAGCATAACAACGATTATACTGATGGCACAGGACTGGGAGGTGTTTCATTCTGTTGTGCGTAGGGTCGCTATGAGCTGGAACCGACTCGATGGCACCTTACAACAACTACAATCTTTTGACAGAACTCTCTCCTATCTATCGGCTCCCTCTCCCCTCTGCCCCAGTTGGCTTCATTAACAGTTGATTTCTCTGGGCCTGAGATAGAACCTGCTGTGCTCTCTGAGCCATTCTCCTGGACTGGGAGAAGGAACAAATTAACAAACGGGAAAAATACTCCACAGACTCCCTTAATCTGGAAGCTCAGCACAGAAGCAGCTCTAGTCCAGGCATCAGCAATCCAAAGACTTTGTCTCTCACTCCTGCATGGATCCAGGTGGCTATTATATTGCAAGGGGAAATCTTTGAGATCTGACTGTCTGTTTCATCTGTGTGGGGATTGGCAGGTTTTGGAGGTCTGATACTGCTCTGCCTAGTAAACAGTGCTTTCACCAACCCACAGCAGGGGCCTGAGGACTGGAGGCTCCATCCACAGCACCTAGCCACCCATGAAAATATAGTGGTGCCTACCAGTTCTTACAGGCATAGGCATTGGGTGCCTAAGGTACAACTGCAGAGCCTACCCACCAGAGTGAGTGCTCTAAAGAAGAGAGACCCTCCTTCCTCACTGACATTTGGGGGAAGGCTTTCAGCCCTCTGCCCTCCTGAGAGTGTGACCCCCTGCAGCTACCAGAAACAAGTGCATACACACACCCATCACCACTGCTGCTCTAAGACAGTAGGTGAGAGCCTACATGACACACTAGGTGACCAACTATCAGGACAACTGAGCTGAATCTATACAAGAGTAGTGTATGGACTCCTAGGCTCATTAACCTGGTAACAGCTCTAGCCATTTGGTAACAGGACATTAGTTCTTCAAAGGCTCCAATAATCAAGTTAGCTCACTTTAGTAGCCTATTTGTCTATATCGAAACAAAACAAAGCAAGAAACTAGGACACAGTGAGCAAACATAAAATAAATTAATACGATAAGTTATAGATGGCACGGAGACAACAGTCAATATCAAATCACATAAAGTAGCAGACCATGATTGCTTCAACAAACTCCCAAAACAGAGAATCAAGGACTCTCCTGGATGAAGATGTATTCCTGGAATTACCAGATGTAGAATACAAAAGATTAATATACAGAACACTTCAAAACATCAGGAACTACATCAGGAGACGTCGTGAACGAGATCAGGCCACAAAGAGAAAAAGCCAAGGAACACACAAATAAAGCAGTTGAAGAAATAAAAAAGATTATTCAAGAACGCAATGAAAAATTTAACAAACTGCAAGAATGCATAGAGAGAAAGCATTCAGAAATTCAGAAGATTAACAATAAAATTACAGAATTAGACAACTTAATAGAAACTCAGAGGAGGAGAATTGGAGAACTGGAAAGCAGAATTTGTGAGATTGAAGATAAATCACTTGGCACCAATATATTCGAAGAAAATTCAGATAAAAGACAAAAAAAAATTTAAGAAACCCTAAGAATCACGTGGGATTCTACCAAGAAGAATAGCTTACGAGTCATTGGAGTACCAGAACAGGGAGGGATAACAGAAAATAGAGAGAATTGTTGAAGATTTGATGGCAGAAAACTTCCCTGATATCATGAAAGATGAGAGGATATCTATCCAAGATGCTCACCGAACCCCATACAAGGTAGATCTCAAAAGAAAGTCACTAAGATGTATTATTATCAAACTTGCCAAAACCAAAGGTAAAGAGAAAATTTTAAAAGTAGCCAGGGATAAGCAAAAAGTCACCTGCAAAGGAGAATCAATAAGAATAAGTTCAGACTACTTGGCAGAAACTATGCAGGCAAGAAGGCAACGGGATGACATATATAAAGCACTGAAGGAGAAAAATTGCCAACCAAGAATCATAAATCCAACAAAACTGTTTCTCAAATATGAAGGCGAAATTAAGACACAGATAAACAGAAGCTCAGGGAATTTGCAAAAATCAAACCAAAACTACAAGAAACAATAAAGGGAATTCTCTGGATAGAAAATCAAATAATATCAGATATCAACCTAACACTAGAACACAGAACAGAACAACCAGGCATCAACTAAGATAGGGAAATCATAAAAATAAGTCAAGATTAAGAAACAAATATGCTCAAAACAGGGAATCAGTGATGTCATTACCTAAAACATGACAATAATCAATAAAAAGGTACTAATGTTATTTAGCACCTTTTTATTGATTATTGTCATAAATAACATAGGCATAGATCTTTCATATGGAGAGGAATTCAAGGTGATACAGGGAGACACAAGTTAGGTTTACCCTTAGAAAAATAGGGGTGAATATCAAGGTAACCACAAAGAAGACTAACTATATTAAAAAAAAAACTGTACTACACTTCAAATTAAAAAACAGGATAAACATAAAAACTCAACAAAAACAAATTAAACCACAATGACAAAGAGGAACACACAATTTGCAAAGAAAAACTCAGCACAAAAAAGTAAGTGGAAAAACAAAACTGGCAACAACACACACAAAAAAGGCATCAAAATGACAGCAGTATACTCATACCTATCTATAATCACGCTGAAGGTAAATGGACTAAATGGCACCAATAAAGAGACAGAGAGTTGCAGAATGGATAAAAACAACACGATCTGGCTATATGCTGCCTACAAGAGACACACCTTAAGCTTAAAGACACAAACAAACTAAAATTAAAAAAGATGGAAAAAATATATCAAGCAAACAACAATCAAAAAAGAGCACGAGTGGCTACACTAGTTTCTGACAAAACAGACTTCAAACTTAAATCTACCACAAAGGATAAGGAAGGGCACTACATAAAGATTAAAGGGACAATATACCAAGAGGATATTACCATTTTAAATATTTATGTACCCAATGAAAGGGCTTCAAGATACATAAAACAAACTCTAACAACATTGAAAAGTGAGCTAGAGAGCTCCACAATAATACTAAGAGACTTCAACACACCACTTTCAGCGAAGCACAGAACATCCAGAAAGAAGTTCAATAAAGACATGAAAGAGCTAAATGTCACAATTAACCAACATGACCTCATAGACATATACAGAACACTCAACCTAACCACAGCCACGTATAATTTCTTTTCCAATGCACATGGAACATTCTCTAGAATAGAACACATATTAGGCCATAAAGCAAGCCTTAACAGAATCCAAAACATCAAAATATTACAAAGCACCTTCTCTAACCATAAGGCCATAAAAGTAGAAGTCAATAACAGAAAAAGCAGGGAAAAGAAATCAAACACTTGCAAACTGAACAATACCCTGCACAAAAACAACTGGGTTATAAAAGACATCAAGGATGGAATAAAGAAATTCATAGAATCCAATGAGAACGAAAACACTTCCTATCAGAAACTTTGGGACACAGCAAAAACAGTGCTCAGAGGTCAATTTATATCAATAAATGCACACATACAAAAAGAAGAAAGGGCCAAAATCAAAGAATTATCCCTACAACTTCAACAAATAGAAAGAGAGAAAGAAAAGAAACCTTCAGGCACCAGAAGAAAGCAAATAATGAAAATTAGACCAGAATTAAGTGAAACTGAAAACCAATTGAAAGAGTTAACAAGACCAAAAGCTGATTCTTTGAAAAGATTAACAAAATAGATAAACCATTGGCCAGACTGACAAAAGAAAAACAGGAAAGGAAGCAAATAACCCGAATAAGAAATGACATGTGTGAAATCATAACAGACAAAACTGAAATTAAAAGAATCATAACAGAGTACCTAGAAGAAATGGTCAAATTTATAGAAACATACTACCTACCTAAATTAACACAAACAGAGATGGAACAACTAAATAAACCTATAACAAAAGAAGAGATTGAAAAAGTAATAAAAAAAAAAAACTCCCAACGAAGAAAAGCCCTGGCCCTGATGGGCTCATTGGAGAGTTCTGCCAAACTTTCAGAAAAGAGTTAACACCACTACAACTAAAAGTATTTCAGAGCATAGAAAAGGATGGAATAATCCCAAACTCATTCTATGAAGCCAGCAAAACCCTGATACCAAAACCAGATAAAGGCTCCACAAAAAAAGAAAATTACAGGCCAATATCCATCATGAACTTAGATGCAAAAATCCTCAGCAAAATTCTAGGCAATAATATTCAACAACATATCAAAAAATAATCCACCACTACCAAATGGGATTTATACCAGGTATGCAGGGATGGTTCAACATTATAATATCCATCACATAAATAAAACAAAAGACAAAAACCACATGATCTTATCAACTGAAGAAAAGGCACGACAAAGCCCAAAACCCAATCATGATAAAAACTCTCAGCAAAATAGGAATACAAGGAAAATTCCTAAACATTATAAAGGGCATTTATACAAAGCCAACAGCCAATGTCATCCTAAATGGAGAGAGATTGAAACTATTCCCATTGAGAACAGGAACCAGACAAGGATGCCGTTTATCACCACTCTTATTCAACATCGTGCTGGAGATCCTAGCCAAAGGTATAAAGCTAGATAAAGAAATAAAGGCCATCCAAATTGGCAAAGAAGAAGCAAAAGTATCTCTGTTTGCAGGTGACATGATCTTATACACAGAAAAATCTAAAGAATCCTTAAGAAAACTACTGAAACTCATAGAAGAGTTCAGCAGAATTTCAGGATAAAAGATAAACATGCATAAATCAGGTTCCTCTTCATCAACAAAGGGAGAACCGAAGAGGAAATCACCAAATCAATATCATTTACAATTAATCACCCCTAAGAAATAAATAATAAATAAAGTACTTAGAAATAAATCTAACCGGAGATGTAAAAGACCTATACAAAGAAAACTACAAGACACTACTGCAAGAGACCAAAAGCGACCTTCATAAGTGGAAAAACATACCTTGCTCATGGATAGGAAGACTCAACGTTGTAAAAATATCTATTCTGCCTAAAGAGATATATAGATACAATGGAATCCCAATCCAAATATAGATACAATGGGATCCCGATCCAAATACCAGTGACATTTTTAATGAGATGGAGAAAAAAATCACCAACTTCATATGGAAGGGAAAGAGGTCCTGGATAAGTAAAGCATTACTGAAAAAGAAGAACAAAGTGGGAGGCCTCACACTACCTGACTTTAGAACATATTATACCGCCACGGTAGTCAAAACAGCCTGGTACTGGTACAACAACAGAAACATAGACCAACAGAACGGAATCGAGAATCTGGACATAAATCCATCTACATATGAGCAACTCATATTTGACAAAGCCCAAAGTCTGTTAAGTGGGGAAAGGACAGTCTCTTTAACAAATGGTGCTGGCATAACTAGATATCCATCTGAAACAAGACCCATACCTCACACCATGCATAAAAACCAACTCAAAATGGATCAAACATCTAAACATAAAACTTAAAACAATAAAGTTCATAGAAGAAAAAATAGGGAAATTGTTAGAAGCCCAGCACATGGCATAAACAGTATACAAAACATTACTAGAACTGCAAAAACCAGCAAAAGAGAAACTAGATAACTGGGATCTCCTAAAAGTAAAACGCCTACGCTTGTCCAAAGACTTCACAAAAGAGTAAAAAGATTACCTACAGAATGGGAAAAAAGCTTTAGCTATGACATCTCTGATCTGCGGCTGATCTCTAAAATCTACATGTTACTGCAAAATCTCAACAACAAAAAGACAAATACCCAATTAAAAAATGGGCAAAGGATATGAACAGACACTTCACTAAAGAAGACATTCAGGTAGCTAACAGATACATGAGGAAATGCTCAGGATCATTAGCCGTTAGAGAAATGAAAATCAAAACTACAGTGAGATTCCATCTCACACCAAGAAGGTTGGCATTAATCCAAAAAACACAGAATAATAAATGTTGGCAAGGTTGTGGAGAGACTGGAACACTTATACACTGCTCATGGGAATGTAAAATGGTACAACCACTTTAGAAATCCATTTGGTACTTCCTTTAAAAGCCAGAAATAGAACTACCATACGATCCAGCAATCCTACTCCTTGGAATATATCCTAGAGAAGTAAAGCCATCACACTAACAAGATATATGCACACCATGTTCATTGCAGCACTGTTTACAATAGCAAAAAGATGGAAGCAACCAAGGTGCCCATCAACGGATGAATGGATAAATAAATTATGGTATATTCACGCAATGGAATATTATGCATCAATAAAGGACAACGATGAATCTGAAGCATTTCATAACATGAGTGAAATTAGTCAGTTGCAAAAGGGCAAATATTGTAAGAGACCACTAGTATAAGAACTCAAGAAATAGTATAAACACAGAAGAAAATATTCTTTGATGGTTACAAGAGGGGAGAGGGAGGGAGAGGGGGACTCACTAATTAGGCAGTAGACAAGAACTAATTTAGGTGAAGGGACGGACAAAACACAATACAGGAGAGGTCAGCACAACTGGACTATAAAGAAGCAAAGAAGTTTCCTGAATAAACCAAACTGAATGCTTTGAAGGCCAGAGTAGCAGGGGTGGGGGTTTGGGAACCATGGTTTCAGGGGACATCTAGGTCAATTGGCATAATAAAAACTATTAAGAAAACATTCTGCATCCCACTTTGGAGAATGGCATCTAGGGTCTTAAAAGCTAGCATGCGGCCATCTAAGACGCAACAATCGGTCTCAACCCCCCTGGAGCAAAGGAGACTGAAGAACACCAAAGACACAAGGTAAGTATTCACCCAAAAGTCATAATGGGCCACATAAATCAAAGACTACATCAGCCTGAGACCAGAAGAACTAGATGGTGCCCAGCTACAACCAAGCCATGACAGGGAACACAACAGAGAATCCCTGAAGGAGCAGGAGAGCAGTGGGATGCAGACCCCAAATTCTAGTAAAAAGACCAGACTTAATGGTCTGACTGAGGCCAGAGGGATCCCAGGGGTCATGGTCCCCAGACCTTCCGTTAGTCTAAGACAGGAACCATTCTCGAAGCCACCTCTTCAGACAAGGACTGGGCTGGACTAAAGACAGAAAATGATACTGGTAAGGAGTGGGCTTCTTGGATCAACTAGACACAAGAGGCTATCTGGTCAGCTCCTTTCTGGAGGGGAGATGTGAAGGCCGAGGGGGACAGAAGCTAGCTGAATGGACACCAAAACACAGGGTGGAGAGAAGGAATGTTCTGTCTCATTAGGGGGAGAACAACTGGGAGTATAAGGTTTTGTATGAGAAACCGACTTGATGTGTAAATTTTCACTTAAAGCACAATAAAAATTAAAGAAAAAAAATTCAGTGTCCCCTTGTTTTGTTCAAATGACTGCCTCTTGATCCATGCACAGATTCCTCATGAGCACAATTAAGTGTTCTGGAATTCCCATTCTCTTCAATGTTATCCATAATTTATTAGAATCCACACAGTCAAATGCCTTAGCATAGTCAATAAAACACACATAAACATTTTTCTGGTGTTCTCTGCTTTCAGCGAGCATCCAAATGACATTGACAATGATATCCCTGGTTCCACGCTTGAATTTCTGGTAGTTGCCTGTCAGTATACTGCTGCAGCCACTTTTCAATCATCTTCAGCAAATTTTGCTTGCATGTGATATTAATGATATTGTTTGATAATTTCTGCATTTGGTTGGATCACCTTTCTTGGGAAGAGGCACGCATATGGATCTCTTCCAATCTGTTGGCCAGGTGGCTGTTTTTCAAATTTCTTGGCATATGAGTGGGCACTTCCAGCGCTGCATCCATTTGTTGAAACATCTCAATTTGTATTCAGTCGGTTCCTGGAGCCTTGTTTTTGCTGATGACTTTTTTTTTCAGTGCAGCTTGGACTTTTTCCTTCAGTACCATGGGTTCGTGATCATACGTTTCCTCCTGACGTGGTTGAAAGTCGACCTATTATTTTTAGTATAGTGACTCTGTATTCCTTCCATTTTCTTTTGATGCTTCCTGCCTCGTTTCATATTTTCCCCATTGAATCCTTTCAGTATTGCAACACAAGGCTTGAATATTTTCTTTCAGTTCTTTCAGCTTGAGAAATGCTGAGCTTGTCCTTTCCTTTTGGTTTTCTGTCTCCAGCTCTTTGCACACGTCATCATAATTGTAATCTTTGGCTGAAGCGTGAACTTCAGGAATGACCTCATCACTGAACTAAAAGGGCATTAAGGGTCACACTCTTGGGGCCTCTCCAGTGCCTGTCTGGCCAGCAAGCCTGACCTTTTTCTGTGAGGTAGAATTTTGTTCCACATTTTTCTCCAGTTCTGTCCAGGATCCTCCAGTGTGATCCCCATCAGAGCAGCAAGTGATGGCAACTAGGCACCATCCAGTTGTACCAGATTAGACTGCTGGAGGCCATGGTAGTTGTGGTCCATCAGTCCTTTGGACCATTCTTTCCTTTGTGTCATTAGTCCTCTGCATTTTCCCTTGCTCCTGAAAGGGTGAGACCAGTGGAGTATCCTAGATGGCCGTTTACAGGCTTTTAAGACCCCAGATGCGACTCACCAATGTAGAATGTAGAACATTTGCTTTATAAACTATGTTTTGCCAATTGATCTAGATGTTCCTTGAGACCATGGTCCCCACAGCCACCATTCCAGCAATTCTGTCCCTCAGGGAGTTTGGATGTGTCTATGGAGCTTCCATGACCTTGCCTTGTGCAAGTTGTGCTGGCTTCCCCAGTATTGTGTACTGTCTTACCCTTCACCAAAGTTACCACTCATCTATAATATTTAGTGTTTTCCCATCTCCATCCCTCCCACCCCTTGTAACCATCAAATATTGTTTCTTTTTGTGTAAAACTTTTCATGAGTTTTTACAGTAGTGGTCTCATACAATATTTGTCCTTTTGTGATTGACTGATTTCATTCAGCATAATGCCCTATGTTATGAGCTGTTATGAGCTGCTTCACAGATTCGTCATTGTTCTTCATCATTACTTAATACTCCATTGTGTGTATGTACCACGGTTTGTTTACCCATTCATCTGTTGATGGGCATTTAATTTTTTTTCCAACTTTTTGCTACTGTGAACAATGCTGCAATGAACGTGGGTGTGAATATGTCTATTCATGTGACGACACTTATTTCTCTAGGATATATTCGTAGGAGTGGGATTGCTGGATCATATGGTGTTTTTGTTTCTAGCCTTCTAAGGAAGCGCCATATCATTTTCCAAAATGGCTGTATCATCTTGCATTCCCAGCAGCAGTGCATAAGAGTTCCAATCTCCCAGAAGCCTCTCCAACCTTTGTTGTTTTCTTTTTTTTTTTTTTTGATGCATACCAGTAATGCTGGAGTGAGATGTTCCCTCATGGTGAATTTGATTTGCATTTCTCTATTGTGTTTTTTTATTGTGTAGTGATCATGAGCATTTCCTCATGTGTCTGTTAGCCTCCAGAATGTCTTTTTGGGTGAAGTGTCTGTTCGTTTCTCTTGCCCATTTTTCAATCTGATTTCTTGTCTTTTTTTGTTTTTAGAGGTATTGGATTTTCCTACAGATTTTAGAGATTAGACCTTTGTCAGATTTGTAATAGCTAAAAATTTTTTCCCAATAGGCAATTTTTTTTTCCCTGTCTGTATGTCCTCTTTTCCCTTTTTTGGTGAAATCTTTTCATGAGCGTAAGTGTTTAATTTTTAGAAGATGCCAGTTATCTAGCTTATCTTCTGGGAGTTCATATGTTGTTAGTTATGGTTTGTATCCTATTAATGCTGTGTATTAGGGCCCCTAGTGTTGACCCTATTTTTTAATCTATGATCATTATAGTTTTTGGTTTTATATCTAGTTTGTTGATCCATTTTGAGTTACCTTTTGTGTATGATGTGAGGTATGGGTCCTGATTCTTTTTTCTTTTTTTGCAGGTGGACATCCAGTTTTTCTAGCACCATTTGTTAAAAAGACTGTCTTTTCCCCATTTGATGGACCTTTGGGACCTTGTTGAATATCAGGTGACCTTAGGTGAATGGATTCACATCTGGGTTCTCAATTTTGTTCCATTAGTCAATGTATCTGTCATTGTACCAGTACCAGGCTGTTTTGACTACAGTAGCTGTATAGTAGGTTCTGAGATCAGGTAGTGAGAGTTCTACTTTATTCTTCTTCTTCAGCAGTGCTTTATTATCCAGGGCTTCTTCCCTTTCCATATAAATTTAATTAGTTTTTCCATCTCTTTACAGAATGTTGTTTGTATTAGGATCACGGTTGCATTGCATTTGTAAATTGCTTTGGGTAGAATTGTCATTTTCACTATGTTGAGTCTACCTATCCATGGGCATGGTATGCTTTTCCATTTACGTAGGTCTCTTTTGGTTTTTTGCTGTAGTGTTTTGTAGTTTTCTTTGTATAGGTCTTTTACATCCTTGGTTAGATTTATTCCCAAATATTTTATTTTTTTAAGGGCTATCAGAAATGGTATTTTTTTTTCTGATTTCCTTTACATTGTTCCCTTTATTGGTTTATAGGAACTCAAAGGATTTTTATATGTTTATCCTGAATCCTGCTACTCTGTTGAATCTTTCTGCTAGTTCCAGTAATTTTCTCATGGAGTCTTTTGGGTTTCCATGTATAATATCATATCATCCTCAAATAGGGACAGTTTTATGTCTTCAGTACCAATGTGGATGCCCTTTATTTCTTTTTCTTGCCCTCTTGCTCTAGCTAGGACTTCCAGCACAATGTTAAATAGGAGTGGTGATAACGGGCATCCTTGTCTTGTTCCTGTTCTCAAGGGGAATGTTTTCAGCCTCTCTTCATTAACAATGATGTTGGCCATTTGTGTTGTAAAGATGCCCTTTATTATGTTGGGGAATTTCCCTTCTATACCTATTTTATTGAGTGTTTTTTCAGGAACGGGTGTTGGACTTTGTCAAAAGCCTTTTCTGCTTCGCTTGAGACGATCATGAGATTCTTTATGTGGTGGATTATGCTGACTGATTTTCTAATGTTGAACCATCCTTGCATGCCTGGTATGAATCCTACTTTGTTGTGGTGTATTTATTTTTATAATGATGCTTAATTCTATTGGCTAGAATTTTGTTCAGAATTTTTGCATCTAGATACATGAGAGAGATTGCTGTGTAGTTTTCTTTTTTGTGGTGTCTTTGCCTGGTTTTGGTATGAGGGTTATGCTGGCTTTATAGAATTAATTCAGAGGTATTCCTTCCTTTTCTATGTTCTGAAATCGTTTTTGTAGTACTGGTGTAAGCTCTTCTCTGAATGTTCTATTGAATTCTAGTGTGAAGCCATCTTGGTCAGGGCTTTTTTTGTTGAGAGTTTTTTAATTACCTTTTCAATCTCTTCTCATGTTATGAGTCTGTTCAGATTTTCAACACCATTTTGTGTTAGTTTGGGTAGGTAATGTATTTCTAGAAATTTGTCCATTTCCTCTAGGTTTTCAGGTTGTTTTGGGTACAGTTTTTCATAATACTCCTTTATGATACTTTTTGTTTTAGTTGGGTCTGTTGTAATCTTCCCCTTTTCATTCCTTATTTGGGTTATTTGCATCCTGTCTTGCTTTTCTTTTGTCCATTTGGCCAGTGGTTTGCTCATTTTTTTTATCTTTTCAAAATACTAACTTTCAGTGTTGTTGATTTTTTTCTATTGGTTCTCTGTTTCATTTATTTCTACTCTGATCTTTATTATTTCCTTTTTCTGTTGGCTGTGGGCTTCTTTTATGTTCTCTATTTGTTTGAGTTGTGTAGCTAATGTTTTAATTTTGTGTCTTTCTTATTTTTTTATGTGTCCATCTATTTCTATAAATTGACCTCTGAGCACTGCCTTTGCTGTGCCCCAAAGGTTTTGGTATGATGTGTATTCATTTTTGTTTGATCTAAGAATTTTTTGATTCCATTTTTTATTTCTTCTATTACCCAGTGGTTTTTAAGCAGGGTGTTATTCCGTTTTCAATGATTTTTTTTTCTTTGCTCTTCCTGTTGTTAATTTCTACTTTGAAGGTGTTGTGATCAGAGAAGGTACTTTGTATTATCTCTGCCTTTTGGATTTTGTTGAGGGTTCCTTTGTGGCCTAAGATGTGGTCTATTCTGAAGAATGTCCCATGTGTGTTGGAAAAGAATGTGTACTTTGCAGCTGTTGGGTGGAATGTTCTATATATGCCTATGTGTTCAAGTTGGCTGATTATGGCCTTTAGTTCTTCTGTATCTTTTTTGAGTTTCTTTCTAGATGTTCTATCCTTTACCAAGAATGATGTGTTGAAGTCTCCTACTATTATTGTGGAGCTGTCATTTTCTCTTTTCAGTGCTGTTAAAGTTTCTTTTATTTATTTTGGAGCCCTGTCATTGGGTTAGTAGATATTTATCACGGTTACGTCTTCATGATGGATTGTCCCTTTAATCATTATATAGTGCCCTTCTTTGTATTTTACGGTGGATTTTTTTTAAATCTATTTTTTTCTGAGATTAGTATTGCCACTTCTGCTCTTTTTTGGTAACTGTTTGCTTGATATATATTTTTTCCATCCTTTAATTTTTAATAAATTTATGTCATTGTTTCTGAGGTGTATCTCTTATAGACAGCATATAGCTGGATCCTGTTTTTTTATCTACTTTCACTTTCTGTCTCTTTATGGGTGCATTTAGGCCATTTACATTCAGTGTGATTATTGATAAGTGTGAGCTTATTGCCGTTATTTTGTAGCTCTTATTTTGTGGTGCTGACATTTTCTTTGTTCCATTTACTGTTCTGTGCTGATTTCCTTTTGTTTATGGATTTTTTTTTCATTTCTTTTGATTTTATAGGTTTTGTTTCTACTGAGACTTTATGTTTTTCTTCTTTATTGTGATGAGTAGGTTTGTTAACTTTCTTTGTGGTTACCTTGAAATTTACCCTTATCTTCCTATGTTTGAAGCAGTCTATTATTACTTGGTATTGCCTTGCCTTCCTCTCCATTACAAAGTTCTATACCTACACTGTTTATCCCCTCTTATTGTTCTGACATTGTTGTCATTTACAGATTAATCTCTTTGGTTACCTGTTGTAAATCCTTTGGTTTTGAATAGTCCTTGAGAGTTCATAACTTAGGGTAATATCTGGCTGATGCAATATTGCATCCTAGATTCAGCCTGTCATCTGAGGTTGTTTGTACTCAGACCAAAGGACTTCCTCTTATAATTCTTGCAAGTTTAATTTGGTTTTTACACATTTCCTTTATTTCTGTTTATCTGGAAATGTCCTAAATTCACCATCATATTTGAACTGGAGTTTTGCAGGATATATTCTTGGTTGGCATTTTTTTTTTCTTTCAAGGTTTTATATATATCATCTCATTACTTTCTTGCCTGTATAGTTTCTGCTGAATAGTCAGAGGTCAGTCTTATTTTCTCCCCACTGTATCTGACTTTTCATTTTTCTTGAGCTGCTCTCATGATTGTTTTTTTGTCTTTGGTTTTAGTGAGTGTGATTATGATATGCCTTGGTGATTTTCTTTTTAGGTCTATCCTATATGGGTTTCGTTGAGCTTCTTGGATGGTCAGCTTTTCATCTTTCATGATATTAGGGAAATTTTCTATCAGTAATTGTTCAATAATCTTCTCTGTGCTTTCTGTTTTCTCCCCCTGTTTTGGAACTCCAATCACTTACAATTTTTTTTGTTTTGAATGTATCCCACATCATTCTCAGGGTTTCTTCATTTTTCTCTTCTGATTTTTCCTCAAACAATGTTGTATCCAAGTGTTTGTCTTCAATTTCACTGAGCCTGTTTTCCATTGTTTCAAACCTGCTCCTCAGATCTTCCATGTCATTGTCTATTTCTGAAATCTTCTTATTTCTCTTTTGGGTTTCTAATTGTTTTTCTACAATTTCTAGCTGTGAATTTATTTTGACATTTTATTCCTGTATTATTTTCCTGAATTCTTTCATTATTTTTGTCTGTATTTTCCATGAATTTGTCTGTTTTTTCCTCATTTTTTCTGTTTTTTCCTTCCACTCTTGGGTAGCTCTGAATGTTAGAGATTTAAATTCCCTTTCAGGTAGTTCCAGTGTCTTTTCTTCTACTGGAAAGTTATCTGGTGTGTTATTTTGGACATCTACTGGAATCATCTTGCACCCCCCCTTTTTTAAAATTTGTTTTGATATACCTGCTGTCTTTGGGACATTCCAAAGTTATTTTCTTCATTTACTGATTGTAGATTTGTTTGCTTTGTCCTTTTTTTGTTTTATTTGGTTGTGTCTCAGCAGGTGAGCTGTGCAGTTTTTGTTGCTTGCTCATCTGTGGGTATGATATTTTTCACCTCCTTGTCCAATGGGCAGGGCCAGTCTCTCAGCTATGGTGCAACAGGGTATTTCTAGCTGAAGGGGAGGGGCTTGGATTGGTTGTTTGTAGAACGTGCTGGGGCTGACAGTGTTGGCCAGGGTTCAGTGCAGGGCAGGTTCCAGTAGGCTATGCCTGTGCTACTTGGGGGTGTGGTGTTCAGTACACCATGCAGAAAGGCAGGAGGGAGGGGTGAGAGGTTGTGATGTGTGGAGCTAGGTTGGGTATGGGAAAGAAGAGAGAGAGGAGAAAGAAACAGGAGCAAAAAAACGTGCTGAGGAAGCCTGCTCCTAGAGTGGAGTGGTGAGCAACTAAAAAATGAAGAAAAATAAATAAGAAAATAAAAATAAAATAATGCCCCCAGGGATTCCACTGGCATGGCTGTGCACACTGAAGAAGTGGCTCCCAAGACACACAGTACAGCCTGGCTAAAAGGGGTGGAGACAGCACACAGTGGCAGATATATATTAGACAGGAAAAGAATGTAAGTAGAAAGGGACAAGAAACCCAGAAATGAAGAACAATAAAAATGAAAAAAGAAAGAAAACAAACAAACAGAAAAGAAAAAGAGAAAAAAAAAGCCCTGTAGTATCCAACCAATGTGGCGCTGTGGAACGAGGAAGCAGTTGCTCAGCCGAGTGGCACTTCACAGCCTGTCCAGAAGAAGCAAATATGGCACACAGAGTCAGGTGTTCAAGAGAAAGGAGGGTGAGGTGAGAGGCAGGGAAGAAACCAAAAGAAGCTGAAGAAAGCAAAACCAGCAACAAAGAAATGGCACTTAAGAGCCAGCCTGCGTGGGCGGGGTGAATCCTTGAGGCATGAATGGAGCTGGAGCCTCCTGGGCCATGGTTACTGGTCCATTGGGAGTTTGGCCCACTGGGAAGAGGTGGGTTGTCCTGCTGGAAAGCTGCAGAAGCCGAGCAGGGGCAGAAAGGGTAGGGGGTGGGAAAGCATGTATCTATTACTGGTTAACGGTTGCTCTATCTCCTGCTGGGAGCTCCATGAAGCTGCTTTCCCATACACTCTGTCTGCTGATTCCTGACAGGCGTCCAACATGGTGAATCCGTGCTGAATTAGCTCACAGGGGACCTCCGCTTGTATCTCTGCTTGCTCTCTGTTCTCTGTCAGTTTCTTATTCCGTTAGGTGCTTGAGTTCTTTATCTCTTCATTTGACACTTAGGGTTCCAGGATTGACACTTGTCTTTGTTTTACTTAGTTTTTCTGGTCTTTATTCTGAGGGGACAGCATGGTGCTTCTGTCTATAGTGCCATGTTGGCTGTGCCTCTCCCATTTAGATTTCTTTGTCATAAATCTCTTTGTATACTTCATCCATTTTTTGTTGAATCGATTGCCATTTTTGTATTCATATTTTATTTTTTCCTTCTAAATAGTCATTTTTTTCAAAGACCATTTGTTAAATAAACACTCTTCCCACCACTGATCTGAAATGAAATCTTTATTAAAAATATGTTAAATTTTTAAAAGCTCTATGTATTTATTTCAGAGCTTTCTATTTTGTTTCACTGATTTGTATCTATTTCTTCTCCAGCACCAAACTGTTTTAAACTTCATATGTTTTTTAATTTTGGTAAAAATATGCAAAACAAAACATTTGCAAATTCAACTATTTTCATGTGTACAATTCAGTGATATTGATTACCTTCATCATGTTGTGCAACAATTACCGCTATACTTTTCCAAATTATTCCACCATCGTTAACAAAAACTCAGTACCCTTTAAGCCATAACTCCCCCTTTATCCCTCCCTCTCATGACTCCTGGTACCCAATAATAAGCTTTGGTCTCTCTACATTTGCTTATTTCATATAAATAGGATCATACAATATTCGTCCTTTTGTGACTGACTTATTTCACTCAGCATATGGTTTTCAAGGTTCATCCATATTGTAGCATATAAAAAAAAAATTTCCTTTATGGCTGAGTAATATTCCATTGTATGTATGTGCTCCATTGTGTTTATCCATTCATCTGTTGATGAACATTTGTGTTGTTTCCATCTTCTGGATATTGTGAATAGGTTACAATGAACATTTGTGTACAGGTATCTGTTCATGTTGCTGCTTTCAACTCTTTTGAGTATATGCTTGGGAGTTGAATTGCTGATTCAGTAATCCCGGGTGGTGCAAATGGTTAAGTAAGGGTCGGAAGTTTGGTGGCACAAACTCACCCAGGGGCACCATGGACGACTGCCCGACAACTAACAACAACAGCAAGGTATTTCTAGCTTAACTTTTTGAGGATCACCAAACTGCTTTCCAAAAATGGATGTACCATTTTGCATTCCCATAAGTAATGGATAAGGATTCCAGTTTCTCCGCATCCTCTACATCACCTATTACTTTCCTTTTTTTATCATAGCCATTCTAGTGGGGGTGAGGTATATATCATTATGGTTTTGATTTGCATAGAAAATATATACATATATTTAATCTAGTAGGGCTGGCTTCATCCTCTTCTTCCCTCACTGCTCACATTGACCGCCATGTTACCCAAGGCAGGTCCTGCTCTGTGCAGCTTCTGGTCAATAAAGACACACTGAAGTGAGAAGGGAGAAAGAGGGCTTATTGCAGGCATGCATAAAAGGAGAAAGGAGGTGTATACCACAAATCAAGCTCCCTGAACAAAGGGAGGTAGAACCTTTTATACTGTCTCTCACTAGAAAGTACATACAAACATTATGGACTACATATGTTAACCTGGTGTGCAGATCAGTAAAAGAAATTGCATTTTTTTCCTTGGTGTGTAGACATGTAGGATAGTAAACTAGGTTTGACTGGCTTGAGCCACACCCACGCTTTGAGGACAATGGACAGGAGGGGCAAGTTCCACTTGGTCTAAGCAGTTCCCAACTGAGACACATCCAGTGCTATCACTTAAGGTTTTTGTTTGATAATGGCCAAGCAGCTTCTGGCTTCATTGGCTGTCACTCATATTACTGTACTAGCTCAGAATTTCTCTATTTGGTAGATATATTTTAGGAGCACGTTTTTTCAAGTTCCTTTCTATATTCTTATCAGTACTTCTATTTCAATTAAATCACATTTAATGTAATATTAAAAAAATTAGGGAGTCAACATTGTTCTTTATGGTTGCATAATATTCCATTGTGTATATGTGCAATAATTTGTTCATTCATTCATCTGTTTATGGGCATCTAGGTTGTTTCCATCTTTTTGCTATTGTGAACAGTGCTGCAATGAACATGGGTGTGTATATGTCTATTAGCATGATGGCTCTTATTTCTCTATGGTATATTCCTAGGAGTGTAATTGCTGGATAGTATGGTATTTCTATCTCTAGCTTTTTAAGGAAGTATAATATCATTTTCCAAAACAGTGTTGAGTCTGCAAAATATTTTACAACATGGATGACATTATGCTGAGTGAAAGTAGTCAGTCACAAAAGGACAAATATTGTATGAGACCAGTATTATAAGAACTCAAGAAAAGGTTTTAAAACAGAAGGATATATTCTTTTGATGGTTATGAGGGTGGGGAGAGAGGAAGAGGTGAATTCACTTACTAGGTAGTATGCAAAAATCATCTTAGGTGAAAGGAAGGATGACACACAATGCAGGGGAAGTCAGCAAAACTGGACTGAACCAAAAGCTAAGAAGTTCCCTGAAAACAACCAAACACTTTGAGGGACAGTGTAGCTGGGACTGGGGTCTGGGGACCATGGTTTCCGGGGACATCAAGGTCAGCTGGCATAACAAAGTTTACTAATAAAGAGTTCTGCATCCCAATTTGGTGAGTGGTGTCTGGGGTCTTAAAAGCTTGCAAGTGGCCATCTAAGATGCATAAATTGTTCCCAACCCACTCAGGGCAAAGGAGGATGAAGAACACCAAAGATGCAAGGAAAATATTAGCCGAAGAGACCAAAAGACCACTTAAGCCAGAGATTCCATTAGCCTGAGACCAGAAGAACTAGATGGTGCCCATCTACCACCAATGACTGCCCTGACAGGGAACACAACAGACATTCCCTGATAGAGCAGGAGAAAAGTGGGGTGCAGAACTCAAATTCATGTAAAAATACCAGACTTAATGGTCTGACTGAGACTGGAGGAACCCCCAAAGCCTTGGCCCTGGGACACTCTGTTAACCCAGAACTATAACCATTCCCCAAGCTCAGTCTTCAGACAAAGATTAGACTGGAATATAAAACTTAAAGTAATACTCCTGAAGGATGTACTTCTTAGTTCAAATGGCCAGCTGGTGTCTGGAGGCAGGATGAGATGGTAGAAAGTGACTGGAGCTGGTTGGATAGGCATGGAAAACCCGGGGTGGAAACGGGGAGAGTGCTGTCACATTATAGGGATTGCAGCTACTGTCACATAACAATATGTGTATAAATTTTTGTAAGAGAAATTAACTTGACCTGTAAACTTTCACCTAAAGCACAATTTAAAAAAAAAATTAAGAAGGATGGATAACCTTAGAACTCTGATCCTTCCTGACCAAGAATACAGTAGTCTCTTTCTATTTACTTATGTCTATTTTATGACTGTTTTCTTTGTATGGTTTCTGTACCTTTTGTTTTTATGCCTAAGAATTTTATCTTTTTTGACTACTATTTTAAATAAGATTTTTTTATATATTTCTATCAGATTTTGATTATATATAGAAGAGCTATTAATTTTTCTGCATTAAATTTGTAAGCAGGTTTCTTATTGAATTATGTTATCGTTTCAAATGTTTTTCAATAATTTATCATTTTGAGGAATATAATAAAGAAAGAAAATAAAGGTAATTTCCTTTTGTTCATTCCTTTTTATTTCTTTCTCATGTCTACCTGCACTGGCTAATACTTTCAGAACACTATTTAAAAGTAATTGAGATAAGTTGCATTTGTGTTCTGTTTCATTTGTTGAAAATACTTTTAGAATTATATCATTAAAGATGACACAGGCATATATATGGTATGGATCTACATATTTCTTTTTTTAGAAATAAGTAATACATATTGGATTTTTTCAAATGCCATTTTATAAACTGATGAGATGATCACAAGTTTTTCTCCTTTGAGCTATTATTACAATGCATCATATTAATATATTTCTTAAAATTGAGCCATTTTTGCATCTGTGAGATGAACTCTACTTTGTCATGGTTTAGTTAATCCAGCAATACAAACGTACAGTCCTTTGTTCACAATTGTAAAATCCAAAACTTCTTTAAAAGCCAAAAATATCTCATCTGGCAACAAAACCTGACCTGATGCATAATTATTAATAGACTTCATCTTACTTAATGTTAGTGTTACTTGTCATATGTTTTGCTACAGAAATATTAAAGCGTTTGAATATGCAATGCTTTCCCAGACCCGAACGGGAGTGTTATATAAGAAATGGTGAAGGTACCATGCTGCATTTCTAAAATCTAAAACTTTCTAAATTCTGAAACACATTTGGCCCCACGAGTTGCATATATGGAATTGTAGATGTATAACACATAGGATGGAGTGCAGGAGGAAAAACTGGAGGCAGAGGCATTAACTTTTGAACTGGGCCTTGAAAGATGCAGAGGAGTTTTCAGAAGAAAAACATGAACAGCATTCCTGACAGAGAAATGAGGAGACTTGACATGTTCAGTGTTATGAGAAGTGTGAGAAGTTCAGTGTAACTGGAGGGTAGGGTGTGTAGAGGGAAGGAGTGGTAGGAGATGAGGCTAGACAGATAAGCGTGGAATAACAATGAAAGGCCTTACATACTAAGAAGTATGAACTAAGGTCTCTTGTGTCTGACACATTTCTACAGTAATTTGAAGGTGGGGATAGGAATGGAGTTAAGTGTTGGGGTGGAGCAGAGATAGGAGTTAGAGCATAGAAGAAAAGAAAAAAAAGTGTCTGAATATCCAGAAAACTAACAAGGAGGAAAATCTCCATTTAGGATCCAGCAATCTCAGCCTTCTAAAAAGCTTGTAACAGTCAATACTAGAGTCATCAATCTATTGTTTAGATGGAGCAAACCCTACCTAACCCAATAGGGAAATGAGAAACGCTATAGAAAAGGATTAGAGTTGAACAAGATTTTCAAGCAGTTGAGCTTTGAACAAACCACATGGAAATGCTGTACAGTATAAGACAAAACTTGGCACACATGCTTGAAGCATGGTGACATTAAGAGATCATGAATACAGAATTCAAATATACTAGGGTTCAAATTCTGTCCTTTCACATCTCTAAGTCTGTGTTCTTTCATCTGTGAAAAGCATATGAGTGTACTTACATCGTTGTTGTAAGAGATAAGTTGGTACAAATTAAAAGAAATGCCAACCTTTTGTGTTTGTGACTACTTCTGGGAAATATACTGCTAGCTAGATTTTCAGAAAATTCAGAGGGTATGTTTAGGATGGTCTGCTTTAAAACACAGGTTCTGTGATGTGCTTGAAATTATCTTTGGTGGCCATAGGGGCAGCTCAAAAATAGTTATCCATATCAAAAAAATGATGGATTTTCACTAAATATGAATGATATTTCTTATAACATAGACTAGAAGATGTACCTGAAATTCACTCTTCTCTCTCCACTCCTGCACCATGCATACTGTGTTGGTTTGGCTCTTTGCCAGTGGATTTACAGATCTGAAATGTGAACCTCTTCATCAAATACAGACTCCGGGGAAGCCTAGTTCTGTCACCTTCACTCCAATCGTTCCTTTCTCTGGAAGCAGCCCTGCTAGATCAGTCCACCCGCTAGGGTGGTCCAGCCTCCTTTGAATTCTAGTTAACACAATGGACTACTTCTTAGGACAAAATTTATCACCCTTCCTCCATATTAAAGAAATTCCACTCCCTTTAACAAAGTAAAAGTTGATAATCTTTAATATGTACAGCAAGTTGATAAAATTAAAAAATACAATAATGGTAGGCCAGGAACCCACTGGTAACAAGAGAATGAGCAACAGAAAATTACCCTGCTGAGTCAAGCCACTCATGTCCCCACTATCAGTCTATTGAAGAGGTGATTGTAGTAATTAAAAAAGGTGTACAAAGAAAAATATTCTATATTGTGTGGTAAGAGCAAAATGAAGATAAGTATAGAATAGCGCAGGACTACATTTCATGAAAACCAGTCCAGAGGGAGTTGGAGAAGGGAGAGGAAGGGTAGAGAGGAAGGTTTTGATAGCCAACACAGCCAGGAGCTGCTTGGCCATTGTCAAGCAAGACCTGCTCCTCCTGTCTATTAGCAAACAAAGTGTTGGCTATGGATTAGGCTCAGCTGAGAGCTGCTCAGACCAAGCAGAACCTGCCCCTCCTGTCCATTACCTTCAAGGCACTGGATGTGGCTCCAGCCAGTCCACACCAGTTTACTAGCCTACAAGCCAAAGAAAAAAATGCAATCTTCCCTACTGGGCCTGTGCACCATGATAACCTATGTAGTCCATAATGTTTGTATGTACTTCCTTGTGAGAAATGGTATAAAAGGTTCTGCCTCCCTTTGGGGAGCTTGACTTGAGGTATACACTTCCTTGCTCCTTTCCTGTACACTTGCAATAAACCGTCTTCCTCCCTCTTCACCTTGTTGTGTCTGTATCGATGAGAAGCTGCACTGAGCATAACCTGCTTTAGGTAACAGTTTCAGGAAGGGGGTGGAGACCACTTGAAGCATGAGCAAAAGGTATTAAGTCAAGAGGCGCTATTCAGATTAATGTTAGGTAGGAGCACTCCAGGCATTGAGGCGGCCTAAGGAAAAGCATAAATCAAATAGATATACTAGAGCTAAAAGGGTAGGATGAAGTAAGAAGCAGCCAGGAGGTAAGCAAGGCCAAGATAAAGTTGATACTTATAAGCCATGCCAAGAAGCCCAGAGAACAATGTGGATTTACTCAAACAGAGGAGTAATGTAGTCAGGGTTGTGGTGTCCAAAGACAATCTGATAGAAGTGTAGTAGGTAGGTAGGGAGAAAGGAGATTAGTTATCTGGGTACTGAAATAGTCTGGGTAAGAAACCATGTAGGCCTAAACCAAGCCATAGCACAAGAAGCTGAAGTAGTTGTCATTGCTCCCTGTACTATCTAGAGTCAAAAATTTGACTGCCAGTTTAGCTGAGCACAATGTTGCTGAAATGCTTATGGTCCCCCTTGCATTTCAGATGTCATAGAAAATTTCATAATTCCGTCTGTCCATCTGGAATTTTCCCTAGTGCAGACCTTAAATGCCAACACTCCCTCATTCTCAGGTGCACTGTCATTGGAATTGGTTATGCCCCCAACAAAGTTGACTGCAAAACTGAATTTTAATATAGTCAGATAAAGCTGGGTTTTGTTGGCTCTGACCCACACCTCTGAGCCTGTTCCTCTTGCTCAGCTCTGCTACCTTGGATTATGGATTCCTAACTTGTTTCAATTTGGTGTTTTCTCCTGGTCACACATTCTTGCCCTTGGTGATCCAGCCTTTGAAATGTTAGTGGGATTTTAAACCTGACTGACTACTCTTTGGACTTGCTGACCCAATCTAATAATGAAGCTCTGGTATTCCCTCCTTGCCCACCTCCATAGTGCCCATGAGTTGAGAAATGAGATTTGTCATGTGGAAAAGCCTGGTAGAATTTCCATTAGCAAATCTGAAAGTGTTTGTTTGGAGCAGTGTTTCTCTAATCACATTCACTAGAACACTAGCATTCTGGAAAGTGCCAAGAGTTGTTCAGTGAACAGAGGTTCCACAGTCAGGCTGGGAAAATCTGCATTTTCTAGTCTCTCCATGGAGATTCTTAACCAACACATTTTAATGGCTCTGAGGAGACTTTCCCTAAAGAAATCCATTTAATGTTTAGCCCAGTGCTTCCAAGCTTACTTGGCCAAGGAAACATTTGTTTCTCAGAGAATACCTTTGAAAATATTGTTATTTTGGAAATGCTGGTTTCACGTTTGACTCACTTCAGTGTATTTTTACTCCCTTTGGACAGGATAAAATGGCATGGTGAAAAGAATGGAGGTTTGGAGTCAGGGAGAGGATCAGGCTTTCAGCCTTGTTTTCCCAACTAACTGCTTACTCTTGTATGAACGTGAACAAGTCCCTATATATCTCTGAGATTTTTTTCCCCTATTTTTAAGGAGAGCAGAGAAATATTAACAATAGCAACAACAAAATGATCATTTACTGAGGGCTTTCTACATGCTAGGTAACTGTTGTGAGCTATGAAAATTCTATGCAAATATCTGTTGTATAGAGTTTTACAGCTCAAAACTGTTACCTAGCATTTAAACAATATCAATGGTTTTCATATGTGGTTCCAATTCTTTCATCCCATTTCTTTTCCCTTAGGTGCCCAAAACTTTGTGGTAAATTACCTTATTAATCTCATTCTTTAATCTAAGGTACAGTATTGAGCTTTGATCTCTCCAAGCCCAGCAATTGTGCTTTCTGCCTTCTTTCCCATACAGAGCTGCCCTTTCATATTTTCTGATGGTTTCCTTCCACTTGGGGACTGTGGGGCTGCTCAGGTTAACTTGTTTTCTTGGTTGCCTTGCCAGGTCTGATATTTTAATGTGGTATTATATATCGAAAAAGAATATCTCCAGTTTTACATTGCTTATACAGTAAATTCCCAAATTATGAACGTCCGATATAGGGACAACTCATATCATTCTTTAATGTTATGTAAAATTGCCCTCACTTTGAAATGATTGAACCAGCCCCTACTCAGAACAAATTCTTCATCACAATCACCTTCACTTGCTGCATGTACAGCTTTTAAATCATTGAAAAGGCTTCAAGCCTTTTCTTGGCTAAAAAAAAAAAAAAAAGTAAGGCTAAATAAGAGCCATATATACCTGTTCCAAATTACCTACAAGTTCTATTTAAGGACACACATAGGAATGAATCTCATTCATAACCCAGGGACTGCCTGTAATAATAAGAACCATGTCTGCAGAGATGGCAATAGCAAGAGTATGATGTGACTTTGGAATATATATTTCTATTTTTAGTTGTTTTGCAAAAACCTATATACCACTTATTCTACACTAGACATTGTTCTAAACCCATTATAAATATTGAGCCATTTAATCCTCATCATAACTCCGTGCAGTAGGTACCATTATTATTCCCATCATAAATGCTGAAAAGACTGAGACAGGTTAATTTATCTCCCCAAGTAACTAACAAGTATCAGAGATAAGAATTGAACCTAAGCAGGGGAGGAGAGCCATAATGGCGCTATAAACAGAGGCACCAGGCTGTCCATCCACAGCAAAGACCCAAAAAACTAAGCAAAACAGAAATAGACATCAATCCTAGAACCCTAAGCATCAAATGAAAAGATAAAGAACTCAGGCAAGCACCAAATGGTATAAGAAACTGACCGACATCAGAGAGCAAGGAAAGATACGAGTGGAGGTTCCCTATAGATGATTGAACATGGATTTGCCATGTTGGACTACTTTTGGAGATCAGAGGACAGGGAGTACAGGAAAACAGCTTCACAGAGCTCCCAGAAGGAGACAGAGCACCTGGTAACCAGTGATATACAGTTTCCCACCCCCTAATTCTTCTTCCCCCTGCTTGGCCTTTGCCACTTCCTAGCCAGCTGAGGTTGCTTGGCTGGCCAGGAAGTGCTTGCTCCATGCTGCTTGTATTCACCCCACCAAAACTGGAGATTGGTGGAAAGGGAGTATGGGAAAGCAGCTTCATGGAGCTCCCAGCAGGAGACCGAGCACCCAGTAATCAGTGATATATGCTTTTCCATCCCCCACCTTTCTTCCCCCCACTTGGCCTCCACCACTTCTCTTGGCCTCAGTCTGTTGGCCAGGAGGCACTGGCTCAGTCTCCATGCTGCTTGGATTCGCCCTGCCCACACTGGCTGGCTCCTTCAGTGCCATTTCGTTGTTGCTGATGTTACTTTTTTCTGCTTCTTTTGGTTTCTTTCCTGCCTCTTGCCTCGTCCTCCTCCTTTCTCTTGAACACCTGATTCTGTGCGCTACCTCTGCCTCCTCTTGAAAGACTGTGAAGTGCCACTTGGCTGAGGAACTGCTTCCTCGGTCCAAGCCAGCCGCCACGCTGATGGAATCTCCGGGCCCTTTTTGTTTTGTTTTACTCTGTTTCATTTTGTTTGCTTGTTTTTCTTTTCCTTTTCACGGCTTGGGAGCCTCTTCTAGAAGGGCTATACTTTGAGGCTTGGGAGACACTGACTGGGTCTGCACAGCCAAACTAGTGGAATCCCGGGAAACATTTTTTTTTCCTTTTCCTTTTTGTCTTTCTTCATTTCTTAGTTTCTCATCTCAATATACTTATGTTCTTTTCCTGTCTGCTGAATACCTGGTGCTGTGTGACATCTCTGCACCGTTTAGCCAGGCTGTACTGTGCAGCCTGGGAGCCCCTTTCCCAGTCCGTGCAGCCACATCATTGGGATTCCTGGATTTTTTTCCCTAACTTCATTTCTTTTTTTTTTTTTTTCCTCTTTTTCTTTCATCTGTTTTGTTTTTCTCCATTTCTTGGTTTCCTGTCTCTCCACTTCAATGGCAAGCTCCCTTAGCACTCCTTTTTTGTTGTTGTTGGTTTCTTTTTTTTTTTTTTTGGCTCATATTTCTCTCTCCTCTCTTCTTTCCTATACCCATCTTAGCTTCACATATCACAACCTCTGCCCTCCTTCCTGGCTACCTGCACCATGTGCTGAACCTCACACTCCTGAGCTGCACAGGCACGGCCTACCAGAACCTGCCCTGCACAGATTCCTGGATTGCCCTGTCAAGCCTAGTACATGCCACAACTGACCAATCTCAGCCCCTACCCTCCAGCTAGACCTGCCCTGCTGCACCATAGCTGACTGACTGGTCCTGCCCGTTGGACAAGGAGATGAAAAGTATCGTGCCCACAGATGAGCAAGCAACAAAAGATGCAAAGCCCACCTGCTCAGACATAACCAAATAAAACAAAAAAGCAGGACAAAACAAACAAACCTACAATCAATAAATGAAGCAAATGACTATTGAAAGTCTTGAAGACAGCAGACAATACCAAAACATGTAAAAACCAGGACAGGATGGTTCCAGTAGGCATCCAAAATAAAACACCAGATGACTTTCCACTAGAAGAAAAGGCACTAGAACTTCCTGATAGGGAATTCGAATCTCTAACATTCAGAGCTATCCAAGCGTTGAAACAAAAAGCAGACAAAAACGAGGAAAAAATAGACAAATTCATGGAAAATACAGACAAAAAAGGAATAATTCAGGAAAATAATCCAGGTATAAAATGCCAAAAAAAAAATCTCAATTAGAAATCATACAAAAACAACAATTAGAAATCCAAAAGATAGACAACAAGATTTCAGAAATGGACACTGTTGTAGAAGGGCTGAGGAGCAGGTTTGAAACAATGGAAAACAGGATCAGCAAAATTGAAAACAAACACTTGGATAAAAATTTCCTTGAGGAAAAATCAGAAAAATGAAGAAACCCTGAGAATGATGTGGGATACAATCAAAAGCAAAAATTTGCAAGTGATCTGAGTTCCACAACAGGGGGAGAAAACAGAAAACACAGAGAGGATCATTGAAGAATTGCTGACAGAAAACATACCTAATAGCATGAAAGATGAAAAGCTGACTATCTGAGAATCTCAAAGAAACCCATATAGGATAGACCCCAAAAGAAAATCACTGAGGCATATCATAATCACACTCACTAAAATGAAAGAAAAAGAATCCTGATAGCAGCTCGAGAAAAATGAAAAGTCATATACAGAGGGGAAACAATAAGACTAACCTCTGATTATTCAGCAGAAACCAGGCAGGCAAGAAGGAAAATGGAATGATATATATAAAACCTTGAAAGAAAAAAAAAATGCCAACCAGGAATAATATATCCTGAAAAATTCTCATTCAAATATGATGGTGAAATTAGGACACTTCCAGATTAACAGAAGTTAAGGGACTACATCAAAACCAAAACCAAATTTACAAGAATTATTAGAGAATCCTCCAGCTTGAGAACAAACAACACCAGACAACAGCCTAAATCTAAGACACAAGATCACACCAGCCAATTACCGACCTAGGAAATGAACTCTCAAGGGCTATCCAAAATGAAAAGAATTACAACAGGGAACCAGAGAGTTTAATCTGTAAATGACTATAACGTCAGAACAATAAAAGAGGGGCTAAATTTTTAAATGGTGTAGGTCTGAAGCTTTTTAATGGAGATGAAGGCAAGGTGATACCAAGTAATAACAGACTGGTTCAAACCTAGGGAGAAAAGAGTAAATTTCAAGGTAACCAAAAAGAAAGTTAACAAACCTACTTATCAAAATCAAAATATCAATAAGAAAAAAAAGTCTCAATAAAAACAAAATCCACAAAAACGAAAGAAATGAAAAAGAAATCCACAAACAAAAGGAATTCAGCACAGGAGAGTAAGAGGAACAAAGAAAATGTCAGCGCCATGAAAAAAGCACAACAAAATGACAGCAATAAACGCAAATCTATCAATGGTTACACTGAATGTAAATGGCCTGAAGGCACCCAAAAAGAGACAGGGAGTGACAGAATGGATTAAAAAAAAAAAGGAACCCATCAATATGCTGTCTATGAGAGACACACCTTAGAAACAAAGATGAAAATTTATTAAAAATCAACGGATGGAAAACAATATATCAAGCAAAGAGCTGCCAAAAATGAGCAGGAGTGGCAATACTAATCTCAAATAAAATAGACTTTAAAATAAAATCCACCATAAAAGACAAAGAAGGGCACTATAAAATGATCAAAGTGGCAATCCGTCATAAGGACACAACCATGATAAACATCTATGCACCCAAAGACAGAGCTCCAAAATACATAAACTCTAATGGCACCGAAACAAGAAACTGACAGTTTCACAATAACAGTAGGAGGTTTCAACACACCACTCTCAGTAAAGGCCAGAACATCTAGAAAGAAACTCAGCAAAGATACAGAAGATCTAATGGGCACAATCAGCCAACCTGACCTCATAGACGTACAAAGAATACTCCACCCAATACCTACAAAGTACATATTCTTTTCCAATGCATATTGAATGTTCTCCAGAATAGACTGCATCTTAGGCCACTGAGCAACCCTGAACAAAATCCAAAACACTGAGATTATAAAAGTATCTTCGCTGACCACAACACCATAAAAGTAGAAATTAACAGGAAGAGCAAGGAGAAAAAAAAAAATTCTGTGGAAACTGAACAACACCGTGTCACCATGCGTAAAAACCACTGGGTAACAGAAAAACAAAGATGGAATAAAAAAAAAATCCTATAATCAAATGAGAATGAAAACACATCATACCAAATCCAAATCCATACCAAAGACAGTGCTCAGAGGTCAATACGTAGCAATAGATGCACACATCAAAAAAGTAGAAACAGTCAAAATCAAAACATCAGCTACACTACTCAAACAAATAGAAAGAGAACAGCAAAAGAACCCTATAACCACCATAAGAAAGGAAATAATAAAGATCAGAGCAGAAATAAATGAAATCGAGAGTAGAACAACAGAAGAGGGAATCAACAAAACCAAACGCTGCTTCTTTGAAAGGATCAACAAACTCGACAAACCATTAGCCGAATTGACAAAAGAAAAACAGGAGAGGATGCAAATAACCCAAATAAGAAATGAAATGCAGAATGTTATAACACAACCAACTGAAATAAAAAGGATCATAACAGAGTATTATGAAAATCTATTCTCCAACAAATTTGAAAATCTAGAGGAAATGGACAAATTTCTAGAAACACATTACCGACTCAAACTATTACAAATTGATGTTGAAAATTTGAACACATACCAAAAGAGAAGAGATCGAAAAGGTAATAAAAAACAACCCCCAGCAACAACAAAAAAATCCTTACTCAGATGACTTTACTAGAGAATACTAATAAACCTTTAGAGAAGAGCTTACACCAGCACTTCTCAAACATTTCAGAACATAGAAAAGGAAGCAATACTTCTGAATTCCTTCTGTGAAGCCAGAATACCCCTGATAACCAAAACCAGGCAAAGACACCACAAAAAAGAAAATTACAGACGAATATCTCCCATGAATACGGATGCAAAAATTCTCAACAAAATTCTAGCCAAGAGAATTCAGCATTATATATAAAAAAAATACACCACAACCAAGTACGATTCATAACAGCTATGCAAAGATGGTCCAACATTAGAAAATCAATCAACGTAATCCACCACATAAATAAAAGGAAAGAAAAGAATCACATAATCATCTTGATCAATGCAGAAAAGGCATTTGACAAAGTCCAACACCTACTCCTGATAAAAACTCCCAATAAAATAGGTATAGAAGAGATTTCTCAACATAATAAAGGGTATCTATGCAAAACCAAAAACCCAGTGCTATGAGTCGGAATCGACTCGACGGCACTGGGTTTTTGGTATGCAAAACCAACAGCCAACATCATTCTTAATGGAGAGAGGCTGAAAACATTCCCCTTGAGAACAGGAACAAGACAAGGATGCCCTTCATCACCACTCCTATTTAATATTGTGCTGGAAGTCCGAGCTAGAGCAATAAGGCAAGACACAGAAATAAAGGGTATCCAAATTGGTAATGAAGTATTTTCAGGTGATATAAAACACAGAAAACCCAAAAGACTCCACGAGAAAACTACTGGAACTAACAGAAAGATTCAGCAGGTTGGCAGGATACAAGATAAACATACAAAAATCAGTTGGATTCCTATACATCAATGAAGAGAATGATGAGAAGGAAATCAGGAAAACAACACCATTTATAATGGCCCCTGTAAAAATAAATAACTTGAGAATAAATCTAACTGAGGATGAAAAAGAACTATACAAAGAAAACTACAAAACACTATTACAAGAAACCAAAAGAGATTCTACCAAAATGGATGCTCATGAATAGGTAGACTCAACATTGTGAAAATGACAATTCTACCCAAGGCATTTTACAAATACAATGCAATCTTGATCCTAATACAAACAACATTCTGTAAAGAGATGGAAAAACTAATCATTAGGTTTATATGGAAAGGAAAGAAGCCCCAGATACTTAAAGCACTATTGAAAAAGAAGAATAAACTAAGAGGACCCTCACTACCTGACCTCAGAACCTACTATCCAACTATGGTAGTCAAAACAGCCCAGTACTGATACAATGACAGATACATTGATCAATGAAACAGAATTGAAAACCCAGAAGTAAATCCATCCACCTAAGATCACCTGATCTTCGACAAGTGCCCAAACCCCTTCAAATGGGGAAAAGACAGTCTTTGTAACAAATGGCGCTAGCAAAACTGGATGTCCCTCTGCAAAAAAAAAAATGAGAGGGCCCATCCCTCACACCATATACAAAAACTAATTCAAAATGGATCAATGACCTAAATATAAACAAAAAACCCCACAAAGTTCATAAGAGAAAAAATAGAATCAATGCTGGAGGCCCTAATACATGGCATTTACAGGATACAAACCACAACCAACAACACAAACTCCAGAAGATAAGCCAGATAACTGGGATCTTCTAAAAATTAGACACTTATGGTAGTCAAAAGATTTCACCAAAAGAGCAAAAACAGAGCCTAAATGCTGGGGAAAAAATTTTTTTTACTGTTACAAATCAAACAAATGTCTAATCTCTCAAATCTACAGGAAAATCCAGTACCTCTAAACAAAAAGACAAATAATCCAATTAAAAAATGGGCAAAGGAAATGAACAGACACTTCACCAAAGAAGGCATTTGAGCAGGCTAACAGACACATGAGGACATGCTCATGATCACTAGCCATTAAAAAATGTAAATCAAAACCACGAGATACCATCTCACCAGGGAATTACTGTCGCGAATAAAACAAACAGGAAATAACAAATGTTGGAGAGGCTGTGGGGAGATCGGAACTCTTATGCACTGCTGGTGGGAATGCAAAATGATACAACCATTTTGGAAAATGATATAGAGCTTCTTTAGAAAGCTAGAAATAGAAATATCATATGCTCCAGCAATCCCACTTCTAAGAATATGTCCTAGAGAAATAAGAGCCATCACATAAATAGACACATGCACACCCACTTTTATTGCAGCATTGTTCACAATAGCAAAAAGATGGACACAACCTAGATGCCCATCAGCAGATGAATGGGGAGAGACGGGGTCAGCAAGGCAGAATAGTCAGATGCTTCTGGTGATCCCTCTTAAAATAAATACCTGAAAAAAACAAGTGAAGCGGTTATATATATAAGAAGCTGGGAGCCCTGACCACCAAAGGCAAAGTAGGGAAATTTGACTGAGTGTCAGGTGGAGGGAGAAACGGTTCAGAAGACATGAGGAGTTGCTTTACCTGATTAGGGGGGAATAGGCGCCCCTCAGGCATGATCCTCTGGCACGACTGTGGCAGGGCTGGTGGTAGCAATTGGTATGTGGTTTCCTCAGGTAGAGACAGCGAGCCACACAGTCTACTCACACGTCCAGAATCAGAGAAGAACAGCGCTCTTAGCAAAAGATAAATACTCACATCTAATTCACTGTACTCCTAGCCACCAAGCTGACTTCAGCAGCTGTCAGTTTCCCTGGGACTGAGATAGGTCCTGCTGCACAACCTGAGCCACTCTCCCAGCCTTGGAGAAGGAGTAAACTAACAATTGGGGGAAAAGATAATCTGCCAGCTCCCCTAAGCTGGGAACTCAGGGCAGAAAGCAACTCCTGTCCAGGCACAAATGGTCTACGCATTTTGAACGCCATTCACCCCTGTGTGGACCTGTGTGGGCCCATTTAAGGAGCTTAGGCCCTTGTTGGCAGACTGAAACAGTGTATGTGCCTGAGATCTGACTTCAACTGTTTCAGCTGTGCAGTGGAGAGGCAGGTTTTTGAAGTTTGGCACTACTCTGCTTACTAAGAAGGGTCCTCACCTACCCACACCAGGGGCATGAGGACTGACGGCTTCACCCACATCACATAGCCACCCATGGCAGGGGTCCAAGGATAAGTGGACCCTCCCAGTCCTTACAACCAAAAGTATTGGGTGCCCATGGTCTGGCTGCAGAACCCAACCACCTGTGTGCTCTAGGGAACAGGGGCACACTTTCCTCACAGTCACTCGGGGGATGGTTGTCAGCTCCCTGCCTTGCTCAGAGCATGACCCCCTGCTGCAACCAGATACCTGTGCCTACACCAATCACCCTTGCCCCTTTAAGACCATAGGACAGAGCCTGCAACACACTTGGTGTCTGACTACCTGGACACTTGAGCTGAATCCATACAAGAAAAGTGAATGAACTCCTAGGCTCACATACCTGGTAACAGCTCTAGCCATTTGGAGACAGGGTGTTAAAGCTTCAAAGACACAAATAATCAAGCTAGCTCACTCCAGCAGCCTATTTGGGCATATCAAAACAAAACAAAGCTAGAAGCTAGGATACAGTAAGCGAACATACAATAAATTAGTACAACTTATAGATGGCTTGGAGTCAACAGTCAATACTAAATCACATAAAGAAGCAGACCACGATCACTTCAACAACCTCCCAAAGGATCAAGGAATCTTCCGGACAAAGAGAACTTCCTGGAATAACCAGAGGTAGAATACAAAAGATTAATATACAGAACTCTTTAAGAGATCACGAAGGACATCAGGCAAAATGCAGAGCAAGCCAAGGAACACACAGTAAAGCAGTTGAGGGAATTAAGAATGTTATTTAAGAGCATGATGAAAAGTTTAATAGGCAGCAAGAATCCATAAAAAGACAGCAATTAGAAATTCAGAAAATAAACAATAAAATGACAGAATTAGACAACTCAATAGAAAGTCAGAGGAGCAGAATTGAGGAAATGGAAGTTAGAATTAGTGAGAATGAAGATAAAACACTTGGCGCCAATATATTCAAAAAAAATCAAAATAGATGAATGGATAAACACTATAGTACATACACACAATGGAGTATTACACAACAATAAAGAACAGTGATGAATCTGTGAAGCATCTCACAACATGCATGAATCTGGAGGGCATTATGCTGAGTGAAATGTCAATCACAAAATGACAAATATTTTATGAGACCACTACTGTAAAAATTCATGAAAATGTTTACACACAAAAATAAATAATCTTTGATGGTTACAAGAGAGGGAAGGGAGGGAGATAGAGAAACACTAAATAGACAAAAGATAAGTGGTAACTTTGGTGAAGGGTAAGACAGTACACAACACTGGGGAAGTCAGCATAACTTGTACAAGGCAAGGTCATAGTCATATCCAAACTGAGGGACCGAATTGCTGGGCTGAGGGCTATCGGGACCATGGTCTCAGGGAACATCTAGCTCAATTTGCCTAACATAGTTTATAAAGAAAATGTTCTACATTCTACTTTGGTGAGTAGTGCCTGGGGTTTTAAATGTCTGTTTGAGCAGCCATTTAAGATTCTCCACTGATCTCAGCCCTTTGGGAGCAAGGGAGAATGAAGAAAACTAAAGACACAAGGGAAGGATTAGTCCAAAGGACTAGCAGACCCAACTAGACTGAGTCCAGTACAACTTGGTGGTGCCTGGCTACCACCACCAACTGCTCTGACAAAGATCAAAATAAAGGGTCCTGGACAGAGCTGGAGAAAAATGTAGAAGAAAATTCTAACTAACAAAAAAAGGTCAGACTTAGTGGCCTGACAGAGACTGGAGAAACACCGAAAGTATGGCCCCCAGGCACCCTTTTAGCTCAGTAACGAAGTCACTCCTGAGGTTCACCCTTCAACCAAAGATTAGGCCCATAAAGGAAAACGAGACTAAAGGGGTCCACCAGCCCACGGGCAATGACTAGAAGGCAGGAGGGGACAGGAAAACTGGTAATAGGAAACTCAAGATTGAGAAGAAAGAGTGTAGACATATCATTGGGTTGTTAACCAATGTCATAAAACACTATGCGTACTAACTGTTTAATGAGAAGATATTTTGTTCTGTAAACCTTCATCTAAAGTACAATAAAAAAAAGAAATAATAATTAAAGGAATAGTCTTACTGTTCTAGAAAAAAGAAAAATAAAAGAATTGAACCCAGGAAATTATTGGCTTCTGTAGCTAGGCTCTCAACTATCATGCTATATTGATGTCTTCAAAATTTTGTGGTGCATGGAACTCCTACTAATTCCTTAAGGCCCACTTCAGGTAGCATAGTATTTCTAGCTCTTCTTGAAAAGAGCTACAACAAAAGGGAAGTGACTTACCAAATTCACACAGCAGGGAAATAGCAGAGCTGAGAGATTTGAACCCAGGTATGTCTAAATCCAATTTTTTTGATTTCTTTCTACTTGTGGCTTTGCATTGATTCACCAGAGGAAAATTAGAAGAGCTTCCTAGTCAACAAGTGTTTATCAAGCACCTAAATAATATATGCCTTGCATTTGTGTTAAGAGTTTTACTTATATGTTTAATGCCCTGACAACTGCATGAGGTAGGTACCTTCATTGCCTTCTTTTAACTGATTAGAAACTGAATCTAGAATGTTATTTTTTAACAATTTGCTTATAGACATGGCTACTAGAAATTAAGCTGATTATCTGGGATTGAGAAGCCCAGATTCAGCTACTCTCTAACTATGTGGCCTTGGACTTGTAACCTAACTTATCTGGGCCTCAGTGTCCTCATCTGTTTAAGGCAAAGAGGTATTGTCACGCTCCAATCTGATTTTTTTTAAATAATATTTTATGTGTTTTTGGCGAAGTTTACACAACAAATTAGTTCGCATTTAACAATTTCTGTACATATTGTTGGAAAATCTGGTGGCCAAGTGGTTAAGAGCTACGGCTGCTGACCAAAAGGTCAGCAGTTCGAATCCACCAGGCACTCCTTGGAAACCCTATGGGGCAGTTCTACTTTGTCCTATAGGGTCGCTATGACTGGGAATCAACTTGATGGCAGTGAGTTTGGTTTTAGTTTATTATACATATCGTTCAGTGACATTGTTACATTTTCACAGTGTTAACATTCTCATTGTTTCTGTTCTGGTTGTTCCATTTCCATAATCTAGCTTCCCTGCCCCCACCCCCCCCCCTTAATTTCTCGTCTTTTCATTAGGGTAAATGTTGATCGTTTGGTCTCATGTAGTTGATGTTTTAAAGGAGCACAGTGCTCCCGGGTGATAGTGCTTGTTTTATAAGCCAATACTTCCAGGAGTGGTTTCAGTTCCAAGTTTAAAAGGATATCTCAGGGTGATAGTCTTGGGGTTTTTTCTAGTCTCTACCAGTCCAGTAAGTCTGATTAAAAAAAAATTGAGTCTTGTTCTACATTTTTCTCCCATTCTAACAAGGGCCATCTATTGTGTCCCTGGTCGGAACAGTTGGTAGTAGTAGCTGGGCACCATGTAGTTCTTTTGATTTCAGGGTAGATGAGGCTGTGGTTCATGTGGGCTGTTAGTTCTGTAAACTAGTTTCTTCTTTGATTCTTTGGTTCCCTTCTTTCTTTTTTGCTCCAGATGAGTAGAGACCAATAGATGTAGCTTATACTGCCACTTGCAAACTTTCAAGACCCCAGACACTACTCACCAAACTAGGCTATAGAACACAAACTTTATGAACGGTGTTATGCCAATTGACTGAGTTGTCCCACAAAACTTTGGCCCTAAGCTTTCAAACCCAGTAAACCAATCAATCCCACAATGTGTTTGGTTATGTCTAGGAAGTATTTGTAACTGCGCCCCCATGTGCTCTATCATATATATGAATATGTATGCAGAACACACAAACATGTATATACCTATGCTTACATATACACCTATATGTACACAAGTATATACACACATATTCCTTCCTATACACATATATACATACATATCTCCCTATGCAATCTCACATCTTTTTTGTTATTGTTATTGTCGCAAATTGTGTATGTTATAGTATTTACCACATATATCCCTTATTCTTGTGTACATCTTAGTGTCATTATTTACCTTGGTCAAGTTGTACACCCTTCACTCACATTCAGTATTGCCTTTCCCATCACAAAAAATAACAAGTGTCTATTACATAGAGAGTAATTCCTCCTTCCTCCCCCTCCCATCCCTGGTAACCGCCAATGGATGATAATTTCTGTATGTATACATATTCTAAACCCTTTTGCCGTTGAGTAAATTTCGACTCATAGTGACCCTATAGGACAGAATAGAACTGCCCCATAGAGTTTCCAAGGAGTGCCTGGAGGATTCAAACTGCTGACCTCTTGGTTAGCAGCCACAGCTCTTAACCACTATGCCACCAGGAGGGCAGTAAACACTGGTGGCATAGTGGTTAAGTGCTATGGCTGCTAACCAAAAGGCCAGCAGTTCAAATCCACCAGGTGCTCCTTGGAAACTCTATAGGGCAGTTCTACTCTGTTCTATAGGGTTGCTATGAGTTGGAATAGAGAGAAGTGGGTTTTTATACATATTCTTGTCTTTTTATAACAATGAGATCAGACAATATTTGTCCTTTTGTGACTGGCTTATTTCATTCAGCATAACATCCTCCAGGTTCATCCATGTTCTAAGATTTCATTATTCTTTGTAGCCATATAGTATTCCATTGTATGTATGTACATACCATATTTTGTTTACCCATTCATCTGTTAATGGATACTTAGGTGGTTCTCATCTTTTTACTATTGTGGATAATGCTATAATGAACATAGGTGTGCATATTTCTATTTATGTCACTGCTATTAGATCTCTCAGGTACATACCCGGGGTAGGGTTGCTGGATCATAAGGTTTTTCTGTTTTTAGATTTTTGAAGAAGTACCATACCTTTTTCCATAGTGGTTGTACCATTTTACAATACCACAAGCAATGGATAAGCATTCCAATCTCCCACAACCTCTCCAAATTTCTTGTAGCATCTCTGTGATTTTATATGTAGAGGATCATGTTACCTGTGAATAGAAACAATTTTACTTCTTCCTTTCCAATTTGGATACACTTTATTTCCCTTATTGCCTTATTGCTCTGGCTAGGACTTCCAGTTCAATATTGAATAAGAGTGGTAATTGTGGGTGTCCATGTCTCATTCTTGTTCTCAAGGGGAAGTCTCTTAGTCTTTCTCCATTGGTAGTAATGTTGGCTGTTGGTTTTGCTTATATGCCCATAATTGTGTAGACAAATTTCCTTTATATTCCATTTTTCTCAAAGTTTTTATCAGGAATGGGTGTTGGATTTTATCAAATGACTTTTCTACATCAGTTGAGTTGATCATGTGATTCTTTTCCTTTGTTTTCTTTAAGTGATGAATTATATTCATCAATTTTTTTATGTTGAACCATCCTTGAATTCCTGGTATGAATCCCATCTGATCATGTAGTATAATTTTTTTGACATGCTGTTCAAATCTGTTGGCTACAATTTTGTTGAGGATTTGTGCATCTATATTCCTGAGGGATATTGGTCTGAAATTTCTTTTTTTGTGACGTCTTACCTGGCTTTGGTGTCAGATTGATGCTGGCTTCATAGAATGAGTTAGTAAGTATTCCTTCCTTTTCTATATTTTGGAAGAGTCTGTGTAGAACTGGTATCAATGCTTCTCCGAATATTTGCTAAAATACCCCAGTGAAGCCATCTGGGCCCGGGCTTGTTTTTGTTGGGAGTTTTCTAATGGCATCTTCAATCTCTTCATTTGTTATGGGTCTGGTTAGATTTTCCATCTCTATTTGTGTTAGTTAGGTAGATAGTGTGTTTCTAGAAAATTGTCCATTTCTTCTAGGTTTTCAAATTTGTTGGAGTACAATTTTTCATGGTATTCTGTTATGATCCTCTATTTCAATTGGATCTGTTGTAATGTCTCCAGTTTTATTTCTTATTTTGGTTATTTGCTTTTTATTTTTTTTTTTCTTTGTCAACTTGGTCAGTGGTTTGTCAATTTTATTGATCCTATCAAAGAACCAACTTCTTCTAGTGTTGTTGATTCTTTCTTTTTTTATTTCATTTTTGCTCTGATCTTTATTTTTTCCTTTCTTCTGGTAGCTTTGGTCTACTTTCTTTTTTTGAACTTTTTATTGTTCTTGAGGTGAAAGTCTACATAGCAGATTAGTTTTATAATCAATGATTTTTACACTAATTGTTATGTGACCCTGGTTGTAATCCCCACAACGTGTCAGCACTCTCCCCATTTCCTCTCTGGGTTCTCCGTTTCCATTAGTCTGGTTTTCTTGTCCCTCCCTGCCCTTCCATCCCTGGTTTTGGGCAAATGTTGCCCTTTTGGTCTCATACAGTTGATTGTTCTAAGGAGCACATTCTTCACAAGTGTTATTGTTTGTTCTATAGCCCAGCTTATTATTTAGCTGAAAGGTAGCCTACACAAGTCTTCAGTTTCAAGTTGGAAGGGTATCTTAGGGTGATAGTCTTGGGGAGTTCCAGTCTCTTTCCAAATAGTAAGTCTGGTGTTTTTTGTTTTTTTTTTGAACTTGAATTTTGTTCTACATTTTTTACTCATTCTACTGGGGACCTTCTACTGTGATCCCAGGCAGAGTAGTCAATAGTGTAGCCAGGCACCATCTACTTCTTCTGGTCTCAGGTTAGAGGAATCTGTGGTTCATGTAAGCCATTAATCCTTTGGATTAATTGCTTCTTTGAGTCTTTGGTTTTCTTTGTTCTCCTTTGTTCCAGGTGAGAAGAGACCAATAGTTGCTTCTTAGATGGCCGTTCACAAGCTTTTAAGACCCCAGAGGCTACTCACCAGGCTAGGTTGTAGAACAATGTCTTTATGAACTGTGTTCTGCCAAATGACCTAGATGTCACCTGAGACCAAGGTCCTTGGCCTTCAAGTCCAGTAGTTCTGTCCTGATATCTAAGTAGTTTCTATATCTATGCTTCAGAGGGAGCAGATTTAGATTAGGTGGTCAGGGCAGGCAACATTTGAGCAGAGATCTGAATGAAGAGGACCCAGCCTTACAAGATCTGGTGCAAAGTGGGAGGGGCAAGGACAAAGCCCCTATTTTGGGAATGAGCACGCCTTGTTGGAATTGGGGTTGGAGCAGCAGGTGTGAGGCAGAGGTGGAAGGAGATGAGGCCGGAAAGGTAGACAGGGGCCAGATCACATAGGACATTTATTCAGTGTTGTAGAAGCCATCAGAGTGTTTTAAGCAGGGAGTGACAGGATCAGATATATGTTTTTAAAGGCAACTGATTTCTGCCTAGCTTCTCCATCACACGGCTGAAACAGTTGCAGTCCACCAACCAAAACCTATTCTTCTGAAATAGGCCCACACAGGTCCATGCAGAGGGGAAAGGTATTCAAAGTCCACAGACTGTTTATGCCTGGACAGGAGCCACTTCTGTCCTGAGCTCCCTAGGTTAGTGTAGCTGGCAGAATATCTTTTCCCCTCATTGTGAATTTATTCCTTCTCCAAGGAATGAAGAATGGCTCAGAATGCTCAGCAGAAACTCTCTCAGGCCCAGGGAAATCGACAGCCACTGAAGCCGGCTTGGGGGTGGGGAGCATGGTAAAATAGCTTTTGCCAAGAGCAACATTCTTCTCTGGTTCCAAAGATGTGAGTAGGTTGTAAGGCTGGCTGTTTCTCCCTGAGGAAACTGTGGCCGAACGCTACTGCCAGCCTGATGCAGTCGCATCTGGCAATGATGCCTGAGGGTTCCTGGTGCTGCAGGTCTGGCAACTCCTCTCCAATTCTGAACTATCTCTCCCTTCCCCTGCCACTCAGTCCATTTTCTAACTTTGTCTTTGATGTTCAGGGCTCCTAGCTTGTCATAAATATCATCATTTCACTTGTTTTTTCCAGTCTTTGTTGTAAAAGGGATCACTGGAAGTGTCTGACTACTCCGCCATTTTGGCCCCACCTCTTTGGTCTTCTTATGCTCTTCCTTTTCTATTTTTCAAGTTGACAGGATATGTTCTTGATTTTTGGATCTTTCTTCTTTTTTAATGTATGCATTTATTACTATAAATCTCCCTCTGAGCATTGCTTTTGCTGCATCCCTAAGGTTTCAGCAGGTTGTGTTTTCATTCACGTTTGATTCTAAGTATTTTTAATTTTACTTTTGATTTCTTCTATAACCCAATAGTTTTTTTTAGAAATGTGTTATTTAGCTTCCATGTCTTTATTTTCCTTATTCTTCCTGTTATTGATTTCTACTTTCATACCATTATGTTCAGAGAAGATGCTTTGAATAATTTCAATCTTTTCAAACTTGTTGAGACTTGCTTTATGGCCTAACATATAGCCTATTCTGGAGAATGTTCCATGTGTGTTGAACAAGATTGTATTGTGGTTCTTTTGGATCATGTGTACTATATATGTCTGTGAGGTCCAGTTGTTTAGTAGTGTTATTTATATCTTCTGTGTTTTTATTGATTTCCTTTCTGGTTGTTCTGTCCATTATTGAAAGTGGTGTGCTAAAATTTCCTACTATAACTGTAGATCTGTCTATAGCAATTCTGTTAGAGTTTGTTTTATAAATTTTGGAGTTCTGCCATTGGGTGCATAATACGAGTAATTGTTATGTATTCTTGGTGAACTGACCATTTAATCATTATATAATGTCCTTTTTTGTCTCTTCTAATGGGTTTTGACTTACAGTCAATTTTGTCAGCTATTAGTATTGCCACTCCTCTCTTTTGGTTATTGTTTGCTTGGTATATGTTTTTCCATCCTCTGATTTTTAACCTAGCTTCCCTGTGGTTTGTGAATTCTGTGTGGCCATAGCAATGAATGGTCAAGCCCAGTAGAGAAGTACAGAGTGCTATTGGAGGGACAGTTGGTGTCAGAATTAGTAAAGATTGCAGAGAGAGAAGCCATACCTGACCTCCGCCTCATGTGAATCAGTCTTTGGCTGTTGATCTTGATTCTCCTTTCCCCTTGAGAAGTTAGAGGAGGTCAGACACTACCCCTATGCAGTTCTTATGCATCAGACACAATGAAGAAAAGAAGGCAATGAGACAACATATACAAAGTCCTGAAACTAAAGAACTGCTGACAAAGAATCATATATCCAGCAAAATTGTCTTTCAAAAGTGAGGATGAAATAAGAACATTCCCAGATAAGAAGAAATTAAGGGAATTTACAACCACTAGACCAGCCCTGCAAGAAATATTAAATGGAGTCCTTTGGCTAGAAAACCAACATCAGACAACAACCTAAGATAAAAATACACAACAGCATCATCGTATTCAAGGTGAGGGAGCAGTGGGCTTGTCTTCAGAGTTCCTTTCCACTCAAAACAGGAGGGGAGTGGTGGGTTTGTGGAGAGATGGGCTAGTCGCTGAGGACACTTTACCATATGGGAGGAGAAAAGGAATCGGCATGAGGATGGTCAAGGGGGAGACTTCTGATTGCTACTCTGCTGTTTTACTATTCAATGAATGTATCCCACTCAAATGAACATATGCCGCCACTGATAGCAAGTCCCATCACCAGTTTTTTGGTACCTCTTTTCTCTGTGTTTTCCAGGCACTGTGAAGCTCTTGTCCACCTTCTCGCACTCACTCTTGTACCTCCACAGAAGTGAACTCCCTGCCTTATCAGCCCCCTGTCCTGAGGCCTCAATGGTTCTGTCCACCACACTTTGCTCCAGTGGAACTTCCCTGTGCTTCCCTTGTTTCAAAGATATGGGACTCTCTTGTGTCTTTCTTAGGCTAGTTTGGACCAGGAGCATGACCTGCTTAGTTCGTTTCTTTCCAGGTTTATTTAGTCAGTGTCTCTGCCTCTAGATGTGTTCTCTTTGAAGTTGCATTTCTGGACACCTCATGTGGGAATGTTGTTTGCTGCTGTCTCAAAATGACCATGCTGTGCCGGGCCATCTGACTGGGTGTGGGTTCTCTGAGAATTTCCATGTACCTGTTGATTTCATTCTAACTCTCTTTCCATTTGGTGCTCAGTCCAACCCATCAACCTTCCCTTTGGTGGTCAGGAATCTGGAGTCTTTGTATTCATTTCACATAGTTTCTTGAGTCTTTGTTGTAGGGAGGCCTTAATGTATGTTCATGTAACATCCATCTTGACCCCACCTTGGTCCAATTTGATCTTGTCTTTCCCCTGCTTAAAATTTTGCAGTGGCTCAAAACTGTTCTTAGGACCAATTGTATAATCTTTGTCATGGTTTACAAAGCCATTTGAGGTTTGGCTTCTGTCTCATTGCTTCCTTCTCTTGTTTTCACATTATGGGTAGTCCCGGGCTTATGATGAAGTACTGTTCCAATGACTCCATAGTAAGTTGATTCTGACATAAGTCTAATGCCTCATTTTGAATTAACAACTGATTCTTCTGATGGTACAAAATGCAGAATAAGATCATGCTATAGGCCTTTTTTTATATATAGGCCTGGTCTACAGTGAAGTCAGTGTCTACAGTGAAGTCAGTGTCAGTGTCATAGCAATGAAGTCAGAGTCGTAAAGGCTGATGTGAGCGTGTGCAATTCAATTGTCTTATGCTGTTAGAGTTGAACATTGCCAAAATTTCTATCCATTACAACTCCCAACACCAGCACCAAATTCATTTTAGAACAGGCCATATCTTACTATATGGCAGTATTTTGAACAGTAAATTGTGAAATCGAACATCTGTTAGTGAACATTTGAGAATGATAACATGAACAAATTACAAGCAACAACATTGTATATGGTACATATTACTAAAGATAAGATGTACCAAAAAAATTGTAACTGCAGTTCATTGTAACTCAAATTTGTCAGAAGTCAGGGATTGCCTATAATATGCTTCAGCCAGGCTGAATTATCTGTAGGTCACCTGATACTCTCTTTCACCTTTGGGCCTTTATAAATGCTGCTTTTGCTGCATAGGATGCTTTTTCCAACTCCTCCCTCATGTCTCCCTGTCTTCACAACTTCTTCAGATCTCAAGTTCATTTATTCTCTCAGTTATTCATTTCATGAATAATTATTGAACACCTACTATATATCCCTACTGGGAATAGAGTGGTGAAATAGACAGAAACATCTGTCACAGAACTTGCATTTTATAGAAAGAAACATAACCCCAAAATATCAAGCAAGTTTAATGTATACGTTAGTAATACATGCTACGATGTGAAGTGGGACAGGAATTGTGTATTATGGGTTAGGGTTGAAAATTTAGGTGAAGTAACCAGGAAAGGCCTTACTTGATAGGATGACATTATAGTAAACTCATGAAGAAATTGAGGGAGCAAGCCCTTAGAGATATCTGAAGCAAGAGCATTCTGGGAAAGAAAACAGCCCAGTGCAAAAGCCTTGAGGTAGGGAGGCAGTTGATGTGTTGGAGGAGCAGACAGGACTAATGAGGAAGAGAACTAGTGGATGGGATTAAAATGGAGACCAAGATTATGCAGGGATGTTTAATAGAGTACAAAGACTTTGGCTTTTACTGTGTGTAAGACGAGAAACCATTGGGGGTTCTACAGAAGAGAAGTGACATGATCTGAGTTAAAGTTTAATAGGATAACTCTGGCTGCTGCATTGACAACAGACTGAATGGTGGGAAAGGTTTGAAGCAGGGAGACAAGAGAACAAGTACAAGATACAGGTGGTGGCAATGGAGGTAGTAAGAAATGGTCAGATTAGACATCACCTCTTCCAGAAAACCTTCTCTGACTCCTCAAGGAAGGAGTAGATGACTCCTTCCTCTAGTTTCCCAGAGACCTCTGTCTTTATCTCTCAAAATCACTGGTCTTATAGTGTCTATCCCTTTACTCTAGTCCATCCCCTGTCATGTGAGATACTTGAGGTTAAGGTCTGAGATTTTATTAGTTTGTTTTATTTCTCCTAGCACATAGTGTGATTCAGAGAAAGCGCTCAGTACAAATGGATTGAAAGAATAAGAGAAAACTGAAAATAATCAGTAGAAGCTGGAGAAGATTAGGGGGTGGAATCTAGGTGAAACCTGCTTTTCACCATCACTGGAGAGAGCAGAGAGCCAGGCAGCTGTCCCACCAGCCCCTGTAACAATAACAAGGGTTCTGGATCCTGGCTCACACATTTCCTCCACTCTGACACCTCACCTTTTATAGGATTAGACTCTCTTCAAACTTCTAGACCCATTTGAATGCCTTCTTTTTCTTGGCTTCATCCTTGATCTTGTCAATGCCTAGAGTTAATCTCTTCTCCCACTATGTGTCCACAGTGCTTCATTTAGGCTTTGTTTAGTACTACTTGTACACATGCCCAACAAAATAGTAGGTGGTATGTGTTTGCCTCCTATCCTATATAGAAATTCTTCAAGGCAGAAAGTCTATCTCATCTAACTTCCATCCCATTCTCAGTGCCCCATACCCCTCAGAAGTGGTTCTGTGGTAAAGCTTGGAACACTGTATTTTCCTACTAAAGAACCTCAAGACACATCAACATATTAAAGCCTCTGAATGGAACTACACTTTTTTTATAATTTTAAATTGTGGTATATTTGCCATTTCAACATTTTTACATGTACAATTCAGCAACATTAAATTACTTTCATTATGTTATGCAACAATTACCACAAATTGTTTCCAATTTTTTCCATTAACCCTTAATAGAAGGTTGAGTTTCCTTAATAGAAGCTTAATGCCCTCTAAGCACTAACCCCCATTTCCTGCCTCCCACCTGTTCCTGGTAACCACTAAATAAACTGGTCTCTATACATTTGTCTATTCTAGATGCTTCATGTAAGTGGGATCATACAACAATCTGTCCTTCTGTGGCTGACTTCTTTCACTCAACATGCTGTTCATCCATGTTGTAGGACATCATGTCTGATGGTGCAATGGTTAAGCCAAGTGCCTGCTAACTGAAAGGTTAGTGGTTCAAATCCACTCAGTGGCTGTGAGGAGAAAGGCCACGTGATTTGCTGCTATAAAGATTATAGCCAAGAAAACCCTATGGGGTAATTCTACTTTGTCACATAGAGTTGCTATGAGTCAAAAATAGACTTGAAGGTATCTAACAACAACATAACATTCTATACATATGTATACATTGTATACATATGTACCACATTTTGTTTATTCATTCATCTGTTTTTGGAATTTTAGGTTGTTTTCACCTTTTGGCAATTGTGAATAGTGCTAAAATGAATATTGGTGTGTAAGTGTCTTTTTTCATCACTGCTTTTAAGCCTTTTGGGTATACACTTGGAGTGGAATTTCTGGGCCACATGGTAGTTCTATGTTTAACTTTTTGAAAAACTTCCAAACTCTTCTCCACAGTGGCTATACCAATTTGCATTCCCACCAAAAATGGATAAGTGTTTCAAGTGCTCCACATCCTCACCAACACCTGTTGTTTTCTGTTTTTGTTGTAGTTGTTCATAGTAATCTTAAGAGCAGTGAAGTGATATTTCATTGTGGTTTTGATTTGTATTTCCCTAAAGACTAAAATCTTATGACTAGCATGGTAATGTTTTCTGATATAGTGCTGGAAGGTGAGCTCCTCAGGTTGGAAGGCACTCAAAAGATGACTGGAGAAGAGTTGCCTTCTCAAAGTAGAATCAACCTTAATGAAGTGGATGGAGTCAAGCTTTCAGGACCTTCATTTGCTGATGTAGCATGGCTCAAAATGAGAAATAGCTGCAAACATTCATTAATACTCAGAACATGTAATGTACAAAGGCTGAAACTAGGAAAATTGGAAATCATCAAAAATGGAATGGAATGCATAAACATTAATATCCCAGGCATTAGTGAGCTGAAATGGACTGGTATTGGCCATTTTGAATCAGACAAGTGTATGATCTACTAAGCTGGGAAGGATGAATTGAATAGGAAAGGAGTTGCATTCATTCAGAAAAAGAACATTTGAAGATCTATCCTGAAGTACAAAGCTGTCAGTGACAGGATAATGTCCATACGCCTACAAGAAAGGCCAGTTAATAGAACTATTATTCAAATTTTTGCACCAACTGCTAAGACAAAAGATGAAGAAATTGAAAATTTTTACCAATTCCTACAGCCTGAAATTGACAGAACATCCAATCAGGATGAATTGATAATTACTGGTGATTGGAATGTGAAAGTTGGAAACAAAGAAGGATCAGTAGTTGGAAAATATGGCCCTGGTGATAGAAATGATGCTGGAGGTCGCATGATGGAGTTTTGCAAGACCAACAACTTCTTCATTGAAAATACATTTTTCAACAACACAAAGGGCAACTATATACGTGGACTTCGCCAGATGGAATACACAGGAATCAAACTGACTACATCTGTGAATAGAGACTAAGGGAAATTCAATGTCATCAATCAGAACAAAGCCAGGGGCCGATGGTGGAACAAACTGTCAGTAGCTCACATGCAACTTCAAGTTGAAACTGAAGAAAATTAGAACAAGTTCACGAGAGCCGAAGTACCACCTTGAGTATATCACACCTGAATTTAGAGACCACCTCAAGAATAGATTTAATGCATTGAATACTAATGACTAAAGACCAGAAATGTTTTGGAATGACAAGGACATCATACATGAAGAAAGCAAGAGGTCATTAAAAAGACAGGAAAGAAAGAAAATGGATATCAGAAGAGACTCTGAAAGTTGCTCTTGAACGTCGTGTAGCTAAAGCAAAAGGAAGAAATGATGAAGTAAAAGAGCTGAACAGAAGATTTCAAAGAGCAGCTCAAGAAGACAAAGTAAAGTATTATAATGACATGTGCAAAGATGTGGAGTTAGAAAACCGAAAAGGAAGAACATGCTTGGCATTTCTCAAGCTGAAAGAACTGAAGAAAAAAATCAAGCCTTGAGTTGCAATAGTGAAGGATTCTATGGGGAAAATATTAAATGATGCAGGAAACATCAAAAAATGGAAGGAATACATACAGTCACTATACCAAAAAGAAATGGTCAATGTTGAACCATTTCAGGAGGTAGCATAAGATCAGGAACAAACGGTACTGAAGGAAGAGGTCCAACCTGCATTGAAGGCACTGGCAAAAAACAATGCTCTGGGAATTGACGGGATACCAATTGAGATGTTTCAACAAATGGATGCAGTGTTGGAAGCGCTCACTAGTCTAAGCCAAGAAACTTGGAAGACAGCTACCTGGCCAACTGACTGGAAGAGATCTATATTTATGCCTACTTCCAAGGAAGGTGATCCAACTGAATGTGGAAATTATGGAACAATATCCTTAATATCACACACAAGTAAAATTTTGCTGAAGATCATTCAAAAGGGGCTGTGGCAGTACACCAAAAGGGAACTGCCAGAAATTCAAGCCAGATTCAGAAGAGGAAATGGAACCAAGGATATCATTTGCCGATGTCAGATAGATCCTGGCTGAAAGCAGAAAATACCAGAAAGAGGTTTACCTTTGTTTTATTGATTATTATAAGGCGTTCGACTGTGCAGATTATAACAAATTATGGATAACATCGCTAAGAATGGAAATTCCAGAACACTTAATTGTGATCATGAGGAACCTGTACATAGATCAAGAGGCAGTGGTTTGAAATGAACAAAGGGATACTCCGTGGTTTAAAGTTTCAGGAACGGTGTGCATCAGGGTTGTATCCTTACACCATAGTTATTCAATTTGTAACCAAAAAAAAAAAAACCTGTTTCTGTCGAGTCAAATCAATTCCGACTCATAGAGACCCTATAGGACAGAGGAGAACTGCCCCATAGAGTTTCCAAGGAATACCTGTGGATTTGAACTGCCGACCCTTTGGTTAACAGCCATAGCACTTAACCAATACGCCCCATCTGAATGCTGAACAGATAATTCTAGAAGCCGGAATATATGAAGAAGAACGGGGCGTTAGAATTGGAGGAAGACTCATTAACCTTCATTATGTTTATGACACAAGCTTGCTTGCTGAAAAGTGAAGAGAACTTGAAGCACTTACTGATGAAGATCAAAGACCACAGGCTTCAGTATGGACTACACCTCAGCACAGAGAAAACAAAAGTCCTCACAACTGGACCTATAAGTAACATCATGATCAATGGAGAAAAGATTGATGTTGTCAAGGATTTTGTTTTACTTGGATCCACAATCAACACCCATGGAAGCTGCAGCAGTCAAGAATTCAAATGACCCATCGCATTTGGAAAATCTGCTGCAAAAGAACTCTTTAAAGTGTAAAAAATCAAAGATGTCACTTTAAAGACTGAGGTGCATCTGGCCCAAGCCATGGTGCTTTCAATCGCCTCATATGCACATGAAAGCTGGGCAATGAATAAGGAAGACAGAAGAATTGATTCCTTTGAATTATGGTGTTGGCAAATAAGATTGACTATACCATGCACTGTCAAAACAACGAACAAATCCGTCTCAGAAGAAGTACAGTCAGAATGCTCCTTAGAATCAAGGATGGCAAGACTACATCTCACATACTTTGGACATGTTATCAGAAGAGATCAGTCCCTGGAGAAGGACATCATGTTTGGTGAAGTAGAGGGTCAGCGAAAAAGAGGGTGACCCTCAATGAGATGGCTTGACATAGTGGTTGCAACAGAGGGCTCAAGCATAACAATGGTTGTGAGGATGTCACAGGACCTGTGTTTCGTTTTGTTGTAGATGGCGTGTCTATGTGACTCGATGGCACCTAACAACAACAACAACAAAAGGCTAATGATGTTGAGCAGCTTTTCATGTGCTTGTTGACCATTTGTATTTTCTTTGGTGAAATGTCTATTCAAGTATTTTGTTCATTTTTTATTGGATTGTTTGTCTTTTTGTTGATAAGTTGTAGGAATTCTGTATATATTCTTTTTGTTTAATAATAATTTATTTTATTTTGTTGTTATTGAAAATATACACAGCAAAACATACATCAACTGTTTCTACATGTAAAATTTATTGACATAGGTTACAGTCTTCAAATTGTGCAAACATTCTCACCCTCCTTTTCCAAATTGTTTCTCCCCAATTAACATAAACTCATTGTCTACTAAGTTTCCTATTTAATCTTTTGAGTTGCAGTTATCAATTTGATCCCATATAGTTTTTTAGAACAACACAGTGCTACTGGCAGATATTCTTTACTAATTTTGCTAAATAATCGTTTGCTTTTAAGAAGACTTCACAGGCTATTTTTGGTTTAAGGTTTAAAGATTATTTCAGGGCAATAGTTTTGAGGATTCTTCCACGCTCAGTGGCTTCAGAAAGTCTGGGTTCCATGGGAGTTTGAAATTCTGGTCTACGTTTTTCTCCTTTTGATCAGGACTCTTCTATAGAATCTTTGATCAAAATATTCGGTTATAGTAGCCGGGCACCATCCAGTTTGTCTGGTCTCATGGCAAAGTAGACAGCTATTCATGGACCAATCAGGGACATTTCCTATTTCTTCCTGCTATTCCTCCCTCTCCTTCCTTTGTTGCTCCAGGTAAACAGAAACCTTGATATGAAACTCTTATTTTTCTCCTAATCTGCATTTTGTTGATAGTCCTTTGATGAACAAGTGTTTCAATTTTGATGAAACACTATTTATCTATTTTGTTGTTTGTGGATAGAACAATTAAAAAATTTTTCTATTGAAATATGACACACATAACGACACACACAAACCATAAGTGTACAGCTTTAAAATGTTCACAAAGTGAACACACCCATGTAATCAGCATCTAGATCAATAAACAGAACATTGTCAGCATCCTGGAAGCCTCTTTCGAACACCCATCCAGTCATATCCCCTAAAACTTCTCAGTGGTAAATATATCTCAATTTGTATGACCATAGATTAGTTTTTTTTCCTGTTTTTTAAGTTTTTTACAAATAAAGTTATACACTTTGTACTTTTTTGTGTCCTGCTTCATTCTATCAATATTTTGTGTGTAATATTTATGCACGCTATTTTGTGTAGCAGTACTTGTTCATTGTCATTGACATATTTCATTGTATGAAAATTTGCGATTTATTTAACCATTTTATCTACATACTATTTTTAATTTATGAAGAAATTTGCAAATATGAACGAATTCAATCCTATCAACAACTAAACGAGGTACAGACTTTTGTTTGTCCTATTTTAGAGTTGAGGAAACTGCACAGAGAGGTGAAGTAACTTACCCAATGCAAACAGCAAAATCGTGAAGAAATTCTGTTTCATCTTGGTTAGATGCTTGTTTAACATAGAATTTCAAAAAGTTATCTGAGTGAATAACCTTTTGTTGGTGTTGTTGTTGGAATAACACCTACCAGGTATATGTAACACCATTTTGGGAGTGCATACTTCAGTGAATTGAATGCTCTTTCAGTTCTAACATTCCAACAGCGACAACTGAACTGGAGGGGAAAGAGTACTGTGCTGGGTGTCAGACTTTTGTGTAGCCTGTAGTCTACAAAAACTGCCTCGTGACTTTGAGCAAGTTGCTCCCCCTCTCTTTGCCTCAAAGTTACCATCTATGCAGGAAAAATTGATGGGCCTTATAGTCTGAGAGTCAAATTATGTAACTGAGAATGACCATCTGGAAAGAAATCAGTAAAGCAATTTGGACTTGGTAGAAATACTAAGGATGCCAGGTATGAAATACCCCTTTGGTCTTGGGATAAATTCCACCTACCTCATCCCCCAAATCTCCTAATTAGGCTATGCTTGTGAACAGAAACTGATGAGGAAGCAATAACACAAATCTTCACTTGGATCCCAGCTCAGCCACTTAATAGTTAGATACTTTTTGTTAAATAACCTGACCTCTCATAGCCTCTATTTCCTCTTCTGTAGAATAGAGGGATGGTAAATTCTCAGGATAATTTAGAAATGTAGTCTCTCAGTGGATGGTCATGTGCCCAGCTAAAATTTAGAGTTTTGTGCCTTAAAGAAACAAGGGGGAAATGGAGACCGTTGGACAACCAGAAGACTCTGCAACAGTCCACACCCCTGCTCACTCACATACATTTCTTCACTCACATAGAATATATTCATCTCTTCCCCAAGGATTACATCCTGTTACTGTATCCATCTCAAAGTCCAGGATCTCTGGGTATCTTGTATTCATCCTTATCAACTCCAGATACAGCTCCCCATGATCCAGTGACCTGTAAACTATCTTTCCCCAGCCCACACTCTAAAGACAATGGTGAAAAAGAAACAGAATAACCACAATAAAATGTTCCCTTTGGGAAAGGAATACATGGGAAGTTCATAATAGATCACAGTCTATAACAATGAGTGAATATTGCTGGGCAGGAATTGCTGACATGATAGTGGAGTTACTTTCTTGATTAGAAACAGGTTCTTTTCATTGAAAGAACCTCACTTGTCCATTATTTTCTATCACCCCTGAATTCTATGAAGTTCGTCTTTGCCCACGAACCTCTGTAGCGACACCAGAAAAAACCGAAATAGTATAGGAGTAACTTCAAATATAGGAATCAGCACAATTCTTATGAGGCAGAGGTCAAATATATCCCAGATTTCCACATTATCCAAGTTGCTGTATCACTTCATCTCTGACACCTGCCACTCTTTTTCCCCTCAGCACACTTCCCACTCCCCCCACCAAAAAAAAAAACATTGCCATTGAGTCGATTCCAACTCATAGCGACTCTGTAGGACAGAGTAGAACTGCCCCATAGTTTCCAAGGAGCACCTGGTGGATTCAAACTGCCAAACTTTAGGTTAGCAGCCGTAGTACTTAACCACTACTCCACAAGGGCGTCCTTCCTTCCCTCATTTAGGTTCAATTCACTGCAACTTCTCACATAATTCACCAACTGTGCTGCATGTTTATGTCCTTGATGCCAACCCACAACTCGTCTGGTCTTCTGTCATTAGTGTTCAATGCAAATGAAATATCTGTGGGCTACCAAGAGGGGATTGGTCAGTTCATGGCCTTGGTGGGTAGGCCATGCCTTGAAATTGACAAGAAGTTTGTGGATATAAGCAGCCATCCTTGCAGAGGTTTTGCAGACAGATGGCCGAGGACCAGATAATGTTTCATTCTGTTGTGCATAGGGTCGCTATGAGTTGGAATTGACTCGAAAGTACTTAACAACAACACAACATAGTCATTTCGTTTGCCTTGTCTATTGACCATTCCCTGCAAGGTATATAACAATCACAGGCAGGCTGCAGCCCAGGACCAGATAGAAAGTATCAAAACCAAGTTGTTTACAGCTTACCCAAGAAATGTCAATCAACTTGGACAAAAGTAACAGACCCTCAGTTGTAGAAAACTAGGGGAAAGGTAACTCCTCAGGGCTTAGGGGAAAAAAATCTTTCAAGTTGTTTTTACAAAGAACCAAGGCAAAAGGCCACATAAAGGAACTCATTTCAACAAACAGTATTAGAAACCAGGTCTTCTATTCTTTCTGGCCCTCGTTCCATGTATCATGTTCCACTGCCTGAGGCCTTTGCATCTAAGACGAAAGGAAAAAAAAATCAGAGGGAGAAATTGCAACAGAAGAGAAGTTTCTGGGTGGCCAGAGAAGTCTTTAAAAGCAAAGTGAGAGCCTTGATTTCAATGCCTACTAAGCCTAAAGATCTAAGGACTTAGAACTGGGATGGAGTACACAAAGGTAGGGTCAAGGGTGTTCTGTGATAGAGGTAAGAGAAACTCAAGACTAAATCCTCCACACTCCTGCATAATGATTAGTTGTTACCGCACACCTGACTATATCGGAAACCCTGGTGACGTACTGAGTGGTTAAGTGCTACGGCTGCTAACCAAAGGGTCGGCAGTTTGAATCCACCAGGTGCTCCTTGGAAACTCTATGGGGCAGTTCTACTCTGTCCTAACCTGTCTCTAGGAGTCAGAATCTACTCGACGGCACTGGGTTTGGTTTTTAGATTCTAAAATTCATCCTGTTGACCTTCAGGCTAAATTCTATGCTCCTTAGCCTGTTTTTCAGGGCCTTGGTAATCTGTTTCTCTCTTGTATACCCCTAAAAACTTCCTTCACCGTTGCCCATGGTATTCTATGAGCCAGCCATGCTTTAGTATTCAGCTTCTTCTAATATGTCATACTTTTATGAATGCTGTCCTGTCTACCTGGAATGTCCTTTCCCACTTTATATTCCTAGAGTACTCCTATTATCCCACCAGAGCCAAAATAAATGTTAGTGCATCTGAAAAATCTTTCACAGCAGTTTTAAAGTGATTTAGGCATTCCTACTTTTAGATCTCGATGGGAGTACATTGTATTGTAAACATCTGTTTGCATGTCTTTCTCTTCCAGAAGATGTAAGACCCTTGTGTGCTGGAACTAACCCATTGCTGTCGAGTCAATTACGACTCATAGCAACTCTATAGGACATAGTAGAACTGTCCCATAGGATTTCCAAGGAGTGGCCGGTAGATTTTAACTGCCGACCTTTTGGTTAGCAGCCAAACGCTTAACCACTGTGCCACCAGGGCCCCATGCAGGAACTAGATCTTGTGCATTACTGTATTCATGCATGCATGGAAGGTGCTCAGAAAATGTTGGAGGAAGGAAAAAAGAAAGAAGGAAGGGAAGAAGGCAGACAGGCATGAATGCAAAATCTCTGCAGGGGAAAAAACGCAATGCTATACACTAACCGTGGGACCTTGAAGACATTGCTTAACTACTCTTAAATTTCAGTTTTCTCATCTGTGTAATAGAGATGTTAATTCCTATCTAGCAGGTTGCTGCAGAGATAAGAGAAAGGCCATTTTTAGAGTGCCTGGCACTTGGCTAGGAATGGTAGTTATTATTAATACTAGTAGTAATAGTATATGAGAGATTGATCATTCTTACTCTAAGTTTATTTTTGTGTGTGTACACTAATTTTACTTTTACTTATCATCTTTCATGCATTAAAGAGTGCTTTCTAATTTAGAGAGCATTTTTCAGTGCATTATTCCATTCAGCTCTCGCTACACTTTTTGAGGTAAATGGAGTAGTAATAATTATTGCCCTTTTTAAAAACCAGAAAATTAAAGTCCAGAGAGGTTAAGTAGCTTAACCAGGTCATTCAACCAGTAAATAACAAAACAAAGATTCAAGTCCAGGCTGTCTAGTTGTCTAGTGCCAACTCAGATGCTCTTTCCCTATACTACACTGCCACTCTGAAACCATGCTAGTGAAATCCATTGGTGTGTGTGTGTGTGTGTGTGTGTATTTCCTCTGGGAAAAGGATTTGCCCAAGCTCTCTCAGCTGCCTAGCTTAAAACTAATCAGTCTCAATTTACAGGAAGCTCTTCCTTAGAGTTCATGGAGGTAAGAACCTTCTAGGAGAAGCTGCCTGGGCCAAGTTGGGGGCTATTCATGTGTTAACCCTTTGTGGGGTCATCTCTTGTCTGTCCATCCACCAGATATTGACCACTCTTCTACCAGCTGTCTTGTCCAGGAAGACAGAACCCTGAGAGCTCATTGTACTGGGCCTTAGGATAACTGAGTTCTAGTTGTAGCTGTATTTCTTTCTAGAAGTATGGCAAATCATTTCCCTCTGGTTTACTCACCTATAAAATGGGAGTGAGTAAACAAGATAGTATCAAAAATTCTTATGATATGATACCTCTTTATTTGAGATAAGGAGCCCTGGTGGTGCAATGATTAAGAGCTCGGCTGCTAACCAAAAGATTGTTGGTTCAAACTCACCAGCTGCTCTGGGGAATAAAGATATGGTAGTCTGCTTACATAAATATTACAGCCTTGGAGACTCTATGGGGCAGTTCTACTCTGTACTATAGGGTCACTGTGAGTCAGAATTGACTTGATGGCAACAGGTATTTCAAGAAACACTTCTTGAGTATCTGCTGTAAGAAAGGCACTATATTAGATATAGAGATGTATAAATGAATCAGACACAATCCCTGTCCTGGAAGAATTTGCTCTGTGCCTCAGTTTCTCCATCTGTAAAATGAGGGTTTATTTAGACAACTTCTAAAGACTCATTCAGTTTAAAGAGTCAATGATTCTGTGCATGTAAACTGATCTGCTGTAAGACCATAGGTAGATCGTTTCTCTTCTCTGAGCATCAGTTTTGTTTCCTAACTTGTAATATTAGAAGGTTGGACAAAATGGTCTCTAAGGGCCACTTGGCTCTGATGTTCTTTGATGCTAAAATTCAAATGGTAAACATGTACCTGTAATGCCTTGCTCCCCTGATTTCCCACAGATTTCCTGTGCTCCCCTTATTTTCATTGCTGTACCTTCTTATGGATGAATGTGGAGTTGGAGAGAAGGGCTCAGTGCTGGGAGAAAGCCTCAAAGCAGCCTACAATGGCTGATTTGACACACAACCCTTCTTCCCCACTCCTTTCACTTGTTTGTGTGTCCTAGAGTAGGACAGGCCATAGCTGGCCATAGAAAGGCTCAGCCAGCTCCTTTCAGAGAATGGGAATCAATGTCTAGAAGTTGTGCCCAGCTTTGATGGAAGTGAGGAAAGTTTCTAAATGAGTGACTAGTTACAAAAAGCAGGATTAATTAATAAGAAAACGCATAAATCCATCCCACATTGAAGAGTGGAGTCTGGGGTTTAAACGCTAGCAAGCAGCCATCTAAGATGCATCAATTGGTCTCAGCACACCTGGATCAAAGGAGAATGAAGAACACCAAGGACACAAGGTGATTACGAGCCCAAGAGACAGAAAGGGCCACATGAACCAGTGACTACATCATCCTGAGACCAGAAGAACTAGATGGTGCCCGGCTACAACCGATGATTGCCCTGACAGGGAACACAACAGAGAACCCCTGAGGGAGCAGGAGAGCAATAGGATGCAGACCCCAAATTCTCATAAGACC